>NC_135902.1:28223864-29634837 GCF_964194155.1 Cetorhinus maximus | reverse complement strand
CTCAGAGCTGCTGGCATGGGGTGTCCGCCCACACAGTTAGGGGAGATCTCAGGGCCAATTATCTGACAGATATAGGTGACTGTCTCCCTTGATAGTCAGAGCCTCCTTCGGCACTGCACCTCAGTCCCATATTGAGGTAGCTGCTTCTCTGTCTATAAACCCTGGCAGCAGGATAGCGGCGTCTTCTGTGGCCCCTTCCACCTTGGACTACCTCTTGGTCCTGCGCCCCTTGTGCCTGCACCTGTACTCCCAAAGGTGGCTCCCCTGGAGGCTGATTGTGCACTCCTGGCCTCCTTCTTATTCTAGCCTCCCTTCCTCCTCAGAGGAGCTGCCTCCAGTGGACATGTCAGAACCCATGCCCATGCTGAAGGGTGGCCTCCGGAAAGCTGCAGGCCCGATAAAGATTCCTGCCTGCAGAGTGTTGACCTGAAGGTTCAAAGTACACAGAAAGCTGCTGGAATTCATTCTGAACTGCTACAGATCACACAGGCAAGTTTAAAAAACTTTCTGCAATAAATAGTCACAGACAAGTTTGACAACCCCACTGAGCCCTCTTATCCCGCTCATGGATGAGTTTTATTAAAATGTCTCTTACCCGCCTGCCCGTTGTGCCCGTGCGCTGAGCCGAAGATCACTCGGGCGCCTGAAAATCGGCGTTGATTGCCGATTTAAGGGCCTTAACTAGCCCGTTAATTAATGGCGGGCACGTGTCGAACTTCATCGCACGCCCGCCCAGCAAAATATCTCGATGGCGCATGGTGAGGTCAAGCAGAAAATTCTGTCCTTAGGATCCTAAATGTAATAGTACTTCCATAACTTAATGTTACTTTTTCCTGTCTTTACTTTTACAGAATCGATAATGGTATGCTAATTATTGTGCATACGTTGTTGAGAGCAAAAATCTTATAATGCAAACTCTGAATATTATTTTGGTGCTGCATTACATGGAGAATGCATCCATGCAAATATTTCTTGATACAAATTTATGGATAGCATATTTAACGTGTTTATTGTTATAACAGTGATATATAATTGAAGGCTGATCCTGCCAGCTAAAAAGAGTGGCTCTCAACCTGCTGACCAGCAATATCGATGATGTTCCATTACCTATTGACACTTTGGTGAGCCTTCCATCACTCTATTGAAACTGCATGATTCAGGCTTTAGGTTTAGGAGGTCACTGGTTGGTGTTATGGTTTGGGTATTGGGATTCAGGTCTTAGAATGTTTGTACACTAAGGTTAGGTTAGAAACTACTATTGATAATGTCATTGCTTGTGGCTGTGGTGTGACTGTTGGCATCTTGATGCAGCCTGTTTACAGCGAAGGCAGGATTTTAAAAGCCACTGTTCAAATGGCTTAATTTTGGCAGATAGGGCGAATCAAGCACTGCAAATCTAATTGTCAGCACCAGTAGGGAAATTTTGATTAGATGTCTTATTCCCACCTGCGGAAATCTGTGATTCTGTGATGGGTGATTGACCATGTGTATAAGGCGAATGTTCCATCTCAAAAATCATGAAAAAAAATTGCCAAAGATTCTTCAACCATTGCCTGGCTATTCTCAATATAGACAATGCCAAGCAATGGAGAGAGAGCAGGAGGCCTTGCCAGCTGACTAATGATAATTATGCATTCGACAGTGGCTGGTTCATTTGGAGTAATGACAATAGCTCACACACCAGCACAGAACAAGGATTCTAAAGTAAGGGATGAAAGAACTTGCTAAAAATTAGGAGAAATTATTACCAAAGTACCTTCTTCAGAAATGTCATTTCACTATTCGATATGATTCAGATGGGCGGCAGTGGTTCAAGAAGATGGCTCACTACCACTTTCTCAAGGGAAATTAGGGATGAGCAATAAATGCTGGCCTTGCCAGCGATGATTATATCCCAAGAATTAATTTTTAAAAATATATATATAACAAAAAAATGTATCCAATAACAAGGTTTTTGTGCACTACAGTATCATTGCATTTACTCAGTAAAGCATATTTTAAACAGGTTTGCTTAAAAAAAAATGCATCAACAACCTGGATGATTTGGAGTTAAGTTTAGTCATGAATGTAAGGTAGATGAAACAATTATGAGCCTCTTGAATGTCAGAGCTACTATGTGATGTTATCTATCATAAAACCTTCATTACAGAATTCTCTGAAACAGTCTGCTAATTAAATGTGGAACAGCTGGAACGATGAGAGAATCTGATCAGCCTGCAGATATTTCTGTTGTCAGTCCTTCTAAAATATACCTTCAGATGTCACTGTTCATTCCTCAATAAAGAAAAAATTGGAATTCATTCAGAATTTTATAAGGGAATATTGTAAAATATCGGCTATAGACAATTCTGATCTTATAGGCCAGCAGAGCAGAGTTTCTAATTGGAAACTCTTTGTTTTTAAGGATTCTGAATGTGCAGATTTATTGTGCTTCATAATTATTTCATTTCCCAATTGTTAAAAATTGAGAGAAAGTAACTCCCATTATGCATTAAATAAATGTCTTTATTTATCCTTTTAGGGCATTTCAAAAAAACAAACAAAAATTGTCAGGTCAAATTTTGCAGCACCAAGACATAAATTGGCATAACATCCCTAAGTAGAAGAATTTCAGTCTACTTACAGGTGTGATCAATGGCAATGTACTTGAGAGAATATCTGGGGAAGATCCAAAATTTGTAAGTTTACATTTCTTCTTATCATTCTCATGATTGATCAAAAGTAAGTCACCACACTGTCAAATCAAATTCACTCAAGTTGATTTGCAGCTGAAGCAATAGGAAATTGTAAAATGTTCCATTGGACTATATTACTCTGGGGTGGTGCTGAGTGGGAGCCAAGAATGTCCCCACTAGAACACAGGGAAATCAGCGGGAAACTCATTTCCAGACAGCTCTCATACGCATTCTAGAAATTGGTTCAGAATGTTACAGCTGGAAATCTGGTAACAGGTCACCCATCTGTCTATTCAGCTGCATTTAGTTTTCTGGCACAGGGAAGCAAATCAGAAATGCATTGTCTTGCTGAGTAAGATATTAAACCATGAATAATGTAACTATTAGTATTGTAAAATGTGGCTTCAAAGTATTTTCATTTTACATGATATGGCGGGTTCAGTCAGATTGACAGCGGCAGAGTGAGAGAGAGACCTGCACACCAACTGGTAGAGCTACACACCGAGTAAGAAAGAGAAAGCTACAAAACAACTAAAGTTCCTTTAATGGGAGGCAGTGGTGTAATGCTACTGTCACTGGACTAGTAATCCAGAGGTTCAGCCTAATGCTCTGGGGACAAGGTTTCAAATTTCATCACAGCAGCTGGTGGAAATGTAAATTTCAGTTATAAAGCTAGACTCAGTAGTGGTAACCATGACAATTAAAAACCTCTCTGGTTCACTAATGTCCTTTAGGGAAGGGCCTATATTTGACTCCAGACCCACAGCAATCTGGTTGACTCTTAACTGCCCTCTGAAATAGTTCAAGGAATGGGCAACAAATGCTGGCCTTGCCGACAACGTCCATATGCAAAAAAAAACTCAGTAAACTCAGGGAATCAAGATAAAAGCAAAATATTGTGGATACTGGAAATTGGAAATTAAAACAGAAAATGTTGGAAAAACTCAGCAGGTCTGGCAGCATCCATGGAGAGAGAAACAGAGTTAACGTTTCGAGTCCGTATGACCCTTCTTCAGGTTTCTGGGAATCAAGATCCTGGATCAGGGCTTATACCCATTGAACCTGCAGAGAGACTCACTTAAAAAAAAGGGCAACTTCTGTTGCGTTTGAGGGCTTTGCTTTGAGGAGTGTTTATCCCTATGTGACCCAAATTCCCTTGGTACCCATTCAAGGGTGCATTTTGGCTGTTGTTCCATGCAAATTATTTCCATCTCCTTTTGTTCCTCTCTTGGCCCTTCATGTCACCCGTTCATGCCACCTTTCTTTCCTCCCCTCTTGGGCACTTATGTTTACTAATTTCACTGGGGGCTAACTTTACAAAATCCTTCCCATTCCACTCACCTCATATCCAATTGGTCATAAACAAGGCCCTTTCCACACACGACCTATTCTGAATCACTGCATTGGCAGTTTGATTTTGACTGAAACTTAACTCAGATGTTGAAACGTCTTCTCCCTTTCTGAAACCTCCCAGTGGGGTATACTTTTTATCATCTGCCCCACTCAAACAGCTGTGGTGGCAGTTTGGACCTTATAATTAAACAACATCTTGATCTCTCTCACCCACTCCTCAGGTACTTTCTCTTTCAAGCATTTCACCTTCTTCCACACCTCTGTCTTTTAAAATTCCTGTTGCCCACCCAAGTTCCACTCCAAGTTTCTAGCAAGATATTCTCTGTTTCCACGCTGAATGACTCCACACTCAGCGTAAAATGACGTGCGATGACGTCGGGCGAGCATCCCCACATCATCGCGCACTCGCACGATATTTCGGTCGGCAGGCGTACGCGGGAGTTGACAGTGTGCCCGCTGACAATTAAAAGGTCTATTAAGGTCATTAACAATCTAGTTGAATTAAATTTTTCACTGCCCATCCAACCTTATGGTTGGCAGGCAGGCGAAAAGGCCAAGCGGCCTTTGCATTTTCTGTGAAACCTCATCCGTGAGGTTTCGATCTGTCATTAAAAAAAAAATTTTCATATTAATTTCTAATATGTCCCTGCTCATGTGACAGAGTCGCCTGTTTTTTAACATCTTAAAATGCTTTATTTTTAATTTTTATATCTTCATCTCCCTGAAGCAGCTCTGTGCATTGGGAGCCTCTCCTGCGCGCAACCACGCACATGCGAGAACTTGCGCGCTCGCCCTCCTCCACACCCCCCAACACAGGCAGCGCTGAGCGCTGAAGCATGTATTGCACGCTGGGTGGGCCTTAATTGGCCCGCCAGCGTGAAATTGTGGTTCGGCCCTGATTGCGGGCGATGGTCGGCTTCCTGCCCGATGGGGGCAAAATTCTGCCCCAAGGTCTAGGTCATTAATATAAATTAGGAAGAGCAGGGATCCTAACATTGACACTGGGGAACTACACTGTAAGCCCTCCTCCAATCTGAAAAATATCCATTAACTACTGCTCTGTTTCCTGTGACTCAGCCAATTTTGTTACTGTCCCTTTTATTCCATGATCTCTATCTTAGAAACAAGTCTGTTGTGTGGCATTTCATCAACTGCCTTTTGGAAGTCCATGTATACCACATCAACACCACTTACTCTCATCAACCTTCTTTGTAACTTCATCAAAAAACTCAACCAAGCTAGTTAAACACGATTTCCCTTTAACAAGTCTACGCTGACTTTCCTTAATTAACCCACATTTGCCCAAGTGACTATTAATTTTGTCCCGAATTATTATTTCTAGAGGCTTCCCCACCACTGAGTTAAACTGACTGTCCTGTAATTGCTGGGCTTATCTTTACACCCTTTTTTGAAGAAAGGTGTAACCTTTGCAATTCTCCAGTTTTCTGGCACCACTCATGAGTCTAAGGATGATTGGAAAATCATGGTCAGTGCCTTTTCAATTTCCACTCTCACTTCTCTCAGTATTCTTGGATGCATCACGTCTGATCCTAGGGTCTTATCAACTCTAAGTACAGGCAACCTATCCAATACTGCCTCCTCATCAATTTTAAACTCTTCAAGTGTCTGGTTTACCTCATATTTCACCATGATCTGTGCAGCATCTTCCTTGGTGGTGTAGCAGTATTGTCACTGGACTAGTATTTCAGAGACCCAGGGTGTTGCTGTGGGGACCCAGGTTCAAATCCCACCATAGCAGATGGTAAAAATTTGGAATTTAAAGTCTGATGACAACCACAAAACCATTGCCGATTGTTATAAAAACCCACCTAGTGCGCTAATGTTCTTTAGGGAAGGAAATCTGCCATATTTACCTGGTCTGGCCTACATGTGACTTCAGACTCATAGCAATGTGGTTGTTTCTTAACTGCCCTCTGAACAACTAGATCCATTTGGCCCACCTTATTCCCAAGAGCCAGGTCCAGCTGTGCCTCCTTTCTCATTGGACTGGACACATACTGCTGTAAAAAAATCTCCTAACATAACCTAGGAACTCTTGTCCCTCTCTGTCCTTTATACTACTGCTATCCCAGTCTATCTTTGGATAATTAAAGGCCCCCATTGTAACTACTCTCTAATTCTTGCACCTCTCTGTAATTTCCTTGCAAATTTGTTTCTTTACATCCTTCCCACTAGTTGGTGACCTATAGATTACACCAAGCATTGTAGCTGGATATTTTTTGTTCCTTAGCTCTAGCCAAATAGATTTTGTCTTTGACACAGAGCTGCCTCAGGGAGAAGAAGAGTTTTAAAAGTTAGAAATAAGGATTTTAAAAATGTTATAAAACATGTCCCTTCTGTCAAATGATTAGGGGCATGTTGTAAATGAAATTTAAAAAATTTTATTTTGTTTTTATTTGATGTTGGAAACCTCATCCTGCAATGCTCTGTTTAGGTGAAACCTATCCGGCAATTACAGGTCCCATCTTCCCCAGAGCAGATCCCAATGTCCCAGGAATCTAAAGCCCTCCCTTCTGCATCGTCTTTCTACCTACACATTTATCTGTTTATCCCCTTATTTCTATACTCACTTGTATGTGGCACCAGGAGTAATTTGGAGAATCTGAATTTTGAGGTCATGTTTTCTAATTTCCTACCTAGCTCTCTAATTCTGACTGTAGGGCCACATCCCTCTTTCTACTGTGTTTTGTTGATACCGACGTCATTGGTACCATGACTGTTGGGTGTTCACCCTCCCCCCCACCTCAGGGTGCTTTGCAGTTCAGTGACATCTTGACCCTGAGGGGGTCAAGAGAGGGTGCATACCATCCTGGATTCACATCTGCAGCTGCAGAAATGCCTGTCTGTTCCCCTAACTATCAAATCTCCTATCACTATTGCTCTTTGAGACTTCTTCATGCCCCACCTATACAGCTGAGCCAAATGTGGTGCCATGGACTTGATTCTGGCTGCACTCCCCAGATGAACCATCACTTCCATCAGCATTCAGAACTGAATACTAGTTGGAGAGTGAGATGCACTCAGGAAACTCCTGCACTACCCATCTGTATCTTCTTGACTGCCTGGTGGTTATCCATTCCCTCTCTTCTGCATATTCTTAAGCTGCAAGGTGGCCACATCTATAACTGTGCTATCCATGAAGCTCTCAACTTCACTGATGCACCACAGTAACACCAGCTACTGCCCAAGCTACGAAACCTAGAGCTCAAGGCACTGCAACTGTGACACTTTCTGCAAATATGGTTATCCAGGACATGGGAAGAAGCATCCTTGGGTTCCCACCGGGCACAGGATGTGCACTCGAGAGGTTGGAATTACCCTTTCCTCTATTAGATAATAAACCTTGCTACTACTGAAAAAAGAGAAAGACTCAGCAGCGACTCACTTCCCTTCTATTCCTGAATCAAGGTCTACTCCAGCTCCCAAGTCTCTCCTAGGGTAAGTGATAGACCCTGGGCCTGGTCCTCAAAGTGTCCTCACCCCAGGCTTCAGGCTTCTTCCAGGTCCAGTCCTGCTCCCGACTCCCTCCTTATTACTACTAATAAGGATTTCAATTTAAAAATAAGAGAAAGACTCACATTTGACATAATTGATCGGACAACCCGGAGTGGGATGCTTAATGCCGTGGCTCCGGGAAAGAGCCTTGTAAAAGCCTGCTCCTTCACCATTTGTGTTCCTGACCTGAAAATGGTCCCGCCATTCCTGCAAAATTCCATCCTAACATTCACCTTCTCTGCTTCCCTATTTCATTGTTAGCTGCTAATTAAAAGTAGGATCTTCTTTGCAAGGTAATTATACTTTTTACCAATCAAAAGAACAGAAACAAAGAAAGATAAATGGGGGTGAATCTTGCCTATGTTGAGCGGGCTGCGCGGGACCGAGCGCGGGTGGGCACGGAGCCGCTCGTCACTCACGATCGGCTGCATGCCGCCATTTTACATGGGCAGATATGTGCGCGAAAGAGCGCAGAAAGCTCCCTGAGGCCTGGAGCTGCCTCAGGGAGATTAAGTACATAATGACATTTTTTAATAAATAAAGGGAAAAATTATTTAGACATGTCCCCTCATGTGACAGTGTCACATGAGCTGGGACATGTTTGTCAATTGAGCAAAATTTATTTATTTATTTTATTAAACCTTCAGGAAACCTCATCCCGCCCGTGGATGAGATTTCCTGAAAAACGCAAAGGCCGCTTGGGCTCTTTGCCTGCCCCCCCGCCAACCTTAAGATTGGACGGCCGGCGTTGTCAACAACTTTAATTGCTTTTTTAATGGGCTTAATAGGCCGTTGACAATTCGGCGGGTGCGCAGCCACCTCCGGTGCGCGCCCGCCGAACGCAATGTCGAAATGATGCACGATGACGTCGGGATGCACATCCGATGTCATCGCGCATCATTTTATGTGTTGGCATGTCGGGCCCGCCCCCGCACACCGAAGGTAATATTCTGGCCATGGTTGCCATTTTTTCTGTTCAACATATTGATAATGTTAAAGGGTAATAGGACCATTCTATTCCACTTTGTGTTAATGTAAGGTAGTATCTATATAAAAGGCACTAACCTTAACCTGGTACAGAAAATAGTATGGTTTCAATTTATACCTTTCCATTTCCTCCCACTTATATTCACACTTGCTATCAGCAGTGCTGGAATGTCATGCCACAGCATTAGGAGGGTGATAGCCAACGAATCCTCCTCAAAACAGCATGGTTAATGCTGTGAATTATCTTTTATTAGGAGGAAATCGACACTCTAGAAATCATCAAGTGAAAGAAGCTGATTACGCAAGTAGGAGCATTAGCTGTTTTATGATCTTTATCTGAGTTTTAGCAAAGGGTGATAAAGTTTGCAGACAATGACTATCCTTATAAAAAGATGATTCCTTTGTGTCATCCTGTCATGTAACACAAGGCCCCAGAGCAAACTCACCAAGACTCCTTAGACAGCGCCTTCCAAACCCATGACCTCTGTCACCTAGAAGGACAAGGGCAGCAGATGCATGGTAACACCATCACCTGCAAGTTCCCCTCCAAAACACACAACTTCCTGGCTTGGAACTATATCACCGTTCCTTCACTGTCATTGGTTCAAAAACCTGGAACTCCCTTCTTAACAGCACTGTGGGTGTACCTATACCACATGGACTGCAGCAGTTCAAGAAAGCAGCTCACCATCACCTTCTCAAGGGCAATTAAGGATGGCAATAAAAATGCTGGCCTAGCCATGTTGCCCATGTCCCGTGAAATAATTTTTAAAAATTGAATTACAATGTGGAAGCAGAAATCAAAGGTGAGAATGATATTTGTAAACTTTAGTTGTGTCTGTTACACATTCTTGCAGAGACACGTTGCTGGAGCAATGAGGTCTATGATATTTCGGTCTTGACTTATCAGCTATTTCAGTCCCTTGTACAACTTGCAAATTATATATCTGAAAATGAAAGGAGCATTCTCACTTCAGAGAACAACTTTTAGGGGGGCTGAATTGCTGAAAGGGCCTGCTCTCAAACTCATCTGCCCTGCCACCCTATTGGTTTTTGTATCAAGATGCAGTATGTAGTTTAAGAATTCTTAAGAATTATAAAAAAAAAATTTATTAGAAGAAAATGAGGCAGGGAGAAAGGTTTTAAACAAACTATCTTTTACTACCATATTAGAAGTTGTCTTCTGGTACATTTCATGTGTCTTTACCACATCTCCAATGCTGGCATTATCAACTGATGTAAGATACACCAAGTGACAGACGGTAAGATGCTGGAACAAATCAGCAGCTTCTCTAACTCCCAAATGTGCAGTCCTTAAGTTTTACACAGAGCTGATTAATGCCAAACACAAAATGTGCCCATCAGTTAATCACTAATGCATCTGTTACCATTTTAGTCTCATCATAAATTAGGCCTGTATGAAATCCTGTTGGATTTCTGCCAGTGCTAGGAAACTTGATTCAGATTTTTATTCAAACTGGCATTTGCAAAATGGTCCAAATGGTATTAAGATACATATATTAAGGATTCCATTCGATCAATGTGCAGCTGGTACATCACCATAAGAAAAGGTTCGTGGAGGTGGGAATTCCTGGGAAGCTGCCATGATGCTTTCATCCTGCAGCAGGTCAAGCTTCACAATCTTTTTGGACATGCAAGCAGACTTAAGGGATGGCCGCAGGGATACAAAGACTTGGCTGATCACATCCATGAGGAATCGCACCAATAAAGTCCTAGAGCAGTCAAACGAAAGCCATATGAGCACCAAGGGAGTCACTGAGCAAGTGATCGGCATGCTGAAGATGTGATTCATGTGAAGAGGTGCCAGGCCAGATCTGGATGCATTTTTCAGTACTTGCTATCTACTATCTCCAGAATGATCATGGTATGCTGTGATTTGCACAACATTGTGCAGCAGTAAGGATTGGAGCTGCAGGAGATACAAGGAACTGAGCCCTCACTGCTAGCATCTGAATTCACTGATGAGGAGGAGGAGGCGAGGATGAAGATGGTGGCCGCAATGCAGCCTCAACCTCTCACATTGCTGCTTGGGATGCTATGATACCCTTTTAAATATAAGGTTAGTGAGTCACTACCACTGGACTGATTAACAATCACACCAAACAGCCACTCTGCCCTATCTCCAGTCCCATTGACACAAATCAGTCCTGCAATCAACCTTTCGCCCATTGCATATCTCCCCATTGGTCCCCATCAACTGACATCTTCCCATCAGCAATAAGTAACTGAAAAGACTAACTGCCACCTGGTATTTAAAAATGGGTGACATAGGAAAGTGATGCAATGTAATAGATTTGTGATTCTATTAAACAATGGAAACTTAACAACACAGCATTTTGTCAATCCACCATATGCATGCTCTTGTGAAACTACAAAGCTTTACTTTTCCTTTTTCTACCATTCCTACTTGGTAAAATCCCTGTGGCTTGAGCTGAGATACAGAGAAGCTGTTCAGATCCCTGTTCTGACTTTTAACATACCCTTGATTGACAACCTTGGGTGTTGGAATGATGAGGGCTCCACCAAAACTACTCCATTTGCACCCGTGCATAGGCTTATTTGGCAATTGGGAGAAGAGGCAGCATGTCGGATACTTACTGACAAATGTGGGCAACTTGTTAGAAGTGTTAGCACTTTGAGTAGAATTCCCACATCCATATCCCCTTTTGCCATCATCCTTCTCATGGGCCAACCACACTTCATTGCTACCACTCTGCTGGAGAGCAGCTTAGTGCACATGAATGATGGACTGTAAGGCTACGGCAAAGGCATCTGTCATCCTATTTAACATGCCAGACATGTTGGCATCTAGAGTCTCCATGCAAGAATTCCTTTGATTATTGTGATTGATGTTCCACACAGTTGGCCAATCAATCATGGAAGAAGACATCCTTCCAATGCTTAGCAACATCAACCCACTTATGCTTGAGCTGGACTTCTCTCTGTAATTGTGGACAGTATGTGTTGAAAACCTGCCAGTAATTTGCAGATTTTCTGCTGCCATTCAATTATTATCCTTTTCATCAATGGAGTACAGCATTCTGTCCAGCTGAGCAGAGCTTGGAGAGGGCTGCACCCTCCAACAAGTACTCTCCACAACTGTCCCTGCCACCACTGTTTACTCTTTATTTGTGAAGTGTGAATGACCAGGTAAAAACCCAAATATATGTTTAATTGAACCCACTGAAGTGCAAGTATTTGAGCTGGTGCATGGTAAGCATATGTCCTGTAACCTCAGAAGGAATCAGTTCCTTTGAGAATTTGTTGTCCGGCTGGGGGTGTGGGGGGGGTCTGCTGACTATTGCTGTACACGTGGAAGTCTTGGTGGAGAGGAAAGATATGAGTTGCTGATGGTGTAGTCGTAAAGTTACTGGGTTAGTACTCCAGAGGTCTGGACGAATCCTCCAAAGACACAATTTCAAATTTCACCACTGCGTTATGAAGAGGTGGTGGTGTAGTGGTAGTGTCACTGGGCTAGTAATCCAGGGGTGCAGACTATTTCTCTAGGTACAGTTGATGTAGTTTATATGGATTTCAGCAAAGCCTTTGACAAGATCCCACATGGGAGACTTAAAAAGGCAAAGGCACATGGGATACAGGGTAATTTGATAAGGTGGATTCAAAATTGGCTTAGTTGTAGGAGACAGAGGGTGATGACAGAAGGATGCTTTAGTGACTGGAAGCCAGTGTCCAGTGGCATACCACAGGGATCTGTGCTCGGTCCCCTATTATTTGTCATTTATATAAACGACATAGATGACTATGTGGGGGGTAGGATTAGTAAGTTTGTGGATAACACAAAGATTGGATGGGTGGTTAACAGTGAGGTTGAGTGTCTTGGGCTACAGGAAAATAAAGACGGGATGGTCAAATGGGCAGATAAGTGGCAGATGGAATTTAACCCTGAAAAGTGTGAGGTAATACACTTTGGAAGGAATAATTTGACGAGGAAGTATTCAATGAACGGCATGGCACTAGGAAGTTCTGAGGAACAAAGGGACTTTGGTGTGTGTGTCCGTAGATCTCTGAAGACGGAGGGGCATGTTAGTGAGATGGTGAAAAAGGCATATGGGACACTTGCCTTTATCAATTGAGGCATAGATTACAAAAGTAGGGAGGTCATGTTGGAGTTGTATAGAACCTTGGTGAGGCCACAGCTGGAGTACTGTGTGTAGTTCTGGTCGCCACATTATAGGAAGGATGTGATTGCACTGGAGAGGGTGCAGAGGAGATTCACCAGGATGTTGCCTGGGATTAAACATTTAAGTTATGAGGAGAGATTGGATAGACTTGGGTTGTTTTCATTGGAGCAGAGAAGACTGAGGGGTGACCTGATCGATTATGAGGGGCGTGGACAGGGTAGATAGGGAGCAGCTGTTCCCCTTAGTTGAAGGGTCAGTCACGAGGGGACATAAGGTCAAGGTGAGGTGCAGGAGGTTTAGGGAGGATGTGAGGAAAAATGTTTTTACCCAGAGGGTGGTGACAGTCTGGAATGCACTGCCTGGGAGGGTGGTGGAGGCGGGTTGCCTCACATCCTTTAAAAAGTACCTGGATGAGCACTTGGTACGTCATAACATTCAAGGCTATGGGCCAAGCGCTGGTAAATGGGATTAGGTAGGTAGGTCAGGTGTTTCTCACATGTCGGTGCAGACTTGATGGGCCGAAGGGCCTCTTCTGCACTGCAATTCTGTGATTCTGTACATGGGTTCAAATCCCACTATGGCAGCTGTTGGAATTTAAATTCAATTAATAAATCTGGAATTAAAAATTAATCTAATGGTAACCACAAAACGATTGTCGTAAAAATCCATCTAATGCCCTTTTAGGGAAGGAAATGTACTGTCCTTACCTGGTCTGGCCTACATGTGACTCCAGACCCACAGCAATATGGTTGACTCTTAAATGGCTTAGCAAACCACTCAGTTGTATCAGACCACTACAAAGTCTAATATGAAATCGGATGGACTGCCTGGCAATGACAATGGCACACCCAGACCTGTTGACCCTGCAAAGTCCTCCTTACTAACATCTGGGGACTTGTGCCAAAATTAAGAGAACTGTCCCACAGACTAGTCAAGCAACAGCCTGACACAGTCATGCTCATGTAATCATTCCTTACAAAGTCCCAGGCACCACCATCACCATCCTTGGGTATGTCCTGTCCCACCAACAGCAGCACAGTGGTATACAGTTGAGAGGGAGTTGCCCTGGGAATCCTTAACATTGACTCCTGACCCCATGAAGTATCATGGCATCAAGTCAAATATGGGCAAGGAAACCTCCTGCTGGTTACCACCTACCACTCCCCCATCTCAGCTGATGAATCAGTACTCCTCCATGTTGAACACCACTCGGGGGAAGCACCTAGGGTGGCAAGGGCATAGAATGAAATCTCCCGCCAGAGTACAAAGTCCACACCAAGACTGGGTCAGTAGAACCACTACTGACCAAGCCCTAAAGGGCATAGCTGCTGCACTGGGGCTTCAGCAGGTGGTTGAGGGAACCAACAAGACCTTGACCTCGTCCTCACAAACTACATATTGCAGATGCACCTGTCCACGACAGTATTGGTAGGAATGGCCACCTCACAATGGAGACGAAGCCAGTCTTCACATTAAGGATACCCTCCATCACGTTGTGTGGCATTACTACCGTGCCAAATAGGATAGATTTCAAACACATCTAGCAACTCAAAACTGGGCATCCATGGGGCACTGTAGGCCAACAACAGCAGAATTGTGTGCAACAAAAATATGTAACCTCATGGCCCAGCATATCTCCCACTCTACCATTACCATCAAACCGGGGGATCAACCATGGTTCAATTAATTGTGCAGGAGGGCATGCTAGGAACAGCACCAGGCATACCTAAAAATGAGGCGTCAACTTGTTGAAGCCAGAACACAGGACTACTTGCATGTCAAACAGTGGAAGCAGCATGCAATAGATAGAGCTAAGCGATCCCGCAACCAATGGACCAGATATAAGATTTGCAGTCCTGCCACATCCAGTCGTGAATGGTGGTGGACGATTAAACAACTAATTGGAGGAGGAGGCTCCACAAATATTCCCAGCACATCAGTGCAAAAGACAAGGCTGAAGCATTTGAAACAATCTTCAGCCAGAAGTATTGGGTGATGGTCCAAATCGGCCTCCTCTTGAGGTCCTGAGCATCACAGATGCCGGCCTTCAGCCAAATTGATTCACTCTACATGATATCAAGAAATGGCTGAAAGCACTGGATATTGCAAAGGCTATGAGCCCTGACAATATTCTGGCTCTAGTACTGAAGACTTGTGCTCCAGAACATCCGCGCACTGAGCCAAGCTGTTCCAGTACAGCTACAACACTGACATCAACCAAACTGGAAATTTGCCCAGGTATGCCTTGTCCACCAAATCAGGACAAATCCAACCCGGCCAATTACCACCCCATCAGTCTACTCTCAATCATCAGCAAAGTGATGGAATGTGTCATCGAAAGTACTATCAAGCAGCACTTACTCAACAATAACCTGCTCGTTAATGCTCAGAGTTTGGGTTCCACCAGGGCCACTCAGCTCCTGACCTCATTACAGCCGTGGTCCAAACATAGACAAAAGAGCTGAGCTCAAGAGGCGAGGCCAGGGTGATGGCCCTTGGCATCAAGGCAGCATTTGACCGAGTGTGGCATCAGGGAGCCCTAGCAAAACTGGAGTCAACGAGAATCAGGGGAAACCACACTACTGGGTGGAGTCACAACTTGCGCAAAGGAAGACATCTGTGCTTGTTGGAGGTCAATCATCTCAGTCCTATGACATCGCTGTAGGAGTTACTCAGGGTAGTGTACAATGCCTAGCTGTTTCATCAATGGCCTTCCCTCCATCATAAGGTCAGAAATGGGGATGTTTGCTGATGATTGCACAATATTCAGCATGATTCGCGACTTCTCAGGTACCGAAGCAGTCCGTATTCATATGCAGCAAGACCTGAACAATATTCAGACTTGAGCTGATAAGTGGCAAGCTACATTCATGCTACATAAGTGCCAGGCAATGACCATCTCCAACAAGAGACAATTGAACCATATCCCCTTGACATTCAATGGGATTACCATCGCTGAATGCTCCACTATCGACATCCTAGGGGTACCATTGACCAGAAACTGAACTGGACCAGCCACATAAATACTGTGGTTACAAGAGCAGGTCAGAGGCTGGGAATTTTGTAGAGAGTAACTCATCTCCTGACTCCCCAAAGCCTGTCCAGCATCTGCAAGATACAAGTCAGGAGTGTGATGGAATACTCTCCAGTTTCCTGGGTGAGTGCAGGTCCAATGATACTCAAGGAGCTCGACACTATCCAGGGCAAAGCAGCCTGCTTGATTAGCACTCCATCCGCCACCTTTAACATTCACTCCCTCCACCACTGAGGCACAGTGGCAGCAGTGTGTACCATCTGCAAGATGCACTGTAGCAATTCACCAAGGCTCCTTCGGCAGCATCTTCCAAACCCAAGACCTCTACCACCTAGAAGGACAAGGGAAGCAGGTGCATGGGAACACCACCACCTGCAAGTTCCTCTCCAAGTCACATACCACTCTGATTTGGAAATATATTGCCGTTCCTTCACTGCCACTGAGTCAAAATCCTGGAATTTCCTTTCTAACAGCACTGTGAATGTTCCTATAACAAAATGGACTGCAGTGGTTCAAGGACACAACAAACCACCACCTTCTCAAGAGCAATTAGGGATGGACAATAAATGCTGGCCTAGCCAGTTATGCTCACATCCCGTGAATGAATAAAAAAATTCTGATGGAATTTAAATTCTATTCACTAATAAATCTGGAATAAAACGTTCATCTTAGTAATGGTGATCATGAAACTGCTGGATTGACATAAAAACCCATCTGTTTCACTAATGCCCTTCAAGGAAGGGAATCTGTCATCTTTAACTGGTCTGGCCTACATGTTACTCCAGACCCACAGCAATATGATTGACATTTAACCATACTCTGAAATGGCCTAGCCACTCATTTGGATGTTCAACAAATGCTGGCCTTGCCGGTGATGCTGACATTCCATGAACAAATTAAAATAAAAATGCATTCTATTGCCAGGTAACTGTGCGATCACCATCTCCCCATCTCCGATGATCAGGAATGCCAAAATGCCATTAATCTCCAGTGCATCCTCTTCTGTAGCTGTCAACTGGGAAATCTGTGGACCACTACCTCCAGTCTTTTCCCTCTCCCAGTGTTCTGTGTTCTCTCTGTGCAATGAGGGAAAGCACAGGCCTATGAGTGACCGTGCTGGCATGTGTTCACTCAATGGATGCAGTGCTTTTGGTAAGGTTGAATATTAAGGAGAGCCATAAAATTGTTAAGCATCAGGATGAGATGCACTGATGGATCGATAAATGAGGATGTGAGGAAATGCATTGAAAGATAAGTGGCATTGAGAAATTATGTGATGGAATAGGTTTGACAAGAGAGAGTCACACTTTTCCTAATATCTTGAGGTCATTAAGAAGCTTCCTACAGTGAATCCAGGACCATGACACAATGCTCCTACTGCTGACCTCCTCAGCCATCTCCAGCTACACCTTCTTTGTTGCAGCATGCAACCGGTGTCTTCCTTCCATTGCTGGGGAAGACAATTATCTCCTATTCCTCACTGCACCCAAATGCAGAGTTAAATCAAGACACAGCTGTTGACCATCCTGAATTGCACTCTGAAACTGCTCCCTCTTTTTCTACAAACTTCTAACTCCTTCAAATTCCATCTTCATGTTGGCACTTTGTGTACTCCAGTTGGTGTCACATCACATCCACTGTTGTGCATTCAGAAAAAACCCAGGAATATTAAATTGAGGTGGCTCTGCTAAAATGCCACAAGCTGGCATGCTGAAACTTCTTCTGAGTCTCCCGCCCAATACTCCACCAGCCTGCTCCGAACGCTCAGAATTATCATCAAGACCATGCTTCTCTGATTGCATCACATTATGGTTAAATCCGGAATGCAGGAACTAAAATGAAGAGCTGGGCACAATATCAAATGATAGGCCTATGACTGTACCACAGCTACATATCACAATTCACTACCGCACTTTACAGTTTTTATTCCAGTTTAATATTACATCTGGCATTTAGGCAGATGTTGAATTCAATAGAATTTGCATATGAATCACCTTCATGTTTTTGGTAGATTGTGAAAGCATATCAATTAGACCAGAGACAGTATTGCAAGGGGGCAGACAGATGAAAATAGTCACTGCTGTTTCTAAGTGACAGTTGGCCTGCTCCCCAAGGTGGTAGGTTTCTTAGGCTGGTCATTTGTGTAATTGCTGCAACTGTTGAGTTCTAGAACTGAAGAAAAAATGATTTATTTTTCCAATTTGCTTTAAAGATGTTTGGGGGTGTATTTCCATGAGAATGCCCACCGCTCATCTTGTAACTTCAGCAGAAGAGGTTTAGAAAATTGGTGTTAATAATATTTTCTGGGATTCCTGTAGCTCTGCAATTGAAGTTATGGCAGATAGGCGGGGGAACATTTACAGAAATTCACTCCACATTTTAAAACTTTTCTTTTCAATTGGCCCTTATGCAGCAGCCAAGAAAGCAGAAAACTGATGCATGTCGCTTAAAGGACCTCAGGAATAAATAGAATAAATGGAAGCTGTTTTAGGTTTTGTGAACAGGACCTGGAATTGTTGTGTATTTCAGATGAAGACTAAGGTGGATCTGGGTTAGGGATTTAGAAATCTTGATATTTTATGTGAATGTTGGATTGAAAGAATACTCATAAGACCTAGGCATCTGTTTTGAAAATTAAATGAGGGCGAAGATAAGCCTCCTAATAGTATTCCTCCGGGTTTTGTTAATTAAGTTACATTCCAAGATATTAGCAACATTGGAGCATGATCAGTCAAAGGTAATGACCAGTATATATAACAATTTGCATTTACATAACACGTTTATCATAGAACAAAATGTTTCAAGACAGTTCTCAGATACTGAGTACAAAATGAACTCCAGATCAAAGGAGGAGGTATTAAAAGCTTGTGTGAAGAGGTGGGTTTTAAAATGGGTCTTAAAGGAGGAGAGGAAGATGGAGGGGCAGTGGAGTTTAGAAAGGGAGTACCAGAGCATGGGACCTCGTTTGAAGGTGTGGCTTTCTTTAATGGAGTGAAAGGACAAGGGATGCACAAAAATCCAGAGTCAAATAAATGGAGAGTTCAAGGGAAATTTTAGAGCTGCTGAAATATGCAGAAATACGGAGGGACAAAGCCATGAAGGAACATAAACATAAATGCAATAGTTTTTTTGCTTTTATAAACATAAATACAATAGTTTTAAAGCTGAGGTATTAGGGGCCTGGGGCAATGTGGGTCAGCAAGGACAGGAGTGATGGATGAACAAGACTTTATGCAGGATGGGATATGGGCAGCTTTGTTTTGGCAGCTGAAGATCTGCTAAATGTTTGGTAAAATTTGCAAGTTCAGCACGAACAACACATGCAAGATCAAATTGTATTTAACTCCTCATTTTTAAAAAAATACAAAATATGTGTCAATAATGGAATTGTAAGTCTATGACTCAACTGCAAAAATAATAGGGATAACAGTCATGATTATTGTTACATTAGGCTCACAGGCTGTGTAAAATCTGAATCTCATATTTTGGATTTCGACAATGACATTAGCCAGGTCACTAATATTTGAAAATAAGTCTATCATAAGACTTTCTGCTCTTTGTAGGAGGAGGTTGAATTGAAAGGAGTCTTGTGATATCCATAGGTGATAACTATACAGTAGGTCCATGGACCATAAAGAATGGAGTTGATTTTAGATAGTGTCTTTCATGCCCCAAGACCATGAAAATAAAACAAACCAAAAATCTTATTCACACAGTGTAACTGAATACACACCAGATCTAAATAAGTCTGTAGACCAACACTTCATACCATGTTATTTGGGATCAGTTTTCATCAAATAACTGTTGCTTGGGGGCTTGATGCCTACAAGTGAATCTCTAAGTTTTTCCATTGCAATGCTGGGAACAGCTGGAAAGACCTGTGTAGGTGAGAGATAGCAGATTAGCAGCAGCCATCATTTTGTAGTCACTGTCTTCTTGTGAGGTTGCAAGTCACATTAGGTGCTTCTGATTCCAAGAAACACAAGCTGGGTTTTGATTAAATTACAAGCTTGTTTTACATTTATGTAATAGCAAAAATAAGCTGAATTTTGCACATATGAGGTAAGATACCAATGATATTGGGATATAAAATGGCATTGGCTATTTACTTGAGCTACAAGTCAGTTAGTTGCATCATCATTATTTTCATATTGTCCGGGTGGGCGTTGCAGTTACAAAATGCTTAAATGTATAGGAACATAGAAACAGGAGTAGCCATTCAATTCTTTGAACTGGTCCCACCATTTAATTAGATCATGACTGATCTATACCTCAACTCCTTATACTACCAACTTTGTTTCAAATCCCTATAAATCTAAAGTAATACTACTTATTACATATGTGATCCAATTTATGCAATAGACTATTAACTACAATGAAGCAATATTTAATAATAGTGTTAGCTATTATAGCTCTCTCAGCTGATGGGTTATTTCCTTAGTTTTTCTAATAGCAACAGAACTATAGTACAAAGAATGAATACATTCTGTATGTGCATCAGTCTTGATACATGCCGCATTAGGAATGACCCAGTCATTAAACAGCCCAGTATAAGTCACTATGTTGAGTTGTACCTTAGAGCCCTTTTATAAAATGGTGTACAAAATAGGAAGGTTAGGTTATGACAATACCCATCACTATTTCTTCTCTGCTTCTCCAACATGTATTGCAAAATATATGTCACAAAAGCTTATTGCTGTTTGTGAAGAATGTAGGAAAATGGTCTGCCAAGTGGAAGAGAATTTCAGAGGATTGGCCACACAGTTGCCTGGGCATGATGTCTAGAATTGACTAATAAAGACCCAGCGGCTGGCAAAAGCATTAGACACAAAGGCCTTAATATTTATTTGGCTTTCATCTAGAATCAATTAAAGAGATGGACATCTTTCAGAGTAGACCACATGATGAGTATTCTCCTGCATAAAACAAAAGGGGGAAGTTCTAACCTTATTCCTGCTTCCATTACAAGCTTTTGACAACATCTAGTCTTCCTCGCTATGTGTTATACCATGCTAAGCAGTGATCCTCTGTGTAATATGCAAGGAATTTAATATAAAGTCTCTCCACATGGCATTTTTATTAGTTAATAAGTCAGTGTTTTGAAACTCAGTATGATCTTGTTTTCCTATTTTACAATCTTACAATTTTCATAAGCTCTGATTAATTCCTTAACATGCCCATTAAGTATAATTTTCCACAATTTGTTTTATTTACTTAGAAGGAATACCAATGCTGTGGAAGAAAAGTTATATTTTTAAAATATCTAAATTTATAACAGGACAGTTTAGGATTCCAAGAGGAGCTTAGACAGTTATTTGCACTGACTAGGTGCCAACACAACGGCACTCAATTTATGGCCCATCTGCAACATGTGAGACCTTCTGTACTGGCCAATAGACTCATCTGATTCAATCTTATTATTCTAACCACTTATGAATAAAGTGCTAGAACATGAAACCCAGAGGATAAATTTTAAGAACTTATTAACCGTGATGCCCAAGTCATCATTTTTGCAACACATGCAGCATCTTTTGAAATCAGTCAGGTTCATTTCCTTCTCCAATCACTCAGGCATGTTAATTGTATCAACTGAGTTTAAGTATACACAGATAGAGGGCATTGATTGATGGGTTATTTGGTATATATAAAGAGACACTCACTGACATGGGAGTAGAGTGGAGTGAAGAGATATATATACCTGTAATATTTCACTCTATGAATAAATCTATTTCAAATGAGGACTAGCTCTGGTTTCATCCTCCATCAATTGGATATCAGGAGCAGAACAAGGTATTATATTGGCTGGGACACCCGGGCTGGAATTTTACGGCATCGTCACAGCAGGGTCAGCGCCGTAAAATGGGGCAAGTCATTCTAAACACCATTGACTTCGGCGGGAACATAAAATCCCGCTGGTGTGAAATTATGCCTATGGAGATGCCCTGAGGATACAAAATATGTTACATAAATGCAAGTTCTTTCTTTTACTCCAATGTCTAGTTGAAAGGAAGTGCTTGTGCTATGTTGATTTTGATGTTCCTGCTGTTTACAGTAGCTATTTCGAGTCACGTAATTCTCATCTCCTGTGATTAAAAAATATTTTCCCCTCATCTCACAAAATTCACCTTCTGGCCCTGTTGCTCCCTTAATCTTTATAACTCCTCGGAGTCTTTCTCTAAAATTTTTTACGAATCCAAAATTGAGTCCTCAACTCTAACGCTGCTGTTTAAATCAGCATTTTGTGAATTGAATATTCATCACCAGCAATGGCTCTACTTCTCCTAATGACCAGGCCAAAACTATTGCCATGTGTTTTTCTATCCTATGGTTATTTGAACTTCTAAATAAACGTCCCTATATCCCTGATCATCCTGGTATGACATGCAATTTTTTCCAAAGTTAATTATTTTACTGTATCTGTCTCACCACCACTGAGGTCCTCTATCTCATATTTACCGTTTAGAGACCCCTGCAGCAAGTTACATTGTAAACACGTCACATTTGGTTATTGTTATAACTTAGCCAAGTGAGGCAGACTTTGAGGAATCTTTTATATCCTTCTATTGTTCAATTGCCACTTTTACAGTTCTAACCCTTTTAACAGTGCTAGTGAATTGACTGATGCTATTCCGGCTGGCATGGAAGTGTGCATGTCTGATGTTTCTCATCTGGTTCAATAGGGCTGTTTTTTGGCACAAAACCTTGTCAGCAAGAAGTGCATATTAGCATGTTGTGGGTGTGCTTCCCAAGATAGTCCATGTAGCCATTGAAGGCCACCAGTCAGGAGAGTATTACAGGAAATCACAGCCATGCTCCCCATGACTCCATTCATTATGGACAGATCATGAAAGTACACCAGTGATTTTCTAAAATGTGCTCCCAACAGGTGAGGCTGTTCTTCACTTGTAAATTTCTACCTATTGCACCTGCCACTTTGATCAACTTAAAACATGTCCATATAATTTTATCTGTGCTTGTAAACCCACTAATAATGCAATTTTATGAAAGTAAACTTCAACTATTATCAGCTTGGCACACTAGCAGCTATCATTGGCAGTTTCTTATCAAAACTCTCCCCCAAAGCTCTGTTAATCCTCCTTTCTGAATTAGCGAATGCTGTCAGTTTCACCACTATTACTCTGTTATCATCATTGTGGGTCTTAGATAAGGTTGTCTGTGGTTAGTATTTACAGATACTGCTGGTGGCAAGACTGTTGGTGAACTTTACCTTTTATTGAACATTATACTAACCATGTATAGTACAAGCTTAGCACGAGGCTTGACATAGAACCATCTCTCAACATACTCTGTTGTCATATGATCTTACATCAGTGATGTAGACTATCCTATTTACATATTTAACACTAACTCTTTGTACTACAATTACTACCACAAAATCTGGGCCATTGTGGATAGATGCAATTAATAAGTGGAAAAAACAGTGGTAAGATCTACTGTTGTGATATTGTTCTAATGAAACATTTAACTGAAGAATCTGGTCTACAAACTTTTCTTTGTGAAACATTAATAGGGAAAGTGTAATTCATACAGAGTTGTGCACCATCAACAAGGTTTCAAGTAATTCTAAATTTGACAGGAACCATACATGCCCTATTCACAAATGTCAGGCTATCTCACATGACACTCAGTAACAGATGGTCACATAAACTGGGACAGAATGTGTACACAATTTCAGAAATTTGGAATTTGGCTGATTTGGTTTTTATAAGCCATTATGAAAGTTAATGGTAGTTTTTATACTTTATGTACTTGACAATATTTTGCCACACTTTTGTTCTTCATTTACTATTTAATTGCAAGGAAACATGGTCACTATTTGAGTCAATAAAGTCTGTTTTTCTTTAATGCCTACCATTCCAAATAGAGGGTAATAACCCAGTAAAAGTACAAGATTACTTCTAATTTATTGAATAAATTGTTACAAATGCTGGACCTTGTAAGATGGTCATGTTTTGAACTGTCTCCTTTAATTCAAGATAAATTGGAGTAGTTTGGAGAGGGGCATGTGAACTTCTATGAAACCTGTCCAGAGAAAAACCCATGTGACCTGGCTGCTACGGGGACAGTGTGTCATGTTTTTATAATGATATGAAGGCACCAATCACTCATAAGGAATTGTGTAAACACATTGTTTGTTCATTTATTTAAACTGGGCACATAAGAACATATATACATGGATAAAAAGCTTGAAGGCATCAGCAGCAGAGCTGTGTGTGCTGTGTTCTGCTCACAGGCCAAATTGAAACTGAGACTGGATCACATGACACACTTCCCTTCTAGTGATGGCATGCTGCTATCCCTTAAAGGCATATTATAACACAGGGGACCAGGTCAAAACTTACTGAAGATATGGTGCAAATTTTAACACCTTGACATAAAGAAGGAGTAAGCTGCTCTTGCCGCATACACTCACAGATTCTTAGTCAGTCAGATAGAGAGATTTAGGGAAGAAGTCCCACAACCGGGTGCTGTTATGCTTTTGGGTTAACCACCAAGCTGAGGATGGATCCCTTGTTTGGAGAAATGAAGTTTGTAGAGAGTTAAAGACCAAGGAGTGGCCTTGCTACTGGAGATCCATTTGAGTACACTCAGATAATTGAGTGAAGGGGTCTTCGTTTAAAAAGACACTAAAAGGTTCACCTTGGTGGGTCACGGAGAAGAGATCCTGTTAAAGCCAGGAGGAGATTGGGGCTTTAAACAGAAGACTATATTTCTCCTGTGAGTGTGGTGTAATATACAAATATGGGGCATGGGGTTTTCCGCTGTGTTAATGAAGTTAAGTTTTCTGTAGTTTAGTGTTTTGTTTGCCTATTAAGTAATGTTTGTTTGATACTGATTTTAGTTTGTTTGTTACAGTAAAATGTTCAGTCACATGAAGACCCATGGCAGAAACTCATGGCCCTGAGTAGAAGTCACTCTCAAATTGAGGGATCAGCCGACGATGGCAACAGTAAAGGCCTTGAAATGTGAAATCTTGTCATGATCCTGTGTTTCGGTCACTCTTTTTAAAAGTTATAAGTCTCCACAGGGATCATAACAAGATTTACTGCACGTAAGATTCTATTCATCCTCAAGCCACAGATCTCTGCAATCTCTGCAGGGCCAGTTTAATGAATAGAAATAGCTTTGAAATTGTGATACAAGGTATGATCCCAGAAAATGCCTTTGAACATTATGAGTTAAAAGAACTCTGTGAAAATCTGATTATAATGCACAATGGGCTAGAAATTCGACTCACACAGTATTGTAAAATGGGTAATATTGGATGGCTGACTATTCAATGCAATGCCTGCTATTTATTCCGATTAACTTCAATGGAACTGCATATCAGGTGCTGTGTATAACAGCATCTGGTCAGACACATAGTCCATTTGCGCCACCGCCCAAGGCAAAATTCTACTCTTTTATCACTCAATATGGACCCTTTTGGAATTTTCTTTTTGAAAAATAATGTAAAGCTACAATTAAAACTACCTTGGTTCAGGAGATCAACATGTAGCATCAGTTTGGGTGGAGATGAGGAATAGAAAGGGAAAGAAATCACTAGTGGGGGTGGTCAATAGGCCCACTAACAGTAACCACAATGTAGGACAAAGTATAAAAGAAGAAATATTGGGTACTTGTGATAAAAGAACAGCGATAATCATGGGTGATTTCAATCTACATATAAACTGGAAAAATCAGAATGGCAATCATAGCTTGGATAAAGAGTTTCATAGGATGCTTTCGAGATAGTTTTTTTAGAGTTCTGGAACCAACCACAGAGCAGGTTATATTAGACTTGGTATTGAGTAATATGACAGGATTAATTAATGACCTCAGAGTGAAGGTAGCAGTGACCACAATATGATGGAATTTTACATTCAGTTTGAAAGGGAGAAGAGTGGGTTTAAGACAAGTATTTTAAATTTAAATCAGGGCAACTATGCAGGCATGAAAGCTGAGCTAGCTGAAGTGACCTAGGCCAGGGGATAGATCAATAGAGAAGCAGTGGCAGACATTTAAGGGGCTATTTCAGAATACTCAGAATAACTCTATTCCTACTATAAAGAAAAATTCTAAGGGTTAACTAAAGAAGTTAAGGAAAGCATCAAACTTACAGAAGAAGCATATAACTGCGCAAAAATGAGTAGCAGGTCAGATGATTGGTCAGAATATAAAGAATGCAGAGAATGACTAAAAGATTAACCAGGAGAAAGAAATTAGAGCATGAGGGGAAGCTAGCTAAAAATGCAAAAACAGATTGCAAGAGTTTCTATAGGTATTTTAAAAGGAAAAGAGTAAGTAGAGTGTCGGTCCTCTAGAGAGTGACAGTGGGGAGTTAATAGTAGATAATAAGGAAATGGTGGATGAAATGAACAAATATTTTGCTTCTGTCTTCACTACAGAGGATACAAAAAAACATCCCAGTATTAGCTGTAAATCAGGAGGTGGAAGGGAGAGGGGAACTTGGTGAAATTACAATCAATAGGGAAGCGGTACTGAGCAAACTGATGGAGCTGCGGGCTGACAAGTCTTTGGGTTCTGATGGATTTCATCCTAGGGTCTTAAAAGAGGTGGCTAATGAGGTGATAGATGTGTTGGTGTTAATTTTCCAAAATTCGCTAGATTCTGTAAAGGTACCATTGGACTACAAAGTAGCAATTATAACCCCTCTATTCAAGGAGAGAGGCAGGAAATGAGAAACTAAAGGCCAGTTAACTTGACATCTGTCTTGGGGAAGATGTTAGAATTGATCATTAAGGAGGTTGTAGCTGGGCACTTAGAGAAGCTCAAGGTAATCAGGAAGAGTCAGCAAGGTTTTGAGAAAGGGAAATCCTGTTTAACCAATCTATTGGAGTTCTTTGAAGGTGTAACATGCACTGTGGATAAAGGGGAGCCTGTAGACATGTTGTATTTGGATTTCCAGAAGGCATTTGATAAGGTGCCACATCAAAGGTTACTGTGGAAAATAAAAGTTCATGGTGTAGGGGATAACATATTAGCATTGATAGAAGATTGGCTGGCTGGCAGAAAACAGAGAGTATGCATAAATGTGTCTTTTTCTGATTGGCAGGATGTGACGAGTAGAGTCCTGCAAGGGTTTGTGCTAGGGCCTCAACTGTTTACAATTTATATCAATGACTTAGATGAGGGGAGTGAAGGCATGGCAGCTAAATTTGCAGATGACACAAAGATATGTAGGAAAGTATGTTGTGAAGAGGACATAAGGAGGCTGCAGACGGATATAGATAGGTTGAGTGAGCAGGCAAAAATCTGGCAGATGGAGTGTACTGTAGGAAAATGTGAAGTTGTTCTATTACTTAAACATAGAATGGTTGCAGAATTCCAAGCTGCAGAGGAATCTAGGTGTTCTAGTGCATGAGTGACAAAAAGTTAGCAGGCAGGTACAGCAAGTAATTTAGAAATCTAATGGAATGCTATCCTTTGTTATGACAGGAATGGAACACCAAAGTAAAGATGTTATGCTTCAGTTACACAGGGCATTGGTGAACCCACATCTCGAATATTGTGTGTAGTTTTGGTCTCCTTATTTGAAGAAGGATGTAAATACATTGGAGGTGGTTCAGAGGATACCTGGAATGAGCGGGTTGTCTTATAAGAATAGGTTGGACAGGCTGGGCTTGTTTCCACTGACGTTTAGAAGAGTGAAGGGTGACTTGACTGAAGTATATAAGATCCTGAATGGTCTTGACAAGGTGGGCGTAGAAAGGATATTTCCTCTTGTGGTTGAGTCTAGAACTAGGGAGCACTGTTTTAAAATTAGGGGTTGCCCTTTTAGGACAGAGATGAGGAGAATTTTTTTCTCTCAGAGGGTTCTGTGACTTTAGAAGTCTCTGCCTCAGAAGGTGGGGGAGACAGGGTCATTGAATATTTTTAAGGCAGAGGTAGACAGATTCTTGTTAGGCAAGGGGATCAAAGGTTATCGGAGATAGATGGGAATGTGGAATTCAAAACACAAACAGATCAGCCATGATCTTCTTGAATGGCGGAGCAGGCTCAAGGGGCTGAGTGGCCTACTTCTGCTCCTATTTTGTATGTTCGTATGTAAAGCATAAATGTGACAAATTCTAGACATATGGGCAATTTATTATCGATTAATTCTGGTGCTGTTTAATACTTAGTTCTTCACATTATAATGCTGCTTTTAAAGCTTTCCATTGACAATTCATACAGCATAGGAAGGTCCCAGGTTCTATTCCAAGTTGATGCTGAGTAAGCTCTCAGCCAAACTGTAGGGGCATCGCAATGACATAGTTACTCAATGATGCTCTCGATTCAGATATGAAGAGGAATGATAGGATGGTTAGTGTCTAGGGAATTGTGCCCAGTCTTCAGGAGTGTAGAGCAGAAAAAGAAAAATATATACTATTAATGGAATTGATTAACTTTTACATCCTTTGTATTTTGCCTATGCCTATCTTTCACTATCTCTCATGCCAGACTTTATAATCCCTGTTCATGTTTTATAAATTGTTGCTATATTTGTTACTGATGTTTTTTCACTCTCCAAAAAGACCTTCAAAAATGCATGATTGCTTCAAAGGTTCCACCAAAAGTTTAAATAATGTGAAATAGTTATACAATTAAATAATTAACCTCTATCAATCAGGGTTCACTTGCCAACCAATCAGTACTCTCTTCTCAAACAGTATAAATTGTTGTTTTCCCCTATATTGGTATTCTTGTGAAGTGTCCTGATGAATGCAAGATGAAGCTTCAACATGTCTCCTTTTTCGGCAATACTCAAGTTTTGTACTTCCAAACAACTAAAACTTTAAAAGCCATATAAATCCAGTGAAAGTCAATATCCACAAGTTGTTGAATCAAACACATTTTGTCACATACTCTTGCAATTTCATTTCACTCATCTTATTTTTTCGGTCAAATTCTGATGTGCTGGCTGCATTTCCAAATATTGCCCTTAGGAAGATCTTAAACTGTAAAGGACATTATGCACTGACTGAGTACAGAAAGTTCTCAAAGGCTTATAGGGTTTTTGCAGCAGTGCAATGTGACCAGTAAAAATGCATTGCCACTTTGCTGAGCTCACATGGGGCAGGATTTGCCCTTGGGGTGGGTGCAGGCGGCCAGGATGTCGACCTCCACCCGCGATCAGATCGGCACCGCGATTTCACATGGGCGGGACAATTAAGGCCCACCTTGTGTGGATCACGAGCGGCAGCACTGAGCACTGCCTGTGCGGGTGGGGAGGTGGTAGGAGAGTGAGACGGGCCTCGCACGCAGTTCACGCATGCACAAGAAAGAGCGCTTCAATCTCCGTGAGGCATGGAGCTTCAGCCTCACATCAGTTGCAAGATAAATTTGGAATTTTTCATGTTATAGGTGGTTCAGAGGATCAGTTCTCTCTTAACGGAGTAAAGGCATAATTGAGGAATTATAGAAAAATAAATTAAAAATTAGAGGCCAACGGTTAAATCTCCATCATGTATTTTCATGATCTGACGACCTCTGCTCTCCTTGAGTGAGATGCTGAGGTTAGTTCTGCATGGTCCATTCACACTGCCTTATCAAATAGTACCTGAATCATAGGAGTACCAACAGTGTAATTGCATTATTTAGTTTGATTGGAGGCCACAAAGTAATGGTTTCAGCATACTGCCTGTACATATATATTTTGCATTGCATCAATCAATGTCACACAGTTAATCATGTAAATTTAGTGACATTTCTTTAAGAAAAAGCAAGCAAGAAAGAAAGCCAATCATTTCCTATGAACAGAGAAACCTTACAACCACCAGAAAATGCCATTTTATTGACTTTAGGATTGGGATTAGAAGAAGAAAGCAATCCAGTCAGAACTATGGTTCTGAGGACCTGCCAAAGAACACTTAGCCTCTAAGTGACCCAGAAAAGCACAGAAATTACAACCTATACTCTCAAAAGGATAAGCTAAGTTACACTTATTTAGCACCAGAATGGCACATTGTGATTTATGTTGCTATACAATACGGGGCTGGATTTTCATCCCCGCATGAGGTGGGAACGGAGGCGGGCAGGTGGGGAATTTCACAACGCTGGCCTGTGTGGCAGTTCCCCAGCTCCATCCCCGCCTGGGCCATTTTCCCAAAGGTAGGATTTGGGTGGAGTCTGGAGTGCAAAAGGGCCATTTGAGCCCGATGGCAGAGTTTCAAAGCCCACAGGAAAATCCTGACCGCAATGTCTGTTGAATCGTACCCAGCCTTCAACAGCATAAGGGAAAAAAGAAAAACAATGATTCACAGTTAAAGGAATTAATCAACTTTAACATCCTTTTGCTTTATTCTGCCTATGCCAATTATGTCTATGACTAACACTGGACATTGCAATTCCTGCTAATGCTTTATAAACTGTCGCTGTATTTGTTGTTAATCATTATTTGCACTGTCCTGCACCCTCAAAAAAGATCTATAAAAATGCAGAATTCAGGAAGCAGGTGACCAAGTTTTCCTGCTACTCAAGAAGCTTTGCCATATCAATATCTCCACAAGAGACTGGCTTTTAATTGGGAAGGTGTGAAGTTGAGTTACTTGCATGATAACTACACATGAAACATGCCTAAACAAGTTAAGGCTGCTCCATTTCAGCGTAAGTAAGTTTTTAACACCATGGTATGTCTTCATTACTGTCAAACAACCTCTCTGACATTGAAAAGTAACTTTTACAAGTATGTATTCTTAATCCGTCAGATTTTAATTATTGTATGGCCCTCTGAAGAAGGGTCATATGGACTTGAAACGTTAACTGTTTCTCTCTCCACAGATGCTGCTCAACCAGCTGAGTTTTTCCAGCATTTTCTGTTTTTGTTTCAGATTTCCAGCATCCGCAGTATTTTGCCTTTATCCAAATAATTAATGCCTCTTACTGCTCCTTGTTTTTATTCATTCATGGGATGTGGGCGTCACTGGCTAGATCAGCATTTATGGCCCATCCCTAATTACCCTTGAGAAGGTAGTGGTGAGCTGTCTTCTTGAACAGCTGCAGTCCATGTCAGGTATGTACACCCACATTGCTATTAGGGAGCGAGTTCCAGGATTTTGATCCAGCAAGAGTGAAGGAACGGCGATATATTTCCAAGTCAGGACAGTGAGTGGCTTGGAGGGGAACTTCCAGGTGATGGTGTTCCTATGTGTCTGCTGCCCTTGTCCTTGCACAAAATAGTGGTCATGGGTTTGGAAGGTGCTGTCTAAGTAACCTTGGTGAGTTCCTGCAGTGCATCTTATAGATAGTACACAATGCTGCCACTGTGCATCAGTGGTGGAGGGAGTCAAGATTTGTGGATGGGGTGCCAATCAAGTGGGCTGCTTTGTCCTGGATGGTGTCAAGCTTCTTGGGTGTTGTTGGAACTGCACTCATCCAGGCAAGCGAAGAATATTCCATCACACTCCTGACTTCTGCCTTGTAGATGGTGGACAGACTTTGGGGAGTCAGGAGGTGAGTTACTCATCGCAGGATTCCTAGCCTCTGACCTGCTATATGGCTAGTCTGGTTCAGTCAATGGTAACCCCCAGGATGTTGACAGTGGAGGATTCAACGTTGTTAATGCCATTGAATGTCACGAGGCGATGGTTAGATTCTCTATTGTTGGAGATGCTCATTGCCTGGCACTTGTGTGGTGTGAATGCCACTTGCCACTTGTCAGCCTAAGTCTGGATATTGTCCAGGTCTTGCTGCATTTGGACATGACTGCTTCAGTATCTGAGGAGTCATGAATGGTGCTGAACACTGTGCAATCATCAGCGAACATCCCCACTTCTGACCTTATGACGGAAGGAAGGTCATTGATGAAGCAGCTGTGTTTGGTTGGACCTAGGACACTACCCTGAGGAACTCCTGTAGTGGTGTCCTGGAACTGAGATGATTGGCCTCCAACAACCACAAGCTTCTTCATTTGTGTTAAGTATGATTCCAACCAGCGGAGAATGGCCCCTGATTCCCATTGATGCCAGTTTGGTGAGGGGTCCTTGATGCCAAACTTGGTCAAACATTGCCTTGATGTTGAGGACAGTCACTCTCACCTCACCTCTGGAGTTCAGCTCTTTTGTCCATGTTTGAACCAAGGTTGTAATGAGGTCAGGGGCTGAGTGGTCCTGGTGGAACCCAAACTGAGCATTAAAAAGCAAGTTTTTGCTAAGCAAGTGCCGCTTGATAGCACTGTTGATGGCCCCTTCCATAGCTTTACTGATGGAGAGTAGACTGATGGTGTGGTGATTAGCCGGTTTGGGTTTGTCCTGCTTTTTGTGTAAAGGACATACCTAGGCAATTTTCCACATTGCCAGATGGATGCCTGTTGTAGCTGTACTGGAATAGCTTGGCTACGGTCGTGCCAAGTTCCAGAGCAGAACTCTTTAGTACTATTGCCAGAATATTGTCAGGGCCCATAGCCTTTGCAGTATCCAGTGCCTTCAGCCATTTCTTGATATCATGTGGAGTGAATCGAATTGGCTGAAGACTGTCATCTGTGATGCTGGGGACCTCTGGAAGAGGACGAGATGGATCATCCACTCAGCATTTCTGCCTGAAAATTGTTCCAAATGCTTCAGCCGTATCTTTTGCACTGATGTGCTGGGCTCCCCAATCATTGAGGATGGGGATATTTGTGGAGCCTCCTCATCCAGTGAGTTGTTTAATTGTCCATCACCATTCATGACTGGATGTTGCAGAGCTGCAGAGCTTAGATCTAATCCGTTGGTTGTGGAAAAGCTTAGCATTGTCTTTTGCTTGCTGCTTACGCTGTTTGGTTCATTAGTAGTCCTGTGATGTAACTTCAGCAGGTTGATAGTGGTCCAGAGTCGATGCTGAGGACTCCTAGGGCAACTCCCTCCAGCCTGTATACCACTGTGCCACCAGGGATAGTGGTGTCTGGGACATTATCTGTACGGTATGATTCTGTGAGTATGACCGTGTCAGGTTGTTGCTTGGCTAGCTGTGAGACATCTCTCCCAATTTTGGCACAAGCCCCCTGATGTTAGTAAGGAGGACTTTGCAGGGTTGACAGGGCTGAGTTTGCCACTGTTGTTTCCAGTGCCTAGGTCGATGCCAGGTGGTCCGATTTCATTTATTTTTCTTGATTTTTTAGCAGTTTGATACAACTGAGTGGCTTGCTAGGCCATTTCAGAGGGCAGTTAAGAGTCAACCGCATTGTGCTGGGTCTGGAGTCATATGTAGGTCAGACCAGGCAAGGACAACAGATTTTCTTCCTTTTCTAAAGGAAGTGGACCAGATGGGTTTTTACAACAATTGACAATGGTTTCATGGTTATCATTAGACTTTTAATTTCAGGTTTTAATTGAACCTGGGTCCCCAGAGCATTACCCTGGGTCTCTGGATTACTAGTCCAGTGACAATAACACTGCGACACTGCCACGCCTTGAACCTCTTCCTTCTCCTCTATGAAGGCCTGGGTTTTTCCTATGGTGGGCAGGCTGGGCGGGAGCAGGCGGGCATGGAGCTACATCAAGGAGATTGAACAGACAAGAAAAAACTTCAATAAATGATGTAAAAATTTATTCAAACATGTCCCCTCATGTGACATGTTTGTAAAGGTGGGGACATTTATTTAATTGTTTTATAAAAGCTTCAGGAAACCTCATCCCGCCCGTGGATGAGGTTTCCTGAAAAACGTGAAGGCTGCTTGGGGTTTTCGCCTGCCGCCAATCTTAAGGTTGGACGGGCGGTGTTCTTAAATACTTTAATTACATTCTTAATGGCCTTAATAGGCCGTTGACATTTCGGCGGGCGCGCAGCCGACTGCAGCACCTGGCCACCAAATGAAATACCTATCACGATGAGGTGCAATGATGTCGGGATGCACGTCCGACATCATCGCATGACATTTTACGTGTTGGCGTGTCGGGCCCGCCCCCGCACACCAACCGGAAGATTCAGCCCTAAAATAATGGGGTTTTAGGTGGTCAGCAGGGCAACTGACGTCAGATACCAATTCCCATGCTCAATAACCAAATTGCACGGAAATTCTTGTAATTACAGTTTTTGTGCACCTGATACGTAAACACTATCATTATGAATGTGCTCTTTCCCATGGTCACTGAATAGGACAAGACTGTTGCACCATTGGCCAGTTTGAGTAGTGTTAGACGCCATTCTACCCAAAAACAAACATGGACATGATATCACAAAAACATAGGTTAAATTTTGTTCAAATTGAGTTTGAAAATGTCCCCAAATTATTTCTGATAAAGGATCTGCACTTGATGAGTTGTTTCTTTCCAGATTCTGCTGGAAATGTTGTGTGTTTTCAGTATTTTCTGTTGTTACTTCATGTTTTCAACATTTTTCTTTTTCCTGCCAAAGCCAAGTCATGACTTCATAGATTGCAGCTACCTATGAACACTCGGGAACAACGGGAATGATATTGAGGAAAGGACAGCATCTGGAAGTGGTGTTGACATTATAATGACAATCAGCAGTGATCACAATTAAAGCAGAATCTGAATGAATTCACAGCTGTTTAGTAGTTAATACATCTAAACTGTATTTAAAATAAACTCATTTATCATATTTAGGTACATAACATTATAATATGTTTTCATTCCCATCACAATTTTATACACGTCTGCAGAGTTAGTGGCTTTTAAGAAGTTCCAGATTTCTTTCAAACACTGCAATTTATTTTCAGTGGAATTTTCTGAGTATCATTTGTAACTACCAGCAAGAGGTAATGGTTTGTGCTTTGAAGATCCTAGAAAGCAACAGCTTGCTCATGAAAATCTCTTTTTCCTTGCTTCTTCTAAACAAGTATAAAGGAAGTGATTGTTGTGCAACATCAAAGTGAATTTTACAACATGCTACACCAACATACTGTGTGGGATGTGTGATGGGTACCAAAAATGTGCATCAAGGATTAGTGTGTAAATTGTTGGGAGGTAGTGTGCGATTTGTCTGGCACACACCCTCTAAAAGATAATTATTTCAAGGACCATGTCCTTAATGAGGCTGCCCACAAACGCAGACTGATTGAACAAAACATGCCAAAGAGCTGGAGCTCTGCTCCAGGATCAGCAGTTCTCCTCTGTCAGCACGCTGTCCATTACCATCCAATACAGCTCATCATCTGGCTCTGCAGCTTTGTAAATTGCAATTCTGAACATTGTTGTCATTATCTTTAACAGAACGTTCACATATATTCCTTCTAATCTATTCAGGCACCTTGTCTTGCTGATTTATTGATCTAACCACTCATTTGGGTATAATGTTCAACTCATCTTGATCACTGAATTGGTTTCAGTTCTGGCAGAGGTTGATACACTAACCTGCATAGCAATAATTTTCATCAGTCAAATAAGATGCAGAGAGCAATGCCCAACAAATTGTTTCTCAGTAATAGTTATTTGCACCTATCCACTTTCTGAGCACAACAAAAGGATGCTCACTGCATTTATGAATATGGCAGTGAGCATTTCTATAATCATCAAACCCATATGCTGTTTATCAAAGGATCAGCAATGTTAAACTATTAAAATTAAATTAGTCAAACTTAGTGTATTAAGCTTGAAATATAACTACTTTTTGTAAAATATGAGAATTAAAATCAAATCCTGAAAGTTTGGGTGCAAGAGTTTGGAGCGTTCTCTTAATATCAGTAAATGCTGAATCAAAGCTAAAATTAAGCAATGATTAAATCAATACTAGAGAAGTCAGGTCTGCAGGGAGGTGGTTTCACAAATTAGAGGATAGTGTATGGTATTTGTCAAGTCTTATGCAAGCATCAAATTCTGGTGCGAATGCTGAGGCCAGACAAGGATAATTCTTTCCAGAATATGAAACTAATATTTTCTGTGTAGGCAGTTTCAGCATTTCTTCTCTTCTCAGTCCATCATAATTCTTCTGTCATGCTATGTGCATGTTGCCATTGAAAAAGGTCATAGAATCATAGAGTCATAGAGGTCTACAGCACAGAAAAAGGCCCTTCGGCCCATCGAGGCTGCGCCGGTCAAACAAGTACCTAACTATTCTAATCCCATTTTCCAGCACGAAGCCCATAGCCTTGTATGCCATGGCATCGCAGGTGCATATCCAAATACTTCTTAAATGTTATGAGAGTATCTGCCTCTACCACCCTTTCAGGCAGAGAGTTCCAGATTCCCATCACCCTCTGGGTGAAAAAATTTTTCCTCACATCCCCTCTAAACCTCCTGCCCCTTACCTTAAATCTATGCTCCCTGGTTATTGATCCTTCCACCAAGTGGAAAAGCTCCTTCCTGCCTACCTTATCTGTGCCCCTCATAATTTTATACACCTCAGCTATGTCCCCCCTCAATCTCCTCTGCTCCAGGGAAAACAACCCCAGTCTATCCAATCTCTCCTCATAACTAAAACTCTCCAGCCCAGGCAACATCTTGGTAAATCTCCTCTGCACTCTCTAGTGCAATCACATCCTTCCTATAATGCGGATTCCAGAACTGCACGCAATGCTCTAGCTGCTGTCCAACCAGCATTTTATACAGTTCCAGCATAACCTCCCTGCTCTTATATTCTGTGCCTCAGCTAATAAAGGCAAATATCCCATATGCCTTCTTAACCACCTTATCTACCTGTCCCGCTTAAGGGGCCGGTGGACATGCAGACCAAGGTCCCTCTGATCCTCGGTACTTCCCAGGGTGCTACCATTTATTGTGTGTTCCCGTGCCTTGTTTGTCCTGCCCAAGTGCATCACCTCACACTTATCCGGATTAAATTCCAATTGCCACTGATCAGCCCTTCTGACCAGCCCATCTATATCCTCCTGTAATCTAAGGCTATCCTCCTCACTATTTACCACCCCACCAATTTTCATGTCATCCACGAACTTACTGATCAATCCTCCTACATTCAAGTCTAAATCGTTTATATGTACCACAAACAGCAAGGGACCCAACACTGATCCCTGTGGAACCCCACTGGACACAGGCATCCAGTCACAAAAACACCCCTCAACCATCATCCTCTGCTTCCTGCCACTCAGCCAATTCTGGATCCAATTTGCCAAAGTGCCTTGGATCCCATGGGCTCTTACCTTCGTTACCAGTCTCCCATGCGGAACCTTATCAAAAGCCTTGCTGAAGTCCAAGTAGACTACATCAAATGCATTGCCCTCATCTACACACCTGATCACCTCTACGAAAAATTCAATCAAATTGGTTAGACATGACCTCCCCTTAACAAAACCATGCTGAATGTCCTAGATTAATCCCTGCCTCTCCAAGTGTAGATTAATTCTGTCCCTCAGAATTGCTTCTAATAGTTTCCCTGCCACTGAGGTTAGACTGACTGGCCTGTAGTTCCCTGCTTTTTCCCCTCCTCCCTTCTTGAATAACGGTACCACATTGGCTGTCCTCCAGTCCTCTGGCACCTCTCCTGTGGCCAGAGAGGTATTGAAAATTATTGCCAGTGCCCCTGCTTTCTCCTCTCTTGCCTCACTCAACAGCCTGGGATACATTTCATCTGGGCCTGGAGATTTATCTACTTTTAAGCCTGCCAGACCACTTAGAACCTCCTCCCTTTCTATGCTAATTTCTTTAATTATATCACAGTCCTTCTACCTGATTTCCATACCCACATCATCCCTCTCACTTGTGAACACTGACACAAAGTATTCATTTAGAACCCTACCTAAGTCTTCCGGCTCCACACACAAATTACCACTATGGTCCTTAATGGGCCCTACTCTTTCCCTAATTATCCTCTTATTCTTAATGTACTTGTAAAATAACTTTGGATTTTCCTTTATTTTACCTGCCAATGTTTCTTCATGCCCTCTTTTCACCTTCCTAATTTCCTTTTTAAGTTCCCCCCTACACATTCTATATTCCTCTCGGGCTTCCGCTGTTTTGAGCCCTCGGTATCTGCCATCTTTATCCAATCCTTTATATCCCTCGACATCCAGAGTTCCCTGGATTTGTTGGTCCAACCCTTTGCCTTTATTGGAATATGTTGGCCCTGTACTCTTCCTATTTCCTTCTTCCTCCCACTGCTCTGACGCAGATTTACCTAAAAGTAGCTGCTCCTAGTCCACTCTGGCCAAATCATATCTGATCTTATTAAAATCGGCCTTCCCCCAATTTTGAATTTCTAATTTCTGGCCCATCCTTGTCCTTTTCCACAACAACTTTGAATCTAACAGAGTTATGATCACTATCTGCAAAATGCTCCCCCGCTGATACCTCTACCACTTGCCCGGCTTCATTCCTAAAATTATGTCCAAGACCGCACCTACTCTCTTGTAGAACCTTCTACGTACTGGCTTAAAAAGCTCTCCTGGATGCATTTTAAGAATTCTGCTCCCTCTAAACCTATCACACTATGACCAACCCAGTTAATGTCGGGGAAGTTGAAATCCCCCAATATTACTACCCTATTATTTTTACACTTCTCTGAAACTTGCCTACATATCTGCTCTTCTATTTCTCTCTGACTGTTTGGAGGCCTATAGTACACTCCCAGCAATGTGATTGCTTCTTTTTTGTTTTTAAGTTCTACTCAGATGGCTTCATTTGAGGAGCCTTCCAAGATGTCATCCCTCCTTACTGCTGTAATTGATTCCTTGATCAATATTGATATACCTCCTCCTCTTCCACCTCCTTCCCTGTCTCACCTGAAGACCCTATATCCTGGAATATTGAGCTGCCAATCCTGCCCCTCTCTCGACCATGTCTCTGTGACAGCAATTAAATCATATTTCCACGTGTTAATTTGTGCCCTCAACTCATCTGCCTTATTTGTCAGACTCCTTGCATTAAAATAAATACCATCCAACCTTGCCAAGCTCCCTCGTGCCTTAACTGACCTGCAATTTCTATGCCTTCCAGACCCACTTGCTCTCTCTTCTAATTTTGGCTGTGCATCTCCCCCTGCTGAACCTTCGCTCAGGATCCCATCCCCCTGCCAAGTTAGTTTAAACTTGCCCCAACAGCACTAGCAAACCTCCCCACAAGGATGTTGGTCCCATTCCGGTTCAGGTGCAACCCGTCCATCTTGTACAGGTCCCACCGCCCCCAGAAATGGTCCCAATGTCCCAGAAATCTAAAGCCCTCCCTCCTGCACCATCTCACCAGCCACACATTCATCTGGACTAACCTCCTATTTCTATACTCATTAGCGCGTGGCACCGGAAGTAATCCAGAGATTACTACCTTTGAGGTCCTGTTTTTGAATCTGTTTACTAGCTCCCTAAATTCTGCTCGCAGGACCTCATCCCTCTTTCCACCTATGTCATTGGTACTAATATGTACCACGACGTCTGTCTGTTTGCCCTCCCCCTTTAGAATGCCCTGCAGCCGTTCAGTGACATCCTTGACCCTGGCACCAGGGAGGCAACATATCATCCTGGAGTCACATCAGAAACGCCTGTCAGCTCTCCTTACTATCGAGTCTCCTACCACTATTGCTCTTCCCCTCTTTTTCCTCCCACCCTGTGCAGCTGAGCCACTCTCAGTGCCATGAGCGTGGCTGCATTCCCCAGAGGAACCATCACTCTCGCCGTTTTCCACCACAGAAAAACCTTTCATTTCAATTTGATACAAGGCAACAAAATTTAAATAGGCCTGCTAGCTACTAATCTTTTTATTCCAGCTTGGTTTTAATATACACAGTGCGCTTGATTCTTAACATCAGCAGCAAACACACTTGATATTTTGTATAACTTCTCCCAGCGCTATCTGCATGATTCTTCTCACCTGTTCATCCTGCACTCAACATGCCATGAGTTAGCATTCAAAATAGCATTCCTAGCTCCCCCAAATTAGAGCAATAATACCTGATATTTATAAACTATTATGCAAATTTCTGATCTTTCTGGAATTAATTATGAACTGTATTTAGCCAAGATGTCAATTTTTCTATCATTTACAATATAATGTGATACATCTCGGGTGTCTAATATTGGAAGTGTCACATATGTGAAGTGTACATTATTTTTGTCGCTCTCAGATAACAAATTTTCAACAAATCAGAACATTGCCCTTTTAAAAAACATACATTTAAAAAGAGAACAAAAACCAATAAGTTCCTGCTAGTTTATTCTGACCTTGCTTACTGGGTCTTTCCTAACAAGAGGAATTGAAATTTTATAAGCAGATGTCAATCCAAAGGCAAATTTCCCAGAGGATCAGCAATTAGCTGCTAATTGACTTCAGGACATGGCTACTTAGAGCACTAACCTACTGGAAGTTGTTGAACAGAGGCCTTAAAGGAACAGAATAGAAAAAACACTTCAGCAGCTGAACTTCACAGCTGTGCCGCAGATCTGAGACTACTAATGAGCAACACCGCAGGGTATCAACTAACATCATTAAAAAATGACCCCTTATGACATCTGTTAGAATGTCGGCTATCAGAGCTGGAGTTGTGTTTCTGTGACCATACGATTACTAAGACTTTACATTTTTGAATCATTTTAAATACCAATTTTTTTTACTTCAGGACAATTTACATTTGGGGTCCTACAAAAGTGGATTAAAATCCTTTGTGAGTCAGAAAGAATAATAGTTCAGATCTGTATCAGTTCAACCCATACCTAACCCAACATCTGGGCTTGCTTGCATAGCAGTATTTCGTGGAATGCTAAATTTTTGATCCTGAATTGATTTGATTTGATCTGAACTGATCTTAGCTGAGCTTCACTTTAAATATAATTGATTTAGTGTTGGCAATTTTAATAGTTAGTCAAAATTCTTCACTTGCTTCTCTCATCTACTCTTTCTGGAGAATGGAACAATGAGTACCTCACACCCCACTAATATAACTCTGTCAATGTTGTGAATGCTATTCAATTTTCCCCTTCAAAGATGCATTTGTGCATACCAGGGTGATTTCCTAGCTTCTGATATGTACTACCTCCTCCTCCAGATTGTGCCTGGGTAAGTTCAAGCGTGAACACTAGGGTCGATTCCCTGACTGGGGTTAGGAATGACATTCCTGACTGTTTCCAAAATTGTTGTGTGGTAGCTCCGCCTAGCTGGATTTTGCTGGGTTGGTTTGCTTAAATATAATTCAAATATTTCACATGTGCAGGGGGGGGCGTTGGGGAAGGTGGGTGAGGAATCAAGACTGCAATAGTTTTTAAAGTAAAACAGGTGAAGGGTCACCAGATTGCTGTGCATTCTTTCTCTGTGATATCCCATCAAACTAACAGAGAATTGCTGTTAAGATGCAATATAAGCCAATATTGTAAAATTAAACAAAATGTGAATTCACTTGGCTGTGCAACCTTCTTCAAGCCAGGATCTTTTACCTCACCTGATCCCAGGAGCAGGTCATTGGCAAGGCAGCACCATCTTTCTGGCAGCTCCAGCAAGGCTACTCATGCTATTCTAAATAGGAAGCTCCATCATTCTAAAATTGATTACTGATTTCTCCTGTAACACATCTAAATATGCATCCTAAAGTGGTATCATTTGTCATCCTGGTCATTTTTGCAGCCATTTTGACTTCCCGAGTAGCAGCACAGCCTTAAGGCAACCACTGGTCTTTTAAGATCTCCTGACGCCAGAAAATGAGTTCCTTTGTTTCTTGCAAAGGGAGCGTGGTGATATTCCATCACACAGAATCACAGAATTATTAGGGCGCAAAAGGAGGCCCTTTGTCCCATTGTGTCTGCACCGGCTCCCCGAATGAGGAATTCACAGAGTGCCATTCCCCCACTTTCTCCCCGTAATCCCACACATTTTTCCTCTTCAGATAACAGTCTAACTCACTTTTGAGTGCTTCAGTTGAACCTACCACACTCTCAGGCAGTGCATTCCCGACCCTAATCTCTTGCTGTCTGAAAAGTTCTTCCTGGTATCACTTTTGCTTCTTTTACTAATTACTTTAAATCTGTGCCCTCTCATCCTCAATCCTTTCACAAGTGGAAAAAGTTTCTCCTTATCTACTCTGTCCAGACTCTTCATAATTTTGAATCTCTACTAAATCTCCTCTCAGGAAAACAGCCCTAACTACCCCAATCTATCTTCATAACTGAAGCTCCTCATCCCTGGAATCATTCTCGTGAATCTTTTCTGTACCCTCCCTAATGCCTTCACATCCTTCCCAAAATGCTACACCCTGGACTGGTTACAGTACTGCAGCAAACTCATGACTTATACAAGTTCAACATAAGCTCCTTGCTCTTGTACTCTGTTGTAAGGTGGCCGAGTTGTGCTATTAATGATAGAGTTGATCTGCAGACACTTCTTGGGTGGAAACATTAAGCTGATTTACAATATACTTCCAACTCCAACTCTGGGCAGAATTTTCTGGGTGACGTGCAAGGGGCAGGCCCCACACGTCAGTGAGTAAAATGACGCGCGATGATGTCGGGCGAGCGTCCCGACGTCACAGCGCGCCATCATGATATTTTGTTGGGCGGGTGCGCGATGAAGTGCGACTTGCACCCGCCATAAATTAACAGGCTAGTTAAGGCCCTTAACTCGGCAATCGATGCCAATTTTCAGGTGCCCGTGCGATCTTCGGCTCAGTGCACGGGCGCAATGGGCAGGCGGGTAAGCGACTTTTTAATAAAACTCATCCACGGGCAGAATTAGAGGGCTCAGTGGGGTTGTCAATCTACTCTGTGAAATATTTATTGCAGAAAGTTTTTTAAACTTGCCTGTGTGATCTGTAGCAGTTCAGAATGAATTCCAGCAGCTTTCTGTGTACATTGAACATTCAGCTCAGCACCGGAGTCGGCTGCACACCCTCTAAACTGTCAAAGGCCTGTTAAGGCCATTAATTAGCTAATTAAAGTGATTGTCAGGGCTGCCTGTCCAACCTTAAGGCTGGCAGGCAGGCAAAGAGCCCAGGCGGCCTTTGCATTTCTCATGAAACTTCATCCATGGGCAGGATGATGTTTCTTGAAGGATTTATAATTAAATAAGAATTTTTATTAAAATTCATAAACATGTCCCAGCTCATGTCACATGAGGGGACATGTCTGAATAATTTTATTTTTTTTATTTTCAACATCTTTTGAGCTGAATTTAATCTCTCTGAGGCACGAAGCTCCCTCAGGGAGATTTCTCCGCTCTTTCGTGCGCATGTGCGAAACAGCGCAGGCCTCAACTGTCCCTCCTCCCCCCGCCCACACAGGAAGCGCTGAGTGCTCACTGGTTCGCGTCATGCTGAGCGGGCCTTAATTGGCCTGCCCATGTAAAATGGCGGTGCGCAGCTGATCACGAGGCAGCGATCGGCTCCATGCCTGCGCCTGCTCCCGACCAGCCCGCCCGACAGTGAGAAAATTCTCCCCCACGTACGCCACATCAACTGCATGGCCTTCATCCCTCTGTTATCTCTTCAAAAACTTCCAGGAAGTTATTTCCTTAAGAAATCCATGCTGTCTTTCCTTTATTAACCCACATTTGTCCATGTGACTATTAAATTTGCCCCAAATGATTGTTTCTCGAAGTTTCCCATTACCAAAGTTAAACTGACTGGCCTGTAACTAATGGACTAATCTTTACACCCTTTTTTGAGCAAGGAGATCCTGAGGGGTTTGTCAAGGTGGATGTGGAGTGGATGCTTCCTCTTGTGGGGAGAATCTAGAACTAAGGTTCTCTGTTTAAAAATAAGGGGTTGCCCATTTAAGACAGCGATGAGAAGATTTTTTCTCTCAGATGGTCCTACTTTGGAATTCTCTTCCTCAAAAGGTAGTGGAAGCAGAGTCTTTGAATATTTTTAAGGCAGAGCTGGATAGATTCTTGATAATCAAGGGGATGAAAAGATATCAGGAGTAGGCAGGGATGTGGAGTTGAGGTTACAACTAGATCAGCGATGATCCTATTGAATGGCGGAGTAGGCTCGAACGGCTGAGTAGCCTACTCTTACACCCAATTCATATGTTCGTATGAATGTTTGTATGTTTGCAATTCTCCAGTCCTTTAGCACCACCCGAGTCTAAAGAAGACTGAAAAATTATGGCCAGTGCATCTGCAATTTCCACTATCACTTCCCTGGGCAGGATTTTTCATATGGCGGGCAGGCTCGGCGGGAGCAGTCTGGGGTGGGCACGGAGCCAATCGCCGCCCATGATCAGCTCTGCATAGCCATTTTACACAGTTGGGCCAATTAAGGCCCAGCCAGCACAATATGCAGCTGGTGCGGGCAGGGGAATGAGGGAGAGTCGGGCCCAGCGTTCTTTCACGGAAGTACGCGAAAGAGCGCTTCAATCTCCCTAAGATACAGCGCTGCCTCAGGGAGATTGAATCGATGATAAAATTATTAAATAAAAGTTGTAAAAATTTATTTAAACATGTCCCAACTCATGTGACACAGTCGCTCGTGGATGAGGTTTCCTAAAAAACACGAAGGCCCACTTGGCCTTTTCGCCTGCCCACCAAGCTTAAGGTTGGACGGGCAGCGTTTAGAATAACTTTAATTAGATCCAAATGGCCTTAATAGGCCGTTTATATATCGATGGGTGTGCAGCCGACTCTGGCACGTGCCTGCCGAATGAAACATCGCTACTGAACGCAATGATGTCAGGATGCATGCCCGACATCATCGCGCGTTATTTTACGTGTCGGCGTGTCAAGCTCGTCCTCGCACGCCGACCAGAAAATTCTGCCCCCTCAGTATCCTTGGGTGCATCTCATCTGTTCCCAGTGCCTTACCAACTTTAATTACAGATAACCTATCCAATACTTCCTTCTTTTCAATTTTAAACCCTTCTAGTGTCTGAATTACTTCCACTTTTACCATGGCCTAGGTAGCATCATCTTCCTTGTATAAATCCCCTTCTTGGTCCCTAATCAGCCCTACTCCTTTTAGCATCCTTTTATTATTTATATGTCTACAGAACACTTCGCGATTCCCTTTTACGTTAGCTGCCAGTCTACCTTCATACTCCCTCTTTGCTTGTCTTATTTGCTTCTTCACCTCCCTCTGAACCTTTTATGTTCAGCTTGGTTTTCAATTTTCTCTACCTGATCCCTGTCATAAGCACACTTTTTCTTCTTTGTCTTAATTTCTTTCTCCTTTGTCATCCAGGGAGCTCTGGATTTATTTGCCTTACCTTTCCCTTTCAAGGGAATATACCTTGACTGTGCCTGAATGATCTCTTGTTTGAAGGTAGGCCATTGATCAGCCACTGGTTTTCCTGCCAACCTTTGATTCCAATTTATTTGGCCCAGATCCATTATTATCCCATTGAAGTTGGTTTTCCCCAGTTAACTTTTCTTACTCTGAACTGTTCTTTGTCCTTTTCCATAGTCTGCCTAAACCTTATGGTACAATAATCACTATCCCCTAAATGTTCTCCAACTGACACTTGATCTACTTGGCCCACCTCATTCCGAAGAACCAGGTCTAGCCATGCCTCCTTCCTCGTGGGACTGGAAACATACTGCTGAAGAAAATTTTCCTGAACACACTCTACAAACTCTTGCCCCTTTAAACTACTACTACCCAGTCTATATTTGGACAATTAAAGACTCCAATTATAATTACTCTATTATTTTTTGCACCTCTGTAATTTCCTTGCAAATTTGTTCCTCTACTACATCCCACTAGTTGGTGGCATATAGACTACATTTAGCAATGTAATCAAACCTTTTCTGCTCCTTAGCTCTAACCAAATAGATTCCATCCTGATCCCTCTGGAACATCCTCTTTCTCCAGCGCCGCAACGCTCTTCTTAATACAGCCACCCCTCCCTCTTTTCTTCCTTCCCTAACTTTCTTGAACACCTTCAATGATATTTAACACTCAATCCTGCTCTTCTTTGAGCCAGGTCTCTGTTATAGCCACAACATATTTCCACATGGCAATCTGTGCCTGCAACACACCAATCTTACTTACCAATTTTTTCTGCTAAGGAGCTAGCTTCATATAATAGTATGAAACACACAAGTGCAAACAATGCTATGGCCATAATATTGGCTCTTGACTTCCAGGAGAGTGACTCAATTAATATGCTCCAAGTCACATAAAGAGCATTTGCTTGCACCAAAGATGTGGGTCTAGAAATTTGTGGGGAACAATGTCTATGCTTAAATACGTAAGTCCGAGGTGTGATCGATATTGGCTCTTGGGCTTCATTTAAATGGGACCAATGTAGAGATTTTGAAGTTTGGGCTGCTGCAATGGCAGCTGTGGCTTTGGATGTGTCATTAAAGGGGAAAGGGGTACGATCGGAAGCGGTTGACTGGAAAAGGGAGGGTTATTGGAGGGAGGCAACTGGGATGGGTATTGATTAGGTAATCAGGAAGGGGTAGGAGGTGGTGGGTGGTGGTGGCAAGGTGATAGGTGCATGCAGATTTAATATGGGGCCAAGAGAAGTACTCATAGACCTTTTAGTTCCCTATTCAAGCTCTTGTAATCAAATAAGTATATTTTTTAAATACTTAGCTTTTTAGTGCAAGACTGACTTGTTAGGCTGCATGTACTGAGCAAGTTTTCCTGAATGGGGCAGGTGCTTGCTTCTGGCACAGGCATTAGACTCCTATGTTTTTGCCAATATTGACATGGTGAGCAGTGGAACTCAAGTTCATAAAGTGTGCACACTTACTGCCCACCAGACTGGTGGCCTAAGCACCCATTTATTGCCAGAAAATAGGGAGCTTTATTCAATTATTATACCAGTCAGAAGCTGGTACTTATATTGTTTGACAATTATTACAATGTGTCCTTAGCCAAGATACTGGGGAGAATTTTAAATTTTTCAAATCGTGTGGAATGGTTGGAATTGTATGGGGAATGGTTGGAATTGTACTGGGGAGGGGGAGGGGGCAAATCCTTTCCAATCACAGAAGGGGTCTTGATTGTGGGGGGTGGGGGCAGTCCGATTGCAGGAGTAGCCAATCCCGTGGAGGGATGGAGCCATTAGTTATGGTGGCAATGAGCTTGGGGGGTTTGAGGGGGAAGACTCTTACTCATCTGAGCCCAAAGGGCTTGGTCCCCAAAGCTGTCTTTGCTTTGTTGCTGCTGTCTGGTTTTCGAAGGCCCAGGATATTCATTCTGCCATTGTTAAACCTGCAAAAAAAGCTTCCTGTCTCATTAACATATTTTTGATACCAACCCTTCTCCTGGGTTTCCCCATGTTAATATTCCCCCACCGTTTGATTTCAAAATGAAAAGTGCTAGTCCATCATTGTAATGGAAACAGTAGTTGTTCAATATTTGTGGGGGCATGGTTGAAGGTCAAAGTTTATTTATATTCTGGCTTATAAGAAACATAACTGCTTACTGTCTCTTGTTAAGTTGCTGCTTTTAATCAACAGGGTTTCAATGCAAATTTATAGACCATGATGAAAAAGGTTGGTGTGCTGACCCATAGCAACAATTTTGTCTGAATTTTCAGGTGAGCTGTTCATTAGTAAGAACTATTTCCAACCATACAGCTCAAAAGTAATATTGATTACAAATAAAACATTTTATGGTATTTCCATTAGCACTGAATCCTGGAAAGGTTGCAGCAACTGTTCTCAGAGTGTAGTAAATAGTTATCCAAAGATGTCCCAACATATTATTTTACTTTCTCTGCCAGTTTTCTCCACTCCCCTTCTAACTTGATCTGAAACTCTTTATGCTTTCTAGAGTATGATCAGTTTTGGTCCCTCATCCAAGCAGCTATTACGCATGTATTTGCTTCAACAAGTTCTCAGACTGACCTGATGAGCTAAATTATGTTCTTACCTGACATCCACTCATATGAGCTCCTGGTTGGGATGGAAGACAGCAATCAGGAGTGGGAAAGCTGCTTGATTTTTCACCGCCCACCCAAAGGTGCTGATAGCTAACTGATATCAGTTAACTAGGTGCAGGTGAATGATGGAATCTAGGACTTTCCTTCTCTATATGACTTTACTGGATGCGTTAATTGCTAAGGGGATCTATACTTTAGTATTTTTTACGAGCAGCTTTAAGTGCAGAATCTTTATCCATATTGGTGTTACATTGCCTTTTATTCTATTACTTATTGAACTTATGGGGAAAAATTTTCCCCCTGTTGGGGGGGAGTGGGCGCGCCTCCGATCGGTGCCCCTGATTGGGGGCGTGCCTCCATTTTATGTGGGCAGGCCAATTAAGGCTCGCCCAGCGTGACATCCGCCAGGAAGCACTATGCTCTCCCTGTGCGGGCGGAGAGGGGGAATTCCCTCAGCCGGGAGTGCTCTCTTTTGCGCATGCACACGAAAGGGCGCACAGATCTCCCTGAGGCTAAGTGCTGCCTCAGGGAGATCAGCTCCAATTTAAAACTTTCATTAAACATGTTTAAAAATTTTCCCTGCCATGTCCCCTCATGTGACACTGTCACGTGAGTTGGGACATGTCCATAAGTTTTACTGAAATCTTTCTTAAAGATTTAAGTACCCTCATGAAACCTCATCCCGCCTGTGGATGAGGTTTCATGCTTTTTCTGAAGCCCGCCAGGGCTCCTGGCCTGCCCGCCAACCTCAAGGTTGGACGGGAAGGTCCATTAACGACCTTAATTACTCTTTCAATGGCCTCAATAGGCCGTTGACAGGTCGGTGGCCGCGCATCTGACTCGGCTGCACCCCCGTCGACCTGAAAATGGAAATGATGCGGGGTGACGTCGGGAGCTCCACCCAATATCATTCCGCATCATTTTACGTGTCGGCAAGTGGGCCCCGCCCCTGCCCGGAGGATCCTGCCCATGAACTCGGCAACTCGCGCAGTTGAGTTCAACTTTAATGACACCACATATGCCAAAATACATGGGTGTTGTTATGGGGTCCCCTCTGGGCCCAGCTCTCACAAACATCTTTGCTGGGTTCCATGAGAAACGTGTCTTTGATGGAATGGCACCTAACCTCCTACCCCTCACATATTTCCGATATGTGGATGACACATTTGCTAGATTTAAATCCACAGCTGCATGTAACAATTTCCTTACATGTCTTAATGGGCTCCATTCTGCGCTCAAATTCACCTATGAAATGGAGCAGTCAAATGAACTCCCCTTCCTTGGCATAGTAGTCGAGAAATCTGCTGGGGATTCTCTACCACAGTCTACCACAACCCTACCTTCACTGGTCAATATACGTGCTGGGATTCTTACAGTTCCACACGCTATAAGATCGGTCCTTTCGGCAATCTTGTAAATAGGGCCTAAGCCGTTTGCTCACAATGCAAGCTTGATGCTGAAATAGGGCACATCAAAGGCATCCTGCAGGATAATGGCTACCCCGATCAGATTATTTTGTGCTGTATATCACACAAACTCATGTACAGGCCCAAGGCTGTCACTTTCAGCCCTGAGAAGTGTCCAGTCTACCTCAGATTACCCTGGAAGGGAAAGGTATCTGAAAAATTTGAGCAATGGGTGAAGCGAGCTGTTTTCACGCTACCTCTATGCAGTAACAACACGAGTGGTATTCTCCACTAACAAGACGCTGCCGTCAAGCCAAAAAGACGTTCTGCCTATCACAAAAATGAGTAACATGGTATATGAATTTCAGCGCCAGTGTGATGCTAGGTAAGTAGGCTGTACATCCCAAAGACTGCTGGATTGTATCAAACAGCATGTCCCAGCCGCTGTTCGCAATGGGCAGGGTACAGACCGTACCCAACCAGCTTGCAAAACTCAAAACACAGTGTCCAACATTAGATGTGATTCCACAATTGGACAAACTTTGCTAAATAATCCTTAGTGTGCTAAGAATTATGCTGACAATCAATTTAAGGTCGTCAGTCAGGCTCGTAATGTGGTGCATTTGTGCATACTGGAAGCTACATATATTAATACACAGAGCTCTGTTCTTTGCAGACAGAAAGTACATGTACATACATTGCGCCTGTTTCAGTTAAACAAAATAAGTGACAGCCTTTTGATGACTCATTCCTCAGGGCAATGCCTCGACCAATCAGGGTCAAGCTGCCTGGTTTAAATTTCAAACAATGCTTGGCAGTAAACTATCAGTCACCATCAGTGATGCATTCTCCATGGCAATGCCACTTGCCAACCAATCAGCACTCTCTTCACATACAATATAAATTATTTTCCCCTTTATATTATATTCATGCGAGTGTTCTAATGAGTGCAAGATGAAAATCTTAGACATGTCTCCTTTTTCAGCAATACTCAAGCTCTGTACTACCAAACAACTACTTATTCAACCATTCATAATGCCTGTCGAAGGCCATGACAACATAATTTATAGCTATAGTTCCACTAAGGTTCATTTATCAAGTCAAGGCAGATAACGTAATGGGTCATTCCTCAAGTATATACTCTAATAAGACAAGATGAGAGCTAAACAGGGTAAACCACAGAGTACAGCCACTTCAGAAGAAATGTTTTAAGTTCTCATTTTTATTTCCATTATGAATATGCAAATTGTGTGTGCTAGAATCTGTATTTCCAAATGTTAACATCCAAAAAGCATAGGAAAGAGCTTGTATTAGGGAAATTTATTCAAAAATGTTACAATTTAATATGTCTTTACACTAATAAGAAACCATAAAATTATATAAATCATCCTCACTCCCTGTTTCAAAATGTAACATAATCTCTAGTATAGTGTATAATGGCTACAGGGTTTAATATTTTATTTTTCAGCTAATTTAGTGATTAACACACAGTTTCACATCCAAGATATTATCTGAAAATGCTTGAAGCACTCAGCAGGTCAGTCATCTGTGAGGAGATGGTTAACTCTGTTTCTGTCTCTACAGATGCTGCCTGACCTGCTGAGTACTACCAGCATTTTTGGTTTTATTTCAGGTTTCCAGTACCTAAATTATTTTGCAGAAATATTTTTGCACAAATATTTTCAGCCTTGAACAGATATCCAGCACCTCTACTGTTTAATGACAGATCTCCTCGTTTGAGAATTTAAAACAAACATTGCAGACATAAACCTTAAATTCAACATTCAAGTGCGATAGATAACGTACCTTTGCAGCTCCCTTAAAGTAGCTGAGATCTTCAGGCTGTGACCCAACACATACAGAGTGGCTAAGATATCAGCCCATTGAACCAATTCGCCCAATGGGCCACCTTTCGACACGACAGGGCTGAAAACATCTCCTGCTTCCTCTGTCAAGAAACCCAGGTGAACCAAGATCTGTGAAGGATAGAAATTCCACACAGTAAGATTTCAGAGTTTTGAGGCAAAGAGATGTCATTCATGGAAGCAAGCATAGAGTTGATCAATATGGATCAGCAATCTGGATCTAATCTATGCAGTTTCTAACATGCTTCACTCTACTTGAGAGCTAAGAGTTGAAGGGTTCATGTTATGGTGGAGCTCTGATCTGAATCACTCAATTGTACTGTCATTCTTTCTTGCTTGTATTTCACGGTACCTGCATTCACATAGCACAGAAGATTGACTGCAGAGGTCACTTAAAGTCCAAATTTGCATAGTAATTAATTGGGACACTTTTCCGTTTCATGATTATTGCATTAATTTTGACTGTGTGAACATGCAGTGTTTTCTTTTGCACGAATTAACAGGAATGCTGAAGTACCTTGGTACAATGCAAAATACATTGCATTTTCCATTGCTTGAACAGTATATCAATTTAGCCTGGCCTATCTGTATTGATCAGTAAGAATCAATAGACTGTTGATGAAAGGTCCATTTAATCTTAAAAATGCATGCTAAAGAGACATTCTTATTTGATCTGCAGGTTAGCAAACAGAATGTATAGTGACATGAATAATGACGCAATAATGTTGCAGTGCGACCAGCCATATCCAGGAATAGACTGTCATCTTCAGTTTAATGAAATGTTTGATAAGTCATTGTAAAGATTTGCAGAGCAATAGATATACCATTTGGCTTGACATCTTCTGGCTTTTGCAGGCAATGAACACCCAAATATTTTATTTTGAGGTAACACCCATCCCATTCACACTTTTAAAGGAGATGGAATTTGGACACAAAATGAGCTGAGTCCCAAATCAATACAATCCAGGCACTTCAGTCAGAGAGGAAGCGAAAAATCATGAGATGGAATAGCTTCTTACACATACACACAAAATAACACTGACTTATGTTGGAGGTTCCCCATCCCCAGCCAAATATGATTTATTGCACAGAGAACAGAAGGAAGGAAATGGGGAGAAAATTTCTTAGAGAGAAATAATCAACTTCAAAAAAAGCAAAACTGACGTAACTTTAGGTTAAAAGGTGTCAAATGTACATTATATTGAGACTACCAACAGTGGTGGAATGCCTTGAATTGCATAAAGATTCAAAGCATTCAGTGTGTTATAGGTCAGTGATTAGATTAAGATGTGAAATCACAGAATCACACAGTGCAGAAGAGGCCCTTCGGACCATCGAGTCTGCACCAACAAGAGAAACACCTGACCTATCTACCTAATCCCATTTACCAGCACTTGGCCCATAGCCTTGAATGTTATGAAGTGCCAAGTGCTCATCCAGGTACTTTTTAAAGGATGTGAGGCAACCTGCCTCCACCACCCTCCCAGGCAACACATTCCAGACCGTCACCACCCTCTGGGTAAAAACATTTTTCCTCACATCCCCCCTAAACCTCCTGCCCCTCACCTTGAACTTATGTTCCCTCGTGACTGACCCTTCAACTAAGGGGAACAGCTGCTCCCTATCCACCCTGTCCATGCCCCTCATAATCTTGTACACCTCAATCAGGTTGCCCCTCAGCCTTCTCTGCTCCAATGAAAACAACCTAAGTCTATCCAACCTCTCTTCATAACTTAAATGTTTCATCCCAGGCAACATCCTGGTGAATCTCCTCTGCATCCTCTCCAGTGCAATCACATCTTTCCTAAAATGTGGCGACCAGAACTGCACACAGTACTCTAGCTGTGGCCTCACCAAGATTCTATACAACTCCAACATGACCTCCCTGCTTTTGTAATCTATGCCTCGATTGATAAAGGCAAGTGTCCCATATGCCTTTTTCACCATCCCACTAACATGCCCCCCTGCCTTCAGAGATCTATGGATACACATGCCAAGGTCCCTTTGTTCCTCAGAATTTCCTAGTGTCATACCGTTCATTGAATACTTCCTTGTCAAATTACTTCTTCCAGAGTGTATCACCTCACACTTTCCAGGATTAAATTCCATCTGCCACTTATCTGCCCATTTGACCACCCCATCTATATTTTCCTGTAGCCCAAGACACTCGACCTCACTGTTAACCGGCCAATCTTTGTGTCATCCGCAAACTTACTAATCCTCCCGCCCCACATAGGAATCTATGTCGTTTATATAAATGACAAATAATAGGGGACCCAGCACAGATCCCTGTGGCACGCCACTGGACACTGGCTCCCAGTCTTAATTGCACCAAGGCACATAGATATAATTCAGTCATACATTTTCTTTTTCTATACAAAACATTGTTCTTACATCATTGTTTATAGTTAAACAGCAAATCTTATTGCAATCTGAAAAACGGGAAAACAGAAGTGGTTGGAGTGTAGCAATTCCACTGCAGTACAGCTTCAGGAGGTAGGAGAATCAAAACTGTGATGCTATTAACATCACTGACAGGAGAGTGTAATTGTAATGCGACATGTTTCAATAGGCAGTTTCCATTTAAATGTGGGAAAAACGAATATTTCCAATAGTTGATCAAAAATGCATGTAGACAGTGAATTTTTAATGTATGATTGCTATATTGTCATTCATATACAAAAGACAAAAACCAGGTATTATGCTTTAAGTGGTGCCACACACATACCAAAATTATTCATGTCTTGTATATTAATATTAAAATATAATATATAAATATACAAAAAACTATATATCTCACCTGAACATAATTTTCTAAAGGTTTCTCTATATTTAGAAATATGTAATAATCTCATAGAATCAAAAAGTATTACAGCACAGAAGGATGCCATTTGGCCCATCAAGTCTGTGCTGGGTCTTTCGAAGAGCAATCCTGTTATTCCCACTCCCTTATTCTTTCCCAGTATCCCTGTAATTTTCTTTCTCTTACCAATAATTATCCAAATTTCTTTTAAAAGCTACTAATAAATTTGTATCCACCACCCTATCAAACAGTGCATTCCAAATCCTAACCACTCGTTGTTTAATATCTTGTTGCTCATGGCACCTCTGATTCTTTTGTCAATCACCTTAAACTCTGTGCCATTGCTCCCAACTCTTTGACCATCGGAAGTAGTTTCTCTTTATTTACTCTATCTAAACATTTCATGTTTTTAAAAACATCTATCAAATTTCAGTTTAGCCTTCTCTGCTTGAAGGAGAACAACCCCAGCTCAAGTTTATTTCTCCTAATCTTAGCCCTACACAGCTAAGCCTTATCTTAAGTCTATGGCCAGGATCTTTAGGTTGGCGAGGTGGGGGAGGGGGGAGGTGATCGCCGATGCGTAAAATGACGCGGGATGACATCGGGCGGAACTCCTGACGTCACCCCGCGTCATTTCCATTTTTAGGTCGGCGGGGGCGCAGCCGAATCAGCTGTGTGCCCGCCGACCTGTCAATGGCCCATTGAGGCCATTTAAAAAGTAATTAAGCTCATTAATGGACCTGCCCATCCAAACTTAAGGTTGGTGGGCAGGCCGGGACCTCATCCACGGGTGGGATGAGGTTTCATGAGTGTTTTAAAAATTTTAATAAATGTGTGCTTTAAAGAGATGGACATGTCCCAACTCATGTGACAGTGTCACATGAAGGGATATGTCAAGGAAATTTTATTTTTGCTCCTTTACCATTTTTAAATTTGGTGCTGATCTCCCTGAGGCAGCACTTAGCCCCAGGGAGATGAGTGCGCTCTTTTGTGTGCATGTGTGAATGAGTGCACTCTTGGCTTAGGGAATCCCACCCCCCAACCCGCACGGGGAGCGCATAGCGCTTCCTGGCGGACATCACGCTGGGCAGGCCTTAATTGGCCCGCCCACATAAAATGGCAGCCCGATCGGAGATGCACCCTCCCGTGCCCGCTCCTGCACTTCGTCCCGCACCAATGGGGGGAAAATTCTTCCCTATGATCCCAAGTTCTAGGTTATCTAGACAGGGGAAACAGCTTCAATGTGTTGGCTCACATAACCCATAGCATAACACAGGTAGAGCAATGTCTCAATTTTATAATTCTCATTCCCATTTCAAATCCGTCTGTAGCCTCATTCCACCCCGCTTTCTGTTAAAACAGTGCAACTTAGATTGTGCTATTGAAAAAAGTTGGTTTTATTGGTAATATTCTGTTTTGTCTTCATAGTAGTTAGGGAATATACCATTGCTTAAAACAGGCTGGATCATGATAAAAAATACAATCTTACAAGAAAAACTGCAGTGGGCTTGTACAATGTAGAAGCAGGTGTAGTGTCCACAGTAACATTTCTAACAAGGGGCCTGCGTAGTGAACTTGTCAGTGTTATTTGAACTTTGAAGAATAGTTGAAGTGGTTTTCAACATGAATTATTTGCCAACCTCTCTTATGTATATGTTAATTTATCAATTAATTGTATTTTCTTGCTATAAAATAATATTAGACATTGGAAAATTACCGAATGCTCTTTCAGAGAGCCAGTGCAGTCTCGATGGGCCAAATGGCCTCCTGCACTGTAAAGATACTGTGGTTCTGAAATATGCCTAATCTCTATCACCCAGAAATCCTGGGTCAAGTAAGATTGTGCCAGGTAGCAATTATAATATTCACCCCCAAAAATACCAAAAATAACGTTACCCAAACGTTACATAAATCTCATATTGGGTCTTCTTTCTTTATGGTATTAATATGTGGCAAACATAAAAGACAATATGCCAATTCTTAACCAACATTACAAAAAGCTTAAAAGAGCACAACACGTAAGAAATAGTAATTCTGTTGTCTAAAGTTAGATATTATCGTTATTGGTCAGGTGTGATAGGTCAAATGGCCTCCTTCTGTGCTATATCATTCTATGGTACTCTTCACAAAAGCAAGTAATTTATATACCTTAGGTGATTTCATAAATACAACAACATTTTTTTTGTTGTGTAGCCTTGCATTATATTTGACATGGGGCAGGATTTTCCCTGTGTCGGGCGTGTGCTCCAGGAGGACCCGGGGAACGGCCACGAAATGAACCGCTGCCGGCGATCAGGCTCCGACCGGGATTTCACGCTGGTTGGCGGTTTAACAGTCAGCATGAAGCACGCGCTGAGATCCTCAGCACTGCCAGGGTGGGGGTGGGGGGCGGGAGGAGCGTGAGCACTGAAGTCTGCGCCTGCGCAATGGAGCGCGCACTGAAAGCTCCCTGAAGGCACAGAGCTGCCTCAGGGAGCTGAGGAACTTTTAAAATGAAAAGGAAAGATTTTGAAAATAAGGTAAACATGTCCCCACATGTGACATCATAATAAAAATGATGTTTCAAAATGTTGTTTTTAAATACTGTTGGAAACCTCATCCCGCCCGTCGATGAGGTTTCCTGAAAAACGCAAAGGCCGCCTGGCCTATTCGCCTGCCCGCCAGCCATAATATTAGGCCTCTTAATTGTCGGCGGGCGCGCTGCCTACTCTTGGGCGCACGCGCCTAGTGAAATATCGCGCAAGCGCGCGGTGACAGGCGGGAATTTTCCGAGCCCGCTGGCGGCGGGTGTGATAGGTGGCGTGCACGGATAAGATGGGGCTACCTGCTTCACGACAGCGTGAAGGCAGGTCGCCATCTTCCACTCAGCCAGCTGACTATCGGTTGGTAGGGAGCCAATTGTAATACATCAGCATATCATTAAAAGTCCATCCCACCAGGCTCTTGGAAACCCGCCGTATTATCCGTCCACATTGACTGGAAAGCATGCTGACATGTTTCACTACAGCACGCCGGCGATGTGCACTTGGCGGCCTTCACTTGGGGGAACTGAGGTAAGTGAGCAGCAGCGTTCCCCACAGCTCATCCATTGGTTACAGGCCTCAGGGGCGCCGGGGTGGGGGGGGGGGGGGGGGGGGGGGGTAACTGATGCCTGGCCCTGGAGGCGACTGCTCAGGGGGTAGGGAGGTGTGCCCGTGGGCAAGTGCTGGCCAACCTCGGAGGCGACGATCGTCGGTGTGGGGGTTAAGTGCTGCCCTGGTACTGCAGCCCACTCACAGGCAATCGAGGTGGGGGTCAGGGTAGGGGAGGGAAGTGGCCATGCATTAGGGACACCTGTATAAACTGATCATCCTCTGCAACTGAGACTGTTCAGGTGCAGCCACAGTGATGTGATTGGGGGCTGGGCTCCTAGCCTGTCCGCCCATGTAAGCATCGCGGAGGCACCAAAGGGCCACCAAGCGCTCCATACCTTATGCTTCCCGCCCCCCCTGCGACCCCACCCCCCCCGCACAAACTTTGAGTCCGCCACCACTTTATTGGACCGTGCAGCAGTTGGACTGCACACGTTGTACAATCTCCTCTCCAACACTGGCCATGTAACAGTCACTGCTGGAGGCGTTCACAGCCCCTTGCAATCTTAGCATCCCGGTTTGGACCAGTGTCCCCCATTTTGCAGGTTGACAGAGCAACCATGCAGCTCACTCATCTCTGGCCATCCAAGGGGTGACCAGCACTCTCCGGGAAGCGTTAAGGGGCGGTCACACAGGGCCAGGAAAGGTGCTAAGTACAACCATGATAACCACGTCTCTCTCTCTTTCATGCTGCTGGAGGACCACGTCAGGATCATGGATCTTGGTGACCTAGCTGTATGCCTGATGGCTACAGAGACCGTAGAAGACAGAGGAGAGAGTGACTGAGGCTCCTGGCTGCGCAAAGGCAGGAGCAGCAACCTCATGAAGAAGGAGCTCCCGCACACGCTGCCCAGGAGTGACAAGAAGCCGACACCCAGGGTCTATAGAGGCCGCCTGCCATTCCTGCAGATGACTGAGAAACCAGTGTCACTGATGACTGCGCATGTCTAGGGACCTGGTGGCTCATGTCTGCCACATACTGCAGGACTTGGCGCCAAGGGGACATAGAGGGCATCTACTGCCAGTGGCTGTGAAAGTGATCGTGGCGCTCAATTTCTATGACAGCGGCTCCTTTCTGGGGCTCCACGGGTGGCCTCTTTGGGATTTCACAATCAGCCACCCACAAATGCATCCATGAGGTCACGGGTGCCATCTTCTCTATGGCCACAACTTTGTGCATTTCACCCGGGACTGGGACAGCCAGGCTGCAAGGGCCATTGGATTCGCCCTGAACACGGGATTCCCACAGGTGCAGGGTGCGATTGACTGCACTCATGTGGCGCTCAGGTCTCCATCACTATATTTGGTGGACTTCATCAACCGTGAGGGCTTCCACTCATTGAACATGCAGCTGGTGTGCGACCACCAGAAATGCATCCTGCAGGTGTGCTCACGGTTTCCAGGGAGTGTGACACCTTCATCTTGAGTCGCTCGCAGATCCCTGCAGTCTTCCAGGGCCCACAGAGGCTGTAGGGATGTTTCCTTGGTGACAAGGGCTACCTGCAGAGGCCGTGGCTGATAACACCCGTGCAGCGGTCTCAGACTGCAGCAGAGCGACGCTATAATGAGGCTCATGCTGAAGCTCGCAAATTGGTGGAGCAGACCATCGGGATGCTGAAGTTGCGGTTCCAGTGCCTGGACCAGTCTGGTGGAGCCCTGCAATACAGTCCGCAGAGGGTGTCACGCATCGTCGTCAGCTGCTGCGCCCTCTGCAACCTGGCGCTCTAATGGGGAGACAAGCTGGCTGAGGAAGGGATGGGGGAGCTGGAGGTCCCCTTGGATGAGGAGGATGCTGACGGGGATGAGGGTGAGGGAGTCCTCATGGTGACAATGACGGGGATGAGGCACTGGCTAGACGAGGCAGGCACTCTCAGGAGGCCCTCATAGATGCCAGATTTGTGGAGGGTGATGATGACATGCAGTGAGGTGTCCCCATAGATCCTCACATCGCACTTGTGAACTTTTGACTCCAGTCTGGCTTATGGCAGCGTGAATACCCTCTGAGAGAATGCTCCTGTCATGGAAATGCAGTGGAGGCCCTAATAGTCACTCGATTGCAGGAGGATGCTGACAACATGCAGTGAGGACACTCCATAGATCTACATATAGCCTCTGAGAATGTCTGACTCCTGTCTGGCCGAGGGCAACTCACTTGTGCTCCATGATCAGGGCTATCTCAGAGACACAGCCATGAAACTTTAGACACATCTGATGCTGTCTCGGGCTTCAGCACCTCAACCCTTCAGGAGCTGGTGCACAGTATCACTGGTCGCAGATGCTGGTGTGATGGGGGCCAGCTCCACCTTAAAGGTGTGGAGGGTGCACAGAAAGAATGAGAGAACTCTGTGTCACCTGCCCACTACATTCTGGCAGCAATGACCAGCACTGCCAAGGTTCAGGCACCAGTAATGTTTCCAGGGAGTGTGAGGCTGGGCCATCACTGTGGTCTGAAAGCTGCACAGAGCACAGGGAAGAGGCCCTGGACTGAGGCACCTGCCTTTTATCTTGTGCAGAAAGGTTTCACAACTGAGTGACAAGAACAATGCTCATCAGAACAAGGAGCTACAGACAGGGAGATATTCTTAGGAGTTTATTGACAATAGTGAACAGTATGTACAAGTGATCAACACCTGTGCCCAGGCTGTGCAACTACTTTTACTTAACTTTCCTAACCCTGCCATCCCCAGACATCCACAGCAGAGGTGGAGGCAGCCTGTTGACTGTGACGCTCTGTCTGTGATGACTTTGGCAGGCATCCTCTGGAGGGCCGAGACTTGGAGGGCCCAGGCCTGCTTTCGACGTCCTGCTGTGCAGCAATGGCACCCTCCTGGAGCTGGGGCTGTGCAGGTCACAGGAAGATGGGATTCGGATGGGCCAGTCACTCCCAGAGTCACCTGGGTGGATGGCCCCGGAATGTGCACCTGCTGATCCTGCTCCCAATGGGTATCCGAGGGCCCCTGGCTGACTCCATGAGCGGAAGGGGTAGCTGGAGTGAGGTTGAGCTGCCCAGCACCCCTCTCGCGTACACACTGTTGGAGGCTAACTATGGCATCTGCGATGGAGTTAAGCCCGCGCAGCAGTGCAGGAATGACGTCCTGGATCAAGATCTCCATGGCGGCCGCCATCCTGCCTGTGTTGACCTTGGCGCATTGCAATGCCGACGCTACTATCTCAGCCTGAAGATGGTCAGACTCCTCCATCGTGCCTTGCAATCTGAGGAGTGCAGCGGACATCCCTTCCTGATGTTCCCGAGCTTGCCTTTGCAGCTCCAGCAACTGTGACATGACCGAGTCCAGAGGCTCGTCATCTGACTTGGACTCAGCAACGTTCTGGCTTCCAACAGTCCTCCGAGTGCCGGGGACCTGGGAAGTCCCTGCCTCCGCCTGCTGTGGATCAGAAAGTGCAATGTGCTCACCAGATTGTGATCCTGAGGCTACTCTAAAGCTAGGTCCCACCGAGGTGTGTGTCTCTACGCTGGTGGAGGGTGTGGGTGAGCGCTGTGATGGGACTTCAGCAGGGGGGAGGTACCTCCAGATTCTTCAGAGGTTTTGTCGGGGCTTGATTGGAGGCCCTGGGTCATGGACTCTGTCGGCTGATTGGCAGATGTGCTTGCGGAAGCAAGGGGAGATAATTAGTGCATGGCAGTGGCCTGTGAAACAGGACACATCACTCACAGCATGGCTGTCTAATGGATTTTGCACTGCTGGATCCTCACTTGGTAGAGCAGCGCCGACCTCGCCGTCAGCACAGGACCGGTGCCGGTCATCGCCGGCCAGCTGGATGGCTGTGTTTTCGAATTCTGACAGAACTTCGATCTCCAGCATCCCTCTATCTGTCTGCGACCTTTCCCTCCTGTTGTGAGCCAGTTTGTCCTGCATAGATAGAGATGGGGAGAGTGTATCAGGACAGCACTTGGGCCATATGATAAGTATGCGTGGCCTGTGTGGGTGACATGTGGTCCATTGGACGGGATGAGGAAAATGACGGTGTGTGTGAAAGAGTGAATGGTGATGTCCCTTGCACTGGCAGTGAGTGAGGCCCTGTGGATGTGTGATGGGTTTGTGGGTGTGAGAGTTGGGAGCGATTAAAAGAGTGACTTACCCTGGCGGAACAGAGATCATTCTTCCTTTTGCGGCTCTGGGTGGTTGTCCTCCTCTGCAGGGGGCATTTGCACTGACCACCGCCTCCCAAGCCGGGTTGGTGACTTTGCTGCCCATCCTGCGGCAAGAGCAGGGGCAGAGCACATCTCGTCGGACCTCCACGGCATCCAGCAGCCGCTCAAGGGACCCGTCATTGAAGCGGGGGTTGCATTCCTTTTCCCTTTGCTGGCCATGTCTCCTGGGCAGCGGCGGTGAGCTGGTGGTGATAAGCGCTTTGCTGGCGGCTGCCTTTTAAAGATGGCAATCGACATGATGCAACATGATGCATGATGATGGGCGGGCAAATGAGAGCCCGCCCGCTATGGAAATGGCGTCTTTCGCGGGAGTGAATAAATAATGAGGCAGGCTTGGGACGCCATTTTTGTCGGTGGGTAGGACTCCATTTTACCTGCCTGCTACCGCACTTAGTGCAATTGTGGGAAAATTCCGCCTGACGTCGGTACACTCGCCCGACGTCATTGTGCAGTATTTTACCCCCGATCGGATCGGATGCACCCCCGCCGCCGGACGTAAGATTCTGCCCATGGTGTCAAATAATCTTCTTAGGTTATCGATGGGTTAAATGAAAGTGCCAACAATCATTGTTCAAAACTAGCATGTATGTAGGTAAACAGTGTTAGATGTTTTTCTATGTTAAGGGCACCATGTAAATTCTAAATTGTTGATCATATAGGTAACATTAAGGTCTTTTTTTTCCCCACAGAAAGCTTCTACTTTTTGCTCTTTTCATGATACTTTTTCTGGAGTACTGTTTCACGAGTGTTGATAGACCTCTGGCACTTTGTTCAAGTGAAATCTTCATTTATGAATCTAGATAGTGAGTGTTGGCCTCCTATCTGATGGTGGGCGTGCATCACAAAATAATCTGGTTATGTCTGTATCTGACATCATGTAATTCCCAGTAGATATCATATGTCTGTTGCTTCTTGGTTATCTTGTACAGCATCAACTTTAACAGATTATTCCTGACCCTTTCCTAGTCCAAAACACTGAGATTAACCAATGCATCCAACTGCCTCAGCAGCTGTGAACAACTACTTAGTAGACCAAAGATCAAACGTCTGTTCTGTAGGGCCATGCCTGTGGTGCATCTAAGTCTGGTGATGCAAATCTACAGGGCATCTTACAGTTATTCAAAAAAATGCAATTATTAAAGCTAATATTTAACTGCTATATTTGATACATTTAAATTATCCATGTGAACTCTTGTTTAGTAACATTCTTTTTGAGAAGCAATGCAGCTCCTATAGAGGACAAAAGGTCATACAATAAATTTCAGCAGTATAAACAGGTATAAAACCAAAGAGGCGCAAATAGCAGATTAACATTCGCCAAAATGGAAGTATGAGTAGAGACATTAAATCAATGCAGGTAATGAAAATCAATCTTATACAATATAATTAACAGAACAGATACCCATCGAGATGAAAAAAGTGATGAAAGTACTGAGTTCAGTTTATTTCATGTAACCTTTAAAGTCCAACATTATTTCGTTTGTATTTATGTAAAAGGTATATTCTAAAGGCTGGACCTAGTGAAGAGTAGAAATTGCCTTCAAACTTGTCTTGAGCAATATTGGAGATTAGCAAACATAATTTCGTTCCCCACAAGAGATGGAACAAACTCCCTGCTGATTCAGGATCAATTGGCACTTTTAAAAAAAGAGCTAGATCAATATCTGCTGAGAAGTAGGATCGAGGGCTGTAGAAATGCTTAATGATACTGCTTGATTTTCTTTATCATAGGGGGGGAAATAAATTAGAGGATAAGCAGCTGTAGTGGGAGAGAACGTGGACTTTTGACGAAGAGGTTTTGATGGCATTTTCTCACTGGATTTTCTTACATCCCTAGATCTCTCTGCACATACCATGAAGTTAAATAATTCAGTACTGAGAACTAAAACATACCAGTAAGCAACTTACCAAAAAATTACTCATTATATTATGAATAGGCGTTGTGCATTGGATCAGGGTTATGCCTGAAGCAGTATCATTCCTATTCAAATTCATTATCTATTCACCTTTTTCCGTTGTCTCTTTTTCATCTCAAGTTTCTGTTTGAGGTTCTGAGCTGCCAAAATCCATTGTGTTGACAATCTTCGGATTCTCTTTTTCATGAATATTAGTGATTCCTTCCCGCTGCCCATGAGTTCGAGAAGTTGTGTAAAGTCTGTTCGATAGAGAGCCTGCTGCTGTGAGAGAAATATGTAGTCAAAGGGAAATTATTAAAAGTAACAGTGACTGAGTTTCCTACTAACTTTAATTAGGATTAGCTGAAGTTAACCTTTCACCAGCATAAACCTATTCATTCAGGCACCATCCCAATCTATTGCAAAGAACATGTCAATAAAAGGCACACTATTACAGAGCATATCACAGGATTTTGTAATTTTCTTTGTGCATTTTTCACTCTTATCAACAAAAACAGAACAAACATTTCTATTGTGTCCAAAGACATGTTGGAAATAGAAACACTTAAGAGGATTAAGATATTGGTTCAGCCACATTTAGAGTGTTGCATTTCAAGAAGGAAATGAGAACTATGGAAAGGATAGTGCTATGATTCTCTAGAATGAAATAGAGAATATAATGGAGAATAGCTTGAAAATGTTGGGCTTTTTTGGTTGGAATGAAGGAGGCTTAGGAGGGAATCTGATAAAGGTTCTTAAAATGATGCACATTTTTGAGAAGGTAAATAATGAAAGATTTTAGGAGTCAGTAAAAAGTGGCATAAACTTAATATTATTGAGAAAAATAGAAGGGAGTGTTAGAAGACATGTTTTCACTTAGTTTATAAAATATGGAATTCCTTACCACAAGTGGCTATTGAGGCAGAGACATCATTTATAACAAAAGTAAATTGAAAAAAATGAATATGAAAATGTTAAAGGGAAAATGCATAGGAATAAAAAGACAGAGAGAGAGATAGAAAAAAATATAGCCCCTTATGAAGATCTAATATCAGCAAAGGAACAATGGGACAAATTGTTACCTTCTATGTTGATTTACAGCAAACAAAAGAATAATGGGAAATATAACGTTTGTTGAGATACTCTACTGTATTGTCACATGGCACTTAAATACTTACAGAAAGATACCTGTACACTTATTAGGTACTCAGAACAAAGAACAAAGAAAAGTACAGCACAGGAACAGGCCCTTCGACCCTCCAAGCCTGCGCCGATCATATTGCCCGTCAACTAAAACATTTTGCACTTCTGGGGTCCGTATCCCTCTATTCCCATCCTATTCATGTATTTGTCAAGCTGCCTCTTAAACACCACTATCGTACCTGCTTCCACCACCTCCTCTGGCAGCGAATTCCAGACACTGACTACCCTCTGCGTAAAAAACTTGCCCCGCACATCTCCTCTATAGTTTTCTCCTCTCAGCTTAAATCTATGTCCCCTAGTAATTGACTCTTCCACCCTGGGTAAAAGCTTCTGATTATCTACTCTGTCCATGCCACTCATAATTTTGTAAACTTCTATCAAGTCGCCCTCAATCTCCGTCGCTCTAGTGAGAACAATCCAAGTTTCTCCAACCTCTCCTCATAGCGAATAACCTCCAGACCAGGCAGCATCCTGGTAAACCTCCTCTGCACCCTCTCCAATGCCTCCATATCCTTCTGGTAATGTGGCAACCAGAATTGCACGCAATATCCCAAGTATGGCCTAACCAAGGTTCTATACAGCTACAGCATGACTTCCCAGCTTTTATACTCAATACCCCTGCCGATGAAGGCAAGCACGCCATATGCCTTCCTGACTACCTTATCTACTTGCGTTGCCACTTTCAGTGACCTGTGGACCTGTACACCCAGATCCTTCTGCCCGTCAAAGCGCTTAAGGGTTCTGCCATTTACTGTATAATTCCTGCCTGTATTAAACCTTCCAAAATGCATTACCTCGCATTTGGCCGGATTAAACTCCATCTGCCATTTCTCCGCCCAAGTCTCCAACCGATCTATATCCCGTTGTATCCTTTGACAATCCTCTTCACTATCTGCAACTCCTCCAACCTTAGTGTCGTCTGCAAACTTACTAATTAGCCCAGTTACATTTTCCTCCAAATCATTTACGTATACTACAAACAGCAAAGATCCCAGCACTGATCCCTGCGGAACTCCACTAGTCACAGCTCTCCATTCAGAAAAGCACCCTTCCACTGCTACCCTCTGTCTTCTATGACCAAGCCAATTCTGTATCCATCTTGCCAGTTCCCCTCTGATCCCGTGCGACTTTACCTTCTGTACCAGTCTGCCATGTCAAAGGCCTTACTGAAATCCATGTAGATAACATCCACTGCCCTTCCATCGTCGATCATCTTTGTCACTTCCTTGAAAAACTCGATCAAGTTAGTGAGACACGACCTCCCCTTCACAGAACCATGCTGCCTCTCACTAATTCGCCCATTTGCTTCCAAATGATAGTAAATCCTGTCACGAAGAATCTTCTCCAATAATTTCCCTACCACTGACGTAAGGCTCACTGGCCTGTAATTTCCTGGATTATCCCTGCTACCCTTCTTAAACAATGGAACAACATTTGCCATTGATTATTTTATCGAATACCTTAAAATTGTGAATAAGAGGTATTCAAGAAAAACATACTTGTGTAGAACTGTTGTAGTTGCAACATGAGATTCTGTTCCATTAAGGTCTCAAATTAAGTTGCTACCTAAAACCCAACATTCCAGTTGATGATGTTATCTGTTATAACTTCACAAAGTAGCATCAGAAGCATATCCAAAATTTCTGATCCTAGGATTCTCCTAATGAGCAGGCACGATATAAAGAGGGCACCACACATTTGTTCCATTCACATCCAAAGGTGATTGGTATATAATTCCACTCCAACATGAAGCAGGTTTGAGGAGGACAAAAATAATGCTACTCCACTTTGAGAGTGGGGGGGCGGTTGAAGACATTAATGCCTAATTTGACATTTTTAAATTAAGATCTGATTTTTCGGCCATGCTCTTTGAAGATGGACCTTGATACATAAACCAGGAGCATTACAAATGTATGGTAATTTGAAGTGTATCAGAGGTGTTAGATTCTGTTGGCCGCCCCCCCCAAGTATTTAAAAGCTGATCTGGCCCACTTGAAATAAAAATAAATCCATGGGCCGTAACTTCCGACTAGCATGGCTGGCAGGAGTTAGAAGAAATATATACCTACTTACCTGGCCTTGAAAATTATGTTGACACTTCTGTTCGCCAGAGCTGGTTGGGACCTGCATCGAAATACCCCTCGCAGGCCCCAGTGAAGTGTAGCTCCAGTGAATTCAAGGAGGCCACACACCCTTTTTTACGGTACTTCCTGGCGCAAAGCAGGTAAGTTTAAAGGACCTGGGAAATTGACAGGCCAGGGAGAAGGTAAGTGTCTCAGGTAAGTGGGCAGGATTTGGGGAGTGGGGGCTGTTCAGGGGAGGGGGGAATGGGTCGGAGGTCTGGTGGGGGTGGTCAAAAGTCTGTGGGGGGGTCCAAGGTATCGGGGGGTCAGGGGTCTGAGGTCAGGGGCAGAGGGTGATCGGAGGTCCTGTGGGGGGTGGGGAGCGTGGGGGTTCTCTGAGGTCGGGGGTGGGGAGAGGTCGGAAGTCCGTGGGGAGTGGGGGCATCCAAGGTCGGGGGCAGAAGTCAGTCAAGGGAGTGGGGGATGTTAGCGGTCGGGGGAGTGGGCGTTGTCAGAGGTTGGGATGGTGGGGGGGTGTCAGAGGTCGGGGATCGGGGAGTCCAATGTCGAGGGTGAGGGGGGAGTCCCATGGGGTCGACCTGGGTCTTTACAATAGTTACTCAGAACTTAGAAGAGGTTTTAATTCTTCTAACTTTTTCTGAGTAAGTATTGGTGTAACCCTAATGGACCAGCCGAAGTTTGCAATTTAAACCCCATTTTCAGATGGTTCCCAGCACAGCGCAATTGTCCAGAGGAAGTGTGCACTTCTAATCTATAACCATGCAAACCCTTACCTGGGAATTTCCTAGGGGGAATTCCTCAGCGCATCTCTGGGGTACCCCCTAAATCCGACACATCGGAAGTTACGGGCCCATGATTCCAAGAAACCAAACACCTCTCTCAGTACACTTGACCTAGTATCCCAGTTCATTAAAACATTTAATGCCAAAAGATCAGAAATAACTCTATAAATAAGGGGATTTATTAATCCTGTCACATTTCTCTCACTGGCGTAAATGAGTCAGAAATCATGGGCAGAATTTTCTGGCTAACGCGCGGGTGGCGGAGCCCACATGTCAGCACTTAAAATGTCGCGAAGCGTCCCGACGTCAGCACGCAGCATCGCGATATTTAGCTGGGCGGGCGCGTTATGAAGCACGACGCGCGTCCGCTATTAATTAAAGGCCTTGTTAAAGCCCTTAACTCGGCAATTGAAGCTGATTTTGAGGAGCCCGTGCGATCTTCACCTCGGCGCACGGGCCCAACGGGCAGGCGGTTAAGTGATTTTTTAACAAACCTCATCCACGGGCGGGATATGTGGGCTCAGAGGGGTTGTTCATGTTTTTTCTTAAGTATTTAATGCAGAAAGTGTTTTAAACTTGCCTGTGTGATTGTTAGCAGCTCAGATAGATTTCCAAGAGCTTTCTCTGTACTTTGAAGCTTCAGCGCACAGTCTGCAGACAGTAATCTTTATCGGGCCTGCAGCTTTCCAGAGGCCTCCATTTAGCCTGGGTATAGGTTCTGTCATCTCCACTGGAGGCAGCTCCTCTGAGGAGGAAGGGAGGGATAGGATAAGGTGGAGGCCAGGAGTGGACAATCAGCCTCCAGGGGAGCCACCTTTGGGAGGCCAGGAGCAGGCACAAGGGGTGCAGGGCCAAGAGGTTGTCCAAGGTGGAAGGGGCCGCAGAAGACGCCACTATCCTGCTGCCTGGGTTTACAGACGGCGAAGCAGCTACCTCAGTATGACTGAGGTGCAGCGCTGAAGGAGGCTCCTTCTGTCAAGGGAGACAGTCAACTATATCTGTCAGATGATTGGCCCTGAGATCTCCCCTAACTGTGTGGGTGGACACCCCATGCCAGCGGCTCTGAAGCTCACAGTTGCCCTCCACTTCTATGCATCTGGTTCCTTCCAGGTCTCGGTGGGTGATCTTTGCAGTGTCTCCCAATCAGCTGTCCACACTTGTGTCAAGCAGGTTACAGACGCTCTGTTCAGGGGTGCATTGACTTTCATCCACTTCCGCTGCGACCAGGCAAGTCAGATACACCGAGCCAGAGGCTTCGCAGCCATTGCTGGCTTCCCCTGTGTCCAGGGTGCAATAGACTGTACACATGTGGCCATCAAGGCGCCAGCAGGTGAGCCTGGTGCCTTCATCAACAGGAAGGGCTTCCACTCCATGAACGTGCAGATAGTGTGTGATCACAGGATGCTGATTTTACAAGTCTGTGCAAGGTACCCAGGCAGCTCCCACGATGCCTACATCCTCAGACACTCCCAGATGCCGGGGCTCTTCAGTGCTCCAGCCCGGCTGGATGGATGGCTGCTGGGTGACAAGGGCTATCCCCTCAGAAGGTGGCTCATGAGGCCTCTCCGCCATCCAAGAACAGAAGCTGAGCAGCACTACAATAGGAGCCAGGGCACCACAAGGACATGGTGGAGAGAGCCATCGGTCTTGTCAAGATGCGCTTTCGTTGCCTGGACTGCTCGGGGAGCGCACTCCAGTACCCCCCGGATCACGTCTCTGTGATAGTGTTAGCATGCTGCGCTCTGCACAATCTTGCGCTGGAAAGGGGGATGCAGTTGACGATGAAAACCTTGACGCACTGGATGAGGCTGCACATGATGAATCCAGCAGTGGCTCAGAGGATGAGGAAGCACAGGGCAATGAAGAGGGGCAGCACGCCGACCCGCTACTACACCAAGGAGGCAGGGACACCCGGGATACTTTAATCCAATGAACCTTCAGCTAGCTCCACACACATTGGTCAGCAGGACCAGCATTGCCTGGCGCTTCCACACGTGGCACTTAGGTGCTACATCTTCCACCTCATCAGCTGCAACTAAGGGCTTAGTACAGAAACACCAATGTCCACTCAAACACTCATGAGATGTCTGTGAATCATACAAATGCAGCACAAAGGAAACACCCTCAGCCATGGTCAGAAAAGTGGACTTTATTCCCACCAAAATAAATCACAAACGTCGCTCAGACGTACATAATAATAGATTCCCTAATCTAGGGCCAACACAAAATCACCAGTGACAAACCCGTTGAGTGCCTAACGTGCCTTATGCTTACATTTGCGGATGCTACGTCTAGGTGCCGCCCCATCGCTCGGAGTGGCTTGTGAGACAGCCTGCTGACTCTGCTGTCCTGTTGGCCTCGATGACCTTGGCGGGCGTCCTCTGGCCCGTGGAGCCTGTGATGAGGGAGTGGCCAGTTCCAGAACTGGCACCTCCCCAGCTGTCGCAGCCTCAACGGATGCAACGGTCACTGGCAGAGGGGCGGAGGAGCTGCTGCCCTCATCCGGAGCGCCCTGAGAGGAGTTCACAGCGACGACAGGCAGCTGCTGCGCCGACGTGAGGTCACATTGGACCTCCCTGCTCACCGCAGATGGATGTACACCGAGCAGTGACACTTGGTGCCCAGAACATCTCCCACATTGGGAATGACCATCTGTGGCCATTACCACTGTGAGTGCTTGCAGGTCAGAGCGTAACCCAATCAGAAGACTCTCAATCCGACTGAAGCCCCTCTCCATGAGAGTCGCAAATCTCTCAATGGAGGAAGCCTGAAGCTCTGTCCTGAGGTTCACGCCATCACTGACACTCTGCCTGGACTCCTCCACCACAGAGACCAACTGAAGCACACCCTCATGCAACCCTGCCAGATGCTCCCAAGCATCCTGCCGCTTGTCCTGCAGCTGCTGCATGGCTGACATCTCCAGAGGCACATCATCACTGCCGGACTCAGTATGTGCCTGGTCCCCTGCAGTCCCCCGGCTGCTGGCACCATCGGCACTCTCTGTCCCTATCATCTCCTCCAGCGATTGTGAAGTGCCCTCTCCACTGTGCCCTGGGACACTAGCCAACATCAAAATCCCCACCGAAGTGTTTGTCGCTGCGCTGGTGCCTGGCTGGCTGAAATGATGTGTCGTGAGTTGCAAGTCTTGGCCCTCAGGTGTGGAGGAGGGGCTCTGGATGTGTTGGGGGCGGCCATGCGGTGGTGATGCTGAAATTAACAACAGGGACAGTGCATCAGTTAGCGTTCAGTCAGTAACACCTTTCATCCCTTTCCCCCCCAGCCTCATAAGTTGCTCACCCTTCAAGAACCTAAGGAGACGAACATTGGTGGGATGGTAAATAGTCAAGAGGAGGCCCAAACATTACACGCGCATACAGACAGGCTGGTCAGATGGCCTAAGGAATGCCACATGGAATGTTATGTGGATAAGTGTTCGGTTAAGCACTTGGGGCAAGACAAGCAAGGTATGGGAATACATGAGTAATGGGAGGACCGTGGGAAATCACGATGATTACAGGGACCTTGCTGGGCCGACCCGTTAAGGTAGCAGAACAGGAACATAAGGAGTTTAACAAGGTCGAAGCCAGAGGTGCCTTTATTAGCTGAGGAATAGAATGTAGGAAAAGGGAGGTCATGTTGCAAGTGCAGAAAACACTGCTGAGGCCACATCTACATTTCTGTGTTCAGTTGTGACCTGTGCTTCATGGAAGGGATGGCATTGGAGTGGGGAGAGTGCAGAGGTTCCTGACCTGGATGCATGCTGGCCTGGAGAGTTGGAGTGATGAGGAAACATTGCAAACACTTGCGACATTTGCCATGGAGCACAGGAGATTGACAGGTCACATTATTGACCTTCATACCGTTATGAGGGACATACAGCAGGTGGACAGAAGGCAACATTTCCCCTTGGCGCAGGGATGACTAACGTGGTGGCATTTATTTCAGTTGAGTGCCATGAGATTGACAGGTGAGGTGCTGAGCACCTTTTGGACAGAGTAATGTGGGACGCACTGGCTGAAAGGGTGGTGGAGGTACAAACCTCCTAACATGCAATAAGTCTTTGGATGTGCAGCAGCGATGCCATGGCATGTTAGGCCATGGAGATAGTGCTCACAAATGGGATAAGGCGACTTTGGAAGGTGGTGGAGATGCGCATCCTCAAGGGGCCGAGGGACCTTTGTGTATGACTCATACGTCTGACTGTATCAGTCTGTGAATGAGCAGTGTTGCTGCATTAACGATTGCAGCAACCATCGGTGCTTTGGATGGTGGGGAGACAGAGTGGATGGGACTGTGGCCCTCAAATACCTGGCCGCTGCACCCCAGCCTCACCAACACCTGCCGACCTGGCCACCTGCCTCCTCCCCAGCTCCATGGCCTGTTCCTCAAAGGTGGTGAGGCACTGCAGCACGGCGTGCCCACTACCAGTCCGCTGCCGCTCCCGCATATTGCTCTCAGTTCTTGCCTGCAGAACAAAGAAGAGCATTTATTGGGGTTGATCGCTCATGCACTCTGCACGCGCACGCTGCACCCCAACCACAGTGGCCCGTCTGAGGCCTCCAGTGGCTCCTTTCCACACCACTGGTGATCAGTCCCCAGAAGATAGTACGGCTGCTCCCAACCCCCTCCCCCAACGGACACCTTGGACACATTCGGCGTCCATCACTTTGAATAACACACGGGTCTTAGCGCCCATGGCAAGGAGGCGCAACTAGGTGCGGCGCTGAGGCCAGCAGATGGCTCTTGGCCATGACACCTTGAGGCTCCCCTTCCATCATCTCATCACCATCAATAAGACATATGTTGGAGTTCTGAGTATGTGTCTAGCTGCCTCCCCTGCAGGTTGCCCCCAGACTACTCAAATGCGACAAACACCAACATATGCTGCAGGGAGAACCCATCTTCTCCTCAACCACTAAGGCTGATGTAAGCATGGTCACTATCTGTTTGCCCACCCAGCGTGTGCCAAATGCCCAATGCAGTAACGACACTAAGATGTGGGGGGGGCCTCAAAGGCTAAGGCTACCTGCTGGGTCAAATGGCCAAGGCCGACATGGTACTCACCTTTCAGGCAAATCATTGAAGCAGTTGCGGAACTGCGTTATGGTGTGCTGCACAGCATCTTCAGAGCTAACAGCCTCCACCACCTCCTGCCAGGCCTGCCTGGTGACGTGGGGGGCCCTCCTCCTCCCATCCTCCGGAAACAAGACATCCCGATGGTTGGAAAGCTCTTGGAGGAGGACAGCAAGGCAGGCATCTGAGAACCGAGGGGCACAGTGTCCCCCCTCCGTTGGCCTACCCTGCAGCCTGCCCCCCTCCTCCTCCTCTGCCCTCAAATCTTGTCCTGCCCTATGACTGGCCATGGTGAACAGCCTAAAGGAGGCTGCCTGGCCGCTCTTTATACAGACTGTCAGTTCCCCATTGGAACCGGCGGTCTGAACACACCCGCCGCCGATTTAATTTTTCCGATGAACATGGGAGTCGGAACCCCACTAGGCGGGCCTTAATTGGCCCGCCCATGCAAAATGGCGGCGCAGCCTGTTTCGGCAGCAGGGATCGGATGCCCACCCGCCGCCGAGTTGGTTGGGCCTGCCCGCCTATCAAGCTCAAAATTCTGCCCCATGGAGATCGTATATGTTGATCAGAAAACATACTGAAGAATATCTCTCAATCATATGCTTTCTAGAACACCGCTCAATCACTTCTGTTTATTTACTTAGCTTGGTTAAAGGCCCTGCTGAATTAAGGAAGGAATCACGGTAGGGTTGTGCCATGAATAATAAATAGTGAACATTATACCATACGTTATTCTCAGAGATGAATCCTGTCTGTGATTCAAATAAAATAATGTTCTCAAATTATTCAAGCTAAGATCAATGCCAATATTTTAATCACAATTTCAAAAAGAAACTGAACTTGTAGGATGCACAATTAAGGGAACTTTTCAAAAACTATTTTGAAGATAAGCAATACAAGGACTGATTTGATGCCCTGTTGCAGTAATGATGGGACTACAAATTCAATCCTAAATCCTGAATATTAAAATTCTCGAGGCCAGCTCATTTAAATGATTATACACTTCAAGTACGCATTAGCCTAGGTGCAGGGAAGATGCTCACAGACCATTGCCACAATGGAGATTGCTGCAAAAATTTAATCGGGGTGGCCATTTAACATTAAGGAAAGGAAATTTAACTTCTGGTCATGCTGGTTGACACATCAGTCACCATTTTGACGTATGTGAGTAGCACATTAGTCGATTTTGTAGAGCTCACCAAGAACAGGCTATAAAAATGAGGTTGAGGGCACGGTGACATTGCAGAGCATTGCTGTGCCATTCCTATGCTGTAACTTAATGGCAGGTGTCTTTACTGCCAGATCTGTAACTGTCTCTCCCTGCTCATTCAAAGCAAGTCCTCAATCATGGTAGGTAGGTTTATCAAGGTCTGCAAATATAATTTAGTGCCTAATCTCACTGGCATGCTTCCTTTCAATTTGTACCAACTCAACCATGAAATAATAACGCAACGCACTTTAAAAATAAGCTTACCTCAAAGAATAAAAATAAGGCCCCAATTTTTTTCCAAAAGCATGTCAAATTTCAGAGACATAAAACTATATAATCAAAACATTTATTAAAATGGTGCTTTAAATATTGCAAAAATACAAACAAGGCTGGTTGCACTAGACCTCCTTTACTCATGGAACTTCTGTCGCTCCTACCCCAAACAACAATACAAGGGAATAAGAACAAACCCAGAACCTTGTGCAGAATTGTGCTGTGTGTTCCTTTAAATGTTTTTGCGTGAATTCTAGCACCTTCCGAGTGAAAAGTAGAAAAATGGTCACAAGCACCCAGGACACAACTCATTGTACAATATGCTTCAGCTTGACTAACGATCATTTATGAGCATCAAACAAATGGATTCCCAATCAAAGCTTGAGCATTATTTCTCATCCAGAGGACCTTTCAGGGCAAGAACATTGTAAAATTGTTGAAAGCCTATACAATATTTTCATATTCAAATAGAGAGAACACTGAACTACTGTATCAATCTGCTGCCAATGATTTCTATAAGTTACTCACTGAAAATGAGCAAAGTACAAATTTCAGCTCACAAGTAACCCAATATTTTGTTCAGATCCTTCTCCTATAATTATGTAGATGGAAAATTGGAATTGGCATTGAGCTAAAGAAGGAAAAGCAATTTTATCAGGGCTTTCCAGATTTCAGTTTGCTGGGTTTGGTTAAGTAGATTAAACCAAATTGAGCCACTGCTCATGGGCTTTGTACTTATCCTTAGTTTAGATTAAGATTTTTAAAATGAGAAATGAAGCCATCCTGAATTCAATCTCAGTTACTCACGCCTGTATAGGATTGACACAGTATTAATATCGGCCATACCATTTGAGGTTTTGCGAAGAACTGGGCATGTTGTTTCCACAATTGTTACTTGGCACAATTTCTGGTCCTATCTTACAATTTCTGACTTTTTCATACAAAGAACTACATTGGTATTTCAAGCAGACTCTTACTTCAAATTGACGTGTTCAATTTTCAGCACCTTTTATTACAGAAAAATCAGACTTGCAAGGTAATAACAAAAATTGTCAACACAGAATATTAATTATAATAGAATAATACTTAACCTTGTTAAATTTTAGGGAATTATATGAGAAAAGCTACCCTGCACCAGAAAAAAATTGTCATTTGCAATTACAATACAGAAATTTAACATCAATAATTAATAGCAGATTCATCAATGACAGTGGCATTATTTTAAATGGGAAATAATTGAATTTTATTGATTTAGGGACATTAAGATAAAAATAGTAAAAGCTATTTTCAATGAGCAGGTAACCTATTTTGCAGGCATAATTGCATTTAATTATTGTTTGTTGCCAGGCAGCAGGTTTTAAAATTCAAAAGCAATTCTTTCTTTTGGCAATTCCAAAAAGAATCCAGAAATCATTATTTGTGACAAGTCAAGCTCAGCTGCTTTGGATCACAAAAGCTATTGAATAATTTATTTAGAAGGAATTATGGAACGTTTTTCTTGACAGGAAAAATGATATTACATTCTTCCACACTTATATTGAAAGAGTTGATTAGATTATTAAAATAGCCTTGAAGGCCATAGGATTAATGTAAATAGATTTTGTGCAGGAAGGCTTCAATTAAAATGCTCTAAACAATGAAAATGTATGGATAGAATATAAAAGCTCAAGAGAAAGGCAACAAATCTATAAATCAATATTAAATACCACAGTGAACTATCTACTCTAGCTAGAGTTTAGAACGCTCTTCAATTTTTCTTTAGAGTGCATTTATTCAAATTGATGGCTATTTAAGTCCCAGTGCCTGGAAATCCAGAATCTGCACAATTCATACCTTTACCACAGCATGACTTTTCTCATACTCCATATGTTCCTGCATGTGTGGTGAATCTTGTCCTAATGATCTGATGCTCGTACTAGCCACCTAACATAATCCCACACAGTAAATTAATAATTCATACTTGAACCCGGTTGAAATCACAGGCTGAATTTCCCTGAGATGTTAGAAGTACCATTGCTGGGGCCAAAAGTAACCCAAATTCGCCTGGCAGCGGGACCTGGAATCACATTTTGGTGGCTATAATTTTAGGGAAAGATTATTAGGGCATATGCATTTCCATATGCATACCTTAGTGTTTAGGCTACAAAACAATATAGTACTGAAACAAAAGGTTTTAAAAAATAAGTCGTGCTCATTGGCTGCACAACTTGATTTTCAAGCGGGCCTCAAAATTGTTTGGCAGTGTTCTCACCTGAAACAGGAGGACACTTTACTTCATTATTTACATTTAAATGTCAATCCAATTGTACGCCTATTGTAGGACCCCATTATGATTTTAATGGACCATGAGTTGAACAGCTGCAGGCTACTCAAAAACAGTCAAAAAGTTATTTTTACTTTTTTTTTTAAGGGCCAGGTGGATTAAGTCTCTGGATCAACATGCCTCCGATCCATTGCCAGTCGCTACATGTGCGCATCCCTCTTACCTCCTCCAACCCTAGGATCTTCTCCCCTGCCTAAATAGCCAATTTACTGCCTCCCTGGACATTAAGCTATCGCAGCTTAATGGCCAAACGTCAACAAGGTCTGACCAAGATTGTTTGGACCTCTCACTGGTGCCATCAGGTGGGCAGCATGATCACAGCAACTAATGCTTGCCTGAAAAGCACAACAGGCAAAAATCACCCAGAGAATTGAGAGAAAAATAAAGCATTGTTTCTCATTTCTTCTTCCTCAAAAGAATAAATTCAATAAAGGAATAGAGAAATAGATGATGCTTTTGCAAAAATGCAGACCTGCACAGGCAAAAAATGCCCATATAGATGGTCGCTGCAAAAATAAAACAAATCCGCTGACTTCAATTATTACAGCTTGCTTTAGGGATTATAGTGAAGAAGATCAGACCTGGGGAGTACTGACTTTATATGGGTGAGGGACAAGGGAGCGTGTTCAAAATTTGTGGCATTTAGTTTGGGATCCTAGACAACTAATTTTTCTATTTAAAATAAGGCTTCTTTTGTCTGAAGCACAAACTCAATTAGGTCAGCAAAATTATAACAGATTGGGGAGAATCTTTGGCTCGGCGAGCGGGGGCAGGGCCCACTTGCTAAGGTGTAAAACGACGTGGGGTGACTTCGGGCATGTGTCCCGACGTCACTGCGCATCATTTCCATTTTCAGTTCAGCGGACACGCAGCTGACTCAGCTGTGCGCCCGCCGAACTGTCAAAGGCCTATTAAGGCCATTTAACGAACAATTAAAATAATTAGCGGAGCTGCCCGTCCAACCTTAAGGTTGGTGGGCAGGCGAAAAGCCCAGGCGGCCTTCACATTTTTCATGGAACCTCATTCATGGGCGGGATGAGGTTTCAAGATTGATTTTAAATTTTCTCAAAAATTTTTATTGAAATTATTGCACATGTCCCAGCTCATGTGACAGTTTCACATGAGGGGACATGTCATAAAATTTTTTCAACACTTTATTGAATTGTTAAAACTTAAAACTAATCTTCCTGAGGCACCTCTGTGCCTTAGGGAAATTACTGCGCTCTTTCACGCACATGCTCAAAAGAGTGCACTCCCGACATAGGGAGCACATAGCACTTCTGGGTGCGCGTCATGCTGAGCGGGCCTAATGGCGGTGTGGGCCTGATCGGGGGCGTTGATTGGGTCCACGTCCGCCCCTGCACAACACCCCCAACGGGGGGAAAATTCTACCCATTGAGAGTATTGAATACAAGAGCGCCCCTGAGGCTTCATCCCATAAATGGAGCCTGGTCACATCAAACCCCTTATGTAGAAGTCATATTACTTAGTAAATGATTACCAAATAATTTTTTCTTCTGCAGCACAGAGTTTAAATCTCCAAAAAATCTGTCCCAGCTGAACAAAGTAGTTATTTGCGTTATACCATGAATCCTGGTCAACATCCTAGTCAAATGTGAGACACATTTAGCTTTAGAATAGTCTGAGCATATTTAGACAAAGTTAAATGTACAGCTCACATGATATACAAATGTTAATAGTACCAGAAACTCCTTGCATTGTAGTTACAGGATGTTTGATAACTTTCATCCATAAATTATTATTATAGGATACTTTTGCATGAGGTTTTGTAGAGTTCCTGTGATATAGTGGGGAGTGTCCCTGCCTCTGTGTCAGAAACTCCATTGGAATCCTACTCCAGGGCCAGGATTTTCCATGCCCGTCGGCATCGGGCGTGTTGAGTGGCGTGAGCGGACAATTTGGCGCAATCGACTTCGCGAAGACGTGAAACCAGTTCACGATCGTCCACTCAGCCTGCCTATGTTCAAGGTTTGTTTGTAAATCTTGTTTCGGTCAGCACTCACAGACATCTGTGCCCGGCATCACAGACAGCACCACATCACTTTTAGGGGGGGGTCACAGCAGGTCTCTACCAACCAGACCAGCCATATATGGGTGGCTTTTCAATGGCTGCAGGGCTATGGGGAGAAGAGGGAGAAATGGCCTCAGGCAAGGGAAGGGGCTGTCGGATGAAGGCTGTACCGGGGAAGGAGGGTAACCCAGGGTGTGTGTAGGGGCACATGTTGATCGGTGCAAGTGGCCTCAAGGTGGAGATGCCTAAGGAGGCAGTCTCCAGTGGAGATGAGGCCAGATGGGCATGTGAGGGTATGTGTGAGAATGGGTGGTGATGTCCCTTGAGCTGGCAGTGACTGAGATGCCAGTGAATGTGTGATGGGTTTGAGTGTGAGAGTTTAGAGTGCTAAGATGGTTGCCATATCCTGGCTGCATGGATGAGATCATTCATCCTCTATCTGCATTGGATGGACAGCCTCTTCTGTGCAGCACTGCCTTTGCCTACCAAGCCGTAGTGGTAATGTTACTGCCCCTCCTGCGGCCAGAGCGGGGGTAGAGGACATCACAGTGGAACCTTCACAGCGTCCAAAGGGCATTCGAGGGCTGCAGTCTTCTTGCCTTTCGGAGCCATGTCTTCTTTGCTGCAATCCTGGGCTGGAAGCACTGAGCGCGGCTGTACTTTAAATGTGGTGCCTGGCTGATGAAGTGGCGAGATGACAGCATGGCAGGTGAATCAGAACCCGCCCGCCATGGAAATGGCGTGTTTCCCTGGAATACATAAATAATGAGGTGGGTTTGGGATGATAAGGCGTGAAAACCCGCCATCGTGGCCGGCGGATAGAATGACATTTTACCCGCCCACTACCGCACTAAGTGCAAATCTGGGACTGTTCCGCCCCACGACTTGATGGCTAAGGAAGGTGTGTTCATAAGACAGCCAAATAGGTTGAGCATCAACCTGCAAATCCTTCCAACACACGCCAATGGCAGGTGGGAAGAGTGGGAGGGATTCCTGGTCAGCCATATAACGGAAAGAAACTTAGAGCCTCTACTATCATTATCCATAGCTCCAGATTACAACATGCATGTAAAAGTGTATGTTGCCATAGCAACTCGGACTCCCTGAGTGAACTGTAACACCACCACCACCACTTTCGTATGAATCTTATTTACCAGCGATCTTCACTGTTTTACTGGACAATCTATGACACATGCTTTGACTAAATTACTCTCCAAACTGGAGCCTCATCTACCTGGAATAGAGACAAGCCATTTGGTTGCAACCTCCCCCAAACTTTCCACCCAGTAAAATTAATGGGTGAAAAATCATAGAATAGCATTCCCCCACAGGTGGAATACTCTGCTCATTTAAGGGCACCTTACTTTAGGAAAGATGTCAAGCCTTTGGACAGGGTGAAGAAAAGACTCACCAAGATGAGGGACTTTATTTCTGAGGATAGATTTGATAGCACTGATTGTTTTATTGGGCAGGATTTTTTCTGCAGGCTTCTGAACCCCATCATCAAGCTCAAATGGGAATCAGAAGCCTTCAGAATGTGGGAAACAGTCACTTAACATGATTTTTCCTGGAGTGTCCAATTATGGCTAGAGGATGGGCTCACCATCCAATTAAGGATGGTGGGCTGGGTCTCAAAGCTGGAGGGCTAATAAGAGGCCTTTCAGCAGCAGCAGGATACCAGAGTGGGTAAGTGAGGGAGAGAGTGCTTCAAAATAGATCTCCAAATTAAATTAAATTAAAAATGGCCTTTGCAGCTGGGCCACCACTGTTGGGAGCGGGAGGGGAGGTACTCGTCCACGAGTGACCTGTGACTGCTGATGGGTCTTTAAGCCTGCCTGGAGTGTTGGCCTCCTGGTCTACTGCCGGGAGGCTGCCTCAGGGCAGCTAAGCTGTTCTCTGCCACCTGCAGGATAACCCCAGTCGTCCACTGTTAACAGAGTTTAATAGGTCTTTAATTGGGTCAATTGCCTAACACGTTGCCTGCCACTCCCCATTCCACCTGTGGGAAAATGGCCCAGGGGTGGAATGGAGATGGGGAAACAGCATGTAAAATTTCATCTCTGTGTTTGCCCCCATTGGGGGCTGAAAATCCAAACCAGTGTTTGAGTTATATATTTTATTTTGGGCTTTTAAACTACATGATTCCATACTGACATTGTCATTATAAACTATATGTATATTCTATAATAAAATATAGTTCTATAGAAAACTGGTTAGAATTTAATACATATCCTTTCTTGACGCTTTAGGATTATATTTTCAGTAATTAAAACGCCATTCTGGTTTTTGAAGACTATAAAAAAATGAGTAAATACACATCTAAATATAATTCTCTTTTTAGTTTTGGGTTTCAAACCTCAAATGGATGGATCATAGGATATTTTTACACCAAATGTAAATCCTCACATCTGATCACTTTTATCATGTTTCCACTTGCACATTTTTTTTCCTGACAGAGAGCTTAATTTTGATTTGAATTTGAATCAAATGCAAGATGGAATTGCAGGCAGCAATTTCGTTTCTTCAGCTCTCGTAGTGAAGATTAGTCAACCAAATGCTGTGCATAATGCAGCCAGATCACAATAGATCAATGTTTCAAACAACTTTGACACAAAATATCATTGATTTTTTTTTTTCTCTCAACAAGACATTCCAATGCAGTCACAGTTGGAAGAATTCTTTCCCTAATGTCACCTAAATAAATCTTCCAACGAATGACACAAAAAAGCTGATGGAATAACGGTTAATTTTTAAAAAAAATGTTATATATATATATATATATATATAATGGGCGGAATCTCCCGGTGTTGTCAGCAGCAGAGAGCTGGCAGGCGGGGGAACTTAATTCGGTGGGAGTCATAAAGCAGTTTCCTGGCAGCGGGATGAATTTTGTAGGAGGGTTAAAGGTGGGTCGAGCTTCCTGACAAACAATGTCAGGAAGCTCTTGCATGCATTAGCATGTCATACATGCTCATTAATAGGACACCTCGCCAGAATTAAGTTTCTCCTCCAAATTTAAGTTCCCTGCCAGTGAGAAATTTGAACATTCACACTTCCGACAGTATATAAGTGGCATGCACCTGGTGAGCTTGACTTCTTTCACGGCTTTGAAGTGAGTGGAGGCTGCTTTGCCCTCTGCCAGACCTGCTGAGTTTTTCCAGGTAATTCTGTTTTTGTGCTGCTTTGGCCTTCTTGGGGACTACTCACAGATCTCAGCCCTTTAACTCAGGTCAGGTGCTGGTAGAACAAGCTGCCTGGTGGAAAAATTTATGCAGAGAAACACCTTTGACCACAAGTCGATCAGGCAGTGGTCGGCACGTAACATCTTTGAGGCCCTGCGGGGAAAGGAGAGGGTGGATCCTGTGGGCTGGTTCCCCGAGCCGACTGTCAAAGTCATTTGGCAGAATGCCTCATCGCCAGAACTTTCCAACAAGCACCAAGATGTAGCTTGGCTGGTGGTGAGAAAGGCTCTCCCCGTCAGATCCTTCCAACACACCAGGAGTCTCACCCCCTCTGCATGTTGCCCTCGAGGTGGCTGTGGTGGGGATGGGACCGTTGTTCACCTCCTTGTGGATTGTGCCTTTGCAAAGAAGGTCTGGAGAGAGATGCAGTGGTTTCTGTCAAGGTTCATCCCAAGCAGTTCTGTGACACAGGACTCTGTGCACTACGGACACACACCGAGACAACATCAACTGCAGCTGGAGGATCATCAACTCGGTGAAAGACGCTCTTTGGTCTGCCCGAAACTTGTTGGTCTTCCAGCGCAAAGAGTTGTCCCTGACCGAGTGTTGCAGACTGGCACATTCCAAGGTCCAGGACTACGTGCTGACGGACGCACTAAAGCTTGGGGCAGCTGCCGCAAAGGCGCAATGGGGAAAGGTCGCTGTCTAAGACCTTTCTGCCACAGCGCACCGAGGGGCTGGGAACTGTTTAGAGCCCCTCGGGCTGTCCAGCTCACAATAAGACCATAAGACTTGGGAGCAGAAATTAGGCCATTCGGCCCATCGAGTCTGCTCTGCCATTCAATCATGGCATGAATGTATACATTGAATACTAATTGTATTATAATTGTATTGAAGCACCTCAGAGTGCAACATGATGTATGTTGATAACTCCAACACCATTGTCTGATTGTCTGAAATGATCATGTTGAAATGATTGTAATATTCATTGATGTATTGAAGCACCTCATTATCCATGTGTAAAAGTTGAATCTGATTGTACTTTTTGTGATGGCGATTCAGAAATGTTTTGTAATGTTCTTTCAGATATTTTATGAATAAAGTATATTTTTCAAAAAAAAAGCTGCGAAGAGGCAAGAGCGAGGCCATGTTCTCTGGGAACTGGGCTGACCGATCCTTTGTCCCCTTCAACGTCAGGTCAGACGGCCTGAAGGTGCTGAGGATATGGTTCGGAGGGACCGGGGCAAGTGTTAGAAACCGGAAGGAGTGGGTGTCTATGGTGGAAAGAAAACTGGGCATGTGGAAGCGAAGCTCCCTTTCCATTGCAGGTAAGAACCTGGTCATCAGGTGTGAGGCACACTCGGTGTTGCTGTACGTGGCACAGGTCTGGCCCATTCCTCACTCCTGCGTGATGGCGATCCCCTGTGCCATCCTTTGCTTTATCTGGAGGTCGAAAATGGATCGTGTCAACAGGGATGCAATGTACAAGCCTCCAGATAAAGGGGAAAAAATAGCCCAACATCGCCCTCATACTGATGGCCACCTTTGCGTGCTTCTGCATCAAGCTGTGTGTAGACCCTCGGTACGCAAACACCAAGTGTCACTGCGTGCTGAGGTTCTACCTGTCCCCGGTGTTGCGAAGGATGCGTCTGGCCATGCTGCTGTGGAACGCTCCAAGTAGTTGGACCGTGCCATACCACCTGTCCCTCGTGGAAAAATTTATGCAGAGAAACACCTTTGATCACAAGTCCATCAAGCAGTGGCCGGCACATAATGTCCTAGAGGCCCTGCGGGAAAAGGAAATGGTGGATCCTGTTGGATGGTTCCCCGAGCAGATTGTCAAAGTCATTTAGCAGAATGTCTCATCGCCAGAACTTTCCAATAAGAACCAAGATGTAGCTTGGCTGGTGGTGAGAAAGGCCCTCCCCGTCAGATTTTTCCTACACGCCAAGAGTCTCACCCCCTCTGCACGTTGCCCTCGAGGTGGCTGTGGTGGGGATGAGACCATTGTTCACCTCCTTGTGGATTGTGCCTTTGCAAAGGTGATCTGCAGAGAGATGCAGTGATTTCTGTCGAGGTTCATCCCGAGCAGTTCTGAGACACAGGACTTTGTGCTCTACAGGCTGTTACCAGGGACACACACCGAGACAAACATCAACTGCAGCTGAAGGATCATCAACTCGGTGAAAGACGCTCTTTGGTCTGCCCGAAATTTGTTGATCTTCCAGTGCAAAGAGTTGTCCCTGACCGAGTCTTGCAGACTGGCACATTCCAAGGTCCAGGACTACGTGCTGAGGGACGCACTAAAGCTTGGGGCAGCTGCCGCAAAGGCGCAATGGGGAAAGGTCACTGTCTAAGACCTTTCTGCCACAGCGCACCGAGCGACTGGGAATTGTTGAGAGCCCCTCAGGCTATACAGCTCAAAATGAATGTATGCATTGAATACTAATTGTATTATAGTTGTATTGCAGCATCTCAGAGTGCAACATGATATATGTCGATAACTCCAATACCATTGCACTGTCTGACTGTCTGTAATGACCATATTGAAATGACTGTATTCATTGATTGTATTGAAGTACCTCGTGATCCATGTGTGAAAGTTGAATCTGATTGCACTTTTTGTGATGGCCATTTAGAAATGTTTTGTAATGTTCTTTCAGATATTTTATGAATAAAGTGTATTTTCCAAAAAAAAAAGCTGCGTGGAGGCTGGACACAGGAGGCAGGCCAAGGGTGGAGCGGTGGTTGGATACGGGAGGCAGGCTAAGGGTGGAGCGGAGGCTGGACACAGGAGGCAGGCCAAGGGTGGAGCGGAGGTTGGATACGGGGGGCAGGCTAAGGGTGGAGCAGAGGCTGGACACAGGAGGCAGGCCAAGGGTGGAGCGGAGGCTGGACACAGGAGGCAGGCCAAGGGTGGAGCGGAGGTTGGATACGGGGGGCAGGCTAAGGGTGGAGCGGAGGTTGGATATGGGGGGCAGGCTAAGGGTGGAGCGGTGGTTGGATACGGGGGGCAGGCTAAGGGTGGAGCGGTGGTTGGATATGGGGGGCAGGCTAAGGGTGCAGCGGAGGCTGAATGCAGGAGGCAGGCTAAGAGGTGTAGGATGGAAAGGTGGAGCAGAGTCTGGGCACGAGAGGCAGGCTAAGGGGTGTAGGATGGAAGGGTGGAGCAGAGGCTGGGCACGAGAGGCAGGCTAAGGGTGGAGCAGAAGCTAGACACAGGAGGCAAGCTAAGGGTGGAAGGGAGGGAGGACGTATGGGGAAGGAAGACAGACTTGCTTGAGCAGGAATGGAGGTAGCAAGGGAGTGTGAGGATGCAGGGGTGTGGTATAAAGGGAAGTGCTTTGTTCCTTGGGTCTGAGGGTCCTGTGGTTGGGTAGGGGAGGGGTTTTCTGGGTATGTAAGGTGGGAGAGAGATGGTCCTAGAGGGCAGGGTTGGTGCTGTCTATGGTGGGGTCCTGGGGTTTGAACTGAGGGTGCTGGGCAGTGGAGAGAAGAGTCACAGTGAAAGGGGGAAGTGGAATGCCGTAGGGTGGCAAGTTCAGGATAATAGTTGGGTAGCTGAAGGTTTCATTGGGGGGAGGGTGGTGTCATGGAAACGGATGAAACAGGTGGCTCAGATAATAGGAGGCATCAGGGTCAGGGAGGGCATTCAGACGGTAACAGGTGCAGGCTTAGAGGGGAGAGAAGGCATGGGGAGGGTGATGGTTATAGGTGCAAGGCTAATGGGATGGAGGTTTAAGGGTGACAGAGGGGAGAGTGGTTATATTGGGTGGGTCCAGGGTGATGGGGGGAAGCTGGTGGGTGACAGGGATAAGGTAGAAAGTGGTGGAACAAGACTCAAATATGACCACACCATTTTACACCAGAGCAATTCTGTCGCTCTGAAACTGCGATCCCTTGAAGTGGGAGGAGGGTCTTTTCGGGCGGGTGGAGTTCAAGGTGAGAACAATTGTCCGATTAAAAGGACACCTTAATAATCATGAGGCAATTGGATGAGAACCGTGCTTAGTTGTGTTCTCCTGTCTACGGTGAAGTCCACATGGCGGCAGGTTTGTTCCTGACGTCGAGATCCCAGCAAGGTCTGGAGCTGCTATTCATTCTGTGCGATTTGTCATCTGCTGCTGTCAGAGGCAGGGGTGAAGGGAAGGAGGGAGGTGGATGCCAACAAACTCCCGGCTCCAATCCTCCAGCCTCCTGGGTGAACGGTCATGGCTGACAAGGGCTCATGTGGTAAGTCTTTCTATGCTGCCAAGGCAATGGCCTCTCTATAGAGTCTCGAGAGTAATGCAGGCAAGCTCAATAGTGTCAGAGGAAGGGTTCTTTCACATGGCTCTCATCACCCCAGTCTAAGAGCAAGGTCTCCATATTCAGTCACATATGGATGGGAGGAAAACTCATCCCTGGTTCTCCAGGATGTCCTTCGCCTGGAAGGGGTGGGTTGGGGCTGCCATTTCTAGACAGAAGGCAGACAAAGGGCTTAGCACTGGCTTGGTGGCTGTGAGATGCAGGCAAACCTGTTACGAATATGCTCACTACCATCATTACTTCAATTCCTTCACAGATCCACTGAGGCCTAGATGCCGCAGGCTCCAGGCAACCTTACTTTTCTATTGGTTCTTGCCTAGATGAAGATGAGGGCCCATTGCAAGTTAGCACAGGACCAGGAGGAGCAACAGTCTGAGCAGCAAGAGGCAGTGGGACCTCAAGAAGGTCAGGATGCTGGCGGCCAGGGGCCGGGCATTGGCCCAACCACAGGTATATCACAGGCGGTGCACCTATCTACAGATGAGCAAAAAGCAATGCCAGAGATGTCTCAGAATGTCCCGGAATGTGGTTGTTCAGATCTGCGAGCTTCTCCACCATGACCTGAGGCCACAAGAACTTGGAGGTAATCCCATGCCAGGGGCATTAAAGGTCAGCACTGCCTTAAACTTCTTTGCCAGTGGCTCCTTCCAGGACTCCACTAGGGGCCAATGTGGCATCTCCTAGTTAGTGATACACAAGTGCACCCACGAAGTGACAGACGCCCTCTTCAGGAGAGCACACCAATTTGTCCAACTGATCCCAAAAACCAGGCTGCAAGAGGGTTGGGTTTTGCAACAATCGCAGTTTTCCCACAAGTGTAAGAGGCTGTTGTTTGCACACATGTGGCCTTCAGAATCCCCTGGCAACAGCCAGTTACACTCATCAATAGGAAGGGATTCCACTCTTTGAACATGCAGCTGATATGTGATCACAGAACATAAATCCAGCACATTTGTGCTTAGTTCCCAAGGAGCTTTCACAAGGCCTACATTCTGACCCACTCCCAGTTGCCACAGGTTTTTGAAGGACCTCAGCAATTGCATGATTGGCTCCTTGGGTACAATGGATACTCCCAGAAGACATAAACATTAATCATCTGCACTGAAAAGAGCCACAATGCCACACATGCCTCCACAACATCCACGATTGAGCAGGTGATAGGCCTCCTAAAGATGCCATTCAGATATTCAGACTGGTCGGGCCAGACTCTCCAATACTCACCACAGAGGGTGTCCCGGATCATTATTGTCTAATGTGCCCTGCACAACCTCACACAACAAAAGAAGGATGTCTTGGCTGAGGGAGACATGGAGGGCTGAGATGTTTCCTCCAGTGATGAAGATGGTGAAGGGGATGGTGATGATGAGGGCCAGGATGCGACAGATGAACGTGTGAAGGCCATTGCAAGGGTATGACACGGCAGGCAGGCCTGTGATAATCTGATAGCTAACAGATTCCAGGCAGAGTAAGCTGTTGTGACATTTCCTTTACTATTTGGTTTTCCATCTGCTGCTGGCTGGCAGGCCCCAGCTCCTTTTTGGTTAGACGTTATACTTTGCTGTAATGTACCTTGATATAAGATAGCTGAATTAAATTGCACTACTTAACGTCTGGCCTGCTGGTTGTTTGATCCTTTTCGTGGGCCAAACTGTGCTGACATACAGAAGGTACAAAACCCTAGTGCTAAATGCATTCATTAGAATCTGCGAAGCACTCATTCTCCCGCAACCTCAGGCACCTTTAAGTAGAAATGAGGTTTCTCCTATGCTCTTACAAAGTCCGTGCGCATGGCAACTTGGAAAAAACATGAAAGCTTACCTTGACAGGGATACACTCATGTCAACCTCACACCTGCTCCCAATGTTGAGGCCGACCTGGCAGAGAGCTCTTTCAGGTGGAACCAGATACACAGTGAGAAACAGCATGAGAACACCATTTGGCCCCTTGATATTGGTCCTCCACGCAGATCAATCAGGGAAGATCACATTTCTGCCCCCCAATTGCCATTCACTTATAGTAAACCCATATCCATTGACACCTTTACCATGCTGAAAAGTTTCCAGGTTATTTTGGAGTCCACTCACTGAGAATACTTCACCTGTAATCTGGGTATCAATAACTCTGGATCCTCTAATCGCAGAAACTCCTACAAGTCTCAGCCCTAGATGGCCTGAGCATTAGAGCGAGACTGTGATCCACCATTGTGGACACCCCAGCCAAAGTAAACATCTTTCCTGCATGGACCCTGTTAGAGCTGCTGATGCTTCAGATGGGTAGCCTCACAGTCCTCGGCACAGTCCAGCACACAAACCCATTCTACTCTCTCTCACTTAATGAAGTAAGACTCTTCCTTCAATGAAGTCCGGTGCACTTTGGTTGCAAACCCTTTAAGCGAGGTCTACTGCAACCCTTGATAAGGAGATGAGCAGGCCAAACAAATCTCCATGTGAAGTCCCACAAAGGCTTCAGTCAAGTGCATACGCACCTCTTTATTCTAAACTCAATCCCTCTTGCAGTCAAGGCTAACTTGCCCGTTGCCTCCTTACTTGCCGTCTTCACCTGCATGTTAGCTCAAAATGACAAACTGCCAAGAAATGTCAGTAACGATTGGACGTGTCCACCATAGCTTTCTACGTAATTGCAGGGAAGCCTCTCGTTTTCTACTGTTAAGAAAACAGTGTAGAGGTTCAGTCTTTCAACCCTGAAACTGCATCTAGAGTGTCTCTTGCCACTTAGCATGTTTAACTCCCCTTGAGTACTCCTTGCATCCACCCACATCTCACATCAGGGCAACAGGAACGTGAGATGCAATGACCTCACTCAACACTCAGCTCAGACATCATTCTCAGAGGTCAGAACATGGTGATCTGCAAGTAATGGCTTGCATGATGTGTGCCCAGGCTTCACGCTCAAAAATGATGGTCATTGCTTAATCATGTGCATATGGGATTATTATTATTTTGTTGATAATGTGAGAGAACTGAATCAATTGGAGCTCATTATCTGACTCTGATGGGGGCCCAAATTCTACACCTTTATATGCTCGTAACCATTGAAGCAACTAGCAGCAAGAAGGAATCCAGGACACTTCCAAACGTGCAAGTGAAGGTATATTTACAAGTGCCAAAAGTAAATACAATATTTGTACACCCATGCCACCTGTGTATCTTCAAAAGTTCTTTATATTTCTTTTTCTATGCTACATCTAGGTGTAGCCCTGACATCCACAGCTGAGCTGCAGGCAGCTTGCTGACTGCTATGCCCTGTTGACTGTGATAATTTTGGCGGGCATCCTCTGGTGCCTGAAGGTCTACTAAGGGTCTCCTGCTCAGGTGCAGGTGCACCCTCGTTGGCCTGACCTGCTGGAGGTGGTGGGGCCACTGGCCAAGGAGAGGTGGAGTGGCAGGGCACCCTTGGAGTGTCTTGAGATGAAGCCGCTGGGGTGCTTGGCTGGCACTCCTCCTCCCTGTGGATGCCCGGTGACACCACCCTGACTCCTTGAGGGAAAGGGGCACCTGGATGCCTAAGCAGGCTCATTCATTAAAGCAACATGTTATTTTGTGGGCACGTCTGACAACTGCAGACTGAAGGCATCCTCACTGGCTTCCTGAGGGAGTCCTATCTTGCCTTCAGTACGAGCATGGCCCTGCTCCTCGCAGGCTAGCTCAGCTGCCGCCCCCTCAGAAGGGGTGACAACTCAAATGTCCGGAATGCTGCCTCTGGTCTTAGCCCACTCCTTCTTATTGTGGCCATTTTTGTGCTGCAGACAGATAGGAGGATTGAGTGTCATTCCAATGGATGCATAAGCAGCTTAGGAGCTTGCATGCCCATGCCCATGCCAGCCCCGAACCCTCCTCAGTAAGTCATTAACAAGCAGGATGTCCCGAACTGATAGAACATTGAGAGCATGAAGTGGCTGGCACACGTTCAGTGCACATGTCCCATCTGCTGCTGAGTCCTGCAACCCAAACCCCTGTCTGACATCCCTGTGCACTCGCACACTTACACTGCCTGATGCCCTTAGGAGTGTCACTTTGCAGTGAATAGACGGTGCCACTTACCCTGGCAGAGTACAGCAGATCATTCACCCTCTTCCTGCACTGCTGGGTAGTTCTCCTGTGGGCCCCATAGGTGCTAACCTCCGCTGCGACCTCTGCCCAGGCTGCCGTGGTCAGACGGGAAGGCCTTCTGATGCCAGCCTTGGGAAACAGAACCTCCCGCCTTCCCTGGACAATCTGAAGGAGAACCTGGTAGGGGAGGCTCCGCTGAACCGTGGGGCCAAATATTGTCTGGTCTATGAAATCCTGGTCTCGGCAGAATCTAGGGCTCCTGGCTTGCAGTGAGAGAATGGCTGTCTGGATGCCCTTTAAGTATAGCGCCCTAACCTTCGACCCCCTGAGGTAACGGAGGGGACAGTGACTTACTACCCACCCCCACCGTGAGATTCGGCAAACTCCTTACGGATGGATATGTAATGAGCTGAACAGCGCAACATTGCGTGTGGTCAGCCATCCCAACCCCCAGCAGGAATTATTCTCACTTCTGTGCCCACCACCAAACTTAGACTCCAGAACCGAAGATTCCAGCCAATATACATGCTGCAAAGTTCCAGTTGTAAGCTGATTCATGTTTTCCTGCACATTAACCCTGTGTTACATCAGCAGACAGATTAATTAAATCTGGTGACGCAGTGATCTAAGAGTGAATATAATCCCTGCATTTCAACTGCTATATTTCACTGCTCACATGACTATCTGTTTATTTGTCATAATTCACAAGTGCAAGAAAAGATGGAATAAACAAAATGTCTTTTCATTCAGCTGCTTGTTCCCTGTCTGGAACAAGGTGTACTGGAGTGTTGACTATAGTAATCACAGTTATCTGGCAGACCTGTACAGTACATCATATTTATTTATTTAAAAAAAACCTTTTCAAATGGCGGAGTACAAAAAAAAAAATGTGTTCTTCCCTCTTCATTCTCAATTTTTTTGCTACCTTGACACAATCCTCCTCCAATATCTTTCCTTTATTGTCCAGGCCTTTTCTCATTTCTACTCTTATTTATACAATCATAGCAAGAGAATCTCCATCAATCATTTCTATTTCCTTTCGCCCAGTGTTACCTACTGAGCCTCCAAAGATCTAGTGTTAATTGTATATTAATTGGACGTTTAACTATGTTCAGGTTTTGGGCATTTATTGGAGACAACCTTGCAGGTGTATAAAGACTTGGCTCCAGTGTTCTATCCTTCACTGCCTGGCTATCTATGTCTAACATCTATCCTCATCTACATACTGTCCCTTGTTCACATCAGCCAAAGCCATATGGTCAGATTCCACATATATGTTGATGATAGTCAGCTCTATCTTTTCACCAACTGTCTTGATCTCTCCATTGTGTTATTGTACTAAGTGTTGGATCAGCCACCAGATTTTCTACATAAACACTGGGAAGGTCAATGCCATCATTTTTGGCCCCTGCCAAAAAATTCAGACCCTTGCCACTAATTTTATCCCCTCTCATAACCACTGATGCAGCATGAATCAGAGTTTTTGCAACTTTAGTGTTAACTGCTGAGCTTCCAATCCCATATCTTTTCCTTTACAATAGCCACCTACTTCCACCTCTGTAGCCTTGACTTTCTCCGCTGCTGAAAATCATCTATGTCTTCTTCACCTCCAGACAATGCAATATTCTGCAGGTTGGCAGTGTCTGTAAACATCCAAAAAGCTCTACAGCCAGTATCCTATTCTATGCCAAGCCCCACGTTTCTGTCCTTGATGACCTACATTATACCCATCTCCTCAATACCTCCAATTTAAATTTTTTATCCTGTATTTAAAACTCTTCATGGCTTTTTTGCTGCCCTATCTGTGTAACCTTCTCCAGGCTCACAACTCACCAAAACTCTCTATTCCATTGACTCTGAACTCTTGGCAACATATTTGACTGTCTGAGATGAGTTTTTGACTTTATATCCACACCACCTATTTCCACCTGGATAACATTGCTTGGCTCCACCCTTGTCTCAGCTCATCTGCTACTGAAACTCTCATCCAAGCTTTTGCTACCTCTAAACTTGACTATTCCAATACACTGCTGGCTGGTGTCCCGTCTTCCACCTTCCATAATCTTAAACTCATCCAAATCTCTGCTGCTCATATCCTAAATTGTAGCAAATCCTGTTTACCCATCTTCCCGGGCTCACTGACCTACATTGGCTCCTGCTTGAGCAATGTCTCAATTTTGAAATTCTCATCCTTGTTTCAAATCCCTCACCCCTCCATCTGTTGTAACCTTCCCCAACACTAGAACCTCTGAGATATCTGCATCCCTCCAATTATCTCCTATTTTAATTGTTCCATTACTGGCGGCTACCCTTTCTGCTGCCGAGCTCCAATGCTCTGGAATTCACTCCCTTAGCCTCTCCGGTCTCTACCTCTCTTCTCTTCTTTAAAACTCTCCTTTATACCTCTCACCCACTCCAGCCTGTCTCCTTCTGAACTTGTTGCACTTCCTTCTCTCGGGTCCAATCCTGACTTTGTTATGAATACACTCAACCTCTCTCTCCAACAGCACCGACTCACCCTACCTCAAAGTTGTCCTTGTCCCCAGTTTCATTTTATTCTTTGTCTCATCTGACACCTTAACAAGAAACTTTTTCTCTTCCTTTCAGGTGTTAAGGAACGCAAGTTCCAACAACTTATTGATACTGTTGAATTTCTGTTGAAGAGTCATATGGACTCGAAACGTTAACTGTATTCCTCTCCGCAGATGCTGTGAGACCTGCTGAGCTTTTCCAGGTATTTTTATTTTTGTTTTTGTAACTTATTGATACCGTTGCTCATCCAGGACCCTCCACCCCTCCGTGTTCCTCTGACCCCATCCCTTCTTCTAATCCCAGCCCTTGCCATGTATTCACCACACCCCCTGACCTTCCCCTCTCTGATGCTGGACATTCTATACTCAGCAAAGGACTCAGTTTCATCCCCTTAAGCCCTCTCCTGAATGATTTTCGGGCTCAGCACCATGCTGAATTTTTCTTCTGCTGCCTTTGTCTCTGCGCTCACTTCTTTGGGCAGGAGTCCTCCCCTGGTTCTACGGATCCTTTAACCTGTCTCCCTCCACCTGGACCCCTCCCTCTGGCCTTTCACCTGCTCTTGATCTTTTCAATGAGAACTGTCAGCGTGACATTGGCCGTCTCAGTTTCTCTGCTCCTCTCACCCAATCCAATCTGTCTCCTTCTGAACTTACTGCACTCTGTTCTTTCAGGTCCAACCCTGACTTTGTTAGCAAACCTGCCAACAAGGGTGGTGCTGTTGTTGTCTGGCGCACTGACCTCTACCTCACAAAGACTGAGTGCCAACTCTCAGACACTTCCTCCTACCTCCCCCTGGACCATGACCCCACCACCGAACATCAAGCCATTGTTTCCAGAGCTGTCACTGGCCTCATCTACTCTGGAGAGCTTCCCTCCGCAGCTTCCTACCTCATAGTCTCTCAGACCCAGACTGCCCGCTTCTACCTCCTTCCCAAAACCCACAAACAGGAAAGTCCCAGTGGATCGATCATGTCAGCATGTTCCTAACCACGGAACTCATTTCTTCCTATCTTCACTCCATTCTCTCTCCCCTTGTCCAGTCTCTTCCCACTGACATCTGCCATTCCTCTGATGCCCTACGTCATATCAACAATTTCCAATTTATTGGCCCTAACCTCCTCCTCTTCACCATGGGCGTCCAATCCCTCTACACCTCCATCCCTCACTGGGGTGGTCTGAGGGCTCTCTGCTTCTTCCTTGAACAGAGGCTCGAATAATCTCCATCCACCACCACTCTTCTCCATCTGGCTGAACTTGTTCTCTCACCGAACAATTTCTCCTTTAATTGTCTCACTTCCTCCAAATAAAAGGTGTGGCTATGGGTACCCGTATGGGCCCCCAGTTATGCCTGTCTCGTTATGTAGTATGTGGAACATTCCTTGTTCCAGTCCTACATAGGCCCCCTCCCGCAACTCTTTTCTCGGTGCATCAATAACTGTGTTGGTGCCGTTTCATGCTCTCGTATCGGCCTGGAAAAATTTATCTATTTTGCTTCCAATTTCCACCCCTCTAACACCTTCACATGGTCCGGCACTTCCCTTCCCTTCCTTGACCTCTCTGTCACCATTCCTGGTGATAGACTATTTTCCAATATACATTACAAGCCCACAGCTACCTTAACTACAGCTCCTCACGCCCCGCTTTCTGTAAGGACTCCATCCCATTCTGTCAGTACCTTCGCCTCTGTCGCATCTGTTCTGATGATGTCACCTTCCAAAACAGCGCTTCTGACATGTCTTCCTTCTTCCTTAGCCGGGGTTTCGCTCCCCCACTGTGGTTGACAGGGCCCTCAACCGTGTCCAATCCATCTCCCATGCCTCTGCCCTCACAACTTCCCCTCGCTCCCAGAACCATGGTAGGGTCCATCTTGTCCTCACTTTTAACCCCACCAGCCTCCGCATTCAAAAAATCATCCTCCGCCATTTCCGCCAACTCCAGCATGATGCCACCACCAAACATATCTTTCCCTCACACCCCCGTCAGCATTCTGTAAGGGCCGTACCCTCCAGGGCGCCCTGGTCCACTCCTCCATCACCCCTAACACTTCATCTCCTTCCCACAGCACCTTCCCATGCAATCGCCGAAGGTGCAACACCTGCCCCTTTACCTCCTCCCTCCTCACTGTCTAGGGCCCAAACACTCCTTTCAGGTGAAGCAGCGCTTCACTTGCACCTCCTTCAATTTGGTCTACTGCATTCACTGCTCCCAATGTGGTCTCCTCTACCAAACGCAGACTGGGTGACCACTTTGTGGAACACTTTCGGTCTGTCCACAAGCATGACCCAGACCTTCCTGTCACTTGCCATTTCAACACACCATCTTGCTCTCGTGCCCACATGTCTGTCCTTGGCCTGCTGCAATGTTCCAGTGAAGTCCAACGCAAACTGGAGGAACAGCACCTCATCTTCCGATTAGGCACTTTACAGCCTTCTGGACTTAACATTGAGTTCAACAACTTCAGGCCATGAGCTCTCTCCTCTATCTTCATCGCTTTTTTAATCCCATTGTTTTGTCCCTTTTTTAAATCCCTTTCTCACCAACCACCACCCCTCCCCCACCCCTCCCCACAAAAAGGCCATTTGTCACTTGTTCCGCGTTGTTCCTTCACAGAATGCTGACCCTTGTTCTGCTATTCACACATTCTGCTTTTTTACCTTCATGCCACTATCAGCACCTTCTTTAGCCCTTACCACCACCATTAACACTCCCTTTGTCTTGTGTCCATGACATCTTTGTCAATCTCTCCTTAGCCCCCCACCTATCGCTGACCATCTATCCTGGTTCACCTGTTCCACCCGCCCTTACACAGTATAAATTCCATCATATTTCTACTTCTCGTTAGCTCTGAGAAACAGTCATACGGACTTGAAACAGTAGCTCTGTTTCTCTCTCCACAGATGCTGTCAAACTTGCTGAGTTTTTCCAGAATTTTCTGTTTTTACTCCTTAAGACTTACCTCTTTGATGAAGGTTTTGACCAGCTGCCTGATATCTCCTTATAGGGCTCAGTGTCAAATTATGTTTGATAGTGCTACTGTGTTGCACCTTAGGATGTTTTACTGTGTTAAAGGCACTATGTAAAAATAAGTTGTTGTTGATGTTCTGTATCCCCTCATTCTTCAAAAAAATTTTAAAAATATGTCTCTGCACATTTCCTTTCTACAAAATATTACTTCCTGTCATTTTTATGTCATATTTGTGTCAACTTTTTCCATTATAAATTCTTATATCCACATTTATACTGGAAAGTGACTCTGCAAACGTGTCATTTGTAATTACATCTTCCCACCAGTAATGGCTCCTGTATCCCTCATTCTTCACCCTAGAATTGGTGATAGAAATTTCCATCATTTAGGGCCTAGTCTGGAACTCCCTTATTAAGTGCCTCCACCTCTCCCTTTTCTGTTACCTCCTTAAAGTTCAATTTTTTGACCAAGCTTTAGTTCACCCTCTCCTGATACCTCCTTCTTTGGCTTCGTGCTCATTTTTGTCTGATTATGCTTCTTTCAAGTTCCAAATAAATGCATAAATAGTATAAGGGCAAATTTATATTTCGCAGCCAGAATGCTATATGAGCAATGCCAAAATTACCTTACGAATACAGAAGTAATGATCTTTGTGTTTCTGTGAATAGGGATTTGGATGCCAGTCAAAACTCTTTAAAGGCACCATGTAAATGCAAGTTGATGTTGTAAACTAAGGAAATCTTCACTTCAAGTGCTTTAAGTATAAGCTTAAGAATGACACATATACTGGTACAGCAAATATAACCATAAAGAAAGGGAGCAACTTAAAATACTAGACAATTTATATACAGAATTTTAAAGTGTGTGAAAATTTTCACTAAACTAGCTGATATCTTTTTTCTGAATAGCTGTTTGGATTTTTTTAATGAAATCAACACAATTAAAGCAAACCTGAAAGCATTCCCCTGGTGACTCTTCCTTCAAAGCTACAAATACTTTTTTTTCTTGAAGAAAATGCCTTTTTAGGGGCTTAAAAGCATTACTCATTTTAATGCAGCTATGAATTCAATCTCTGAAACATATTTGGAAAAATATGTGCTGCACCCTTTGATCTGTTGCGATCTATATTTTGTTTTGTGGAAAAGGTCAAAATGTAATTCTTTACAGTCAGATAGCTACAGCAAGAATAGAAGATCTATTTACAAAGGGAACATGAGTGTCCTGCAAGTCAATACCAAATCTTAGTGAGCTTAATAATGCTTAGAGAAGGCTAGTTCAGACAAGCTGCTGACTCTTGTTTCTTTGCCCTACTGACAGCTAGCCTATATTCTTTAAAGATTTCTGGTTGACACCCAAAGGCCTCATACATAATGCTACACGCTGGGATTATATGCTTGGTCATCATAAACAATGCATTTATTAATATCACTATGCCTATTCATTATTGTAAATATGTGGATGACCTGACCCTCTTGGAGTGTTGGAGTCAATGTGACACATGGCACATACAAGGGGCAATAATTTTGTTGTGCAAATGGGCAACAGCAAATCATTAATGAGTGAAACCTCAAAGTGCAATACTATGGAATTGTGTTTTATGCGCCACCCTCCTGACTCCCCTCTCATTAACTTAGATGGTGCTGAGATTGCACAACAAGCTTGCATTAAACTGTTAGGAATCTATGTTCAAAATGATTACCAAGTGCGTGAAATATCTAAGAGGCCAGGTGGAAGATCTCATTTGCTATGTCTTCTCAAGCACCACAAGGTATCTCAAACCGACCTATTCACAGTATTTAATAGTTAAGTAATTCCCATTGTTGAATATGCAGCATTTGCTTGGAATGCTGGACTTACCAAAGAGATGTGGACAAGCTTGAAAGTTTTCAGAAACGAGGATTGAAACTGGTCCTGGGTAACACGTACCAAAGCTACTCTGTGTCATGATGACGGGATTTGTGCTTGAGTGATATCAACCTGTAATTTTATCGGCTGAGCAAACCTATATTGAACTGTTAATAAACAAGGTCTTTTAAAAGACAAGAAAAGACACTGACCAAAGATGGCAGCAACAAGTGACGTGATGTCTAATATGACAAGTTGACCAGTTTTTCTGGGAAGTTCCTATGTGGATTGCACTGCAGACATGTCACAACATGCTGCTCATGGAATTTCGCGCCTGAGGGTGTCAAGATCCACTTTAAAAGAAAACTACTGAATGGAATAGGACTTTGCATCTTCACAATACTACATCTCAAACAGAGACAAAAGTCTACTAGGACAGTAGCCACCTGGAAAGGGTCATCAGAATGGATAATGATCCATTCAGAAGCTAATGGCTAGGACATTACAGCCCATAGAACAAAAGCCAGATTCAGACACCAGATAAATAAACCTTTTCTGAAATCATTATGGGGAAAGAAGGTCATGTGACTGTAGAAACCATTTTGAAATCTCTTGATAAAGCTACTAAACACAGGAGGAAGTAGAAATTTGGAGAAGCTGCCAGTGAAGTAGTAAGGTGATTCCATCTCTCTTCTTCCCCAAATTAAGACCCCATCTCTTAAAGTTTAAAAATCTAGCACAGATTACGATCGAAAGAATCCTCAGGAGCATAACTCATTGATTTCTGGAAAAGACAGATTATGGATTAAAAAGAAATTGTCTCCAGCAATTGCAATTACATGGGGGAGGATCTTCTGGTCGGCGAGCGGGGGCGGGGCCTGCTCGCCGACATGTAAAATGACGCGGGATGACGTCGGGCAGAACTCCCCACGTCGCCCCGCGTCATTTCCATTTTCAGGTCGGTGGGGGCGCAGCCAAGTCAGCTGTGTGCCCGCCGACCTGTCAACGGCCTATTGAGGCCATAAATAAAACAATTTAGGCGATTGACAAGGCTGCCCGTTCAACCTTAGGGTTGGCGGGCAGGCCGGGAGCCCTGGCGGGCTTAAGAAAAAGCATAAAACCTCATCCAGAAGTGGTATGAGGTTTCATGAGGGTTTTTAAATATTTAACAAAGGCTTGAGTAAAAGTGATGGACATATTCCAACTCGTGTGACAGTGTCACATGAGGGAACATGTCAGGGAAATTTTTTAAACATTTGTCTTAAAAGTTTTAATTCTGAGGTGATCTCCCTGAGGCAGCACTTAGCCTCAAGGAGATCAGTGCGCTCTTTCGCGTGCATGTGCAAAAGAGTGCACTCCCAGCTGAGGGACTCCCCTCTGCCTGCACAGGGAGCACATAGCACTTCCTGGCGGACATCATGCTGGGCGGGCCTTAATTGGCCCGCTCACGTAAAATGGCGGTGCGCCCGAGGCACACCTGCCCCCGCCTGCTCCTGCACTTCCACCCCTAATGGGGGGACAATTTTTCCCATGGGCTTTAACTCAAACCTTGGAACTTAAAGGGACCTGGAAAAATTGCAGCTTTAGTGTCCGGCAGAGAACTCATAAACCATGAACTCTTTTTTTACTTTTCAGCACTGAACTTTTAATTTGGCTAAGGAGTTAACTACCTCCAGTATGAGTTTACCTTTTTAAAATATCTTGCTATCTTTACCCAGGTGGGTTTTAACTCAGAAAATTAAATCCCTTTTGTTTTAAAATTTCCAAGAAAGCCTGCCAGACTCACCTCTTTGCAATCAGTGCATAAATGGTAAAATACAGACATTGAGAAAATTCCTTCATCCTCTAAATCCTTCACAGAACCCTGTTACAGCCAGATCTGGAGTGGTAAATTAGGGGAGTCAATTTTTACCCCTCCTCATGTGATCGTAACATCTGACACAATCCAACAGCTGTAAATGTGCTCTCTTGATGAAAAATGGAAAAAGCACTATCTGGACTTCACTAGAAAACTCTTGAATCCCACCTCCCATTGCCACTATCTCTCCCCACAACCACACAAATGTAAATATGCAATGGAGTTAAGGAGAAAGGGCACAATTTCACATGTAAATGATTGAGAATTTAAAGAACTCAACTTGACAACAAATGATCTATGGACTTTAATACAAAATGCAGAGTAGAGTAGACCTTTCATTTCTGTTCAATAAATTAAGGAGCCCTACATTTTGCAACCTATTGTAATTATTTGCATATAGGAATGATCACAATTGTGCAATCCTTTTATTATTTTACACTTTATCTTTATTTTAATGATTGTCTATAACCATTATGAATTATGATTACTTGTTTCATTTATATTGTCATCACCATGCCACCATGATGATTTTTCAATAAACCAATTGTCTATCACATAACCAAAGACCTTTGCTTTGGTAATTAGGATTCCCTGTATAACATTTTAAAACAATGCTTGCTGGGTCTGGCTCTGAATTATAGGGCAGAATTTTACATCCCGTGGGTGGGAGCATGCCCGACCCGATTGGGAGTAAAATAGTGTGCGATATTTTGCTCGGAGCGGCACCTGCCATTAATTAAGTGGCTACTTAAGGCCCTTAACAGTCCAACTGACTGCGATTTTTCCTTGCCCGTGTGATTTTTTTGCTCATCGCATGGGCAAAACGGGCAGTTGGCCGTCCAACATTTTCATAAACCTCATCCAAGAGTGGGATAAAAAGGGTCAGCAGCATTGCTAATGTGAGTAGTGAGGAGTTTTGGAGATAGTTTGCTGCTGGTCGGTTATTGGTACTTGGCAGCTTCACCTCCGTTCGGGGCTTCATTCTTAGCATTTCCAGGCCTCATTTCAGGACTCATTGCTGTCTGCAAGGGCCCCGGAGGATTCAGCCCTTGTGGACCCTTCCAAGTACAGGACAGCCCTCCCTTACCCTGGTAATGGAAATTGTGGTCTACGCTAGAGGCACCTTCTCTGAGGAGGAAGAGAGGGGCAGAAAGGAGAGGGGTCAGGTGTCCCAATGCAGCTTCCAGGGGAGGGACCTGTGGGAGGAGAGGCACAGGCACAAGGGGTGCAGGGCCAGCAGGTAGTCCAAGGCGGAAGGGGCCGCAGAAGACGCCACTATCCTGCAGCCAGGGTTTACAGGCAATGATGCAGCTACCTCAATATGTCTGAGGTGCAGTGCCGAAGGAGGGTCCACCTCTCAAAGGAGAGTGTGACCTTCATTTTCCAGATGATTGGGCCTGAGATCAGTTCCAACTGTGTGGGCGGACACCATATGCCAGTGGTTCTGAAGATCACAGTGGCCCTCAACTTATGTGCTCCCGGCTCTTTCCAGGGGTCAGTGGGGTGGCTGTGTGGAGTCTCCCAATCAGCTGTCCACAGTTGCATCAAGCTGGTGACAGAAGCTCTGTTCAGGCGGGTACTGACCTTTATTCTTTACCGTACAGAGGAGGCCAGCCGGACTGAGTGAGCCAGAGGCTTTGCAGCGATTGCTGGGTTCCCCCACATCCAGGGTGCAATTGACTGCACACATGTGGCCATCAAGGTGCCAGTGGGTCAGCAGGGTGCCTTCGTCAACAGGAAGGGCTTCCACTCCATGAATGTGCAGATAGTGTCTGCAAGTCTGTGCAAGGTACCCTGGTAGCTCCCATGACATTTACATCTTGAGACACTCCCAGATGTGGAGGCTTTTCAGTGCCCCAACCCAACTGGGCGAATGGCTGCTGGGTGACAAGGGCTATCTGTTGAAGAGGTGGCTCATGGCGCCTCTCCGCCACCCAAGAACAGAGGCAGAGAAGTGTTATAGTACAAGTCATGCCTCCACAAGGGCAGTGGTGAAGAGGAACATAGATCTTCTCAAGGTGTGCTTCCGCTGCCTGGACTGTTCAAGGGCAGCACTACAATACCCCCCAGAGCAGATGTCACTGATCGTGGTTGCGTGCTGTGATCTCTACAATCTGGTGCTGGCAAGGGGGGTCCCACTGGAGGAAGAGAATCTTGACGCAGCTGCACAGGCCACAGATGATGAGTCTGAAGAGGAGCACGGTGAGGAGAATGCTGAGGGCACCTGTGGGGAGGCTGGGACACCAGGGGCAATTTGATCCAATGCTCCAACAGCTAGGCTACCAAAGGTCAGCTTCAAAGGCATGCCAGGGCTGCTGCCTTCATCCGGGTGTCTGAAAGGAACCTTTCATTTGAACCCAAAGAACACTCAGTGCCTGTGCAATAAAATTCAGAGCCACCTAGGTCAAGCATTACATACTGACGTTCCCCGCACCAATGAAATAAAAAGGTGAAGCATGCTTAGGCCACATTGACAAAAACACAACTTATGTCATTCTGACAGTTCAATAACTTTAACAGAAACATTTTTGATATTCAACATCAGACCAGTATACATTAAGTAAACAAAAATGAACATAAAACCACCTATGACCTGTCCCTCTTGTGCCCATGGTGCCTTTAACATATGTTTGAAAGTGCTATGTCTAGGTGCTCCCCCCTCGCTGGCACCAGCATTGGAGACAGCCTGCTGACTCTGCTGTCTTTTTGGCCTTGATGACCTTGGAGGTGGTCATCTGGCCAGTGGAGCCTGTGCTGGCCCCGCCTGGGAGGGAGCGGCCAGTGCCACGGCTGGCATCTCCCCAGTTGCTGCAGCCTCATCACATTCCACGGTCATTGGCGGAGGGGCAGACGAGCTGCTGCCGGCATCCAGAGCGCCCTGAGGGGTGCCCACAGAGACAATAAGCAGCTCGAGTGCCAACGTGAGGCCACTCTGGACCTCCCTGCATATTATTGATGGATGGGTACCAAGCTGGGATACTGGGTGCCTCATCCATCTCCCACACTGACACTGACCATCTGAGCTCAGTGCCTGTGTGAGGGCTTGCAGGTCTGAGCGCAACCCCAGGGACCCCTCAATCTGTCTCTGGAGCTGCCTCTCCATGAGACTCACCACTCTCTCAATGGAGGAGGCAGTGCATTTGGCCATGACGGTCAACGCAGTGCTCGTGCTCTGTATGGACTCCTCCATCACGGAGACCATGGCATGCGCACCCTCATGGATCTCCGTCAGATCCTCCCACACATCTCGCTGGACATCCAGCAACTACCGCCTAATGGACGACTCCAGAGGCTCACCATCAGCCTTCCACTGAGCATCACCCTGGTCCCCAGGAGTCCTCCGATTGCTGGCGCCCTGAGCTCTCTGTGCCTCCGCCTGCATCTCCAGCAATTGTGAAGTGCCCTCACCAATGTGCACTGAGAAACTAACCACCATTCTAATGCCCACCGAGGTGCTGGTATCTGCTCTTCTGCCTGCTTCAGAGAGCGGGTGTGACGCAGTTGTAAATGACACCTGGTCATCCTCTGGTGTCAGGGGTGGCCCTTCGGGATCCAGAGAGTGAACGCCTGCTGCTGAACCTAAAAGGGAGAAGAAGGACATGTCATTAGTTAAAGTCATCACTCTGTCACTGTGCATGCCTGGCACCCTGGTGAGACAATGGAGATCTGCACCACGGTGCCCTCGTCTTCCAATGATCGATGGGGGCTCCAGGTTCGAGGCTCACATCAATGAAGAGACTACACTAGAATGGTTTCACAAGCCGAAATTCTCACCTCTGTGCATTGCACTCTTACCTTTGTCTGGCACCCCCGCTTCTCCACTCCCGGCTGCATGTGGGGCGTGCCGGCTCTTGAGCTCCAGGGCGTCTTGCTCAAATCTCCAGAGGTTAGGAGGCTAGCGGACCCTCCACCAGTCTGCGACCTTGCAATATTGTTGTGGGCCATCTTCTCCTGAAACAACAGAGGAGCATTGATTAGTCCACTCTCTACCTGCAGCGCCATTGCAGCCTGGCCAACCCCAGCTGAGGAGCACCTGGCAGGGCACATCCAAGTCGTGGCCCTCGAGCCGCAAGGCACTCAGTCCAAGCAGCCAGGGCTCACCCCCTTGGCCAGCTCCGGTGTGATTGACAGCTGGCACTCTGACTCTAGCACCCATGAGGTCCACGGGGGGATGGCCAGACCTGAATACATCTCCACACTGACCCACACCAATGTGGTACTCACCCTTCCAGAGCGCAGCAGGTCATTGAAGCGCTTCCAGCACTGCACCCAGGAACGCCACGCCACGTCACGGCTGCTGACCAATGCTGCCACCTCCTCCCATGCCCTCTTGGTGAGGTGCAGAGTCCTCCTCCTCCCATCCCTGGGGACAAGGGTGACCCTCCTGGCAGCCACCTCCTCCGGGAGGATGACGAGGCACTCATTAGAGAGGTGGGGGACCAAGTGCCCACCCGACTTGCCCTCCTGCCTGCTGTGTCCAGCTGCACCCAGTACTCAGGTCCATAGTACTGGCTCAGGGAACGAACTCCATAGGCAGCCTTCCAGGGGCTGCCTGGGCTGCTTTTAAACTGGCTGCCGGGTCACCATTGGACCTGGCGGCCGACAGTCCCCCCACCCCTGCTTGCCCCTTCCAGGCCAATGCGGAGCCGTGTTTCACACTGGGTGGGCCTTAATTGGCCCCCAGCGTGAACTTGTGGTCGGGGACCTATTGTGGGCGCCGGTACATTTTGTGGCTGCTCCCAGGCCTGCCTGCCGTGCCTGCCCGCTGAAGGGAATATCCTGCCCCTAAAGTTCCCCTAATATGTGTATGTATATTTGGAACCAATGTATTTAGCAATGCATAATGTATTTTGTTTACATGCTGATGTTTATATCTGAAGTGTCAGCTTTTTGAGCACTTCTGCAGATTTCTGACATAAGCGAAATGATTTTTGTTTATGAGAACCAGACAGTCCCTACTTCTTTGTGTAATTAACAATACGCTAATGGAAATATGAAAACACAGAAGGGCAATGTTTGACTTCTGAGAATCGATTTGCATTTGTATGCCATTAATTATAAAGAAAAATAGAAACTTGTGGTAGGACTAATTTCATTTTTAAAGTATTTATATGAGACATGACAAAAATAGTTTATTAGTGTTAAAATCTACTTTAGTGCTGAGGTTTAGGAAAAATGTAGATAAGGACATTTCATCTGGCATAATACCACTGGAACATTGGTTCCTTTAAAATATTTTGACAGACCTTACATCATGTACCCTCAACTGAAAATTTGACAGGGTAAAAAATACAGATTAATAGTTTCCAGACAGATGCAAAACACGTTAATGCAAGCAGCATTGTGCTACAGAAATTAATTTCTATCATTTTTCATCTACCAGTAAGTCAATGCCTTGCCGTCTCGTTCTGTCAATTGTGTTTGTCAAACTACAGTAGCCAAATTTCTATGTGCAAAAAACCCTAAAGTATGGCATATTAGCCAGAACGTTGGATTGCTAAAAATTGGTCCAAACATTTGATCACACGATAGCGGTTTGCAGCCATGAACCCTGAACTGGCAGAAAATGCATAAAGCTGAATCTCAACCCCCAAAATGGATGGATTGTCTTTGGGTGAGACATCAAAACTTAAAATATCTCAAATCCAAAACCAACCTACCTCTAACCTGCCCACTTCTGAGTTTAATGGAGGTGGGATAAGGGTATGTAGCCAGCTCCCTGGTTGGGGGCGGGGGGGGTGGTGGGGGTTGACCAATTGAATATTTTAATGAGGCTGCCTGCCTCTAATTTAACCTGCTTTTGCAAATTCGAAAGCGGTCAGTGGGGTTTCCCAGGGCTCGGGAAACCCTGCAGCTGAATTAAGATGTGGACAGCTTAAGGGGGAAGATAAGTGCTTTTCCCTAGCTCTCCAAGTTCACCTCTGTCAGACTCCCACTCACACACACAAGCCCGGGGGTTGCACTATCTGTTTCTGCACCATTTCTGTTTCCTTTGCTTCTGACATTGTCATTGATGTCCTTGTAACATTACAGTGTGACAATTCAAATTTACCACTTTAGTTACTTATTGCTGACAAAGGGTTTTGTTCACAAACAAAATATAGCAACAAGACATTTTTAAGACTTGTGTAATTTTAAGTTTATTTTTCTCTTTTCCATAGATCACTTGTTAAATGAGAAATATTTTTTGGCATTATTTATAAAACTGATTAGTGATGAGTGACGGAAACATATGTGTTAATAAGAAACAGATGGGAAAATAGTCACTGAAATTTAATCTGCATAATAATGCAATTGCCATTTTGCAGACAATTACTTTTAATGCAAATGACATGAACCGAATTAATGTCAGAATTTTGACAGTTGCATATCATTCAGTGATTCTTAAGCATGGACCATATGATAAATTTTTTTTTATTTGTTCCAGGGATGTCGTTGTTTCTTGCAAGGCCAAAATTTGTTGCACATCGCCATTTGCTTTTGAGAAGGTGGTGGCTCACCACCTTCTTGAACTACTGCAATCCATCAGTGCTGTTTGGAAGAGAATTCTAGGTTTTGGCCCAGCGACAATGAAGGAAAATGACTTGTTGCTGACTTCAATGCTTCTGCACAAGTCAGTTGCCCTCAGACTTGGAATACAGCAAGACTGGGAGATTGAACAGAGGGCATGCAGAGCAGGGTAAGCTGCTTGAAGAGGTAGAGAGAGAGAGAGAGAGAGAGAGAAGGGTTCTCAGCAGGAGGTCATATCTTCCTAGGGTGATCAGGGAGCAACTCTCCTACCTGAACCTTAGCGAGAAACAATGTGTAAGTAATATATCCGTGCTTCAGTAAGGATGACCTCATTGAAATCTGCCACTTGTTGCAATCACAACCACAACTGCAGCTCAGAACGGGGCAAGGACCACATTGCCAATGGCTGTGAAGATGATGTTGGTGACGACTTTCTGTTCATCTAGTTCGTTCCAGGCTGGAGCTGAAAATATTTGCAACATCTTCCAGTTTGCCATCCATTGTTGTGCAAGGGAGGTCACTGAGTCTCTCTATTAATTAAGAGCTAATGACATTTCACTCTTTCTTGCCAGAGGCTGGCAGGTGAAGCGAGCACACAGCTTTGCTAGGATTGCAAGCTTCCCCAGGGTGTCATTGATTGCATCGCTTTTCAGGTGTCACCTGTTATATACTAGAAACAAAAGGGATTCCACTCCCTCAATATCCAGCTGGTGTGCAACCATTGGGAAAGAATCATATGGGTCATTGCCCAGTATTGTGGCAGTATTCATGATGCCTTCATTCTGCAACAGTCTGCTGTGTCAGCTGCATTTGAGCCACCAGGGCAAAGCTAAGAGTAGGAACTGCGCTGACGTGATGGCTCATCATTTCAGAATGCAACCAATGCACACGTGCGCAGCAGGCACACAATGAAAGCAATGCCGTCGAGCGAAATGTGATAGAACAGACCACTGGCATGTTGAAGCAATGCTTCTGCTGCCTAGGCTGCTCTACAATACTTGACATAACCTCACCGTTTTCAGGGGGCAGCCCTTGCCACCTGCTGTACAGTCAGCAACTGAAGAGTGGAAACATGAGGAAGAGGATAAGGAGTAGGGGGAAGAAGAGAAGGAAGAGGAAGGGAGGGGGCATCCTAGACTAGAGACTCTAAAATTGTCAGGGGCGGGGTCTGTGAAATAATCCAAAGACCACTGGAAGAGTTCCAGACAGCAAATGAGTGGCTGCCGACAAGGCTTGGCGCTAAGTGGGAGCGGAGTGCAGCTGCCACATGGGAGGAGGGGTGTGCCATGAAGGGGCACTGAGAGCTATTGGAATGAAAATCACTTTGGCAGTACTTGTATCTCTCCTGGCAGCTGTATCTGAATAATATTCTGCACCTGTATATCATTATCCATATTTCACCTACACCAACAGCGAAATTTTATGGCCCCTCCCACTGGCAGGATTTTCTTACTCCACTGGAGTCAATAGGGGCAATGGCGTGATGGTATTATCGCTGGACAAGCAATTCAGAGACCCAGGGTAATGCTCTGGGGGACCCGGGTTCAAATCCTGCCATGGCAGATGGTAGAATTTGAATTCAATAAAAATCTAGTATTAAAAGTCTAATGATGACCATGAAACCATTGCTGATTGTTGTAAAAACCCATCTGATGCCCCTTTAGGGAAGGCAATCTGGCCTGGCCTACATATGACTCCAGACCCACAGCAATGTGGTTGACTCTGAAATAGCCTAACAAGCCACTCAGTTGTATGAAACTACTACAAAATCCTCAAAAGGGAATGAAACTGGGCGGACCACCTGGCATCGACCTAAGCACCAGAAACGACAAGGGCAAAATCAGCCAATTTGACCCTGCAAAGTCCTCCCTACTAACAACTGGAGGCTAGTACCTAATTTGGGGTGGCTGTCTCACAGGCTAGTCAAGCAATAGCCTGACACAGTCATCCTCACGGAATCATCCCTTACAGATAATGCCCCACCATCGCCATCCCTGGGTATGTCATGTCCCACTAGCAGGACAGGCCCAGCAGAGGTAGTGGTATACTGTTGGGAGGGAGTTACCCTGGGAGTCCTCAATGTCGACTCCGGTCCCCATGAAGTCTCATGGCATCAGGCCAAACATAGGCAAGGAAACCTCCTGCTGATTACCACATATCGCTGTCCCTCTGCTGATGAGTCAGTGCTCATCCATGTTGAACACCATTTGGAGGAAACACTGAGGGTGGCAAAGGTACAGAATGTACTCTGGGTAGGAGACTTCAATTCCATCACCAAGAGTGGCTTGGTAGCACCACTACTGACTGAGCTGGCCAAGTCCTAAAGGGCATAGCTGCTAGACTGTATCTGTGGCAGGTGGTGAGGGAACCAACAAGAGGGAAAAACATATTTGACCTCATCCTCACCAACCTGCCTAACGCAGATGCATCTGTCCATGACAGTATTGGTAGGAGTGACCACTGCACAGTCGTTGTGGAGATGAAGTCCTGCCTTCACATTGAGGATACCCTCCATTGTGTTGTGTGGCACCACCACCATGCTAAATGGGATAGATTTCAAACAGATCTAGCAACTCAAGATTGGGCATCCATGAGGCGCTGTGGGCCATCAGCAGAAGCAGGATTGTACTCAAACACAATCTGTAACCTCATGGCCCGGCATATTCCCCACTCTACTATCACCATCAAGCCAGGGGATCAACCCTGGTTCAATGAAGTGTGCAGGAGGGCATGCCAGGAGCAGCACCAGGCATATCTAAAAATGAGGAGTCAACCTGGTGAAACTATAACATGGGACTACTTGCGTGCCAAACAGCATAAGCAGCAAGTGATAGACAGAGCTAAGTGATCCCACAACCAATGGATCAGATCTAAACTCTGCAGTCCTGCCACATTCAGTCGTGAATGGTGGTGGATAATTAAATAACTTACTGGAGGAGGAGGCTCCACAAGTATCCCCATCCTCAATGATGGGGGAGCCCAGCACATCAATGCAAAAGATAAGGCTGAAGAAACATAGAAACATAGAAAATAGGAGCAGGAGTAGGCCATTCGGCCTTTCGAGCCTGCTCCACCATTCATCCTGATCATGGCTGATCATCCAACTCAATAGCCTGCTCTCGCTTTCTCCCCATATCCTTTGATCCCTTTTGCCCCAAGAGCTATATCTAACTCCTTCTTGAAAACATACAATGTTTTGACCTCAACTACTTTGAATTCCACAGGCTCACCACTCTCTGGGTGAAGAAATTTCTCTTCATCTCAGTCCTAAATGGTCTACCCCATATCCTCAGACTGTGACCCCTGGTTCTGGACTCCTCCACCATCGGGAACATCCTTCCTGCATCAACCCTGTCTAGTCCTGTTAGAATTCTATAGGTTTCTATGAGATCCCCCCTCATTCTTCTGAACTCCAGCAAATATAATCCCAACCGACTCAATCTCTCCTCTTGTGTCAGTCCCGCCATCCCAGGAATCAGTCTGCTAAACCTTCATTGCACTCCCTCCATAGCAAGAACATCCTTCCTCAGATAAGGAGACCAAAACTGTACACAATATTCCAGATGTGGTCTCACCAAGACCCTGTATAATTGCAGCAAGACATCCCTGCTCCTGTACTTGAATCCTCTGGCTATGAAGGCCATCACTGGCCGGGTAGTTAACAGTGAGGTTGGATATCTTGAGCTACACGAAGTTCCAGATGGGATGGTCAAATGGGCAGATAAGTGGCAGATGGAATTTAACCCTGAAAAGTGTGAGGTGATACACTTTGGAAGGAGTAATTTGACAAGAAAGTATTCAATGAACGGCATGACACTAGGAAGTTCTGAGGAACAAAGGGACTTTGGCGTGTGTGTCCATAGGTCTCTGAAGGCGGAAGGGCATGTTATCGGGGATGGTGAAAAAGGCATATGGGACACTTGCCTTTATCAATCAAGGCATAGATTACAAAAGTAGCGAGGTCATGTTGGAGTTGCATAGAACCTTGGTGAGGCCACAGCTGGAGTACTGTGTGCAGTTCTGGTCGCCACATTATAGGAAGGATGTGATTGCACTGGAGGGGGTGCAGAGGAGATTCACCAGGATGTTGCCTGGGATGAAACATTTAAGTTATGAAGAGAGGCTGGATAGACTTGGGTTGTTTTCGTTGGAGCAGGGAAGACTGAGGGGCGACCTGATCGAGGTGTACAAGATTATGAGGGGCATGGACAGGCTGGATAGGGAGCAGCTGTTCCCCTTAGTTGAAGGATCAGTCACGAGGGTCATAAATTCAAGGTGAGGGGCAGGAGGTTTGGGGGGATGTGAGGAAAAGCTTTTTACCCAGAGGGTGGTGACGATCTGGAATGTGCTGCCTGGGTGGTGGAGGCGGGTTGCCTCACATCCTTTAAAAAGAACCTGGATGAGCACTTGGCACGTCATAACATTCAAGGCTATGGGCCAAGTGCTGGTAAATGGGATGGATTAGGTAGGTAGGTCACATGTTTCTCACATGTTGGTGCGGACCCGGTGGGTCGAAGGGCCTCTTCTGCACTGTGTGATTCTGTGATTCTGTGATACCATTTGCTTTCTTTACTGCCTGCTGCACCTGCATGCTTACTTTCAGCGACTGCTGTACGAGGACACCTAGGTCTCGTTGCACATTCCCCTCTCTCAATTTATAGCCATTCACATAATAATCTGCCTTCCTGTTTTTGCTACCAAAGTGGGTAACCACACATTTATCCACATTATTTTGCATCTGCCATGCATTTGCCCACTCACTCAGCTTATCCAAATCACACTGAAGCATCTCTGCCTCCTCCTCACAGCTCACCCTCCCACCCAGCTTTGTGTCATCTGCAAATTTAGAGATATTACATTTCGTTCCCTCATCTAAATCATTAATATATATTGTGAATAACTGGGGTCCCAGCACCGATCCCTGCGATACCCCATTAGTCACTGCCTGCCATTTGGAAAAAACCTGTTTATTCCTATTCTTTGTTTCCTGCCTGCCAACCAGTTTTCTATCCATCTCAATACACTACCCCCAATCCCATGAGCTTTAATTTTACACGCCAATCTCTTATGCGGGACTTTGTCAACAGCCTTTTGAAAGTCCAAATAAACCACATCCACTGGCTCCCCCTCATCAATTCTACTAGTTACACCCTCAAAAAATTCCAGTAGATTTGTCTAGCATGACTTCCCTTTCGTAAATCCATGATGACTCTGTCCAATTCTCCCACTGTTTTCCAAGTGCTCAGCAATTAAATCTTTTATAATGGACTCTAGAATTTTCCCCACTACTGACGTCAGGCTGACTGGTCTATAATTCCCTGTTTTTTCTCTACCTCCCTTTTTAAATAGTGGGGTTACATTAGCCACCCTCCAATCTGTAGGAACTGTTCCAGGGTCTATAGAATCTCGGAAGATGACCACCAATGCATCCACTATTTCTAGGGCCACTTCCTTAAGTACCCTGGGATGTAGATTATCAGGCCCTGGGGATTTATCGGCCTTCACTCCAATCAATTTCCCCAACACCATTTCCCTAATAGTGATTTCTTTCAGTTCCTCCCTCTCACTAAACCCTGTGTTCCCCAACATTTCTGGTATGTTATTTGTGTCCTCCTTTGTGAAGACAGAACCAAAGTATGTATTTAGTCGGTCAGCCATTTCTTTGTTCGCCATTGTAAATTCCCCTGTTTCTGACTGTAAGGGATCTACATTTGTCTTCACCAATCTTTTTCTCTGCAACAAGTAACTCACCTCCTGACTCCCCAAAGCTTGTCTACAAGTCAGGAATGTGATGGAATACTCCCCATTTGCCTGGATGAGTGCAGCTCCCATAACACTCAAGGAGCTTGACAATGTCCAGGACAAAGCAGCCTGCTTGATTGACACCACATCCACAAACATTCACTCCCTCCACCACCGACACACAGTAGCAGCAGTGTGTATCATCTACAAGATACACTGCATGAATTCACCAAGGCTCCTTAGACAGCACCTTCCAAACCCACTGCCATCTAGAAGGACTAGGGCAGCAGATAGATGGGAACACCACCACCTGGAAGTTCTCCTCCAAGCCACTCACCATTTTAACTTGGAAATAAAGCGCCGTTCCTTCATTGTTGCTGGGTCAAAATCTTGGAACTCCCTTCCTAACAGTGCTGTGGGTGTACGTACACCACACGGACTGCAGCGATTCAAGAAGGAAGATCACCACCACCTTCTCAAGGGCAACTAGGGATGGGCAATAAATGCTGGCCCAGCCAGCGAAGCCCACATCCCGTGAATGAATTTTAAAAAACTTCCGAGTGGCTCACCACATTTTCAGGCCCTGCCCCTGCCTCGATGGGGCCATAAAATCCCGTGCCAGGTTATTTCCAGAATTCTTACAGAATAGCCTCAGATGTGGTTGGGCTGCTGAGCAAACCATGCAAGGAGTGTAGTCCTTCATAATCCCCTCTGAACAACAGCGTGGCATGAAGTTTCACAATGTGAACAACCATCTAACTGATTCCTGAATTTGAGTTGAACTTAGAACGTAATTCACTGAGCTGGTTTAAAGTGTCAATGAGCATGGTATAGGTAGATTTTTAAATTCACTGTTCATCAAATACTTCCCTTGATCTAACAACTGACTTTTGTGCTGCTTGTTTATTCCACCAGCATTTCACATGGTGAATGATGTTCCTGGGTTACTTTCATAACAGAATATTCATTACAGAGAAAGTACAATACAAAACAGGTGATTCAGCCCAACCAATCTTAGCTGCTTTTTATCTTCTTTACTCATGTTGCGTTGAATTTGAATGATTAATTGATTAATAATTATTTCATCATGATGATTAACACAAAAGCACTACTGTGTTAGTTAAAATAGACAAACAAGTACTTGAAACAATATACTGTCATTTCAAGTATTTCAGCTCAATCCATGGATATTGCTGAGTCCAGTAGCAAGAAGAACAGAAAGTATAGGGAGAGTAATACAGAATTCAGATTTATGGAGCTCAGTGATGGATGACCACAATGTGTTGTGTTTTTACAAATTTTATCCAATGAAGCAATAAGACCTGCAAAAATAAAGCAATACCTCACAACAAAGCATCTTGATTATGAAGATAAATCAGAAGACATCTTTAAAGGGCAAAAAGAACAATACAAACATCAGAAAATTCAATTGGCAAATGTAATATTGATTCTGGAAAAGGCCCTGAAAGCACCTTTCTAAGAAGTGCCTCAAATTGCTAAAAGCAAGAAAGTCCAAGCTATTGGAAAGGAGCCGATTCTTCCAGCTCCTGCAGAAATGTGCAAAGCGTTGGTGAATGAAGATGCAGCACAAAAGTTGAAAGCTACATCACTTTCTAATAACACAGTAGAAGAATCAAGGAACATTCAATAGAGATAAAATGTCAACTGACAGAAAGTGAATCTGAGCACTTTGCAATTCATCTTGAGACAACCTGATGTTGGTAGTGCAGCGCAGTTCTTTTACATTGTCCACAGCTTCTATGCTTGACCTGGGTAAATTTTAGATTTCCTTTTTTGTCAGATGTTACCAGAATGAACAACGGGTGACGAAATATTCAAGTTACTGGATAATTTTACGGTATTAGAATTGCTTAAGTGGCAGAACTTCGTTGCTGTTTGCACAGATATTACTGTTGCTATGACAGGCAATAGGAATGGAGTTGTTGCAAGGATGGGAGCCATAAATCTACAATTTATCGTGACACATTGGATGTTACATCACCCAAGCCCTACTTCAAAATGAATGGAACCCGAATTAAATGCGCTAAATGTACCTCTGTGAATTTTGTGAAGTCCAGGCCTGTGAATGCACATCTGCTGGTAAAGCTGCATTCAGAAGTGGGTGCAGGACAAGTAAAATTATTGTTTCACGCTGAAGTATGTTTATTATCTCGTGGCAGAGTCCTAGAAAAGTTTTTTAAGCTTTATAAAGAGCTTTTGGCTTTTCTTTCTGTGCATAATCCTGTGAAAACCCCTCTGATCAATTACAATAACAAAACTTGCATACCTTGTTGACATTTTAAACCTGTTAAGTATTCTGAATCTATCAATATAAGGATGCAATACTGTTAGGAAATAGAGATAGTTCAAATAAGTTATATTTGCATTTGTGGGTGTTAGAAATGAATTTTAGTTTTGAAGTTTAAGTTTGATTTGTATTTCTGTATGTGTGTGTTAAGAAAGCTCGAATGGAGTTTTAGTTTCACTTTAAAAGGCTGCTTGCATTCCTAACGAGGAGTTTACGACTGCTACAAGAGTAGAAAAACAGTGCTGTTGCCTAGCAACAGGGGGCCAGATAGGCAGGTTCCTCCAATAGACATACACACAGAACTAAAGAAACAGCAGTTTTAAATCCAGTTGAAACCAGGACCCGAGAAACTGGACACTGGGAGAGGGAAATGCAGATTTCCCAAAAGAACAAAAAAGATCCCAAGCAAAGAAAACCCCAAAAATCCAGGAACTTGGAAGAGGAGAAAGTTCAAAGGAGACCTTGTAGTCAAAGGAAGGACAGGAACCTGGGAAAAGGTCCTGTTAAGCGAAGTTAAGAGTGAGGGGCAGAGAAAAAGGCTCCAAGCTTCAGATTTAAAGCGAGAACAGCTTGCAAGAATCAAGAATTTTCAAAGAGACAAAGAGACAACTGAAGGTCTATAATTCTTTGCTATGGACATGTGAAGCAGTGGTGTACTGTTAAGGCTGAGTTGGTGAGAGAGAGAGCATGGTAGACAGCTTGAATGCATGTGATGACCCAGGGAAGAGGAACATCAGAAGGAGAGTTTGAAGCCCTGGATGTGAACCCTTGTGGAAGAGGTCTGAGAGAAAACGTCAGTTTGGGATAAGGTTCCAAAGTGACGTCTTGGAGAGTGCAGATTGGAAATCCTCGTGTGAAGGACGGAATTCAGTGAGACTGGTTGGCTCATGGTGTGACAAGCATCTGGGCGGAGTTGAAGAGAGATCCATAGCATCTGGTTGAGGTGGCACCTGTCACTTGAGGTTAGAGTTGGTCTGTCTGACCACAGGGTGCCATATGTTTACATGGATGGGTACTTGCTGTGTACATTAAAGTATAAGAAAGCTTTTGTGACTTGTGTTATCCTCACAAATCTGCATATATCTGTAAAGGTATAGTTATGGGTGAAGGAGTATTGTAATATTTTGTAATATCATCTTTTCTTGTTGAATAAGTGTTTTATTCTTTTGTAAAAAGTTCATCAGCTGACTCCTGTGACTCTGTTCAGTAGCTACTCTCCATGTATCCACACAAACAGATAACAGTTAGGATCTATCAAGCTGGGTTCCACTCTGGGGTCAGGCTTGTCCAGGGGTAACCCTCAGCAGGGATCATAACACATACAACTCTACTCGAAGTGAGTGCTAAGACTGCAAATTTAGGAAGAAGACTGAGCAATGGAACTTCAGATATGTTCCCACTGCTAACTGAGTTTCTGGATGTAAACTTAATGACAGCACATTGCGCAAAAGAAAAGATCATTGCTCATCTTTTATAAGTACTTCAATGTTTATTTTCAAAGTATAAACACAGCTAAGAGCAGTTGGATTTAGGGTTCATTTTCGATGTCTGCTACGTCATCTTAAGTGCAAAAACTGGTAGAACTGTCCTGTCACCACTCGCTGAAAATTAAGGTTCAGGAACAAACATCTTCCCTATTCTGCCATCTATTGCAGCAGAGTACCCCAAATTGGCAGAAAAAGCAATGAAGGAGTTGCTACCTTTCCTAACAACAAACATTTGTGGAATATCATTTTCTGTTATGGCAGCAATGAAGATAAAGTACAGGTTCAGACTGGAAGTGTAGAATGATTTATGAGTATCACTGCTAAACAGCATACCAAGGATAAACAGTCTGCTGTGAGAAGCAGGCACAGTCAACTCACTGATATCTGTAATACCTGTTTTCTTAAAAGCAATATTAAAAAAACTTTATATGTAGCACTTTCATATGGTATGTATTACATAGTATTATATTTTAGATGGAAGGCCTGTGATTACTAATCCATTTGAAAAGCGGCCCATCAGCCAAAAAAGTTAGTGAGCCCCTGACCTAGACAATTGCTTTCTGCCTATGCTGTCTGGGAAGTGCTAATTGTAGTGCGGTAACAGCGACTGCAACCCCAATTCCCTTTTCAATAACAGTCACAAACCTTACCTTCCCTGTGTCACTGACCAGTACTTCCTCTAGGCCACAATAAAAAAAAAGCCACTGCAAAATAAAAATTCCAAACCAAATTTATAAATGAAATCATGCCATATTGCATATAAATGTAACCCCAATCGCTCTTGTGCATTCCCTTAGTGCCTGCCTCTATGTGCCATTGCCTCTCCTATTGATTCTATGCAGCATTACCCCAGTGGCTGCAGCATGGCAGGTGGAAGGTTGCTGACTCTTATTGGGGGGTACTGTAAGTGGTCTCAGAGGATGACCTCGTGCATCCATGGGCCTTGAAGGTGCAGCTGTGAACTGTGCACCATCCCCGCATAAGCGGCAGCAGAATGAGCTGGATGGCTGACAGGCAACAGCAAGGGCAATGGTGGAGGGGCAGTGGTGGGAGGATGAAAGCTGTCTTCCTGAGAGAGGTCAGTGGGTTCATGCTGCATAGAATCCTCGGCACCCTCCTGGGCTGGCATGTCAGCAATCCTAGTAATCTATTGGAGGCCATATTGCTGGATACTGTGACACCCTGCAAGCCCCTTTGAACGCTGTGATCCACAGCCATGATGGTAGCTAGATGAGCTTCCGCTGCAAGCAATCAACCTTTGGGTGCCTGTTGTTGTGCTGCAAGGAAGCTGAGGAATCAGCCATCAGACGCTGCATCATGATTGGTCCACAGATGCGCTAATGGAGTTGGCCACCACTTCCATGCTGGAAAGGTTGGCTCCAGGCTCCGTGTAAAGTTGTGTGCCAAGTTGGTGCCAGACCCCTCCATGCTCCTCGTCAATGAATGCAGGCATTCTGGCAGGCTTCTCAATGCACCAAGCATTTCATTGTGCATGTTGATCAGCATTCTGCTGTAGGATACCCCTTTGAAGTCCTCATCCGAGTCTTCTGCAGTGGAACCCATACGTGACTTTGTCCTCCAGGGAGCTGGCACCAGTGCTATTTTTGTCCCCTGCCTTGGCTGCACCATTCTTGTGTCTGCAATTCATGTGTAATATGTTTGGGTGATGTGACTGTCATATTTGAATAGTTGCAGTGTGTGCAAGCTATGAGATATGGATGTGAGGCTTGCAGCAGTGTTAAGTGTGTGAGGGTGAAGTGAACCTATGAATGTTTGGTATGAGTCCTGATTGATGGATATTGCTGGTAGGTGAGTAATAGGGGTGTGATGATTTGAACAGTGTCTGAGGCTGGTGGTTCAGTTGGTAGGATATGGCATTTGAAGATATATTCACTGACCATGACCACTGTGTGAGGTAATTGAGTTTCTTGGAGCATAGTATCCAGGTCCTCAGGGTTTGACTCTTGACATTGGTCTCCATTGCTATCTGCTCCCACTGCCTTGGGCCATGCACTTGGAGGGCCATCTGCCCTCCCCCCACCCCCCATGGATACAGAACATCTCTATCTTTCCAATTGCTCTACCCCAGCTTCCAATACAGGATCCAAAAACCATTGAGCCCAACATCTCCCACGTTGTGTCATTCCTTACTGTTTATCAGGACAGGTTCACTCCTCCGAATGCCTGCTCCGGCTACAATGCAACTCCCCTATAAGAAGTTCAAGCTAGTTTTCAGCAACCAGGCTAGTAAGTTACTATTTTGGTCCTCCTGTTCATGCTTGCAGCCACTGAACATGCTGGCTTTACATGAATATCATCAAAATAAGCAGGCAGCACAATGTTGGCATTTTGCCTGTGTTGAAATTAACAGACGTGAGTTAATCACGTATGATATCCCCCATGCCTGTTTTCAGGGGATATCTAATTTAGCCCCATATAATTTTTATTATCATAATCCAAACTCGTTGCATTCTCTCGAATAATCATTGAGCCCCTGTTGGTGAACTTCTTCCTTTATTCTGCTGAACACTTTGTGCTCCATTTAATCGCTTTCAAAGAAATGGTGTTAACATGGAAATGTCACTCTCCTGATATCATTGTTATGCAAGGAGTTAATTCTTGGACAAGCAGGGTCAGAAGTTTTTGAAACCATGATTTACTCAGAAATCTTTGCAACAGTATAGGTCATGGGCTGGAATTTAATGCCCCCCTCCACCCTCACCCCCACCCAAGGCAAGTTCCGAGGGGAAGGAGGGCTGTTTGAATCATGGAGGGTGTGGGGTGGGGACTCTGTCGTCTATCCGCCTCCCCCGATTAAGTTCAGGACGAGGGGGCTTTCAGGCAGCCTTCCCGCCCAAATATCAATTCAGGCCCTTGAGTGGGCTGCCCACTTAAGGGCCTCATCTTGCTGCTGCTGGTCTTCATCCAATGGCTGGTGGGGGAATAGCCATGCAGGAAGACTGACAAGTAAAGGCGAGGGAGGGATTCTGAAGAAAGGTCAGTGGGTTGGCTCTCAGTGGGCACCCCTTTTCCCTTCGCTCGATCCCTCGATCAGACACTGAATGCTTTTGAATGAGGCCAACTTCTCAACAGGGTTTACATGCAGCCTTTTGGGGGAGTGGGAGGCCTCATTCAAAGGCATTCAGTGTCTGATTGAGGGATCCAGCATAGGGAAAAAAGGGTACCCACTGACAGCCAACCCACTGCCTTTTCTTCAGAACCCCTCCCTCGCTAGTGACTGCAACCCCCATCCCGCCCCCACTTAACTCTCGCCAGGGATCCAGGATGATCTAGGGTGAAGGCCTCATTGTATTATGGGCAACAACCACTGCTGCTGGTGGTGCTGCTGGTAATGGAGAGCTGCTGGTCTTTGATTGGCCAGCAGCTCTCATGGGTGGGACCTCCCCCCTGTTGGGGGAAGTGCAGCAATTAAATGTCCCCGGATGAGCCTGGAGCCCCAGCAGCAGGGTTTTTTTTTTATTGTAAAAATATACTTTATTCATAAAAAATCTTCAATCACATTCAAAACCATTTCAAAAACAACATTACAAGGGTACAATCCAGGTTAAACTTTTACAAAATGTATCACCAGGTGCATCAGTACAAACAATATTACAATCATTTACAGCCTTTCATTTTGATCTGTACAGCCCGAGGGGCTCTAAACAGTTCCCAGTCTCTCGGTGCGCTGTGGTAGAAAGGTCTTAGACAGCGACCCTTCCCCATTGCGCCTTTGCGGCAGCTGCCCCAAGCTTTAGTGCGTCCCTCAGCACGTAGTCCTGGACTTTGGATTGTGCCAGTCCGCAACAATCGGTCGGGGACAACTCTTTGTGCTGGAAGACCAACAAGTTTCGGGCAGACCAAAGCGCGTCTTTCACCGAGTTGATGATCCTCCAGCTGCAGTCGATGTTTGTCTCGGTGTGTGTCCCTGGGAACAGCCCGTAGAGCACAGAGTCCTGTGTCACAGAACTGCTCGGGATGAACCTCGACAGCAACCACTGCATCTCTCTCCAGACTTTCTTTGCAAAGGCACAATCCACAAGGAGGTGAACAACGGTCTCTTCCCCACCACAGCCACCTCGAGGGCATCGTGTAGAGGGGGTGAGACTCCTGGCGTGTAGGAAGGATCTGACGGGGAGGGCCTTTCTCACCACCAGCCAAGCTACGTCTTGGTGCTTGTTGGAAAGTTCTGGCGATGAGGCATTCTGCCAAATGACTTTGACAGTCTGCTCGGGGAACCATCCCACAGGGTCCACCCTCTCCTTATCCCTCAGGGCCTCTAGGACGTTACGTGCTGACCACTGCCTGATGGACTTGTGGTCAAAGGTGTTTTTCTGCATAAATTTTTCCACCAGGGACAGGTGGTACGGCACGGTCCAACTACTTGGAGCGTTCCGCGGCAGCGTGGCCAGACCCATCCTTCGCAACACCGGGGGACAGGTAGAACCTCAGCACGTAGTGACACTTGGTGTTTGCGTACTGAGGGTCTACGCACCGCTTGATGCAGCCACACACAAAGGTGGCCATCAGTATGAGGGCGATGTTGGGCACGTTTTTTCCCCCTTTATCTAGAGGCTTGTACATCGCGTCCCTGCAGACACGATCCATTTTCGACCTCCAGATAAAGCGGAAGATGGCTCGAGTGATCGCCATCGCGCAGGAGTGTGGAATGGGCCAGACCTGCGCCACGTACAGCAACAGCGAGAGTACCTCACACCTGATGACCAGGTTCTTACCCGCAATGGAGAGGGAGCGTCGCTCCCACATGCCCAGTTTCCTTTTCACCATAGCCACTCGCTCCTTCCAGTTTCTAACGCATGCCCCGGTCCCTCCGAACCATATCCCCAGCACCTTCAGGCCGTCAGCCCTGACAGTGAAGGGGACAAAGGATCGGTCAGCCCAGTTCCCAAAGAACATGGCCTCGCTCTTCCCACGATTTACCTTGGCTCCCGAGGCCAGTTCGAACTGGTCGCAGACGTGCATCAGTCTGCGCACCGACAGCGGATCCGAGCAGAAGACGGCGACGTCGTCCATGTACAGGGAGGCTTTTACCTGAGTGCCTCCACTGCCTGGGATCGTCACTCCTCTTATGCCCGGATCCTTCCTGATGGACTCGGCAAAGGGTTCTATGCAGCACACAAAAAGGACAGGCGAGAGAGGGCAGCCCTGCCTGACTCCAGATTTAATCGGAAAGCTATCTGTTTCCCACCCATTGATTGAGACTGCGCTACTGATGTTAGTGTAGAGCAGTTGGATCCAATTTCGAATTCCCTCCCCAAAGCCCATTTTGGAGAGCACATCCCCCATGTAGGTGTGCGATATTCTGTCAAAGGCCTTCTCCTGATCCAAGCTGATGAGGCAGGTATCCACACCCCTGTCCTGTACATAGGCAATCGTATCCCTGAGCAGCGCCAGGCTGTCAGAGATCTTCCTGCCTGGCACAGAGCAGGTCTGGTCAGGGTGAATCACCAATTCCAGAGCGGATTTGACCCGGTTGGCGATGACCTTGGACAGAATCTTATAGTCCACATTCAACAGTGAAATGGGTCGCCAATTTCTAATTTCCTCCCTTTCCCCCTTGTGCTTGTAGATGAGGGTGATGATGCCTTTCCTCATGGATTCTGACATGCTGCCGGCCAGGAGCATACTCTCGTACACTTCTAGCAGGTCTGGGCCGATCAAGTCCCACAGAGCCGAATACAACTCCGCCGGCAGGCCGTCGCTTCCGGGGGTTTTACTCTTCTCGAAGGACTCGAGGGCCTTAGTCAGTTCGTCAGGAGTTAGCGGTTTGTCTAGGCTCTCCCGCGTACTGTGGTCTAAGACCTCCGTGATAGAGGACAGGAAGGACTGGGAGGCCGTGCTGTCCGTGGGCTTCACGTCATACAGTCCGGCATAAAAGGATTTGCTGATCCTCAGAATGTCGGACCGTGATGACTTTACTGAGCCGTCTTCTTCCTTCAGGCTGCTGATCACAGAGCGCTCTCTGTGTACCTTTTGGAAGAAGAAACGTGAGCACGTCTCATCCTGCTCCACGGAGCGGACTCTGGAACGGAAGATGATCTTGGAGGCCTCCGAGGCAAAGTGCGAGGCTTGCTGGCCCTTCACCTCTTGGAGCTCCTCCTTGACATCGACCCCCATCGACCGCAGCCGGAGCAGATTCTGCATCTTTTCCTGGAGTCGGGACATTTCCCTCTGTTCCTTTCTAGCTTTCTGGGTGCCTTTGCGGATGAAAAACCTCTTGATGCTTCCCTTGATCACTTCCCACCAGTGTGTCAGGGACTCAAAGAGGGGTTTCACGGTTCTCCAACCTTTGTAATCCCTCTTGAGCTCCTCAATGTTCTCTGGGGTCAGCAGTTGCACATTTAGCTTCCATGTCCCCCTGCCCACCCTCAGGTCTTCCTCCAAGTGGCAGTCCGCCAGTAGGAGGCAGTGGTCAGAGAAGAACACCGGCTTGACGTCGGTGGATCTGACTGTGAATGCACGGGACACAAACAGGAAGTCTATCCTGGAACGAATGGACCCGTCTGGCCGCGACCAGGTGTATCTACGCTGCGCTCCGTCTGCAGGGTTGCTGAAGACGTCGTGCAGCTTGGCATCCTTAACTGTTTCCATCAGGGATCTGGACGTAGCGTCCAATCTGCTTCCGGCCCTGCCGGATCGTCCAGCCGCATCGATGATGCAGTTGAAGTCCCCGCCCAGAATGACCGGCCTGGAGGTCGCCAGCAGCAGTGGGAGCTGCTGAAAAACCTCCAGCCGCTCAGCCCCTTGTGCCGGGCCGTACACGTTAATTAACCGGAATGGAGCGTTCTTGTACATTACGTCTGCTACCAGGAGTCGCCCGCCCACCACCTCCTTGACCTCGGAGACGGTGAAGTTGCCTCCCCGCAGCAGAATACCCAGGCCGGAGGAACGAGAGTCGTTTCCGCCCGACCAGATCGATGGCCCGTGGGACCACCATCGTGACCATTGCCTGTAGGAGCTGAGGTGCGGTATCGCACACTCCTGCAGAAACAACAGGTCAGCTTTGACCTTGGCTAGGTAGTCCAAGGTCGCAACACATCGCGTAGTAGATTTAATGCTACGCACATTTATGGATACAATCTTTAAACCCATATTAAAGCATTTATTCTCCTACCAAACCCACTGTCTCTGAGAGTCCCAGACCTTTAGTCTGCTCCTTCATACCCGTAGTGAGCTCAAATTCCTTCACTTTGGATGGGCTGAGGTAGATCTCCTTGGCCGTGTTCTGCTCCAGTGGCATCTGGAGGTTCACGTAGTGAGCGGGTTTTGAGATGACCTTTGCTGGAGAAGCTTCTCCAAAACTCACCCCCTCTGGGGGGTCGCTGTTCCCGGCTTCCTGGAGCTGGGGTGCGATGATTGCCTCACTGCTCCCAGATTCCCGGGGCTGTGGTGCACTGGCCTCCTCAGGTTGCAGGCAAAGTTGGGGTGCGCTGGGCTCCTTGTTGTCTCCAATTTTCTGGAGCTCGGGTGTCTCGTCCTCCAACGCCCTGGAGCTTTGCCGCCTCTTCTGTCGGTGCCGCTCTGGCACTTCCTCATCCGAAGAGCTGCTGCCCTTGTCATCCGTGTCGGATGGGAGACGCCTCTTGCCGCTTCTCTGGGAAACGCCTTTGCTTCTTCTTCGCTCCCTCTTACTTTTCTTGTTCTTCACCGTCCGCCACTCCCCCTGCTGCTTTTCCACTGCTGCCTCCTCCTCCATTGATTCGCTGTCCTGAGGACTGGAAGGTTCAGGGGGTAGTGCTGTTGATTGGCTCTCTGTTGCCTCAATCTCTTTCTCCACCTTGTCTCTCTCTGTGTCCTCCTTTGTCCCGTTGAGCTCCCTGGGGGCCTTGGTGGTTGGAGTGACACGGAACATTTCTTCTGCTTCCCCCTGGTCGGCTTTGGCTGCCTGTGCGTAAGTACGGCAGCGTTTGGGGCAGGTCCTGTAGAGGTGACTTGCCTCGCCACACAGGTTGCAGCACTTGGCCTGTTTGCAGTCTTTTGTCTGGTGCCCTTCCTGTTTGCAGATCTTGCAGAGGGAGGCGCTGCAGTTGGCCGCCACATGACCAGCCTTGCCGCATGAGCGACAATGCTTGGGTTGCCCAGCGTAGACCAGGTAGCCACGGTTTCCCCCGATAGCGAAACTGGAAGGAGGGTGGAAAATGGCTCCCTTACCATCGGTCTTTAGCGTGACCTTAAACAGGCGTTTGCCTGTCCAGATCCCCAAGTCGTCTCGAATCTCGGTGCCGCTCCCCACCTTATCGAAGTACCTGGTGAGGAAGGTGACCACGTCGGCGACAGGGACGAAGGGGTTGTACACATGCACCATCACCTCACGTTCCCGTTGCAACGGCAGAGAAAAGTGCGGCTCCGCCGTCAGGATCTTCATCTCCGGCAGGTCTCTCTTCTCCTCGAACACCCTCAGGAGCCGGACGCAGTCTGCCACTCGCTTGAACGTCACGTCAAAATAACCACCTTTGCGGGAGTCGTGCAGGGTGAAGATCTCCGTAGCTTGGAAGCCGCACGCCTTCAACAGGATCCTCCTGGTGAAGAAGCCCCGATCCATAGGTGATCCTCCTTCGTCGCTGTGGTTCACCGTGACTCGGACGGTGATAGGTAACCCACGGTATGGATTCGGATTGCGATTGGTTATCGCCCTTCCATCCCGACCTTGCCTTGGCAGGACCATGGTGTCGCCCCTGCAACACTTGATCTTAGCCAAAAGGCCGAGAAGCGATTAAAGTCCTGATACCACGGAGAGCCTAGTCACATACAACGGAATGAACCTGCTGCTAATGAAGGACTTAATTCCCTCAGGGCTTCTGGAGGTTGGGTTGGTGGGGGTGCTGCTGTTGTGGTACACCTTTAAGTGTGTGTGGTTCTGTTTTCTGAATACCTTACTAGAGGGGAAAATGATGCAATGTATCATGCGATTCACACTTAGTCTCAATTTGCTCTGAAAAAGCTACTAACTCAGACACGTGAACAAGTTCTCCAATTCTGTAATACTGCTACCAACTTCTCAAATCCTCAATAAATGAACCTATATATTTTTGTTTTGACCAATCCCTGATGTGTGGTTGGTGCCTTGATGTTTATCTGGTAAATGAGCACTAGGAGAAGAATAACAGAACATGATGCCAGGGTGCACCGCCAATTTTGTTGGCGAATATTGCCCCCCCCCCTCATTAAATTCTGCCCATGGAAGCTCAAATCAGTATGCACTACATGCCCTCATCTAGGAATAGGAGACAGATAAGATATTGGGCGGAATTACCCCCGATTTCCACTAAGTGTGGTAGCAGACGGAAAAGGTGACATTTTAACCATGGGCTGCAATGGCGGCTTCTCACATTGTATCGTCCCAAACCCGCCTCATTAATAATGCATTCCCAGGAAAGACACTGTTTCCAACGCAGGCCGGCTCTCACTTGCCCACCATGACATCACCTCACCACTTCATCACACCAGGCACCACATTTAAAGTGCAGCCATGCCTACACCTCTCAGGGCTTCCAGCCCAGGACTGCCACACAGACGACAGGATGGCCCCGAAAGGCAAAAAGACTGCAGCCCCCCACTTCAGTGAGGCGTCCCTCAAGCATCTTTTGAACACCACGATGCTCTCTACCACCCATCCCCCCCCACCCCCACCCCCCCACTCTGGCCGCAGGATGGGCAGCTGCATCGCCAATCCAGCGTGGGAGGTGCTGGCAGCAGTGTCAGCGCTAATGTCCTGCAAAAGAGGACAGTCACCCAGTGCCGCTACAGGATGAATGGTCTCATCCATTCCGCTAGGGTAACTTGTTCTTCCCATCACTCTCAACTCTCACACTCACAAACCCATCACATACCCACAGGGATCTCACACCTCAAGGGACAACACCACTAACTCTCTCACACACCCTCACATCTCCATCAGGCTCATACTCTCTGGAGCTCACATCCTCATCCTGTCCATGGCTCCACTCACCACACAAACATTCCACTCAGCGCCATGTGTCCTGCTCACACTCTCTCCATCTGTTTAATGCAGGAGAAGCCTGCTCACATCAGCAGGAAGAGGGACCAGATCGGGGATGGAATGGCGCACGTTGGGCCCCTCACTCACTTTGAGGAGTGTGCCATTGCACTGACTGGTTAGGACATGGACCATGCCTGCGGTGATGGTGAGGTCGATGGCGAACAACTTCGTAAGATCCTACACCACATCATCCCTCTCTCAATGCAAATGTGAACACTCTCTCTCCTGCTTTTGACTCTGCTGCCATGCACTAATTATCTTTACTCTGGTTCACAGGGAGCTCTGCCAAGCAACCAACAGTCTCAGCCAGCCAGTCCCTCAGCTTTATCCACGTCCTCACCTCCAGTGAAGAGGACACCACCTCCATTGAAGCGCTGGAAATAAGCAGCCTGGAAGACCCGTCATAGTGCTTACCCACACCCTGCACCAGCGCAGAGACACACACCTCAGTGGGACCTAGATCTAGAGCCGGCTCAGGTTCACAATCTGGTAGACACCGCACCGACACATGTCCGCAGCAGGAGGAGGCAGGTTTGGCTGAGCTCCCCTGCACTTGGAGGACTGCTGGGGAAGAGGCATCTGTGAGGTCTGAGTCAGATGATGAGCCTCTCGATTTGGCCTTCCAACTCATCCTGCAGAGTAGGCAGAAGGTGTGGGACCGTCACACAGGGCTGTTGGAAGCCCTCGACAGAGTGGCACGTGAGTCGGAGGAGTGCGTCCACCTGCTCTCTGGTGAACTGGTGCCCACATGTGCATGTATGAACGTCTCCATGGGGAGGATGACGGACGCCATGGAGACCCTAGTCCAACAGAACACAGGTGTATGCAGACCTGCACTGCATCGTGGGAGCCATGGGCGAGTTCCTGCAATGGTGATGCGAGAGGGAAACGGGGCACCCTGACGTTCCTCCAGGTACTTCTTCCCCTCAATGAGTCAGGTCGGGGCCCCTCGGCACCTGAAGGGAGGAGAAGTGGCAGCTGGACACCCCTAGATCATCCACTCGGGAATCTCAGAAGCTGTCCTCTCCCTCTGAGTCTGTGAGTCCCTCGACCTCGTCCTCTAACACTGCAGACGGAGCATCTGGCCAACCAGTGATTCTGGAGGGAGAAGTGTGTGTGTGTGGCAGGGCCTTTCAGAACCTCATGCAAGCTCTGTCCCACACACACGTGGATCCTTCCTGTATCACACTCACCTCAATGTCCTGAGCATTTTCAGTGCTGCCTGCTGGGGTTCACTTTCAGTTGTCCATCTGAGCTGACCTGCATTTCCGCCCACCCACTGTTCACACTCCCATGCAGCACCTGATCTCACCCACCATGACTCTCATTTCATTTTCAATTTAGACAGTATCGTCTGGATTCGGTTTTTCTTGCGCTCCTCCATCTTTTCCTCTCCCCCAGTGCCCATTTCCTTTCCCCCATCACTGTTGACCCCCCTGGCATCACCTTCCACCTCCCCACTGTCACCTACCAGCCACAGCCCTTTTCCTTCAGGTATGTCCAAGTAAATGTGCCCGTTCCCTTCCTTCCCAAAAACCCCACCCCCATCCACATTCACCTCCCTGACCTACTCCTTCCCACCCCCAGGGTCTGTGTCTGCCTCCAGGTCCCCACCTACCACCCTCGCCACCCTTCTACTGCTATCGTCAAACACTCACCCTCCTACCTCACTCTGCCCGTGGTCATTCTCGCCATTCCCTCGTTCCACGCTCACCCTCAGTTCGCTCCCGAGGAGGCAGTCATGGACTCATTAGAGACCTCCCTTGCACATTCACCTGGACAGCTCCCACTCCAGACCTCTTCCCCCCTTGGAATCCTTTCCCCCACCTTGGTCCTCCCCCCCACCCCGGACCACCCGAACTTAGTCCTTCCCCATTCCTGACCCCTTTAGACAGCCTTCTTCTCCCACCACCCTTAGTCCTTCCCTCCCCTAACTCTTTCCTCCGCTGTACTTCTTCCTCCAGCATTAATCCTTCCCCCTTCCTGACTCCTTCAGACACCAGCACTTCTTCCTCCAGCCTTACTCCCTGCTCTCTTCACACTCCTTCCTGTCCCCGGACTCCCTCTCCTCTCCGCACTCCTTCCTCCTCCCAAACTCCCTCCTCTCTCCACACTCCTTTCTCCCTCCGAACTCCCTTCCCTCTCCACACTCCTTTCTCCCTCCGAACTCCCTTCCCTCTCCACACTCCTTTCTCACTCTGAACTCCTTCCGTTACAACTTCCACCTCCCTTACATCTATCACCCAATTGCCGTCTTCTCCCCTGTTACCCCCTCCTCCCACTGTACTCCCTCCCAACCTTACCCCATTCCTGACACCTTCATCCCTCCCTCCCAACCTCATCCTATCCTGACACCTTCATTCCCCCGCCTCCCAACCTCATCCTATCCTGACACCTTCATTCCCCGCCTCCCAACCTCATCCTATCCTGACACCTTCATTCGTCCCCCTCCCAACCTTACCCCATTCCTGACACCTCTTCCTCTCCCACTCCCTTGTACATATTCCTTTCCCGAACACAGCTGGACCTTCCTCTCCACCCCTTCGACCATCATTCGTTGTGAGCAGACCCTCAACGGTGACCTTCCAGCTTCCATGGGCTGATTTGCAGCAGACCCATCTCCATGAGAATCCACCCAGCGTGCCATGGACACTCCTCCAGGGTTCCATTGCTGTTGAACTTGAGCATCTTCTGCTCCTCGGAAGTCTGTGATGTGAACAAGACCCTGGCAGTAAGTCCGGACTTCTGCATGTCACACTTGTCAAGGTGTGTTCTGCATTGGCGTGTAATCACGCCGACGCGGACGGACAATCCAGCGGGTGGGTGGCGGTGGGGGGGGCGGGAATGATTCTGGCAGGCTGGCTTTATAACGATAAGCAGATGTACAGGTTCCTGATGTCCGATGGCAGGGAACGCAGCCCGCCATTGATAGGCTGAATGGAAGATCGCAAACTGGTTTCATGACATTGTGTAACCGATTTCTGGCCTTCTCGCCATGTTGTCCTCTCACGCCCGCTGAGCAGGCCCGATGCGAGTGGGCATGGAAAATTCTGCCCATTAATGGGCAGAATGGTGAAAGACTTCAGTTTAACAATTTTGCTCTAATAAAAGTTATCTACAAGCACATTTTATTTATTTTTATCCATTTAAAGTAATTCCATATTGTTTGATGGAACCAGTACTTTAACAGAATCAGGGCCAGAATTTTATGTCCCGCGGGCAGGCGCATGCCCGACCTGAATGGGCATAAAATCGCACTAGATGACGTCGGGCGAGCATCCTGATGTCATCACGCACTCGCGCGATATTTCATTCGGCAGGCACACGCAAAAGTCAGAAGAGCGCCACCGACAATTAAGTGGGCAATTAAGCTCATTAACAGCCCGATTTTTTTGTGGCTCATCCAAGGGTGGGATGAAATCTCCGTTAGGATTTATAATAAAAAGAAATATCCCGGGACTGTTTTTTTATGAGGTATGCTTTCAGGTGCACGATTGTGCTGCATGGGCATTTTTTGCTGCATTTTTGTGTTTTCTTTTATTAATTGGAGGTCTGCAGCTCCTTGAGGCATCTGTCTGGCTTCAGGGAGCTTAGTGGAAGCGCTCACCGGCACCCACAGTTGACGTCAGCTCCCGCCCTCTTCCCATCCCCACTGCAGTGTTGAGTCTTTCTCAGGGCGCGTTACGTGCTGGCTGGCCGGCTGTTAATTGGCCAGCCAGGGTGAATTTGCAGTCGGGGTCCGATCGCGGTCGGGGGACAGTTTCCCGTCTGCTCCTGGGCTCGCCATTTGCATGAGCCCAACAAGCGCAAAATTCAGGCCCAGGTTTATCTGATGTTTTACATCTGTACCATTACTAGAGATGACTAGGATCCATTTCCAATCATTCATTTTCAAATTATTTTCTGATCATTTGTCAGAAATTACTAAAAGCCATGCAATTTTCCTCTGCTAATTTTGTGAATAAATAGACACTTGCAAAGCAAGGCACAGGACTGGCAGAAAGGACTTGTGACTAGGTACAATGAAATCTTGATGCGTCAAGCTCTGCTGAACATTTGAAAAATAATACCAAAATCCTTCAGAAAAGAGGTGCTTCCATGGCGCAAGCAAGTCAGCATCTTCCGCCAGGAGTCAGGTAACTGTACTGACCAATTAGAACAGAGTGGTTAGACCTAAGCATGCTCAAATATGAAATGTTGGACAAGCCATTACTTCAAATTGAGATTTCTCTATGCAGCGACATGCAAAGCGCGTAATAATAATGAAACCTGTGAGAAAGTTAAAGGTGTTGTCAATCAGAGGGAAGGTGAAGTGGATAGAGCAAGTGGAAAACCGTGGTGTGAAGGAGAATGCAGGCATCACTAAAGAGTTGGAGAGTCCGCCATCAAGTTCATTCACCATTCTGAAAAACAAGGAGAACAACAAACATTCTCTCCAGCAAGGAAGGGGATAAGAATGGCTGCCTATCCTGATGCTGAAGAATCTCCACTAACATGGTTCAAGGCAGCCTATTTCACAGGCTGACACTGTGAAGGCCTTAGAGATGCTCCCGGACTAAGCACTGCAGCACCGGAACACCAAAAGCATGTTTAACTGCATTCACAACATGACGGATTGTATTGTGCACATCAGAAAACAGCACGCTGAACAGAAAAAGATTATGGACTACCTCTGGTGCTAAATCCGGGCCTTCTTTAAGGCCAACACCATGGGAGATGCATCCACATCATGGTACTGGAAATGCGCTGAGCTTTTAAGCCGTGATGTGTAGCTAAATCTCACAAAAAAATATAAGCACGGCAAACAGTTACACTTTCACTGGCCTCTGCGGCTAACACAAAGCTCTGCTTAACCTGAATTTCAAGGCAGTTCCCCTGGGCTTTGACTCATTGAGAGTTTACTGTATCTATATGCTTCCCTGAAGATTGCTGCCGTACAAAAATCGGTTTTAGAAAACTACCAAAAAACAAAGAAACAGATTTTCTGCTTGTTAAGGCCCAAGTAATGACCAAACATGAAAAAGCAGAGAAATACGTGGGGAAATTTAAACAAAAAGTGATTATCAAACTCAAGGTCACATAAACTCGTGGTCACTGGAAATAGTTTTCCATTCCTCAGTATCATTCACTTCAAAAGTATCAAAACAACTGCAGCCTTTTGGAACAAACTCCATACTCAATCACTACCACTTATGATATATTTTAACTAACGTGGCAAAGTGCGGTATTGCCTAACGTGTACTTCATTTAAAAAATAAAGCTGTATATATTTTATTCACAAAGTCTTTTTCTGTTCAAGTTCTTTGACCTTCTTCTGCTTCTATAATCTCAGCTGTCTCCACCCAACCTCATCCCTTTGCTGGTGAAGTTGTCATTCATGTCTTTATAACTTCTAGACTCAACTATTCCAATGTTCCCTTACCCGGCCTTCTTATCAATCACTCTGTGTAAAGTTCAGTTAATTAAAAAGATTGCTGTTCATATCCTATCTTTTATCAAGTGCCACTCATCCATCACCATTGTCCTGTTGGCATACATCCACTGTGGTCCCCCAACACCTCCAGTCTCATGTTTAAATCCCATCATGGCCTTGCCCATCACTACTTCTGTAACAAAAATAGAAAGTGCAGGTAGCAACTCTGGAGGAGAAACCGAGTTAACATTTCCGGTCTGCAATCTTTCATAGAACTATCTCTATCGCCTTTTTTATTCTTTCATGTGATGCAGGCATCAGTGGCAAGGCCAGCATTTGTTGCCCATCCCTAATTGCCTTGAACTGAGTGGCTTGCTCGGCCATTGAAGAGGGCATTGAAGAGTCAACCACCTTGCTGTGGTTTTGGAGCCAGACTGGGTAAGGATGGCAGATTTCTTTCCCTATAGGGCATTAGTGAACCAGGTGGATTTTTCGTGGTCACCATCATTGTGTTATGACCAGGTGAGAAGGAGTGAACTGGCTCCCCTCTATTCAATCTCCTCAGTTAGTCACAACAAAGGTTTAAGTTTCTTTTTCATGAGGATATGCCTTTTTTCAAATCAGAATGTATTTAACTATTTAAGCTGTGAGTAATAAGGAGTCAATTAAACAAGGTTTTCTTGAGTTAAAGAAAGCGCAAATTTATTAACCCCTAAGCCTGAGAAAAATAATAAAAACGTGATGTCTCACACAGGTATCAGAAATAAGGGAAGTTAGAGTACAAGAAAAAAAGTTATAAGAATTTGATTTTCTTGAAGTGTAGATTTCAAACGTTGTGGCCAATTTATGTTAGCTGGTTTCTTAGATGCAGTCAGATGTAGAAGATAATGCAATTATTACAAGATCTTGGTTCGCTGGTAGGTTTCTGATGGTTGACTTCTCGAACCGGGTGACAGACGCTTTTTCCAAAAGAGAGAGAGGGAGTGAGAAAGTGAGAGAGAGAGAGCTTTTAGACTCTTCTGCTGAAGTCTTTCTTGCAATCTCTCTGTAGTGGCTGCAGCCCGGCTTATTATACTTCACTTATTATATATTTCCAAGGGGTTTTGGATGGGTGTGCCTGTGGCAGCCATTGTTTCAATATCCAGTGCTTTGCATTTTTATGTCTCTTCCTTCAACAGTGACGAGTTACACCAGATCTTTGAATCATAGGAAATGTCCCTCTCTTTATACTCCCCTGAGGATGTCTTGTTTGCTTTTTCACCTTCACACTGGAAGTGGCCTTGCATTTTTAAGTAGTTTGTTCTGTCTCATTTCAAATTGCAAAATGTCCAGTCAGTTGAAAGTTGAAGAGCCATATTTTCAAAAATAAAGGGCATAGCTTCATAACAACTGAGACTAGCTTTCTATTCCAGGTTTATTAATTTAATTCAAATTCCACCGAATTCAAATTGCAGTGGTGGGGTTTGAGCCCATGTTCCCAAAGCATTAGTCTGGGCCTCTGGACTACTGGTCCAGGTACATTATCACTACACCACTGACTCCCCAGCCTGCAGCTTTTCAAATCCTGCCTGTCACCCTTCCCCATAACTTTCCATTCCATTGACTCTGGCCTCTTGTACCTCTTACCCTCTTTTTGCCCCATCATAACTGGCTGTAGATTCAGTTGTCCTAAATCGCTCCAATGCTTATCCTCCTTTAAGACTTCCAGTAATAGCTACCCTTTTTTGTCCAAGCTCTTGGCCACTACTCCTAATATTTCCCACTTTGGTTTGCTCCCTGGGGTAGCAGGAGTATTTCAATGATCCCCAGGGTATGGATGACCTTGCCCTTTTGTGAGCCCCAGGCCCAGCTGGCCCAGTTGGTAGTACCTGGAAGGGTCCCATGCTCAGAGTTACAAGTGATGGCCAATGATGGATCCAATAGATTTCATGGTGATGTGTGGAGGAGCTACGACCTTGGAAGACAATGGCTGGCTGGTGCCAGGCAGAGGATCCCGTGGGAAGAGGGTTTGTGTTCCCTTCAAAAACACCTGAGGAAGGCACAAGAAACCACTTCATGCTTCCTTTTCCTGAGTCAAATATGGTCAGTACAAATAATTCTTATCAAGACAACAGCATGAATGGGGTTGGCACCAATCGTATCAACAGCTCTCTCAGTACGGGTGTCCATGAATTGCAGGGGGACTGGTTTAACCACAACTCCAACAATGAGGTCATTCACTGTTGCTATGATTGGAAAGTTTGGTAGATCATTGTTTCCTGTGCCACCCGGCATGGTGCTTAGACAACAATGAACTTGCTCCTCTAAGAATTGATTTGAGGCATTCTTCTAAGCTAAAGGTGCTAATTCTTCCTGTTGCTATTTCCATCATTCTGAGGTGAAAAAAAAGCCTTGCATTTATACAGCATCTTTCATAACCACACGGCATCCCAAAGCACTCTACAGCAAAATAAGTACTATTGAAGTGTAGTCACTGTTGCAATGTAGGGGACCTGGCAGCCAATTTGTGCACAGCAAGCTTTCACAAACAAGACTGTGATACTGTTTTTGTGATGTTGTCTGAGGGACAAATGTTGGCCAGGACTTCTTGGATAACTTCACTGCTCTTCTTTAGAATAGTGTGATGGGATCTTTTACATCCATCTGAGAGGGCAAACCGGGCCTCAATCTAACGTCTCATCCCAAAAACAACACCTCCGACATGCAGCACTACCTCAGTATTGCAGTGGAGTGTCAATTTTGATTTTTTATGCTCAGGTTCTGGAGTGGGATTTAAACTCAACCTTGCGAATTAGAGGTGAGAGCGCTTACCATGACTGACATCACTGGGTGCAAATGGTAGCAGTCATTTATAAGCTATTAATTTCCTTCATTTTATAATATTAGAGAGTCACGGCAGCACCTGTATATTTGCATCGAGATACCTTTTCAGGCTTTAGAGCCATTTGGGGCAATTTTCGTCTAACTTCCCCATCGGAAACCCTATGGGATCTGGTGCCATGCTGGTTTTACACCCTATCTGAGTTTACTCGCCACTGGAGTCAATATAGGATATTGGGTAGTACACAAAATTACCACCATTGTATTCATTTTATAGACTGCTCTGACATGCACCATCAAATGAGATTTATTTTCATTAGAAAAATACTTTATGATCTTTATGAGGGGTTAACAGGATTTGGAGCATCAAGCTCACATTATTTAAGCCCTGCAGATGTCAGTGAAGGCTACAGTGCTTAGCTTTTATGTGATAGTCACATTTGAGGCCGTTCCTCCCACTCGAAGGACTGTGAAGGGTTGTTGCAGGGAGGTGCTGGAGGGGATTCATCAGTTGACAATGCCCAGGCATTAATCAAACCATCACTGCTTTACTCAGATGAGCAGCATACATACCAACTTACTGAAAGCCCACAGCAGCAAACATTATTTGAAATGTGGCATCTGCAATAAATATTGTTTGATATAAGTATCCATCTGTGCATCTGCTGAGAATTATCACATCCTTTCTAAGAAGAAAACGTCTATTCTATTATTAGACAGATCTTAAGTGATGCCAGAAATGTCATGAATACTGGTGGCAAATTCGCTGGCAGCACCCCATAACTTATTTTTCCATTTCTACGCTCACTGGTTGGTTTAACTAAGGAGAAACAACTGATGGCATGTCGCTAAGTGAAATTTTAACCTGTAAATGTCAAAGCTAATTTTGTCTGCTGCCAGTGTTTCACAGGTGACAAAAGCCAAGGTATAAGGCAGTAGCTCTGATTTTAGTAGCACATTGTTTAAAACAAAATTAAACAAGATACCCATAATGATAGTTCAAAGGTCTATTTCCACCTCAAACTTATCTTTTGAATCCAGCATAAATAAAAAGTTACTTGTGTTTGAGATTGTATGAAACATAAATCCAGTACAGTGTCAAGCCAGCTGTCAAAAGGGTCCTAATACAAAAGCAAAATACTGCAGATTCTGGGAATCTGAAATAAAAACAGAAAATGCTGAGAATAGCCAGCAGTTCTGGCAGCATCTGTGGAGAGAGAAACAGATTTAACATTTCAGGTCAATGATGTTCCATCAAGATGGTTCTGATGAAGTCAAAAATTATTGTCAGCTGAGTGCTCTGGATCCCCAGATGAGTGTGGAACATAACAAACCATCTGTGAAAAGAATATTCCAGTGATGTCCAGAATAGATATTTGAGAGGTCTTGTAATGCAGTGGGTAGTATCCCTACCTATGAGCCAGAAGCTTGGGGTTTGAGACCCACCCCAGAACTTGATGGCCATGAAAAGTGTGTTCATAATGTGGTCAAACAGGGTGATTATCAACCTGTAAATCCTTCCAATGGAGGTCTTGTATTGCAATGGTAGCCAGAAGCTCCAGATTCAAGTCCCACTCCAGGAGTTGATGGCAAAGGGAGGTATGTTCATAACGCTGCCAAACAGGTTGAGTATCAACTTGTAAGTCCTTCCAACATATGCCAGTGGCAGGTGTTAAGAGCGGGAGAGCATTCTGTCAGCCATGTGATGGGAAAAAATTGGAGCCTCTACCATCACTATCCATAGCTCCAGGCTACAACTTGTATGTAAATGTGTATGTTGCCACAGCTACTGGGACATCTTGGGGGCTGGTTGTTCAGATGGCTAGATGGCCAGCGGGGATCAGATTGGTGTCAACAGCACGGGGTTTGATGTCCATTGCGGCTGGGGTGGATTCAGGACCTGCCCCCTTGCCCTACCCATGGGGGAGATCGGGGCATTGTGGGTTGGGCCTGCCTTCCAGCAGAGAACTCAAGAAAAAGAAAAAGAAATCCTTCCAATCCGCTGATGGCAGGCAATAGAATTTCCTGGTCAGCCAGAGCCGTGTGGTAGCTGCAGTGCAACAGCCTCCCCACGCACAAACTTTTGCCATGGGCTGTACTCCATGGTAAGTGTCCTCCTCACTTCAAGGAACTGCTTGTGAGAGAGAGAGAGAGAGAGAGACATACTCTGAGGTAAGCCAACACAACAGTGATGAAGACATCAAATAACATTGGCGATAGTGGGCAACCTTGCCTCATTCCTTTTTGGGGAGAGAGAGAAGAATTCTCCTACACAATCCTAACAAAATTAGGTGCAGCCAAGACAGAGAAAATGGGAAATTTGAGCAGAAAGTCTTACCCCCACTCCAATAAATATTTCTGATCTTGCCGGGGCTACCGCTACCACCTTCTTCCTTGCTAACCATATGCAAATGATTTGGATTTTTCTTCTTTCTGCTCCGGTTACCACTGCTTCCCAGGGCCGCTCTGTGCAAGGTGTTGATAGGTCCTGGGAAACAGTTGATCCCAGAAGCCTACCTGCCACTTTCCTGGTCTTGACTGAGGCCTACAGTGGCAGTCTTCTTTCTGATCTTTGTGTCACACCAACCTTTTTACAGTTCCTTGCTGCCTCTTCTGGGGTTGTAGCAGCATTCCCACTTCATTGGGATTGTGATCTTTGCAGTAATGGACTCCTTCTTAATGGTGGAAATCCTGCTGTGCTTCTACAGTGAACACTTTCTCCTGAAAGTGGTTTGGAGCTAGAATTGAGATTGAGAGTCAGACGGGAACACTGCCCCAGTAAAGCTCCATCCCAAAAGGAGAATAACTCATCTACCCTTACATGTGGTCTGGGTACAAATTCCAGATAAGATCCAAAATTGGGCCATGTATTCTCAGAGTTTTTAAGGAGAAAACAGCGAAGAAAAAAAAAATCTTATCCTCTACTTCAAGCTATCAAGAGTTGTCGACTGAAGATGTAAGAAGTGGGTGGGATCGCACAGCTTTTCATCAAAGAATAGATTATAATTAAGGGGAACACTGTCAATATACGTATAGGGATAAAGGGATCCAAAGTGAAACAAGTTTCCAGTGAAGCAAGTTCTTTCCTGGATGTTAATCCTACTTCAAGGGCAGGGCTTTTTGATCTAAATGGGATATGGGCAGCACCTTTTCTGGCTGTTGAAATGTAAGATCACAATACAAGTAATAATGTATTCATTGAGTGTAGCTAACTCTTTTAAAAAAACTACATACAGAGACTTGTTTGTTTCTGCTTTTTTAATGACTTATTTACTCCAAAAAGCTGACTGCTTAACTCAAAATCTAACTTTGCCTTTGTGATAATTGCCCTGTTGCTCCTTTTCTTCCCAACGTAATTATTCATACCGAGAGTGGGGTCCCCAGTGGAAAAGCCTCTTTCCTGATCTTTCTCGAATCAGAATAGGAGGAGAAGGTGGGTGGGGGTTGGGGTGGTGGGGGGGGGGGGGGGGGTGAATGGAGCCAGGCAAATCAGACTGTGCCAGAAGTATCCACCACTGGCCTGCAGCATCCTGAGACCTGCATCTACTGGCAAAGGATGAGTGCAGGTGGACGCCTTCCCTATGCTGGAACTGGTCTCCAAGTCTGGCTACACAATTTTGCATAGCTCACTGATGGCTCCATTCAACAATCTAAGCTGACACTGGTAGGTTTTTGTTTCAGAGAAGTTCAGATAAAATACCCGGGCCTGAATTTCACACTTACTGTGTGCGCCAAGCTGGCCGGACAGAAAGCAGATGTGGAATCCGCTCCTGGCCAGAGTTGCATTGCAAATGCGATTTCACGTGTCTTCTGAATGGTCGGAATAGGCTGGGCGGGGGCGGGGGCCTGTCGGGCGCTGGGTCCAATGGCGAGCCAGCGGACGCTTTAAAACTGGCAAAGGCAGCTCCCTGAAGGCTGCCAGGGGAGAATCTTTAGAGTCAGCCCAGAGACTGGAACAATGGCCTCATCAGCGATGGGAATCATCAGGCAGGAGGGTAAGTCAGATGGCCACCCAGCCCCCCACCGTTTCTCAGAGTGCTTCGCGGTCCTTGTGGTGGACGTCTCTGTCAGGCGGGACACTCTCGTACCCAGGTTTGGTAGGAGGAGGCCACCACACCAGCTCAAAAAAGCCTAGGAGGAGGTGGCAGCCGAGGTCAGCAGCCACGATATTGTGCGGCACACATGGGTGCAGCGCCACAAAAGGTTCAACGACCTGCTGTGCTCGGCAATGGTGAGTACCGAGTTGGCATGGATCAGTCTGGAGAAGGGTTAAGGGCTGGTTACGCCCCTGTGGAGCTCAGGGGTGTTAGAGTCTGAGTGCCAACTGTCAATGTTGCCTGAACTGGCCAAGGGGGTGAGCCCTGGCTGCTTGGGCTGAGTGCCTTGCAGGTCGAGGGCTATGACTTGGATGTGCCCTGCAAGGTCTTCCTCAGGTGAGGTTGGCCAGGCTGCAATGGCGCTGCAGGTAGAGAGTGAACTAATCAATGCGCCTCTGCCCTTTCAGGAGAAGAGGAACCATAGCACAATCGAGAGGACAAGGACAGGCAGAGGTCCCCCAAACCTCCTAATCTCGATGAGGTACAAAATGGATGCATTGGAGCTGGAGAGCCATGACCCACCTTGGTCAACCAGTCGTGGAGAGGCAGGGGTCTCTGACGAAAGTATGTGCAGTGCACAGAGGTGAGAGTGTCATTTTGTGCAAACATTCTTGTGTAGAATCATCATTAATGGGAATCTCAAACCTGGAGACCCATTGATCATTGAAAGATGATGGCACCATGATGCAGATCTCCATTGTGTCACTAGGGCGCCTGGCATGCACAGTGACAGTGTGATGACTTAAACTAATGACGCGTCAGTGTCCTCCCTTAGATTCGGTAGCACGCACTCGAACGCAGGACCGCGATGAGCCACCCTTGACGCCAGATGACCACGGGGCTTTAGATGCACCTGCGTCACACCCCTTCTCTGGACCAGGCACCAGCGCAGATACCAGCACCTCGGTGGGCATTAGATTGTCAGCTAGAATGTCGGTGCACAGTGGTGAGGGCACTTCACACTCGCTTGTGGAGCAGGCGGAAGCAGAAAGTGCCCAGGGCGCCGGCAGTCAGAAGGCTGCTGGAGACCAGGACCATGCTGAACCGAAGACAGATGATGAGCCTCTGGGGTCGTCCATTAGGTGGCAGATGCTGGATGTCCAGCAGGAAGAGTCAATGCAGAGCATGAGCACCGAGTTAACCCACATGGCCAAGCGCACTGCCTCCTCCATTGAGAGAGTGGCAACTTTCATGGAGAGGCAGCTCCAGGGACAGAATCAGGGGTTCCTGGGGTTGCACTCGGACCTGCAAACCCTCACACAGGCAATAACCTGGCGGTCAGTGCCAGTGTGGGAGATGGCTGAGGCACCCAGTATCCCAGCTAGGTGCTCGTCCATCAGTGGCAAGCAGGGAAGTCCAGAGTGACCTCACGTTGCCTCACAAGTTGTTTGTCGTCTCTGCCGGCTCCTCTCAGGGTGTTCCGAGTGACAGCAGCAGTTCCTCTGCCCCTCTGTGAGTGACCGTGGCCTCTGATGAGGCTGCAATGACTGGGGAAATGCCAGCTGTGGCACTGGCTGCTCCCTCTCTGGCAGGGCCAGCATGGACACCACTGGCCAGAGGACAACCGCCAAGGTCATCAAGGCCAACAGAACAGCAGAGTCAGCAGGCTGTCTCCAGTGCCGCTGCCAGCAAGGGTCGGGGGGAGGTGGTGCGGCAACAAGACACAGCACTCAAAATGTAAGTTTAAGGCACCGTGAGTACAGAGGGACTGTTCATGGGTGATCTTTGGTTCTTTGGTTCTGCCACGTTTTGTTAATATGTTTACTGGTGTGGCCATTAACACCATATCAAGTTCTGTTCATTTGATGTGAGTGTCAAAATGATACAAATTTTACTTTTGTCTTAATGGCCTGAATATGCTTCACTTGTTTTGAAGGTTTAGGCCATGCCAGTATCTAATGCTGGATGTGAGTGATACTAAACTTTATTGCGCAGGCAATGAGTGGACGTTGGGTTCAAAGGAAAGGGTCTTTTCAGACATCTGGAATGGAGGTGGCCTGGCATGAGGTGAAAACAGATCTTTGGCAGCCTAGCTGAAGGAGCATTGGATCAAGGTGTCCCCGGTGTCCCTGCCTCCCTGAAGGATACAGAGGTCTGCCTCCACGCCCTCAGCATTCTCCTCACCGTGCTCCTCTTCTGACTCACCACTGGATTCATCCTCTGTGGCCTGTGCAGCTGCCTCAAGATCTTCTTCCTCCAGCGGGTGTCCCCTTGCGAGAGCCAGATTGTGAAGAGCGCAGCATGCAACCACTATCAGTGACACCCGCTCTGTGGGTATTGTAGTGATCCCCTTCAGCGGTCCAGGCACTGGAAGCATGACTTGAGAAGACCTATGGTCCTCTCTATCACCACCCTTGTGGAGGCATGACTTGTATTGTAATGGTGCTCTGCGTCTGTTCTTGGGTGGCGGAGAGGTGTCATAAGCCACCTTTACAACGGTTAACCCTTTTCACCCAGCAGCCATCCATCCAGTTGAGCTGTAGCATTGAAGAGCCTTGGCACCTATGAGTGTCTGAGGATGTTAGCATCATGGGACCTGCCTAGGGAGCCTGGGCTCATGCAGCACTGCCCCTCTCTCAAATGGCCACCTCATGTGCTGGGAAACAAGTGTGCGGTGGGTGCTCTGCTCTGGGATAAAGTTCTGTTGTATAAGGCATTACTGGAGCGAGAGCCCACATCTACATGGCCATCTATTTTGATAGCCAGAGGGCATTCTGGGTGATGTGGTCCACTCTGCCCACTAAAAGACTACAGGCGTCAAGATGGTGGAGTGGGAGGCCAGGAGAAGCAGCAGCTGCAGCAATAGCGATACCCCAGCAGCTGGAATGTTAGACAGGATGGGAAGGAAGTGCATCTTGCTTCCTTCCCAAATTCCTCCTCTGCAATAAAATCACTCAACTTCCTGGGCCTCGGGGACTGAGTGAGTGAGTGAATGTGAGAGTGAGTGTGAGTATGAGAGAGAGAGAGTGTGAATGAGAGAGAGAGCATGAGTGAGAGAAAGTGAGAGAGTGTGTGAGTGTGAGAGTGAGAGAACGCTGAGAATGGGAGTCTCACAGACACACACACACACACTCCTTGGTGGAGAGAAACACACATACACACACACACACTCTCTACCCCTCCTCCTCCTCCATCCCCAAAAACCTATCCACACACCAGGCTGGGAGAGAAGGAAAACCCAGGCTGAAAGGCAACCCACTTCCAGCCCCCACTTTCATCTGAACTCCGCTGAGGCCAGCTTGGATTGTGCGTCACCGGAGGCAACTGCACAGTTGGTGTAAGTTAAACCAAACTCCTTAGCTCAGCCCCTGTCCCTTCCCCCTTCCCTGGTGACCAGGGTTTTGGGCCTAATCTGTCTCTCTCTCCAACTCTGCTTCTTAACCAAAAAGGCAAAAAAATAGTTTTGCTAGTTCGCTCTAGCTGTTTGCCACTTTTTAATAGTCATTTTTATTAATTAGTTATTTTTAAAAAGTATCAATTTATTGCCTTGACATTGATTTTTTTTCACAGCAAGTTATTTATTCATACCTTAACTTTTTTTTTGAAATTCATGTTTAATGTTGTGCCAAATCAGATCTCAGGCAGCTGCTGCTGGGTTTCTTGTTGAAGTGGGATAAGGGGCTCACAAGAAGTCTGACTGCTTTTTACAGGGCTGGCAAAAGGGGCTAGTTTTGCTCCAAGAGCGATGGGAAGTGTTCAAAATGCTTAGCACGTCTGGCAGCATCTATGCAAAGAGAAACAGAGGTCTCTGATCCTTTGTCAGAACTAGATCATAGACCTAGTATCTGCTTCTCTCTCCACAGGTGCTGTCAGCTGGCCGGCTGAGTATTTCCAGCATTTTCTGTTCACATTTCAGATTTCCAGCATCTGCAGTACTTTGCTCTCCTTTATATGCTTCATGCTGGGCATTTGTAAGTGTGGTTAGTTTCGATTTAAAATGAGAAAATATTTATCACCCGATGCAAAGTGTAATTTTTCTGTTGAAGCCCACTTGTGTGGTTAGAATAGCATAAAATTGCAGGTGAATTGGCTGGTGCTAATTTACTGGAAGGATTTGCCATTTTTAAACTTGGAAGCGAAACCAGCAGTCATAAGCCAACAGAATAGGTCACTGTTAGTTCAAGATATTCTTATTTGTACATGGGATTGTTGTTTACGGTGCTTGTGAGGTTCAAGTCTTTTGGATATTACTGTCTGGATACTGCATAGAGCCAGGTTCAAAGAAGCAGAGCTGGTTGCATAATATGAACGACCAAGTTGTGCGTAACTGTCTGACAAAGCAGTTGTTGCAAAGTGTAACGTATTGAAACCTGAGCTTTCAATGGGCTTTATAAATAGAGGCATAGGGTACAAAAGCCATTTAAACAGTTCAACCCCACTGTGACTCTGGTTCCTAATTTTGGGCACCCGAAGGATTAAGGGGCATGGTTGGGGTGGGAGGGTGAATAATGGGCCTGCAAACAGGCAAAGCACCAGGGTCCATGATTTCTCTCCCTGGCCCTGCTATGCCAGTATTAATAATGCCCAGGATACTATATGCTTTATTAACCGTGCTGTCAACTTGCCCTGCCATCTTCAATGACATGTACATATACACTAAGGTCCCTCTACTCCTGCACCCACTTTAGAATTGTACCCTTTAATGTATATTGTCTCTTCATGTTCATCTTACCAAAATGAATCACTTCACATTTCTCTGCACTGAATTTCATCTGCCATTTGTCTACCTGTTCCACCAACTTGTCTTTGTCCTTTTGAAGTTCTACACTATCCTCCTCACAGTTCACAATACTTCCAAGTTTCATATCATCTGCAAATTTTAAAATTATGCCCTGTACACCAAGGTCTAGGTCATTAATATATATCAGGAAGAGCAAGGGTCTCAACACCAACCTCTGGGGAACTCCACTACAAATTTTCCTGCAGTCTGAAAAATTCATTAACCACGATTCTCTGTTTCCTGTCACTCAGCCAATTTTGTATTAATTTTGTATCCATGTTGCTACTGTCCCTTTTATTCCATGAGCTATAATTTTGCTAACAAATCTGCTGTGTAACACTGGCCAGAATTTTCCTGCCAGCGATTTGGGGGCGGGGCCCTCTCGCCGATGGGAAATGATGCTGGATGACGTCGGGAGGAACCCCTGACATCATCCCGATCCACTTAAATTTTTAGGAAGACGGGCAGACAGTGAAATCAGCTGTTCGCCCGCTGACCTGTCAATGGCCAATTGAGGCCATTGACAGGATCATTAAGCTCATTGAAAGACCTGCCCGTCCAACCTTAAGGCTGGCGGGCAGGCCAGGAGCCCCAGCGGGCTTCTGAAAAAAGATAAAACCTCATCCACTGGCGGGATGAAGTTTCATCTCAGTTTTAAAAAAGTTTATTAATGTTTCACTCAGATATATTAACAAGTCCCATCTCGTGTGACAGTGTCACATGAGGGGGACATGTTAATAATGTTTTTCTTTCTCTATTTTTAAAGTTTTTTAAACATTCAGCGCTCTACCTGAGACAGCACTTAGTCTCAGGGAGCAGTGCGCTCTTTCGTGCGCATGTGCGTAACAGCGCACTTTGACAGATGGGGAATCCCTCCAGCCCCCGCACAGGAAGTGCATAGCGCTTCCCATCGGGCGGCCCACTGGGCGGGCCTTAATTGGCCCGCCCACTCAAAATGGCAGCCAGCCCCGTTTCGGCGGTGGAGTTCGGCTGCCCACCCACCGCTGAGCCGGTGGGGCCCGCCCGCCTATCAAGGTCAAAATTCTGGCCACTGTATCAAAAGCCCTTTGGAAGTCCATGTACACCACATCAACAACATTACTCTTACCGACCCTCTCTGTTACCTCATCGAAAAACTGCCTTTAGCAAATCCATGCTGGCTTTCCTTCATTAACTAACATTTGCCCAAGTGAATCAAGCAGTACTTGCTTAGCAATAACCTACTCACTGACGCCCAGTTTGGGTTCCGCCAGAAGCACTCAGCTCCTGACCTCATTAAAGCCTTGGTTCAAACATGGATGAAAGAGCTGAACTGCCGAGGTGAGGTGAGAGTGACTGCCCTTGACATCAAGGCAGCATTTGACTGAATATTGCAGCAAGGAGCCCTAGTCAATGGGAATCAGGGGGAAAACTGTCCACTGGTTGGAGTCATACTTAGCACAAAGGAAGATGGTTGTGGTTGTTGGAGGTCAGTCATCTCAGCTCCAGGACATCACTGCAGGAGTTCCTCAGGGTAGTGTCCTCGGCCCAACCATCTTCAGCTGCTTCATCAATAACCTTCCTTCCATCATAAGGTCAGCAGTGGGGATGTTCACTGATGACTGCACAATGTTCAGCACCCTTCGCGACTCCTCAGGTATTGAAGCAGCCCATGTCCAAATGCAGCAAGACCTGGTCAATATCCAGGCTTGGCCTGACAATTTGCAAGTAACATATGTGCCACACAAGTGCCATCACAAGTGCCAATGACCATCTCCAACAAGAGAGAGTCTAACCATCGCTCCTTGGCACTAGCATCACTGAATTCCCCACTATCAGTGTCCTGGGAGCTACCATTGACCAGAAACTGAACTGGACTAACCACGTACTGTGAACCACAAGAGCAGGTCAGAGGCTAGAAATCCTGTGGCAAGTAACTCACCTCCTGACTCCACCATCTACAAGGCACAAGTCAGGAGTGAGATGGAATACTCCTCACTTGCCTGGATGAGTGCAGCTCCAACAACACTCAAGAAGCTTAACACCATCCAGGACAAAGCAGCTGCTTGATTGGTACCCCTTCCACAAACATTCACTCCGGCCACCACTGACAAACAGTGGCAGCAGTGTGTACCATCTATATGAAACACTGCAGAAACTCACCAAGGCTTCTTAAGCAGCACCTTCCAAACCCATGACACTACCTTCTAGAAGGACAAGGGCGGCAGACACATGGGAACACCATCATGGGAAGTTCCCCTCCCAGCCACTCACCATCCTGACTGGCATCAAGGGTTGTGGGGAGAGAGCTGGAGTACGGCGTTGAGATAGAGGATCAGCCATGATCATATTGAATGGGGGAGCTGGCTCGAAGTGCCGAATGACCTACTGCTGCTCCTATTTTCAATGTTTCTATGTTTCTATATCACTGTTCCTTCACTGTCGCTGGGTCAAAATCCTAGAACTCCCTCCCTAACAGCACTGTGGGTGTACCTACACCACAGGGAATGCAGCAGTTCAAGAAGGCAGCTAATCACCACATTCTCAAGGGCAATTAGGAATGGGCAATAAATGTTGACCTACCCAGCGATGCCCATTGGGTAACTGAATAAAAAAAGGCCTGTTCACGGGTTTCAGTTCACATTGTGAGTACCGTAGGCTTTCGGCTTCTGCACTCATTACTATGAGGAGCGACTGCCCAATGTTCATTAAAGCAATGGCCAGCCACCAATGTGTCATCAATTCTTTACAGTAATTCCTTAAATAGCAAGTCATTGTTCTTGATAAAAGGAGGATCAGTAGCTCCACACAGATTAAGCTCCTTGAGCAAGTATATGTTTTCATATACATTCGTCTGAGAGCAGGTTTCTTGCATTTTGTAACAATCCAAGTTGTTTGCTGTTGAGCACTGAAATTCATAAAACGTTGACATAAGAAACAAGCAAATCAGGCAATATTTCCTAATAATTCCATTAGTGGCCCTTGGGGCATTATCATGCAAAATGGACTCTCAATACAGAGAGGATAATAGAACTTAATGCAAATAAATTACAAAGAATAAATCCAATTTGGAGATTCAGATGACAGCAAACACAAAAGCCAATCTTCAGATTTTATGTTAAACACAGACAATGGATTACTACCCAAAGTTTACACGTTGTTATACGTTCTCATCTGCAATATGTGGCAGTGAATTTTGATTAGAAATATTTTTTATAAATGTTAATCTCTCTGTCATTTCATTATGATCTGAGACAAAGCATATTACTAATCTCATGATGGGGGAAATGATGCGATGGGATTGGCAGTATTTCATAATTTATATTACGTGCCATTAACACTGAGCTTGCAGGACTCACTGAACACTGTTAATGATAACGCCATCAGCATTGAATTCATCATCTGTTAACTGACAGCCACCTTTATATATAAAATGCAAATGGCAGGAACCTTTATTTACAGGTGTTGAAAATTTAACTCAATAAAACTTCAGAACAGAAGGCTTCGAACGCATTTTTTTAGGGTCCTTAAGTAATGAATTCAAACAATATTTCTGAGAGGAAATGTTAGCAGTTTCTATTGGAACAGAGATATTAGCAATTACCAGAAAGCATTTACTGTACAACTGTTCACTCAGTTTATTCAGAATGGACAATATGCCTTCAGTCACAAAGGTTCCAAATATTTCAATGGGTCTTGGTTACTCCCCTTGTGCTGAATGTACTGATGGCACTTTACAGATCAAGCATCGACATACCTGCACTTTTGTTTCAGTCCTGGTGGGGAAAGCAGTACGATTCTTCCATGGTAACGGGGGACAGAACCACTCTTTTTCACTGAGGTATATGAGGAAGGAGCAGTCTGTGCCATCAACACCATAATAAGCATAGCAAGGGTCTGAGGTCCACCGGGCTCTCATCCACTTCATTAGCCAGCAACGATGAGAGGAAGAAAATGGAAAAAAAAAATCCATTATTATCTATGGAATTTTTCACATATTCTTGCACATATTTTTTGTAGAGCTGTATTGCAAAGTTGGATTTGAAGTCTGGCTTCCAGAAAAGGGGGAAAGGAATCTCATGAACTGTGAACCATTTACTGCCCAAGAATGCATCTTATTAATACAATTGCTTTGATATATTTCATTGTGCTGCAGTCTCAGAGTTGAGTGTACTGAGCACATGCATTTTTAAAATTACATGTGATAATTCAATAACGGTAAACTGCTTTCTATTTATTCCATTCACTTGGGAAACTGATTTAAGTGCTTTTTGTAAGTTGAGTTATATATCTTTGATATAAACCTAAAGTGTATCAAAAAAGAATGAATTGCGTAGTGGGTATATCAGTAGAAAGAAAAGGTTCCTCCAAGCACCTTTAACAATCTGTCAGCCAGTGATGTGCTTGTAAAGCTCAAACCTGCTGTGTGTGTTGGCTGCTCAGCCAGGCAGTAATAAACTGTAGCACATTGCTTTACATGCTAAAATGAACACCTGGATCAATGTGTTGAAAGCTAAAGTTTGTTAATCCTATCTTAAGTAGAAATAACAATTTCAGACCAGTAACTTGTTGTTATGTAAAATTAAGTCATCAGGATTTCACCAATCCACTGGTAAGTAAGTAGGAAATCACCAAGTCGGCATTTGTTGAGCCCAGACAAATGATTCATATTGCAGCTAGATCATGAATCAGCTGTGTGCTTTTGTCAAACACTGACCAATAATTAGCAGTGAAAGCCAACATGGCTTGGAAAAGAGAATAGATAAAAATGATGTAAATGTCAGCTTGAAAATGTTTTTCCTGAGGACACTGCAGTGCTACATTTTTAGTGCATTGGCAAACCTAATCAAAGCAATCTTTTGCATGTTAAGGGGCTGTGTAAGGCACCATACCTAGGCAGTTCTTTAACAAGTACAAACACATTCACCAATGCGACATTAAAGGATACAAATACAGTTTACACGAAGGATTATGGTATTTGGAAATGTGTCTTAGCACACATTTTCTGATTAATCAATGCTCTGCTCCATGTTGCTGGCAGCACAAAGAGTATTCCATGTACTAAAGTGCACAATGTTGGCAAAATAGTGTGTAATTGTATTAATATTAGCTTGCTTGGCAGTTAAAATGGGGAACAAATTATGTTGGTCCGATTTAAAATGCACTGAAACAGTGCCTGTTGTTAAGAGGTGATACCAGGAAGTAAGTGATTTTGACAGAAGAATGTCTGTATACTCAGTACAATTGGGATTGTTTTCAGTGCTTCGTGGAACCAGCCTTGTCTCAGGACGAGGAATAACAGCAGGGTTCCAGATATGCAATGTGGCACAAAATGCACAATATCAACAGCTAAAATTACACGTGACATCAGGTGTACTCTCCTGAACACACCTACTTAGATTTCCTAATCATAATGCCTCAGAAGCAAAGGCTTAATAAGGAGGCAGCAACCAAGCTGTGCCATCTCATACAGGTTCCACTTTCATTGCCCATCAAACTCAATGTGGGCTTCAATATTTATATTGCTAGCTACTTCCTGGCTAAAAAGAAATCTGCAGTTTAACTATCCCACCGCCTACAAATGCATCAAAGAAGTGACTGATGGCTTTATCCAGGAGGCCCAGCATCTTTACAGCATTCAGCACTGAACAGCAGCAGCGTGAGAGAATTGCAAAATTTTAATCCACTGCTGACTTTATGCAAGTGTGATGAGTGACTGATTCTACCCTTGTAGCTGCTCGGACCCCATTCATTAAGCAGTGGCCTACATTAACAGAAAGTGCTTCACTGAATGTGTAGCTATTCTGCTACGACCACACAGAATCATGTAGGTCAATGCCCTCTTCCTCCATAGTTGCCACAAAACATTTATTTTGCCTTACTTGAAAAGGAAGGTAAAGTGGAAAGGTGGCTTCCGTGAGACCAAGGCCATTTTCTCCATTCCCAGCTAATAACATCCATGGACAGAAGCATAGCATAGATACAAGACACATGACCTCTAAGATCATTATAGAGCTTCTCAATGGCATCTTAAGCCAACACCTTAGGTGCCTGAACAGCTAAGGCTTGACTTAAAATATAGCCACTCAGCATTTCCAAGGTCATTATCTTGTACTGCAAGCTATATAACTTGGGCTTAGAGCCTAATTTTATGGCAAGTTTTAGAAAGTACACAGCTGTCTCATCTTTCCCAGTGCCACTTAGCTATTAAGTGAAATCCTAATTGCATTTCACAGCAGGTTTAGAGAACAGCACCCTTTTGATTAGCTGGGCCTACTTTGTGCAAAAGAAAGACTGGAAATAGCAAAATTGTTTATGGATCATCAGGAATATATTTATCTGGTAGCTTTTAGCGTCTGACAATTAACTGCTAAATAGCATAACAACAGTAATTTCTAGGCTTAAATGTATTAAAAATAAATCATGGGCAGAATTTTGCCCTTGGATGGCGAGCGAGCCCCACCGGCTTGGCAGCAGACGGACAGCCGAGCCCCGCCACTGAAACGGGGCCCGCCGCCATTTTAAGTGGGCAGGCCAATTAAGGCCCGCCCAGCGGCATCCCCGACGGGAAGCACTATGCGCTTCCAGTGTGGGGTGGGGGGGAGGGAATCCCCCAGCTGTCAAAGTGTGCACTGCTCCCTGAGGCAAAGTCCTGTCTCAGGGAGAACACTGACAGTGTCAAAAACATTAAAAATAGAAACATTAAAAAATTATTAACATGTCCCCCTCATGTGACAATGTCACATGAGATGGGACATGTTAATAGAGAACACATACACTTTATTAATTTTTTACAATACGGACATGAAACCTCATCCCGCCAGTGGATGAAGTTTCATCAATAATCTGGAGCCCGCTGGGGCTCCTGGCCTGCCCGCCAGCCTTTAGGTTGGATGGGCAGGTCTTTAATTGGGTTAATGAGCCTGTCAATGGCCTCAATTGGCCATTGACAGGTCGGCGGGCGGACAGCGAAAGCAGCTGTCCGCCCGCCATCCTAAAAATTTAAATGGACCAGGATGACGTCGGGGATTCCTCCTGACGACATTCCGCGTCATTTTCCCCTCGGCGACTGGGCCCTGCCCCCAAATCGCCGAGGGAAAAATCCTGCCCAATGTAAAAAGCATGCTGTAATATGTGTGGGAGCATGTAAGCTTGGTCTGAAGTTATGGCAACAGTGAAGAAAAAATGGCAGATAGGGAAAACCTTTGGTAACTTCTTAAGACCAAAATTTCTAAAAAGCTCAGATCTGGAATTTTGAAAGAAAATACATTTTCATTAAACTAAATGCACAATAATTCTCTTAAAAGATATTTTCATTGTCAAATGATGTACTTAATATTACCGGCTACTATTTACTTCTTAGTAGACTATTTGAGAGGGATTAATGATATGCCTGTAGGTGAACCCACTTAAAAATTAACATTTTATCCATATCATAAATACTCCAAGGCCAGAATTTTCTCGTCAGCATGCAGGGGCGGGCCCCGCATGCCAACGTGTCAAATGACACGCGGTGGCGTCGGGCGAGTGTCCCGACATCACCGCACGCCATCGCGATATTTCGTTGGGCGGGCGCGCGATGATCTTGGATGTGCGCCCTTCATTAATTAACGGGCCACTTAAGGCCCTTGAGGCAGCAACTGATGGCGATTTTTCGGGGCCCGTGCGATCTTCAGGTTGTTGCACAGGTGCATCGGGCAGGCAGGTAGGACACATTTGTATAAATCTCATCCATGGGCAGGATAAGAGGGGCGAGTGTTACTTGTCAGACATTTAATGCTTCAAGTTAATGATACTTGCCTGTGTGAGCAGGAATACTTCAAAACTCTTTACAGCTGCTTGGAGAAGAATAACAGCCTTCAGGTCAGGACTCTGAGTAAACATCATTTCTGGGGCCTTGCTGGTTTCAGGAAGCCTCCCCTTAGCCTGGGAATGGGAGTTGTGCTACCCACTGGAGGCACCTCCTCTGAGGAGGAAGGGAGGGCCAGAAGCGGGAGGAAGCCAAGAGTCCACATTCAGCCTCCAGGGCTGCCCCCTTTGGGAGGAGAGGCGCAGGCACAGGGCCAACAGGAAGTCCAAAGTGAAAGGGGCCTCAGAAGATGCCATTATCCTGCTGTCAGGGTATACTAACGGCAAAGCAGCTACCTCAATATGTCTGAGGTGCAGTGCTAAAGGAGGCTCTGTCTCTCAAGGGAGACAGTCACCTCCATCTGTCAGATGATCGGCCCTGAGATCTACGCCAACTGTGTGGGTGGGCACCCCATGCCAGTGGCATTGAAGGTCACAGCTGCCCTCAAATTCTATGCCTCTGGCTCTTTCCAGGGGTTGGCAGGTGATCTTTGAGGAGTCCCCAATCAGATGTCCACACTTGTGTCAAGCAGGTGACAGACGCTCTGTTCAGGCGTGCATTGACTTTCATCCACTACCACTGGGATCAGGCCAACCAGACAGAGTGAGTCAGAGGCTTCGCCGCGATTGCTGGCTTCCCCTGCATATAGGGTGCAATCGACTATGCCAGCGGGTGAGCCCGGTGCCTTCATCAACAGGAAGGGATTCCACTCCTCGAACATGCAGATAGTGTGTGATCACAAGATGCAGGTTCTACAAGTCTGTGCAAGGTACCCTAGCAGCTCCCATGACGCCTACATCCTCAGACACTCCCAGGTGCCGAGGCTCTTCAGTGTTCCAACGTGGCTGGATGGATGGCTGCTGGGTAACAAGGGCTATCCCCTCAAAGGGTGGCTCATAACACCTCTCTGCCATCCAAGAACAAATGCTGAGCAGCGGTACAATAGGAGCCATGACTCCACAAGGGCGTTGGTAGAGAGAACACCTGTCTTCTCAAGATGCGCTTCCGATGTCTGGACCGTTCAGGGGGCGCACTCCAGTATCCCCCAGATCGTGTGTCGCTGATAGTGGTTCCTGCTGCGCTCTCCACAATCTGGTGCTGGAAAGGGGCGACGCAGTGGAGGAAGAAGATGTAGATACAGTTGCTCTGGCTGCACACGATGAGTCCAGTAGTGAGTCTGGGGATGAGCACGCACAGGAGAACGTTGAGGGGGTATACTGTGACCTGGGCATCCTCGAGGGAGGCAGGGATGCCTGGGAGGTTTTAATCCAACAAACCTTCAGCTAGTCCACCACAGATGGACCTCCAACACAAGCCAGGGCTGCAGGCTCCATACTTGATACCTGAGTGCACAATCTGTCTGGTTATGAACATTAACTAAGTGCCTTGTCAATAAAGCTCAATGTCAAACAAGTCACTCATAACATCTTGGGTTCTCGTCCACCTGCAGAAGTAAGGAATCACCCTGAGCCATGCTCACATATCAAAATTTAATGATTTAACAAAATGAAGCACAAAAAAAAAAAATTGCAAAAGTGTTACGCAGAGTGGTCATCAACTAATAGCAGGGCAACATAAAACCACCAGTGAGAAACCCGTGGTGTGCCTAAGGTACCTCAAGTTTACGTTTCCAGGTGCTACGTCTAGGTGCTCCCCCCTCACTGGCACTGGCATCTGAGACAGCCTGCTCACTCTGCTGTCCTGTTGGCCTCGATGACCTTGGCGGGCATCCTCTGGCCCCTGGAGCCTTTGATGGCCCCGCCTGGAGGGAGCGGCCAGTTCCGTAGCTGGCATCTCGCCAGTTGCCGGAGCCTCATCGGATCCCACGGTCACTGGCAGAGGGGCGGAGGAGCTGCTGCCCTCATCCGGAGCACCCTGAGAGGAGCCTGCAGAGATGACAGGCAGCTCCTGCTCCAACATGAGATCAATTCGGACCTCCCTGCTCACTGTTGATGGATGGGCACTGAGCTCCCAAACCATCTCCCACACTGGCACTGACCAGCTGAGGTCAATTCTGTTGTGAGGGCTTGCAGGTCCAAGCGCAACGCCAGGAGGCCCGGATTGTTCTCCTGGGGGAGTCTCTCCATGAGAGTCACCACTCTCTCCATGGAGGAAGCATGACGCTCGGCCATGAGGCTCATTGCATTGGTGATGCTCCATGTGGACTCCTCCAGCACGGGCACCATGCCATGCCTTGCCTCATGTATCTCCGCCAGATCCTCCCGCATACCCTGCTGCACTTCCAGCATCTGCTGCCTCATGGACGACTCCAGAGGCACATCATCAGCCACCAACCAAGCATGTGCCTGGTCCCCAGCAGTGCTCCGGCTGCCGGTGCCATGGGCACTCTCTGTCTCTGCCCGCTCCTCAAGCAAGTGTGAAGTGTCCTCACTGCTGTGCCCCGGGACACTAGCCGATGATTTAATTCCCACTGAGATGCTAGTATCTGCGCTGGTGCCTGCCTGGCAGAGATGGTGTGACGCTGGTGAGTCCATTTGTTCAGGGCCCTCAGGGGTGAGAGGTGGCCCCTCTTCCTCCTCCTCCTGGTCCTGCTCCAGTGATGCTGAAAGGAAGGACAAGGACATTTGATTAGTTAAAGTGCAGACAATGTCAATGTGCATGCCTGTCCCCCGGATCAGTATGCGCTCATCCTTCCATAATCAATGGTCAACCCATGTTGCAAACTTCAATCACTGAACATTCAACAGTGCCATGGCTGCTGGGGTACACATGGTGACCTCAGTGCTCAGCAATCTTACTTCCCCATGGCACCCCAGCCTCACCGCCACCGGTGGACCTGGGTACATGGCGCCTCTCCAGTTCCATCGCCTCCTGCTCGTATCTGGTGACGATGGCCAACTGGGCCTGGCCTCTGCCAGTCCTCATCCGCTCGGCGGCATTGTGTGCGGTCTTCTCCTGAAAAGGAGAGAGGAGCATTGATTAGCCCGGCCTGTACCTGGATTCCCATCGCATCCCTGCCACCCCAGCCAGAGTGGGACATTACAGGGCTCCAGTGCTTCGTCACCCTGCAGCTGCCGCACACTCACACCAAGAAGCCAGGGCTGACCCCCTCTTGCCCACATGCTGCCTCCATCACATTTGGCACTACACGGTCTAACCTTGCAAAGCAATGAAGCACAAGCACGTGGAACACCAAGGGCAGCAGATGGATTGGTGCCTCACCACCTGGAATTCCCCCCCCAACAGGTCAGCACCCTGACTTTGACATGTTTCGCAGTGCTTGGTGGGAAAGCCTACCTGCTGTGTTAAGTGACCTCTGCCAACATGGTACTCACCCTTCCCGAGCACAAGAGGTCGATCCGGATCGCTTGCGGCACTGGACCCACGTGCGTCGCACCACATCATGGGAGCTGACTATGTCCGTCATCTCCTCCCAGGCACGTTTGGTCAGGTGAGAGGAGGCCTCTACCTCCTATCCCTCGGAACGAGGACCTCCCGCTGTGCTGCCACCACCTCGTCCGGGAGGCAGCTAGGTACTCATCAGAAAACTGAGGGTCACACTGCCCCACTGCCCTACCCTCCTGCCTAGCCTGCTCTCCAGCAGCGCTCTGGGGAGCCCTTCTACTGGCCACAATGAACAGCCTTTGCAAGGCTGCCTGCGCTCTGTTTGAACAGGCCGCCGGGTCGCCGTTAGACCTGGTGTTCATTGCACTCCCGCCGCCGCCAGCCCACTCCCGCTACCCTTGGGAGCCGCGCTTCATGCTGGGCGGGCCTTAATTGACCCACCCACATGAAATGGCAGCGCGAAGCTGATCGCGGGCGGTGATCGGCCCCGAAGCCGATCGCGGGCGGTGATCGGCCCCGAAGCCGATCGCGGGCGGTGATCGGCCCCGAAGCCGATCGCAGGCGGTGATCGGTCCCACACCCGCCTGCGCCTGCTCCCAAAGGGCCTGCCCGATAGGGAGAAAATTCTCTCCCAACTTTGTTTGGAGAAAATTTTATTAGATGGCGCACATACTCATTGAAAAAAACACCAAGCCATCTGTGCCCCTGTATGAAAACCAGGGTCGCTGGATAGTTTGGTCAGTTTAGCATTGCTCAACATGCTGAAGGGAATATCACAATATTCACATGGATACAATGGAAACAACTTTTGCCCCATTATTTAATAGTTGCATCATTTAACAAATACAGCACGATTAACTAATGTGAGCATTTTTGAACTTCAGTGGCTGCTGAATTTATTGCAAGTTGTGCCACAGAGAATTTGAGTATTGCTGAAAAACGACATGTTGTTGAAGCTTTTCATCTTGCACTCATCAGGACAGTTCACAAGAATACCAAATATAAAGGGAACAACAATTCATACTGCATGAGAAGAGGGTGCTGATTGATTGGCAAGTGGACTCCGATTGGTAGAGGCGTTGCCATGGAGAATGCACCAGTTAACTGATGACTGATAGTTAATTGTCAAGCTTTGTTTAAATTCAAACTAGGCAGGTTGGCTCTGACTGATCAAGGCATTACCTCTACCAATCAGAGTCCACTTGTCGACCAATCAGCACTCTCACCTTGTGCACTATAAATTGTTGTTCCCTTTACATTTGGTATTCTTGCGAATTGTCCTGATGAGTCAAAAAGATGAAAAGCTTCGACAAAATGTCCTTTTTCCGCAATACTCAAGTTCTCTACTACCAAATGACTATTTCTATAGAGAATTAATCAATACAAATTGGTCCATGGATGGCCAATGCTGTATTTTTCCCTGTGGGATGATCAAAATAATTGATTTAAAAAATGATTTGACTGAAAAAAACAGCACAAGACATAAAAAACGGCCAATAACATAAAGAAGAATTTTTTTTCGGCATTATTGCCAAAGAGGGTCCTGGGCACTGGTTGGCGAACCAATGGGAGACCCATGTCGCTTCAGTGGGGCAGGCCCAACCAAATTAAGCATCCAGACACATTTAAGTGGCCACTGTCATGCCTTCAGTGGGATTCAAGACCCTATTGGTGGAATTCCTGTGCCCCTGAGAGCCTCTGGCCAATTATAAAATCGGCAGATGGCTAGTATAGGTTGCGCTACCATAAGTGGTGGCTGCTGCCGGTACTACAATGAAGCCTCCACCAGAGATCATTGTGAGGTCCCTGGGGAGTGGAATAGTTTGGGGATTGTGCAGAGGGGACAGGGGTCGGATGCAAGGGCAGTCGGGGTGGCTTTCAGTGGGCACCTACCATCCCGATGCCAGCTCCCTCGATTGAGCACTGGGCGTCTTTGAAAGAGCGACCCCCCAACAACCCCCCGAAAGGCCACGGGCAAACCCAACAGGATTTACTGGGGGCCTTCAAGAGGCACAGGAAACCCGTGTGTTAGGGAGAATCCCTGAGCCACAGCTAAATCTCTTTGGGCTCCCGGATTATGACTTTTAAGTGGCTCATTAATGAGCCTAATTAAACAGCGGACGGGTTCCCTACATCAGGCCATTCCTGCTGCTGACTAAATGGGGGCCAGTTTCCCTGGTGGGAATGGGCTGTACGGCCTCTCCTGCAATTATCTGAGCCTGCCCACCACATATCCTACTCCAGTGGGCTCCATTGAATCCAACCCCTGGAAAGAGGGCTCCAGAGGAAGTTGAGAACCAGAACCTCAAGAAGTAGAAATATTAGGATTAATACCAGTGCCACTCACTACCAGTACGGAAACAGCCAGATTAGCTGAATAAGTGGATGGCTAAAGGGCTTGTGCATTAGGAAAGAGCTCAGAGCCCTGGAGCAACTAGTTCTGCAGCTGTAATGACCTGTACCTGAACAGGATTGGGCTGATAATGTATGGTGGAGGTTAACTCGAACTGTGGGGAAAAAGTTGAACCAATACGGCAGAGACAGAGAAAAATTAGAATGGAGTAATCAGCTAAGAAGGGAAAGTATGTTACATATATATAGATAATTAGAAAGTAAGCCAGATCAGTGGAAGTGACCAGCTGAATCTCAATAGCAGGGGCATTTGTGGGAGTGGAACATGTTACTTTCTCAGGATAACAGCACATTTGTATCCTTACCACACCTCAGAATGCTCCAGTAGCCACTAAGCCCTCTCACATCTGATTTTTTTTAAAGCTTCCAACCATGAGGATTATTGTCTAAGTCTTCCACCTCCGATTCTAAAGCTGCTGAGGAGGCAACTCATTGGAGCAGTAGAGTAGCTGCAAGAAATCATTCCATCCCTCTAAATCTGGTTGCGCACAAATCATGATCAAATCCTGTCATTTTTTGAAACCTTAGGCCAAGTTCTTCATCTTTTTTCCACTGAAAATAGATTTTATTTCTTTAACACCTCTGTAGTTCGAAGATGTCAAATCTCTGGAAATCTTCTTCTGAGTTCTCTCTGCTGCTTCTACAACTCTCCATAAGTATCATGGCAAAAGCAGGCTATGGCAATGTACAAATATTTCATATAGTGGCAGCACCACTTAATTGATCTTGTATTCCATTCATTTGCTTATGCACCCCAATATTTTGTCTGAATTTACAGCAGCAATGCACTGTGATAACCTTTAATGTTTCACAATATTGTTCAGATCTCTCTTTCCTGACTCATCTTATAAAAAGGGTTTTCATTTATATAGCACCTTTCCTGACCACTAGGCATTCCAAAGTGCTTTATGGCCAATTAATTGCTTTTGAAGTGTAGTGATTGTTGTAATGTAGGAAATGCATTTCCTACAAGAAAGAAAAGAGACAGAGAGGTTTGTGGAGGGAATTCTAGAGCGTAAGGCCTTGGCAGCTGAAGGCATGGCTGCCAATGGACAAGTGATTAAATTTGAGGAGTGCAAACATCTCAGGGAGATGTAGGGTTGGAGGAGATTATAGAGATAGGGAGAGGTGAGGCCATGAAGGGATTTGAAAAAAAGAAAAAGAGGTAGAATTTTAAAATTGAGGTGTAGCTTAACCAGGAACCAATGTACGTCAGTAGCACAGGGGTGATGGGTGAAGAAAGCTTGATCTGAGTTTGGACACAGACAGCACAACTTTGGATTGTGTCAAGGTTACAGAAGGTAGAATGTTGGGAACTGACAAGGAGTGCTTTGGAATAGTCAAGTCTAGAGGTAGCAATGGATGAGGATTTTAGCAGTATATACGTTGAATGTTGAACAATGTTTTGGGGATGGAACTCAGCAGTCTTCATAGTTCCCCTAAATTTGATAACTGCTTCCTGTCTTTCACAAACTCGTCTTCGACTGAGATTATTGTCCGAATTTGTATTAAGTACACTGGAATTATTTAATTTTTTTCAACCATGCATGATATGCTAACTATAATACTCCAAAGCATATTTTGATAATTCATTCTTCTGGCAACTACTCTCATGTTTGGTGTGTTGCAAAATTTCGGAGGCCGAGATGTTGAACACAGTAACTCCTGTGCTTCTGCTTACAAAGGAATGGAGTGAGTGAGGTTGACCAAGGATGAGCCAAATTTTTGTTGGGCTGTGTGAGGAAATTTGGCATCAGGAAGCTATATGCTAGTTTGCTGACATGTTCCTGCCCCTGGGCCATTTGGAAGCAGTTGGGTTGGTGGGGGTGGCTGTGACGGGCATGTTGCCAATTCAGCCACTCTCCTAATAACAACAGCAATTTTTCCAGCTGACATGAGAGCATCCCGCTGACACTGAAAGCCAGCGAATGGACAGGAGTGGCAAACAGGGGAGGCGGTGGGAGCAGCACTCCATCATTCCGTCATACAATTTAATGCTCTCCTGTCTCATCACAGCTGCCATTGCCAGAGGAGGATAGATGTGGCTGCAGGCCACCCCTTGGAGGCTGAGGTCTCTGTTTTTGTAAAGATGAAAACTCATCAGAGGGTGCCTTCATCTTGAGGTGCCCTCTCGTTGTCCTCCCTACATTGGCAGCTCCCATCTCTGACAGTGGGGTTGCTGAAGTTCAGAGCTGGATGGCCTCCCATTGGCCTTCCAGCCTCATGAGCCCATGCGCCCACCATCTTCAATTGGATGTTGAATGCATCATTTGGCCATTAATTAGCCATCTTGGTGAAAATTGCACAGGTATCAGAGCTGACACCAACACCTGGAAGTTCCTCTCGAAGTCACTCATCATACTGATTTGGAAATATATCGCGTTCTTTCACTGTCGCTGGGTCAAAATCCTGGAACTCCCTTCCTAACGGCACTGTGCATGTACCTACACCACATGGACTGCAGCGGTTCAAGGAGGCAGCTCACCACCACCTTCTCAAGGGCAATTAGGGATGGGCAATAAATGCTGGCCCAGCCAGCGACACCCACATCCCGCGAATGAATTAAAAAGAAAACAGAAATGCTCCCAATGTCGGGGTTATTATTTATGTGCTGGGTTGCTGTATATCCTAAGGACCAAATTATCTCATTAATGCTTAGATGACTCTAGTTCTAAATCCAAATAGTTTATTTACAGAACTTTAAAACATCTCAGAACTAACAGGAGTGTCAACTCACGTGATCTTTGCAGAGAGCCCCACATTCTTTCCGAAACATACCCAAATTTCTTAACTCTCTCTTTTACGAAATCACGCAAGTGTACAAGAATCAGTTAACAGACTAACCAATCAAACCCAGAACCATTAAATTATTGAACACTATAGGGGGTCTCAACTCAAAAATTAAAATTATATCCAACATTTCTTTTGGAAGGACAGTAGGCCAGGTTTGGTAACATAAAGGTGAGGATGAATGAATATTCTAGTTTCTGCATTATAACCTGGGGATTATGGAGTATTTGTGCAAAGCTTTCTTTAGGAAATTAGAAGTTTTAAGTAAAGACAGCAACAAGGTAATCTTGTAATCTTGGAAACAGTGGATTTGAATGGCCTTTTAATCATCCTTTTCATTCTTATGGTTTCTCCACCTTATTTCTGTCCCTGCTTCTAGATACATTCTATCTTTTTATTTCATCTTGTAAATGTTCAGGGACATCAATTTCTAAAGCGCTACTTTATTATTAATCCATAATTCTTGCATAGACTTAAATGTACCTTCTAATCAATCCAGGTACAAGTAAGGAAATGTATTGTTTTTGTAATTTAAAGCATAAGATAAAAATAAACTTCCAATTTCCACCACATTGAGTTTCTTTCCATTTTCTTAACTTGAAGGGATCATATTTATTCTTGAATACGTTGCTTACTATGCATGATCCTTTTTTGCCCAAAATTACTTATTGCATTTCCTAATATCTCTTGCATTTTTTCACAATCTTTTGTTTTATATATTATCTGTTTTCCTCACTTCCTGATGCAGAACTAATTTTAGAAGCATTTCAGTATTTTCTATATCTTGAATATCTTGCAATAAAATAACAAATAAACATAAGACAAAAATCTATTCTACACTGATAGTGCAGGCTGTAATTTAGACATGGTAGATGAATGCATGTGATCTTAACAAACTGAAGACACCCTGGAAGATTCTAAGAAGATCAAAGAAAGTATGTGTTATTCACCTGACATGTTTGATGAGAAGATGCACAGTTGATTGCTGTTACTAGTTGTACCACGCAGATTTGGTTACTAACTATTTGGTTTTCTTTTTTCTTATTAAATATGCAAATTACTTTTTCATGCAATTCTCATCCCCATGGTTGAATCTAGCTGGATACCACAATATATTTACGATCCCATTAAGATCTCTGTAATTGAGCTCAACTGTTGTCAGTTTACATTTGTGGAATCACAATTTTCAAGTCCAGGCAGACCTACCAGTGTTACTAATTTAATACTAATTCAGCATGTACATAACATAGCTTATATTTAATTGATTCAACGTATTTGGATTGATGCTGACATCACATAAATGAAGACATTCGACAGCGCAGGATTTAGTGCAGTATAGTGCAGGTCATGCTGTGTAGTGATATGACTGAGAAAATATGTACCACGTTTGATGACTGTATTGCTGTAACTGTACCGATGGAAGAAAGCTGTATGCAGCAAATAGTAATTGCTTGCACCCTGGATAAAGGAAAGGCCAGATAGTAATTGTGTAAACTAAATGGATTGCCTGTTGCAGAGTAATTATGTGTCCTGAATAAAGGAAAGGTTTTGGTAGTAATTGTATACCCTGGATGAGTTGCCTACATTATAGTAATTGTAAGTAACAAAGCAGAGACATGAGGATTAAGTTGTCCCACTAAGGTTTCTAGATCTGGTGTACAGTGAAATGAATGACGATGAGAAAATAATTGGTTGTGATAAATATAGAATTACAATTAAACTAAAGTTCATAAATAAAGGACGATTACACACTCTTCTATCATCAACTATGTAGCAATGCAGAATAAAGTCTGACAAATCATTGAAGCAAATCCATATATAACACTATACTAGCACAGTAGGGCAGGAGAAAATAGAAACAAATAATGCTGTCTGAAAAGCAAATGTAATAAATGTGCACCTTCCAAAATAGAAAATATATTCTTCTTCATAGTTGCTGGGATTGTAAAGAACCTCAGTGTTCTCTTTGTCTTTATATATAATGTAACTGCATTGGGTTGCATTATTAAGTCACTGAAGTGAGTGCGTACCACAACAATAAAAATGCTCATTGTTCACCCTTAAGAAACAATATCCTAGATAGTTTACAATAAGTCAAATTTAATTCACTACCAAATATAGGATTGCCTATGGAAGCTAGGTTTTGTGCTGATTAAAGTTATGGGGGAGTAGCCTGATGCAGAAACTGCCTTGTTATAATAAACATTAGCCAAACTCAAGTAGAAAAGAGGTTAACAATGCATATGAACATTCAAACCTCCCCACTAAATAAAAATCTGTACTCAGCCAAGAACCACTATGAAATTGTTATATTACATTGCAATTACACATTGCATCAGACAATTTGACCTAACCACCCTGTGTTGGTGTTTATCACACAAACAAGCAGCAGTCTTAATCATACCTGCTCAGTTTGTTTGCATATTCCTTTATCTATCTTTGCTTTAGCCACCTAAATGACACATTTATAAACATTGGCATGTTCTCTTGAACAAAACGCTGGGTCAAACCAAGAAATGCTAATAGTTAGGAAGATTGCACAGACAAAATCTGAAAGATATTACACAAAATAAAATATAGTAATCACCCTAATTGTTAATTGGGATGCTATTAAACGGTGTTCATTTGTCCTTCAGTTTCATCTTCTTATGGGAAGTGCCTGGCTTCCTTCCCAACAATTGTATAATTGAGATCAGGATCTCCAAGTCAGGAATTGCAAACACTTCTCATCATCAAACAACGATAAAGACAACTTGCATTTATATTGTGCTTTTAACATCATAAAACATCTCAAGGTGCTTTACAAGAGCATTATAAAGCAAGATTTGACACTAAGCCACATAAGGCAATATTACAGCAAAAGCTTGGCATAAGAGGTAGGCTTAAGGAGCGTCTTAAAGAAAGAAATAGAGGCAGAGAGGTCAAGAGGTTTAGTGGGAATTCCAGAAATTAGATTATAGGCAGCTAAAGGTGCAGCTTCTAATGGTGAAGCTATTAAAATCAGAAATGCTCAAGAAGCTAAAATTAATGGAGTACAGAGGTGTGGGGGATTTGTAGGGCTGGAGGATGTTACAGAGATAGAGAGGGAGGATGAGCCCTGGAAGGATTTGAAAATAAGGATGAGCATTTTAACACTGAGGTGTTGCTTGACTGGAAGCTGAGAAGTGCAGCATACTGTAATACTCATGAAGGATACCATCAAACAAGACTCTATTGTAGATTGTGTGCTTGGCAAAAGGAGAGGAGAGAATAATTGTTCTCTTGGCATAACAGAACTGGACTTTATTTCCATCAATGGTGCCTTGTGTCATTGTTATACTCAAGTGCCACAATAATATTGGCAATGTGAGTTATATATCCATTATTCGAGTTATACACACAAATTTTGGACTTGTTAAAATAGCTTCAAGTTTTAAAGAATCCCACAAGGGTTTTATAAAAGTGACAATGCTGTTTAAAATTTCAAGCACTGACTTTGTATTTATTATGAAACAATTATCTTCTGGTTCAAAGTTTACAAGCTACAAAATAAAGAAACATAAAAATCCAGCTAATTGGGAAGCAGTGGTTTCATTGGAGCCCTGCATGGATAGAATGACAAAGCAGGATAATTAATGCATTAGTTATTGAGACTCCTTGTTTATGATATTCTGGTAGTTAAAAAGAACACATGTAAAATAATTATTGAACAATTGTAATTCAGTGGTTAAATCTGGCTCTTGAAAAATGAAATCCTAATTAGCTATGATTTCCTTTAGTTTATGGGTATACACAAGGATTTGCACAATAGCTTTGACAGCTAAGCTCAATTGTCTTTAATTATTACAGAATTTTGGTACAAGTTCATAATAATATTTGCAGTTTTACTCAGAAATAGTCAGAACATTTTTATTCTTTGTTAAAATATAGTTTAAATGGATTTTACTTTTACTTATGTTTTGATGGATACAAAAGTGACTATATACTAATTTTGACTTAATTTGGAACTGTGGCTATTAAAGTATATTATTGTTCATTAGGAGAAGCAAACCAGTCACAAATAATCCTTGAAATCCAAAGATTTAGTCATTTCTGGCATAGATTTGAATCTGGCAACAAGTCAAGGGGATTTCTGGATGTCCAGTATCAATGATGTCATCAAGCAGCGTAAGCAGCAATCACATTAAGTAGTTACCCAGTGACCAAGCAGGAAGTAAAATGCATTGAAGTTTTCACTTTTAATTAAAATTTTGCAGAGACAAAAATGAATGATTAGGATGCACACATGGGATTAAGGTAGAAACTTAAATAGCAGAAATGAATTTTAAAAAGCTATGTTAAAAATGTGTATTTTTATCATGATGGAGAAATTTGACATTCTATAAATGTTAAATTAGCTTTTTAGGGTCACTGAGGCTGTTCATCAGTAATTATGCATTTAGTACACTGTCAAAACTCTGGTTACATCTCATTCAATAAGGTGTAGCTTTTTCAAGGATTTTGTTACATTGAGAGTAATAGAGTATAAGTACACGTTTTTGTTGGTTCAGTAATTTCTAATTGGGCCTTCAGCAGCATATCCTATGGGGAAGCATTGAATCACTTATAGCAAATAATTAATTTTTGTGTTTAAGTGCACATATATGGATATCAGAAGTTGCTGTCAGCTTCAGAGGAGTAATGACAGGGAAGGCTGACAGTTTAACTGTCATTACTACCACCCAATCCAGGCCAATACATCAGAACATCCTCCCAGCCTCACAATAACACCAACATGATTGTTTCTCATTTCGCTGATTCAGCAGCCTTTGAGCCGCATTTTATTGGGGCATATCTACACTACAAACTTGTCATTAGTGTGGAGTATTTCTTGCTCTGCGCCAGGCCTAACTTCAGCAATGCAAAAAAGGATTAAAGTCCAGCCTGGCTCTGCGATGAAGGAAAGCAGTTTTGCATTGATGCTGCACTTGTAGTGAAAATGTATCTTAAGGTTGCCAAATTTATTCAAAATTATGGGCAACTTTGGGCTGTGGAATGTCACACACCCATCACATACCCTCGAGCATATTAAGACAATGGACATTTTTTACTTTAAAAGTAAAAGAACAACATAGCATATGGACAACAAAAACAAAAAATGCTGAAAAAACTCAGCAGATCTAACATCATCTGTGGAGAGAAAAACAGGGTTAACGTTTCGAGTCCATATGACTCTTCTTCAGAGCTAAAGAGACCTAAAAATGTGAGGAAATGTATACTGTTTAAGGGGGGTGGAGCAGGTGAAATTGGATGAAAGGCCAGCGATAGATGGGGGCAAAGGAGAGATTGACAAAAATGTCATGAACAAAAGGACAAAGGACAAAGTGGGTGTTAATAGTAGTGGTAAGGGCTAAAGGAGGTGCTGATAGTGGCATTAAGGTAAGAAAGTAGAATATGATAATAGCAGGACAAGGGTAAGCACTCTGGAAAGAACATGAACAAGTGACAGATGGTCCTTGTGGGGGTGGGATGGGGGGGAGGGGATGGTGGTGGGGAAAAAAATCGAAAATAGAATAAAAAGTGGGGATAAAACAATGAATAGATGAATAAAAATGAAAATAAAAATATAAATAAATATGTAGATAAAAAATAAAATAAAAAAATAAAAATGAATAATGAAAAAAGGGATAAAAAAGGGGTGGGGGTGGAGGAGAGAGTTCATGGCCTGAAGTTGTTGAACTTAATGTTAAGTCCAGAGGCTGTAAAGTGCCTAATTGGAAGATGAGGTGCTGTTCCTTCAGTTTGCGTTGGGCTTCACTCGAACATTGCAACAGGCCAAAGACAGACATGTGGGCATGAGAGCAGGATGGTGCGTTGAAATGGCAAGCAACAGGAAGGTCTGGGTCATGCTTGCGGACAGACCAAAGGTGTTCCGCAAAGTGGTCACCCAGTCTGCGTTTGGTCTCTCCAATGTAGAGGAGGCATTGGGAGCAGCAAATGCAGAAGACCAAATTGAAGGAGGTGCAAATGAAAGGAATGCTTGGACCCTTGGATGGTGAGGAGGGAGAAGTTAAAGGGGCAGGTGTTGCACCTTCTGTGATTGCAGCACCACATTGCTTTTGGGGGGGCTCATGGGCAAGTATCTACCTACCAGACCAGTGGTAAGGCTTCCCAATGGCTGCAGGGCTAAGGCTTGCTTGGGGAAGGGAGAGAAGTGGCATCAGGAAAGGGAAGAGACTGCAGGGTGAGGGCTGTACTGGGGAAGGTGAGGTATCTCAGAGTATGTGTGGGGGCATATATTGATCTGTGCAAGTGGCCTCAAGATGGTGAGGGTTGAGGAAGCAGTCTCCAGATGAGATGAGGCTAGATGGAGATGTGAGAAAGTGTGTAGGAGAGTGAGTGGTGATGTCCCATGAGCTGGCAGTGAGTGAGATGCCAGTGAATGTGTGATGGGCTTGTGAGTGTCTGAGTTTAGAGTGATGAGACGGTTGACTCACCCTGGTGGCACAGATGAGATAATTCATCCTCTTTCTGCACTGGATGGCCAACCTCTTCTGTGCAGCGTTGGCACTGACCACCATTGCCAATACCTCCCAAGCCAGAGAAGTGAGATTGCTGAGCCTCCTGCGGCCAGAGCGGGGATAGAGGACATCATGGCGCACTTTAAAAGGCATTCCAGTGATGCCTCTTGGATTTCGGGGGGCATGTCTTCAGTGGAGCAGTCGTGGGTTGCAAGCATTGAAAACTGTGTACGTGGCTGCAGTTTAGATATGGCACCCAGAGTGAGGAACTGGTGAGGTAACTTGGAGGCTGATTCAGATGGTTTCCGCCAGTATAGTATACGGCATGTTTCCTGTGGCTGCATAATTAATGAGGCGGGAGGCAGGAAGCGGATGATATGGCACAAAAACCTGCCCTTGCAGCTAATGGGAAAAACATCTGTTTTCACACCTGCCACTGCACTCAGTGCAATTCAGGGAAAATTCCGGCTAAAGTTTCATGTCGTCCAGACTGAGCAGCCAGAGCTACAAAACAATTGGCCGGGATTTTCTAGCCACGCCCGCTGCCAGGATCTTCCGGTCCTGCCGAAAGTCAATGGGCTATTGGCTGGCCCACCACATCCACCACGGCGGGGCCAGGAAATCCCGCCCATCAGCTCTGCAGGGCTGAAGGTTCTGATCTTTAAAAATCTAGCCTGTCAGCTTCAGTATCAATTTCGCTGAGTTGCTGCATCGTTGCTTCCGACCTTTGGGCAGATTCATGGTACCGATTTTTTTTTTGAAAAGCCCGCCAGAAAACCCCAAAACTGCCCAAAGGTCAGCAGCAGCACAGCAACTGTTAGAAGGTTATGGTCCCCATAATTTTAGAACCAATTAGATGCTGTTTATGTTTGTGTGTGCGTCTATATATGTGTATGTGTGGGAAGGTGGTAATGTTTGGGGGGGTGTGAGATTGAGGGGATTGGAGGGGTTGGGGAGGGAGGTCAGAAGGGGTTTGGGGAGTGACTGGGTGGTTGAGGAGGAGGTAGTGGGTTTGGGAGGTTAGGGGGTGGGGGTAAGTTTGAGGATTAGGGGGCGATTAGAGGGGAGGTTAGGGGGAGATTGGAGTTGTGTTGCGCAGAGACACCCAAGGGTTCCAATGCTTCCAATGGTCGCAAGTGAAGGCCTGTGTTGTTCAATCATTCCACTTTGTTGCTCGGGGGTGATCTGATCTTTCTACCGTGTGAGATTACTGATAAAATAGAATACAACTACACCACTTCTATGAAATAATTATATTGAATGATATCATCCACCCAGGCAGAAGAAAGTCTCCTACTCATACAGAATGGAAATGATAACGTGCAGTTTATCTGGATTGCAAGTATTGAATCTTTCCCCCAAATATAAATTTACTTTCACCGTGTCCATATGGTGCGATGTGTAGAAATGTTAATGAGGGCTGAGGCAGTCACCAAAATCAGTGTTTTATCATCTGCACAGTGTTACAAATAACTGACGGGGTATTTTTTTGTCAAATTAACAATATCGCATGATGCTGTTAAATTAAAAGTAGTACTTTCTGGTTTATTTAATAGTCATAGCGGGATCACCTATAGAGTGCACACAAAGGAACAGTGCATTATATCGTTGTTCTTGATATCAATGACCCATGCTGCATATATATCGCATGATATTTGTAACCAGATGCCAACAATGGGCGTTATCATTTTACTGGGAACTTTCTGTGATTGTTTGCTGAATTGATTGGTGAATCTTGAAAGGGCAAAAAATATCATGCGTGATTGAGGGGAGGGTTAAAATTGGGAAGTGGGGGGTAGGTATCAGGAGCCCATAGGCAGCAGAAGCACCGGGCCCATGATTTCTCTTCTTGACCCTGATTGACTGGATATTTACTGAAACTCAAAATCAATAGCCCTTCCAGACGCAGTCTGCCAGCTTGAGCTTGACAAGGAAAGATACAGACAGACTAGTTTAAACAAGCAGGCATGAACAGCCACCATTAAAAACCCATCGTGCAACACTGGCTTCTAACTTCAAACCAGTGATGAGGACAATGCAGGTATTGATCACGGGGAGGGGTCACATGTCCCAAACCGACCTCAGATCACAAATCCTTTAACTCCAAGAACCAGGGATGGACAGATCAGTCTGCTAATCAACAAGAAGTGGGATCATCCTCCAGCAGGAAGAACCCTGCCTAACAACCAGTCAACCCAGGAAGTGAGAAAGAAGGACTAATTCATTTTCAACTGAAAAGCTTCACCGCTACAAAACTTGGCCATGACTTCGTCTGGAGACCCAGAAGCTCCAACTTCTGGTCATCCAAACAACCATGAGAGAGAAGCCATTCAGGCCTGCTGCATGTGCATTTTTTTGAAAGGACTGAAATTTTCTTTTCCTAATAACCTATCTGCATGCTTCATCTCTAGAATTTATTGTTACTTGTGTGTATGCCTGCTTGCGTGAAGGAGTGAGAGTGTTTTGCTGCTTTTACATTTCGGGGTGTTGTGTGAATAAACATTATCCTTTCTTTTGAATTACCTCACCTAAAAGTCTACTTCATGTTTATTACTGAAAATTGCAACATATAAAGGTTTAAAGCACTTCCTCAAAAAAAACACCTTGTTGCAGACAAACAAGAGGTGCGGAGAAAGGGGAAAAGTTACCTCACCATCTCTCTTTGTCCATAACAGGACTCATAATGTGTTAGAAATTGGGCTGCGATTAACCAAGCATATTCTGTATTGCACCACTAAACTGACAGAAAGAGAAGACTTTCATCACCGTCAATCTGGGTTCGGTTCCAACTCAGATCAGAGACCAGAAATGACAGTATGTTCGCCCACTGAAATGTTGAATGTTACATCGAAATAAGTTTTCAACTGAAATGTTCTTTGAAATAAACTGTCAGTTTCTTAGGAAGGGAATTAAACTAAACCTTTCAATGACATTGTCATAATTATCATTGTGTACTAGTAGTGATAGTTTTAAAATATTATTCTTCCCGTCATTCACAATCAACAGCCTTTGAGTATGACTTTCCTGTTGATGAAGCTGGGCTTGAAAGGTGCTCGGGGTGTCTTTTCTCAGCTACTGAGGGAGTAGAGCTCTGTGCATGCATCTAAAGAGGTTGTAAAGTGTCACTTACATTAAATGACAGCCCGCAATATATTTTAAGTGTTGACAACAGCTAATAGTGTCAGGCTGGTAGTGAAATTTAGTTGCAACCTATGTTATACATGTTTAGTCTCAGAGCATCAATCCTTTTCCACAACTATTGTTTACTGAACACGGTGCTTTCTATGCATTGTGCTTGACCTCAAACATTCATTACTCAGCTAAGGTCAATAACCAATGCTTTGGAATATAAGCATTGTTAATGACTAAAAGATGGTTTAAGGAAAGGTAAGAATAGCAGCTCAACGTTCCTAGTTACAGGGTATTCAGACAGGATAAAGAGGGAATAAAAAAGGAGGTGTTGCAATGATGGTTAAAGAAACAATTATATCAGTGAGGTGGGAAGATATGCTGGAAGGACCACCAAATGAGGCAAACTGGATTGATTTGAAGAACAAAAAAGGGCAATCACACTGCCTGTAGTTTACTATAGACCCCCAAATGGTTGAAAGGAGAAACAAGATCAAATACGTAGGCAAATTTCTGAAAAGTGTAAAAACAATAGGGCAGTAATAGTAGGAGGCTTCAACTACCTTAATATTAACTGGGGTTGATTCAGTGTACAAGACATAGAGGGTGCAAGATTCTTAAAAAGCATTCAGAACTTTTTAGGCAGTACACAGCAACCCCAACAAGAGAAAGTGCAGTTCTGGATTTAGTTTTGAAGCTGGGCAGGTGGAAAGTGTTTCAGTGGGAGAGCAATTTAGTGGTCGTGATTATAATTCAGTTAGATTTAGTGTATTTATGGAAAACGACATAGACAGGAGTTCTCATTTGAGGAAAGGCCAATCTGAGATGTAATTTAGCAAAAGCGGACTGGAAACATCAACTTGAAGGGAAATCAGTGACAGAGCACTGGGAGGCATTCAAGGAGATAATGAGGGTTCAGAACAAATGTGTATCCACAAAACAAAAGGACATGACTTCAAAATCTAGGGCTCTTTCCATGTCTAGGAGCACACGGGGTAAATAATGCAAAAGGTTTCTGTCAGCAAGCCTGGAGGAGTATAGAAAGTGCAGAGGTGGAATTAAAAGGGAAATTCAGAAAGCAAACACAGGACATGAATAAATATTGGAAAGTAAAATCATGGAAACCTTAAAGCTGCTTTATAAATATATAAAGAGCAAGAGGATATCTAAAGAAAGAATGGGGCTGATTAGAGACCAGAAAGGTAATGTGTGCAGAAGTAGAAGCTGTGGTCATGGTTTTTAATGAATACTTTGGATGGAATTTTCCCATCCTGTCTGCGGCAGGTTTTGTGGCGGGCAGGAGTGGAGAATCTAGCGGGAGCCAAAAAATTGAAATCCTGCTGGCATAAAAGCAGTTTGCAATTCTCCCGATGATGGGTTAATGGCGGATCGGGTATCCCACTGACTAACGGCGTGAAAGCCATTTGCATTCATTATCATCTCGTGAATGCTCATTAATTAGCTGCTCGCTGGATTCACATGTCACCTTCCAATCTTGCGTCATGCCAGTGGGAAATCACATCGGTCTAAATCTAGTTTGAAAAACAGTGGCACACAGTGGTCAGGCCTCACTTCGTTCGCCACTTTCCGGTGAGTGCAACACATATAGCTTACCAGCCACAGCACTGCACCGGTTCATTGTTATGCCAGTGGAACACCACACTGCTGGGGGTGTAGGGTTGGTCTGCTCCCAGTGGGTGCCTTCATTGTCCTGAACACAACTGTGCATCAGGGCTCAGACAGGGCTGAACATTCAGAGACCAGCATTTCGACCGGTTGGGTGGGTGGGGTGGGGTGGGGTGGGGTGGGGCAGGGTGTACCAAGGATAACAAATACAGAGGGGGGCAAAGGGTCAGAAAGGCTTTAAAGGGGTCAGGGGGAGCGATGGAAAGCAGAGGAGTAGAAAGGCTTTGCAAGGGGATGGAGGAGGAGGGGGAACGATGGCAGGCAGAGGGAAGACCGAGGGGTGGGAAGCTAGAGCACAACAAGGGAAACTGCAACAACACATGTATGAATGGGAGGGGATGCACGCAGACTCTGGAATAGAAAAGGGGGACTGTGTAAGTGTGGTGCAAGAGGGATGGGTTGCACGGCGAGTCATAAAGAGGGTGGGGTTGGGAAACGAGACAGTGTAGTTTTCAGTCATGAGGGTAATAGGGAATTCATTGAAAGTCAAAGTCCTTGGTCCGGGGTTAGCAGCTTGGAGGCAGAGAATAGAGACAATCCTGGGGATCACAGTCAGAGTCAGAGAGTAGAGACAGTCCTGGGGCTCTGTGGACCTCACAGTTAAGAGTAAGAGAGTTGAGACAGTCATGGGGTGCAGCGGGTCATGCTACAGGGCTATTCATGGTGTGCACCCTGTACTCCTGCTCCAGGTAGGGGCAAGGGCTATGTGCTCAATTGAAATAATGCCCAGTTTGGTGTGCAGGGCATTTTCACAGTCGCTGTCCATGGGCTTCTCTGTCTCTGTGCTGGGCTGCAGATGGGATGGTAATGGTTATGGGAGGCATCTAGAGCTTGTATTTGGGAAAAAACATAATAAAGGGAGGGGGGTATGTGTAGCTTTCCTGGGGGTCGGGGGTAGGTGACCATGCAACCATGCACACAGCCCCTAGATGGGGCATGAGCACATCAGCAGTGATGGTCTCAGGGGCGAGGATAGGAATGTTGACCACAACAACAATGGGGTCCAGTATTACTGGGGGAGGCTGGAGAACAACAGGTGGGAGCTCTATCCGCACATCCCCAGGGTCCAGGTAAATATCTGGGACATGGACAGTGAGAGAGGGAACATTGAAGCTCGTCTCAAAGTAATAGCACAGAACCACCATCTTGCACCATGAAGTAATGGTGCAGTTATAAGTCGAAAGTAGAAGTGAATCTGCACGGGAGGGATCTGAGGCAGCGTGGGAGGAGCGCACAGCTGGGCTAAGGGGACCTTTCTGGGGCACCCTCTAACTTATTGGTGCCACAAGATTAAACTGGAGTTTGAGCTGAGAGAAAGGACGAAGACCTGCTTGAGAAGTTAGCCATTGGAACCCATGCCTTTTGCCGCACTGCAACAGGAAAATGTAGGAGTTTCTGGCTTAACATCACAGTCGCTGCGTTTCAACATTAGCACACAGGAATGTGAAGTTTGGGAATGCCAGTAACCATTAAGGAGGCACAGGTGTTGCAATTATGACAGTCTTCCATTGATGGGATGCCATGTGCTTTCCAGAATTGGCATTCATAACAGGCCAAAGGGCATCAAGTCATTAATCATGAGCAACTTATTGTTAATTAATATGCCAGATCTGAAATCGGAACACTAAGCTAGGTCAGGTTGCACGTCATTCAAATCTTCTCCAACCACTATGGAATTGAGATATTAAGTCTCAGGAATGGCATCTTGGTCACCTTGATATGTTGGTTGGTGCCTCAGATACAAGACTACATCAGCAGCAAGGCTAGTAGGGCAGAAGCCACTATATACCATTACAGTTGCTATTGGTTCAAAATTGTGAGCTTCATTATATTCACCCATTATTTATTAATCTGTTCAACCTATCATTTCAGAGGGAAGGATAAAACAATTATGGATCCAGGGCTCAATGCTGCCTTTTTGAGGATTCTAATACAACGGAGGAGGAGAAGGGACAGGTGATGCTGAGTGTAGCTTCAGGAGGAGGCCCCACCTGAGGTCCAGGGTGCAGGGGAGCCACAGCAAGAACAGGAGGATCAAGAGGATAGACCCAGAGTATGGAGGTGACTTGCTAGACCGAGGGTATACTGAAGAAGACTCTCCTATTTACAGATGAGTGAGAGAGAATGCCACGCATGTCTGTGCTTGTCCCAAGCTCTGGTAAATCACATCTGCCACATTCTTTGTGAGGATCTAACACCCCATGGAGTGGAAGGCTATACCCTGCCAATGGCTTTGAAGGTGACTGCTGTGCTCAATTTATTTGCCTGCATTCCAGGGATCCACAAGGAATCTGTGTGGCATCTTGCAGCCCACAACAGATAGTTGCATCAAGGAGATCAGGGATGCCCTGTGCAGCAAGGCACGTCAGTAAGTGAGGTTTGCACTCGATGAAGATAGCCAGGCTGTGAGGTTCAATGGCTTTGCAGCTATATCAGGCTTCCCAAGAGTGAAGGGTGCAATTGACCCACGTGGCTTTAAGGGCTCCATGGCAGCAGCCCCTAATGTTTATCAACTGTAAAGGCTTTCATTCCATCAATGGTCAACTGGTGTGTGATCATCGAAAGAACATCATGCACATTTGTGCCAGGTACCCTGGGAGTTGCCATGACTCATACATCCTGAATCACTCCTAGTTGCCTCAGATATTTGGAGGACCTGAGTGATTACATGGTTGACTGATTGGAGATAAGGGGTACCCACTGAAACGCGGGCTCATGACACCCATGCATAAGCCTCAGAGTGCTTAGGAGGAGAGATACAATGCAGCTCACAGCTCCACACAATCCCTAATTAAGAAGACCATTGGCATTCTGAAGATACACTTCCATGTTTGGGCCGCTCAGGTGGCGCACTGCAATACACTCCCGATAGGGTATCTCCCATCATCGGGGTGTGCTGCGTCCTTCACAACCTGGCGCTGCAAAGAGGTGATCCCTTGCTAGAGGATGAAATGGCGGAGGATGAGAGCTCCTTGGAGGATGAAGAGCAGGAGGCCCAGGAATCTGAAGAGGGTGATGTGGGTCAGCTTCCACAAGATGACGCTTTCGGGGAAGCAAGATGTGGAAGATGTGATGCCACTTAATTGCTACCAGATTCCAGGAACAGTAAAGTGAAGGCAAGGGGGATGGCCACATTTCTCTTGGGCCTGAATTCCATTCTGTTGCATTGAAAGGGATGTCCAACCAGTCACATCGAGAGCAAGTTCTGTATTCAGGCTTGCACATTCCAGCCTCCTGATTCACCTAGCCATAATTGCTAAGAAAGTCAGTGGAGCGCCTTGAAAGTTTTCGCTCTGGGAAGTGAGAGTCGACACAACAGCGAGAACACTGCAACAACTTGCTTGATGCAGTCGTCACCACGTTAATGAGGAACTACAGCGGCCAGTGAGATGAGGACACGGTTGGGGATATCATCTTCACATCCAGGTCTTGTCTTTGGCACTACCACTGAGGAGACACAAGTGCCACTAATCCCTCCAGGCTGCTGAGCTGCCCTCACAGAATGGTGTGTCATATGTACATACAAATTAGGAGCAGGAGTAGGCCACTTGGCCCCTCGAGCCTGCTTCACCATTCAATAAGATCATGGCTGATCTGATTGTAACCTCCTGCCTATCCCGATAACCTTTCACCCCCTTGTTTATCAAGAAAATATCTACCTCTGCTTTAAAATCATTCAAAAACTCTGCTTCCACTGCCTTTTGAGGAAGGGAGTTGCTCACTGCCCTCAGGGAAAACATTTCTCCTCATCTCTGTCTTAAATGGGCGGCCTCTTATTTTGAAACAGTGACCCCTAGTTACAGAAACAAAAACAAAAATACCTGGAAAAACTCAGCAGGTCTGGCAGCATCTGAGTTAACGTTTCGTTAACGTTCACACAGTTAACGTTTCGAGTCCGAATGACCCTTCAACAGAACTAAGTAAAAATAGAAGAGAGGTGAAATATAAGCTGGTTTAAGGGGGGCTGGGACAAGTAGAGCTGGATAGAGACCCAGTGATAGGTGGAGATAACCAAAAGATGTCACAGACAAAAGGACAAAGAGGTGTTGAAGGTGGTGATATTATCTAAGGAATGTGCTAATTAAGAGTAGAAAGCAGGACAAGCAAGGTACAGATAGCCCTAGTGGGGGTGGGGTGGGGTGAAGGAATTGAAAAAGGCTAAAAGGTAGAGATAAAACAATGGATGGAAATACATTTAAAAATAATGGGAATAGGCGGGAAAATAAAAATCTATATAAATTATTGGGAAAAAAAGGGGGGATCGGAAAGGGGGTGGGGATGGAGGAGAGAGTTCATGATCTAAAATTCACCCAGTCTGCGTTTGGTCTAACTCTAACCACTCTAACCTGTCTCTTTCTGAACTTGCTGCACTCCGTTCTCTCAGGTCCAACCCTGACATTGTCATCAAACCTGCTGACAAGGGTGGTGCTGTTGTTGCCTGGCACACTGACCTCTACCTCACAGAGGCTGAGCGTCAACTCGCAGACACTTCCTCCTACCTCCCCCTGGACCATGAACCCACCACTGAACATCAAGCCACTGTTTCCAGGACTGTTACTGATGTCATCTCCTCTGGAGATCTTCCTCCCACAGCTTCCAGCCTGATAGTCTCCCAACCTCGGACGGCCCGCTTCTACCTCCTACCCAAAATCCACAAACAGGATTGTCCCGGCAGACTGATCATGTCAGCCTGTTCCTGCCCCATGGAACTCTTTTCTTGCTATCTTGACTCCATTCTCTCTCCCCTTGTCCAGTCCCTTCCCACCTACATCTGTGATTCCTCTGACATCCTACATCATATCAACAATTTCCAGTTCCCTGGCCCCAACCACCTCTTCTTCACCATGGACGTCCAATCCCTCTACGCCTCCATCCCCCACCGGGATGGTCTGATGGCTCTCCGCTTCTTCCTCGAACAGAGGCCCGAACAATCCCCATCCACCACTACTCTCCTCCATCTGGCTGAACTTGTTCTCACACTGAACAATTTCTCCTTAAACTCCTCTCACTTCCTCCATGTATGTGGAACATTCCTTGTTCCAGTCCTACTCCGGCCCCCTCCCACAACTCTTTCTCCGGTACATCGATGATTACTTCGGTGCTGCTTCATGCTCTCGTCTGGACCTGGAAAAATTTATTAATTTTACTTCCAATTTCCACCCCTCCATCATTTTCACATGGTCCATCTCTGACACTTCCCTTCCCTTCCTTGACCTCTCTGTCTCAATTTCTGGTGATAGACTGTCCACCAATATCCATTACAAGCCTACTGACTCCCACAGCTACCTCGACTACAGCTCCTCACACCCTACTTCCTGTAAGGACTCCTTCCCATTCTCTCAGTTCCTTCGCCTCCGTCGCAACTGTTCTGATGATGCTACCTTCAAAAACAGTTCCTCTGACATGTCTTCCTTCTTCCTTAACCGAGGTTTTCCACCCACGGTGGTTGACAGGGCCCTCAACCGTGTCCGGTCCATCTCCCGTGCATCCGCCCTTACACCTTCCTCTCCCTCCCAGAAACATGATAGGGTCCCCCTTGTCCTCACTTATCACCCCACCAGCCTCCACATTCAAAGGATCATCCTCCGCCATTTCCGCCAACTCCAGCATGATGCCACCACCAAACACATCTTCCCTTCACCCCCACGGCGGCATTCCGCAGGGATTGTTCCCTCCGGGACACCCTGGTCCACTCCTCCATCACCTTCTACACCTCAACCCCCTCCCACGTCACCTTCCCATGCAACCGCAGAAGGTGCAACCCTGCCCCTTTACTTCCCCTCTCCTCACCGTCCAAGGGCCCAAACACTCCTTTCAAGTGAAGCAGCATTTCACTTGCACTTCCCTCAATTTAGTCCACTGCATTCGTTGCTCCCAATGCAGTTTCCTCTACATTGGAGAGACCAAACGCAGACTGGGTGACCGCTTTGCAGAACACCTTCGGTCTGTCCGCAAACATTACCCAGACCTCCCTGTCGCTTGCCATTTCAACACTCCACCCTGTTCTCATGCCCACATGTCCGTCCTTGGCCTGCTGCAATGTTCCAGTGAAGCTCAAAGCAAACTGGACGAACAGCACCTCATCTTCCGACTAGGCACTTTACAGCCTTCCGGACTGAATATTGAGTTCAACAATTTTAGAACATGAACTCTCTCCTCCATCCCCACCCCCTTTCCGATCCCCCTCTTTTTTTTCCCAATAATTCATATAGGTTTTTCTTTTCCCACCTATTTCCATTATTTTTAAATGTATTTCCATTCATTGTTTTATCTCTACCTTTTAGCCTTTTTTGATTCCTTCACCCCACCCCACCCCCACTAGGGCTATCTGCACCTTGCTTGTCCTACTTTTTACCCTTAATTAGCTCATTCCTTAGATAATATCACCACCATCAACACCTCTTTGTCCTTTTGTCTGTGACATCTTTTGGTTATCTTCACCTATCACTGGTCCTCTATCCAGCTCTTCTTGTCCCACCCCCCCTTAAACCAGCTTATATTTCGCCTCTCTTCTATTTTTACTTAGTTCTGTTGAAGGGTCATTCGGACTCGAAACGTTAACTGTGTTCCTCTCCGCAGATGCTGCCAGACCTACTGAGTTTTTCCAGGTATTTTTGTTTTGGATTTCCAGCATCCGCAGTTTTTTGCTTTTACCCCTAGTTATAGATTCTCCCACAAGAGAAAACATCCTCTCCACATCCACCCTGTCAAGACCCCTCAGGATCTTACATGTTTCAATCAAGTCACCTCTTACCCTTCTAAACTCCAGCGGATGCAAGCTTAGCCTGTCCAATCTTTCCTCATAAGACAATCTGCCCATTCCTGGTATTAGTTTAATATACCTTTTCTGAATTGCTTTTAATGGATTTACATCCTTCCTTAAATAAGAAGCATAACTTCCGTACTTTTATATTCAATTCCCTTCTCAATAAATGATAGCATTCTATTAGCTTTCTTAATTACATGCTGTACCTGCACACGAGCCTTTTGTGATGAATGCAGTAGGACACCCAGATCCCTCTGAATCTCAGAGCTCTACAATCTCTCACCATTTAGATAATATTCTTTTTTATTCTTCCTGACAAAATGGGAAATTTCCCATTTGTCCGCATTATACACCACTTGCCAGATCGTTGCCTGTTCACTTAACCTATGTCCCCTTGAAGCCTCCTTATGTCCTCTTCACAGCTTACTTTCCTACCTATCTTTGTATTATCAGCAAACTTAGCAACCATACCTGGGGTCCCTTCATTCAAGTCATTTATATAAATTGTAAAGATTTGTTACATCCCGTCAACCAGAAAGAGACCCACATTAGCCTACCCTCTGTTTCCTGTTAGCTAGCCAATCTTGTATCCATGCCAATATGTTACCCGCTACAGTACATCTGAGTACAGCACATCCAACCTTTCTCCGCAGCACATGTAACTCCTTCAAATAACTCCAAATAATTGGTTAAACATGATTTCCCTGTCACAAAACCATGTTGACTCTGCCTGATTGCCTTGAATTTTTCTAAGTGCGCTGCAATAACGTCTTTAATAATAGCTTACAACATTTTCCTAAGACAGATGGTAAGCTAACTGGCCTGTAGTTTCCTGCTCTCTCTCCCCCTCCCTTTTTGAATAAAGGAGCTTAGTTACATTTTCTATTTTTCAATCTAATGGCACCTTCCCCAAATCCAGGGAATTTTGGAAGATTAAAAGCAACACATCAACTATCTCACTAGCCAATTCTTTTAAGACTCTAGGATGAAGTCCATCAGGGCTCGGGGATTTGTCAGCCTGCAGCTCCAACAATTTGCTAAGTACCACTTCCTTGGTAATTGTAATTTTCCTGAGTTTCTCCCTCCCTTCCAATTCCTGATTTACAAGGGTTGCAAGTGCATTGATCACACACTTCCAATAAAGATTTTAATATGTCTCCCTGACATCACACAAGGCTGAGGAAATTATCTTCAGTGAAGTTGACATCAAATGAATGTGAATTTCACAGAGGGAGATTATCACTGAGTGAGAGGATGGCTGACCTTGAAATAAGATGATTCATATGTACATAGTCACAATGCCTTCAGTTGACCAAGCCATTCACATAAACATCAAAGGTATTAACAAAAGTGCAAGATTTTTACAGTAGTTACACATCCATGGCCCAAAAGTGATTTCAATATTTAACTTTTCTGGCTCTACCACTTCCCTAGGTGCAGCACAGGCATCTGCAGCAGAAATGGAGGCAGCCTACTGATTGCTGCGTCCTGATGTCTGTGATCGCCTTGGCAGACGTCCTCTGGTGGCCCACGGCCTGGAGGGCCCTGACCTGATAAGGGGCTCCTGCTCAGGGTTAGATGCATCCTCGTTGGCCTTAGCAGCTGGAGTGGATGGGGTCAAAGGCAGTGGGGATTCTGGGCGTCTAGACACCCTTGGAGTGTCCTGAGTGGAGGCCCCCGGGGTTCCGGCTGACGCACGTTATCCCTTTGAGTTCCCGAGGTGAAGGGGCACTTGAGGGAGGTCAAGGTGCCTAATCCCCCTCTCACCTAGACACTGATGGTGCCCACCAGTGTGTGTGGCCATGGCGTCCAGGGCCAAACATAAATCTGACAAAACCTGCTGGACCAAGATCTCCATGGTGGTCGCCAATCTTCCCATGATGACCTTGAGGTGCTCCCAAGTGAGAGCCACGACATCAGACAGAAAGCGGATGGACTTCTCCATCCTTCGCTCCGGTCTGCTGAGTGACTGCTGCATCTCTGCCTGATGTTCCGCTGGCTTGTCGTTGCATCTGCAGCGTTGTGTTTGGCGGCTGCTCGCAGAGGCTCATCATCTGACTCAGACTCAGAGGGTGGCTTGTCTCCAGCAACCCTCCGAGTGCCGGAGACCTGGGCTGTCCCTGCCTCCAACTGCAGCAGGGACTTATCGATGAGCTGTTCTCCAGCAGGTAACCCTGAGCCTAATCTAGAGCTACGACCCACCGAGGTGCATGTCTCTGCGCTTGTGGAGAGTGCAGGTGAGTGCTGTGATAGTTCTTCTTGAGTGGCTTCCTTAGCATCCTCATACAAGGTGGTCTGAGGGCTGGGGATTATCTTTGTGGGCCTCAATCTGCTGGTACCTATAAGTGAGAGAAGAGAGGTTTAGTTCATGAGCAGGTGGATTACAAGATTGCATGTCACTCACTGTGAATGTTAGGATGATATGAACTCATGGAGGTGTGATCTGTGCCGGGTTGCTGGGACAATCTGATCTCCCCTTCCCCATAGGAGCGATCCCGTCCTCCCAGTAAGCTTGGCGGCATCCTCCTCGAACTGTGTGAGGGTAACAATGTCAGCCGTCCCTCCCCTGGGTTGGGATCTTTTCTGTCTGCTGTGGGCCAGCTTGCGCTGGATGAAGACAAAAGATAGGAACGTGATGAGCAGGGATGGAGTAGAGGTTGTGAAACATGCACGGCCCTGTTTGTGATGAGCCCTCTCCAGAAGGCGCTGAGGATGGAATGAGAGCAGCATGATAGATGGGATGGTGGTTATGTGAAAGTTTCCGTGAGGTAATCAGTGGCCATATGTGTCCCCCACTAATGGTTGTGTGAGCTCCCTGAAGGGAGTAGCCCTTTGTGTACATGATGCTATGATGAGAGCTTGATAATGAAGGGAGTTGAAGGATGACTTACCCTGGCAGAGTGTATGAGATAATTCATCCTCTTCCTACACTGGATGGCATTGTGGGTGCTGTGGCCAACCACGCTGACCTCCTTTGCCAACGCCTCCCAGGCCAGAGAGGTGAAGCTGGTGTGCTTCTTGGTGCCATTCCTGGGCTAAAGCACTTCTCTATGGTCACGGACTCCCTGTACCAATGCCTTGAGGGTGTTGGGGCAGAAGTGGGGTGCAGCCTTCTTCTTGTAGCTTTCTGCCTTCTTTCTTTGGTTGCCAGACATCTTTATATGCCTCATGAAGACAGGTGGGCTGGAGAATGAGATGTGTGTGCGTGGGTAGCGTTTAAATATGGCGCCCGGGTCTTCGACCCCGTCAGGTAATGGCAGGGTGGACGAATCAGTTCCTGACCCACCAGGTGATTTGGGGAGATACTCACCTATGCATAATTAATGAGCTTCCAAGCGCTGAATCGAGCGTGATTTACCACCATTATGACCAGCGGGAAACACACCTCGGAGCCTGCCCGTCTCCGCACTTAGTTTCAAAAACAGAAAATTTCGCCCTTTGTGTCTACCTTCATTAGAGAGGGAGTCAAGGCAGGCATTGTAGTTTAAGGAGGAGTAGTGTAAAATATTGGATGGAACAAGCATATTGAGAGAGGAAATATTAAGAGGTTTGGCATTTTTGCAAGAAAATAAATTGCCAGGCCTGTATGAAATGTGTCACAGACGCTAAGAGAATCAAGGCAGGAAATATCGGCAGCTCTGAAAATAACTTTGCAATCCTCTGTAGCTACAGGTGTGGTTTTGGAAAACAGGGAGATTGCTAATATTATACCATTGTTTAAACAGGGAGAAAGGGGTTGACTAATTATTTAGAAACATATCAGCCTAAACATGGTTCTGCTAAATTGTTGGAAAAAAAATTGAGGGACAGTATTAATCACCGTTTAGAAAGGCACAGTCAGCATGGATATATTTACAGAAGGTCGTGCCTGACTAACTTGGTTGAAATTTTTGAGATGGTAGCCATGGTGAATAATGAAAGTTGGATGTTTGGCATAGTCTAAAAGGGTTTTAGCAAGTCTTTTGACATGGTAGACAGGTGAGGAAACTAAAAACCCATGGGATCCAAGGGAAAGTGACAAACTGGATTCAAAATGGCTCAGGAAGCAAAATGGTTGATGGCTTTTTTATAAGTCGAAGGCTGTGTCCTGTGGGGTTGTGTAGGGTTCAATATTCGGTTTGTTGCTTTTTGTGGTATATATTAATGATTTAGACTTGAAGGTAGGGGGCATGATTAAGAAGTTTGCAGATTAATACAAAAAATAAGTGGTTAAGGGTGAGGAAGAAAGCTGTGGACCGCAGGAAGATATCAATGGACTGGTCAGGTGGGCAGAAAAGTAGCAAATTGAATTCAATACGGAGTTTTGTGAGGCAATTCATTTGGGGACAGCAAACAAGGCAAAGGAATACATAATAAATAGTCTCATACAGAGTAGTGCAGAGGAGCAGAGGGACCTTGGAGTGCATGTTCACAGATCCCTGAAGGTAGTAGGACAGGTAAAGTGCTTAGGAAGGCATTTTGGGATACTTTCCTTTATTAGCCAAGAAATAGAATGAGCAGGGAGCTCATGTAAGATCTATAGTAAAAGGTTCTGGTCGCCACATTATAAAAAGGATGTTAGAGTACGAGAAAGGTACAAAGGAGGGTGTTGCCAGGACTGGAAAATTTTAGCCATTTGGAAACGTTGGATAGGTTGGAGTTCTTTTCTTTGGAAGAGGAGAGACTTAACTGAGTTATAATAAATTATGAGGAGTGTAGGTAGACTGGATAAATAGGGCCTATTTCTCTTAGCAGAGGTCAATAACCAGGCGTCACAGATTTAAAGTAATTGCTGGATTAAAAGGGTGTTGGAAGAAATTTCTCACCCAAAGGGTGGTGGGGTTCTGAAACAAACTGCCCAAAAGACTGGTAGAAGCAGAAATTCTCATAGCATTTAAGACATACTTGAATATGCACTTAAATTACCATAACCTACAGGGTGAAGGATCTAGAGCTAGAAAGTGGGATTAAGATGGATTGCTACTTTTCTTCTATCAGCGACACAATGGGCTGAATGGCCTCCTTCTGTACCACAAGTTTCTCTGATTTTATGATTCCATGTGTTCTCGTGAATAACTGAACAGCAACTGACTTCGCTACAATGGAATCCCAAAGTCATTAATCGTTAAATTTGTTCAGCTGGATTCAAAAATGAATAAAATAATCGATGGTCAAATATCAAATAATCATTGGAAAGCATTGGGGTGTAGAATAAAGGAAAACCCAAGGGGATTTTTAAATATATAAAGAGCAAGTGAATAACTAGGGAAAGAGTAAGGCCAATTAGGGACCACAGAGGTAATCTCTGTGATGACCCGGAAGACATGAGTTCAGTCCTCAATTAATACTTTGCGTCTGTCTTCACAATGGAAAAGGATGACGCAGGTATAGATATCAGGTGCAGGACTGTGAAATATTGAGGAAATTAACAAAAAGAGAGAGGAGGTTTAGCGGCCTTAAAAGTGGATAGATCCGCAGGCCCAGATGAGATGTATCCCAGGCTGTTGAGGGAGACAAGGGAAGAGATATCATGGGTCCTGGCAGTAATTTTCAAATCCTCTCTGGCCACAGGTGAGGTGCCAGAGGACTGGACGACTGCTAATGTTGTCCCATTATTTAAAAAGGAAGGGATATACCAGGAAATTACAGGCCAGTCAGTTGAACCTCGGGGAGAGGTTACTAGAAAGAATTCTGAGGGACAGAATATATCTGCACTTGGAGAGACACAGAATAATCAGGGATAGTCAGCATGTATTTTTAAGGGAAGGTCGTGTTTGATAAGTTTGATCAAATTTTTTGAGGAGGTAACCAGGAGTGTTGATGAGGGTAATGCATTTGCTGTGTTCTACATGAACTTTGGCAAGGCTTTTGATAAGGTCCCTCGTGACAGACTGGTCAAGAAACTAAGAGCCCATGGGATCCAAGGCAAAGTGGCACATTGGATCCAGAATTGGCTGAGAGGTAGGAAGCAGAAGGTGATGGTAGAGGGATGTTTCTGTGACTGGAAGTCTATTTCCAGTGGGGTTCCACAGGGCTCAGTGCTGGGGCCCTTGCTGTTTGTGGTGTACATAAATGATTTGGACTTAAATGTAGGGGGTATGATCAAGAAGTTTGCGGATGTCACAAAAATTGGTAGGATGGTAAATAGTGAGGAGGACAGCCGTAAACTGCAGGAGGATATCAATGGACTGGTCAGGTGGGCAGGGCAGTGGCAAATGGAATTCAACCTGGAAAAGTGTGAAGTAAGGCATTTGGGGAGGGCTAGCAAGGCAAGGGGTTACACTATTGAATGGTAGGACCTTGGAAAGTACTGAAGACCAGAGGGACCTTGGTGTGCATATCCACTGATCCCTGAAGGTAGCAGGGCAAGTAGATAAGGTGGTTAAGAAGGCATATGGGATACTTGCATTTATTAGCCAAGGCATAGAATACAAGAGCAGGGAGGTTATTCTGGAACTGTATAAAATGCTGGTTAGGCCACAGCTGGAGTACTGCATGCAGCTCTGGTGACCACACTATAGGAAGGATGTGATTGCACTGGAGAGGGTGGAGAGGAGATTTACCAGGAAGCCTGGGCTGGAGGGTCTGAGCTATGAGGAAAGATTGGATAGGCTGGGGTTGTTTTCCTTGGAGCAGCAAAGGTTGAGAAGGGACCTGATAGAGGTGTATAAGGTTGAGGGCCATAGATAGGGTGGATAGGAAGGCACTTTTTTCCATTAGTAGAGGGGTCAATAACCAGGGGGCATAGATTTAAGGTAAGAGGTAGAATGCTGAGGGGAGTTGAGGAGAAATGTTTTCACCCAGAGGGTAGTGTGAATCTGAAAATTATTGCCTGAAAGGGTGGTTGAGTCAGAAACTCTCACAACATTTAAGAAGTATTTAGATATTCACTTGCATTGCCATAGCCTCCAGGGAAATGCGATTAGTGTAGTCAGATCTTTGTTGACCAGCATGGACATGATGGGTTGAATGGCCTCCTTCTGTGCAGTAAACATCTATGAATCTATAAACTGGCAGTCTGCTGGAAAATCAAGTTAAATTTGGCCCAGTTATTTCCTGCTTTTCTTAACCACAAGGATTCTGGCCTTCACATGGCTTAGGAAGAACAGGAGACTTAATTTATATGCGCAGTGTTTTTTGGAGAGATACATCTGAGACACACCTCATGGCATTCTATTACATTATATTTTCAGTACAGGAACAGTCCATTCAACTAAAAACATAAGCTGTTTAGTCTGATGTTCATAAGTCCACCCCTGCAACGGAGCCAAAATGGTAAGGAGTGCTGTGTGCGGGCTCGCCCCACACACCCTCATCACACGCTGCTAAAAATGACCAGCAATGGGAATCAGGTACCATTAAGAATGTTACTTCCACTTAGTTTTCAATCACCATGGGCTGAATTTTAGGTGGGGGTGTGTTTCCCGTGGCAGGGGGGGGGGGGGCGGGGGGGGGGCGTGGGCACACAAAAAGCGGTGGGCACTCATCCCACCACCTTCCCGCCCATCCCCGAGCTCAGCCCCATAATATAGGGAGCAGGCAGGTGCTAAAATTGGCAGCCCATCTGCCATATTTAAATGAACAATTAAGGGCCAATTAGGCTTGTTTCCAAGTCAATAAACGAGAAGACCGTTTTAAGACCATAAGACATAGGAGCAGAAATTAGGCCATTTGGCCCATCGAGTCTGCTCCGCCATTCAATCATGGCTGATAGGTTTCTCAACCCCATTCTCCCGCCTTCTCCCCATAACCTTTGATCTCCTTACCAATCAAGAACCTATCTATCTCAGTCTTAAATACACTCAATGATCTGGCCTCCACAGCCCTCTGTGGCAATGAATTCCATAGATTCACCACTCTCTGGCTAAAGAAGTTTCTCCTCATCTCTGTTCTAAAAGGTCTTCCCTTAGCTCTGAGTCTGTGCCCTCGGGTCCTAGTCTCTCCTACTAATGGAAACATCTTCCCCACGTCCACTCTATCCAGGCCTTTCAGTATTCTGTAAGTTTCAATCAAATCCCCCCTCATCCTTCTAAACTCCATTGAATATAGACCCAGAGTCCTCAAATGTTCCTCATATGTTAAGCCTTTCATTCCTGGGATCATTCTCGTGAACCTCCTCTGGACCCTCTCCAGGGCCAGCACATCCTTCCTGAGATACGGGGCCCAAAATTGCTCACAATATTCTAAATGTGGTCTGACCAGAGCCTTATAAATTCTCAGCAGCACATCCCTGCTTTTATATTCTAGTCCTCTCGAAATAAATGCCAACATTGCATTTGCCTTCCTAACTACCGACTCAACCTGCAAGTTAACCTTAAGAGAATCCTGGACTAGGACTCCCAAGTCCCTTTGCACTCTAGATTTTTGAATTCTCTCCCCATTTAGAAAATAGTCTATGCCTCTATTCTTCCTACCAAAGTGCATGACCTCACACTTGCCCACGTTGCATTCCATCTGCCACTTCTTTGCCCATTCTCCTAACCTGTCAAATCCTTCTGCAGCCTTCCTGCCTCCTCAATACTACCTGTCCCTCCACCTATCTTTGTATCATCTGCAAACTTAGCCAGGATGCCCTCAGTTCCTTCATCTAGATCATTAATGTATAAAGTGAAATGTTGTGGTCCCAACACTGACCCCTGCGGAACTCCACTAGTCACCGGCCGCCATCCTGAGAAGGACCCCCTTATCCCCACTCTCAGCCTCCTGCCAGACAGCCAATCTTCTATCCATGCTAGTACCTTGCCTCTAACACCATGGGCTCTTATCTTACTGAGCAGCCTCCTGTGCAGCACCTTGTCAAAGGCCTTCTGGAAGTCCAAGTAGATAACATCCATTGGCTCTCCTTTGTCTAACCTACTCGTTACCTCTTTAAAGAATTCTAACAGATTTGTCAGGCATGACTTCCCTTTGATGAAACCATGCTGACTTTGCCCTATTTTCCCATGCACTTCCAAGTATTCTGAAATCTCATCCTTAATAATGGACTCTAAAATCTTACCAACGACTGAGGTCAGGCTATTCGGCCTGTAATTTCCTGTCTTTTGCCTCACTCCCTTCTTAAACAGGGGGGTTACATTAGCGATTTTCCAGTCCTCTGGGACCCTCCCTGACTCGAGTGATTCTTGAAAGATCACCACTAACGCCTCCACTATCTCTTCAGCTATCTCCTTCAGAACTCTGGGGTGTAATCCATCTGGTCCAGGTGATTTATCCACCTTCAGACCTTTCAGTTTTTCTAGCACCTTCTCCTTGGTAATGGCCACCATACTCACCTCTGCCCCCTGACTCTCTTGAACTTTGGGGATGTTATTCATGTCTTCCACCGTGAAGACTGACAGTTCCTCCGCCATTTCTTTGTTCCCCACTACTACTTCTCCAGCGTCATTTTCCAGTGGCCCAATGTCTACTTTTGCCTCTCTCTTACCCTTTATATATCTAAAAAAACTCTTGCAATCTTCTTTTATATTACTGCCCAGTTTACCCTCATATTTAATCTTCTCCCTCTTTATTTCTTTTTTAGTTGTCCTCTGTTGGTCTTTGTAGGCTTCCCAATCCCCTGGTTTCCCACTGCTCTTCGCCGCATTATATGCTTTCTCTTTAGCATTTGTGCTGTCCCTGACTTCCCTTGTCAGCCATGGTTGCCTCGTCCTTCCTTTAGTATGCTTCTTCTTCCTAGGGATGAATTTTTGCTGTGTCTCCCAAATTACTCCCAGAAACTCCTGCCATTGCTGTTCCACTGTCTTTCCTGCTAGGCTCATCTCCCAGTTTCTGGCCAGCTCCTCCCTCATGCCTCTGTAGTTGCCTTTATTCAACTGTAATACCGTTACATCTGATTCCAGCTTTTTCTTCTCAAATTGCAGGGTAAATTCTATCATATTATAGTCACTTCCTCCTAAGGGTTCCTTTACCTTAAGCTCCCTTATCAAATCTGCCTCATTACACATCACTAAATCTAGAATTGCCTGTTCCCTAGTGGGCTCCACCACAAGCTGCTCCAAAAAGCCATCTCATAGACATTCCACAAATTCCTTTTCTTGGGATCCACTACCAACCTGATTTTCCCAGTCTACCTGCATATTGAAATCCCCCATGATCACTGTAACCTTGCCTTTCCTACACACCTTTTCTATCTCCTGGTGTATCTTGTGCCCCACATCCTGACTACTGTTCGGAGGCCTGTACATAACTCCCATTATGGTTTTTTTACCTTTGCGGTTCCTCAACTCTACCCACACAGATTCTACATCATCTGATCCTACGTCATTTCTTGCTATCGATTTAATTTCATTTCTTACTAACAAAGCAACCCCACCCGCTCTGCCAACCTGCCTATCTTTTCGATAGGATGTATATCCTTGGATATTTAGCTCCCAGTCCTGATCCCCTTGCAGCCATGTCTCTGTGATGCCCACCACATCATACCTGCCAATTTCAATCTGCGCCACAAGCTCATTTACCTTATTTCGTATACTACGTGCATTCAGATACAACACCTTCAGTCCTGTATTTCCCGTCCCCTTTCTCATTGTCATCCCTTTATCTGATGTGCTTGAAGTTAGATTCCTAGCCCTTTCCAAACACTCTGCCCTATTTTGTGTTCTGGGGACTTTAATAGCCTCTCCTGGGCTCTCCTTTCTTTTTATTTTTTTCATAATTTTCCATGAAGTTGAATCCATCCCCCCCACATGTTAACCTGCTGCTTTGTTTCCCATTAGTCATATTTCTTGGAGTTTTACCATTCCCTCCCCCCCACTTTCTAGTTTAAAGTCCTGTTGACCATCCTATTTACCCTTTTCGCTAGAACATTGGTCCCAGATCGGTTCAGGTGGAGACCGTCCAAATGGTACAGATCCCTCCTGTTCCAATACTGATGCCAGTGCCCCACGAAATGGAACCCCTCTTTCCCGCACCACTCCTTTAGCCACATGTTTACTTCCCTTATTCTCGCGTCCCTATGCCAATTTGCACGTGGCTCGGGTAGTAATCCAGAGATTATAACCCTTGAGGAGCTGTTCTTTAATTTAGTTCCTAGTTCCTGATAATCCCCAAACAGGTCCTCTTTCCTAGTCTTACCTATGTTATTTGTCCCAACGTGGACCACAACAACTGGATCCTCCCCCTCCCTCTCCAATATCCTTTCAAGCCGGTCAGAGATGTCCCTCACCCTGGCACTGGGCAGGCAACATACCATGCGGGACTCTCGATCCTGCTTACAAAGGATGCTATCAATTCCCCTAATTATAGAATCCCCTACAACTACCACTTGTCTTTTTCCTCCCCCTTCTTGAATGGCCTCCTGTGCCACGGTGCCATGGTCAGCTGGCTCATCCTCCCTACAGCCCTGTTCCTCAACCACACAGGGAGCAAGTACCTCGTACCTGTTGGACAAGGTCAAGAGCTGAGGCTTCTCTGTTCCTGAACACAGGATCCCTCTACCTGCCTCACTTGCAGTCACACCCTGCTGACCCTGACCACTGACCGAACTTGAGGTACTTAATCTACCGGGTGTGACCGCCTCCTGAAACAAAGCGTCCAGGTAACTCTCCCCCTCCCGGATGTGCCGCAGCGTCCGGAGCTCGGACTCCAGCTCATCAATTCTGAGCCGGAGTTCCTCCAGCAACCAACACTTGCTGCAGTTGTGGTCACTGCGGCTCACAATGGGATCTGCCAGCTCCCACATCATACATACAACTTAAATGTTTAAAGGGTGGGAAGAAAGGTGAGGCTGCTCTTTGGGTGCTACCCTGGCCTTCAGTCGAATCCCCCCCTTCCTTCCTGCTCGCTCCCTTCCTTAAGCCCATCTCATCCCCAACCCCCACCCCTCTACCTAACCTACCTAAACCCTCCTGGCCAAAGACCCCAGACTTACCTGCTCCAGGATCCATGGGCCTTGATCTTCGTCTTTTCTATTAGTCCCGGCAACTGCCACCGACGCCTTCCTGGCGCTGCCGGGAGGGTGGGACCTCTGCCCCGATGATGTGCAGAAGTCCCACTCAGCTCTTGTTAATCAGCCCCGCAGTGCTTTATGGCTGCAGGGCAGGTTGGTGTGGAGCATGTTGACTCCATGTCAACATGGTTTCTGGCAGGGGGCTGGGCCTACCGTATTATTCCGCTCATGTTTCAAGATATTTAGAAACTGGAATCTTACTGACAATTTTCAATGTTCTTAATTTTTTTTTTCTCTTAAAACTTGACTGCTGGCTCAGTTCTGTATGTATGTACATTCCAAAGAAGAAAATCAAATGTCAAGATTACAGAAGTTACTGAAGCTATTTTTGAAACAAAAAGAGAATAAACTCGCAAGGTCAAAACTGAATCAAAGTGAAAAAGACTGAGCAGCTAATTAGGGAAGAAATGATAGAACTGAGCAGTTTAGTTCCATCAAAAACAAGGAATTACATAACTCCACAGAGTAGCAGAAAATGAAGATTCTAAAAGTTTTTAACGTGAAAATTATTCTGAACTTGGAGCCAGAAATATTAACAAGTCTGCTGTTAAGTTTACTAGCATTATGCAACATTTCACTCTCAATGCAAACAATTTTTGAAGACCCATTCCTTTCAAGTAGAAACTTTAGCTTGGTTAAAAACAAATCACTGTTTGGTTGTCATCTTCAAGAAGTGCGTCAGGAGGCTGCCAGCCATCTTACTCTCAAGTCACACTGGTGGCATTTTTCCAGTTAATAATGAACAAGATCAACTCGTCTCTACTTTTAAAATAAAAACTTCTTAAATGTACTGATGATCGACTTTAGACTTTACTTTTGCAGTAAGAGTAATGATGAAACTGCCAGCACTCACCACTATTAAGGAGCAAATCGGGCAGCAACATCTGGGGCTGCATTTTCATGCCTCCGTCCATGTCAGGACAGAGGTGGGCAGGCTTTAAAAATGGTGGATGGGACCCAATTCCCATCGCTGGTTGTTTTTAAAGGCTCATGATGAGGGCATGGGTAGCGAGCCTGCACACAGCATTTCTGACCATGTTAGCTCCATTAAAGGGGTGGCCATAGGAACATAGGAAATAGGAGCAGGAGCAGGCCATTCGGTCCCTTGAGCCTATTCCACCATTCAATTAGATCATGGCTGATCTTCAACCTCAATGCCATTTTCTCGCATCATCCCCATATCCCTTGACTTCTTTACTAACTAGAAATCTATCGATCTCTGTCTTGAACATACTCAATGATTAAGGATCCAAAGCCCTCTGGAGTAGAGAGTTCTAAAGATTCACCACCCTCTGAGTGAAGAAATTCCTCCTCATCTCAGTCCTAAATGGCCTACCCCTTATTTTGAGACTGTGTCCCTTGGTTCTAAACTCACACCAACCAGAGGAAACATCCTTCCTGCATCTACCTTGTCGTGCCCTCTTACAATTTTGTATGTTTCAATGAGATTGCCTCCCATTCTACTGAACTCTAGAGAGTCTCCTCAGTCTCTCCTCATAGGACAATCCTGCTTTCTCATAAATCAGTCTGGTGAACTTGTGTAGTACTCCCTCTGTGGCAAATACATCTTTCCTTAGGTCAAGAAACCAAAACTATATGCAATACTCCAGATGCAGTGTCACTAAGGCACTATACGATTGCAGCAAGACATCTTTACTCCTGTATTCAAATCCTCTTGCAATAAAGGCCAACATACCATTTGCCTTCCTAATTGCTTGCTGCACCTGCATGCTGGCTTTCAGTGACTCATTAACAAGAACACCCAGGTCCCTTTGGACATCCAAACTTCCCAATCTCTCACCATTTAAAAATGCTCTGCACTTCTGTTTTTCCTACCAAAGTGGATAACTTCACATTTGTCCACATTATATTCCATTTTCCATGTTCTTGCCCACTCAGTTAGCCTGTCTAAATCCCCTTGAAGCCTCTTCACATCTTCCTCACAACTCACATTCCCACCTGGTTTTGTGTCAGCAGTGAACTTGGAAATATTACATTTAGTCCCCACATCCAAATCATTGATATAGATTGTGAATAGCTGGGGCCCAAGCATTGATCCTTGTAGTACCCCACTAGTCACAGCCTGCCAACCTGAGAATGACCTGTTTATTCTTATTTTCTGATTTCTGTTCATTAACTAATTCTCAGCCCATGTCAGTATATTGCCCCCAATCCCATGTGTTCTAATTTTGTTTATTAACCTCTTGTGTGGGAAAGCCTTCTGAAAATCTAAATACACCACATCCACTGGTTCCTCCTTATTTATTCTGTTGTTTAAAATATTCTACCAGGTTTGTCAAACATGATTTCCCATTCATAAATCCATGTTGACTCTGCCCAATCCTACCATTATTTTATAAGTGTTCAGTTATCACATCCTTTATAATAGATTCTAGCAATTTTCTACTGATGTCAGGCTAACAAGTCTGTAATTCCCTGTTTTCTCTCTCCCTCCTTTCGTATATAGTGAGGTCACATTTGCTGCCTTCCAATCTGCAGGAACGGTTTCAGAATTTATGGAATTTTGGAAGATGCCCATCAATGCATCCACTATCTCTACAGCCACCTCTTTCAACTCCAAATCCCATTAATTTCTCCAGTACTACTCTTTTACTAATAATGATTTCCTTCAGTTCCTCATTCCTGCTCGTCCCTTGGTTCTCTAGTATTTCTGGGAAGGTTTTTGTTTCTTCCCGTGTGAAGCAAGACACAAAATATGTTTAGTTTCCCTGCCATTTCCTTATCCCCATTATAAATTCTTCAGCCTCTGCCTGTAATGGGCCTACATTTGTCTTTGCTATTCTTTCCTAGTTTACCTATAGAAGTTTTTACAGTAAATTGTTAGTTTCTTGCTAGTTTACTCTCATATTCTATTTTCCCTTTCTTTAACAGGTTCTTGGTCCTCCTTTGCTAAATTCTAAATAGCTCCCAATCCCCAAGCTTACTACTTCTTTGGCAACTTTATAAACCTCATCCTTTGATATAATACAATCTTTAACTTCTCTTGTTAGCCATGGTTCGATCATTTTTCCTGTTGGGATTTTGTGTCTCAAAGGAATGTATATTTGTTGTATTAATTCTTTACATGCTAGCCATTGTTTGTTTACTATCATACCTTTTAATGTAGTTTCCCAATCCACCAGTCAATTTGTCCCTCATATCTTCATTGTTTCCTTTGTTTAGATTTAAGGCCCTAGTTTTGGTTTGAACTATATCACTTTCAAACTTAATGTAAAATTCCAACATATTATGGTCACTCTTCCCTTGAGGCTCTTTTACAACTAGATTATTAATTAGCCTTTTCTCATTGCACAATGCTAGATCTAAAATAACCCCTTCCCTCATTGATTCCTCAACAAACTGTTCTAGACAACATCTTGTACACTGTCCAGGAATTTGTCCTCCACAGCATTCGTGCTAATTTTGTTTAGCCAGTCTATATGTAGATAGAAGTTCCTCATGATTACTGTATTACCCTTGTTAGATACACCTCCAATTTCCTGATTTATTACCACAACTGTTTCGTGGCTTATAAGTAACTCCCACAAATGTTTTCTGCCCTTTGCTCTTTCTTAGCTCTACCCAAACTGATTCTACACCTTGATCTTCCGATCTAAGATCCTCTCTCACTAATGTACTGATCTTATCCCTTATTAACAGCACTACCCCACCTAATTTTCCTTTTTGCACATCCTTCCTAAATGTTGAATACCCTTGAATATTCAGTTCCCAACCTTGGTCATCCTGCAGCCACGACTCGAATTGCAATTAGATCATATGCCGCTTACTTCTATTTATGTCATCAATTCATCCATCTTGTTAATTTGGCCTTTCTAACATTTTTCTGTACCTTGACCCTATTTGATGCTGGCCTTTGTTTCTGCTGACTTCCAATTTTGCTTACTACCTTTTTTCCTACCATTACCAGCTTTGTTTCTCTCCTATCTGAATTCCACCTTTGGTTTCCATCCCCATGCCAAACTAATTTAAACATTCCCCAACTGCACTTGCAAATCTCCCTGCGAGGATATTGGTCCCAGTCCTGCTATGGTGTAATCTGTCCTTCTTGTACAGATCCCGCCTACCCCAGAACTGTTCTCAGTGGCTCAGTAATATAAAGCCTGCCTCCTGCACTCTCTCGTTAGCCACACATTCATTTGCTCCATCTTCCTATTTCTGTACTCACTAGCACGTGGCACTAGGGGCAATCCACGTGGTTCTCAGTCTTGCAGATGCACCACTGTGTCTCCAGCCATTGCTCAAGTTCTGAAACCCAGAACTCAAGTTTCTGAAGCTGATGACACTTCCTGCACACGTGACCGCCTAAGCCACAAGAAGCATCTACGACTTTCCATGTGTTACATGATGGGCTTTCCACACTGCCGAGCTGCCCTGCCATGTCTTAACATTACTTTACTTACCTCAGCTTTATTCTATTTTGAACTAACTTTACTTTACTTCCTTTCTGTTTGCATCGCTTAATTAATTTTAAGAAGCTGCTTTTAATTAAAAAAAAACTTTTTATTTAATTTTCACCCATTTACAGACACTCCCGAACAACAGCTTCTCACCCACCAATCAAGTTACAGTTTTCCTATGATGTCATTATTTGATATCCTGATGGTTGCGATTACAGGACCTCCCATATAGATCCAATTCTTCTCCACTCCCTGAAGGTAAGTGAAGGCCTTGCACCTCATCCTCTATTTAACCACTCCTGATTATAGGTGCTCTCATGCAGATCCGGTTCCTTTCAGCTCCCTGAAGTTAAGTTTTAGTTTGCTGAAGGTAAGACATTTCAGAACCCTACCGTTTTGATGGAATCAGGCCAACTTCTGCAGGAAATGTGGTTCAGATCACCTCAGAGGAGTGAAACTTGACAGTTTCATGCTCACTAAAGAAGATTATGTTTTTTGAAGTGATTATAGAATGAGTGCTTGTTAATTTTGATAGCTTCATGAGCATCTTAAAGACTTCCTAATGTTATCATAGGATTTAAAAGAGTACACAGCAGATTCTGGTTGAGCGGGTATGGGGGGATGAGTAGGTATGGGGTGGGTGAGCATAGCAGGTATGTGAGTAGGCAGGGGGGCATGTAGTGGCTGGAGGTTGAGGGGGAGGGGGTGAGTGGTAGGGGACCTCATACTCATCTTTCGAACTGGGTCGATGTCCCAGGGAACTGAGGAGGGCCTTATAACCTGCCCACCTTGGCATCCACCCACCTCCATCTCTGCCTCTGGACATGGCACCCCCAACTTCAGCCCATCCCCAGCACCCCACAATGAAAATAGTGTGGGCAGGCACTGCCAAGCAGGAGGCAGGATTGTAATGTTGGGAAATGGCCCAACTCACGTTTCTTGCCTCAAGGATGAAAATCTGGTTCTTGGTGCCTGCACGTGCAGTGTCAAATTCAATAATCAGGAAGTTGTTTTCCAATTTGCCATGTTCCTGCACAAGATTTGTTATGCCTGCACAGCACTAAGACATTCAGCATCCAAGCACATGATGGACATGAAGTTGCAATACTTACCGATTAGTTTACAATAAGCACACCAGAATAATTTAGTGCTTGTCTAGTCAAGTACAAATGATCTTTTTAATGCTGTGATAAGTCTTAATTGCTACCAAATAACTACTCAGACACAGAAAGTTTACGTTTAAAGGCGTGATGTCTCATTCCTTTCAGGTTTTAATTATTGTTGGAGATTTTAAAGATCTTATTTATTTTACTTTTCCTTTCTCTCTCATTTATCTTTATCTTTTAACTCATCTTTCTTTCCTTTTCTTTATTTTGGTTTCTGTAAATGATTGCACACAACTCATTCTGTTCCTGTTTTTTGCTCTCATTCTAAACGTTTACAGTGGTAAAAGCACGCAAGTGGGATGATGCAGTATTTATTCCTGTCTCAAAAAAATAACATGATGGATCATATTTTGATTGCTCACAGGAACTTCAGCAATGAAACTCAGATCCCTGGGAATTTTGCATTGATTATATAGTCACCCTTCATAAGCAACATTTAGGAATAATCGAAAAAGAAAAGAACTTTGATTACTCACCTCAACTTTCCCAAGGCAGTCAGGGAAATTCGGATCTTTAGGAACCTCGCATTGGCTGCTGTCCTTTCCCTTTGCTGTTTGGCATCAACGTTTTAAAGAAAATACATGAAAGCAGATTAGAATTTTCGCGTTTTACATAATTGGGCTTGCAGAATATAATTATTAATTCTAGTTTTTAGGTTGAGTTGGAAATTACTGACCATTAAGTGTACTTGTTTTCAAAGATTCCTCCACATTAAAAAGAGTTGCTCCCTTTCCTCCCCACTTCTATTTTTGATCCACCCATGCCTTTTTTCCACTGTGTTCACTAGATTTATCCCATTGTCTCTTGCTTTAACCTCATCCTCAAAGCTGTGGAACTCCTTTCTTCGCTTTACCCAACGATCTGTGAACTTTTATAGCCAGACTTAGCATTATCTAATTATCACTTCCTGAGTTACCTCATTGTTTTTTTTTACCCGTTTCAGTCTTGGTGATGCTTGTACTATGAGCCTTTGCCTAGATTGCTTAATCAAAAAAATCTATTTAAATCATCAATCAATGAAATCAGTCACCAGGAAATGCCCAAGAGCTAATGGGCTTTTTACTGATGCTGACCTAATTCCTATTGAAGGTGTTTGCCTCACCCCGTTATAGACCCAGAACTTACCTCTGTGTATATCGACCTGCTCTACAGTTAAATAATTTACTCAAGAGATTTACCAAAATTATTGCACATTCAAGATTAGTTCTAGAACCTAAAAGGGAATAATTTGTCTTAAATCCTGAAAAATGCAATTATCATTTTAATAAATGACAGAAATAGCAGGCATTTCATCTAATTGTGCATATGTTATACACTGTACTACTAGAAGTCAATGACCAATAGATAGAGTTAGCTCCAATGCCAGTTAAACAAGCAGTTGTGGGAATACCCTCACACAAGACAGTTTGTGTCCAATGGCATTCAATGTTTCAGCTATAGATTCTAACATTGGCCAAGGAGCAAATCAAATTTCAGTAATAATTCTTCCAATTCTAATGAAGGTTCATCAACCAGACTCATTGGGCCGGCTTTTCATGGTCCCAATCAGGACTAAATGGAGGTGGGAACAAAAAGAAAAGGCCATGGGTTGCACCTCCGTTCCCACCCTTGGCCATTTTCAACAGGAAGGGGGAGGGGGTGGGCCGCAGAACCTGTCCAATCCTGTGAAGGAGGCAAGCATTGTGGGCCCATTGAGAGTCTGCCCCAGGTAAGTTATTTTCAATTTTCATGGAAGTGGCCAAATTTTAGCAGCTGTCGGGCTTTACACCAGCTGCATGGAGGTGTGAACCAGGGATTGTTGGTGGGTAAGTAAAAGGGCTTTTAAAAGTTTAAAAGGTAAGTAAAATGTTTTGCCTCTCTTACAGTTTATCATGAAATGCCCTCGCATGAGTTGTATTCATGATATGGAAGGTGAGTTATGCAATGCTTTGATTGGAAGATGTAACTATCCCTTAAACCATATGTTTGCCAGATTGTTACTTCTTCCAACTGGAATGCTGTCAAGTAAAAGACCAACACTGTTATTGTGGAAAAGTCTTCAGATGGATGAAAAGCATCTAATAGATAAAAAAATAGAGTACATTTCACACTATTAAAAGTATCTAAATGTAAATGTTTACTTTTTTTCCCATTGCTTTTAGGTATTCCATTTAGATATCTACTGAGATAGCAGTTCTGAAGTCTGTTTGTTTAATAATGTTTTATGGGCTATTCAATGGTCTCCAACTGTTACAATAGGGCTTCTGCGTCCTGTTCATAAAGCGGATACTAGTTAATAGGGCAAGGGGGTAAGGGTGAAGACATTGAGGATGAGGAGGTGAGTGGGTTAAGGGTGAGGAGGATGAGGGTGTGAGGGGGTAAAGGAGTGGGGTGTGAGGGTGACAGGGTGAGGGCTGTGAGGGTAAGGGGGTAAGGGGTGAGAGGTGGTTTAAAGTAGTCTGATGGTTCTACTGTAAACAGATGAGCTGCTGGTTGCCTCAAACACCCAGCCGAGGCTTTTTGGGAACAGAGGCAGGCCTTTAACCTGCCTGGTCGGGATTCAGCCTGCCTCCACTACTGTCTTCAGGTCGCTTAAGGCCTGTACCCTGAACGTTCCCACCTGCTGACAGTCTTGAGATCGAGGCAGGTTCGCATGACAGGATTAGTCCCGTCTCCCGATTCTCGCTCCATTGGAAAATCTGGCCCATCAACTTTGTTTCCCTCTCCACAGATATTGCCTGATGTGTTGGCTGTTTTCCAGTATTTTCTGCTTTTATTTCAGATTTCCAGCATCTGCAGTATGTTGCTTCTGTCTAAGCAACAGATTGCTCATTAGTGATCATCCCATCAATGATTTTTTAAAAATCATGTTTTTGCAGTTAATGAACCATTAATGAAATAAAGGTAATAAGGTCAATATTCTGCTATGGGTGCAATGAGCAATTCTGGCACATACTCTGCATAAAATTCCATCTTTTTATGAGAAGTATTTTTCATTCCCCAGATTTCCACTCAAACATATATGCATGTCACTGACACAAAATCTGCCACAAATCAGTGCAATCAAGCAGCATTGTAAAGCATGTTTTTTAGGCTTTAAAAAATATTTCTTGATCTATTTAAGAGTGATAGGTAAAGTTTGATTAATACAGTTGAAAATCGGTTTATCACATAAATTAAGCATTGTAAATCGCAGTGCCAGTGCACTGTCCATGAGTAGCCTGATTTTAAATGGCTGAAAATAACTTTTTAAAAAATCACAAAGCTATTTTCCAGTTAGATTAGGGTACAATATTGAGTTCCTTAGTAAAGTTAAAAAAAAAATTCAAACCCTTTTAAAAGGTACTTAAATGTGCCCATGCACCCAAAAGTTCCATCTTAATTCCTTGAGAATCCACCTAGGCCTGAAAAGAAGTGCCATTAGCAGAAACTTCCAATAGTCATTAATTCATCTTGGGGATATGACTAGTTCTATGAGTGGGGCCTGCTACCCTTGCTATGTCTTTATAATTAGTGCAAATGATCACAAAAACTTGGGTTATGCAGAACCCAATTTGTGTTCAAGAAGTCTCTGGTTACACCGATATTGGGGGAATAGTGCTGATAAAAAAATGCGATCAAGTGGAAGTTCCACGCCTTTGTATTTATACTCTTCTGCTGATTGCCATTCAGAAACTGTTGTAGTTCACCCAAATTCATATAATCATAGATATTCTAGTACAAAAGAAAGCTATTTGGCCCTGGGTTGGTGCCAGCTCCAAATTTGGAACGATCTATCCTGGCCCTTGCTATTTTCCTGTAGACCCTTTTCTTTCTCTCAGTTATCTCATACATTTGGCAACATTTTTGTTATTCACCTAATTAAATAGAGAAGTGGGTGGTGTGCAGTTGAACAATATTACATTTTATCTGTTTATTCTGAACTAATTTTTAGTCAGTACACTTTAACTGTTTCAGCAGTCATAAATATTTTAATAAATAGTCTTCTTTCTATTGTGATGCTTAGTTTGTAACAATTTTGATAGTAAAATGTTTGAAAAATACAGTGAGCTCCTCAGTGTTTTATTTATAAATGTGACACCCATATAAAAGATATAATAAACAAATTAAGATATTTGTAATCTGAGAAGCATTCTGCTTAAATGAAAATTTCCCTGTGAAAAGACAGCAAAAAGAGTTTCAGTCCCAATTTAAATTGCTCCTTACAGCATTGTATGTTTTGAGGAATGGTCCACGGAGTATATAAAGCTCTGATAGCTCAAACATTCTTTATTCTTGTGATGAGCTCACAGGCTACACTCTTTCTAGTGCAGTCTCTTTAATGACAGAATGGATCAGGGCTGCCCACAGGCACTCGCTCGTCATGCAGTTCATGTGACTGTGGCAAGCCAGGTATGACACTTAGGCCACGATTTTTCCTATGGCGGGTGGGCTGGGCAGCAGTGGAACCAATCGCCGCCCGTGATCAGCTCCACGCCACCATTTTACACGGGCAAGTCAATTAAGCGTAATACTCGGCTGGTAGTGATCAGCGCTACCTGTGCAGGCAGGGGGAGGAGGCAAAGCCGGGGCCAGCGCTCTTTCGCGCACAGCAATCTCCCTGAGGCATGGAGCTGCCTCAGGAAGATTGAATGGATATTGAAAAAATCAAATAAATGATGTAAAAATTTATTTAAACATGCCCCATGTGACTGTGTTACATGAGTTGGGACATGTTTGTAAAAGTGGACAGCTGTTTGGGGTCCACAAATACCCCACTGAGCCCTGGAAAGAGCCGGAGGCATAGAAGTTGAAGACCACTGTGACCTTCAGAGCCACTGGCATGGGATGTCCACCCACACAGTTGGCACTGATCTCAGGCCCAATCATCTGGCAAATGGAGGTCAAGCTCTCCCTTGAGAGACGGAGCCTCCTTCGGCATTGCACCTCAGACATGTTGAGGTGGCTGAATAGCTGCCTGTAAACCCTGGCAGCAGGATAATGGGTCTTCTGTGGCCCCTTCCGCCTTGGACCACCTGTTGGCCCTGCACTCCTAGTGCCTGTGCCTCTCCTCCCACAGATCTCTCCCCAGGAAGCTGCACAGGGACATGTGGCCTCCTCTCCCTTCTGCCCCTCTCTTCCTCCTCAGAGGAGGGTCCTCCAGCGGAGACCACAATCCCCATTACCAGGGTAAGGGAAGGCTGTCTGATACCTGGAAGGGTCCACACGGTCTGAGTCCTCCGGGGGCCTGGCAGACACCAATGAGTCCTGAAATGAAGCCTGGAAATGCTAAGAATGGAGCCCCGAACAGAGATGAAGCTGCCAAGTACCAATAAGCAACCAGCAGCAAGCTATCTTCAAAACTCCACACTACTCACAATGGCAATGCTGATGACCCTTTTTATCCCGCCCTTGGATGAGGTTTGTGAAAATGTCAACTGGCCACCTGCCCATTTTGTCCTTGCGAAGAGCTGGAAATCGCACGGGCAGGGAAAAATCACAATGAATTGGACTCTTAAGGGCCTTAAGTGGCCGCTTAATTAATGGCGGGTGCCGCTCCGACACGTGCATCCACCCACCGAGTGGAATATTGCGCAAGTGCACAATGACATTGGGACATTCGCCCGTCGTCATTCCGCACTATTTTACTCCCGGTCGGGTCAGGCATGCGCCCACCTGCAGGAGGTAAAATTTTGTCCTTAGTAATGACTGCATTTCAACACCTAACCAGTTTTTATTCAGTGATAAAATGTACATCATACCGTTAAAAGGACTATTTCATTGTTGACTGAACCCATACAGTTTGCACAATAAATGGTGTGACACATGCTTGAAATACCTATGAAAAATAACACTTAAATAGGTGCAATTCAAACTCAACCCACACCATTAGGGGTGCATGCAAACTAAATTGAAAAAATGATTATGCAATTTTTGCTGGCCATTATCATCCAGTGATCAACTGCAGTTTATCTGTAAACAAACATGCAGGTATTAAATCACATCAAAATTGTTAATTCCTCTCATTGTACATGTCACCTCAGTACAGTCATCTGTATTCTCATGGCCATTGAAAGGTGAAACCTGCTGCTGGTAAAATAAAAAAAACCAGAAAATTTGACAACCAATTATCAAACCAAGTCTTATGGGATGAATTTCAGGCAATAATTCCTGATGAGTTTACTGCCTAGTGATTCCATACGAATATCCATTGTCTTCTTCCCCAGAATTCTGTATTTTGCTCATTATTAATTATAAGCACTTTTCAAAGGGTGAAATGGTTAGAATGGCTAGAACCCACAAAAATTTAAGCAAAAATAGTGATGTTCCCAAATAATAAACTTTCCCAAGTTTGAAGGACTGTAAATCTCTAATGGGTGCTCAATGTATGCATCCATGCTATCAAATAAACTAAGGAAACCGTATGTATCCTATGTAGACATTGTTGTGCAATGTCAATAGTAAATGGAAACCACTGTGTAAGGCACGTTCATATTTTGTGTATTTCTGTCATTCTGCAAGGCCTTTCTTTGTTTGCTTTTAGTATGTCTTATCTTATTAACTGTGTTAAAATGTAACCAGCTGCAAGCCAGACCAACGTCCTGAGCTCAGGGTAGTGGGAACCTGGAATGGAGTGCGGGCATGGGATGAAAGGAGAAGAATTCTGACCGAAGACATCAACGCTTATAGGTTTATATGGAACTTTTAAAAAAATAAAGACTGAACAATTTATATACACATAGACATGGACACATCAGGGCATGTCACTGGGGCGGTGGCTAACCACCAGACACCCTGTCTACAGAAACTGACCTCAACAATGGTCTCTTGTGTAAGTGTGAATGGCTTTTTTCCTGCCTTACCAAGATGCTGAAGTCACACCCATTGCTGGCAGGTGCCTGGAGACACCCACTGCTGAGAGCAGAAAATGACCACATGCAGGTGGTCTTTGCATGACCAGGGTGGGATTGATAACCCAATTGGATGACTCAATTTAAGACATTACCTTATATGCCAAGAGACCAGGGTCAGAAAGGGGCATAAAGCTACAGCTCTCAAGGACATCACTGCTGCAGCCAAGAAGTTCGACTTGGTCAGTCACGGGAAGTCATGTGGAAGAACTGGTTCAGTGGTCGAACCACCCGAGGACGAGATCCTGCACGCTGGTCTTACTAAGCAACTGGTGTTGTAAGTATATATTATTGCTTAGTGGGTTAACAAAGGCTTTCCACACAAAGTGCAAATTGTATCCATTGTTTGCTTTGTGTCATTGATACCAAAATGCTGGGCGAGGAACTTAAGGGGGTAGTGAGAGCCCTGTTTAAGAGTCTTGCAATTGTAAATTTTTGACATTTCTACAGCATTGCTAGGTGCACTTGTTGAATGATGCAGCCACAGCAAAAGGGCAACATTTCCTCCAGGTCATTTTCCCACTTGCAGAGCAAGTTATTCACACTATGGACAAGGGATGCATCTTGCAATGCTAGAGGACACAACCTGCAGGATTTTAAGCCACCTTTGCCTTGTTCCCTTTTTACTTAAATCTCATCCTTATGCGCCAAGTGTGACAAATTGCTGCAGCTTTCAGAAGTCACTCATCTGTCTCTGCTCACCTATTCCATGAAATACTAGCCCTTATCCCTTCTATTTTAGGTCCATAAACCTTCAGGAAGAAAAGAAGAAGAGGGCAGCACTTCAGAACAGGAATCATTCAACTGTAGACTTGCAGCTGTTACCATCCCTGTAAAGGCTGATAACTTTTAGGAAGAAATTCAAACTTCCAGTGACTGACTGGAAGGATCACACAACAGGATTTCAAGTTTTAAGACTTTACTGTAACAAAAAAAAACTAAAAGCAACATTGACTAAACACTAAGATAAAAGCAAAATGCTGCGGATGCTGGAAATCTGAAACAAAAACAAAAATTGCTGGAAAAACTCAGCAAGTCTGACAGCATCTTGGAGAGGAAGACAGAGTCTTCTAGTGACTAAACACGATTTCAGTAGACAACTTATACTCCAGAACTGCAGAAAAGTTTTATACTCCAGAATGACAGAAAAGTTTGCTCATTCCCACTCCATGGTTATGTTTCGCTGTGTCCCTTACGTGGACACTTCATTCTCCAGGAACCAGTCCAAAGCAATTCTCAGCTCCCAGTGGCTTACTTCCTTTCCCAGGTGGATAACTTCTAATCCCAGATCTGATGTTCACAGTGAGGGTTATGCTGGAGATTCTTCCCTCCAGCCAAAGTTAGGCAAATTTTCCAGTCCTATTTAAGACTCATAAACTTAATTGGTCTCTTCAATCTGAGCATGAGCTCCCACCAGCTTTCTGTGTGGTGAACAATTGGACTTGCTGCCTGTAACTCTGTTCCCTCTCCCTCTCTCTCTCTCAGAGTTTTGCAGATTGATTTTGGGTCTGTGAGATTCAGTGACCCGTTACTACAATGGCTTTCTATGATCTGTTCCCCTCTCAAATCCCATCTCCACGGCAATGTGAATCACATGGACCTTGTATCCAGGTAGAAATGCTAATTAACTGTTTTCCAATCCCCTAACATCATTCTATTTTGGAACTAAATAGACAGTATAAAGTATAACTGTTTATAAAGACTGACCTTTTGAACACCGCCCTGTGAGACTTGAAGACTCAAGCACAAATTGTAATGATGGAAGGAGATCGCAGCTTAGCCAAAATGGTGCTGGAACCCTGATTCTGGAAGTTCCGCCTCTGAACCCTGCACCCATAATTTTCACCAGGGAGGGTGAAACTGGTGTTGGTGGCAGTGGGTGGGGAGGGGGGGGGGGGGGGGCGCAGGGGGTGGTGTGTTGTACTTTGCAGATCTATGGTTTACTGAGGCAGCTGTGCATGTAAGAATGCAGCTGCCTTTAAACAGATGCAATTTTCATCAGTGGGGTGTCCAAAACATGACTCACAGGCTTTAGGCATTTAAGCAAAAGGTCTAAAGTTGCCAGAGTCATTTGGAGAGACAGGGTACCCTTTTAAAGTGGTCCAGATATCCTTTGCAATGGTAAGGTACCCCTTTGGGAGAGGTAAAGTTCACTTTGGGAGAGGTTAGGTGCCCTTTGGGATTGTTAAAAGTAGACATGGGCGTGTGTTAAAAGTGGATAAATTCAGCAGAATTGTCAAGCTGTCAAGGCATTTATATCCCCAAGCACTTTAAATTTAAAAAAAAAACAGTGCTTACAATTTAACATCTGTCTGTGGACATATGTGAAGGATTATCATTATAGGGTTAGTGCTGCATGACTGATTCCACAACCTAACAATACCACAGTGGGGATGGGGAGGGGTGTGGCTGTAAATTCACAGTTTGATTGACAGCTCCAAGTGGTTATAAAAAGATTTGCTGTCTTTAATATGGGGCTATGAATGCAAATGTATGTCTTCATTTGGATTAAGTACTTGAAGAAATTTGAATTCACTGAATTTTTTTTTATGAACAAGATTTTTTAAAAATAGTCAAATCATGAATAGACATTTATGAGTTTGTTTTATTACATCTCATGGCTCCTGGGCTCTGCTCATGGTAGATACTGTGTGAAGTGGCATGGAAGTTGTAAGGGAAGAGGGAGGTGGGTCGAGGGTTATGGATTGGTGTGAGTTGGCACCGATTTGGTAAAAGGTTATAAAGAGCCATGGGAATGATTGGGAGGATCATGGGTTGGCACAATTTGGCACTAAGTTGGCATAGGGACTATAAAGGGCCATGTGGGTAGGTAGAGAGTCATGAGTTGGCAAAGGGGATTTAAAAGTCATGGTGTGGATCGAGGATCATGGAGGGCATGAGGGGCCAATGGGGTGAGTGGAGGGAAGAGGTAGCATGTGTTGGCTTGGGTGGGCCATGGGTAGTGCTTGGGGGGGCGGTGGGTGGGGTGAGGGGGTGTGAGGTGGGAAAACCTGAGGGCTGTTTTTGGCTTTATTGTTTTGTTACAGCTAGGATGAAATCCAAGAGCATAGAGGCGGGCCTTTTAACCAGCCCCTCTCAGCACCTGACAGCCTCTGTGGTTGCCTGGTTCCGGGCCTGGCCCCAGCTAGCACACGCCTGCACCTCCCACCACCCCCATCACCTGTGAATGAAAATCCAAATATCTGGAACACTTCGGGTTTGTGGAATAGGGAATTTTCCTGACTGTGCTCCCGAATCAGTAATGAAAAGGTCGGCACAGCTTCTCTGGTCATTGTTTACAGATAAGAACATCTTGTATCATCTTTGCAACAAATCAATGTGAGTCTCACCATAGCAATCAAGCCAACCAGGCTTGTTGTCAAGCAGGATTCGGAGCAGGTCACATGACTCCACAACACTATTTTACCTTAAGTTAAAAAGACAGTCCCGAAAGATAACAAACTTATGAATTCATATTTGTGGCATAGGTACCAGTTTAGAGGTTGACATCTTGCATAATTGTGAGGGTATGATAGAGGGGTCTATATGTGCGGCTACACCCAGCAATATTGCAGGAGTAAGGGCAAGGAAATAGAATGGTCCTGGAAAGAGCTCACCAAATGGAAAACTCCCATCTTAGCCCTGGAGAGGGCATACATGGGAGACATCAAGGGCCCACTACACCCGACAAGACTGAAGGAAATCCTGACAGACTTCTAACTGGCCTGCCTGTCAGCAAGTTTGTGCACAATATGGGAAAGCATGCTAGAAATCGTAGTGCATGGTGTCAAGACCTTGCAGTTCTATGGGTACTGCAGGCTCTCTATAGAATTGGGGGTCTCTGCCTACAGAGTGATAGTTGCAATGGGGTTAGACTGTTGTCTAACCCCATTGCAACTGTATTGATGTCATGATGGAGAATTAGGGGAGTGGAAGATCTTAACTTCTTGACCCGCCAGGAATGGGCAAGGTGGGTGCTGCTGGGAGTGTGTGAGAAACCCAGGAGTTAGCAAACTGTGAAAGTTTAACTCCATATGTGTGTCCAATGTCTGACTGGCTTCCAGCCTGGGGGTCAACCTGAATGACAGGCCTGGCTTCTACTTGGGTGAGGAAGGCTGTAGAAGAAGCCAGGGAACGAGGCAAGTCCATTCCCTGCCCTGTCTCTGTTACAAATGGAGGCAGGTGCATTGGAGATGGGTTGGGGTCTGTATTCAGTTTTGCAACACTTAAATCTCCTAACTGACACAAAACTGCCACTTTTGGGGAATTAAAATCCTCTTCTGGCTGGCAGCACGGCTCATTAGTAACACTCCCTCCTCTGAAGCTAAAAGTTAAGGGTTCAAGTTCCACTCCAGAGACTTGAAGACGTAGGCCTGGATTTTTGTCCGAGAGTCGGGTGCACAGAGTCAGGAAAATGCCTGCTCAGTGAATCTGACTTTTAAAAATGGCTGCCTAGACGTCGGACTTTCAGTGCGGGAGGGCAGGCTATTTTAGAAGTCGGGCCGGGCAACCCCATAAGTAGTGAGGAGCGTGCTGCGGGCCAAGGCATGTTGGAGGTAAGCCCTGCCTCGGGGCTCTGGTATTGTGTCCAAAAATTAATAAAAATAAAATATAAAACATTCCTCCATCCCTCACCCCTCATACCCACATATACTCCCCCTGTCCCATCCAATGCCAACTCATGCCATCTTATGTCCTGCACCCACCCCATAACCCCTCATACCCTTCATGCCAACCTATGCCCCTTTACCCACCCGCATGGCCCTTTATAATCCTTATGCCAACTTAGTGCCAACTCATGTCAACCCATGCCCCCACCCACTATGCTCTGCCCTTACATCTACCATGCTAACTCACCCCAGTATCCACCATGGGCAGACCTCAGGTCCTATGCAGAAGTGAGATAAAATGAAGTTCCAAGTGTCTTTTGCAGACTTCACTATATTTAAAAACACTCAAATTCATAAAAACTCATTTACTACATTGACATTCTTTTTACTGCATAAAGCCTTATAACAAGAAACATTTCACTCAAGTGTGCAATCACTTATAACAAGCAGCATTAGAATTCATAGTCCCACTTCAAAGAGTCTATAACCACGTGTAACTGCCAAACAAACTGTAAATGGCAGGCACCCTACTGAGATAATAGATGTTTATTAAATCAGTCATGTAGCGGTAATCCAGTAATGGAAGCCCTCAGTTTTATGTCAATGGACAGAGTGAAATAGCAAGCAATGATTTTTCTTAACACTCCAGACATTCTTTTCAAAGATTTAAAGGGCAGGACTCTTAAATGCCTTGACAAATTGACAGATCTAGTTGACAGATGCTTTTGACAGTTCCTCTTGACCCTTTTGACCGTTGATGTTGACAGGTCCTCTTGACAAGTCCTTTTGATACTTGCCTTTGACACGTCTGTTAACAGTTCAATTGAGCTTGACAGTTAATGAGGTTATGCGCTTTTTACACACATTCATGTATATTTTAACAATTCCAAAGGGTACCTGACCTCCCACAAAGGTGTCTCAGGACCAGATTCAAAGGATGCTCGGACTTGGCTTTGACTGGGATAGTACATCCCAACTACTGTTTCGCAGGGGATTGGTTGAAAGACTGATGGGAAAGCAGACATGCCATCATGCACCTCTCTCATGGAATTGATGCCAAATCCACCAGCTGATTGGCCTGATTGCTTCTCAAAGGAGTACTCTGACTATCCAAAGAAAGGCACAAAGTTCAGACCTGCGCTTACTCAGGTCTACTCTGCATGCTTTGGGTTTCACACTGGGCTACCAAAATCCGACTTCAGTGGAGGCAGCTGATGATTTAATTGGTCAGCTGCCTCTATGAACTATGCATGCGTGAAACACAAACAGTTCCCATTCCCACCGTTGTAAAAATGGGAAGTGCTGAGTTCTGGAGTTCTGTACCCAATTTTTGGGTATGTCTGCCATTTTCGCCTGGATGGAGAGGCTCTACATCCTGGCAAAACTCCAGGCCATAATCTAGGTCGTCAGTCCAGTGCAGTATAGAAAGAGTGCTGCACTGTCAGATTTGTCATCTTTCAGATGGGGCAAAAACCAAGACCCCATCTGCCCTCTCCAGGGAATATAAAAAGACCATGTGACACTATTTAGAAAATGAGGCACAGGAGCATGGGAGCAGAGTAGGCCATTCAGCCCATCAAGCCTGTTCCACCATTCAATACAATCATTGCTGATCATCTACTTCAATACCATTTTCCCAAACTATTTTCCATAAGTATTCTCCAGTTTGCAGGGCCCAGGCCAATAGATTATCTGGTCATTATTGCATTGCTATTGTGGGATTTTGCTATGTTCAAACTGGCTGCTATGTTTCGTACACCAGCGTCCTTCCTTCCTTCCTTCCTTCATGGACCTATCATATTCTCTGATTTAGAAACCATGAAAGAGAGTGCGAGTAGAGGTTCCCCACATGTTTGCACTATGTTCCCGTGCAAAGCAGTGTGAGTGCTGAGGTTCAGCTGGTGGAATTGGCATCGATTCCATGGGAGAGGTCCATGATGACATGCCTGCTTTCCCATCAGTCTTTCAACCAATCCCCTGTGAAACAGCAGTTGGGATGTACTATCCCAGTCAAAGCCAAGTCCCAGCAGTCTGCAGCCTGGTTCTCAATTGCCAGAGTTCCTCAAGGCCATCTGAAATGTTAAGTGTCCTCAGCAAAAGTTCAGCAGCCTTCCACTTTTCACATTGTAGTCACTGGGAAAACCACCTCCCAGGAGCACAGAATAGATAACTGATACAGGCATTAATAAAGATACTAGGGGGTCATTTTCCCAGAGGAGGGATGGGGTAGCCATTTGAGAAATTTAAAGACCAATCAAGTCCTATTGTCAGAGAATGACTGAAAATTTCCAGTCATCCACCAGGCCTCCCAATACACTGTGGAACAGCTCAGCTGCCTGGAGGTGGCTTCCCAGCAGCAGGCTGGAAACCAATGCTCCAGGCAGGATTTGAGGTCCTTCCCACCTCCCTGGTTTCAGCTATGGCTGTAGGGTATAGGGGTAACATCAGGAGCACCTGATACTGATGTAACAATGGTGCAATGTCACATGACTAAGAGACTGAGATCTGGTGGGAAACAGAAGTACAACCTCGTGTAGAGTAGTGAGATGTACATAGATCTGTAAATAAACAAGAATGGTTTTTATGAATAATGCTCTGTGGTAGCATTCATAGGTGAGTAGGCAAACCCTAAAGAAACCTCATCTATACCATGAACCCAAGATGAAACAGTAGCCGCAGTCTGCCGAGCACTCCGCAACAGTGGCCCGGCTGCTGAGGTGATTTTTTTTATTAAAAGTTTAAAATGTTGGAGGAAGGGTGTCTCCATCTTGAAGCTCCCTCTCTCTCTGTTACTTGGAAAGGAAGACAGCTGCTTCTTTAGTGCTGGAGGGCCTCCTACTGGCCTTCCAGCTTCGAGAACCCGCCTGCTGTGCTTAATGGTGAGCCGCCCTCTGGCCACTGTTTGGCCAATTCAGGGAAAATCGCAGCCAGGTGACTGTTTCCCACACAGTACGGGTTTCTAACCCCTCTCTGACATTGATACTGGGAACTCGAAGCCTAAGGGATAAATCCTGCCCTAAGGGGTTGCACAAGGATGATTTGTAGACAGGCATCAATCATGTAACCATTGGTTAAAGGAAAACTAGAACTGACAGGACATATCTTTGAGAGTCATTAAAATGGAACAGACATTCCCTGTGGTTAATAGCTGCCCTTCTCTGCTGGTAAATGGGATTAGGTAGGTAGGTCAGGTATTTTTCACGTGTCGGTGCAGACTCGATGGGCCAAAGGGCCTCTTCTGCACTCTGTGATTCTCCAAATAATTAAAATAAACTGTTTTCACAACACTGCTTGGCTTCAGAGTTGAAATTCAGAGAACGGTTGTGAAGAAACCCTGTTCTATCAAGCCAGTATGTGAATAGATGAAGCTTGGACCTCATAGTTTGATAATGGCCTTGCCGTCAGAAACCATTTGTGAGGACATTGGACAGAAATACTTTCATCACATGACAGAAACGAGGGGTGGGATTTTTCAGCCCCACCCACCGCTGGGGTCATCCAGTCCCGCCGAAAGTAATGGACCTTTGGCTGGGCTGTTCCAATCTCCCGTGGTGGGTCCCGCCACAATTTGGGCCAGAAAATCCCAAGCGAAATCTGCAACTGCAAGCAATAAACCATAGCAAATCAATCTTCCTAAACCTCCAGACTCTATCAGTGGACCAAAAAGGGAACTACAGGCCCACAACATTTCAAGGCTTCATCTCAGGGAAAAGCAAGTGTGACAGACAACTTTTCAACTTTTAAGACCTAAGTGAACATAGGGGCATAGGAACAGGAGCTGGCCCTTCGGCTCCTCGAGCCTGCTCGGTCATTCAATTAGATCATGGCTGATCATCTACCTCAATGCCACCTTCCTGCACTATCCCCATATCCCTTGATGTCATTAGTTTCCAGAAATCTGTCATTATTTCTGTCTTGAACATAATCAATGATTAAGCTTCTACAGCCCTCTGAAATTGAGAATTCCAAAGATTCACCAACTTCTGAGTGAAAAAATTCCTCCTCATCTTGGTCTTAAATAGCCTACTCCTTATCTTGAGATATATCCCCGGGTTTTAGACTCGCCAGCCAGGGGAAACATCTCATCTACATCCACCCTGTCACGTCCTGTAAGAATTTTATAAGTTCCAATAGGGTCACCCCCTCATTCTTCGAAATTCAAGGGAATACAGACCCAGTATCCTCAGTCTCTCCTCATACGACAATCCCGCCATCCCAAAGATTAATCTGGTGAATCTCCATTGCACTCCCTCCAAGGCAAGTATATCATTCCTTACATAAGGAGACCAAAACTGTGCACAGTACTCCAGGTGAGGTCTCGCCAAGGCTCCGTATAGCTGCAGCAAAACATCTTTACTCCTGTACTCAAATCCTCTTGCGATGAAGCCAACATAATATTTACCTTCCTTGTTGCTTGCTGGGCCTGCATGCTAGCTTTTAGTGACTCATGAACAAGGATACCCAGGTCCCTTTGGGCACCTGTGCTTCTCAACCTCTCACCATTTAAGGAATATTCTGCCTTTCTGTTTTTTCTGCCTAAGTGAATAACTTCAGACTTATTCACATTATAATCCATCTGCCATGTTCTAGCCCATTCACTTCAAATCCTCTTGAAGCCTCCTTGCATCCTTCTCACAAATTACATTCCAACCCAGGTTGGTGTCCTCAGCAAGGGCATGCTTACCTTCTGTAATCACAATCTTTCCCTGAGTGTGTGCGTGTGTGTCTATATGAGTGTGTGAGTGGGTGTGGTTGTGAATACATTCAGGTGTTGAATAATAAACATACATCTTCCTTTTTTAAATTACAAGAAAAACTGTCATTTGTCTGTCTTGAACAGTTACAGCACTCGGGGTTAAAACACTTCTTTCCCTTTAAAACACTTGGTCAGTCGAAAGGTGGGAAAAGGGGGAACCATCCCTATCATCTCTCCCCTGTATGTTACAAGTGTCACAGTAGCCTTCACTGCTACAAGCAGCACAATGCAAGCCCTGGTGTGGGATTCCAACTCTTCCTCCAATTCAGTGAGATTCAGCTTCTGACTCGGGATACATGCATACTTGAAAGGCTGTTGTGCCCTTGCCTTCTTTGACCTTAATTTACAGCCTGTGCAGGTATCTGTTACCTTCCTTGATGTTGCTGCTGCTCCTGATTTGAGAAACTCCTGTAACCCGTGTTCAGCAATTGAGAACAAGTTTATCCTGTAAAACAGATTCTTTTCTCCACAAGCTCAATCTGCAAACTTATTTCACAGGCAAACACTACCCAAAATAGCCAAAAACTTGGCTCTATCTCTAAACCTAAAGCCAAAAATGATTAACCAGAGAATTACCATAATGGAGGTGAGGACTCCTTTAAGTACCATTTGTGAAAGCTACTTGCCAATTGCATGACTTGCTGAGACTGGTAAGAAAGCAATGCATCAGGTGTACACAAATACCAATTTAACAAAGATGTTCTGAGCCATGCAAAGGACCCTTGCTGACATAATGCATTCCAGATAGTTGGCAGGGACGCCTACGTATCCCTGAAACAAAATCGGGTCATTGGGTGTACCTCCAGCGCATTTCTGGTGCTGCAAAAATTCATTTGTGTGTGGCCCATTTTGGATTTTGAAAATGCGCGAAACACATACTAATTTCTAACCAGTTGCTTCTTCAGATTCAACAATGAAAACTTTATGCTGATAATCATAGAACATAGAAACATAGAAAATAGAAGTCGAATTAGGTCATTTGGCCCTTCAAGCCTGCTCCACTATTCAAAATGATCATGGTTCATCCTCTATCTCAATGCCATACTATTGTTTTCTCCCCATACCCCTTGATGCCTTTAGAGTCCAGAAATCTATCTATTTCCTTCTTAAATATATTCAGTGACTTGGCCTCCACAGCCTTCTGTGGTAGAGAATTCCACAGGTTCACCACCCTCTGAGTGAAGAAATTTCTCAGTCCTAAATGGCCTTCCCCGTATCCTGAGAATGGGACCCCTTGTTCTAGACACCCCCAGCCAGAGGAAACATCATCCCTGCATCCAGTCTGTCCAGCCCTGTCAAAATATTATACGTTTCAATGAGATCCCCTCTCATTCTTCTAAGCTCTAGTGCATACAGGCCTAGTCGGCCCAATCTCTTCTCATACGACAATCCTGCCATCCCAGGAATCAGTCTGGTGAACCTTTGCTGCACTCTCTCTATGGCAAGTATATCCTTTCTTAGGTAAGGTGACCAAACTGCACACAATACTCCAAGTGTGGGCTCGTCAAGGCCCTGTATAGCTGCAGTGAGACATCCTTGCTCCTGTACTCAAATCTTCTTGCAATGAAGACCAACATACCATTTGCCTTCTTAACTGCTTGCTGCACCTGCATGCTTACTTTCAGTGATTGGTGTACAAGGACACCTAGGTCCCTTTGTACAACAACATTTCCCAATTTTTCACCATTTAAATAATACTCTGCCATTCTGTTTTTCCTACCAAAGTGGATAACTTCAAACTTATTCATGTTATACTGCATCTGCCATGTATTTGCCCACTCACTCAACTTGTCTAAATTGAAGCCTCTTAACATCCTCCTCACCACTCACATTCCCACCTAGTTTTGTGTCTGATTGCTACTGACAATTTCACATTTCCATTAATTTCAGTGAGATTAACCATAGCTGGTATTACAAAATTCACAGTAAACATGGAACAAACTGATTTGATTTAATGAGAAAGCTTTCAAAATTTGACAATATTGTCATCTCAGTTCTCTAGACATAGACTTGCTTGGTTACAGCCAGTTATTTGAAGATGCTGCAACTTTACACTGAAATGGTTTCTTGAAGTACCATGAAAATGTATTTTATGGCATTTAACATTTTATAAAAAAATGAAAAGTTGTTTTGTATATTGCATTTGCACTTTGACATGGCTTTTATGGTTTTCATCCTAAAATGTACAATGTAAAAAATTCCGTTCCAATTATTTAATATGTTCATAAATCAGTTACACACTGGGGGGTTTAATTTGCTCTGGTAGTATACTGGTTAACTGGTTGCTATAATAGTCTTTTGTGTTCTAATAGTTACTAACTTGCTTATTTTAAATGACTTAATAATTGTTCAAAAATAGTACATGATGGCATTTTACAGAAGCCTTTTATCCAGTGCGCCGCTAGAGCAAATTAAATATTCTTATAGATTCAAAATGGAACTATAATGTATTATACCTGAGAAAAAACACTAAAATAGCTATTCCACATCAGGGCACAATGTAGTCATCATTTTATCCTTACCAATATGACTGCTTTGAAAGAAAACTATCAAAGACGCTAATCGATCCTCAGAGGAAGCTGAAGGTGATAAAGTTTCCTCTAAATTCATGGCCTCTCCAATATAATTAAAATGCTAATTAGATATAAACTGTCTCCATAGTTCATGAAATAAAACCAAAAGCACTCGCTCCAAGCACCAGAGGCTCTACTTGCAGTAAACTCATTTGCTTTGCATGAGTATGTTAGATCTGGTAACCAAATGGAAATCTAAATACTGATATTCATTTGAGAAAATACTGATGCTGAAAAATGCTTTCTTAGTGCACAGTGGAATAGGCCAAATTCTGTGCCTTTAGAAATAAAGTTAGCAAGAAAACCAGTCAAGCATCTCACAGCACATTCAAAATACCTACAGCATTTCAAATTAGATTAAAAGATATCATTGGCAACTCTGTACACAAGTGCAGAATATCTGTTCAATATTATTTAGTTTTTCATGAAAGTCGACTGGCATATTAAACCAAAAAGATCAAACCCACCAAACTTATCTCAGCAGTTTTCTATCCTTACTTCCATATCCAACAGGTTGTAAAGTAGAATATTCATAAGCTACTAACCATCTAGTTCAGAGGCATTCAAAAGCCTGGCTCTCAATAGACACATAGAAACTGGGAGCAGGAGTAGGCCATTCAACATGATCATGGCTGATCCCCTATCTCAACGCCATATTCCCACTTTCTCTCCAAACCCCTCGATGCCCCCTAATATCCAAAAACGTATCCATTTCTTTCTTGAATATACTCAGTGGCCTCCACAGCTTTCTGTGGTAGAGAATTCCACAGGTTGACCACCCTCTGAGTGATAAAATGTTTCCTCATCTCAGTCCTAAATGGCCTACCCCATATCCTGAGACTGTGGCCCCTGGTTCTAGACTGCACCACCAGGTGAAACATCCTCCCTGCATCCAGTCTGTCTAGCCCTGTTAGAATTTTATATGTTTTGATCGGATCCCCTCTCATTCTTCTAAACTCTAGTGAATACAGGCCCAGTCAAAACAATCTCTCCTCATACAACGGTCTTGCCATCCCAGGTGTCAGCCTAGTGAACTTTTGCTGCACTCCCTCTATGGCAAGTATATCCTTTCTTAGGTGGGGAGACCAAAACGGCACGCAATACTCCAGGTGTGATCTCACCAAGGCCCTGTATAACTGCAGTAAGACAACCCTACTTCTGAACTCAAATCCCCTTGTAATGAAGGCCAACTACCATTTGCCTTCCTAATTGCTTGCTGCACCTGCCTATTTACTTTCATTGACTGGTGTACAAGGACAGCCAGATCCCTTTGTAAATCCACATTTCCCAATATATCACCATTTAAATAATACTCTGCCTTTCTGTTTTTTACACCGAAGCGTATAACTTCACATTTATCCATGTTATACTGCATCTGCCATGCGTTTGCCCATACATACAACTTGTCTAAATCGCCCTGAAGCCTCCTTGCAACCTCCTCACAACCTCACCTATTTTGTGTCGTCAGCAAACTTGGAAATATTGCATTTGGTTCCCTCATCAAAATCATTTACATATATTGTGAATAGCTGGGGCCCAAGCACTAATCCCTGTGGTACACCACAAGTCACCACCTGCCACCCAGAAAAAGACCCATTTATTCCCACTCTCTGTTTCTGGTCTGTCAACCAATTCTCAATCCATACCAGTATATTACCCCCAATCCCATGTGCTTTAATTTTGCCCCCTAGCCTCTTATGTGGGACCTTATCAAAATCTTTCTTGAAATCCAGATACACCACTGGTTCTCTCTTATCTATTCTACTAGTTACATCCTCAAAAACTCCAATAGATTAGTTAAGCATGATTTCCTTCCATAAACCCATGCTGACGTTGTCTAATCCTGTTAATGCTTTCCAAGTGTCCTGTTACCACATCTTTTATAATAGACTATAGCATTTTCCCCACTACTGATGTTAGGCTAACTGGTCTGTAATTCTCTTTTTTCTCTCCCTCCTTTTTTAAATAGTGGGGTTACATTTGCCACCCTCCAATCTGTAGGAACTGCTCCAGAGTCTATAGAATTTTGGAAGATGACTACCAATGCATCCAATATTTCCAGGGCCAGTTCCTTTAGTACTCTGGGATGTAGGTTATCAGGCCCTGGGGATTTTTCAGCCTCTAAACCTATTAATTTCTCTAGCACCACTTTTTTTTACTAATATTGATTTTCTTCAATTTCTCCCTTTCACTTGACCCTTGGTTCCCTAACATTTCTGGGAAATTATTTGTGTCCTCTTTTGTGAAGACAGAACCAAAATATGTGTTCAATTCTTTGGTCATTTCTTTACTCTCCATTAATTTCCCCGTTTCTGACTGCAAATGACCTACATTTGTCTTTGTTAATCTTTTTCTCTTCACATATCTCCAGAAGCTTTTACAGTCATTTTTTATGTTCCCTTCAAGTTTATTCTCATACTCCATTTTTCCCTTCTCGATCAATCTTTTTGTCCAATTTTGCTGAATTCTAAACTGCTCCCAATCCTCAGGCTTGCTGCTTTTTCTGGCAATTTTATATGTCTCCTCTTTGGATCTAATACTATCCCTATTTCTTTTGTAAGCCATGGTTGAGCCACCTTTCCTGTTTTATTTTTGCCCAGACAGGAATGAATAATTGTTGTAATTCATGCATACATTCCTTAAATATTAGCCATTGCCTATCTACTGTCAACCCTTTTAGTAAGGTTCCCCAATCCATCATTGCCAACTCATGCCTCATACCCTCGCAGTTCCCTTTATTTAGACTCAGGACCCTAGTTTTGGATTCAACTTCTTCACTTTCCATCCTAATGGACAATTATATCATTTTATTGTCGCTCTTCCCCAAGATTGTTAATTAACCCTTTCTCATTGCACAATACCCAGTCTAGGATAGCCTTCTCTCTGGTTGGTTCCTCAATGTATTGGTTTAAACACCATCACGTACACACTCCAGGAAATCCTCCTCCACAGTATTATTGTTAGTTTGGTTTGTCCAATCTATATGTGGACTAAAGTCACCCATGATAACAGTTGTACCCTTATTGCATGCATCTCTGATTTCCTGCTTAATGCATTCCCTTACATCTCCATTACTGTTTGGGGGCTTATAGACAACCCCCACTGTTTTCTGCCCCTTGGTGTTTCTTATCTCCACCCAAATAGATTCCACATCATGATTTTCTGAGCAAATATCCTTCCTCGCTATTGCATTGATTTCCTCCTTTACTAACAAAGCTACCCCACCTCCTTTCCCAATTTGTCTGTCCTTCCTAAATATTGAATGCCCTTGGATGTTCAGTTCCCATCTTTGGTCACCGTGCAGCCATGTTTCCGTAATTGCAACTATATCATAACCATTTATATCCATTTGCGTTCTTAATTCATCTACTTTATTGTGAATGCTCCGCGCATTAAGATACAATGCTTTTAGACTTGTCTTTTTAACTTTGTTAGTCATCTTAGCTTTATTTTGCACTATGGCTCCATTTGTTTTTCGCCCTTGTTTTTTCTGCCTTCCACTTTTGCTTCTTACTTTTCTGTCTTTCATTTCTATCCTTGTTTCCCCCTCCTCTGTCTCCCTGCTCAGGTTCCCATCCCCCTGCCATTCTAGTTTAAACCCTCCCTGACCATCAAATCAGTTTACAGCAAGCTATGCTTTCTGTGTTCTACACATAAAGTTCAATAGAAAACTAAGTCACGCTAAGATACTTGATTTTTATTTAGAAATACGATAAAATAGGCCAATGACTGTTGATGTGGTATGTGGCAGTCTGCTGTCACCGTTTATGTAGAGGATCTCGCTGTGGACCTCAAGGGATCTGTCTCTATGTCAGCTATACTAAGTAAGATATTGAGGCTGTCGAGGGTTCCAGTCGAACACAAGTATCTGAAGTTTATTACTATCAACAACTAAATAAAGCTCTGCACAGATCTTGATTTGGCTGGGTCCTAACAGTTACATAGGCCGATTACTTGACTATATGCCTGATTCATAAGATCTACATAGAGTCTTGCTGATACAGGGTCACAAGCAATATTGAACATCTGCGATGAAGAGCACAAGCATTAGTGAGCATCTAACATGGAGACTGTACTTTTATACTCCAGCCTCATGCATGGTGATGTCACAGTGATGCCACTATGTAGATTCTTAAAGGTATATGTCATTGTCTGCATTGGCATGCGTACAATATCACAACACCTGTGACTGCGAGCAGGCTTCAGTAAAACAATTGATTCTCCACTTTACTCCAATTAGATGTGAAATGAAACAAGAGCTCTCTGAATCTACGGGTTTCTCACCTGCAATTGAAGCTTTCTTTATATAATGGTGGGAGAGGGGAGCTGGCGTGAATGTATTGACTGTTTTGCATATTCTAACTTCATGAGTGGCAAGGGCAGGCAGTGGGAAGAACCACAACCCACTCCTGCCAGCAGGTGGCCCTGTCTATTTTGAAGATTGGGCCTCAATACTACACTGTAAGTGAGCTGGCAACTCTGTATGGGCATCCCACTGCAACTCTCTGGCAGTGAGTGCCATGGAGGTCAACCTGATCATAAAGCAGGTAGATCTAGGACTGCGGGAGTGGGGTCTGGTGGGAGACAATCACGTAGTGGTCTGGGGAGCCCAAAGGGACATCAGCCTACATTATTCTTAAAGAGCTTGGAGGAACACTTCTGCTCAATCTGGCCCACAAAAAATAATTATGTTACTTGTGCCTTTGGTGTCCACCTTGGATGAATGCGTACGATGCATGCTTCACCCTCCTCTAAATTGCATTGTGCTCCTCTGTACATCATATGACCTCAATTTGCATACAGTAATGAGGCTTCCACCGGACTCAGGCAGGCGCCTGGGCTGTACAGGGTTTATGATGTGATGGTGCTCAGCGATTTTAACTCTGCAATTCCGTCTGGTAGCTGGAAGTAAATTTGTCCCTCTAATTCTCTGTCATTGTACAGATATTAATTACCGAGTGTATCCTCTAAGAAGTACTTTCCATGGATGCTATTTTACCTCCAAAGTAGGTGATACCCATGAGTTATCCTGAGGAAAGGTAGCAGACATAATAGATGGGGAGGAGGTGGCGTAGTGGTATTGTTGCTGGACTAGTAATCCAGAAACCCAGGGTAATGCTCTGGGGACCTTGCAGATGGTGGAATTTGAATCCAATAAGAATCTGGAATTAAAAGTCTAATGATGACCATGAAACCATTCTCGTAAAAACCCATCTGGTTTACTAATGTCCTTTAGGGAAGAAAATTTGCTGTCCTTACCTGGTCTGGCCTACATGTGACTCCAGATCCACAGTCATGTGGTTAACTCCTAAATACTCTCTTAAATGGCCTAGCAAGCCATTCACTTGTATCAAACCAACCACTACAGAAAATTGGATAAGGAACAAAATCAGATGGATCACCTGGCATTGACCAAGGCAACGGAAACGACAACGGCAAAATCAGCCCATCAACCCTGCAAAGTCCTGCTTACTAACATCTGGGGCCCTTGTGCTAAAATTGGGAGATGTCTCACAGGCTAGTCAAACAACAGCCTGACATAGTCATACTCACCAAATCATACCTTACAGACTGGTGTCCCAAATACCACCATCACTGCAAAGGCAGTGGCACAGTGGTATACAGTCAGGAGGGAGTTGCCCTGGGAGTCCTGAACATCGACTCAGGACCACATGAGGTCTCATGGCATCAGGTCAAACATGGGCAAGGAAATCTCCTGCTGATTAGCATGTTCTGCTCCCCCTCCCACGCCACCCCTCACCCTCAGCTGATGCATCAGTACTGCTCCATGCTGAACATTACTTGGAAACACTGAGGATGGTAAGGGCGCAGAATGTACTCTAGGTGGGTGCATCACCAAAAGTGGCACGGTAAACTGAGCTGGCTGAATGTTAAAGGGCATAGCTGCTTGATTGGGCCTGCGACAGTTGATGAGGGAAACAGAAGAGGTTGGTTCATGGTTCACTACTCACTGACCCTCAATTTGGTTTCCGCCAGGATCACTCAGCTCCTGACCTCATTACAGCCTTAGTTCAAACATGGAAAAAAGAGCTGAACTCAAGATGAGGTGAGAGTAACTGCCCTTGACATTAAGGCAGCATTTGACTGGATGTGGCATCAAGGAGCCCTAGCAAAACTGAAGTCAAGGTTGTTGGAGGTCAATCATCTCAGTTACAAAACATCACTGCAGGAGTTCCCCAGGTTAGTGCCCATGGTTCAACCATCTTCAGCTGCTTCACCAATGACTTTCTTTCCATCATAAGGTCAGAAGTGGGGGTGTTCGCTAATGATTTGCACAATGTTCAGCACCATTCGCGACTCCACAGATTCTCCACGGAAGCAGTCCATGTCCAAATGCACAAAGGTCTGGTCAATATCCAGGCTTGGGCTGACAAGTGGCAAATAACATTCACGCCACACAAGTGCCAGGCAATGACCATCTCCAACATGAGAGAATCTTGACATTCAATGGCATTACCATCACTGAATCCCCCACTATCAACATCCTGGGGTTACCACTGACCAGAAACTGAACTGGACTAGCCATTTAAAAACTGTGGCCACAAGAGCAGGTCAGAGGCAAGAAATTCTGCGGCAAGCAATTCACTACCTGACTCCACCATCTACAAGGCACAAGTCAGGAGTGTGATGGAATACTCTCCACTTGCTTGGGTGAGTGCAGCTCCAACAACACTCAAGAAGCTTGACACCATCCAGGACAAAGCAGCCCACTTGACTGGCACCCCATCCACCACCTTCAACATCCACTCCTGCCACCACCGACGCACAGTGGCAGTAGTGTGTACCATCTACAGGATGTACTGTAGGAACTCACCAAGCCTCCTGAGGCAGCACCTTCCAAACCCACGACAGCTACCATCTGGAAGGACAAAGGCAGCTGACACATGGGAACACCGCCACCTGGAAGTTCTCCTCATAGTCACTCACCACTCTGACTTAGAAATATATTGCCGTTCCTTCACTGTCACTGGGTCAAAATCCTGGAACTGCCTTCCTAACAGCACTGAGGGTGTGCCTACACCACATGGACTGCAGTGGTTCAAGAAGGCAGCTCACCTCCACCTTCTCAAGGGCAACTAGGGATGCGCAATAACTGCTGGACTAGCCAGTGATGCCCACGTCCCATGAGTGAATAAAAAAGTACTACAGTGACTGACCTTGTTGCAAGGTTTATACAGCTTTTCTTTTGGTCTCTTTCTAATGTTATGATTAGCAATCCAACACAATATCCCTCTCTTGCATTGTCAGTCATCTCTGTCATAGCACCAACATTTTTTTCCTTATTTCCAAAGTCTGTATCACGTTTATCCACATTTGCTTGCTTTTGAGCTGTAAATCACACAACAATAACTTTGCATGAGAACAAAAGACCTAAAACCTTATTTAACATAAATGGATGTGTTAAAGCCCTAACTGGTGCTTAAACAAAGAAGACAGAGGGAATATAACGCTGGCCAACTAAAATAAAACTCACATTCATGGGTATAATCAGTAGAGTTATCACACAGTTACATCGTGAAATTATGGGACTAACTTTAACCTAACCCACTTGGCGGGAAGCTGATGGAAACAAAGGCAGCCCCCGGTTTACACATCATCTGGTTTTACACACTACTGAAGTCAGCCTTGCAGTTATCGTATGGAGAAATAGCAATTTGATCCCCCATTTGCCAGGGAGTTTCCAATCTCAGGCATTCCATGCAGGGAAGCACTGAATTAAAGCCTTTAAAAGGTGATGTAATCAGACAAACTATTTTGACACAACAGATAATGCTAGCTGAACTATGGGTTCCAAGCAGTACAAGATAAACAATGAACTATCTATAAAGCACTACAGAAAGGAAAATTGGACACACTGTAAAATGGATAGTCAGTTCTCTACCTTTGTGCTGTACTGAAGTTGAATTTCATTATTAATGCATCAATATACCAGTTTCAGCAGGGTTGTTTGTCTCTAATATAATGTATTGTAGGTCTAGAAACCTCTGCTGAACTTGTTAATGGATGAAATGAATCACCTCAAGGATCCAGACCAGGAATATACATCCTTTGTCCAAATCAAGGGGAAGATGTGGGAGTTATATCATATGCACTCTCCCTGCCACCCCGCCCCAGCACTGCCCTCCAACCCCCCCAAACTGCTAGGATGTGTAATATTGCCTTGTGGAGCTGAAAGAGGCAGTCTGCCATCTTCAATCAACCGAACAGCAGCAGAACCAGAGCTTTGTCCAGGTGTAGAATGCCTGGCCCTCATCTACAATGTTTCTATGAGAACTGCTGTACCAATGCCTACAAGATTAGTTAATCCCTACAGGCGCATCTCATCGTGGAAGTCATTTCTACTAGAAAAGTGAATTATCCAGCATCAGTCTTCAACCAGCTGACTCTGAAACAATACACCATTGGATTTTGATTCCAGACTCTGGACTCACATGAAACGATAATTCTTATCTTCTCTGTGGTGTTTGTCCTGTACCTCTTTCTTTTCCATATCCCTCTTTTATTGTATGAGTGTACCAGGGGCTACATAGTGACAGCCCCTCCCATGTTTTGTGTGTGTGCAAAATAAATTAACCCTTTTAGTTCACCCTATCTCAAGTACGCTGTGGAATTATTAACAGGATTCAATCACTCCAAAAGAGAGGGGTTGGGGAAAATACGCCACCACTTATAAAGGGGGAAATCAAAAATCAAGAACAACTTTCTGTTTGCCTTTCTGGGTAAAGGAGAAATCAGGGCTGTTTAAATTGCAACCCCCGCCATCCTCACACCATCCGTAACAGTGGCTGTAAACTTGCTGTACCTTAACTGCATGGATTGCTCTAAGCAGCAGGTCACAGTGTAAACTGTGTTATAGTAGTATAGGATTCTGTAGAAATTTTAAAATTGAGTTTTTTGAAAAAACAATAACAACTTGAGATGAAAGCATGAATAGAATTTAATGTTAGCACAACTCCTTTAATCTCAATTCCCAGATTCTGGGAACTGGTCTTTCCTGTGGCTGCTGTCAACAATGGCAACAAACAGTTGTCCAGTAGGAACAAAAAACAGAAAATGCTGGAAAAACTCAGCAGGTCTGGCAGCATCTGTGGAGAGAGAAACAGAATTCACTTTTCGAGACCATATGATCCTTCTTCAGTCTTCTTCAGAGTTTGAATTTTTCCAGCATTTTCTGTTTTTGTTTCAGATTTCCAGCATCTGCAGTATTTTGCTTTTATCTTAGTGATCCAATAGGTGTAATTTTGGCAACGTGAGAGGTGCTGATTTTTTTCTCCTGTCTTCAATTCATGCAAAGATGGGCTGACCTAGAATAAAAAGATATTCTATCTAATAGCCAGTTCTCAGGTGACAGGCAGTCTTAGCAGTCTAACCATTGAGCAGTTGGAGCCCTACAACTTCCCAATGTTCAAATTTTCTGTATACTTTAATGCAAAGATGATAAATGTTACTGTATTGAAACATAAGCTCACACGGCATGGCAAGTATTTCACAATCAGCACAAATGAGCAGCAACAGACATGCAGTTGATCAGTCTTCTATTTATCACCTCTGTGGGCAAGTTTCAAAATCAGCCCAGGCTGTTAGGATCTAAAATTCTCTCTGTTAGTCATAGAATAATTGCGAGTGTGGGAGGTAGAAATGTCAGATTGATGCAGCAGTGTGACTCTCGTTTGAGATTAGGGTTAGGGTTAGCATTGCAGTGTAATAAAGAGAGAGCTTCACTCTATCTAACTCATATTTTACCTAACCTGAGGTTGCTTGATGCCACCATTAGCTATGCTTTGAGGCACCATTAAAAAAATGCAATAAATGAATGCATAGAATACCAAACTTAAACATAATTCCTACATGTAACATCATATTTTGAGTTGAAAATTATGAGAAGAATACATTCCAAGGAGGAAATTTAGGGCCAGGATTTTGAGGTTGGCAGGCGGGCCTGGGAGTGGCCAGGAAATGGCCCGTTGTCCACAATCAGCCCCTGAACGTGATTTGACGCTGGTGAGCCAATTAAGGTCTGCCGAATGTGAACAGCGGCTCTCCAATGGTCGGGGAGGGATGGGTGGAGGTGGGGGCTTGTCGGCTGCCGGGTTACCATTGGACCCGGCGGCTGGTTTAAAACAGGCACAGTCAGGCACTGGAAAGCTGCCGGCGACAAAGATATCTTCGGTGTTGTCAGCAGGAGAGTAAAAAGTATGGATACAAATGCGGCTGCAGATGCCAGGCAGGAGGACAGGTTGGGTGGGCACTCGGCACTCCGTTTTTCTGATGAGTGCCTCGCGGTCCTCCTGGAGGAGGTGGCTGCCAGGAGGGACACCCTTGTCCCCAGAGATGGGAGGAGGAGGCCACCGCACCTTACAAAAAGAGCTTGGGAGGAGGTGGCAGTGCTGGTCAGCAGCCATGATGTTGTGTGGTGCACCTGGGTCCAGTGCTGCGAGAGGTTTAACAATCTGCTGCGCTCAGGAAGGGTGAGTACAGTGTTGGCATGGATCAGTGCGGAGGTGTTAAGGACTGGCCATCCTCCCATGGAGCTCAGTTAGAGCCTGAGTGTCAATTGTCAATGACGCCAGAGCTGGCCAAGGGAGTGAGCCCTGGCTGCATGGACTGAGTGCCTTGCAGCTCGAAGGCCACGACTTGGATGTGCCCTCCAAAGTGCTCGTCAGGTGGGGTTGGCCAGGCTGCAATGGCACTGCAGGTAGAGAGTGGACTAATCCATGCTCCTCTATCCTTTCAGGAGAAGAGGACCCAAAACAACATCGTAAGGTCGCGGACCGGCGGAGGCACTGCTAACCTCCTAATCCTAACCAGATACGAGAGGGAGGCCTTAGAGCGGGAGAAGCGCCATGCACCTTGGTCAACTGGCTGTGGAGATGCTGGGGTGTCAGACGAAGGTAAGAGTGCAGTTCACAGAGGTGAGAGTTTTGGATGGTGCAAACATTCTTGTGTAGTCTCATCAATGACGGGAGCCTCAAAACTGGATCCCCCATTGATCATTGAAAGGCGATGGCAACATGATGCTGATCTCCATGGTCTCACCAGGGTGCCTGGCATGTACAGTGGTACCAAGACGTTGCACTCGCATACGTAATTTTAAGGCACCATGAGCACAAGAGGGACTGGTCATGGGCGCTCTTCTGTTGTGCAATGTTTTGTTTATTTTAACTGGTCTGGGTTGAAGACCAGAGAAGGTTCTGTTAACCTGTTTTGGCTGTCAACATGAGATAAATTTTCTTTTGTTGTAATGGCCTGAGTATGCTTCACCTTTTTTATTTAATTGGTGCAGGGTATGCCAGTATGTAATGCTGGATGTGGGTGGCTCGAAACCTTATTGCACAGGCACTGAGTGGATTTTGGGGTCAGGGATCTGGGATGGAGGAGGCAGCCCTGACATGATGTGGTAGCGCTTATTTGGCAACCTAGCTGAAGGAGTATTGGATCGAGGTGACACTGGTGTCCCTGCCTCTCTGGAGGTTACAGAGGTCTGCCTCCACACCCTCAGCGTTCTCCTCACCATGCTCCTCTTCTGACTCTCTACTGGAGTCATCATCTGTGGCCTGTGCAGCTGAGTCAATATCCTCTTCCTTGCCAGTGCCAAATTATGGAGAGCGCAGCATGTGACCACTATCAGTGACACCCGCTCTGGGGTGTATTGTCGTGTTCCCCCTGAATGGTTCAGGCATCAGAAGCGAGTCTTCAGAAGACCTATGGTCCTCTCTATCACTGCCTTGTGGAAGCATGGCTCATGTTATATTGCTGCTCTGCCTCTGTTCTTGGGTGGCGGAGGGGTGTCATAAGCCACCTTTTCAGGGGATAGACCTTGTCACCCAGCAGCCATCCATCCAGTCGGGCTGGAGCACTGAAAAGCCTCGGCACCTGGGAGTGTCTCAGGATGTAAGTGTCATGGGAGCTACCAGGTACCTTGCACAGACTTGCAGAACATGCATCCTGTGGTCACACACTATCTGCACGTTCATGGAGTGGAATCCCTTCCTGTTGATGAAGGCATCCAGCTGACCCGCTGGAGACTTGATGGCCACATGTGTGCAAGTCGATCGCATCCAGGATGCGGGGGATCCCAGCAATCGCTACAAAGCCTCTGGCTCACTCAGCCTGGCTGGCCTCGTCCGTATGGAAATGAATGAAAGTTAATACCTGCTTGAACAGAGCTTCTGTCACCAGCTTGCCGCAACCATGGACAGTGGATTGGGAGACTCCACACAGATCCCCCACTGACCCATGGAAAGAGCCGGAGGCATAGAAGTTGAGGGCCACTGTGACATTCAGAGCCACTGGCATGGGGTGTCCACCCACCCACACAGTCAGAGGTGATCTCAAGCCCAATCATCTGACAGATGAAGATCACTGTCTCCCTTGATAGGTGGAGCCTCCATCGGCATTGCACCTCGGACATATTGAGGTAGCTGTGTTGCTGCCTGTAAACCCTGGCAGCAGGATAGTGGCGTCTTCTGCAGCCCCTTCTGCCTTGGACTACCTGCTGGCCCTGTGCCCCCTGTGTCTGTGCCTCTCCTCCCACAGGTCGCTCCCCTGGAGTAAGTCTAGGGTAACAGAAGACTGTCTGATACCTAGAAGGGTCCACACGATCTGAATTCTTCGGGATCCTAGGAGTCACCAAGGAGTCCTGAAATGAAGCCTAGAAATGCTATCAATGAAGCCCCAAACAGAGATGAAGGTGCCGTATACCAGCAGCAAACTATCTACCAAACTCCTCACTACTCACACTGGCAATACTTCTGACCCTTTTATCCCACTCGCAGATGAAGTTTTTGAAATTGGTCGCCTGCCCATTTTGCCCATGTGACGAGGGTGAAATCACACGGGCATTGAAAAATCGGCGTCAATTAACTGGCCTCTTAATTAATGGCGGGCGTGGATCTGGCACCCGTGCGTGCTTGCCAAGTGAAATATCGTGCAATGACATCGGGACTCTCGCCTGACATCATCGAGCACTATTTTACGCTCAAGTGTGTTGGGTGAACGCCCGCTCGCCGAGCAAAAAATTCTGCCCTGGATTAAATCTTATGAATGTATTTATTCCTGGGTAATGGTTACATCAAAAGTATTCTTATGCTTAAAAAGTCAGCAGAAACACAGAGAGACAGAAAGCAAGCACATGTTGAAAGCAAATCCATCACACTGATACACATCTAGAATGCAGACAGCAGAGCTCCAAGGGACCACTTGAGATCACCAGAGCTGATCCACTTCACTGACTTACAGGAGAAATGGAGGATATGCAAAGCTCCACAGGGATTATTTTAAGAACAAATGCTTTCCCTAAATATCTAAACTACCTGAAATACATACAGGGCTAAGTGCTTACTCTGGAGTTCCATCATCCATTAAAATTGTATCTTACACAAGCAGACTATAACAAACCTATTTTCAAAATCTGCATTAATAAAGTATAGCTATTTTTCTCATTTTGCTATCAATGTAGCATACTTGATAGTTTCCTGGTTCAGAATTAAAATAATTAGCCTTGATTAAACCCATGTCTATATATTCAACAACTATACCCCTGCCCTGTACCACGTTAAGGGCTGGATTACATGCTCCCCCTCTAGCAGGTTTGAAGGTTGCCCCCAATGCAAATTCACCAGTGGTGGGGACGGCGTTGGGCTCTTGGCAATTGAGACTCTTAAATGGGCAACTAATGCCTACTTAAGGACCTCATCCCACTACCAGTGGGATTTAACTGGCAGTGGAAGAGGCCAATGCCAGTTGGACAACCTGGCAGGTTTCCCTGCATGGGCTGGTGGCAAGCAGGGGAGGGGTGGGTCTCCCCCCAAAGTGTTACTCCATTTCTCCTCTCCCCTGTGGCCTTTCCAACCCGGCCCACCAATCCCTTTGCTGGGGCCCGGCAAGACGTCCAAACACTGACAGCAGGATCCAGTAGGCTCACCTCCTCAAACCTGCAGTGCAGTACCATCAGTGGCCACCACTCCCAGTGGTGCTGCCAGTAATGGAGAGCTGCAGGCTTCGGATTGTCCAGCAGCTCTCTGAGACGGGACTTGCTGTCCCTGAGGGGTGGAAGTCCTGCCTCATGTCTATTAACAGCTAATCGGCTGTTAAAGGTCTGTGGAGCGGGCTCTCCCCTCAAGCTTTTTAGCTGAGGGGTGCGGGAACCACAGTGACCCCTAAAATCCAGTCCTAAGACTTTGTATAAGCAGTTCAATTATGTTCTTTATAGAAAAAAATGAAAGCACATATTCACAGTATTTATTTTCAAGAATTAATAGACAGGGGCAGATGAGTTAAAGTTTCACAAGACAAAATGCAATCTTATCTGGATTTTAATTGTAACTTGAATTGGACTACAAAATATGTAAGTCAGAATTGTTGGTTTTTAATCATTTTCCCACTGATTAACTAACATCTAAAACCCCTAGTTGATGGATTTCATCTTCATAAAGAACATTGCAATATTTCTCACACTGAAAAATCTATACTGTGGCAGATAATATTCATGAAAGATGTCCCTGCTGGCTGGATGCATTTGGCAATAACAACATTTTAAGTCAGTGTCTCACACCCCATATGATCTGATTCTCTATCTGGTTTAGGGGCAAGGTGATGAATTGCACTTTTCTACCAGAGACATCAAAGGTCACCTGGGAAATCAACTGCTGGCAGTCTGACCTCAGAGTAATGCCCAGGAGACACAAGAAACAGCATTAAAATGTCCCTGAGGTAGGTTGACAATTTCAGCTTGGAGACAATAGGGTGAAAACTGAAGGGAAACTAGACTTTCAAGTGAAACTAAAAATAAACGTATGTCTCAGCTTGTGCACACATAAAGGGATAGTGATAGCTAAATTCAATCCATTGGACTAGAAAAGAACAGCTGTGCCTAATTGGTTTATACTTCAGGGTCATATTTTCTGTATTTGTCTCTTTTCTCTCAACACCACATAAAAACACTTCCTTCTCACACACAGTAGGAACGTGGAGAAAACCATCTTCCCACTACCAGCACAATCAAAAAATGACCCTCATTAAATAATCTTATGTGGGTTATTATTCTATCCTTTGAACTTAGTAAAAAGTATCAGCGCTTTATGAACTGACGACTTCTCAATTTCAAAAGGGATGTAGGCTTGAAAGGACAAGCAATTTTCCCATTGCACTTAAATTTCATGCCTCTGAAATTCCCCTTTCACTAATCCAAATCAGAGATCAGAAGATCATTTTGTTCAATGTTAATATCAAACTGCCTCCAATGACTTAATGCCCCCTCCCACCTTCCCCTTCTGTTACCGATACCATTTGTTCTCATATTTATTTCCAAAGAGAGAGAGAAAGCACCAGGATGATGGGACTATCTCAGGCCAAAAGCTTTAATAATCGAACAACGAGAGAAGTCCGACATGTAAACACAAATACTTACACAGGCTTTCTACCTGAAGTAATAGGAATACGAAACATCCCTTCATTTATGTTGCAGGTAAAGAAAACATAAAATACTTTGAAGGCTGAAGTCAAGATCCAAATATTGAAAGCACTAAATTTGTGGTACACTTGGCAGACTAGGTCAAGGGCACAATCTCCAGAAAAATCTTGATTTTTTTATTTTAAAAAGTATGTATTCTCATTAATATTATTGAACAATTTATGCTGAAAAATTAAAAGTTTAATTTTACAAAAGGGAAAACTTGGTGACATTTACATTTTCAACAGAACCGCATAACTGTTACCTCAAGAGTCAGTTTCCTAGATCCAGTCCCCATCACCCCAGTTCACTCTACCCATGTTAATCCCAGTTCCAAGAAACTCTATACCCCATCCAATATCCCACCTTTCAGAGAAACTCTACATCCCATCCAATTCTCCACTTTTCGGGTCGAATCTTCCTCTAGGTTTGACAAAATCTGACCTGCGCACTTTCATGGCTCACAAACTGCACACACGACCCATGTGTGGCTGCACACACCATTTTATATCTTTTCACATCAGGGTTGAGCTCATAGTGCAGTTTGCAAGCCCCGCGTTGGAGCGCATGAGGAGTGTGGGTGCAGAGGCGGGTGTTAGAAGGCCCACCTTGGTTCTCCAATACAGTATCGCAGCTCCAAATGTGTTTAAAGGCCTCATAAACTTGACCCCTCACTTCCCCACCCACTCTTCATGCACTCCCAGATCGCCCATGCAGCCCCAAGCCACCTCTATGCACCCCACGTATTTTCCATGGCACCTCAGATCACCAATGTCATCTTTATGCACCCCCCATGTTTCCTCCATAGCCACTCACCCAGTATGCACCATGTACAGTCCTCAGATTCCATTAAAATATCAATGGAAAATATTTTACAAGCCATGGGGAAAAAATAAACCTCTTACCATCGAATAAAAGCCTTCATATCTTAGAATCTGAGAAAAAAAATGCATTTTGCTATGTGAAAAAACCTTGTAATACTTGTAATCCTTTTAACTTGTGTCAACAAATCAGAAGCTACATTGAAACTGTCATTCATTCTCAGATGAATGGAACACCTAATGTGCTGAAACCAATTAGCACTTGAAGCTCAGCCAAGCATTGATAATGGCGAAAGCTGCCCAAACAACAGACTGTTCTCTGGGAAGGAAAAAACTGTAGATGCTCATTTCAATTTCAAAGCAAGGTTCCTGTCAATCAATGTCAGGGAGCAGGTGGTTAGATTTTTTTTCACCATAGATTTTTTTCAAATGTAGATTTTTTCAAGTGTCAAAACTAGTATTTTTTAAACCTATCAGATTCATTTAAATCATAGTGCATAAGATGACAGCATAGACTGACAGGACATTTTGTAATATTATTCTTTGCATAATGGTGCTTCTCTATTGGAAAAGTACTGTAATGTTTGTGAACAAATATATGAGGCTGGTCAATATAACGGTCAACTTACCTTTAAAGGGCAGATCCCTATGATGAATCACTGCATTAAAAGCATGTTTACATTATAATACAACACTCTATTTAATCAAGAGCTCATTCCTTATTATGCACAAAAATCTTGGGGTCGGGTACATTTCCGGATAGCATGGTAATCCGACAATATTTGCCACTGCTCAGAAGATTCAAGCCATTGTTATCACTTTTCAGTCCTCACAAATTAGTTTTGCAAATGCATCAGAATAGTACACATTGCTTAACCCATTAGGCTACAAACTACTCTGTCAACATATCGCTCACTGCTGAACTAGTAATTCTTGGTTTATCCAAACTGTATCACATCCCTAGTTATTGCATATATCTTGCTATGTTCAGGTTCATATCAAGTGACAGGTTTAAGTGTAAATGCTTTGCTCTGGTAAATTTAAAGGAGCTAATATTCTGGGATCACATATTTTTAAAGTTGGAAAACAAGGAGAAACTTGGAAATAAGTAGATTAGTCAGCAACTGAAAAAAAGGGTAACATTTCAGATGAGAAGTCTACCAGGGTAGAAGTTTGGGAGCCTAGCACGCAGTAGGCAACTAATTGGAAAATCACAGGCAATTTGTGGACAATTCCCCATCCACTGACGTTAATGTGCAGAAAATCACGGAGTTCATCTATGATTTTCTAGTAATCCATGTGTTTTGTTTGCCCTTTTTGCTTCACATACAGATAAACCTGTTGTCCGTTGCCAGCCTTTTCTGTTATTATTTCAGATATCTGATCATACTCCAACTTAAACGCAGTGTGAATCACAAATGAAAACTTGTAAGATGTGTGTGTGTGTGTCCTGTCAGCCAACCTACATAAACAGAAAACTGTTGTCCTGCTGCTTTTTTTCTTTCGTGGGATGTGGGTGTCACTGACAGGGCCAGTATTTGTTGTCCATCTCTACTTGCCCTTGGAGTGTCCGTGGTGTAGTGGTAATGTCACTGGACTAGTAATCCAGAGGCCCAGGCTAATGCTTGCCAGGCCATTTCAGAGAGAAGTTAAGAGTCAACCACACTGTTGTCGGCTTGGTGTCACCTGCAGGCCAGACCAGATAAGGATGGCAGAGTTCCTTCCCTAAAGGTCATTCGTGACCCACATGGGTTCGGTGATAATTGCCACGGTCACCATTATTGAGACAAGCTTTATACGGTGGTATTTGAACTAATGTTCCCAGAGCATTAGCCTGGGCCTCTGGATTACTAGTCTAGTGACATTACCACTACACCACCATATTATGTTTTACAAAAGTCCTCAGCCTCTGCAGTAGCAAACCATCAATATCTTTGGTTATAATTCAAGCAAGCACATAATTGCATTTTGCCCACAGTGCAGAAGACCATAAGACATAGGAGCAGAAATTAGGCCATTCGGCCCATCGAGTCTGCTCCGCCATTCAATCATGGCTGATAAGTTTCTCAAACTCATTCTCCCGTCTTCTCCCCGTAACCTTTGATCCCCTTACCAATCAAGAACCTATCTATCTCGGTCTTAAATACACTCAATGACCTGGCCTCCACAGCCTTCTGTGGCAATGAATTCCATAGATTCACCACTCTCTGGCTAAAGAAGTTTCTCCTCATCTCTGTTCTACTCTTTACTCTGAGGCTGTGCCCTCGGGTCCTAGTCTCTCCTACTAATGGAAACATCTTCCCCATGTCCACTCTATCCAGGCCTTTCAGTATTCTGTAAGTTTCAATCAGATCCCCCCTCATCCTTCTAAACTCCATCGAGTATAGACCCAGAGTCCTCAAACATTCCTCATATGTTAAGCCTTTCATTCCTGGGATCATTCTCGTGAACCTCCTCTGGACCCTCTCCAGGGCCAGCACATCCTTCCTGAGACACGGGGCCCAAAATTGCTCACAATATTCTAAATGTGGTCGGACCAGAGCCTTATAAAGCCTCGGCAGCACATCCCTGCTTTTATATTCTAGTCCTCTCGAAATAAATGCCAACATTGCATTTGCCTTCCTAACTACCGACTCAACCTGCAAGTTAACCTTAAGAGAATCCTGGACTAGGATCCCAAGTCCCTTTGCACTCCAGATTTCTGAATTCTGAATTCTGAAAACCAGCGTGCTCAGGTAAAAAGCTAACATTTATTTAACATTCATTTATGTAGCACCTCACAACCAATGGCTTATTGGGCTGGATTTTACAGCCACTATTTGGCTGGCCAATGCTTAATTCGTCATGCTGAAAGCATGCGGGAGCGAGTGGACTGTGCACTTCCTGTTCCGTCTCCCTCACCTCGCCGGACTCCGTAAAACCCATCTCATTTTGACAGTTGTTGCGAAGTCAATTTGCACACAGCAAGCTCCCACAAAAAAAAAGTGGGATGAATGGTCAGCTAATTTACTTTTTGGAAGATGTTTGTTAACAGAGTTTCTCTTCTTCAAAGAGCACAACAATATCTTAGAGCTGTTTTACAGAAGTGCTGTTTATAATAGCAGCTGTTGTCAATATAAAAATAAACATGAATACATTGCTCCATCTAATTATTTATCCGCATGAATTTAAAAACATAATCAATAAAAAGTATTGATACAGTATGTGCTCGTGTCATGAATTGAATATAGGCCTTTGTACGTGCATCATTTTGTCTATTGGAATTTTCTTTTCTTTACATACCTTCAAAAAGCAGAACAAGGGACTTCAATTCCCTGATGTCAAACTAATTAATAGATCACAGAAAATATGAGTACAACTGTGATTAAGTGTAATGTTAAAAATTAAATACGTTGCTGTTAAAATGAGTTTTAAAGCTCGATTGGACATGGCAGACAGCATGAAAATTCCCAGACATATTTTGGCTTGAAAGTTAATCTCCTGGTGGGAAATATGTACCAACTGGTTTTGCATGATTTTAGGTTACTATTCTTAGCAATGGGATTTAATATCCAGGGTAAATTGGAAAGCCTCCAAAAACGTCTGCGGGGATTGCATTGCATAATTAGCCCGCACTGTTGATTATAATTCAGGCAACACGTCTGCTTATTACCTTGATCTCTGCATCCAGCATCAATAACTGAGTTGTTCATTGGCTGGAGACATCAGCAAGGGGCCAATATCATGAAGGGATAGCCTGTACTGCTTAAAGCTAGTCCACACCTCATTGAGGAAAGGTGCATTGTGGCTGAAGCAGGTGCTGGGAATCATGGTTGAAGAGAATCTAAACTGGGAAAGGGTGAGGAATTGCACAACTTGGGAGAGAGCAGCGCCAAGATTTTTGGACACTGTCTTGGAGGTACTGGTGGAGGTATTGGACAGATGTCCTGTATCTGCAGGGGGGAAGGAGGCCCCAAAGACACATGGTCAAAAGGCAGTGGAAGCAGCTATCTAGTGACCAATTAAGGACCTCAATCTGCTTCCACTGCCACAATATACGTTGGGCAGTGGAAGGTGGGTGAGAGTGAGAGGACAGTTCTTTCACCAAAGTTGGTGAAAGGGCAGGAAGTGGGCATATCCTTTGAGGGGTGCCTGTGCACATCAGGGGCCCCCATCCTAAGATTGTGCTCTCACTTTGTGCCCCCCAGCTTGGCTTCCAAAACCCATGCCTGCCACCCAGCTCTCCCTTCCACCCCTAGGTTGCCTGATCCCTCCCTGCCCAAAAATCCTGGGACTTGGGTCTGGGTGTCATCATTCTTCTTCATGGGCCTCCTTGCAGTCCCAGCAGCACCCATTACTGAGTTCTGGTGCTGCTGGAGCTGCAAGAGCTGCTGGCCAACCTGAGCAGTCGGCAGCTGTTGAGGGTGGGATTTTCTTCCACTGAGGGGCGTAAGCCCCAACCTCTGCTTGCTAAGGCCGCTGGCAGTGTAATATTGCCAGGGGGTGACCTTTTTACAGTTGATCAGTTTGCGACTGACTTTTCTAATTGTGGGGGGAGGGTGGGAGGCTGCTGAGCACTGAGCTCCCCCCTGTAAAATTTAGCCCTTGGCTTCACACACATAACTACCAGCTCAGGTACTGACACTGTGCATATCGTAAAGGATAGATTAGAGGCAGAATCTGCACGTGGTGAGATATTGGGCATGAGTGGGCTATGGCCAGGGCAGAGGCAAGTGTATTGTGTGTGCCAGCACCACAGAGGGCGAGGTCACACAGAGGATTCAGGTGAGGATCGATGGGGCAACCTACAGAAGAATGCTCATGGTTATGCATAACAAAATGCATATATATCGGCAAGCCTGCCAGAAGACCTGTACTTAACGTCAAGAAGCATGGAGGAGTACAGCATCAACTTGGCACAGGGCTTTTCCCATCCTTTCCAGCATGGAAGTGGTGGTCAACTCCATTTACGGAACTATGGACCCAACTACAAGACAGTGTCTGGTGGCTGATATCCACTGCAGCACAAGCAGCAGTCACCCGACATCTGAGTGCTGCAGTGGAAGCTCAGACTGCTGCCATCAAGGCTGTGCATTTTCGTGAGCAAAGAGGCATGCAGGGTGTCATAGCAGTCCAGCGATCCATCCTCCAACATATTAATAGAATTTCTGAGGCCCCACCCCAGGAGAGTGGCACTGGCTTAATGGAGCACAAACCTACTATGCTCTCTCAGGAAGACAGCACTTGACCTCCTATCACTGCCCCTCAGCCAACGCCCTTGCTGTTGCCAATGCCATGCAGTCCAAAGCTGGGCTGTCTAGGCCCAGAGTTACTTGACATCATCCTCCGAGGGTATCAGTATCCTCCACTGAAAGTTAGAAACCTTTCACCAGCCAAGCTACAGCCACTGGGGCAGCACTGTGTAAGAGCCCTCGGCCAGGCAAAGGCACACAGGCACTAAGGGAATGCACAAGGGTGATTCAGTAAATTTGTATGTAATAAGACATGAGTTCATTTACAAATTTGGTTTGGAATGTTTATTTCAGGATGGTTTTTCATTTTGCTTTGCAGCCAAGTGGATGCGTTGATGGTCGGTGTCAGAGGGAAGGTGGTTGTGGGACTGTTGGTGAATGGGGAATTGAGGCTGCTGTTACTGGTATTACACTTGGATGATTTCTTCATGTACGGCCCAGGAGAGAAGGGGCTGTCTTCCTCCTCATTCTTCTGCTTCTCAGCTGCTTGCCATATAGCTGATGACATGATGATGAGATTGTGCAGCATGAACCAGACTATTACAAAGCTTGACACCCCTCTGTCAAGTACTACAGGGCTTCTCCACAATGGGCCTGGCAGTGGAAGCATTGATTTTGCACACCATGGTCTGCAGTCCCATATGTTGTATGGCAGCATTGCTTTGATTGAATGTAGGCTGCACACGTGTGTGTGTGTTTGTGTGTGTGTGTCTGTCTGTCTTGCACATTTCAGTCATCAGCCATACCATCAGCAGATAAGTCTTGTTATCCTCTGGTGTGCTGCACAGGCCACCACAGAATGAAGTTACCATGACTAGGCCAAGATATCGGGCATCACCCTCCTTGATTCTTTGCCTATGATCACCCTCCTTGATTCTTTGCCTATGGATAATGAGGGAGTAGAATCCCTTTCAGTTATGGCACAGAAGATGATATGTAGAGATGATATGGTGTACCTGTGAAGTGATGTTCATGCAGTCAGAGGCATCTTACACCATGAGATGCCTGCAATGCTTGCGAAGCTGAGTGCTACATCCACCTGTTTGTCTCTGACAGGACAGAATAAAATGTCATTAACTCTCTTTCAATAGAGAGCCTCAGTGACCTAACTCAAATAACAATGGATGACAAACAACAAGGTGTTCCAAAAAGGTCCAGTCCCAACCTGGAAGGTGCCAGATGCATAAGTTCATGGTCACGGTCACCTTCACAACCACTGGCAATGCTGTCCTCTCTCTGCTCTAAGATTGCAGTTGTGGCTGTGGCAGGCAGCAGATTTTAGTGAGGACGTCCTTAGTGAAGCACAGACATCTCACACATTGTTCTTCACCGAGGTTCAGATAGGAGAATTGCTCCCAGAACACCCTGGGTCGATATCGCCTCCTGCTAAGAGAACTACTCCTCCTCCCTGGTGCAGCAGCTTGTCCTGCTTTGCTTGACCACTATTACTTCTCCAAGTCTTGCTGTATTCCAACGATAATGCCTACTAGTGCCCCCATATCTGAGAGCAACTGGTTTGTGATGAAGCCTGGAAGTCAGCAAGAAGTCTTTCAGCATCTGCCACACTATGGCCTGCAGTCTTTTGCAACTTGAAACAACAATAGAAAGCATCAAAATAGAATATTAGCAACACTCTGCAAATAGCTGATTCGATTAAATACCTCTGATGGGGGTTCTTTCTCTTATGAAAGCCTGTTCAGTTATGCAAGGTTAAGATAGATTGTTGATTGGAATGTAGAGCTCCAAATGGCATTAATGATGTTAAATCAGTTTACATCATGATCTACTTGTTTTGCTTTCTTCCGGTAGACTTCCACTCTAGGCCCATTAACACCTGCATTAATATGGCATCCGCATGATTTTTTCCAGAAGTGTGCATCGTGGAGGCCATTTTGGAGCTCTAAAGGTACTTGTAAAGCCCAGAAAAATAGGTGCCAACAAGCTCAATTTCTCACCTCATGTCTTTTTCCAGTTGTCAACTATGAAAAATAATAGTATGTCCATTTTTATTGTTTCAGCAACTTGCTCACTATGCACATATTTCCTGGCAGAAATCCTACCATCCAAATGGAACTTGCCAAAGTGAGGGCAAAAAGCATCAGCTGTTCTGCAGCAACAGTGTCATTGCAGAACTATACCAGGCAGCCAGGAACATAAAGATGGCAGAAATACCTCAAATATCAGATTAAGGCCTACAGCAGGTAAATGTATGGAATTGACTGGGGGGAGTGGTGGGGGGCATGTATAACATTCTTGGTCTAGTTGTGCTAACACAGGATATTTACAGAATCTGCTAAGGTAAAGAAAACATCAACTTTATTGGAACACATCCTACTGTGGCTTCCTTACCATGAGATCTACAAGAGAGGGCACGATCATGAGATATTGCATCACTTCCAGTGATGATGTATACTGAGTTGCATTAGCATTAAAAGTTGCATTAAAATTAACCCCTTATACTACATTTCTCCCCAGTCTCTGATACTTCCCATTTTACTACATCTCCCCTCAAGTCTGTGACTTCCATTTCTTTTTTATAGGGACAACTGCTGTGGCAGTATCACTAGTTTGCCCCAATGGGTCCTCTGTTCCCTTGGAGGAGGTTGGAGATTTGAGTCCTTCCTGTGATCTTTCAGACTCTGCTGAGCAGAAGGAGAATTAATAGATGAATCAAGTTAATCAGTCTGGTAGTCATATGGATTGGTAAATGAATGCAGCGTCTCTGGTCTGTTTGATTGTGTAGATGACAGCTTTGACTGTGTAGAAGGTTACTTTGTGTGGCAACTAGTGCACATATGTTCTGTCCCAACATACTATTATCTGGATAAGGTAGGACTGTGAATGTGGTGTCTGTTCAACTACCCTCTCAGATCCAAATTGGCTATCCTGGTTGCAGGTCTGGCAGGTTGTGAGCTCTGTGACGTTTGTCATAGTTCCACATCTGGCTGAAACCTTTTCCAAGTCATTAGCGCAGCATGAGTGTGTGTGAGAAAGTAGAAACTTGAGTCCTCAGTCTTCTTCCCGTGAATGGTTCACATGGTGTTAAACCATTTTGGAGTGGAGTTGAACGAACGATAGCTCGGAAGTGCAAAATGGATGTCATCTTTCTTCTTCAGCAAGGCTTTCACAGTATGCACTCCTCTTTACCATTGGTTTGAGGGTATTTGCTGAGCTGGTAGTATGGACAAATCCATATGATGCTGTGAATTCTTTGATTATCTGAGATTACAGGGTATGGAATTCCATTTGTTGTAAAAATCTTCTTCAGTGATGTAATCACTGATTCAGAAGTGTGACCTGCAACTGCTTGACTTCTATTCATCTTTCTTCATAGTTTACTATGATCAAGAACATTTTACGTCTGTGTTCAAAGAGGTCCATCCCACGACCTTCCCGTGGGCTTAATGGAAAGGAAGATGACATCAACAGTTCTCTTGTCTCCTAACAATGAATAGGACAAGTAATACAGTTTGATATGATCTCTTCCAATTACTTTGAGATACCTGACCTGGCCACCAAACAGAATATCTTGCTCTTGCTCGACATTTTGTGATGCCCAAATATCCTTGGTGCAATCGTTGCAGTATGTTGAGTCTCAGAACTCTTGGAGTGACCACTCTCTCATCATAGGTGAGTAAATTATCAACTACACTGAGGTGTCCTCTCTGTTCATAGTACTGTCTGAGAATGGGATTGTGCAGCATATATGCTGGCCATCCTTTGATGCAGTACTCTCTGATCTGATCACATTCTGCATCAGATTTCTGTGCATCTCTGATTTCATTCAGTTGTTGACTTATCGCTGGTAGAGTTGTGGTTATTGTAGATGCAAAGGTTTCTTCCTCTTCAACAAGTGCTACATCATCTTGTTCAGGTGTTGCTACAGGGATATGGGACATAGCACCTGCTGCAGTCTGCTCTATTCCCGGAACATACTCTTGTCTTTGCAACAAATCCCATCATCCTCAGTCTGAATCATTGTACTTGTGGAGGCATTTTTGCTAACTTCTTAGAATTTAAGAGTGTCAATAAGGGTTTGTGGTCTGTCTCTGTCTTGAAGTGGAAACCAAGAACATAATCTGTGAACTTTTCACAAGCCCATGTAGCAGCCAATACTTCTTTCTCTATCACTGCATATCTCTGTTCAGTCTCTGTCAGTGAATGGGATGCTTGGTAAACAGGCCTGGACTTTCCAACTGAGTGTATCTGAAAGAGTACTGTAGAAAATGCACCTGCATCAATGATAGTGGGCAGTTCTGGGTCATAGTGAGTTAAAATATCAGGAGATGTCAGCAACTCTAATTTTCTCAAAAGACCTCTGTTGTGCTTACTCCCAGCACCATGTATTGACTTTTTGCAAAAGCTGATGTAGTGGCTCATTGATGACAGCTAGTTTGGGCAAGAACTTTCTGATTTGGTTTTCCATACCCATGGATCTCTGGAGCTCAGTCGTGTTCCAAGGAGCTAGGAACTCCTTGATTGCTTTTGTCTTCTGTGGATCAACTCTGACACCGGATGCATCCACAATATGCCCAATGAACTTGACAGTTGGTTGCAAGAATTCAAGTTTGTTGTTGAGTGTAAGTCCTGCTTCCTGTTGGCATTGCAGCACAGCTCACACTCCAGCATTATGTTCTATCTGGCTGGGTCTATGGATAAGAATATCATCCATGTGGCAGATGACTCTATCCAGTCCTTCTAGGATACTTGACATTGTCCTCCGCAAGATTTCTGACGATGATGTCAGGCCAAAGGTTAATCTGTTGGAACAAAACCTCTCAAATATTATAATAAAGGTTGTGAGCAACTTAGAACTGTCATTGAGGGGTGGTTGCCAAAAAACATTATTTGCATCTAGCTTCACAAAGATTGAACTCTTTCCTGATTTTGCTAAGCTCTTATCCACAGACAACATAGGATGAACTTCGCATTCAATTGCTTTGTATAGTTCTGTAAGATCTACACAAATTCTGATGGATTCGTTGGGTTTTGGTACTGGGACCATCCCTGAGCACCAACCAGCTTGTTGGTTCTATCACAGGTGAAATAGCCCCTTGCTTCAACATAGGGTCAATTTCCTTCTTTACATTTGGTAACAGTAGATGTGGAACTTTTCTGGGTGTAAACAGACACACTGACTTCATTTCAGGACGTAGAGTGATGTGATACGCTGTCTTTTGTTTTCCTAGCCCTGTGAACAGCTGCGTAAATTCAGCTCTGCAGTTTTTAGGCTGGTCTTCTTGGTTTTCTAGTTCCTCTACTCTGCAAATCAGATGTAAGTCAGTACAAGCTTTCCTGCTTAAGAAAGAACAGCTCTGATTCAGGACCACGTATAAAGTTTTAATGATTTTTCTTTCTCTACATTGAAGCATTGCATTCAGTTGCCCCAAAGACCTTGAGTTCTATACCTCCTGGCATGTACATTTTTTGCATGATTGCTGAAGAGAACTTCTCTCCAACTATGGTTCAGCATTAGAAAGAACTGAAACAGCGACGCCAATGTCTAAGTTAAAACATTTCTTATTTCCCTCTAGTAGGATATCAGCACTCCAGTAATTTCTGCTTGGTTCCTGCATCTCTCCAAGTAAAGGCATTTCAATATTGTTGCTATCTTCTATTTCATGGATTTTGCCACCTTTTGAAGGCTTCTCTTTTTGCTTACTCTGTAGAAGCTTCCTGTTGTAACACAAAACCTGAAAGCGGCCCTTCTTTTTGCAAAAATGGCTGTCAGCCTCTTTGGGGGGACAATTTTCATGCCTGTGTTTTTTTCGCTACACCGATTACAATTAGTTGGGGTGGTTGATGGATGCTCTTCTTGCCTTCCCTGCTTTTGAATGGCCACCTCTATGCTTTTAAATTTAACATACTTCATAGCGTCTGTCTTTTTTGGGTTTTGGTTCTCCTCGTTGCCCCGAATTACCAATCAATCTTGCTTCCTGACCCCAGCTAGTCTGCTCAGTTGAATTGCTTCCGTTAAGGCTAATTTATCTCTCAACTGCAAATGGTCAGATAGTGCCTCATCCAAGACTCCAGCAATTTTGACCCTGATTAGTTCACCTTTTAAACTGTCACATTCACAGTTCTCTGCAGGTCTATACAGATCATCGATAAATGTATCAATTCTTTCTTCTCGTCATTGGATATGCTTGTTAAATTTAGACAGGTTGATAATGGAATTCTATTGCAACTGAAGTAGGCATCAAGTGCATTTATTACTTCATCATATGTAGCTTTTCCTTTGTTAATCCATTGCCTGACTAGGATATTGTCTGCACAGCCACACACTCGCGTAATAGCATACTGACGTGCTCACTGCTTGCCTTTGCAGTGAGGCCCGATGCGGCGGGATATCTGGTAAATCTTTGGCGCCTGTTCAGCCATGCTTCTGCTTGGTTGAGACCTGCAACCTGTTTAAAGTTTTCCAGTAATGGCAGAGACATTTCCATGCTCATTCTTTCATTGCTGCCACCATATAATATTCTTGGTCTCTTTGTGCTTACACAGAATATTTACAGAATCTGCAGAGGTAAGGAAAACATCAACTTTATTGGAACACATCTTACTGTGGCTTCCTTACAATTAGGTTGACAAGACTGTGCAAGATCATGATACATTGCATTACTTCCTGTGGTGATGTATACAATGTCTCAATAGCACAGCACACAGCTAGAATTAACCCCTCTCTCTGCAGAGTAAAAGTCGGTACTTGGGGAACCTCCAGCCTTTCTTGAACTCACTGCCACCGTCAACATAATGATCCCAGGAAGCAGGAGTAAGTAGGGAAAACTTATGGCACACTGGGCCCTGTCGCCTTGTTTCATTTGCAGGTAGTGGGTAGGAACGAAAGAGCAATCAGCAACAGTCCCCGCTGGGGCAAAGAAAGAAAAACTGGTTGGAGTAGGGAGGCAGCCGAGGTCTCACTTTCTAAACATACCTTCATTTTCCAACATGACCCCATCCAATTTCGAAGGAAAGACACTCTCATAGATCATGGTGAATGACATACAAAGCAGGAATGAGTACGACTTAACAACTTGAATTGTACAGCACTTTGATGTCGAAAAATATCTTGAGGCACAGGACGGAGACGTAATTTTAAAAAAAATTCTATTCTGCTAGGAAGGCTTTCTTCATGGACAAGTTACTTTAAAAAAAAGCAACAAGGATTGTTAATCAATCTCTAAGCACTTTTTCCTTTTAGAAGACAAGACTGCAATCTGACTCCAACTGAGATCTTATCTCACAAAGATTATTGGTTGCTCTCTTGAAAGGAATGTGACATGTTTAGGTTGTTGAATACAAAAAAAATCAATAAATCATTTTAGCATCTTATAAAATTGTTTTCTAATCTCTATTATTGACTTCTGCTGCAATTTTCAAACAAAATGTATAATTCTATATTTTATGTTTAGCATCTATTCTAACACTCAGTTGAAATGAAGGATGAAAGATTTAGTTCAGTGAGTAGAATGGCACTCAAGGGGACACTGTAGTTCATATTAGAATATAAAAACAGCAAGTAGATCAAAAAATAATGTTAAAGCAGAAGTATGAGCAGCATGAGCAGGAAAATGAGGGTAACCTAAAACTTGAATTCCTGCACCAACCTAATTCACACCAAGGCCCCTGAACGCAAGTTGCCAATTTCTAGGTTGTCAAGTGCAGCAGCAAATGGAAGTGAGGTTACTGGACCAAAGGACAAAGGAATGTTCATGACATAACCTCTGAAGCTGGACAAAATAGATATAATCATATATAATGTTGGAATAGGGGAAACTTGGGGTCCAAAACTGGATTGTGGTCTGGGCTCCTAAAGATGCCAGATAATTTTTTTAAAAGACTCCACAGCACACCTTACAAAGGAAGCCATGTGGCCACTTCTCTCTGTCTTTCTGCAAGAAAGATGCAGCTGACACTCCAGCAACCCCTAGGAAACGTCACACTACACCACATTATGCAGCCTCCTTCAGGGAACAGGCAGCCCTAGTGGCATGGGTGACACTGTTGGCATTTCAATGAAGGGTCTTCCCACTGACCCTGCCACCATTAGCAGGCACCTTGACTGACACATCCCAGGTTGCTGCCCTCACAGGTTCTCAACTAGGGAAAGAAACTTGCATCTCCGTTCTGTTGAAGGGTCATGAGGACTCGAAATGTCAACTTTGCTCTTCTCCGCCGATGCTGCCAGACTTGCTGAGTTTTTCCAGGTATTTCTGTTTTTGTTTTGCATCTTATATCGCCTTTCACGATCACTAGAAGTCTCAAAGCATTTTACAGCCAAGGAAGTATTTTTAAAATATAGTCACTGTTGAAATGTAGGAAAAGATTAGGACTTACCTGTTAAATCACCAATAATATCTGATTTAACTAAACATGAATGAATTAAAACCAATTTGATTAAGTCAGTAGAGGGTTCCGAGGTGTACATTTAGGAAATGCAGGGCCACCAGCAAAATTCACCTGCGCAAACAGTTTAAACTTATATTAACTATATAATCTCTCTCTGTTACATATCTTTCAGGAAATAGTTATTGTGGGTTTATCTCTGGGTTCTGGCTTCTCACTCTAGAAGAGATCTTCTCACTCTAGAAGAGATCTAAATGTTCAAAAACATTTATTTACATGCTAAATATTTACAAAGGTTAAATAAGACCAAGACATAACTGGAGCTACTCTCTGAGATGCTCCACGCTCATCTCCTCTCAATGAGTGACATCATTGTGACAGTTCCTTACACACATGCTCAGTAGTTATCATTAGAGTTAACCCTTTACTCTACGAGGAGTGGGGAAGGAAACCTATGAACAGGCTTACTCCTTAGGGATGAAAGAGCAAACAGCAGAAAACTGAGCAATCAGCAGTAACTGCTGCATTTCTTTCAACTTTGACAATCTCCCTCCAGGGCCATTGCAATCAAGAATTTGAACAAGAAACAGAATGATACAAGATGCCTCATTTTAGCTCATTTTGAGAGGGTCAGAATGGAACCAGGGAAGGTAAATTGGAAAAGAAATACCGAGAGACAAAGAGAAAGAACAGCAATGGAAAGAATTTAAAATGATGATTAATTGAGTTCAGGAGATATTGAGCCGAATCTCCTGAGGTGTTGCAATCACTGGCGGATTGCCACTCCACTCCTATTTAGTTACCTAGCACTGGAGCTCACATTTCTCACTCAGACTTCTGAACAGGGCCTCATGAGAAACAAGGAGTGCCCCGATCCTGGAGTCCCTCCCTCGGAGTCCAAGAGCGTCGGGGAAGCCAAGCCATGGCTCCTTTTGACAGCACTAGCTGCTGTATACCATTAACTTTAAATGTCCCAAAGAAAAGGGGTAGTTGGGGTGGGTGGAGGAGGTAGTTGGGCGGGCGAGAGTCTAGTTGGATGGTCGGGCTGGTCGGGGAATGGAGGTTGGTTGGGCAGTCAGGTGAGTGGTTGGGGGTTGGGGTTAGTTAGGGAGTCAGGGGGTCACGTCAAGAGTGGGGATAGTCAGGGGGAGGGGTGGTCAGGAGGGGTGGTTCATTGTCAGTGGGGTAGTCAGGTGGTCAGGGATGTAGTTAGGGGCATCGGTTGAGTCAGTAGTACAGTTACCCAGGAGTTGGAACTGATTTTAATCCTTTTAACTTTTCCTGCTAAGTAAGTTAGAACCATTTAAAGTCTCCAACTTTAAATCAGTGTTTCCAAGGGTTCCGGAGGCAGGATAATTACCCAACCAAAGTTGAAACTTCCTGGGCAATTCCCTCAGAGATTTTGCATTGGAACTTCCGAGGGGGTCCCCAGCACATCTTTGGGGGAACCTCAGGGGTATGGCCTTCTGGAGACTGAAAGATCAGGGCCATATAGAACACAAGAACCAACCAATACAAAAACACCATGATGGAATAAGAAAGGACGGTAAAACTGAAACTAAAGAAAAAAAGCATAAACTAAGTGCATAGAGAATATAGAAGTGGGTGACAACAGGAAATACAAGGAGGTTTGGAAAGAAGTCAAAAAAACAATTAGAAAAGCAAAGAAGAACTAGGAAATTAAATTATCATGGATTATAAAAAATATATAAAGTATTCCACAGAGAAATAGATAACAAAAGAGAAATCTGGATAATGATAGGACCACTAAAAGATAAAATAAATCCACAGTAATAAACAACAAAATGGCAAAAATACTTTGCCTCAGTATTTACCCTGGAGACCAATAGAGTTGATATGACATTAGAAGAAGACATCAAAAATGATAGCAAAACCCTTAAGATAGAAAGGGGGAAATCACTGGTAAATTAGGCAAACTTATAAAGGATTAAACTCCTAGAATTACATTTGTGCATAGTAAAATAAGTTGGGGAAGAGATAACAAGAGATAGAAATCTTTCCTCATAACTAAAATTTTCCATTCCTGGAAACATCCTCATAACTGTCCTTCATACTCTCTCCCATGTGATCATATCCTTTCTGCAAGGTTGTGACCCAAACTGCATGCATTACTCTAGCTGAGGTCTAGCTAGTGTTTTATACAGTTCTCACATAACCTCCCTGCTCTTATACTCTGGTCATGGCCAATAAAGAAAAATATCCCATATGTCTTTGTAACAACATTATCTACCCATCCTTTTTACCTTCAGGGATCTGAGGACCTGTTCGCAAAGGTCATTCTGTTCTTCCACACTTTTCAGAATCCTAGATTTATTGTGTATTCTCTTTGCCTTGTTTGTCCTCTCCAAATGCATTACACCACACTTCTCTGGCTTGTATTCCATTTGTGATTTTTCTGCTCACCTGACCAGTCCATTGATATCTTACTGCAATCTATATCTTTCTTTCTCGCCATTAACCTTAAGGCCAATTTTCATATAATCTGCAAACTTTTTAATAATGCCCCTTACACCCAAGTCTAAATTATTGATATATATCACAGATAGCTAGGGATCTAGTACTGAGTCCTGCATAGCCCCACTGTAAACACCATTCCAGTCACAAAAACACCTATAGACAATGACACTTTGCTTCCTGCCACTGAGCTGATTTTGGATCCAACTTACCACTTTTTATTGGATTTTAATTTTCTGGCCACTCTGTCATGTGGGATCTTGTCAAAAGCCTTGCTAAAAATTCATGTAGGACTACATCAAACTCACTACCCTCATCGACCCTCCTTGTTACCTCCTCAAAAAAATTTCACTCAAGTTTGTCAGGCACAACCTTCCTTTAACAAACCTATGTTGACTGTCCTTGATTAATCTCTTTCTTTGCAAAGGCCAATTTATACTGTCCCTCAGTTTTTTTCCAATAATTTACTCACTGGCAAGGTTCGGCTGACTGCCTTGTAATTGCTCGCTTCATCCTCCCTCCCTTTCTAAACAACAGTACAACATTAGCAGTCCTCTAGTGCCCTGGCACCATGCCTGTAACTAGGGAGGATTGGAAATGATGGTCAGAGCTCCCATTATTTATTTCCCTTAGCAGCCTGCAATACAGTCCATCAAGGCCTGGTGACAGAGTCCAAAACTAGGAGTCATAAATAGAAGATTGCCACCAATAAATCTAATAAGGAATTCAGAAGAATCTTATTTAACCAGAGAGTGGTTAGAATACAGAACTTGTAACCAAAAGAAGTAGTTTAGGTGAATAGCATAAATGTATTTAAAGGGAAGCTAGATAAACACATGGGAATAAAAAATAGAAGGATCCTGATAGGGTTATGTGAATTAGGATGGGCAGAGACTTTTGGCTTGTTGCTGTGTTGCACATTCAATATACTTCTATGCAATACCATCTTGATTGGCTGAAACTGTCTGCTTTCATCAAGAGATCTTAGTTCTGACACAATGTGCACTTAAGGCTTAATTACAATAGTTCCACAATTGGAATAAAGAGATCAGTTTTTACTTTTAGTGGATAGCCTTAGTTTTGGATTTTGCTCATGTTCATCTCCACGTTTACTCATTCATGGGGCACAATTTTGCCCTCGGATGGCATGCGGGCCCCAACGGCTCGGCGACGGGCAGACAGCCGACCCCAGCCACCGAAACGGGGTCCGTCGCCATTTTGAGTGGGCGGGCCAATTAAGGCCCGCTCAGCGGCATCCCCGACAGGAAGCGCTATGCACTTCCTGTGCGGGTGGGGGAGGGATTCCCCATCTGTCAAAGTGCGCTCTTACGCGCATGCGTGCGAAAGAGCGCATTGCTCCCTGAGGCAAAGTCCTGTCTCAGAGAGATTCGTGAGAGGTAAGTAAAGTCTAAAAATAGAAAAATATTAAAATTATTAACATGTCCCCTTCATGTGACAATGTCACACGAGATGGGACATGTTAATAATAAACAATTATTCTGGGAAATCTTGTCTCTCACCAATGCTCTATATCCTTTATGAAATATGGGCCAGAGCTTTGAGGTCGGCGGGCCTGGGAGTGGCCGGGAAACAGGCTGCCGCCCGCAATCGGCCCTCGTCCGTGATTTCACACTGGTGGACATATTGAGGCCCGCTGAGTGTGAACGACGGCTCCCCAATGGTCAGGAAAGGGCGGGGGCCTGTCGGCCGCCATGCCCAATGGTGACTCGGTGGCCGGTTTAAAACCAGCACAGTCAGGCCCTGGAAGGCTGCCGGCGAGGAAGACATCTTGGCTGTTGTCAACAGGAGATTAAAAATTATGGACTCCAATGCGGCTGCAGCCACCAGGCGGAAGGGCAGGTCGCGCGGGCACTCGGCCACCAGGTTTTCTGATGAGTGCCTCACGGTTCTCCTGGAGGAGGTGGCTGCCAGGAGGGACACCCACGTCCCCAGGGATGGAAAGAGGAGGTCACGGAGCCTTACAAAAAGAGCTTGGGAGGAGGTGACAGTGCTGGTCAGCACCCATGATGTGCTGCGGCGCCCCTGGGTCCACTGCCACAAAAGGTTTAATGACCTGCTGCACTCAGGATGAGTTCCGTGTGGCATGCATCAGTGTGTTGAAGCATTAAACGCTGGCCGTACCCCGTGGAGCTCAGGGGCGTTGGAGTCTCAGTGCCGATTATCAATGAACCGGAGCTGGCCAAGGGGGTGAGCACTGGCTGCTTGGACTGAGTGCCTTGTGGCTCGAGGGCCACGACTCGGATGTGCCCTGCAAGGTGCTCCTCAGGTGGGGTTGGCCAGGCTGCAATGGCGCTGCAGATGGAGAGTGGACTAATCAATGCCTCTCTATCGTTTCAGGAGAAGACGGCCCATAACAATATTGAAAGGTCATGAACCGGTGACCTAATCCTAACCAGATACAAGCAGGATGCCTTGGAGCCGGAGAGGCAGCATGCACTTCGGTCAACCAGCCATGGAGAGGCTGGGGTGTCAGAAGAAGGTAAGAGTGCAGTGCACAGAGGTGAAAATTCCCTATAGTGCAAACATTCTTGTGTAGTCTCATCACTGATGGGAGCCTCAAAACTGGATTCCCCATTGATCATTGGAAGACGATGGCAACATGATACAGATCTCCATGGTCTCACCAGGGTTTTTGGCATACACAGCGACAGTGTGATGACGTAAACTAATGGCATGTCATTGTTCTCCCTTAGGTTTGCCACCATGCACCCAATCACAGGACCTCGAAGACCCACCCCTGATGCCAGAGGATCACCAGGCTCCAGATGCACCTGCGTCACACCCGCTCTCTGAACCTGGCACCAGCGCAGATACCAGCACCTTGATCTTCGGCTAGAATGTCGGTGCACAGCGGTGAGGGCACTTCACACTCTCTTGAGGTGTTGGCAGAGGCAGAAAGTGCCCAGGGTGCAACAGTCAGAGAACTGCTGGAGACCAGGACGATGCTCAGTCGAAGGCAGATGATGAGCCTCTGGAGATGTCCATTAGGCGGCAGATGCTGGATGTCCAGCGAGATGTGTGGGAGGATCTGGCGGAGATCCATGAGGGCATGCGTGCCATGGTCTCTGTTATGGAGAAGTCCATGCGGAGCATCTGCACTGCATTGACCCTCATCGCCGAGGGGACTGTCTCCTCCATGGAGAGAGTGGTGAATCTCATGGAGAGGCGGCTCCAACAACAGAATCGAGGTCCTGAGGTTGGACTCGGACCTGCAAGACCTCACACAGGCACTGAGCTCAGGTGGTCAGTGTCGGTGTGGGAGATGGATGAGGCACCCAGTATCCCAGCTAGGTGTCCGTCCATCAATGGTGAGCAGGGAGGTCCAGAGTGGCCTCACGTTGCCTCACGAGCTGCCTGTCATTTCTGCGGGCTCCTCTCAGGGTGCTCTGGATGATGGCAGCAGCTCCTCTGCCCCTCTGCCAGTGACCGTGGCATCTGATGAGGCTGCGGTGACTGGGGAGATGCCAGCCTTGGCACTGGCTGCTCCCTCCCAAGTGGGGCCAGCACAGGCTCCACTGGCCAGAGGACAACCACCAATGTCATGACTTGGACAGCAGGACAGCAGAGTCAGCAGGCTGTCTCCAATGCCGATGCCAGTGAGGGGGGGAGCATCAAGACGTAGCACTCGCAAACCTAAGTTTAAGGCACCATGAGCACAAGTCATGGGTGATCTTCTGTTGTGCAATGTTTTGTTTATTTTAACTGGTCTGGGGTTGAAGGCCAGAAAAGGTTCTGTTAATTTGTTTTGACTGTCAACATGAGACAAATTTTCTTTCATTGTAATGGCCTGAGTTTGCTTCACCTTTTTATTTAATGTGGTGCAGGGTATGCCAGTAATAATGCTGGACGTGGGTGGCTTGAAACTTTATTGCACATGGCACTGAGTGAACTTTGGGATCAAAGGAAAGGGCAATTTCAGACATCCGGGATGGAGGCATCCCTGGCATGATGTGGTAACGCTTATTTGGCAGCCTAGCCGAAGGAGCATTGGATCAAGGGCCCACTGGTGTCCCTCCCTCCCTGGAGGTTACAAAGGTCTGCCTCCACGCCCTCAGCATTCTCTTCACTGTGCTCCTCTTTTCACTCATTACTGGACTCATCGTCTGTTGCCTGCGCAGCTGCATCAACATCCTCTTCCTCCAGTGGGTCCTCCCTTGCCAGTGCCAGATTGTGGAGAGCGCAGCATGCGACCACTATCAGTGACACCTGCTCTCGGGGGTATTGTCGTGAACCCCCTGTATGGTCTAGGTATCAGAAGCGAGTCTTCAGAAGACCTATGGTCCTCTCTATCACTGCCTTGTGGAAGCATGGCTCCTGCTATACCGCTGCTCTGCCGCTGTTCTTGGGTGGCGGAGGGGTGTCATAAGCCACCTTTTCAGAGGTTAGCCCTTGACTCCCAGCAGCCATCCATCCAGCCGGGCTGGAGCATTGAAGATCCTCGGCACCTGTGAGTGTCTCAGGATGTACACGTCATGGGAGCTGCCAGGGTACCTTGCACAGATTTGCAGAATATGCATCCTATGGTCACACACTATCTGCACGTTCATGGAGTGGAAGCCCTACCTGTTAACAAAGGCAACCGCTGACCCACTGGTGCCTTGATGGCCACATGTGTGCAGTCGATTGCATCCAGGATGCGGGGGAACCCAGCAATCGCTACAAAGCCTCTGGCTTGCTCAGCCTGGCTGGCCTCGTCTGTATGGAAATGAATGAAAGTCAATACCCGCCTGAACACAGCTCTGTCACCAACTTGACGCAACTATGGACAGCGGATTGGGAGACTCCACACAGATCTCCCACTGATCCCTGGAAAGACCCAGAGGCATAGAAGTTGAGGGCCACTGTGACCTTCAGAGCCACTGGCATGGGGTGTCCACCCACCCACACAGTCGGAGGTGATCTCAGGCCCAATCATCTGACAAATGGAGGTCATGGTCTCCCTTGAGAGGTGGAGCCTCCTTCGGCATTGCACCTCGGACATATTGAGGTAGCTGCATCGCTGCCTGTAAACCCTGGTAGCAGGACAATGGTATCTTCTGCCGTTCCTTCCGCCTTGAACTATCAGCTGGCCATGCACTCCCTGTGCCTGAGTCTCTCCTCCCACAGGTTGCTCCCCTGGAAGCTGCACAGGGACACCTGGCCTCCTCTCCCTTCTGCCCCTCTCTTCCTCAGAGGAGGAAGTACCACCAGTGGAGACCACAATCCCCATTACCATGGTAACAGAAAGCTGTCTGATTACTGAAAGGGTCCACATGGTCTCAAATCTCCGGGGTGCTTGGAGACACCAAGGAGTCCTGAAATGAAGTCTTCAAATGTTAACAATGAAGCCCCAAATAGAGATGAAGCTGCCATATACCAATAAGTCACCAGTAGCAAACTATCTACCAAACTCTGCACTACTCACACTGGCAATGCTACTGGCCTTTTTTATCCCTCCTGTGGATGAGGTTTTTGAAATTGTCAGCTGGTTGCCTGCCTGTTTTGCCCATGCGATGAGCGCGAAATTGCACAGGCAATGAAAATTTGGCGTCAATTGACTCTTTAATGGTCTTAACTGATCTCTTAATTAATGGTGGGCATGACTCCAGCACCCGCGTGTGCCCACTGAGCGAAATATTACGCAAGTGCGCGATGACCTCAGGATGCTCACCTGACATCATCATGCACTATTTTACGCTCGAGCGTGTCAGACACGTTCCCACATGTCGAGCAAAGAATTCTGCCCTTGGAGACTAAAGCTGTTCACCATATTCCAAGTGTGATCAAACCAATGTTCCATATAAAATGCAACATAACTTTGCTGCTTTTCAATTCTATTCCTCTAGAAAGCCTTGTTAACCTGCATTGCTACTTTTAATGGATCTGTCAATCTGTTTCCTTAGATCCCTTTCCTTCTCCACATCTTTTCCTCAAGGAATGTGACTTCCTTATTCCTCCTATCAATATGTGCTTATCTACATTGAATTTCACATGCAATTTACACGCTTGGTATAAGAGCTAATTAAGGCTGTTCTGTATTTTGCTGCAGTCTGCCTCAGTATTAACCCTACTCCCAAATTTAATGTCATCTGCAGATTTTGAAATTGTACTTCTGATTTCCGTGTCCAAATTGTTTACATAAATGATGAACAGTGGTCCCAGTACTGATACCTGTGGAACACTACCTCACACCTCACGCTGCATGTGCCCTGATTCCATGTGCTCTGATCTTAGTTATGAGTCTACTATCTAGTGCTTTATGGAAGGCCTTTTAAAAATCCAAGTATATTACATATACCCATTACCCTTATGCACTCTTTCAATTATATCCTCAAAGAAGTCAATAAAATTGCTCAGGCATGACCTTACAATGCTGACTACTCTTTATTATATGTTTTGTTGCTAGCTGTTTCTCTGTTACACCTTTGAACAAGGATTCCATTATATTTCCTGCCACCAATGTTAAGGTAATTGGTTTATAGTTCCTTGAACCTGAATCCATCTCCCATTTTAAACAGATGAATAACATTCACTGACACTATTCCATTATTTGCATATCTAATCAATGTTTTAAATTTTATACATAAAACAGTAAAGGAGGCTGAGGGAAGGTTTAATTCAGGTGTGTAAAATTATGAGGGGCCTGGATAGTGTGGAAAGGAAGGACCTATTTTCATTAGCAGGGTCATCAATAACAAGAAGACATAGGTTTAAAGTAATTAGGGATTAGAGGGGAGTTGAGGAGTAATTTATTTTTACCCAAAAGGTGGTCAGAGTTTGAAACCCATGGTCTGGAAGGGTGATAGAGACAGAAAACTTCATTGTATTTAAAGGAATACTTGGATAAACATTTGATGTGTAGTAACCCACAAGCTACAGATCAAGAGCTGGTAAATGGGATTAGACTGCATAGCTTTTTCTGACTGGCAGAAACACAATGGGCTGAATGATCTCCTTCTGTGCTGGAAATATTTCTATGTTTCTATATTTTAACATGTTACAAGTCTGGAGGCGTCTGACCAAACAATATGGATCTAAGAAGGGATGCACACCCAAACAAAACACTAATTCACTCCACCTTATATTTACACTTCAACATCAAAACCAGATCTCTTGGCAGCGCTCTCTTTCGCCAAGGAAATTTCTCTCAGTAAGCAGTCACAGAAGACATTTTTAAAATTGTTAACAACACTGACACATCTAACAAACCTATGAAAACCGATAGCAAAGAATCCCTTGTGATATGAAGCATGACAGACTCTTGTGTCTATATGAGAGACATCTGTTCAGTCTTACCTTCAAATAAGGATGGTACAAAGTTAAAGCATCATGGATGTTGCCTCGGCATCAGAAGGCAGGTACCTGCTGATGGAGTAGAGCCTCTTTCTGTAGGTGATTGCATCTGGCTAGTAGCCAAAATGGCCATGTGGGCGCCATCAATCACTCACTCTAATTTTGGAAACCTGAAGGACAGTTGAATTCAGCAGCCCTTAGTTTGCTGTTATTAATCAGTGGGAAAAGAGGTGAGCGTGGTTTGTTGTATTTAAAGGCAGCACTTAGACTAATACTGCCCCTTGAACTAGCCTGAAAGGAGCTGGAAGCATAAAAATTAAGGGCTATTTTGACCTCCAACCTGACTGAAAGTGCTGTCCCTGCATTCATGACTGATGGTGGTGATCCAATTCTGTAACTGCCTTCCTGCTAAATGTATAATTAATGAGATTCCGAGCAGACGATCGGGTGGGATAAGCCGCCCCATCGACCAGCAGGAAAAATGCTGACTCTCCTGCCCACTAGCACACTTGGAAAAACGGAAAATTCTGCCCATGAGAGTGAAGAAGTGACAATAACCTCAACAGTCCTAGCCAGTAACTCAAACTGCAGTAACAATATATCGTGTATCACATGGAAAAACACATCATTATAAAACATCATATCCTTGAATCACTATGTGATTAACACCAGGGGAGCTCTGTTAGTATATATATATTTCTGTCACACTTAAGTGTCACACATTGCTCACACATGCATGTTCACACAAGAGATCTGTAGAAAAAAGCCAATAATTTCTTGATCATTTTCTGACTTTAGTAACCTGGCTTTTTCAAGGGCAAGAGTTGGTGATTTACAAACAGCTACCAACCTACTGAAATCAAACAGCAACTGGTTTTTAATTCATTATCGGTGTGCATGTTTAAACCATCCTTTTCCCCCTCTCCCTTCACCATCCCCCTTTCCCCAGCTTCCCTCCCCTCTTCCCACTCCCTTCCCCCTAACCCCTAGATTAAGAAATAGACTTCAAGGGAAAGGCAGATTAAATACATAACAGTTAAATGTTCCAACTGTGCTCCAGATCCCAGGCTACCTCTAAGCCATACAACAGGAGAACATTAAATACTTTAAACAGTCTTCTCATTAGGAACTCTTAATTCTAATGTGAATATGTCATTAAGCACACTGCCAACAGAAAAAAAAAGTAATTAATAGTAATCTATTTCTGCCCCTATCCCATGAGAAACATATAAATTTGATAGCAATCCATGATGACCTCCTACATTTTAGCCCTGAACCATGAATTTGGTTGAGTCATCAAGCCTGCTTCAGCAGTGAGAAAGATCAAAATATTTGGAATCATTTGACATATCTACTGAAACTTAAAAACTTAGCATACAATATAAACCATGTAATGAAGTCTTTGCACAATAAACAATGCACTTGACCTTCATCAGCAAAACAACAATATTGAATTAGTGCATCTATCAGTGTTTCATGGAAAAGTAAAGAGGTTACAGCAGTTTTGATTATGCAACTTCAAGAGTTGAAGGAATTTTTTCTGACAGTTTACGCACTTTGATCATATGATTTATTGTTTTGGCTATTTCTTGCTATTGTCTTAATTAATCATTTATATTAATGTGCTGCAAAGCTATTTGGTTATTAAAACCATTTTCACCCCAAAAGTTATGAATTTTGTTTAAATTTCTCTTGTACATTATGCTCAGTTAGCTGCCCGTTGCATTTTGACAATAGATTGTTCAGCTGTGTGTGTATTGTCCTTCTCCTTCTTAGGCAGTCCCTCGGGACTGAGGATTGTTCAGCTGTGTGTGTATTGTCCTTCTTTTCCTCCTTAGGCAGTCCCTCGGGACTGAAGATTGTTCAGCTGTGTGTGTATTGTCCTTCTTCTCCTTCTTAGGCAGTCCCTCGGGACTGAGGATTGTTCAGCTGTGTGTGTATTGTCCTTCTCTTCTTAGGCAGTCCCTCGGGACTGAGGATTGTTCAGCTGTGTGTGTATTATCCTTCTTCTCCTTCTAAGGCAGTCCCTCGGGACTGAGGATGACTTGCTTCCACTTCGGTTCAATGGGTTCTGAGATGGCTGATAAGTCCAATGTGTGATCTGCAGACTCTGCCACATGCAGGGCAGGTGGTGCTTGAAGGGTTGGATAGATGGGTTCAACTTCACCTCTGCACATTCCCAATGAAGTCTCTCAAAGTGTTCCTGCCTTCCTGACTAAACCGTCTCTATTTTGGTGGATCACAGGCCAGTGACATAAAGAACAAATGATGGGTAGAAAGAGTGTGAGAGATCCAACTCCAGGACATCAGTGACATGCGCGGTTTCTTCAGCGCTGTCGAGATGATCTATGGCCGAAGCACTCAAGGGCCCACCCTGCTGAGAGCAAAGTACAGAGGGGAGCTCATCAAGGACAGGGAGGCAGTCAGTGCTCACTGGAGAGAACATTTTGAAGAACTCCTCAACCGAGGCTCTGGCTTGAATTTTTAGCTTCTCAGTTGAGCCCGATCGACAGGACTGAAAGCGAATGTGAAATCCGCTCCTGCCTGTGATCGGCACTCAAGAGCAATCACACGCTGCCTGACCAATTAACAACCGACCAGCACGAAACTCGCACGGAGAGAGGACCAGCACTGCCGGGGTGGGGGGGTGGGAACAGGGCAGGCGCCTGAATCTGTTCACTTTTGGGTGGGGGTTTAAAAACAGATGCATGAAGGCGTATATCTGAGAAAGAACTGTGAGAGAGAGGGGTGTGCAACTTTAAAGTGACAGTTTAAACACAAGTCTGAAAGCGAGGAGGAAAGTGTGCCCCGAAGATACCAAGGTCCTCAGGGGCCGGAAACTTTGGCAAAAGGCGTGGAAATGGCAGAAGCCAATCAGCTCCCTGCTTCTCTGATGACAGCTATTGGGTACCAATAAATGCTGTCAGTGATCGATGAGAAATATTGCTGCCATAAGGTGGCAAGAGGAGGCCTCCACACTTTACGAAGAAGGCTTGGTCAGAGGTGGCATCACTAGTCACAGGGTCATCCGAAGTACCTGGATGCAGTGCTGGAAGGGGGTCAATGACATTCTCCGCTCTGCAAGGGTGAGTATTAAGGCCCCATTTAACCTTGAATAAATGTGTATATGTGGGTTTGCATTTCTGGGGCTTTTGGGTGTAAAGCTGATAGCTTAATTTGACATATCTTCCTGTGCCCTTAAAGACTGCCTGGGACTGGACAGGATGGCAGGCATGTCTGGAATGGGGAAGTTCCGCAATGTGCTGGGCAATTCAACCAGCGATATTGGGGAGGAAGATGCAATGCTAAGGCATATATAGGGGAGCCTCATGAAAGCACTATTGTCCTTACAGGAGAAGAGGAGTCACAATGCCCAGGAGTGAAGCTGAAGGTGGTGGAGTAGCAAATCTGGTGTTGCTAACTCCAATGGAGCAGCAGATTCTGGAGCTGGCATGCGTGGGTGGAGCAAGATCCACTGGTTGCAATGGACACAGAAGAGATTGGGGAAAGGTATGAGAAATATCGGGCAATGGGTGTAAGGCTGACAGGTGATATCCACTAATCCTTTATGTTCATCCATTCTGGTGTTTTTGCTTTGCCAAAGTACCAATTTCAGAATCTAGCAGAATGCATCTACTCTGAACCTTAAATGCTCATGGATATTCATATATGTTTTTCCTCCTTCAGGTGGAACATCTTCAAGACCAGTAAATGACCCGGAAGACCCTCCATTGACATCACAGGATGATGAGGAGCCAGATGAAGCTGTGTCACATCCTCTCTCTCTGCACCTTGCATCACCTCAGATACAGGCACTTTGGCGGGTTTCAGCGCTCCAGGCCAGATGGTAGGACACACTGTGGAAGGCAAGTCACACTCGCCTGAGGAGCTGTCAGAGACAGATAGTCCCCAGGGATCCGACAATCAGAGGATTGCTGGAGACAAGGATGATGCTGAGCCCCAGGCAGATGATGAGCCTCTGGAGCCATCTATTAGGCACAAATGCTGGAGGTCCAGCGGAATGCATGTGGAGATCTGGCAGAGATTCCTGAGGGTCTGCATGCCATGGTCTTTGTAATGGAGGAGTCCATGCGGAGCATGAGAACTGCGTTGACGCTGAGGTGTGAATGTACAGCATCCTCCATAGAGAGAGTGGCAACTCTCGTGGAGCGGCAGCTTCAGGAACTCAATCAGGGGTTTCTGTGGTTATGTTCAGACCTGGGAACCCACAACCTGGCAGTGACCTCAGCATGGCACTGCCAATGTGAGAGATGGATGAAGCACCTAGTGACTCTGCAAGCTGCTCATCCATCTGTGGTGGGCAGGGAGGTTCAAGCAAACCTCTTGGTAGCAGATGACCTGCAGATCCATGTATCTGGGGGCTCCTCTCAGGGTGCACCTGATGATGGCAGCAGCTCCTCCACCCCTCTGCCAGTGACCGTTGCAGCTGAGGAGACCACAATGACTGAGGAGTGCCCAGCCATTGTGCAGGAAATACCCCGCCCAGTCAGGGCCCTCACAGGCCCAGGTGACCAGAGAATGGCCACCAAATTCATCCAGGCCGAAGGGGCATCAGAGTCAGCAGCCTGCCTCCAATGTAGCTGCTGGTGTGAGGGAATCACCTAGACATAACACTTGTAAGTGGAAATTTAAATCGCTAAAACCATAGAAGGGCTTTCATGGGTGAATTCTTTCTCATTGTCACTTGTGTTGTGTTGTATATTATCACTATTAAAATAGGACCTCGAGTCAACTGACCTTATTGTGCTGTGTGTGTTAGTGAGATGGGAGGCCTGCAACTTTGTGCAAGAAATTGATTGGACCAGACAGTGTATTTCAGAAGGGGGCACATGAGAAGATGGCACCAAGAGAGACTCATGAGCTCTGAGCAGTAAAGTGACTGCTTATTTGCAATGATTTGGAGTCCTGACTTTGGGGCCTACTCGAAACTCCTTTGAATCAAAGCCTCTCTAGTCTCCCCGGCTTCCAAAAGCTGTCTGATTGCTGATCGCGACCCTGTGGCTGAGCAGGTTCTTCCTCAGAGTCAACACCAGATTCTTCCTCAGTGGCTTCTGGAAGTACGTTACTTTCTTCACCCTCCACTGGCTCTCCCTTTGAGAGAGCCAGGTTCTGAACGGCACAGCACACAACCAATATTAGGGACACGTGTTCCTGAGGATAATGCAGAGATCCTCCTGAGCAGTCTAGACAGCAAAACCTCATTTTCAGGAGATCCACTGTCCTTCAATGATAGCCGTAGTGGAGGCATGGCTTCGGTTGTACCTCTCCTCCGCGAGCATTCTTGGATGTCTGATCGGTGTCATTAGCTGCTTTTTGAGAGGGTATCCTTCGCCCCCTGCAGTCAGTCATCCAAAAGTGCAGGAGCTATGAATAGCCTTGGCACCTAAAAGTGACGTAGAGTATATGAATCATGGCAGCTCCCAGAATATCTGTCCTAACCTGCAGGATCTTGTGTTGGTGATCACACACTAGCTGGACATTCAGAGAGTGGAGCCCCTTACGATTTACAAAGGCCCCAATCTCTCCAGTAGGTGTCTTGATGGGCACATGTGCAATCAATGGCTCCTTGAATCCTTGGAAAGCCTGTAATAGCTGCAAATCCTCTGGTGCGCTCTGCCTGTGTCCCCGTCTGTCTTGTAATGTATAAAAGTGTTGACCCTTTTTAACAGTGCTTCTGTCACAAACAAGCTTTATGCAGCTGTGTACTGCAGATTGTGACACTCTGCAAAGAGCTCCAACAGACCCCTGGAATGAACCCAAGGCATAAAAATTAAGGCCAATTGTTACCTTTAACCCCGCTGGCATTGGGTGCCCACCTACATGGTTGGAAGCTATCTTGGGGCCTGTCATGTCACATGTTGAGGTCACTGTGTCCCTTGAGAGGCAGAGCCTTCTTCGGCACTAGACCTCAGTCATCTCAAGGTAGCTGGATCCCAGCCTGTAGACTCTTCCAGCAGGGTACTTGTGCCTTCTCCTGCCCATGCTCCCTTGCAGCGCTTGCTGGCCTTCAACCCCTCCAGGTTGTGCTTCTCGGTCTTGACGGTAGACTCCATTATGTTGTCAGCGGCCAACTGGCCTCCTCTCCCTGCTTGCCCTCTCCTTTTAATCTGAAGAAGTCCTTCCAGCAGAATAAACAATGCCCATCTCAAAACTTCTGCTTGGCAGAGGTTTGACCTTAATTATGTTGAGGCTTGTCTGCAAAAAGCCTCTGAAACAATTTAAGCTTTCTAAACTATAGTAAATGAACACTAAATCATCAGTAAAGCACAGACTCACAACTCACGTTTAAAATCTTACCTCCTCATTTCTCTATTCCTTCTGGCCCTATATCCTACCCTGGGTCCAGAAAGTTGAAAATATGTGATTCCCTCACTCCCGTTTCACCTGTGCTCCAAGTGTAAAAATGAACAGGTCTCTCAAAATTGGAGTCGATTGACCCTTTAATTGATGGCGGGTGTGCTTCTGACATTCGCGTCGCCTGCCTAGCACAGTCTCGCGATGTGGCACAATAAAGTCGGGAACCCCTCCCAGCGTGGTCACGGGCAATTTAACACCACGTCGGACTGCCAGATACCTTCACGGGCCACGAAAAGTTCTGGCCCCTGTCTTCAGCTTGAATACCCTCAACTCCATTCCACAGTATCCTATCTAGTTTGGTCTCATTGCTACTCTGGTCTGGAGCAAAGTTGAAAAAGCTTTTTGACAGCTGAATGGATCAACATAAAGGGTTAGTGGATATCACCTGTCAGCCTTACACCCTCCCCCAATCTCTTCTGTGTCCATTGCAACAAGTGGATCTTGCTCCACACATGCACCGAGGCCTCGGGAGCAGATGGAATCCCTGCTGAAATTCTGAAACACAGTGGAGATACACTCCTGGCACAGCTGCACAACCTCATATCCATCATCTGGGCGATCTCAGGGATGCTGTGATCATGACTATATTCAAGAAGGGAGACAAGTCCAATTGCAGTAATTACAGAGGAGTCTACCTGCTGTCTGCCACAGGGAAGATCATTGCAAGGATCCTTCTCACTTGCCTCCTCCCAGTGACCAAAGAGCTCCTTTCAGTCACGGTGTGGTTCTTGTCCATCAAGTTGCACCACAGGCATGATCTTCACTGTGCAGCAAATTCAAAAAAAATGCAAGGAACAGCACCAACTGCTGTGCATGGCCTTTCGCAACCTCAGAAAAACCTTTGACTCTGTCAACTGTGAAGGCTTATGGACTATCCTCCTCAAATCTGGCTTTCTCAAATTTGTCGCCATCCTCTGCCTATTCCATGGTGACATGCATGCCATGATCCTCACCAACCGAACCACCACAGACCCTGAAAAATGGGGTCAAACAAGGCTGTATCATTGCACCAACCCTCTTCACCATTTTCCTCATTGCATTTGTGTTTCTCACGTGCTGGTGCAGACTCGCTGGGCCAAAGGTGGTGCACTGTGATTCTGTGATTGTGATTGATTACTGCACCTCACCTCCAGCAAATTACCCACAGGCATGGAGATAATGTACAGACCACGTGGGAAACTGTTTAACCTATACCACCTTCCAAAATCCAAAACTAAAATCATCCTCTTCTGTTTACCCCATCTTTGGATGCCATGCCTTCATCTACCTAGGCTCCACGTTTTGGAATTGCCACTCTAACTCGCTCCACCTCCCTTTCCTCCTTTTATATCTTTTAGAAAACCTGCCCTAAAATTGTCCTAATTTGTCCTTCTTTGGCATGCTGACACTTTACTAATTACACATTTGTGATGTGCTTTAGAAAGCTCTTCTACATTAATTGCACTATATAAATGCAAGCTGTAAGTATAAATAGTTAAAATAAACACAGTATTTCACTTTCCTTTAACGTACCGTCCTTCATTGGACCTGCATTGTGCACATTTCATACAGGGCAATACTACACAATTTCATAAAGTTACAATTAAAAGCAGATAATGCATTGCCAAAAATAAGTTTGACTCAGGTTTAATTGAAACTTAACAATATACTGATACTTTCACTTCAAGTTATTAATCAGAGCGATTCAGAAGACTAATTCTATAGTATTTTTATTCTGTTGTGAATTCTGTGCCAGTTTTCACATTGAAAAAATCAAATTTTCTTCTACAGTATCTGACAGAGCCACTGTTGACAGAAAATACTAATGCTCACACAGCTCGCACTTGGCAGCTGTGCCACTACTGAGCCGTTTGAACAGTGACAACAGTATATGTGACTACCAATTAGTGACATTTCAATGGGACTCTGCAACAAGCAAAAGATTTCTTCAGAAAACAAGTTCAGTCAGCATCTGGGAGTTGGTAAATGTTTTGCAGACTGCCGTGTTGTCAACTAGGTGAGAATGAATTGAAAAGGAAATTTGAGGTTTGGGTTGTGACTGCACAGATAGGACCAAACTGTAAAAGACTGAACATCAAATCTTTAGAATTACCATAAGCATGTTCCTGGTATCAAAATTACCTACAATATATCAGATAAACTTATTGGTACTTCTTTGATACAAACGGGTAATTTTTACCTAAGTCGCCTGATGGAATCAGATTGGTTGCCCATTTTTATTTCCATTTGGGTTTCAGTTCAGTAAACTCAGGTGGGTTGTAAAACAGGAGGTTGATTTCATCTCGTCAGTTTCTCAACAGGCAAATTAAGTTAAAATTACCCCCTACATTTTGAGTCATTTGATCAAGCACTAAAAGCTTCACTTAGCTCCAAACTGACACTAACTTTCCACCATAAGAAAAATACACAGAGATCCTGTCCTAATCCTTTCTGCTCCTCCAGAGGCAGTGTTATCTAAGATCCCAAGTTATGCCTCGAAGCTTAAGACAGCTTGTTCTTCACAGTCAATTTTCCAGCTTTCCTTAAGCTGGTGCTTTTATTGATTAGTCCAGGTTTCCTGTAACATGTTATTCACAGGCATTAGTGATTGCTCGAGCCTTCATGCTGCAAACATTCTGTAGACCCAGTTGATGGTTCCAAGACATTAAACAGGCTGTATTCAATGGCCCTAGGATTCTTAAGAAGCTTAGCTATATTGCTAGGAAGGAGGTACAATTTCGATTTTATCAGAGATACTTCAAATACTTTAAGTGTCCTGAGAACAATTCATCACTTTCAAATTGACAGGCAGGAAATCTTGTGGGATTTTAGTCAAAGAGACAAAGGCCTAAAATTTGATTCTGGCATCTTGTCCAACAAACCAGGCTCTATTTTCCCATGATTCCACTCCACGTTCATCAACATTTTAAAATCTGTATGCGCTCACAACCTATTGAGTCCTGAGACAAGAACATGCTGAATTGCTACGTCTTAATCTCTTGCACATCCATCAACGAGCTCATATAAATCTTATTTGTTTAAATTCTTCAAATATACATGACTATCGAGCTTTCTCCCCATCTCCAATGGTTGCCCAGTACTGGGCAGGCAGGGACAGGAAATGGGTCCAGGACCTGTTCTGCTGGGGTCTGCCCATCTTTTATGTTCATGTAATCTCATGTCAGGAATGATGGTGTGGAATATGTCCACATATATGTAAGTGGGCATACTGCAATGAGAGTAAAACGATGGTAGTATACCATTGAAAGTGTGTTTTATCATTTGCATTATGGAGGGGGAAATGGACAGGGCCCAATAATGGGTGCGCGATTCATGATGCCCATGGTTCAGTGGAGGTAGCACCCAAACTTCTTGCTATCTGCTAAGTTAAATGATTGCAACATGCAATCAGTGCTAAGCACGTTGTTGAATGGCTGCATGACTGAGCATGGGGTGCAAAACCATGAGAGGCTAGAACGAGTTAAAGCTAGAAATAAAATGAGAAAATGCTGGATATACTCAGCAGGTCAGGCAGCATCTGCGGAGAGAAGAAACAGTGTTAACATTTCAGGTCTGTGACTCGCCTTCAGAAGCTTTGTCTGGTCGCTTAAGTGGAAGCTGAGATTCTACAGTGCAAGCTCAGATGGTTCCAATGCAACCTCAGTCTGCTGCCATCACAGCTGCAGATATTGGTGTTGAGAGGGGCTTGTAGGATGTCGTAGCAACCCAGCAACCTGTCCTCCAACAGATTGCTAGAATTGTTTGGCAGCCCTGCCAGGACAGATGGGTGATGCTGAGGCAAGTCACTGCTGGAACTACAGTGTGCCCTGCTGAATAAGAGGGGCCACATGGAGAGCCAGGTAAGTCTGGCATCATTCAAGGGCCAGGCTGGCAGGCCCTTGTGAGCGGTGTGAGAAGCCTGGGTGTGGGGGGGGGGTTTGGCGGGAGGGAACATGGGTGGGAATGAGAAGTACCTTGGTGGGGGGGCCCAACCAGGAGGCAATTGCGAGCCCAACTTGGCAGCTTGGATACTTGGTGTTGGTCCCCCTTGGGTAAGATCCCAGCGGTGGCGGGAGAAATTCCTTAGTGGCCAATAAATTGCCACTTGTGGGCCTCAGTCGGCCCCTGGGTGAGAAATCTGCCCAACACCTCCTCCGCCATGGATAAAATACCCACAAAGGCAGATGGAGTGGATAGGTATGGGCACGATGCCACTGATAAGGTGCTCAATTTTGCTCCCCATCTTCCAACCTGCTCCAAGGCAGCATAAAATTCCAGCCAATGTGTTTACGTTCCACTTGTAGGCATACCGATATTCCAGTGATTTGTGAACCTGAACAGCAATCAGTCAACAAAAGCCACTACTGTGTATATTACTTCATCAAAGTTACTGTTAATGATTTAACATTGCACACATTATAATAATTCACAGAAACATCAATAAATGCATTCTTCTTCCTCTGTTCCGAAGAGGAGGCAGACTTGACTTGAAACGTTGACTCTGTTTCACTCTCCGCAGATGCTGCCAGTCCTGCTGAGTTTTCCCAGCACTACTTGTTTTTATTTCAGATCCACAGTATTTTACTTTGAGATGAATGCAACCTTTAAGACAAAAAGCATCAAGGCAGAAAAGTGGTCAGTTCTCTTGCAACTCTGGAGATTTTCACTTCTTGTTCCTGGATATGCTTCCTCCAGATGAAGCTTCTCAAAGCTCCTCCGACTGCAGAAAATTTCTGTCATGATATCCAATTTTTATATAACTTTTACTGTCGAGGTGAGTTAAAATCGAGAGAAGTCTCATTTTGGCCACTCACCTACTGTTGCATGAATGGTGGACAGCTGGCTGGGCCACTCAAAAGGCACAGCCTTTCCACTGGGTGAAATCTTCTTTAGCCTCTTGCTTTTTATTTGTTCACAGGGGTGGGTGTCACTGACGAAGTTAGCATTTGTTGCTTATCCCTAATTCCCCTTGAGAAGGTGGTGGTGAGCTGCCTCCTTGAACCGCTGGAATCCATGTGGTGTAGGTACACCCACAGTTCTGTTAGGAAGGGAGTGCCAGGATTTTGACCAAGTGATAGTGAAGGAACAGCGATATAGTTTCAAGTCAGGATGGTGTGTGGCTTGGAGAAACGTGCAAGTGGTGGTGTTCCCATATTTCTGCTGCCCTTGTCCTTCTACATGGTAGAAGTCAGGGGTTTGGAAGGTGATGTTGAAGGAACCTTGGTGAGTTGCTGCAGTGCATCTTGTAGATGGTACACACCATTGCCACTGTGCGTCAATGATAGAGGGAGTGAACGTTTGTGGATAGGGTGCTGATCAAGCGGGCTGCCTAGTCCTGGATGGTGTTGAGCTTCTTGAGTGTTGTTAGAGCTGCACTCATCCAAGCAACTGGAGGATATTCCATCACATTCCTGACTTGTGCCTTGTGGATACTGGGCAGATTTTGAGGAGTCAGGAGGTGAGTTCCTCACTGCAGAATTCCCAGCTTCTAACCCTCTCTTGTAGCCACAGTATTTATATGGCTGATCCAGTTCAGATTCTGGTAAATGATGATCATCAGGATGTTGATAGTGGGGGAGTTCAGCGATGATAATGCCATTGAATGTCAAGGGGAGATGGTTAGATTCTTTCTTGTTGGAGATGGTCATTGCCTGGCACTTGTGTGGTGAGAAAGTTACTTGCCGCTTATCAGCCCAAGCCTGAATATTGTCCACGTCTTGCTGCATATGAACAGGGCTGCTTCAAAGACACATAGAAAATAGACACAGGAATAGATCATTTGGCCCTTCGAGCCTGCTCCACCATTCAATATGATCATGGCTGATCCTCTAACTCAACCCCATATTCCTGCTTGGTCCCCATACCCCTTGATGCCTTTAGAGTCTAGAAATCGATCTATTTCCTTCTTAAGTATATTCAGTGACTTGGCCTCCAGTGTCTGAGGAGTTGCAAATGGTGCTGAACATTGTACAATCATCAGCAAACATCCCCACTTCTGACCTTATGATGGAGGGAAGGTCATTAATGAAGCATGGTTGGGCCTAGGACACTACCCTGAGGAACTCCTGCAGTGATGTCCCGGGACTGAGATGATTGACCTCCAAAAACCACAGCCATCTTCCTTTGTACTAGATATGACACCAACCAGTGAAGAGTTTTCCTCTGATTCTAACTGAGTTCAGTTTTGGTAGGGCTCCTTGATGCCGTACTCGGTCAAATGCCGCCTTGATGTCAAGGGCAGTCACTCTCACCTCACCACTTGAGCCAAGCTCTTTTGTTCATGTTTGGATCAAGGCTGTAATGAGGTCAGGAGCTGAGTGGCCCTGGTAGAACCCAAACTGAGCGTCAGTGAGCAGGTTATTCCTGAATAGGTGCTGCTTGAGAGCACTGTTGACGACTCCTTCCCCTGGATTTGTCCTGCTTTTTATGGACAGGACATACCTGGGCAATTTTCCACATTGTCAGGTAGATATCAGTGTTGTCGCTGTACTGGAACAGCATGGCTAGAGGCATGGCTAGTTCTGGAGCACAAGTGTTGAATACTATTGCCAGAATATTGTCACAGCCCATGGCCTTTGCAGTATCCAGTGGCTTCAGCTATTTTTTCATATTACATGGAGTGAACCAAGTCTGGCATCTGTGATGCTGAGGACCTCAGGAGGAGGCCAAGATAGATCATCCACCCGGCACTTCTGGCTGAAGATGATTGCAAATGCTTCAGCCTTTTCATAGAGTCATATCATCATTATGGCACAGAAGGTGGTCACTTGGCCCATCAAGTTCATGCTGGCTCTTTGTAAAGCAGTCCAGTCAGTCCCATTCCCCCCTCTATCCTTATGGCCCTCACATTTGTCTCCCACAAGTGCCTATCCAATTTCCTTCATAGGCAGAGTGTTCCAGGTCATTACCAGCTTGCTGCTGAAAAGGTTTCTCCTCACATCCTCCCAGCACTTTCTGTCCTTTTGCACTGATGTGCTGGGCTCCCCATCATTGAGGATGGGAATATTAGTGGAGCCTCCTCCACCTTAGCTTTTTAATTGTCCACCGTCATTCAGCCTCAACCATCAACTTAGGCAGTGAATTCCAGATGCCCAACACCCTCTGAGTGAAAAGGTTTTTCCTCATATCCCCTCTAATTCTTCTGCTCCCTGCTAACTGACCCCTCAGCTAAGTCTTTCCTGTCTACCCTATCTAGGCCCCTCATAATATTGTACACCTCAATTAGGTCACCTCTTAGCCTCCTCTATTCTAAGGAAAACAACCTTAGCCTATCCAATCTCTCCTCATAGCTGCAATTTTCAAGCCCTGGCAACATTCTTGTAAATCTCCTCTGCACTCTCTCCAGAGCAATTATGTCCTTCCTGTAATGTGGTAACCAGAAGTGTACACAAAATTCCAGCTGTGGCCTAACCAGCATTTTATACAGTTCCATCATTATATCCATGCTTTTGTATTCAATACCTTGCCCAATAAAGGAAAGCATTTCATATGCTTTCTTGACCACCCTGTCCACCTTCAAGGACCTGTGCACCCCAAGGTCTCTCACTTCCTCAAACCCTCTCAATAACTTCCCATTTATTGAGTATTCCCTTGCTTTGTTTGCCTTCCCCAAATGCATTACTTCACACTTTTTTGGATTGAATCCCATTTGCCACTTCTCCATCCACTCAACCAAACCATTGATATCAATGCTGGAGTCGACAGCTATCCTCTTCACTATCAACTACACGGCCAATTTTTGTGTCATCTGCAAATTTCCCAATCACGCTTCCCATAAAGGCTGCACCAGATATGGAGGCAGCAGTGGCAGTGTTTCTGGGTCTTCAGCATGACAGGGAGGTAGAGCAGAGGCTGTGGAGAGGACAGGCTCTGCCCCACGCTCTCAGTCAATTTACAGCAAGACTCCATGCTGAGTGTACAAACGGCCAGCATTGTTAGGAAGAAGCTTGGGATCTGCTCGGCCAGTGGCTACAATCACTCAGCTGAGGTGGGTGTGTCAAATCTACATGCTGTCCACGCACGGACACATCATCCATCATGACCTCCATGCCTGAAAATTAGCGTAACCCAATTTCTAGCCCACAATGCAAATATATAATATACAAAGGGGCAAAGTTAATCCTTTCCTTCACTTTCTGATCCACTACCTCAGAATTGCCCTAAGATGGCATAAAGGCACAGGTGTTCTTTGACATCAGATTAACAGGTATAAGATGTAACACTATAATTAATTGTTAACATAATAATTAACTAGAGTACGATTAGTTGAATAGCTTATTATGTACGCGCTCTTAGTCTATAACATAATAAAACTCTACGTTCCTGGGCAGAGCTGCAGCTCAAAAATTGTCACATTGTATCCACTGTCAATAGTCAAAGTGAACATCTTTGATTCTGAGACAAGCTAGTCGTGGTGCTTCAATCACCTCTGAAACATGGACATTATTTGAAAACAAATCATTACATGAATGTAATCAAATCTGTTTACACCACATGTGCTCCTGCATTTAAATTGAGATTGCCTCCAAGAGAAAAAACAGTAAACCTTATTCCATTTGGCTGGGGAAAAGAGCCAGAATAACCATTAGCCATTTTTGTTGTGCAGTTATTAAACATACGTGGCATAATGATGTATTTTAATAGGATTTACATCAAGCTGAACATTTGACAAACAAAATAAGGTTTGGTAAGCACTTCTAAAAAAAATGAAAATGTGCCCTTTTAAAAAATAAGCTTTTGGGAACAAATTGATTTTAGGTCTGTCCAAAAGTGCATAATTTTACTGGTGCATTGTAAACTGCGGGTGTTAATACCATTTGTAACCTTTGTTTCTGTGAAAAAAACTCCCTTAATCTATCATCAGTGGTGTGGAATGTCATACATTATTCAATGGTTTGGGTAATTTGGCAGTAGTTTCTAGTCCTGTTGAGTGCATGAGACATTAAATAACATCAACCTGCTGATCAAATGCAGAAAGCATTGAATAAATGTCAGCAAAAAAAAACCCATTCTCTGGCCAGGACTGCGCAACAACTAAAACGTTATTGATGTTAATAATAAATTCAAGAGCTACACTTTTAATAATTCTGTCTCAGTTGATTAAAACAAATTGTGACCTTTTTCATTACATTTGCAGATTCACTTCCTCTGAGGGATAAGTGTGAAGTACTGCACTTCAGGTTGGCGGGTGGGCGCGATCGGTGGGCCCAGGATCAGCTGGGAAACGGGCCGCCAATCAGCCCAATTAAGGCCCGCTCAGCGTGAAATGCAGCTCCCCAATGGTCGGGAGCAGGCAGGCGGGGGCGGGTGATTGTCAACCTTCGGGTCCAATGGAGACCCAGCGGCCGATTTAAAAACAGCACAGGCAGCCCCTTGAAGGCTGCCACAGAAGGACACCTCCCTTGGGTTTTCAACATTCAAGTTATGGAGTCGAGTGCAGCTGGACACAGCAAGCAGGAGGGCACGCCAGGTGGGCACTTGGTCCCCCGCTTTTCAGATGAGTACTTCAGGGTTCTCCTGGAGGAGGTGGCTCCCAGGAAGGTCACCCGTGTCCCCAGAGATGGGAGGAGGAGGAGGCCACTCCACCACACCAACAGGGCATGGGAAGAGGTTGCAGCACTGGTTAGCAGCCATGACGTGGTGCAGCGCACATGGGTGCAGTGCCGGAAGAGGTTCAATGACGTGCTGTGCTCAGGAAGGGTGAGTACCGTGTTGGCATGGGTCAGTGTTAAGGTCTGGCCGTCCCCCCGTGGACATCAGGGGTGCTAGAGTCTGAGTGCCAACTGTCAATGACACTGGAGTTGGCCAAGGAGGTGAGCCCTGGCTGCTTGGACTGAGTGCCTCGCAGTTTGAGGACCACAACTCAGATGTGCCCTGTGAGGTGTTGCTCAGCTGGGGTTGGCCAGGCTGCAATGGCGCTGCAGGTAGAGAGTGGACTAATCAATGCTCCTCTGTCCTTTCAGGAGAAGATGAGCCATAACCAATCAGAGAAGTCAGGTACAGGTGGAGGCCCACCCAACCTGCTGCTGCTCTCCAGGTTCGAGCAGGACGCCCTTGAGCTGGAGAGCCGGCACGCTCCACGTGCAATTGGGCATGAAGCGGCGGGGGTGCCAGGCGAAGGTAAGAGTGCAGCGCACAGAAGTGAGAGTTTCGGATTGTTCAATCATTCTAGTGTAGTCTCCTCATTGATGGGAGCCTCGAACCTAGAGTCCCCATTGATCATTGGAAGAAGATGGCACCATGATGCAGATCTCCATTGTCTCACCAAAGTGCCTGGCATGCACAGTGACAGTGTGATGACCTTAACTAATGAGATGTCCTTCTTCTTCCTTAGATTCACCAGCACACACTCGCTCTCTGGACCCTGAAGGGCCACCCCTGGTGCCGGGCTTCATTTGCACCTGCGTCACACTGCTGTCTGAACCAGGCACCAGCGCAGATACCAGCACCTCAGTGGGCATTAGATCAGCGGCCATAATGTCAGTGTACATTGGTGAGGGCACTACATGCTCGTTTCAGGTGCAGGTGGAGGCAGAGAGTGCCCAGGGCGTCGGCAGTCGGAGGACTGCTGAAGGCCAGGATGATGCTGGGTCAAAGGCAAACAATGAGCCTCTGGACTCGCCCATTAGGTGGCAGATGCTGGATGTCCAGCGAGATGTGCGGGGGGATCTGGCGGAGATCCATGAGGGTCGGCGTGCAACGGTCTCCGTTGTGGAGGAGTCCATGCGGAGCATGAGCACCGAGTTAACCCACATGGCTGAGCGCACTGCCTCCTCCATTGAGAGAGTGGCGACTCTCATGGAGAGGCAGCTCCAGCGAAAGAATCATGGGTTCCTGGGGCTGCACTTGGACCTGCAAACCTTCACACAGGCAATAACCTCAGGTGGTCAGTGCCAGTGTGGGAGATGCGCAAGGCACCTGGTATCCCAGCTGGCTGCCCATCCATTAATGGTGAGCTTCCTCAGAGCGACCTCATGACCCAGGGCAGGTGGTGGCATAATGGTATTGTCACTAGACTGTCCAGAGACCCAGGGTAATGCTCTGGGCATTGCTCCCACCACAGCAGATGGTGAAATTTGAATTCAATAAAAAAATCTGGAATTAATGACGATGACCACAAAGCCATTGCCGATTGCCATAAAAACCCATCTGGTTCACTAATGTCCTTTAGGGAAGGAAATTTGCTGTACTTACCTGGTCTGGCCTACATGTGACTCCAGACCCACAGCAATGTGATTGACTCTTAAATGCCCTCTGAACAAGGGCACTTAGGGATGGACAATAAGTGCTGGCCTAGCCAGCAACGCCCACATCCCATGAACGAATAAAAAAAATGGCGCACAACCTGCTTGTTGCCTCTCTGGGCTCCTCTCAGGGTGCTCTGGATGACGGCAGTAGTACCTCTGACACTCTGCCCGTGACCATGGCATCTGATGAGGCTGCGGTGACTGGGGAGATGCCAGCCGTGGCACTGGCCGCTCCCTCCCAGGCGGGGCCAGCACAGGTTCCACTGACCAAAGGACAACCACCAAGGTCATCAAGGCCAACAAGACAGCAGAGTCATCAGGCTGTCTCCAATGCTGGTGCCATTGAGGGGGAGGGGAGGTGGTGGGGGGGTTGCGGTCACCAAAACGTCGCACTCTGAACCATAAGTTAAAGGCACCCTGAGCACAATTCATGGGTGATTTTCTGTTCATTCATGTTTGGTTTTTATGCCTGCTGGTGTGGATGTCAACGCCAGTAATTGTAACGTCACTATGCATTCAATATGATAATAACATTAAATTTGCTTTGGTTCTGATGGCCGGAGTATGCTTCACCTTTTCTCTTTCTGGTGCCGGGTACATCAGTTCGCAATGTTGGACGTGAATGGCTGGAAACCTTATTTCACAGGCAGTGAGTGGAGTTTGGGTGCAAATAAAAGGGTCATTTCAGACATCCGGGATGGATGTGGCAGCCCTGACACGAGGTGGAAGCAGATCTTTGCCAGCCTTGTAGAAGGAGCGATGGATCAAGGCCTCCCTGGTATTCCTGCCTCCCTGGGGGTTACCGAGGTCTGCCTCCATGCCCTAAGCATTCTCCTCACCGTGCTCCTCTTCTGACTCACTACTGGATTCGTCATCTGTGGCCTGTGAAGCTGCGTCAAGATTCTCTTCCCCAGTGAGTCCCCCCTTACCAGTGCCAGATTGTGGAGAGCACAGCATGCAACCACTATCAGTGACACCCGCTCTGGGGGGTATTGTAGTGTTACCCCTGAACAGTCCAGGCAGCGGAAGTATCTTGAGAAGACCTATGGTCCTCTCTACCACTGCCCTTGTGAAAGCATGACTCTTACTGTAACGCTGCGCTGCCTCTGTTCTTGGGTGGCGGAGAGGCGTCATAAGCCACCTTTTCAAGGGATAGTCCATATCACCCAGCAGCCATCCACCCAGTCGGGCTGGAGCACTGAAGAGCCTCGACCCCTGGGAGTGTCTCAGGACACTCAAGGGGCTGCCAGGGTACCTTGCCCATACTGGCAGAATATGCGTCCTGTGATCACACACTATCTGCACGTTCATGGAGTGGAATCCCTTCCTGTTGACGAAGGCACCGGGCTCACCCGCTGGCGCCTTGATGGCCACATGTGTGCAGTCTATTGCACCCTGGGTGGGGGATTACCCAGCAATCGCTGCAAAGCCTCTGGCTAGCTTTGCCTGGCTGGCCTCTTCTGTACGGTAAAGAATAAAGGTCAGTACCCACCTGAAGGGAGCTTCTGTCACCAGCTTGATGCAACTATGGACAGCTGATTGGGAGACTCCACACAGATTCTCCATTGACCCCTGGGAAGAGCCAGAGGCATAGAAGTTGAGGGCTGCTGTGACCTTCAGAGCCACTGGCATGGGGTGCCCACCCACACAGTCGGAGCTGATCTCAGATCCAATCATCTGACGAATGGGTGTCACGGTCTCCCTTGAGAGGCGGAGCCTCCTTAGGCACTGCATCTCAGATATATTGAGGTAGCTGCATCACCGCCTGTAAACCCTGGCAGCAGGATAGTGGTGTCTTCTGCGGCTCCTTCCGCCTTGGACTACCCGCTGGCCCTGTGCCCCTTGTGCCTGCGCCCCTCCTCTCTCTGGTCCCCTCCCTGGAAGCTGCATTGGGACACCTGGCCTCCTCTCCCTTCTGCCCCTCTCTTCCTCCTCAGAGGAGGTGCCACTGCCGGAGACCACAACCTCCATTACCAGGGTAACAGAAGGCTACCTGATGCCTGGAAGCGTACACACAGTCTGAATCCTCCAGGGGCCTTGGAGACACCAATAAGTCCTTAAATGAAGCCTGGAAATGCTTACAATGAAGTCCCGATCAGAAATGAAGCTGCCAAGTACCAATAAGCAACCAGCAGCAAACTATCTCCAAAACTCCTCACTACTCACACTGGCAATGCTGCTGACACTTTTTATCCCGTCCTTGGATTAGTAAATTGTCGGCTGCCTGCCTGCCCACGAAGCACGAAATTGCACGGGTAACATAAAATCTAGCTCAGTTGCCTTTTTAATGGCCTTAACTGGCCTCGTAATTGATGGCGGGCGCGGTTCCAACTCCTGCATGCACCTGCTGAACAAAATATTGCCCGAGTGCGCGATGACCTTGGGGCGCTCACCCGACATCATCGCACGCTACTTTACACTTGAGCTTGTCGGGCACGCGCCTGCCTGCTCAGCGAAAGTTTTTGCCCATGGAGAGGCAGGGCAATCTAAATGGTATTACTTTAAGGAAGGTGCAAGAGTTTGAGGCACCTGGGCATGTATATTTACAATCCCTGCATGTGACAGGACAAATTGCAGTTAATGAAGTGTATGAGATACCTGGCTTTGTAAATAGAAATATTGAATACTGTCAACAGAAGAAGAAATTGTGATATTTTTCATCTGGTAATATCATTGTCATATTTCATATGTACTGGAAGACAGGCTGTTGGGGGTTGTAAATATGGTAACTGGAGTAAGAGGCAGAGTGACTGAAAGAGTCTAAAACCAACAGTAAGAAGTGGTTTTGATATGTTAATGAACAAAGAGGAACTTCAATCAGAGTTTCACATAAAGCAATAACAGGAGTAGTTTTGAATTGAGCTGTTTTAGTTCAAAGGGGGGAAAATGCAGGTTGTAAAAGGCATAAATAAGGTAAAGATAGGGTAAGTTTGTTTTTTGTAAGTCTAAGAGCTAGGGTAAAGAAACAAGTCTAATCAATTCTGGAAAGAAAGTATTTCTGAAGAGAGAGGTTGAGATTTAGAGAGAATAAAGGGAAGAACCGCATTTAAGGAAATACTGAAGCCTAAGTGGGGGTAGCTGCTTAGATCCCCAGAAGACAGCAGAATAGTTGGTCAGATCAGGAGAACCAGTTGTTGTCAGTCTCAGAGGACACCCCAGGGAAAAAGGCACTGTGGGGTAAAACTTACTGGAATTCTAGATTTTAAAATCTATAAGGATAGTTGCTGAACAGAAAAGGGGAAGGTCAGCACTGAGGGCAATTAAATTAAGATCTTGTGGAGCTGTTTTAAAGTACTGTTTACTGTGTGAAGCCATTCTTGTGTTTAAGAGTAATTGTGTTCTTTTTTTGCTTTAACTTTTTAAAAATAAATGTTTGCTCTACTATAAAATCATCACAAGTAGTCGCAAACATCACTTCCTGATTTCAGAATCTCTCCTCATACTACACAAATTGCAAAATCCGTTTAGACGATTTCAAGTTTCCTTTTGGGATTTGGGCAGCTCGGCATTTACCATCAGCTGTGCCCTAACAATACAAAATCAAAAAAGTCATGCAAAACATTTACAAATCACTGGCCGGGTCCCAGTTGGAGAATTGTGTACAAAGCTGAGCACCCTGTTTTAGGATAGATGTCAAGGCCTTGCAGATGATATGAAGATGCGGTTTGCCAAGAATGAGGCACTTCATTTATGTGAAGAGATTGGGATTGTTCTTCCAGCAGAGAAGAATAAAAGGAGACCTAATAATGGTATTCATAATTATGACAGGTTTTGATTGAGCAAGTAGTGAGAAACTAGTTCATCTGGCAAGTGGGTCAGCAACTAAAGCTCATAAATTGAAAATAATGGGCAAAAGAACCAGAGGGGTAAGTTTTCTTCCACAGATGTTATGATCCGGAACATAATACCTGAAAGTGTGGTGGAATCAGATTCCATGGGAGATTTCTAAAGACAACTGGACATTTATTTCAAGAGAAACTAATCTGCAGTAATATGGAAGCAGCTGAATAAAGGGGGTCTAAAATGCACAGCTCTTTCCAGCACAGACACGAGTAGGGTTGCCAACTATGGTTAAATGTATTCCTGGAGGTTTCATCACATGACTTGCCCCATGGTCTAGTCATTAGTCAGCCAACACATCCATCATTGTGATGCACTGACTTCCTAAGCCAAGTGTAAAAGCAAAAAGACTCATTACCCATTTGGATGATGCTTGACTGTTAGCTAAGCAGCCTTTATTTTCCATGTTCAATATTTTTATATCTGGTAAAGAGAAATATTCAAAGAAAATGACAAAAAAAAACCAATATTTTTTAAGGTCCCTGAGATTTTTCTCTAGGGTTGCACAGAGTGATGTCCTGGAGATTGATGTTTGATTCCTGGAGGCCCCAGGCCAATCCTAGAGGGTTGGCAACCCTAGATGTGAGGGGTTGAAGGGCCTCCTTCTGTGCTACATGATTGTATGGTTCTATAACAACCTTTCAAGCTTTCAAAATTAGCTGTCAGTGTTTCTTTAACACTTAAGTACAGCCGGCCTGTTGTGTTCAGTCTTACCGGAACTTTATCCTGTCTTTGGACGGCCATAGGAATTAAAATACCATTAACACAATGCTATAGCATCCTTTTATAGGAAAACAGTTATTCTAAAGAGGATTAGGAAAACAACGAAAGCATTGCTGAACTACTGCCAAGAAACATAACACTCTGCACTGTCAATAATCTCCATAGACTACAAGACAGACACTGATGTGCTGCTCCTCAGATTGATTTCTTTATGATCAGCTAAAGTGATACATTTATGGTGATAAATGAATCCACTAAAACCACAATTTATTAGCTTGAAGTACTAAATCCGTATTTTGAATTGTAAAACCTACTCATAGTTGAAAACAATTAAGGAGAAATTGGTGCTAGTAGGTCATTTGATGAGACAATGAGATTGTTCATTTCAATCACAGAAAACAGGCCTTTCAGTCCACCAGTATGCACCAGTACTTTGTTTTCTAACTAACCCCATTTTCCTATTTGTTCCCCAAATCTTTTAATATTCTATTTACTCAAACAACTTTCCAATTCCTTTTTCACATAAAGTATGAACCTTTTTAACAATGGATGTGGGAGAGAATTGCACATTTTAACCTCATGCTGTATGAGAAAAACCCTTCCATTTAATTCGTTTTATGATTATCTTAAATTTTCTTCTCATCGTTTTTCCAGCCAGTAGAAACAACAGCCCAGAATTTGCTGCCAAAATAATTGTGTGTTTAATAATTTAATGATTTAATAATCATTGATACTGTGTAAATTGTCCAAGGAAGAGCTACCACCACAAATTACGAATAAGCACAAATAGCTGGAAGATTCTCATTGTGTTATAACAGCAATTTGTATTTATATAGCGCTTTGACTGTAATGAAACATCCCAAGGGCTATGCAGAACAGGTAAGCAGTTTCCATATTTATGGTTAAATTAAGTATTTTGGTTATATGTGAAACTTAGCTGGTTTATATAATATTCTTGGTCTTGTTGTGCTAGCACAGAATATTTAGAGTCTGTTGAGGTAAGGAAACATTAACTTTATTAGAATATAAGTTTGTGTGGCTTGGTCTTGCCATGAGGTGAACAAGAGAGCAAGGTCATGTGACACTGAATCACTTCCTGTGATGTTCATTGTGTCTCATTAACATATCATACAGTTAGAATTAAACCTTTATACGACACCTCCACCCAAGTCTCTGATCATAATTTCTTTTTAATAGAGACAATCACTTTGGCAGTTCCACTAGTCTACCCGAGTGGGTCTTCTGTTCCTTTGGAGGAGATTGGGGATTTGAGTCCTGTGAGTGATCTATCAGAATCTGCTGGGCAGGAGCTTCTGCTTGGTTCCCGCATTTCTCCAAGGAAAGGCATCTCAATATTGTTAATATCATCTACTTCATCGATCTTGCCACCTTTTGAAGGCTTTTCTTTTTGCTTATTTTGCACAGGCTTCTTGCTGCGTCACAGCCTAAAAGTAACCATTCTCTCTGCAAAAATAGCATTCAGCCTCTTTGGCGGGACAATTTTCACGCCTGTGTTTTTCTCCTGCCACACCGATTACAGTTAGCTGGGGCAATTGATTGATGCTCTTCCTGCCTCTCCTGCTTTTGTACAGCCACCTCTCTGCTTTGAAATTTAACATACTCCATTGAGTTGTTTTTGGGATATGGTTCTCCCTGTGACCCCAAATCACTGATTGATTTTGCTTTCTGACCTCAACTTGCCTGCTCCGTTGTTGTGCCTTTGTTATAATTAAATCATCCACCCAATGCAAGTGGTCAGACAATGCTCAATCCAAGACACTAACAACAATTTTGACCCTGATTAGTTCATCCTTTATGCCGACATATTCACATTTCTCTGCAAGTCTATACAGCTTGTTGATGAATGTAACAATATTTTCCCCTTATCTTTGGGTATGCTTGATAAAGTTTGTCATTTTGACAAGAGTATTCTTTAAGAGATTGAAGTATGAATCAAATGCTTTAATTAATTCCTTGTATGTACCCTTTCCTTTGTCAATGTCTTGCCTGAGTATGATATTGTCTGCACAGCCACCCATCCTGTATAATGGCATACTGACCTGCTCACTGCTTGGCTTCATCACAAGGCCCGATTCGGTGTGATACCTGGCAAATCATCATTGCTAATTCAGTCATTCTGCTGTCTGGTTGAGACCTGCAACCTGTTAGAAGCTTTCTAGTAATGGCAGAGGATTTTCCATGCTTGTCCTTTCACTCGCTGCCAGAATGTAATGGGCCATAACTTCCAAGCTCCACAGCGTCGTGTTGGGGGGGTCCTCCAAAGATGCACTGGGGAATCCACTTTAATTAAGTCTACAGCTGCAGCATATATGTCACAAACTTTGTGCTCCAAATTTACTTCTGCTCTAGTGAAGGAAGTATTGACACAATGGGCCAGATTTTTGCAGAGTTGGTCCAACTCCAGAGGGCTTTGGAAATGGCAGACGGGATCCAGATGCAGAAGTCCTGCCCTCATATCAGGTAGATTCCATTTATTTCTGGCTAGGGAAGGGGATGGAGTGTGAATCACACAGGGGGGAAAGCCAAACTGAGCAGGACCATTTGAAATAATGCAGAGTTCAAACAGACCCCATTTCGCTGTTCCAAGGGCCTTAATCCACAGTGTGGGAGTCACGAATTAATGGAGATGGTGTAAATACTTGTGAAAGGCAGAAAAGGCCCGTTTAAGTATCATCATCAGTAGTTATTTACATTCCTAGCCCTTTAAAAATGAAAAAGAAAACAGCTGTCAGTTTGTGTAAAAAAGCAGACACCCACTGCTGAAGTGCATTGACTGACAGGCCATCTGGTATAGCTTTGAAAAAAAAATCATTAGCCATCTGTTCCAGCAGTTTCAATAGACTTCAATGTTGACATTTTTCAAAAGTTGTTATTACAGTTGAGTCCACTATGAGCACTTGGCCGAGTTTCAAAAGCTCTTAATCCATTTACCTCACAGGGGGTGGTGGGGGTGCAGGTGAGGTTGAGTTCATATTTGGATTGGCAGTATTAAGAGACTGTTAATGGGTATATAAGGGGAATTGGGGGTATGACGGGACATGTGGAAGGGTGGAGGGTGAGGGGTGAGTTCTAGGGGGTCAAACAATCTTTTATAAAAATGAATCAAAGCCACAGAGAACCAAGTAGGGCCACCTAACAAGTCTGCTTTGGCACTCACCTGCCTCTGTGGCTCCACCCAAAGAGCCTCCAGAGGTGGTGGGCCCGACTTGAATTTACCCTCATACCTGCAGGCATTGTTTCTATGGAGACGGGTCTGCTGAGTTGGGAAATTTGCTGACAACAGCTTCTTGCCTTGATGGCAGAATCCAGCTTAATCCTTAAGATCTCTCACATCGACACTCCCATGACTACCATGCTGATGATTGAACTTGGCTGATACTTAAGAATGCTTTTAATGTTTAGTGGAGGTGGTGGCGTAGTGGTGGGTTTTGTCACTAGACTAGTAATCTGGAGACTCAGGATAATACTCTGGGTAACCAGGTTCAAATCCCACCACGACAGATGGTGGAATTTGAATTCAAAGAAACAAAATCTGGAATTAGAAGCCTAATGATGACCATGAAACCATTGTCGATTGTCTTAAAAACCCATCTATTTCACTAATGGAAGGAAATCTGGCGTCCTCACCTGGTCTGGTCCACACGTGACTCCAGATCCACAGCAATGTGGCTGACTTAAATGCCCTCTGAAATGGCCTAACAAGCCACTCAGTTGTATCAAAGTGCTACAGGAAGTTGAATAAGGAGTTAAACTGGACGGACCACCCGGCATTGACCTAGGCACCAGAAATGACAATGGCAAACTCAGCCCTGTTCACCCTGCAAAGACTTCCTTACTAACATCTTGGAGCTTGTGCCACAGATTAGTCAAGCAACAGCCTGACGTAATCATATTTATGGACTCATACCTTATACATAATGTCCCAGACACCACCATCGCTATCCCTGGGTATGTCCTGTCCCACCTGCAGGACAGACCCAGCAGAGGTGGCAGCACAGTGGTATACTGTCGGGAGGGAGATTCCCTGGGAATCCTCAACATCGACTACAGGCCCCATGGAGTCTCATGGCATCAGGTCAAACATGGACAAGGAAGCCCAAACCTCCTGCTGATTACCACATACCACCCCCCTCTCAGCTGATGAATAAGTACTCCTCCATGTTGAACACCACTTGGAGGAAGCACTGAGGATGGCAAGGGCGCAGAATGTACTCTGGATGGGGACTTCAATGTCCATCATCAAGAGTGGCTCAGTAGCACCACTACAGACTGAGGTGGCCAAGTCCTAAAGGATATAGCTGCTAGACTGGGCATGCGGCACATGGTGAGGAAACCAACAAAATGTAAAAACATACTTGACTCCATCCTCACCAACCTGCCTGTAGCATAAGCATCTGTCCATGACATTATTGGTAGGTGTGACCACCCCACAGTCTGTGTGGAGACAAAGTCACACCATCACATTGAAGATACCCTCCATGGTGTTGTGTGGTACTACCAGTGTGCTAAATGGGATAGAGTTCGAACAGACCTATAAACTCAAGACTGGGCAGCCACTGTGAACCATCAGCAGCAGCAGAGTTGTATTCAACCACAATCTGTAACCTCATGGCCCGACATATCCCCAGTCTACCATTACCATCAAGCCAGAGGATCAACCCTAGTTCAAAGATGAGTGCAGGGGGGCATGCCAGGAACAGCACCAGGCATACCTAAAAGTAACATGGCAACCTGGTGAAACTACAACACATGACTACTTGCATGTCAAACAGCATATGCAGCAAACAATTCCACACCAACGGATCAGATCTAAGCTCTGCAGTCCTGCCTTATCCAGTAGTGGACAATTAAACAACTCACTGGAGGAGGCGGCTCCACAAATATCCCCATCCTCAATGATGGGGGAACCCAGCACATCAGTGCAAAAGATAAGGCTGAAGCATTTGCAACAATCTTCAGCCAGAAGTGCTGAGTGGATGATCCATCTCATCCTCCTCCGGAGGTCCCCAGCATCACAGATGCTTGTCTGTAGCCAATTCGATTCACTCCACGTGATATCAAGAAATGGCTGAAAGCAATGGATACTCCAAAGGCTATGGTCCCTGACAATATCCCAGCAATAGTACTGAAGACTTGTGTTTCATAACGAGCTGTGACTCGATCCAAGTTGTTTTAGTACAGCTACAACATTGGCATCTACCTGGCAATGTGGAAAATTGCCCAAGTACGTCCTGTACACAAAATGCAGGACATATCCAACCCAGCCAATTACCACCTCATCAGTCTACTTTCAATCACCAGTAAAGTGATTGAAGGGACCATCAATAGTGCTTTCAAGCGGCCCTTGCTTAGCAATAACCTTCTCATTGGTGCTCGGTTTGACTTCTGACAGGGTCACTGAGCTCCTGACCTCATTGCAACCTTGATACAAACATGGACAAAAGAGCTGATCTCTAGAGGTGAGGTGAGAGGGTCAGCCCTTGACATCAAGACAGCATTTGACCACGGGTGGCATCAAGGAGCCCTAGCAAAACTGGAATCAATGGGAATCAGGGGAAATCTCTTCGCTGGGGTCATACCTAGCAGAAAGGAAGATGGCTGTGATAGTTGGAGGTCAATCATCTCAGTTCCAGGACATCACTGTAGGAGTTCCTCAGGGCAGTGTCCTAGGTTCAATCAACTTCAGCTGCATCATCAATGACCTTCCTTCCATTATAAGGTCAGAGGTGGTGATGTTCGCTGATGATTGCACAATGTTCAGCACCATTCGCGAATCCTCAGATGCTGAAGCGCTCCATCTCCAAATGCAGCAACCCCTGGACAATACCCAGGCTTGGGCTGACAAGTGGCAAGCAACATTCGCATCACACAAGTGCCAGGCAATGACCATCTCCAACAAGAGAAAATCTAATCTTCTGACAATCAATGAAAACTATTGCTGAATCCCCCTCTATCAACATCCTGGAGGTTACCATTGACCAGAAACTGAACTGGACTAGCCATATAAATACTGTAGCAGGTCAGGGGCTAGGAATCCTGGGGTGAGTAGCTCATCTCCTGCCTCCCTAAAGCCTGTCCAACATCTACAAGGCACAAGTCAGGAGTGTGATGGAATACTCTTCACTTGCCTGGATGAGTGCAGCTCCAACAACACTCAAGAAGCTTGACACCATTCAGGACAAAGCAGCCCCCTTGATTTCCACCCCATCCACAAACATTCACTCTCTCCACCACCGACGCACAGTGTCAGCAGTGTGTACCATCTACAAGGTGCACTGCAGAAACTCACCAATGCTCATTCAACAGCACCTTCTAAACCCACAAGCACTACCATCTGGAAGGACAAGGGCATCAGACACATTGGAACACCACCACCTGGAAGTTCCCCTCTAAGCCACTCACCATACTGACTTGGAAATATATCGCCATTCCTTCACTGTCGCCGGGTCAAAATCCTGGAACTCCCTCCCTAACAGCACTGTAGGTACACCTCAGGGACTGCAGCTGGTCAGGAAGGCAGCTCACCACCACGTTCTGAAGGGCAATTAGGGATGGGCAATAAATGTGACCTAGCTAGCGACGGCCACGTCCAATGAATGAATTTTAAAAAAACTAATGTGTACATCTTTTGACAAAACATTACCAATCATAATAGTCCCCTAGCTTCATATGTTATATAATTTAATGTTCGTATGGTAGACATGAAGTTACTGTAGCTGCTACCAATGCATTGTGCACTCACTTGCAGGATTCAGATCTTGCAGTCCGAAACCACCTACACATTAGTGGAAAAAACCCAGACTACTCATCTAAACAATAGGGTTGTTTTTCCCACCTGGATAGGCTATGTTGTCAACGTGAAGGCTTAAAATGTGTATTGAGCAAAAGTATTGGTTGAATTATGGACATCAAAAATAAAAGAAAGTTTGATTCTCTTAAGATGTGGTAAGACTTAAGTCAGATGATTTACTTTGGGGCAACAATCAGAATATTAAAATATGAAATCTGGAAGCAGACATCCCTAATGTCAATTTTATTTTATCCTGAACTACACATGCTAGAGCTAAGATAAGGTCACCAACAAAAAGCTTAAGCTATGTAGTGCAGTGTCAATGTTTATCAGTCTGTACCTCTCACAGTTTTACAGTAGGTGCATTGAACCGGCCAATATTTTTTAGTGGCAGTGAAAAGTTCAAATCAGTAAACTGTATAGTCTGTGCACTCTGGCAACATCACAGAGCAGGCTGGCTGATCTCACTTTCTAGATGTTTTGACACTGACTGTTGGAGCAAATATAATGACCAATGCAAAGTTTTTAAACAGTTTCTGAAAGGAGATTGGCAGCTTCAGCAAGCAGCATCAATTCAACCTGATTTTGGAATGGCCTGACATCCATCCAGTTATCCATACACTCTACCTGGCATCAAAATATTGTCTACATATTTCAGCAGTGAGCATACACAAAATTAAAATATTAAGTCATGTCATTTCTGCCGCTAGTTCCAACCCTTATTGCATTGTTCATTAGTCCAAACACTTCCGTCCCAGAATATTCCACCCGGGACATTTTATTGAACACAATTATTTTTGAATCATAAAATTAGATGACATTATTCATTATAAGTACTTCTTAAAGCATATCCTTATAGCCATGCAAAGGCACAGGAATGGATTATTGTCACCATGAAATTCTGGTCCAAATTGCAAACTGGGAATGTGAGTTAATATCATCAGATAATAATAGCAAAGAGGCCAGCGGATTTACAAGTCTGCTCTTTTTTTAATATCATGTTTTTAAATTATAATTGTCATAGAAAACAATCTGCATGAAGTCAGCTATGTTTTGAAAAGGCTTTGAAGTTTTTTGATTGTAGACACTGCAGCAATCACACTATCCACTAAAATTATTTAACTAGAGGGATTAATGGGCAGGACTTTCCCCCAGTCAGGGGGGTGGGGGGGGAATTTGAATTGCGGGCGCGCGGAGACGGGCTTCCGATCGGCGCCCCCAATAGGGGGCGTGCTGCCATTTTATGTGGCCGGCCAATTAAGGCCCGCCCAGTGTGACGTCCGCACGGAAGTGCCATGTGCTCTCTGTGCGGGCGGGGGTAGGGGGGAATCCCTAAAGCCGAGAGTGCGCTCTTTCGCCCATGCGCATGAAAGAGCGCACTCATCTCCCTGAGGCTAAGTGCTGCTTCAGGGAGATGGGCTCTAATGTACAAATTATTAAAAATAGAAAAAAAAAAATCCCTGACATGTCCCCTCATGTGACACTGTCGCATAAGTTGGGACATGTCCATAACTTTTTTGAAAACTTTAATTAAATTTTTAAAAACCTACATGAAACCTCATCCCGCCCGTGGATGAGGATTCATGCTTTTTCTGAAGCCTGCCAGGGCTCCTGGCCTGCCCACCAACCTTAAGGTTGGATGGGCAGGTCCATTAATTAGCTTAATGACTCTGTCAATGGCCTCAATTGGCCATTGATAGGTTGGTGGTCGCACAGCTGGTTTTGCTGAGCCCCCGCCTACCTGAAAATTGAAATTGGGCACGGTGAAGTTGGGAATTCTGCCCGACATCACCGCACATCATTTTACGCGTCGGCAAGCGGGCCCCACACCCCCAACAGTAAAATCCTGCCCAATGTCTTGCAACCATTTAAAATTCACCAGCATAACTTTATTTTATATACTAATTATAACATTTGAATAAAATGTATTCTGTGTGTTATTAATCTATGTTAGCCACGCCATCTTGATGCATTGATGATTAAGAGCAACAATGTTCTTCCTCCATTTCAATAGAACTTCTGAGTTTGATCACCATTTAAGAAATCCTTCCATTTTGCAATAGCATTCCTGAGTACTGTGTAATTTCTCATGCAAACCTTTGACATCTGGCTTTATTAAACATGCAAAACAAAAACAAAAATACCTGGAAAAACTCAGCAGGTCTGGCAGCATCTGTGGAGAGGAACACAGTTAACATTTTGAATCCGAATGACCCTTCAACAGAACTAAGTAAAAATAGAAAAGAGGTGAAATATAAGTCGGTTTAAGAGGGTGTGGGGGGTGGGGGGGGACAAGAAGAGCTGGATAGAGGGCCAGTGATAGGTGGAGATAACCAAAAGATGTCACAGATAAAAGGCCAAAGAGGTGTTGATATTATCTAAAGGAATGTGCTAATTAAGGGTAGAAAGCAGGACAAGCAAGGTACAGATAGCCCTAGTGGGGATGGGGTGGGGGGAAGGGATTGAAATAGGCTAAAAGGTAGAGATAAAACAATGGATGGAAATACACTTAAAAATAATGGAAGTAGGTGGGAAAAGAAAAATCTATATAAATTATTGGAAAAAAAAAGGAGGGGGAAAATCGGAAAGGGGTGGGGATGGAGGAGAGAGTTCAAGATCTAAAATTGTTGAACTCAATATTCAGTCCGGAAGGCTGTAAAGTGCCTAGTTGGAAGATGAGGTGCTGTTCCTCCAGTTTGCGTTGAGCTTCACTGGAACAATGCAGCAAGCCAAGGACGGACATGTGGGCATGAGAGCAGGGTGGAGTGTTGAAATGGCAAGCGACAGGGAGGTCTGGGTGATGCTTGCGGACAGACCGAAGGTGTTCTGAAAAGCGGTCACCCAGTCTGCGTTTGGTCTCTCCAATGTAGAGGAAACTGCATTGCGAGCAACGAATGCAGTAGACTAAGTTGAGGGAAGTGCAAGTGAAATGCTGCTTTACTTGAAAGGAGTGTTTGGGCCCTTGGATGGTGAGGAGAGGGGAAGTAAAGGAGCAGGTGTTGCACCTTCTGCGGTTGCATGGGAAGGTGCTGTGGGAGGGGGTTGAGGTGTAGGGGGTGATGGAGGACTGGACCAGGGTGTCCCGGAGCGAATGATCCCTGCGGAATGCCGCCAGGGTGGGTGAAGGGAAGATGTGTTTGGTGGTGGCATCATGCTGGAGTTGGCGGAAATGGCGGAGGATGATCCTTTGAATGCGAAGGCTGGTGGGGTGATAAGTGAGGACAAGGGGGACCCTAACATGTTTCTGGGAGGGAGAGGAAGGTGTGAGGGTGGATGCGCGGGAGATGGGCCGGACACGGTTGAGGGCCCTGTCAACCACCGTGGGTGGAACACCTCGGTTAAGGAAGAAGGAGGACATGTCAGAGGAACTGTTTTTGAAAGTTGCATCATCAGGACTTCCCTGAGGCCTGTTAACTGCCTGCTTTCCTGGTTTCCATCATAAAATTATCCTCACCCTCACCTGCCAAAATCTAAGTCCAGCCTAATAGGGTGGTTGTGTAGAGGAAACTTTTCAGATCCCTGTTATCCTGCATATCTACATTCCCTGATTATTCTGATAGATTCTCTGAGCTTTTCAAAACTAGAGTCTAAAACCTGTTTTGGGTCCAGACACTAAATCCAAGATTTTGAGCTAATTTAACTGCTCACCCTTACAAGGTGCTTGTCATATCGGTGGCACTAGCAAACAGTGTAATAGGGTAAATGAGTATTATCTATTGTTAGTGCTTAACATCATGCCTATAGTAAGATAATGCAAGTCTCAATCGAACAGACCTGTTAGCATGACTGCACAATGTAATTGTGCACACGAAATTCAGCTCTCATAGTGATTCAAAATTTTCTTTTTAAAAGAAATCAATAAACTGACAGTATACTTCTGTTAAAATGCAGTATATAAAAATTGAGAAACCTTAAACTTGAAAATTTATTCACAAAGTAAAGTTGCTCACTTCGTTTGCTTGTGAATTATACCATGGATGATGTTGTAGTTTGCAAGGACACATGTTCAGAATCAGACCATTATATAAACAGGCCATTAATTTTTTTTAAAAAATGAAGCTACATATATTTAGAAGTTGAAAATTTTAGATCCTAAATTCCTTAGCACTTCAAACAATGATTAAATCTGATAGCATGGTGTGGCAGCATGCTGGAACAGCTTAAGACTGCCCTAAATTTGTCTTTGGGCTTCATCAGAATAACTGAGGCATGCTATGGCCATCAATCAGAGGCTGTAAACCAACTCACTTGTTGGAACCAATAAGGTGCCACAGAAAAGGTTAGTGCACAAGATAAGATTTCATGGGGATAATATATTAGCATGGATAGAGGATTAGCTAACTGTCAGAAATACAAGAGTTGGAATAAATGGTTCATTTTCAGATTGACAACCCGTAACTAGTGGGGTGTTACAGGGATCAGTGCTAGGGCCACAACTACTTACAATCTATATCAATGACATGGAGGAAGGGACCAAGTATATTGTATCAAATTTGATGATGATACAAAGAAAGGTGGGGAAGCAAGTTGTGAGGAGAACAAATAAAGTCTGCCAAGGGATATTGAAAGCTTAAGTGAGTGGACAAAAAATTGGCAATGAAGTAAGAAGAATATAAAAACACAATATTATTTAAATGGAAAGAGACAACAGAATGCTGTAATTTAGAGGGATCTAGATGTCCTCGTACCTGAATCACAAACTGTTAGCATGCAGGTACAGCAAAATAATTAGGAAGGTAAATGGAATGTTGGCCTTTATTTAAGTTTAAAATAGGGAGGTTTTGCTACAGTTGTACAGGGCATTGGTAAAACCATACTTAGAGTACCATGTACAGCTTTGGTCTCCTTATTTAAGGCAGGATACATTTGCACTGGAAGTAGTTCAAGACTCACTAGGCTAATTCCTGGAATGAAGGCATTGTCTTATGAGGAAATGTTAAGCGGTTTGGGCCTATGCTCACTAGAGTTTAGAAGAATGAGAGGTGATCTTATTGAAATATGTAGGATTCCGAGGAAGCTTGACAGAATAGATGCTGAAAGGATGTTTTGCCTTGTCAGGGAATCTAGAACCGGGACATAGTTTCCGGATAAAGGGTCAACCGTTTAAGCTGGGGTCAAGGGGGAATTTCCTGGAGGATCATGAATCTTTGGAATTCTTTTCTCCGAGTCATTGAATATATTTCAAGGCTGACACAGACAGATTCTTGAACGACAAGGGAACAGGTAGGAAAGTGGAATTGAGGCCAAGATCAAATCAGCCATGATCTTATTGAATGGCAGAGCAGGCTCGAGGGGCCGAATGGCCTACTCCTGTTCCTATTTTTTATTCTCTTGTTTTCAATACTTTTAAGGAGCACTGGTTAGGCCACTCAAGACCTGGATATACCATTCGGAGCTTGTGCATTGCTACTAATTAAATTTACCAAAATGGGTCAGAAATGAATGCAGGAACCTACTTTTAGTACTGAGGTGAGTGAAGCCTATTTTCATTTCAGGCAGATTTCAATCTGCCTGTGGAAATTAAGTGCAGGTGCCTGCCCTGCCAAACTGGTAATCATTCTACCCATTTGAAGCCCATTACACAGCTGCAGTGATGTTATACTTAACCCCTTTAACTTTAAATTGGAACCAATTGCTTGTCAAAATTTCAATAATATGCCATTAGTAATTTACTTATTTCTAAGCATTTTACATCAAAGAACAATTCAAATACAATTTGATTTGACACAGCAGGTGCAAGCGCTGTCCAACTAAGAGGAAAGATGATCCTGTTCTCCAATTTACTTGGTGGGATCAGGTAATCATATTATACAGAATAAGAAGAATTGTGTCTATACTTACTGTGCCAGGATAAGTTATGCATATTTTGAATGAGCCTTGAACTCATGTGGGCCAAGGTCAGTCTCACCATAATAAATCACATTGGAAGATTAGCTGTTTATATAAGCGTTCCTGATATAAAAAACTGCCTCGCAGTAATTCCAACATAGTCACTATAAATAGATTTCACTCTAAAGTAAATTCAATAAAAGTGACTAAGACTCCATTTCCCAAAAAATTGTGCCAACCAATTTTAAGCCATTGGTGCCTTAAAATAAAATATCTCACTCCCTAGCATAAAACATTTTGCCTACAGGAGCAGAGAAACTTACTCCTTTTTTAAATATTGACTGTGCATGTTTTCTGTATGCTAAATATATTTTGCACAGATAAAATTTATAAATATACAATAAGCAAGAATTTGAAAATCCATTTCTAAATGTCGGTCTTTAAAACAAAAGAATGCCACAACTTTAATTATGAATAATGTAGCAATTACTAATATAATTACTCCATTGTGTGTTATAACACAACTAAGAATGCATTAGAATAGACAACCTTTAAATACTCTTAGTAGAGCTCTGTAGAATATTTAGGATGGGGGAAAGGGTGTGGGAGGTGAAATCACACTGTTGGTGGGGAAGAATGACTCCTTACTGGATAATAATTTTACTAATTTTTTTTGCATTTTAAGTTCTGTATTGTTATTTAAAATTCCATCTCTAGCCTGTTTTCGGAACTGGGATTTATTATTAGTTTATAAAAATCTGATTTAGCACTTTCCTCATACCTCGGCAAAAAAGCTGTGAAATTAAAGCGATCTGCCAAGTGTCACACATTATACTTCTCACGTCATATTGAATGGAAGGGAGAATTAAAGTCACAAACACTTAATAAAATATACTTATAAGATAGCCTCCAGATGAACATCATAAGAAGATTTTCACCTCATGGCCATGCATCACAATAGCTAAAAAAAAAACAGGAAAATACTTTTGCCTTGCAAGGTATAGAATTTGCTTTCTGTTTATGTAGAACTGAAGCCTGACCTTTACTGATATATCTGCTGAACACTTGTTAAAATGTGTCCCCACTGGAGTATATTAAGTTGCAAACAATGCTCTATTTTCAGCATGACATTTCTTGGGCGGTTTCAGACCTAAAAGAGAAAATGCTTGTCCTGCAGGTACTCAATTTGTTGTTAATTGTTCAAAGGCTCTATGGTTTAAAAATGACAATTAAAGTAAATGAATGAAGTTAATAATCAAAGGGTAGTTAGCAGATTAGCTGACAATCTGAACACTCCAGGGGACAGCATCACTTCTGTAATGGCCTCGTGGGTTAGATCAATTACACATCATGCACATCTTCAAATCTGCACAAATGTGTTGTGTGTGGAATCAAACAACAGCATAATCCCACAAGTGTCTATAATTATGAACGAGAAACAGGAAAAGTAATCCAATAGGGAACAATCCAATTATTTAAAGAATGGTCATTTTTTTTTTGAAGCAAAGCTGAAACCTCATGATTGATTGGAATTTTTATGCCATGCCAAAGCTTTGTAGTCAGTAAATGTGCCTTACATTAATTAACACATCATTATTAGTCTATATAAAATTAAGAAATAAAGTTCATTGCCTATAATGTGTCAAATTCACCACTTTACAATTTCTCTTGTTGCAGTGGAATTTTCTCCATAATGTTCATTGAGGGAGCTACAACATGTGTTAGCATATTACATATTGTAAGCTACTTAGTAGTGTAATATTGAGGAACAATTGCAATTTCAGGTTTAAAGGGCAAGGGAACTGTACCTACCCAACTTAGTGGATTTGTTCTTGACAAATATCAGCATCCATGTTTTAGATTTTAACACCTTGCTTACTCGGGTCTCAGATAACATGATATCGTATCAAGAAAATGACATTGTCTCACCACACAAAAAAAACAAGAAGATTGTTGCAAGACAACATCAACACTTTAAGAGTTATTTCCAACCGATCAATCTGATGCACATGCCGGATGGAAATAAAAGAACAATATTCTTTCACTTCATGCTTCCTTTATTGAACCGAGTCCCATTGGAAATAACTTTCCTCAGTTGGGGTCTCAACTTAAGGACAGTGACATGGAAAACTGATTGCTGTGATGGTCAGTAACAGAGGGAATTGTGGGACTACTGGTAAATGGGGAATTGGGGTTGTGTTCACAGTTACCGCAGTTGGATGAGTTGGTTATGGATAACACAGTGATAAAGGGAATGCCTCCTGTATTCCTCCTCTTCAACTGTTCACTGTATACCTGATAGCAAAGGCTGTGCATTTGTGATTGTGAGGTTGTGCAGCATATAGCAAACCTCGATAAATTTTGGCATGGGCTCTGCAGAGTACTGCATGGCTCCTCCAGAGCAGTGCAGACAGTGTAACTGTTGTTTACACCTCCCAGTGGTCTACTCTTCACATTCCTGTGGCAACATGACTTTTGTTATGCGCATGCTGCCCATGTGTTGTGTGGATTGTGCACCAAAGTCATGAGACGTGTGGTCAGTGTAGCCTGTCACTAACTTTAACTGACAAACACTTCTACAAACTCATCAAGAACCAGTAGAAATCAAACAGCAACTATCCTGAAAGTAGTTGATAATCCCTTTAAATATGTGACAACCTTTGACTCAGAAACACAGTAAGGGAAAATTGTGGCTTCTTTAAAATGTCTGTGCAATATGTAATTGTTTTTAAGAATGTTTGAAAGGGACAAGAGTTTGCCTCAATCGTAAAGGGATCAATTGTAATTTTCTTGGATAGTAAGAAATACTGGTCCCTGTGACCTTGCAACCCTTGACCTGGAAGCAGTACTACCAGGAAGTTAACAGTTGTCAGAGACAAAGGAGAGCTGCAGACACAAAGGAAAACTACAAGCAAAGGAGCTGGAGTGTGAAGGTGATCAGCACACAGATGCAGGCACAAAGAGAAAGCAGACAGAGACAGGAAGAGGAACACAGAATTCTTGTGAAGAGAAGAAGCAAATCACTCTTAGGAAGAGGTTAATTTTTATGTTTCACAGAAAAGGAGACAGAAGGCCCTGGAAGTAATGTGTGAGCTGGCTAAAAATGTCTAAAACCTGGAAAGCTGTGTCAATAGTTTGGAAACGCTAAAGGACTGGGTGTTTACCCAAAAGTGGGCAAGTGTGAACAGGGGTGTTATCGGTTAGTCAGTTGAAAAGGAACACTGGAAGGTTACACCACTAGGACTGTCATGACCCACGGGAGAGAGGGTTCATTGAAGTGTGCCTTGCTGATGATAATCGTACCTGTGAAAATCAAAGGTGAAAACTATTGTTGGTTAGGAGTCTTGACCTACCCTGTGTGAATAAAGAATAGCATATTGTGGAACTGTGTAGCTATGTAACATCACATTTGTGTGGAGAGTGATGTGAATGCTTGTGGTTGGATAAGACATACCTTTGTTGTATTGACTATTTAAAATGAAATTTATCTTTTTATTTGAAGTATCATGTGCCTGTTACTTCAAGTATAATTTATGTTGGTTCTGATTTGTGTTAAAATAAAAGCTACAAAAAATGGAACCTTGTTGGCAATTTCTTCATTTCGGGATCATTCAGTAAATTTGATTATTCTGCTTTATTGTTTCTCCATGGGGATTGTAACAAATAGCATTTGTTGGAGGTCGTTCTTGTTGCTGAATGTTTGTTCAGCACTGGGAGTTTAAGAGAGGATGTTAGTTTGAGTTTTGAGCTCCAAAGTAGCAACGCTAGCATCAAAATAGTGTAACACTTACAGGGCAAGCTTCCTGCACCTGTGCTAATGCCCTTTCAAAATGTTGCTTGGTGCGACTCATACTAGAAGTGCTTGGTGCAGATCACCAGGTGTGGGAAAAGGTCATCGGAAAAAACAGGGCTGGCATTTGGAGCAGCAATAGTCTTCTCTTCCTGAAAATGTGTGCTGAGCATGCGGTCTTAATCGCCAACACTGTTTTCCATCTCCCTAATCACAAGAAGATGTCTTGGATTCACCCATGTTTTAGGCAATGGCATCTAATCGACTATGTCATCACTGGGCAGAGGGACAGACAGGATGTGCATGTAACAAAAGCCATGTATGGTGCTGACTGCTGGATTGACTACCGTCTTAGCATTTCAAACATCAAGATCTATCACCTAGACATTTTCACTGCATGAAACACAGAAAGTAGCAGCAGGAGTAGGTCATTTGGCCCGCTCCACCGTTCTATATGATCATGGCTGATCCTCTATCTTGACACCATACTCCCGTGGTCTCCCCATACCCCTTGATGCCTTTAGAGTCCAGAAATCTATCTATTTCCTTCTTAAACATATTCAGTGACTTGGCCTCCACAGCCTTCTGTGGTAGAGAATTCCACAGGTTCACCACCCTCTGAGTGAAGAAATTTCTCCTCATCTCAGTCCTAAATGGTCTACCCTGTATCATGAGATTGTGACCACTTGTTCTAGAACGCCGCCACCACCACCTCCCCCCGCCACCCCCAGCCAGAGGAAATATCATCCCTGCACCCATCTGTCCAGCCCTGTCAGAATTTTATATGTTTCAATGAGATCTCCTCTCTTTCTTCTAAACTCCAGTGAAAACAGGCCTAGTCGGCCAAATCTCTCCTCATATGACAATCCTGCCATCCCAGGAATCAGTCTGGTGAACCTTCGTTGCATTCCCTCTATGGCAAGTATATCCTTTCTTAGGCAAGGAGACCAACATTGCACACAATACTCCAGGTGTGGTCTCACCAAGACCTTGTACAGCTGCAGTAAGACATCCTTGCTCTTGTACTCAAGTCCTTTCGCAATGAAGGCCAGCATATCATTTGCCTTCTTAACTGCTTGCTGCACCTGCATGCTTGCTTTCAGTGATTCGTGTACAAGGACACGCAGGTCCCTTTGTACATCAATATTTCCCAATCTATCACCATTTAAATAATACTCTGCCATTCTGTTTTACCTATTGAAATGGATAACTTCACACTTATCCACATTATACTACATCTGCCATGTATTTGCCCACTCATTCAACCTGTCTAAATCACCTTGATGCCTCTTAACACCTTCCTCATCACTCACATTCCCACCTAGTTTCATGTCATCAGCAAACATGGAAATATTACATTTGGTTCCCTCATCCAAATCATTGATATATACTGTGAATAGCTGGGGCCCAAGCACTGATCCCTGCGGTACTCCACTAGTCACCATCTGCCACTCTGAAAAAACCCATTTATTCCTACTCTCTGTTTCCTGTCTGTTAACCAATTCTCAATCCAGGCCAATATATTACCCCTAATCCCATGTGCTTTAATTTTACACACTAACCTCTTATGTGGGACATGATCAAAAGCTTTCTGAAAATCCAAATACACCACATCCACTGGTTGACCCTTATCTATTCTGCTAGTTACATCCTCAAAAAACTCCAGTCGGTTTGTCAAACATGAATTCCCTTTCATAAATCCAATTTGACTTTGTCTAATCCTGTTGATATTTTCTAAATGTCCTGTTATCACATCCAGAAATGTTTCAATGTCTCAAGGCTCAAACAGGGAGTCATGAAGGAATCTGTCTTAGAGAAACTCGAGAGTCACCCATGTCCAGCCAAAATGCATTGAGGATGACTGGACAATCTTCAGGGATATAGAGTACTCACAGCTCCAGAGGCCATTGGCCCTGCCTCTCATAAGCAGAAAGATTGGTTCGATTAAAAGAATGAGGTCATCCAGAAATTACTGGAGGGGAAACATCACTTCGACAGGGTTTACCTCAATGACAAGTCATCACTATACCATCAGAATGCCTATCAAAACATCCACAGGACTGTCCAATGCCAGCTCAGAGAAATGCAAGATACTTGGCTGAATCAGAAAACAAATGAACCTCAGTCAAATGCAGACCACAAAGACTGGGGGAGTTTCTATGCGGCTCTGAAATCTGTCTACGGGCATCATTCTACTAGTTCATCACCAATCCTTGGTGCTGACAGGTCAACACTGCTCACAGAAAAGCCCAAATTCCAGAAGAAATCAACAGGCTGCCACACTCCCACACTGTTAGAAATGACAAATGCAATAAAACAAAAACAAAAATACCTGGAAAAACTCAGCAGGTCTGACAGCATCAGCGGAGAGGGATACAGTTGACGTTTCGAGTCCATATGACCCTTCATCTTCAAGGAATGTCTTTCCAGCATCCGCAGTATTTTGCTTTTATCAAATGCAATAAAACTCCTGTCTAGCAGCAAAGCTCCAGGAGCTGATGTTATCGCTGCTGAAGTCTACAAGGTTGGAGGTCAATACCTGGTCAAGAAGCTCACTGAACTCCTGAACTCTTTCAGTCTATGTAAAAGCAAGTAACCCCCCCTGCAAGAACACAAAGATGTTTCCATTGTCCACGTGTACAAGAGGAAAGGAACTCACCAATCTTGCAACAATCATAAAGGAACTTCACTCCTCTCGATCCCAGGAAAATCTTCATCAGAATTCTTCTGAACTGCTTAGTGCAACATCTCAACCAGGACCTGCTCTAAGAAAGTCAGTGCAGTTTCAGGAAAGGTCAAGGAACCACAGGTATGGTGTTTGCAATGAGACAGCTCGAGGAGAAATGCCAAGAACTGAACATGGACTTCGACCCCACATTTACTTTCCTAACCAAGGCCTTTGACATATGAGCCTTGAGGGCCTTTGGAAGATAATGGAGAAATCCAGCTGCCCTGAGAAAATCATCGCAATGGTTTGACAGTTCTCAGTTCTATGTCAGCATACTCACACATGTCCTGGATGATGGCAAGTCCTCTGACCCAACCCAAGTCACTAATGGAGTTAAACAGGGCAGCTTGCTAACGTCAGCCCTCCTCACCATGATTTCCTCCTCCAAGCTTTCCAATGCCTACCAAGATGGTGATCCTGGCTTCAAAATCAGATATTGTATGGATGGGAACTGCTCAATCTGAGATGGCTGCAGGCAAAAGACCAAGATCTCTAAGGTATAGTTCATGATTTCCTGTTTGCCAATGATTGTGTGCTAGCTGTTGTTTCAGAACTTTTAAAAATTCATTCATGGGATGTGGACATCGCTGGCTAGGCCAGCATTGATTGTCCACCCTTCCACTTGAGAGGGTGGTGGTGAGCTGCTTTCTTAAACCGCTGCAGTCCCTGTGGTGTAGGTACACCTAAAGTGCGGTGACGGAAGGAGTTCCAGGATTTTAAGCCAGTGTCAATGAAGGAACGGTGATATAATTCCAAGTCAGGATGGTGAGTAGCTTGGAGGGGAACTTCCAGGTGGTGGTGTTCTCATATGTCTGCTGCCCTTATTCTTCGAGGTGGTAGTGGTTGTGGGTTTGGAAGATGCTGTCGAAGGAGCCTTGGTGAGTTCTTGCAGTGCCCACTGCTGCCACTGTACATCGGCGGTGGAGGGAGTGAATATTTATGGATGGGGTGCCAATCAAGTGGGCTGCTTTGTCCTGGATGGTGTCGAGCTTCTTGAGTATTGTTGGAGCTGCACTCATCCAGGCAAGTAGAGAGTATTACATCACACTCCTGACTTGTGCCTTGTAGATGGTGGACAGACTTTGGGGAGTCAGGAGTCAGAGGATTCCTAGCCTCTGACCTGCTCTTGTAGCCATAATATTTATATGGCTGGTCCAGTTCAGTTTCTGATCAATGATAACACCAGGATGTTGATAGTGGGGGATTCAGTAATGGTAATGCCGTTGAATGTCAAGGGGCGATGGTTAGGTTCCCTCTTTTTGGAGATGGTCATTGCCTGGCACTTGTGTGGCAGGAACGTTACTTGCCACTTGTCAGCTCAAGACTGGATACTGTCCAGTTCTTGCTGCATTTGGACATGGACTGCCTCAGTATCTGTGGTGTCACAAATGGTGCTGAACATTGTGCAATCATCAGCGAACATCCCCACTTATGATCTTATGACGGAAGGAAGGTCATTGATGAAGCAGCTGAAGATGGTTGGGCCTGGGACACTACACTGAGGAACTCCTCTAGTGATGTCCTGGAACTGAGATGATTGGCCTCCAACGACCACAACCATTTTCCTTTCTGCTAAGTACGACTACAACCAGCAGAGAGCTTTCCCCCGGTTCCTATTGACTCTGGTTTTGTTAGGGATCTTTCATACCACACTCAGTCAAATGCTGCCTTGATGTTAGGGGCAGTCGCTTTCACCTCACCTCTGGAGGTCAGCTCTTTTGTCCATGTTAGAACCAAGGCTCTAATGAGGCCAGGACCTGAGTGACCCTGGCGTTACTCAAACTGAACATTAGTAAGCAGGTTATTGCTAATCAAGTGCTGCCTGATAGCACTGTTGAGGACCCATTCCATCACTTTACTGATGATCGAGAGTAGACTGATGAGGCAATAATTGGCCGGGTTGGATTTGTCCTGCTTTTTGTATACAGCAAGTACCTGGGCATTTTCCACATTGCTGAGTATATGCCAATGTTGTAGCTGTACCAGAACAGTTTGGCTAGGGGTGCAGATAGTTCTGGAGCACAAGTTTTGCTGGAATATTGTCAGGGCCCATAGCCTTTGCAGTATCTAATGCCTTCAGCCATTTCTTGATGTCACCTAGAGTGAATCAAATTGGCTGAAGGCTAGCATCTGTGATGCTGGGAACCCCCAGGGGACAGTGAGATGGATCATCCACTCGGCACTTCTGGCTAAAGATTGTTGCAAATGATTCAGCCTTAGCTTTTGTATGTATGTGTTGAACTCCCCCATCGTCGAGGATAGGAATATTTATGGAGCCTCCTCTGAAAGTGAGTTGTTTAATTGTCCACCACCATTCACGACTGGATGTGGCAGACTGCAGAGATTAGATCTGATCAATTGGCTGTGGAATCGCTTAGCTCTGCCTATTGCTTGCTGCTTATGCTGATTGGCCAGTTGTCCTGTGCTGCAGCTTCACCAGGTTGACGCCTTGTTTTTAGGTATGCCTGGTGCTGCCTCTCACATGCCTTCCTGCACTCTTCATTGAACCAGGATTGATCCCCTGGCTGGGTGGCAATGGAAGAGTGGGAGATATGCCAGACCAAGAGGTTACAGATTGTGGTCGAGTACAATTTTGCTTATGGCCCACAGCAACTCATGGTTGCCCAGTCTGGAGTTGCTAGATCTGTTCAAAATCTATCCCATTTAGCATGGTGGTAGTACCACACAACACAATGGAGGGGACCCTCAATGTGAAGACAGGGATTTCATCACCACAAGGAATGTGCGGTGATCACTCTTACCAATAATGTCATAGACAGATGCATCTGCAGCAGGCAGGTTAGTGAGGATGAAGTCAAGTATGTTTTTCCCTCATAAGTGCCACAGACCCAGTCTAGCAGCTATATCCTTTGGGGCACAGCCAACTCAGTCTGTAGTGATGCTACCGAACCACTCTTGGCGATGAACATTGAAGTCCCCCAACCAGTGTACATTCTGCACCCTTGCCATCCTCCATGCTTCTTCCAGGTAGTGTTCAACATGGAGGAGTACTGATTCACCAGCTGAGGGGGTGGTGGGTGGCATGCAGTGTATGGTAATCAGCAGGAGGTTTCCTTGCACATGTTTGATCAGATGCCATGAAACTTCATGGGGTCTGGAGTCGATGTTTAGGACTCCCAGGGCCACTTCCTCCCGACTGTATACCATTGTGCCGCCACCTCTCCCCACTGGCAGGACAGGCCCAGTGATGGTGGTGTGTAGGATATTATCTGTAAGGTATGATTCCATGAGTGTGACAATGTCAGGCTGTTGCTTGACTAGTCTGAGACAGCAGTCCCAATTTTGGCACAAGACCCCAGATGTTATTAAGGAGGACTCTGCAAGGTCAACAGGGCTGAGTTTTCCGTTGTCATTTCCGGTGCCTAGGTCGATTTGGGAGTGATCCGTCTGGTTTCGAACATACAAACATACGAACAAAGAGCAGGAGTAGGCCATTCAGCCCCTCAAGTCTTCTCCGCCATTTAATAATATCATGGCTGATCTGATAGTAACCTCAAATGGCTTCCACCCTACCCCTGATAACCTATCACTCCCTTGCTTACCAAGAATATATCCACCTCTGCCTTAAAAATATTCCACGACTCTGCTTCCACCTCCTTTTCAGGAAGAGAGTTTCAAAGACTCACAACCTCAGAGAAAAAATTTCTCCTCATCTCTGCTTTAAATGGATGACCCGTTATTTTTAAACAATGACCCCTACTTCTAGATTCTCCCACAAGAGGCAACACCCTTTCCACATCCACCCTGTCAAGTCCCCTCTGGATCTTATATGTTTCAATCAAGTTGCCTCTTACTCTTCAAAACTCCAGCAGATACAAGCTTAGTCTGTCCAACCTCTCCTCATAAGTCAACCCACCATTTCAGGTATTAGTCCGGTAAACCTTCTCTGAACTGCTTCCAACACATTTATATCCTTCCTTAAATAAAGTGACTAATACTTTACACAGCACTCCAGATGTGGTCTTGCTAGTGCTCTGTATAACTGAAGCATAACCTCCCTACTTTTGTATTCAATTCCCCTTGCAATAAATGAAAATATTCTATTAGCTTTCCTAATTACTTGCTGTACCTGCATACTAGCCTTTTGCGATTCATGCGCTGGGACGCCCAGATCCCTCTGCATCTCAGAGCTCTGCAATCTTTTACCTTTTATTCTTCCTGCCAAAATGAACATTTTCACATTTTCTCACATTATACTCCATTTGACAGATCTTTGCCCACTCAACCTATCTATATTGTTTTACAGCCTCCTTATGTCCTCTTCACAACTTACTTTCCTGCCTATCTTTATGTTATCAGCCAATTTGACAACCATCCCATCCATCCCTTCATCCAAGCCATTTATATAAATTGTAAACAGTTGAGGTCCCAGCACTGATCCCTGCACACCACACTTTACATCTTGCCAATCTAATTCCTTATTGACTTTCTTGTGGTTTGACACAACTAAATGGCTTGCTAGGCCGTTTCAGAGGGCATTTAAGAGTCAACCACATTGCTGTGGGTCTGGAGTCACATGAAGGCCAGGCCAGGAAAGGAAGGAAAATTTCCTTCCCTAAAGGACATTCAAGGACCAGATGATCGTTTTTATGACAATTGACCTTGTCATCGTTAGACTTCAAATTCCACCAGCTGCCATGGTGGGATTCAAACCCCGGATCCCCAGAGCATTACCCGGGGTCCCTGGATTACTAGTACAGTGATAATACCACAAAGTAACCGCCTTGCCTGCTAAACATGCAATTTATAAGAGACTTGCAACAACTGCGGCTTTATGATCAGCACAAAGAAAACTGAACAAATCTACCAGCCTGCTGCAGGAAAGCCCTATCTTCAGCCCAAGGTTTTAGTCCATGGCCAGAACCTGTCAGCGGTGGATAAGTTCATTTCCCTTGGCAACACATTCTCTTCAGCTTCTATACTGACGACGATTCATATGCAAGAATTGCCAAAGCAACTGTAATCTTCGGCAGACTTTAGACATCAGTCTGCGAAAGAAGAGGAGTAAGTCTGCCTACCAAACTGAAAATCTAAAGAACAATCGACCTGTCCACTCTGCTCCGCACATGCAAGACTTGGTCTATGTACCAGCATGATGCCAATTAAGCTCAACCACTTTCATTTGAGTTCCCTTCGGAAGCTCCTGAAGATCAGATAGCAGGACAAAATACCAGACACTAAGATGGTCACCTGAGCTGGTATGTCAAGCATCCACACCATATTGAGACAGTCACAAATGAGGCTGGTCATGCAGCCAGAATGCCTGACACTCGCTTACCAAAACAAATCTTCTGTAGAGAGCTTGAGTCTGGGGTGTGCTCTGATGGTGGTTAAAGGAAGTGCTACAAGGGTACTGTGAAGGCTTCACTTAGGAGTTTGATATTGACTTTGAATCCTGGGAGAAGCTCTCCCAGGGTCGCTGCACTTGGCACAACCAAATAAAAATGGTACAGCCTCCTTCTAAAGCAAGCGCACATCAGAGGCAGAGAGAAAACACAAGGAGAGGAAATCCCAAGCCAGTAGCTCATCCAAAACTCAAATGTCTGTAGTATCCAGTCCCATTTGCAGCAGATCCTTGCAGGCACAGGTTGGTCTTAGAAGTCATCTACATACCCAGCGGAATCCTACCAAACACCTCTGATGGTGCACATGATCATCTTCGCCTCGAAGGACAAACAAAAAGACTAGAAATATATGTGTATGCCGTTGGTGCCATTTTGGTACTGAAATGACATGCATAGCACCAAAATTACGGCCACTGTGCAACCTAATTTTGTGGTCTCAGAGTTCAGAATGGGTATTTCCTGCCTTTTAATTTAGCTTCACAGGTGTTACCAGACCTGCTAGTATTTCCAGCATTTTTTGTTCTTATATCAATATTTGCTATGCATGTTAATATCCTACATGTACTATTAATAAAAGAAAATCATTTCTCATAAGCTATAACATTCCTAAAAAATTCCCCTCACAGCTCCCGCATTTAGTTTCTCCCCTTACCTGTATTTTAATTTAATTAGTCTCTTGTTTTAAAATGTTATTCTGCCTCTCTCTGTTCAGTTAACAGTACACTAGGTTTCAAGCTGCGTACTATAACAATCTACTTCACAGTCAGCAAGCACTCAACTTCCCAGTATGATTTAAAACTGAAATCAGACGACAAGACCAGTTGTTACAATCACCAGCTGGTCTTACGGGTTCTACTGAATGCTGAGAAGCTGCTCAAAGCTGCAAAGTATTTCCCATAGTTTCCAGGATACAATGAATCACACCACCATGGTCGAAGCACGCCTGAAACTCATAGGCCAATACCACTCACCAATATAAGAATACAAGTGGTGCATTGACATATTGAAAGAGAAAATTCAGACATTTGAGGAATTTTCCTTCCTGAGGAATATTTTGTTAGCTGAGGGGAATCATAATATGTTATCAAATGAAAGAGTGATGACTTCCTACACATTGAACACCAATTGAAATTTCATATTTTTTTCAGGTAGCCTACAAGTAGTGCATTGCAATCTAAAGTTCACCATCCAGTTCCAATAAGGGCTTACTTTCACTTCCGATAGGCATATGCAGTTAAGTCATTAAGACAGGTAAGTTAAAAATTTGTTCAAAACTCTTAAGAATATTTTAATGAAAACAATTTATTCAATAAGTAGAAACAATGGTTCCTTAATGCAAATTCTTTAATGCAAAAGCCATATAGTGATTAGGTTTGTTGGGATTTCAATTTTTCAGTACATTCCTACTGGTTTTGTTCAGTTTACATCTGATCTTTCTGTACCAATAAATCTGTTAAGATACCTTGTTCTTGTAACTATCTTATAACTCGTGTTAACTATTAACATCAGTTCAAGGATTTTTGAAGTGTTAATCCAAGCCATTGCCAGCCCTCCATAATAAGATTTTATTTGCTTAACTGAAATAAAATGAAGTAAAAACATGGAATTTCGGTTTCATCTCTGCCTGTCACAACACAATTCCTGCCTCCTGTCAATGTTCATCCTAGTAAGAAGAGCAGGTCTGGATTTTCTAACTAAAACCAATCTAACTGTTCTTTGAAACCATATAATTTAATACAAGGAGTTTATTAATTATAACTAGCTGAGAATGATTAGTCAATGCAATTTTGATATTCCTCCAACTCAAACAACACTGTTAATAGCCTCTTTCAAGCAGACATCATTAGTAATGATCTTTCCTGCTATGTCTTTATGAGATTTCAATTAAGTGTTACCCATTGATGTATCTAATGGACTACTTTTCCTCAAGGCAAGGCTTTTAAAATATATGCCTTTCTAAAACCTCTGGGACATCGCATGAGGAGATCGAAGATAGAACAATTAGAATAATAGATTAGATCAAGCTAAGGCACCACCATCAAAAACTATGAGAAAGACAACAGTTTTTCTTAGAGCACTGTGATCTTTAAAGTAATTACTTAATAACTTAAAAATTTTACAAGTGCCATATTTACATTCATATATGTTTAAAATAAATGTCAGATAGGAACTGCAACTCAAAATGTTAGCACTGTATAGAGTTTCTAACCTTGGGCATAATCAGCGATCTGGATGCAAATTGTATCCAAAATTGCACACATTTTGAAAAGTGTGCTTTTCCTCATGTTTCTGCTCAAACTTATTTGCATAATCACAAATACAAAATCTGACATTAACCAGCCCAATCGAACAGCATTTTAAAAGGTAATTTTTCTTTTAAAAACAGAAAATTTTGCTTTAAAAAATTGCCTGATATATTTAAGAGTAGTAACTGGGTTCTGTTTGACAAAGACAGCTGAAATGGATTTACAACAAAAAAAGTATTTTAATCACTGTCAATCTGAGTAACAAGACTTAAAATTACTGAAAATGATTTAAAAAAAACAGGCAGAATCACATTAAAAAAATTCAAAATCTTTTAACACATGCTATTAGTGTATCTGTACCTAATTGAGCCTCTCCACAAACCCGCAAACAGACACAATTAGCAACCCATTGGGAAGTATTTCAATCTGGAAGGAATAATCAGTTTTGTGTACAGCGTCAGCTTCTAGCGTAAATGATTGTGAAAACTTGATCTGCGCTGAACATAAGTTGTGCTTTAAATTCCACCATCTTGTGCACTGATTACCCTGGTTTTGGTTGAACTGCAGCAAAACATCCAATGCAACCGAGTGGAACTCTACCACAAAGAACTTTGAAGATATCATCTAACTGCAAGATGATACAGGTTCTCGAATGTTTTCCAAAGCATGATTGCAAACAGAAATGCAACATCCCCTCAAATACTGAACCCAAGGGAATTGCTTGCTCACATTAAAGGAAATCATTTTGAAATAGAGCAGATTTTGAGAGTCCTAATGATGATTAACGCTATTCACTATTTTACCAATGAACTCAATTTTCACTGCAGATTCATGTATCGCCATTTGAAAATAGTGGTCTTCCAGGCTGTTTTAACAAGAACTAGAGAAGTTTGACTGCTAAAATAATAGGGACTAAATTGAATAGTCCCAGGAAACAGGCACAGGGATTATGATGCATGTTAAACCTACACCTGTACAATGTAATGCAGGCAGCACACCAACTTTATGCTGCCCACTTTGAGTGGTGCAGCCAACTCTAACAGCGCTGCTCATTGGCTGCACACATCAGCAGGGGGTCCAAAATCATAACTTCTGAGCGCCAATTAAAGCTATCCAGCAATGCTTAAAGCTAGCACGCATCTCTTGAAGAGTTCCTAAGGTGGTGGAGCAGGGAAGGCGGAGCAAGGGTCAGACGGTGACAAGGGTCAAGGACCAGATTGCAGTAACCAAGGGGATGTGTGTTCTTGGTGCTGGACCACAGTGGGCCCTCTTTGCACTGGGTTTGGCATTTGGCTCGTTTCTAGGAGGATGTGAAGGCTGGTGGCCTAGCACTGGCTCAGGGCCAGGAGAAGTTTGAGAACAGGGGGAGGGAGCAAAAAGTTGCATTGCGGGGAATGTCTGAGTGCAAGTGGTTTGGTTTGGTGCTGAGGTAGGTCTTTATTGAGGAGGTTAAATTGTTGAAATGGGGGATAAGGGGGAATTTAGTGCTATGGTGAGGGTTTTATTGAGAGGGTTTAGTCTTATGGTGGGGGTTTACTGAGGAGGCTCGTTATTGTGGTGTGGGTTTTTTAAGGGATTTAAATTGCGGTGGTGGAGGTTTTATTGGGGGGGTTAATTGTTGAGGTGGGAGTTTATTGAGGGTGTTTAATCATTGAGGTGGGGATTTATTGAGGGATCTGGTGCTGAGATGGTGGCTTTATCGCAGGCGATTAGTGATGAGGCTGGGTTTCACTGGTTGTTGCCGGGGCTGGCGTGTTGGTTGTAGTAGGAGGGGCCATGGGCTGACCCACATGGGCGATGAGATTCACCACTGGAACTGCATCAAAAGGCAGCTTTCTTTTTATTCTCTTTTTAAATTCATTTTCCTTTTGCTGATTTCTATGCATTTGACGATCCGGACTCTGCTATGCAGTGCCTTTTAACATTAACAGCAACATCGAGATTTAAAGGCTAAGGGAGTAAACGCAACACAGAATCTGGAGTGGAGTCCCATTAGGCCTTCAAGCATTAAGCACCTTCCAGCAACTCCTGTAACCAACTAGGCTCCAGGAATATAGGCTTTCATCTTTCCTCTGGATATTGGCCACGAGGTTAAGAGGGGAGTTCGGAGGCTAGGCTGGTTTGCACCTCTTAAAATGATCCCAAGCTCTGCCGCAAAGAGGAAAAAAGTGAAATTTTCCAGCTTGGAAGCTGGAATGTGAGGACTATGTGCCCTGGCATAAACAATGACCCACATCCCATAGCAAGTGTACGCAAGAAGGCATTGACTGACCATGGGTTTCTGCAGTTTGATTTTGACTGTGCCTATTGGCATGGCAAGAGTGCAGAAAACCATGGTAAGCATGGTGTAGGCTTCACAGTCAGCACCAGATTGACACAGTCAATTGAGCTGCCAGTAGCAACTTCTGAATGCCTCATCTTACTATGTCTATCACCTGATGGAGGCACTGTCAATATCATCTGGGGTTATGCACCAATCTTAGATGCCGGCATCTCAGACAAAGATCAATGCTCTGTCTCTCTACACCACATTCTGAGGTACATTCCAAATGGCGAGAAGTTATTCATCCTGGGTGATTTCAATGCAGGTATTGGATCGGACAGAGATTCATGGCCAGTGTACCTCGATCATTGTGGGATGGGAACGATGGACAACTGCTTCTTCAGCTTTGTGCCCTGAATGAGCTCTGCATTACCAACACTTTCCCTCAGGGGAAACATCACGATAAAGTATCATGGCATCATCCAAGATCTGCCCACTGGCATCAACTTGACCAAATTATCACTGAAAGACATGATCTGCTCAGTGCTCTCCATACCTGCACCTGCCACAGAGCAGACTATGGCACTGACCACTCTCTTGTCAGCAGCAGAGTGAAGGTGCACCCCTGAAAGTTTCACTGCTTCTAACACGATGGCCTACCACACACCGTATCCCTAGTACAAGAAATGATGCCAAACACCAGCACTTGGCATTTGATGCTCAAGTGACTGCTACTCACCAAAGACCTACCCGGAAATGCCCATGTTGATATTGTTGAAGCTCGGAAGTTGCTGGGTTTAATCATTTATTGTGTCAGCAGAAACATCATTAAATAAAGGCGGAACCCGCATCAAAGACTGGTTTGAGGCCTACTCAGCTACATCTGTCATTGAAGCAAAAAGCAAAGCCTCGATGCACAACACAAATTCAACAGCTAAAACTCTGCATGACTTGAAAATAGCCAGGATAGTTGTGCAAAGACAGGCAGATACTGCACAAATAAACACTGGATCAACCTATGTCAAGAAATCCAAACTGCCTGTGACATCAGAAATACTTGCTATGTATGGAGGGATAAAGAGGGTTCTTGATCCTACCATCACCAAAATTACCCCCCTGAAATTGGCAGGTGGTGAAGTGCTCACTGATAGAAGTAAATAGATGTGCCACTGGGTTGAACACTTCTGTGAGCTGTCCCATGAGACAGACATCTTTCAGTCTGCATTTGACGTTCTCCCACAGCTTCCTGTCATAGTTGAGTTAGAAGAAGAACCCTCATCACTTAAGCTCGAAAAGGCTTAGCAAGAAATTGTTCAGCAAGCAGAAAGGCACCAGCAAAGATGGAATTTAAGTCAAACTGCTCAAGTATGAAAGTCCCATCTATTGCCACACCATCCCACAAGACACACGTGATGCAAAATTCATCATATTATAAAATAAAAAGCAACAGAAGAGATTTCAACAACTGCAGGGGCATCTCACCCCTTAGCATCACAAAGAAGGCCTTCACTAGGGTCATGCTTAAAAGACTCCATCCACTCGCAGAGGGAATATATCCAGAAGTGCAGTGTCCTTTCTGTGCTGGCAGATCGACAGCGGATATGATCTTCTCCATAAGTCAGCTACAACAGAAATGTAGGGAGCATGATACACCTCTTTACCTTACTTTCATCTATCTCACTAAAGCATTTGACATAAGGGCAGGACTCTACAAGATTTTGTGAAAATTTGCGGTCCACCAAAGCTCCTTAACCTCATCTGCTCCTTTCATAACATGTCCTGCACTGGATAATTTGATGGCACCACTTCCAGTAGTTTCAGGGTGAAGAATGGAGGGCTGTGTCCGAGCCCCCAGTTTATTTTGTATGTTCTTCTCCATACTCCTGATCTTTGCCTTCCCTGTAGTTATGGAAGGAATTTACCTGCATACTTGGTCAAAGCTCTACAATTCAGACTGAAAGCAAAGAGAAAAACAGCACAACTTGTTCAGAGAACTCCTCTATTTGCTGATAATGCTGTGCTCTTTGCTCACAGGCAGCTACAAAGATTCATGGACTGTCTCTCCCATACCTGTAACTCATTCTCCCGGATCACAAGAGTCAAGAAAACTGCAGTCACATGACAAGGTGTCACGTCTCCACCCTGATCACTCCAAACAACACCCCACTGAAAGTGTTTAGCAAACTCTGTTACCTTGGGTTCACAGTGACAGTCAATCTGTCCCTTGATGCAAAACTCAATACATGCATAGGGAAAGCAGCTACCACCTTTGGCTGACTCATGAAATGTGCACGGACCAACATCAAGTTGACTTTTGGGACCAAGGTGCAGCTTTTATGAGGCCTTTGTGCTCAGCACCATGTTGTATAGCTGTGAAACATGGATGACTTACAGTTATCAGGAAAACAAGTTCAACAACTTTCATCTTCACTGTTTGCTGTGTATTCTGCGCATCTCATGGAAGGACAAAATCACGAATGTGACAGTCCTGTCAACAACAATTCTCCCAAGTATGTTGGCGCTCATCAAGTGGAGGTGACCTTGCTGGCCTGGGCATGTTCACAGAATGTAAGACGTTGTATACCCAAGGGTTTTCTGTATGATGAAGTAGCCAGGGCTAGAAGACTAATCGAATGCCTAATGCTCAGTTTCAACGGTGTTTTCAAGTGTGACATGAAGACCTGAAACATTGATTTTCATATCTGGGAGACACTAGCTGACGACAGAGGAAAATGACGACATCACCTGTGGGCCAGTGTGCGTCACCATGACGGTAAGTGGCTACGGCAGCTTGGCAACAGGTCCCAACACCAAAAACAAAACACAATGATATCTGATATCTAATTCATATGTAGCACTTGTGGCATAACCTAACCCTCATGGATTGGTCCCTTCAGTCATCAGCAAAAGTGCACCATATGAAGCTACCCATCCCCAATGGATTTGATTTGTTGTGTGTCCATCATCTTACACAGATGGAAGGATGCCAAACATAATGTTCTCTTAAAGGGGAGGTACGTTGTGGCTGGAGCAGGTGCTGGCAATTGTACAGGAAATGAATGGGACTTGAGGAACAGTGAAGAACGATACAATGTGGGAGAGAGCAGGCACGAAGGATTTCAGGTGCTGCACCAGAAGTCTTGGTGGAGCAGTTGGGACGTAGGAGAGATGTCACTCCAGACACAATCAAGAGGTAATGGGAGCAGATGGCCATGGAAGCCAATGCCAGGAGTTAACTCCGAATGCCTGGATGCAGTGCCTCAAGAAGTTCAATGATCTCACGAAATTGGTCAAGGTCAGTGATAGCATCTTCAAATGCTATATCCTACCAACTGTACCACTAGCCTCAGCCAATACTCAAATCATCACACCTTGATCATTCACCTACCAACAATCTCTATCAATCAGGGTTCATACCAAACGTTCATACGCTTCACCTCAGCCTCACACACACAGCACAGTTGCAAGCCTCACACCCACATCTCACAGGTTTCACTCACTGCCAGCTATTCAATGATAGCCTCATTACTGAAACAGATTGCACAGCTCCCACTGACACACTTTGCACTCTTTTGCAGGATAAGGTGGCACACAACTGGGTGCAGCAAGCATTATCAAGAAGGGAACAGGGGAACCTGCATATCTTAGCCCAAAGGAGGAGATCTCATTTTTGGGATTCAAATTACTAAGGCCGTAGCCAGTGATGGGGCTGAAACCATCAATGATGACTGCGTCCTCGGATCTAATTCTCCTCACATCCCACCTTCCTTTCATCCCATACTTTCTTTTGATTTAGAAGCTGCAGATGGTGTAAACATGCACCTCTCATCCTTCCTGTGCCACAACCTTACCCTTGTGCCTTTTTCCTTTCAGACAGCCAAGAGATGCAACCGGACCAAGAAGTGGAGGAACGCCAAGAAGAGAGTGATGATGTAGACCCAGCTCTGTCACACTCATGGCCACCTGCTCAGATCTTGACACTCTGCAGCTGCGATCGTATTGAATGGCGGAGCAGGGTCAAGGGGCTATGTGGTCTACTTCTGCTCCTAATTCTTATGTTGTATTTAGGGCCTGGATTAGAGACAGAGTCTGCACACAGGAATGAGTGGGCTGCAGCCAGGGCAGGGGCAAAGATAGTGCAGGTGCCAGCTCACTGGTGGGTAGGGTCACAAAATGTGTCCTGCTGCAGAAGACTCAGATGAGGACGTCGGTGGGGCAGCTTAGAGAACAATGCTGATGGGTATTCACAACAAAATGCTTGGTGCATTGGGAAGCTTGCCAAGAAGCTTGCAGTCAGTGTCAAGGGGCGAAATTGTCCCAGATTTACATTCAGTGCGGTACTGGGCGGGTAAAACGACGTTTTACCCATCGACTGCAATGGTGGCTTTTCACGCTGTTTCATCCCAAACCCGCTGCATTAATTATGCATTCCCGGGAAACACGCAGGCGAGCTCTCATTAGCCATCACCTCACTGCTTCATCATGCGGGCGCCATATTAAAAGTGCAGCTCCACACACACCTCTCAGTGCTTCTAACCCACGACTGCTGCAAAGAAGACATGGCCTTAAAAGGCAAAAAGACTACAGCTCCCAAGTTCAATGACACATCCCTCAAACGCCTTTTGGACACAGTGGAGGTGCGCTGTGATGTCCTCAATCCCCACTCTGGCTGCAGGATGGGCAGCAACATCACCAACCCGGCTTGGGAGGTGGTGGCAGCGGTGGTCAGCACCAACGCCCTGCAAAAGAGGACAGCTACCCAATGCCGCAAGAGAATGAACGATCTCTTCCGTTCCGCCAGGGTAAGTCATTCTTCTCGTCACTCTCAACTCTCACACTCACACACCCATCACACATCCACAGGGCCTCACTCACCGCCAGTTCAAGGGACATCACAGACAGCTTTGTTGTCCTCATCTAGTCCATAGGGTCACTCACCACCCACACATACCAGGCATACTTATCATCTGGCCTGGCTGGCATCCTGCTTACACTCTCTCCATCTCTATTCATGCAGGACAAGCTGGCACACAACAAGAGGGAGAGGTCGCTTGCCAGTGGAGGAATGCCTGAATTCAAGGCCTCACAGATATTGAAAACAGAGCCATCCAGCTGGCCGGCAAGGTTCTGGACCAGTCCTGTGCTGACGGTGAGGTTGACTGTGCTCTACCAAATAAGGATCCAGGAGTGCAACATCCATCAGATAACCATTCTGAGTGATGTGTCCTCTTTCACAATCCAATGCCATGCACTAATTATTTCTCCTTGCTTTCGCAGGCACATCTGCCAAACAGCCGATGAAGTCCACGACCCAGGGCCTCCAGTCAATCCCAGAAGAAACCTTTGAAGAGGACTCTTGAGGCACCCTGCTTGAAGTTCCATCACAGTGCTCACCCACACCCTCCACCAGCGCAGAGACATGCACCTCATTGGGGCCTAGCTTTAGAGTAGCCTCGGGATCACAACTTGGTGAGCACATCTCACTTTCTGATCCACAGCAGGTGGCGGCAGGGACATCCCAGGTTTCCGGCACTCAGAGGACTGCTGGAGGCCAGATATTTGCTGAGTCTGAGTCAGATGACGAGCCTCTGGACTCGGTCAATGTCACAGCTACTGGAACTGCAAAGGCAAGCTCGGGAACAACAGGAAGGGATGTTCGCTGCACTCCTCAGATTGCAAGGCACGATGGAAGAGTCCATCTATCTTCAGGCTGGGGTGATAGCGCCGGCATGCCAATGCACCAAGGTCAACAGTGGTAGGATGGCGCTGCCATGGAAACCTTGGTCTGGGGCATCACTCCTGCACTGCTGCGCAGGCTGAACTCCATCGCTGACACTCCAAATGTGTGTACGCGAGAGCGGTGTCGGGCAGCTCGATCTCACTCCATCTACCCCTTCTCCTCAAGGAGTCAGCCTGGGGCCCTCAAGGACCCATAGGGAGGAGGATCAGCAGATGCACACTCAAGGGCCATCCATCCAGGTGTCTTCAGAAGTGTCCAGTCCATCTGAATCCCCTCTTCCTGTGGCCCCAGCAGTTCCAGCTCCACAGCCCGAGGAAAGTGCCACAAAGCAGGACCCCGAAAGCAGGCTGGGGCCCTCCAGCTCTCGGCCCTCCAGAGGAAGACAATCAGGGTCATCACAGACAGGGTGTTGCAGTCAGCAGGCTGCCTCCACCTCTGCTGTGGATGTCCGGGGTGCACTGAGATGTAGCGGCAGGGTCAGGAAGCTTAAGAAGATGTCGTTGCACAACCTGGGCATGGGTATTAATCACTTGTACTATTGTCACTATTGTCAATAAACTCCCAAGAATGTCTCCTTGCCTATGGCTCCTTGTTCTGATGAGCAGAGTTTGTGTCACTCAGTGGTGAAACCTGTATGCACAAGATAAAGACAGGTGTCTCAGTCTCTGTGCTTTGTGCAGCCTTCAGACCAAAGTGATGATCCGGCCTCACATTCCCTGGACACATTAATGATGCCTGCACCTCGATGGTGCTTGTCATTGCTGCCAGAATGTCGTGGGCAGGCGTCATGGAGTTCCATCATTCTCTGTGTGCCCTCAGCACCTTTAATATTGGGTTGGCCCCCATCTCTTCAGCATCTGTGACTGGTGATTCTGTGCTCCAGAAGGGCTCAGGTGCTGAAGGCGGTCAAAGGATCAGGTGCTTTTAAACTTTCATGGCTGTGGCTCTATGATATGACTCTGATCAAAGAGCACAAACAAGCTGCCCTCAGCCAGACAGGAGTCAGACATTGACAGAGGCTGTGTGAAGATCTATGGAGTGTCCTCACTGCACGTAGTCATCATCCTCCTGCAATCGAGCGACTATTACGGCCTCCAGTGCGGCTCCATGACAGGAGCATTATCATAGAGGGTATGTGCGCTGCCATAAGCCAGACTGGAGTCAAACATGCACAGGTGCAATGTGAAGATCTTATGGTGTCTCCTCCATATCCTCACCAACCTATCACCTGGCATGATTTGCCCAAAAGTATGTGCACAAGCCGCAGATGCAATTTTGGAGCTCTGAGGTACTTGTTAGTGCCCGTTTTTTGAGTGCTACAAGCCCAATTTCTCGCCTAACATCTCTCGATCAAAAATCTCAACTTCAAGCACCAGAGTGATCGCCATAACGCAAATCTTCCAACCTCATATATGAATTTTATCACCAAATCATTAGCTAGTTAACCATTCAGAACAATGTGTTATACTGGAGTTGGGAAGGGAACATGAAGACAAACAGTCTTTATATAATTAGGCTAACTTAAATAAAGGCCCATAACTTCCAATCTCCCCAGCGTTGGATTTGGGAGGTACCCCAAAGATGCGTGGGGAATCCCTCTGGGAAGTTCCCAGGTAGGGGTTTGCATGGTAATTTCCTCTGGGCAATTGCACTGTGCTGGGAACCATCCAAAAATGCAGTTTAAATCACAAATTTGGATGGTTCCATCAGTGTTATACCAATAGTTTCTCAGAAAAAGTTAGAAGAATTAGAACATCTTCTAACTTCTGAGTAACTATTGTAAAGACTCAGACCGAATCCACGGGACTCCCCCCACACCCCCGACCCCACCCCACCAAAACCCCCCAGACCTCCGACACTCCACACCCCCAAACCCCCACCCGCCTTCTGACATTCAGCACCCCCAACGACCTCCGACACCCCAACCCCAATCCCCCACTCCCCTGACAACTGACAGCTCCCACAGAGGGCGGACCATGGACCCACCCCCAATGGACTTCCGACCCCATCACCCCCACCACCCCCCCAGATCATCGACTGTCCACCGCCCCCAACCTCGGACCCACACCCCCATAATCCCCACGGACTTCTGACCTCCCCCACCTCACCCCCCACCCTGACCTCCAACTCCCATGCAACCACCCCCGGACCTGGGACCCTGACCACCCCTGGAACCCCCGGACTGCAACCCCTGCCACCCCCCCACCGGACCTCCACACTCCCGGACCTCCAACCAACAACCCCCGGGCAGGATGAGGTTTCCAAAAGCATATATAAATAAAATAAAAACTTTATGTTTTAATTAAAAACATGTCCCTGCTCATGTGGCAGAGTCACATGGGGGAACATGTTTTATTAAATTTTTCTGATGTTCATTGATTGGTTCGATATGTTCTTCATCTCCCTGAGGCAGCTCTGTGTCTCAGGGGGGTTATTCAGCACTCTTTCACGCACATGCGCAAAGTTCGTGCTAGGCCTGCTCGCCCTCCTCCCCCCTGCCTGCACAGGTAGCGCTCAGTGCTGCCACTCGTGTATCACGCTGGGCAGACCTTAATTGGCCTGCCCGAGTAAAATCGCGTTACACTGCCAATCTCGGGCAGCGGTTGGCTTCCTGACTGCCCCCGATCGCCCCCCGCTGATCCCGCATGCCAAGGACAAAATTCTGCCCATAGTCGAAGACTCATATTCTTCTTAGCGAAAATTATTGGCATATTTTCAAATGAGGCTGGAGTCTGCTGGATGTGACTTTTTTTTTAACCAATAATGCCAGTGCAACTGACTTGAAAAATGCTTTAGGATTCTTTCTAAGTCTGATTTGGAGCTACTGAGGTAGAAATTTTCCAAGCATGTAGCCTCAAGTGTCCTTCTGTTTTATGTAAGAACTGAGACAGCTGTTTAAAACAAAGCACACTGAATCAAATGAAGCTATTCACAAACGTAAATTGGAAATCAAGTAGAAAACAGATCCACACTTCAACTATGGATGTAAATTCAATTGACTTTCTCAGCCTTAAAATGGTTAGTGGGGCCAGGATGTATAATCATGTTAATCTATCACCTAAACTCCAATAATCTGATCAGATTTTGTCTGTCCTTTGGTTTTAATATGGTCCAGAACAGAATTGTGGAACTCCATAAAAATGTACCTTTCTCATAGAAGGCAATGTCTCTTCTCGCTGTGAGGCTTGTTTGCAGGAGCTGCTCCACTTTAGTTGTTAGGTTTGAAACGTTCTGTGCAATCGCTTGAATCTTCTCCATCAATCCAGCAGGCTGGAAACTAAGAAAGAAATTCACGTTTGAACCTTTGGCTTGAATTTGTTAAAGAAAGGATAAAGGATGTTATTTTTAATGAGTAAAATGATGACAATATATCGCACAGTAATCTTTTCAGAACCTGTGAGATTCGATGGAGAAATGTAAACTTTGGACTTTAGCTTTATACCTAGATTTCGGATAAATTTATATTGCATCCTTAGGGCTATAAACTAGCAAATATTTTAATGATGAATGTGAGGGTAGTAGTCATGAATCTTACATCAACTTGTTGCTCAAAGATTGCTGATAAGAAAACACCATTCACAATGAAATACAATAGAAAGACCACTTACAGTCCTGTGGATAATAATATAGAGTTTATCAGTGCTGAAACAAACTTTTTGAAATCAGTATTGAATTTTAAGAACATAAACGATAGGAGAATGAGTAGGTCATTCGGCCCTTTGTGCCTGCTCTGACATTCAATAGACCGTGGCTAATGATCTACCTCAGCTTCACCTTTCCACATTATCGCCATAGCTCTTGATTACAATTTAAAATGAATAAGACAATTTTAACCCAGCAACCACCCGCCCACCCACCCCCGTCACAGCAAGAATGGGGCAGATGAGTGATTAAAATTGAAAAAATCTACTTAACTGTCCTGGTCTGGTCAGAAATCCAAATGTCATTTCAACTCCAGGGCTAATTCCGGTCAGAAATGCACCCACCTGGAACAGGCCGGTACCTCATAAATGAATTCAGATAGGGATTTCATGATGTCATTTGAAACCTGATGCTTTTTTAACTGATGGGCCAGCAATCCGAATCCAGTAGCAAACATCCTGAGTAAAGCTTAGCGACATTGTCTTCACAAGCTGACTGCCAGAACTGGCAACTGAATTTAAAGGTGCTCTCACCTGCAGTCCTTTAAGTCATCAGAATCTGTATGTCATTGTAATACATTTCCAAGCCAATTATGAGCTTTTTATTTGCTTCTTACTGATTTTCTCTCCCTTTGCCCAACCACCCCACAAACTCCCAGCATATGCTCACCCTGATTAAGTACTCACTACTCATCATGGATGCTGATTCTACTTCACTTCTAAGGATGGAGGGATGGGGTAAGAACCGTAGCAGCAGCAGCCTGAAGAATCAAACCAAGCAGCAGCTGGGCCTGTTATAAAATGACAGGCAACAGAAGGCTGCTGGCTTCCCAACATACTGGAAGTTTCTGCCTCTTTAATCTCCTGTACACACTGACACCTGCCTACCTTGGCAGGTTAAAATTCAGCCTTTTATTAGATTGGAAAAATGTCCTATTACTTACACTCGATCCCTAAGGATTAAAATGTTGTATGATATTTGCAAATTCCTTCTCTCCCTGGAATAATGAACGTGTGCACCCAGTATAGTGCTAAGTTATAGAGATCTGGAATGTCACAGCTCAAATCTCCAACTTGTGCTAAGTTAGCTAACCTCAGGCAGGGGGGCAGTAAAGGTATTACAGTTGGTTTCAGGGCGTGTTGGTTAGAGAAATTAACTAGACTGCCCACCATTAATTACTGTTACATTCTTCTATTTGACGTAAATGTACCAATCATACAACAGAAATTGGTAAAACCCCAATAATGTGGGTTCTTTAATAGAAGATAAGACTATATACACGCAAGGCATCTGGGAGGCTGAGTATGCATATCTGCCTCGCGCTGCTGCTGTACACTGAGTGCAGAGTCATGGGGCTACTACATCACATCCTCTCTCGGTGGTAGTGAGTGACAGAGGTTTTAGATATGCCCCCTTATATCCCCTTTTCCCTAAACCAGAGGATTACCCTTAAAGAATCAAACTATTTAGGTGACAGCAAAGAAAATAGTATTGGGCCATAACATCCGAGATCTGAGGCATCATACCTGGAGGGTACCCCAAAAATGTGATGGTGGAACCCCCCCTCCCCCCACTGAAAGTTCCCATGTAAGGATTGCATGGCAATTGCCCCAGAAGTTCAAACTTCCGTTGGGCAATTGCCCTGCAATGGGAACCATCCAAAACTACAATATAAATTGCAAACTTCGGATGGTTCTAATTGTCTTAATAGTTACCCAGAAAAGGTTAGCAGAACTAAAACCGCTTCTAACTTCTGGGTAACTTTAGTACTGACCCTTCGCCCCCACCCCCGCCACAGGACCTGCTGGCTACCCATCACCCCTCCAACTACCCCCCTGAACCCCAGGGGACCCCACCGACAACCTCCCCAACCCCCATGGGACCCCCGACTGCCTTCCCCACTCAACAACTAACCCCCTCCCCAACTATCTCTTCCCACGGCCACCCCACCCCGACTACCCTCCACTAACTATCTCCCGACCAACCCCCATACCTGACTAACCCCCCAATTACCCCCCCGCCCCAATTACACCCCCATCCCCCAACTGCCTTCCCCACACCCCGAATGCCTTCCCTGCCACCAAATACCCCCTCCCCCTGACTACCCCACCCCCGACCTTCCCACCACAACTACATCCCCATCCCTCAACTGTTATCCCCACCCTGACAACACCCCCAAACTTCCCTCCCTACCCTGACTGCCCTCCCCACAAACTTACTGCCTTCCCTGCCCCTACTAGCCCCTGATTACCCACCCCACAACCCCCCCACCCACCCCCTGACTATGCTCCCCACCCACCAACTACACCACCCCTGGCTGCCCCCCACTACACCTCCCCACTGACAACCCGACATCCCCACACTGACCACCCCCTTGACCACCTGACCTCCCCCCACTGACCATCCCCCAATACGAACCTGAATCCCTAAACCGCCTCCACCCACTGACCACCCCCACACTGACCGCCTCTCATGACCACCTGATCCCCTCACTGACCACCACCCCTGCTAACCGACGGCCTGAGAACCCCCCCACTGACCACCGTCCCAATGATTACCCTCCACTGACTACCCCCCAATCGCCTGACCCCCGCCCTGCCACTAACCACATCCCCCAATTGACCACCTGACCCACCCTCCACCCCCAATCCTGCCCACTTACCTTTTACACTTACCTTTTCCCTGGCTTCTCAAAGTGGCTCGGCCAAATGGGGGTGTGCCCTCCTTACCTCCGACTCAGCTGTCCTCGACACAAGGCCTTGGGAACCACTGTTTTCACCTGGTATGAGTCGGAAGGTTGGGTGAGAAAGAAGCAGCTTTATTTCCAGGGAAGTAACTAGGAAAGGAGTGGGAATCCGACTCTGATTGCTACTCCATGGAAGATTCGGGCCTTTGTGTCTGAATATACACTGATACAGAGCAATAAATTGATGAGTTTCTGAAACGTATCAGCGGTTTGCTTATCCATCCAAGCGTAGCTCTGGTGTTCTTGATTGGAGACTGCTGTATGTTTTTCCAAAGGCTGGTTAGGTGTGCTTTGTTTGTGATGTGTCTTAGACCATGTTCTATTCGCAATTGGATTACTCGGTGTTTCTGGTTACGAGATTGTTCTGATTAGGCATCTGTTTTGTCACACTGTTATGCCATTTAGTGTTCATTCTTGATACGATCTTGGTTCTGGGCATATACTGATGCTCTCATCTGGATTCCATGTGTCACCAGTTGGGTGTTGGACGCAAACTTTTTGACCAGCGTTTAGGTTGGGTAATTTGTACCTGTATGCCGGTTGTGGGCATCTTTTATCTTCCCTTGTTTTTCAATTAATGCATCTGGTACACCTGGGAGAATTGACGCGTGATGACTGGGGAGGGTTGTCCATTCTTGTCTGCCCAACAGTAGTTCCACAGGTGAGGGAATAGTCGCACTGAGCGGTGTCGCTCTAGGGCTGTAGCATGGCCACGTGTAGATCCTGTTTTGTTTGGCGGCACTTCATGATTAAGGATTTTACTGTTCAAACTATATGTTCCACCATTCCATTAGATCTGGGGTAACGTGGTGATGAAGTGGTATGGTTGACTCCCCAATTCCCACACATCGCCTTAAAAGGCTGCTCAGTGTATTTGCAGTCAGTTGTCGGAAACAACCTTTTGTGGTGCCCCTAATAAAATGAAGATCGAACTTAATGTGTCTGCGATCGTTGTACTGAATGTGTTGTGTAATTGACGGATAATGGAAAATTTGGAAAATCTGTTACAATCGAGACATCATCTTCATGGATGCTTACGAGGTCAGTTGGGAGTCAGGTTCATGGATGTGAGGGTACCTCGTGAGGCAATAGTGGTTCTTTTTGGTTGCTAGGCTTGAAGGATTGACATGTTCTGCATTCCCTCACAGCCTTTTTGATGTCTTGGTGGATTCCTTGTCTATATACTGTCTCTATGATCAATCTTCTGGTTCGATAAACTCCCATTTGTGCCTGGTGCAAATGTTGGAGGATATCAAGTTGCATCGATCCTGAGATGACAATCTGCTTTCCTTTAAAGCTGACTCCTTGAGATATCCTGGGTTCATCTCCACTGGGCCAAAATGATCTTATAGCCTCTGGAATGTCCTGAAAGGACTCTGTCCATCTGATAGTCACTGTCTTCCTTAGCTGCTGTAGTACAGGATCTTTGGACATTTCCAGCTGCAGTGCTTGGCACCTGGATTGCCCAAAATGCATAAAATCAATGTGCAGAACGTCTTCTATTTCAATGTCCCCAAGATCCACTTGTGAATCGAGGGAGATGTCTGCAGTTTTTACTGGGTTAGGTAGATGGCTTAGGGTTTGTGTCAGATCATTTCAAGTGACTTATGGTTTCCATGATGAATGTCTTTCCAAATAAGTAAGTGTGGAACCACTGGATGCTGAATATTAGCACTAATGTTTTGCATTCCATATTTGAATATTTAGCTTGGGCAGTGGACAAGTTCTTGGAGGCAAAAGCAATCGGCTTCCTTTTCTGGAGGAGGAATGCTCCAAGTCCTTTCTGGCATGCACCAACCTCAAGCATAGTCTCCTCAGTTAGGTCATAAAACTAAAGAGCTGATGGTCTTTTGGTTATTGACTTTTTAAGACATTAAAAATATGTTGATGATCCTCCTGCCAAACAAATAGAACTTCTTTCTTCAGAAGCTAATGTAGAGATGAGGATTTCTAGGCAACATTAGGCATACAGGGTGAAAGGAAATTAAGCAAACCGAGGCAATTTTGAAGATCATTTTTGTCTTATGGAGTGGCCATTGCACTGAGGTCTTCCAGCTTGCTAGGGTCAGGATGGGCGCCTGTGTCAGAATAGATGGATCCGAAAAAGTTGAGCTGTGTAACACTGACATTACATTTCTGACTATTATACACAAGACCTTGTCTGCATGCAGCTTCCGTCAGAAGGTGCAAATTTCGATTATGCTCCTGTTTTGTTGTGCCAGCAACGGCTATATCATCTGATATGCTGGGGTTTCACGCGTCATCCTGTTGTTGTTGGAACATATCCTTGCTTTGGAAAGCCCGAATAGTAACCTTTGGAAACAGTATCTCCCAAAAGTAGTGCAGAACATCATTAGCTCCTGCGATACCTTCTTCCAAATGCACCGACCAGTAGCCATTTTTAGTGTTGAACTCAGAGAAGAATTCGCATTCACAACCTTGTGGTTCAGCTCCTCAAGTGTGGGAATTTTGTGAAAGTATCATTTTAGAGCTTCATTCAGATGCCTTGGATCTAAACAAATGTGTAGAGCCATATTTCATAATGGTGCTCATGACGGAGCTCCACTAGTCTGTGCGGTGCTGGACTTTTCAGGCTAAGCCATTTTTCTCCATCTATCCAGTTCGGATCTTGTTCTAGATGTGAATGCTACAATTGTATGGCAGATTGATGAACAGAGTAGCATATGCATGTAGATAGAATACTGCATACAGTATCGTTGAAACATCCAACCCTATTGAACCTGTTGGGGTATAGGGATGTTAAGATGGCTACTGAGGTGATTGGGGTGCCCTTGGGTTCTGTTGCCTTCGTGATCAAGTTGTTGATGCTGTGGATAGTGACAAAGGTTAGATACATGCATGCCAGTAGACCTGCGATCACTGGACCTGTGATGTCCAAAACATAAAATATCTAGGGTGACAGGAGTGAAGTGTTGTAGTGACATTTGAGTGTAATGGATCTCAGGGACAGGATCTCTGAGTCATTGTACCTGATGAGTTTGGCAGTGGTTGGTTGAACCATCACTTGCCACTTCCATGAGTACAAGCATTTCATTCTGCAAAAGGGAAGGATGTTTGCACCAGTTTTGCATTAAATTTGTGCTGTTGCTACAGCTGTGGACATATAATCTGGTGGCGATGCCGTAGTGGTATTGTCATCGAACTGGTAATCCAGGGACCGAGGGTAATGCTCGAATCCCGCCATGGCAGATGGTGGAATTTGAATTCAATAAAAATCTGGAATTAAAAGTTGAATGATGTGGTTGACTCTTAAATGCCCCCTAAAATTGCCTAGCAAGCCACTCATTTGTATCAAACTGTTACAAGTCACAAAAAAGGAATGAAGCTGGACGGACAACCCATAATCAACCTGGGCTCCGGAAATGACACTGGCAATCTCAGCCCAGTTGACCCTGCAAAGTCCTCCTTACTAACATCTGGGGGCTAGTGCCAAAATTGGGAGAGGTGTCTCATAGACTAGTTAAGCACAGCCTGACATAGTCATCCTCACGGAATCATACCCTACAGACAATGTTCCAGACACCACCATCACCATTCCTGGGTATGTCCTGTCCCACCGACAGGACAGACCCAGGAGAGGTGGCAGCACAGTGGTATACAGTCGGGAGGGAGTTTCCCTGAGAGTCCTCAACATCGACTCCAGACCCCATGAAGTCTCATGGCATCAGGTCAAACATGGTCAAGGAAACCTCCTGTTGATTACCACGTACCGTCCTCCCTCGACTGATGAATCAGCACTCCTCCATGTTGAACATCACTTGGAGGAAGCACTGAGGGTGGCAAGGGTGCAGAATGTTCTCTGAGTGGGGGACTTCAATGTCCATCACCAAGAGTGGCTCGGTAGCACCACTACTGACTGAACTGGCTGAGTCCTAAAGGACATAGCTGCTAGACTGGGTCTGCGGCAGGTGGTGACGGAACCAACATGAGGGAAAAACATATTTGACCTCATTCTCACCAACCTGCCTGCTGATGTATCTGCCCATGACAGTATCGGTAGGAGTGACCACCGCACAGTCGCTGTGGAGATGAAGTCCCGCCTTCACATTGAGGATACCCTCCATGGTGTTGTGTGGCACTACCACCATGCTAAATGGGATAGATTTCAAACAGATCTAGCAACTCAAGACTGGGCATCCATGAGGCACCGTAGGCCATCAGCAGCAAAGAATTGTACTCATACACAATCTGTAACCGAGCCGGCATTGCCTGGCATATCCTCCACCCTACTATTACCATCAAGCCAGGGGATCAGCCCTGCTTCAATGAAGAGTCCAGGACGGCATACCAGGAGCAGCACCAGGCATACCTAAAAATGAGGTGTCAACCTGGTGAAGTTTACTTGCGTGCCAAACAGCAGATCTAAGCTCTGCAGTCCTGCCACATCCAGTCATGAATGGTGGTGGATAATTAAACAACTCACTGGAGGAGGAGGCTCCACAGATATCCCCATCCTCACTGATGGAGGAACCCAGCACATCAGTGCAAAAGATAAGACTGAATCATTTGCTACAATCATCAGCCAGAAGTGCCGAGTGGATGATCTATCTCAGTCTCCTCCAGAGGTCCGCAGCATCACAGATGCCAGTCTTCAACCAATTCGATTCACTCCACGTGATATCAAGAAATGGCTGAAAGCACTGGATATGCAAGGGCTATGGGCCCTGACAATATTCCGGCAATAATACTCAAGGCTTGTGTTCCAGAACTTGCTGTGCCCTTAGCTGAGCTGTTCCAGTTAAGCTACAACACTGGCGTCTACCTGGTTATGTGGAAAATTGCCCACATATGTCCTGGACAAATCCAACCCAGCCAATTACCACCCTTTCAGTCTACTCTTGATCATCAGTAAAATAATGGAAAGGATCATCAACAGTGCTATCAAGTGGCACTTGCTTAGTTATAACCTGTTCACTGACGCCCAGTTTGGGTTCCGCCAGGGCCACACAGCTCCTGACCTCATTATAGCCTTGGTTCAAACATGGACAAAAGAGCTGAACTCCCCAGGTGAGGTGAGAGTGACTGCCCTTGACATCAAGGCAGCATTTGACTGAGTGTGGCATCAAGGAGCCCTAGCAAAACTGGAGTCAACGGGAATCGGGGGAAAACTCTCTGCTGGTTGGAGTCATACCTAGCACAAAGGAAGATGGTTGTGGTTGTTGGAGATCAGTCATCTCAGCTCCAGGACATCACTGCAGGAGTTCCTCAAGGTAGTGTCCTAGGCCCAACCACCTTCAGCTGCTTCATCAATAACCTTCCTTTTGTCATAATGTCAGAAGTGGGATGTTTGCTGATGATTACACACAAGGTTCAGCACCATTTGCGACTCCTCAGACACTGAAGTCCATGTTCAAATGCAGCATGACCTGGACAATATCCAGGCTTGGGCCGACAAGTGGCAAGTAACATTCGCGCCACACAAGTGCCGGGCAATGACCATTGCCAACAAGAGAGAGTCTAATTATCGCCCCTTGACATTCAATATCATTAACATCACTGAATCCCCTACTATCAACATCCTGGGGGGTTACCATTGACCAGAAACTGAACTAGATTAGCCATATAAATACTGTAGCTACAACAGCAGGTCAGAGGCTAGGAATCCTGTGACAGGTAACTCATCTCCTGACACCCCAATGCCTGTCTGCCATCTAAAGACACAAGTCAGGAGTGTGATGAAATAATCCCCACTTGCCTGGATGAGTGCAGTTCCAACAACACTCAAAAAACTTGACACCATCCAGGACAAAGCAGCCCGCTTGATTGCCACCACATCTACAAACATTCACTCCCTCCACCACCGACTCACAGTGGCAGCAGTGTGTTCCATCTACAAGATGCACTGCAGGAACTCAACAAGCCTCCTACGACAGCACCTTCCAAACCCACGACCACTACCATCCAAAAGGACAGGGGCAGCAGATAGATGGAAACACCACCACCTGGAAGAAGTTCCCTTCCAAGCCCCTCACCATCCTGACTTGGAAATATATTGCCACTCCTTCACTGTCGCTGTTTTAAAATCCCGGAACTCCCTCCCTAACAGCATTTTGGGTGTACCTATACCACACGGACTCCAACGGTTCAAGAAGGCAGCTCTCCACCACCTTCTCATGGGCAGTCAGGGATGGGCAATAATTGCTGGCATCACCAGCAATGCCCATATCCCATCCCATGAATGAATGAAAAGAAATCACATCCTGTCTCAGTGGTAGTGATTGGCAGCACTTTAAGTTATGCTTCCTCATAGGTACACGTACATCGTTTCATAACAATTACTACCCAGTGACCATCGTTGGAAGATACAGGTGTATGAACAATCTAGTGAGGGGAGGAATGAGTCTCTTTGTCATTCTGTCCCTAACATGTTTGCATAATTTTTAGACACCATTTTGGCTGGTATGTGAAGATTGATCACTACCTGAAGGCAACAAGCGGACTGCCATATTCAAACAAGGCATGGTGCTTTTGGGAATGGGAGGGAGAGAAGGAAGTTGTAAAGGGACATGGCTATTTGCCATCTGGCAATGGAAAAGTTAGGGCTGGGGGGAAGGTAGGCACATCCGCTGTTCCTTGGATGCCAAAGGCATGCCCAGTGAAATGGCACACAGCATGGCCATCCAAAACAGACAAGTAGCTTATGTATTCAAATTAGGGTCCAGCATCATTTGTCGGATGATACTTACAAGTTACACATCAGTTGGTCAGAGGATACATCATGCATAATCTTTCACTTTTACATAGAGTCTGGGTGTAAGCAACAGTCCTCAAAGGGACATCTGGTGGCCACTCCAGGAAGGCTGTGTTGCTGGGAGGATGGAATGCTCCTCTTGCCTCCAGAAAAAGTACTGCAGCCCAACCCATGGTACCACCACTTACTATCTATTCTAGATGTCGCACATGCTTGGAGCAATCATATTTCCTGACCATGGGTGCGGAAAGCTGCCTGCAAGCCATCATTGAGAAGCTGGTAATTATCACCTGAGTTATGCTGATGAGACCTGGACCTAAAAGCTCTCGGACTTCCTAAAACTGGTTCAAGCAACCAATGCGACTGTTCCATCAATCACGGCCATTATGGGCAGAAGTTAAAAATCACCCTCAGTACCTCTTAAAATTTGATCAACCTGGTATCACTGGAAGCCTCATCTACATGTGAAATAGGAAATGCTGAAATTTAGCCTGACAAATGCTTTGATTTGGTTTACAGATAAACATGGTTAAATACCGCATTATATCTTCTGGCTGTGATCTGTTTCAGGTTTATTGGCTGTGTCACAGAACATGCAGTACCTAGCTGCTTCACAGTTAGATGAATTACCCCACATTAACTGAATGCCAAAGGGCTAAACTGTTATCTCTGACTAAAACTCAATGTCCTACCAATGACTCATTAGAATATAACCAACAGTAAACCTGCTAATTATCACTCTACACAAATTCTGAAGCTGTCAAGTTTATTACCACTGTTAAAATTTTGCTGTCATGGCAAAGTGATCAAATATTCCCAATGATTACTATTTAGCAAGGTATCTGTAAATTATATTTTGCACAGGACTGAAATCAACTTTAAATGAGACCTCTATGATACTGTGATATAATTATCAATCTTCATTCTTTATTTTTCAGCATTTTTGTGCTCACTATGAAATTTTAGATACTGTCCTCTTTGTGCTTAATTATAGTAGCAAGTCTGAGAGGAAGAGCCAGAAGTAAGCTGCCTGCTTTCCACCTAAATTAATGAACAATTTTCCCCTCTCAATCACAAACTCAGATGAATTAATACATACAACTTCTTCCTAGCCCCATCCCTTCAGTCTAGCAATTTTGTTATGGCTTAGTTAGGTGTTTAGATTATGCTTGCATTGGAACAGTAGATGTGCCTTTAGCAAGCTTCTTGTCAAGAAAGCTTATTTGCAAGATTTGTAGGTTCCATGGAAAAATGAACAGAATTATGAGATATAAACTCCAAAACACTGGTAGAAACTGCAGTAAGTTCCATCTGATAAAAATGCAAATTGATTTTTTTCATAAACCAATGCAATGTGTTAATAAATGATTTGAATTGGGAATGCAATCCCCAAAATAATGGTCATGAGTCCCATGTAATAAAACAGGATTCTACTTATCCAGGCACTGATAAACAATAACAAAAACAGAATTACCTGGAAAAACTCAGCAGGTCTGGCAGCATCGGCGGAGAAGAAAAGAGTCGACGTTTCGAGTCCACGTGACCCTGCCGATGCTGCCAGACACGCTGAGTTTTTCCAGGTAATTCTGTTTTTGTTTTGGATTTCCAGCATCCGCAGTAGTTTTTTGTTTTTATCACTGATAAACAATAACCTGTTTATTTGTGATTTGATCAGGTAACTATTTTGTAAATGTGGTGCATGTATATATACATAGATGCGAATAGATAATAGGAAAACAGCCCTTTGGAAGAATGCTAGATTTTGTGGTGAGGCAGAGGGAGGGATGTCTTCAGTGTCGTGTTCAGTGTCAGTTGTAGTTTAGTTGATGGTGGTTTGGTTCCCACTTGGGATAGTACCTGGCTGTCTCTTCGGATATCTTGAGGCCTAATCTGTATTAGGAAGGCTTCCCTCTACTCATGAGTGACTTAGGTCTGACTCAGGTAAGTTTCTTCCAAAACCACTTTATTTACACTATATACATAATAAGCTTATAGGTAAGTACATCTCTCTTGTGCGTAGACTATTCCATCTTTCTTCACAGTTTCCTTGCACAGCACATGACTGTTGATGTGACTATCTCATTACCATAACTATTAGCCCATTATTCTACAGGTAGCAAACTTGCCTTTGAGTCAGAAAGTTTTAGGTTCATTCCCACTGCAGAGACTTGAATACAAAAATCTAGGCTGCCACTTCAATGTAGTACTCTGACACACTGTCAGAGGTGCCAACATTTTGATGAGATGCTAGACTGAGGCCCCATCTGCCCTTTCAGTGGAAGCAAAAGGTCCCAAGGCATTATTTTGAAGAAGAGCAGTGGAGTTATCCCCTGACAAATATTTATCCCTCAATCAACATCATAAAAGCAAATCCTCTGGTCATTATCACTTTGCTGTTTGTGGAAGCTTGCTGTGAGGCTGGGTTTCCTGCATTACAATAGTTACTACAGTTCAAAAGCGCCACATTTGGCCTAAAGCACTTAGGGCATCCTGCAGTTTTGAAAGGCACAATATAAATTTAAGTATTTATTTTTCTCTTTTTACAAAAGCATAAGAGTTTGAATTTGCATTTATATTTTTTGTTATTTGCCGTGAGCAGATACTGTAAGTCTGGAAAGACTAAAACCTTTTATGTTTGTGTGTGCCCACATGTGTCTGCGTGTATGCGCACATATGTGAGTTAGGCACAGCAATGTTTTGTTATATATGTGGCATAACATCAAACAGAAGAATTTAGATTAAACAAACTTCCTCGGAGTGGCAATCAGCGTCGGATTGCTACTCTGCGGCCACTTCCCTACGCCAAATTTCTTCCATGCCTGTCTCGCCTAACCTGCCAACTCAGGCTGGGAGAGATCCAGGCTGCACAGCTGTCTCTGAAGTCCAGTACCGCAGAATTGAAGGGAGAAACCTCCCCCCACCCCATTTTTTCGCAGCGTTAGCTGCCACAAGGCAGGTAAGTTTAAAGGCCCCATTGAAATTGACAAGCCAGGGAGAAGGTAAGTGCAGAAGATAAGTGAAAAGGTTGCGGGGCGGGGCGGGGGGGGGGGGGGTCGTGGTGGGTGGGGGCGTTCGGAGGTCGGGTGGGGTTGGGGGGAGGGGTGGGACATCAGGGGTGGTGTGGGGGGAGTCAGACATCGGGACAGGGTGCAGCAGGCCGGGCATTTGGGGAGAGTCAGATAATCGGGGGGATGGGAGGTTGGACATTGGGATAGCTGGGGGAGTCAGACATCGGGAGGTGCTGCGGGGTCGGACATCGGGAGGGGGTGTTGGACACTGGGGGGGCTGGGGGGAGTTGGACACCGGGAGGGGGGAGTTGGACACCGGGAGGGCTGGATGGGTCAGACATTGGGAGGTGGGACATCAGGAGGGCTGGGGGGGTTGGGCATCGGGAGGGGGAGCTGGGGGGTTGGACATCGGGAGGGGGAGGGGCTGGGGGGTTGGACACCGTGGGGATGCTGGGGAGTGTCGGACATTTAGGAGGGACTGCGGGGGTCAGACATCGGGAGGGAGCGGGAGGGGTCGAACATCTGGGGGGCTGGGAGAGGGCTGGGGGGTGGTCAGACATCGGTGGGGGGGGCTGGGGGCTATTGGGCATCGGGAGGGGGTTGGGGGTCGGACATCGGGGGGTTTGGGGGGGGATTGGATATCGGGAGGGGGTGGGGTGTCAGATATCAGGGGGGCTGTGGGAGTTGGACATTCGGGGGGCTGGGGGGGTGTTGGACATTGAGGGGGCAGACATCGGGAGGGGGAGGAGCAAGCCGGACAACCAGACAGGTTGGCCATTCAGGGATCTGGAGGGGGGCAGTTGGAATTTCCAGTGGTGTGGGTTGTCAGGAACTTCCTTTTCTGGAGTTGCTGAACATCAGGTGCTTCGGTGGGCACTTGCAGTTCTGTATCCTCAACTCTTACAGGAATATCAGAGATGTCAGTCCTGGGTTGAGTATTCTCAGCAGGAAATGTATACCCGGTCATGATCACTGGTGGAACCAAATCTTGGTGATTTATCTCTCTTGTCCTTGAATGGTCCACATGTTTACGAATGGTCTGGCCTTCCACCTCCACGTGGTAAGATAGAGGTCCAGTCACCGCATTTACTTCACTCAGTAACCACTTTGGTCCTTTCCCGAAGCTTTTCACGTACACCGGCTCTCCCACAGTAAATTTTCTCTTACGAAAATGCCAGTCGTGCCTAGTTTTTTGGCTTCCCTGACTCCTTTCCACCTTCCCCTCTAAATTCAGCATTATTAAGCTCAATCTCGTCCTGAGGCGGCATTTCAACATTAACTCCACAGGTGTGACACCTGTTGTTATATGAGGGGTAGTCCTGTAATGAAAAATAAAGTGTGCTAGCTTGGTTGCTAAGAAATTGGCAGTTAGCTTTTTCATGCCTGTCTTGAATGTGTGAACCGCCCTTTTGGCCAGTCTGTTTGAGGAAGGGTGGTATGGTAAAATTTTCACATGAACGATACCATTGATGTTGATAATCCATTGAAATTCAGCACTCGTAAATGCCGTGCCGTTATCAGAAACAACTATTTCTAGTAGTCCGTGAATTGCAAAACTCTGACGTAGTTTCTCAATTGTGGCGGCTGATGTTGGTGACTTCACCTCATATATGTCCATCCATTTTGAATGGGCACTGACAATGAGCAGAAACATTGCTCCCCAGAAAGGTCCAACGTAGTCAACGTGTAACAGCACCCAGGGTCTATCTGGCCACTCCCATGGGTGTAACGGAGTTGTCACTAGCAACTTTTGCAGTTGCTGGCATTGCACACAGTGCTTTAATAAACTCTATTTCGCTATCCATCCCAGGCGACCATAGATAGCTGCGTGCTATGGTTTCATTTGGGAAATACCTGGATGGGTACTGTGTAGTTCAATTAAAAGTGGCTCCCTTCCCTTTGGCGGAACTATCACTCATGCTCCCCACAATAATATGCCATCCTGGCTGGTTATTTCATATCTTCTATTGAAGTACAGTTTCATACGTCAGATACGGGCTCCTGTGACCAACCATGTAGCACTTGTTCTCATACCTGAGATAGGACTGAGTCCTGCCTTGTCCAGTCTCTGATCTGTTGAGCACATACCGGTGAGGAAACTAAGAAATTTAACAGTAAAACAAGTTCTTGTGGAACTGGAATGTGCTCATCATTTTCTTGTAAAGGGAAACGACTAAGGGCATCAGCGTTTGCGATTTGATTGCCAGGCCTATGTATGAAAATGTATTCGTATGCTGCCAGAATTAAGGCCCACTGTTGTATTCTTGCTGAGACTATGTATGGTATAGCTTTGTCCCCACTAAACAATCCTAGCAATGATTTGTAAAATGACGGCCGGGTACACACTAGCGAAATTATTTGACACAAAAGATGATTGACAGACCTTCTTTTTCTATCTGCGAGTATCTCTTTTCCGCTGTGGTGAGCGTTCTTGACACGTAACCTATTGGGCGTTCCATGCCGTCATCCATCCGATGAGAGAGCACTGCTCGCACTCCGTAGGGAGATGCGTCACATGTCAGCACCAATTCTTTCGTCTGGTCATAATGCACTAATAGATTGGACGAGTGCAACAATTATTTCACCTTTATGAAAGCTTCTTTCTGGGGCGCCTCCCAAGACCAACATTAGTTCTTTTTGAGTAGAGAATGCAGGGGGGCCAACACGGTAGATAAATTGAGTAAGAAACACCTATGATACTTGATCATTCCTAGGAATCACTTGAGCTCTGAGGCGTTCTTTGGTGCAGGTGCCTCTCTTATGGCTCTCACTTTCTGCTCAACCAGGTGGAGGCCCAGTGAATCTACCCAGTGACCCAAACAGATTACCTCCCTCGCTTGGAACGTGCACTTTTCTTTTTTTAAACGTACTCCAGCTTGAAGAAACGTTTTAAGATTTCTAAGTTTGCCAAATACTCTTTTTCAGTGAATCCTGTCACCAATACATCATCTAAATAGACTACAACCTGGGGCAGTACCTGCAATAAGCTTTCCATTGTTCTCTGAAAGATGGTACAAGCAGAAGAGACACCGAAAGGCAATCGTGTATATTGGTATAACCCTTTGGGGGTATTAATGATGACAAATTCCCGAGAGGCATTATCCAAGTTTAATTGTTGACTAGCATTCAATAAACACAGTAAATTGTAGCATACATAGGAAGAAAGTAATTAAAGTAAATTAAATAACACAAGTTAGAATGGCAGGACGGGTGTTATGTTGCAGCTGAGAGATGTGGGAGCTTTTGGACGCCAAGGGAATCCATGACAAACACGTCTGCAGGAAGTGTAAGCAGCTTGAGGAATTCCGGGTCAGGATTATTGATCTGGAAGCTGAAATGCAGACATTGCGCAACATAAGGGAGGGGGAAAAATACCTGGGTACTTTGTTCCAGAAGACAGTCACACCTTTTAGAATAGGGTCATCTGTGTGAGGGACAGGAGGATGTGACTGTCAGTGAGGCAGTTAATGGGACTGAGCAGGCAGTAGTAGAGGGACCTCAGACTTTGCAATTGTCAAACAGGTTTGAGGTGCTCACAACCTGTGTGGATGAAAGCGAAGTCTGCAAGGTGGATGAGCTGACTGGCCATGGCACTGTGGTACAGGAAGCCATTCAAGCAGAGGGGAGCAAAAAGAAATGTAGTGGTAGCAGGGGATAGTATAGTGAGGGGGATTGACACTGTTCTCTGCAGCAAAGAGCGAGAGTCCAGATGGCTATGCTGCCTGCCCGGTGTCAGGGTTTGGGACATCTGCTCAGGGCTGGAGAGAAACTTGCAGTAAGAGGGGGTGGATCCAATTGTTGTGGTCCATATAGGTACCAATGACATAAGTAGAATTAGGAATGAGGTTCTGCAAAGTCAGTAAGGGGAGCTAGGTACCAAATTAAAAAGCAGAACCTCAAATGTAATAATCTCTTGATTATTATCTGAGTCATGTACAAATTGGCATAGGGCAAATAAGATCAGAGAGATGAACGTATGGCTCAAAGACTGGTGTGGGAGAAGTTTTTTCTGATTTGTGGGGCACTGGCATTAGTACTGAGGAAAGTGGGAGCTGTACCGTTGGGATGGTTTACACCTGAACTGTGCCGGAACGAATGTCCTTGCAAATTGCATAGCTAGGGAAGTAGAGAGGGCTTTAAACTAAACAAGAGGGGTGAGGGGTCAAGTTTGGATAGAGGTTGCAATTCAAGCTGTAGAGTCAAGACAGGAGAGCAAAATAGTAATATGAGAAATGAGGGTCTGAGAATGGTAGGAAGGGACAGAGAGAAAAAGCCTAAGAATACATCAACAGTCAAGACTAGATGTTACAAAGGTAACAAAAAGACAAAACTGAAGGCTGTCTATCTGAATGCACGTAGAATTCATAACAAAGTAAATGAATTGATGGTCCTTGTTGAAGTAAACAAATATGATCTGATAGCAATTACAGAGACTTGGCTGTAGGGCGACAAAGATTGGGTTCTTAATATTGAAGGGCACATGACATTCAAGAAGAATAGGGAGCTAAGTAAAGGTGGATGGGTAGCATTGTTAATCAAAGAGGTCATTTGTGCAATAGTTAGAGATGACCTTAGTTCAGGAGATCAGGATGTAGAAGCGGTTTGGGTGGAAATGGGGAATAGTAGGGAGAAAAAGTCATTAGTGGTAGTTGTCTACAGGCCCCCTAACAGTAGCCACAGTGTAGGACTAAGTATTCAAGAGAAAATATTGTGTGCTTGTGATAAAGGGATGGAAATAATCATGGGTGACTTTAATCTACACATAAACTGGAAAAATCAGATTCGCAGTAGTAGCCTGGATGAGGAGTTCTTAGAATGCATTTGAGATAGTTTCTTAGAGCAGCATGTTCTGGAACCAACCAGAGGGCAGGTTATATTAGACTTGGTATTGTGTAACGTGACAGGATTAATGAATGACCTCAGAGTAAAGGCACCCCCTAGGTAGCAACGACCACAATATGATTGAATTTTACATCCAGTTTGAAAGGGAGAAGAGCAGGTCTAAGACTAGTATCTTAAACCTAAATAAGTGTAACTATGTGGGGATGAAAGCTGAGCTAGCTGAAGTGAACTGGGAAACTAAGCTAGAGGATAGATGAATAGAGAAGCAGTGGCAGACATTTAAGGCGATATTTCAGAGTATTCAGAATAAGTACATTTCTACTATAAAGAAAAATTCTAAGGGGAGGACCCACCACCCATGGTGAACTAAAGATGTTAAGGGAAGCATCAAACTTAAGGGAAAAGCATACAACTTCACAAAGATGAGTGGCAGGACAGATGATTGGACAGAATATAAAGGATGGTAGAGAATGACTAAAAGGTTAATCAGGAGAAAGAAATTAGAGTTTGAGAGGAAGCCAGCTAGAAATGTAAAAACAGATAGCAAGAGTTTCTACAGGTATTTAAAAAGGAAAAGAGTAAGTAAAATGAGTGTTGGTCCTCTAGAGAGTGACTGTGGGGAATTAATTTTAGATTATAAGGAAATGGTGGAAGAAATGAACAAATATTTTGCTTCTGTGTTCACTATAAAGGATACAAAAAGCATTCCAGTAATAGCTGCATATCAAGAGGTGAAAAGGAACTCGGTGAAATTGAAATCACTAGGGAAACGGTACTGAGCAAATTGATGGAGCTGCAGGCCGGCAAGTCTCCGGGTCCCGATGGACTACATCCTATGGTCTTAAAAGGGGTGGCTAATGAGGTAGTTGATGCGCTGGTGTTAATTTCCCAAAATTCGCTAGATTCTGGAAAGGTTACATCAGATTGGAAAGTAGCAAATATAATCCCTCCATTCAAGAAGGAAGGGAGGCAGAAAACAGGAAACTATAGGCCAGTTAGCTTGATGTCTGTCGTGAGGATGTTATTAGAATTGATCATTAAGGAGGTTATAGCTGGGCACTTAGAGAAGCTCTCAAGGTAATCAGGAAGAGTCAGCATGGTTTTTAGAAAGGGAAATCCTGTTTAACCAATTTATTGGAGTTCTTTGAAGGTGTAACCTTGCATAGTGGATAAAGGTGAGCCTGTAGACTTACAGTACTTGGATTTCCAAAAGGCATTTGATAAGGTGCCACATCAAACATTATTACGGAAAATAAAAGCGCATGGTGTAGTGGGTAACTTTTTGGCACGGATAGAAGATTGGCTGGCTGGCAGAAAGCTAGAAAGCAGAGAGAATGCATAAATGGGTCTTTTTCTGATTGGCAGGATGTGACGAGTGGAGTCCCACAGGGGTCTGTTCTGGGGCTTTAACTTTTTACTATTTACATCAATGACTTAGATGAGGCGAGTGAAGATATGGTAGCTAAATTTGCAGATGACACAAAGATAGGTAAGAAAGTGTGTTGTGAAGTGGACATGAGGAGGTTGCAGATGGATATACATAGGTTGAGTGAGTGGGCAAAGATCTGGCAAATGGAGTTTAATGTGGGAAAATGTGAAGTTGTTCACTTTGGCAGGGAGAACAAAAAAGCAGAGTATTATTTAAATGGAGAATGGCTGCATAATTCTGAGGTGCAGAGGGATCTAGGTGTTCTAGTACGAGTCACAAAAAGTTAGTATGCAGGTACAACAAGTAATTAAGAAGGCTAATGGAATGCTATCCTTTATAATGAGAGGGATTGAACATAAAAGTAAGGATGTTGTGCTTCAGGTATACAGGGCATTGGTGAGACTGCACCTCGAATACTATGTGCAGTTTTGGTCTCCTTATTTAAGGATGGATGTAAATGCATTGGAGGTGGTTCAAAGGAGGTTTACTAGATTGAAATGAGTGGGTTGTCTTATGAGGAAAGGTTGGACAGGCTGGGCTTGTTTCCAAAGGAGTTTAGAAGAGTGAGGGATGATTTGATTGAAGTATACAAGATCCTGAACCGCCTTGACAAGGTGGACATCGAAAGGATGTTTCCTCTTGTGGTTGAGTCCAGAGCTAGGGAACACTGTTTTAAAATTAGGGGTCACCCTTTTAGGACAGAGATGAGGAGAATTTTTTTCTCTCAGAGGGTTGTGTGACTTTGGAATTCTCTGCCTCAGAAGGTGGTGGAGGCGGGGTCATTGAATATTTTTAAGGCAGTGGTAGATAGATTCTTGTTAGGCAAGGGGATCAAAGGTCATCGAAGTTACTTGGGAATGTGGAAATCAAAACACAAGAAAATCATCCATGATCTTATTGAATAGCGGAGCAGGCTCCAGGAGCCGAATGGTCTATTGCTGTTACTTTCTTATGTTCTTATTATAAGCATGACTGATATCAAGCTTTGTTACACTGTCCCTCCTGCCAGCTTGGCATACAGGTCTTTGATTTTTGAAACGGGGTGCCTGTCTAGCTTAGTTACTTTATTAACCATCAGTTTGTAGTCTCCACAAATTCGGACGCTTTGGTTGGGTTTGTGGAAAAGCTCAGTTTCTCTAGTCTGTTCAGCTCAATGTCGACTTCTTCTTACAGGGCATAGGGTGCCAGTCTTGCCTTCATGCAGCTGAGGGGCTGCTTCTGGATCCACATGAGTCTTGGCCTGCAGGCTCTGGATTTTCCCCAGTTCGTCCTTAAAGATGGTGGCATACTTTCTAAGGAGCTCTGGTAGCCTACTTTCTCTTAACTGGAAAATTTCAGACCATTCTAACTTAATCTCCTTTAACCAATTTCATCCCAGGAGGCTTGGTCCTTCACCTGTTACCACCATCAAGGGTAACTTTACCGATTGGCTTCCATAATCGACAGTTACTCTGCTTATGCCTTTTACTTGAATGTCTTCACCCGTGTATGTTTTTAGCTTGGCATCTGTTTCTTCTAAACTTAATTATGTTCACCATTATTCAGATAGCTGAAGGTATGTTCCCCAATTACTGTGGTGGAAGCTCCCGTGTCCACTTCCATTCTAGCAGGTTTGCCATTTACTTTCACTGCGACAAATATTGGTTCTGTCTTTCCAACTTTCAGATTAAACAAGAATTTAATGTTTGAATTTGTTGTTTCAGACTCTTCTACATTGTAGATTTCATTGGGCTTCTTCTTTTGTTTACAAGACTGCTTGAATCTTTCCTTGCACTGCCCCATTATATATCCATTTCTGTGACAATAGTAGCAATCGATCTGTTTAAACTGCAAGTTGCTAAAAGGCTGATTGTTTCCACTTCTGTTAAAATTATTCTTTGATTTTGTTGCAAAGTTATTTTTCTTTATTCTTCAGCTAGCGGGGGCTGTTTCCCACTTCTTGGCGAAGACTCGCTTTTTCACACCTCTTTCGGCTGAGGATTCCCACCCAATGTGGAGAACAGCACCATTTTGCGCTCCCTGTATTGCTTTTGAATCTCCTACTGCACTTTCCATGGCCAGCACTATCTCTGGCGCCTTCTTGATATCCAGATTCACTTTGGAGAATAATCTTTTCTGAATTGAGTTCCCTTTCACACCACACACTAAACGATCTCTGAGCATGTTGTTCAGAGCCATACCGAACGCACAATGTTCTGTTATCTGCTTTAAATTTGCCATGTAGCATGTAATTGTATCACTAGGGGCTCCGTTTCACGAATTAAACCTGAAACTCTGCATCGTGACCGAGGGCTTTGGTTGAAAATGACCCTTCACGAGGTACACCAATTCATCAAAAGTTTTCAAATCTGGAGCACTGGTGCCACCAAACTTCAAATCAGACTGGAGGTTTTGCTCCCACAAGTATTCAAGAGGATCGCTCGCCTCTTCTCTTCCCCACATGGCGGGATTTTCCACACCCGTCCGCTGCCGCGATCTTCCGGTCCCACTGCAAGTTAATGGACTTCTGGCTGGGGCGCGGCCTCACCTGCAGCGGGTCCTGCCCGCAACAAGGCAGGAAAATCCCAGCCATAATCTTGTTCGTTTGAAAAAAGAATGTGAGGTGTTCTATGTATTGAGACCAATCGTCTGTGGCAGGTTCAAAAGGATCAACTCTCCAAAATTATGGCATTTTGAGACGGGATGACTTCTTCAACTCTAACGGAACTTGCTACTTAAAATCACTGGGCGAGGTACAGTGCCGTTTTTTTCTAACTTGATTTCTTCTATTCAATCCTGTTTTATCTTCATTGCCAGTTTGTTTTAGGGTGGCCGAGTTGTACTATTAATGATAGAGTTGATCAGCAGATACTTCTTGGGTGGAAACATTAAGTTTATTTACAATATACTCAGCAGCAACTACACGTGTGCTTTCAACTCCAACTCTATCTCTATACTGACTGTCATTGGTTACTACAGATCATGTGATCTTGCCTAACAAGTATTATTCTTAAAGATATATTACACACCAAATAAAACCATAATTATTGCACTCACTCAATTGAAATAAATCAAAACAGGACTTGAGCTGAAAAATATACAATGTGTAAATCTAAGCAACGGTGAATGATTGAGGTCAAATGGAGAACAGAAGATGATGCAAGTGTTACTTTGCCAAAAACAAATAATCTGAATATTTACTTTAATACTGTAAAAAGTAAACAAAAAAAAAAACAAGACATCTACTTAGAAGAAGCCAGTAGGTGATCCATTAATCAACTTATCCATTATTTGATTTTCTTGAATTGGCATCTATCGTTACATTTTTAAAGTAACTCAAGTATGATTATTTGCCAGCTGGATGATAAATTACTAGAACTGGGTAATATTTATGAAAAACAGTTTAAAGTGCTGGAATGCACGCTGAGCAGTGATGCAAGAAATCTTTGCATGTGTTGGGATTGATTTTTTGAGTTTAAGACACATTGTTGGTAAAGAGCTGAGGGACTGGAACTGTGCATCTGATTCATGCTATTCCTGGTGGGGGGAATGCTCAAATTTAACATTGGATGCCAAAAGTGGGGTGGGGGGGGTTGGGTTGTTGGGGGTGGGGGGGAGGGAAGGTTTCAAGAACCCTCACTTCAAAAAATGAAAAACCTCCAAAATTATATTTTAGTTGCCTAGGAGTTAGAAGCAATATTGAATTCAACAACTTTAGATCTTAAACTCCCCCTCCCCCCATCCCCACCCCATTTCTTTCCCCCCCCCCCGCTTTTTTTTTCAATAATTTATATAGATTCTTCTTTCCCCACCTATTTCCATTATTTTTAAATCTAAAACTAAAACCTTTAGTCTTTCCACCCCACCCTCACTAGAGCTGTACTTTGAATATCCTGTCTTCCATTCTTAATTAGCACTTTTCTCAGACAAATACCACCACCTTCACCACCTCTTTGACCCTTTTGTCTGTGACATCTTTTGATTATCTGCTCATCTCCACAATCACCACACCACACCCTCAATGTGTCTCTCCCCCTCCACCACCAACCCCCCCCCCCCCCCCCCACCCACCTTAAACCAATTTATATTTCTCCCTTCTTCTAACTATGCTCCAGTTCTGCCGAAGGGCCATGAAGGCTCGAAACGTTAACTGATTTCTTCTCCGCCGATGCTGCCAGACCTGCTGAGTTTTTCCAGGTAATTCTGTTTTAGTTAGAAGCATTGACCTGTTATCAGCAACTATTCAGAGATTCCACAAGAATTTAGATAGTTTATCTTGGTTGATTTTAGAGCTAGCAACACCAGGAACTAGATTTGTGCCATGTAGTCAGACTCCAAAACTGGAAATCTGAAATAAAAACATAAAATGCTCAGTCTGTCTGGCAGCATCTGTGGACAGAGAAGCAGGGTTAACGTTTTGAGTTGACGATAACCCCATATTCGACTTGAAACATTAACTCCATTTCTCAACAGATGCTGTCAAACCTTCTGAGTATTTCCAGCACTTTGTTTTTATACCACTTTTCTGAATTTGGTTCAAACGTAGCTTTGCTCTTCTTTAATAATCTATGTAGAAAAAGTTACATCCAAACATACATGGAAAGGAAGGGATGAGCGACTGTCTACAGTGCTCTTTCAAAATGCTAACATTGCCATCTGAGGACCCACTGAACCAACATAATAGAGGTTTGGTTTTGGATTATATTAAATCTGTGTTAGCCAAAAAGCCCAAAGTGAAAGTTCAGCAATATTTTAATTAGTTTTAGCAGTTTAACGACCTGAAGGTATGCAGTATCACATATCATTTACCATTTGACTGAATAATTGGCTTCATGAGCTAATTAGGGAGCTATCAAGCTTGCATATTGTCAATATATTAAATGAGTTTGGATGTTCCTACAGAAGGATTCTGTTAATCAGCACTGAAGTTCAGTATCACAAATGCAAGCTTTTATATTAAATTGTCACCACAAGACCAAGAGCCCTCGACCGTAATTTTCCGGCCCCCTGGCACGGGCATCATGGTGGCTGGGGGCGGGGGGGACGACAATATGGCGAGAAGGCCAAAAATCGGTTTCACGCCAACATGAAACCAGTTTGTGATCGTCCGGTCCACCCATCAATGGCGGGCTGCCGCATGTCGGGAACCTAGTTTCAATACTTTAGCATCTCATTATCAGCCCTGTTCGCCACAATCATCCCTCCGTGTCAAATTTACCGTCATGTCGGCGTGACTTCAGAACGGCATGCTTCACGACTGCATCTAAAAGGCGTACACCTGGTGAGCTGAACTTTGAGGGGAACTCGGAGGTGAGTGCACACAACCTTGCGCAGCGCTCACAAGCATTGCCCGTGGGACATCAAGGAAGAGGCGCGCACATTTGCAGTGGGGCACAAGCAAGTCGCTTATTCCCAGCTGGCTTTCAGTGTGGTGCTGGGCAAGGGTTCCAATGCAGGTGAGGCCGTGGGGTGGGGGGGTGGCGCAATGGGGGGCAAGGCAGCGCAGACTGAAGGAAGTACTCAAGCACATGCTGGAGAGGTGGAGGGAGGGGGAGGGGTGAGGGGAACGGCCACGCACTTGGAAAAGCTTGTCAAATGTAAGCTTTCCTCCGCAGCTGAGACTGTTCAGCTGCAGCTCCGTTGACATGCTTGGGGTCGGGCCTCTGAAGCTTTCTGTCCGCTCTAGCAATGCAAAAGCATGAAGTGCCACCAAATGCTCCAGAACTTTTCCCTCCTCAGGCACAGACTGCAAATGAATGTGCATTTTAGGGGGTAGCACAGCAATTGGCCGACTGGGCAAGTTGTAGAATCCCCTTGCGAAAGGTGGCCATGGCACCGCCATTGGTGGAGGTGCTCACACCCCTTGCAATGTCTTTATTAAGGTTTGGACCAGTATTCATTATGGTTCAACCTAACGACGCAGCCTTGCAGTGTGGGTTAGGAGAATGCCTGCGCCTGAGCTGAGAGCACAGCATGCAGTCCAGTGGCTGAAGCTGCCGCCAATCGGTCAAGTGGAGTAGGGCAGAAGTGGGTGGGGTTTTGGACAACCAGTGAGCGCACTACACACTGACCATCCAAGTGATGGTCAGCACTCCTGCATGCATGAAGGGGCCTTCAGACTTAACCAAGAGAGGTTCTTAGGGCACATTTGCTAACCCTTGCGTCTCTCTCTTTGATCCTGCAGGAGGAGAACATCAGGATCATGGGGCCAGGTGATTTAGCGGTATGCCTCATGGCTTCCAGGGAGCAGAGAAGAAGAAGAGTGCGGCGGAGATGCCTGGCTTGTCAAATGGAGCAGCACCTCCCGCATGATGCAGGGGAGGTAGGCCCTGCTGTGCACCCAGCTGAAGATCCACAGCAAGTCATCGCTTATAGGAGCCTCACTAGATTCAGAGTCTATAGGTCATGCTTGTCATTCCTGCAGATGACTGAGGACCAGAGTCACCAAAGACTGCACATGTCTAGGGAATTGGTTGGTCACATATGCCACCTGCTGCAGGATTTGGGGCCATGGAGCATAGAGGGCAACCACTGCCAGTGGCCATCAAAGTGACCATGGCACTCAATTTTTATGCCAGTGGCTCCTTCCAGGGCTCCACAGGCAACCTGTGCAGGATCTTGCAAGCCTCCATGCACAAGTGTATCCAAGAGGTTGTGGAAGCCATCTTCATGATGGTACAGAACTTTGTGTGCTTCACCCAGGATCAGAAAAACCAGCAAGCAGGAGCACTGAGATTTGTGCACATCTCAGGTTTCCCACAGATGCAGGGTGCCATCGTCTGCACTCATGTGGCGCTTTGATCTCCATTGGAACAAGCAGTCAACTACGTCAACTCGCTGAATGTTCAGCTGGTGTGCGACTACCAAAAACGCATCCTACAGGTCTGCGCATGATTCCCAGGGAGCGTCCAAGAGTCCTACATCCTTAGCAGGTCTCAGATCCCTGACATTTTCCAGGGTCCAGAAAGGCTGCAGAGTTGGCTTCTTTGGGCCAAGGGCTACCCAGAGAGGACACAGCTGATAACGCCCATGCGGCACCTCAAACTGCAGCAGAGCGACAGTATGAAGAGGGTCATGCTGTGACCAGGACTTTGGTGAAGCAAATGAAAGGCATTTAAAAAATGAGGTTCCGGTGCCCTAACAGGTCTGGTGGAGCACTGCAATACAGTCCCCAGAGGGTATTGTGCACCATTGTAGTGTGCTGCGCATTCCACAGCCTGGCACTGCAAGAGGGGGTGGACCTGGCTGAGGAGGAGATGGACGAGCTGCATGTCTCCTCCGATGGTGAGGAGTCAGTGGGGATGATGATGATGAGGTCCTCAAAGGCGAGGGTGCCAGCGATGAGGCCATCGCCCTGGTCAGACGAGGCAGGTGCACTCAGGAGGCCTTCATAGCCGCAAGATTCGTGGGGGATGATGACGAGATGAAGGACAGTCCTGAAATCTTGCATAAGTGAACATTTGACTCCTATATGGCTGATGGCAGTGCATATACCCTCAGCGCTCAGGCTCATGTGAATGGAGAAGCAGGGAAAGCTCAAATATTCACTAGATTCCAGGAGGATGATGACGACATGCAACGAGGACATTCCATAGATCTGTGAATGTCTGACTCCTGTCTGGCTGAGGGCAGCTCGCTTGTACTCTGTAACAGAGTTATATCACGGAGACGTAGCTATGAAACTTTAAATGCGCCTGATCCTTTGTCAGCCTTCAGCACCTGACCCCCTTCAGGAGCACAGTGTCACCAGCCACAGATGCTGAAGAGATAGTGGGGGGGCAGCCCCACCTTAAAGGTGCTGAGAGCACACAGAGAGAGCGGCGGAACTCTGATGCCTGCCCATGACATTCTGGCAGCAATGACAAGCATCATTGAGGTGCAGGCATCACTAACGTGTCCAGTGAGTGTTAAGCCGGTCCATCACTTTGGTCTGAAGGTTACACACTGCACAGGGAAGAGGCCTTGGACTGACACCTACTTTTATCTAGTGCAGGAGCCAAGGTTTCACATCTGAGTGACACGTACAATGCTCATTATAACAAGAAGCCATAGGCAAAGAGGCATTCTAGGGAGTTTATTTACAACAGTGAACATTATGTACAAGTGATTAACACCTGTGCCCAGGCTGTGCAACTACATCTTCTTAACCTTCCTAACCCTGCTGCTATGTCTTGGTGCTCCCCCTGACATTCACATTGGAGGTGGAGGCAGCCTGCTGACTGCTACGCCCTGTCTGTGATGACCTTGGCTGGCTTCCTCTGGAAGGTCGAGACCTGAAGGGCTCCAGCCTGCTTTTCAGGGTCCTGTTGTGTGGCAGTGGCACCTGCTTCGGCCTGTGGAGTTAGAGCTGTTGGGGTCACATGAAGAGGGGATTTGGACGGGCTGGACACTCCCAGAGTCGCCTGGGTGGATGGGCCCGGGGTGTGCACCTGCTGATCCTCCTGCCTATGGGTGCCCGAGGGCCCCTGGCTGACTCCTTGAGGAGACGGGGAAGCTGGAGTGAGATCGAGCTGCTCCACATCCCTCTCGTGTTGACACTGCTGGAGGCCAAATATGGCATCAGTGGCAGAGTTCCACCTGCGCAGCAGTGCAGGGTGCAGGACCATTGTCCTGGACCAAGGTCTCCATGGCAGCCACCATCCTGCCTTTGCAGCTCCAGCAATCGAGGTATGACCGAGTCCAGGGGCTCCTCATCTGACTCGGACTCAGCAGATTTCCGGCCTCCAAAGTCCTCCAAGTGCCAGAAACCTGGGAAGTCCCTGCCTGCGCCTGCTGTGGATCAGACAGTGCGATGTGCTCACCAGGTTGTGACCCTGAGGCTACTCTAGAACTAGGTGCCACCGAGGTGTGTGCCTCTGCCCTGGTGAAGGGTGGGAGCACTGTGACAGTTATTCAGGGTGTCATCAGATTCTTATTCCGAGGTGTCTTTGGGGCTTGAGTCAAGGACCTGGCTCGTGGACCCCCTTGGCTGTTTCCTAGATGTGCTTGCAAAAGCAAGGAGAGGTAATTAGTGCATGGCAGGGGACTATGGAACAGGGGAACTCACTCGCAGCATGGTTGTCTGATGGATGTTGCACTGCTGGATTCTTATTTAGTTGAGCACCGCCGACCTCACTATCAGCACAGGAACAGTCCAGACCGTCACCGGCCAGCTGGAGGACTCAATTTTCAAAGTATATGAGCACCTTGATGTCGGGCAATCCTCCACCAGTCTGCGACCTCTCCCTTTTGTTGTGTGCCAGCTTGTCCTGCATGAATACAGATGGAGAGAGTGTAAGCAGGACACCTGCCAGGCCAGATGAGAAGGATGCCTGGCATGTGTGAATGGTGAGTGGTGTCATGGACGGGATGAGGACATGATCTGCGGGGCAGATGAAGGTGTGTGTGGGAGAGTGAATGGTGATGTCCCTTGAACTGGCAGTGAGTGAGATCCCTGTGGATATGTGATGGGTTTGTGAATGTGAGAGTTGAAAGTGCTGAGAAGAGTGGCTTACCTGGGCGCAATGGGGCAGATCATTCATCCTCTTTCAACACTGGGTGGCTGTCCTCTTTTGCAGGGCACTGGTGCCGACCACTGCTGCCACCGCCTCCCATGCTGAATTGGTGACATTGCTTGCCAGTCTTCGCCCAGAGTGAGGGTAGAGGACTTTGCAGCGGGCCTCCACTGTGACCAGCAGGCGCCTGCGGGAGGACTTACTAAATTTGGAGGCAACAAGTTTCCTTCCTTTGGCAGCCATGGCTTTGCAGCAGCTTCCAATCCCTTATAGAGTGCTAGTGCTGTGCAGGGGGGCCCTTTAAATATGGCGCCCGGATTACTGAAGGCCGGAGGTGACAGTGGGCTGGGTGAATCAGAGGCCGCCCGCCAGCGATCCGGTGTGTTTCCCGGGAATGCATTATCAATGAGCCGGGGGACAATGGGAATGGGACGATATGGTGCAAAAACCCACCATTGCAGCCGGCAGGTAAAACAACATTTTCCTGCCCGCTACTGCACTTTGTGAAAATCTGGGACAATTTCACCCCTAGTTTTCAAAATGGAACTCACAAAACACATTTACATTTTATTTGGTCATAAATGACTCCTCCAAAATCTGTACATTATCTTTGGTTTGGGAATTGGCAAAAGTGCTAAGACTAGAGAGAAAAAAAAATACAACAGTCTTAACATAATTTTGAATTGTTCTAATCATAAAATGGTTGCATCTGTATTCCCACTTGCTATGCTAAAGATTATTCTTCTCTACAAATCTTAGACTTTGTGAAAAAAATTAGTTTAACTTGTTTCGAACTACCCACAGATAAGATGGTTTTTGAGGGAACATTGGATGGGATTCATGAGGACCACAATAACTTCAAATTTTATAGACATACAAATCTCACAGGAAAGCCTCAGACACCAAGTGAAATATATACATTCGATCCTAAAATACATAAGCTACATCAGGATGTATATAATATGTAATAAAATCTACATCTTCGGAAATGTGTTTATGCTCTATATAGTGAAATCAGTCATCTTGATATCATGATATTGTGAGTAGAGTTACTGGAGGAGAACTACATGAAACATTTTGATGACTAGGGAATCTTGGTGTTTTAATACATATGTACAGAAGTCTGGCTGTCAATTTAAATTACTAGCTGGCGTAGTCCATTTCAAAGGATAGGTGTAAATGTCAGGTCTTGAACTTCAAAGTTGCTAGAGGTTTCCCTCATCAGGAAACAACCTTTATATTTCTAAAAGATCCACAGGACATCAAATACATATTTTACTGTCAGTGCTATTGGAGTTGGAGGAATACATGTTTGAAGTTCCTATTTTCAGCATACCTTGAGAAGAATTAGGAGCTGTACCATAGGCTGCAATGCAGCCAATCAACAGTTGGCTTGAACCTGTGAGGGATTGGTGCAAATTTGAGACTTAGTGGCAGTGAATGTTAAGACCCAAGGGATAGTGTGTCATGAGTCAGTTTAATGTTAGGTGCTAGAGCAGAAGCACTTTTGTTTTTGATATTTTGAGGAAAATAAATCTACTATTTGTATTTAATACTGTTGATTTATCTGTTTACAGTTCAATAAATCCGACTAGTTATTTATAGCCTACTCCACAGTTTGATAGAGTTTATTCTTCTGCCTTCTGGTTGAGGAGGTATGTGATACATCCTTATAAATAGGTAAGACTTAAGTGCTTTAAGAATTAGAGTTGGTAAATATAATACACACTGCTTCATGGCTCAGTGCATAAGGGAAGCCAGAAGAGTCAATGCTCATCTTGACCTGGTATTCATAAATAACACTAATAACATGTAAGAAATGGAAGTCACAGCACCTCTGGAAGACAGTGACTACAGAATGATCAAGTTTAACATGATCTGGAACTCAATTATACCAAAAAACCAGGAGCTAGGCTTATAACTTTATGAAGAGATAAACAGAGATGTGGAAAGCATTGAGACAAATGGTTTGGAGGATGATATTTAATAACACAGCCGAAGACAAATAGAATACCTTTAAAACAACAAAACATCACAAGCAGCATAAAGGGATATATAAAAACAAGCTCAGGCTAAATGAACATGAGTTGAATGGATTAACAAGCAGATTAAAAATGAAATAACAGGGACAACTTAGCTCTGCAAATTTTGCTAACAGAAAAGAGAAGGGGCTCATTGGGCTGAGTGTAGGACCAATTAGAAATTAAATGAGAGATTTGGAAAAAAATCTATAGCTATTGAGGCAAAGCACAGCAAGAAGAAATTCTTATAGTAGCAAAGGAAGATGAATGTTAAAAAAAGGAAGAGCTTAAAATATTTAAATGGTCTTTAACTGATGTTGAGCACAAGATCATAACTCAGGATGAGGCCATTTGGCCAATTGTGTCTGTGCTAGCTATCTGAAAGAGCCACCAATTTGTCGTACTCTCCTGCTCTTTCCCCATGGCCCAGCACAGTGCTTTTCCTTTTTAAGTAAAGGTCCAAATCCTTTTTGAAAGTTACTATTGAATCTGCTTCCACCACTGTTGCAGGAAATGTATTCACAATCTTAACAACTAACTACATCAAAATAATTTCCCTCATCTCCCCATGACTTTTCTTGCTAATTATTTTAAATCCTCTGGTTGCCAGCCCTACCAGTGAAAACAGTTTCTCCCCCCATTTCATCTATCAAAACCCCTCATAATTTTGAATACTTCCATTAAATCTTTCCTCTGCTATAAGGAGAACAATCCCAGCTTCTCTCATTTCACCACATAACTGAAACAGTTTAGGCTGAATTTTCCCAGTCCTGTGGAGGCAGCTTTGGAGGCAGGAGGTGGCAAGGAAAATTCAATCGACTCCTGTTGTGCTGGCTCCAAGACACGTTACTGCCTCCATGCACGTTTCCCAAAGGTAGGCTGCCAGCATTGATGGCTAGCCGCGAGCAGTGGTGGGTATCCATGTAGGACACTTAATAGGCCAATTAGTCCCTATTGTGAAATATATTAAAATGTCCCCAGGACTCGAAACGTCAACTTTGCTCTTCTCCGCTGATGCTGCCAGACCTGCTGAGTTTTTCCAGGTATTTCTGTTTTTGTTTTGGTTGCCCAATCTTCAGTTCTTGCTGACCTTCCAATCCACTACATCTGCTGGTGTTAACCTTACCAATGCCTTTCACATTCCACTCACCAAATTCACCATTGTCCCTTTCATGTAGGAGTATCAACATTCAAAAGAATAAAACTCAAGCTTCTATGATAAGAAAGTGTGTGCAATCTCATCACTGAGTCATTAGTTCACCATGCCTCCTATACAAATCATTGGCAATGCCTGACTATACTGCAATACTGAAGTACTCAACTCCTCAAACTAGGTGAATAACTATAATAAAAACTACTGCGGATGCTGGAAATCCAAAACAAAAACAGAATTACCCGGAAAAACTCAGCAGGTCTGGCAGCATCGGCGGAGAAGAAAAGAATTGACTTTTCGAGTCCTCATGACCCTTCAGCAGAACTTCTGTTGAAGGGTCATGAGGACTCGAAACGTCAACTCTTTTCTTCTCCGCCGATGCTGCCAGACCTGCTGAGTTTTTCCAGGTAATTCTGTTTTTGTTTAGGTGAATAACTAACAGCACAAGGTGAAAGATATTTAAGTCACACTTCATTTTGCTTGAAATCAGTGGAAAAAAGAAAGGATTAAGTCATTAAAATAATTGTGCTTTAACAAGGTACAAACATCTTATTGAATTGCCTAAAATAGCCAGAGGACTTACTAAGTGGTAAATGGCACCTCTAAAATGGACTTCTAAAAAGAGTATAAATGGATACAAAAAAAAGTATAATGAACTTACGTGGTGATATAAGTGGAAGTATACAAGATAGTAAATAATATGTAAAGGATTAATGCAACAACGGTGTTTTATTCACTTCTGACATTAAAATGGACATTCCATTATCAGAACATTTAGAAATTTAAGCATCATTTTCCCCAGATTTCATCTTTACTAGTTCTCATATTTAAATGTGTATTAAGTAAATTCTGAAGAGGTGAACAATGCTAAGTTGGATAGCACCAAAATTGGGCGCAGGGAATGTGATGTGTGATTATCCTCTGCCCATTTAAAAATAACGGAGCTAGCATTAACTTTGCAGTTTCTGCTAATTATAATAATTGTGGCACGCAACCAGTGCTGAATATTGAGAGGCTGTGAACCTTAGCAGAGATTCATTCAAGGCCAGCAACACTTAAAGCTAACCTGCAATACCTAAAGCCAGGCTGCATCTCTTAAGGTGGAGATGCATTCTGGTTGCAACTGAGGCTGAAACTCCTTGAAGAGTGGAGGACCTGGAGGAAGAAACAGAAATGGTAGAACAGGCCCCAAGGTTTTCAGATGGTACGCAGGAGGCCTTGGTGAAAGAGGCTTATAACTGGAGAGAGAGGCTGTCTTCCCCCTCAGAGACCAGGTGGCCTTGCAGACAATTCTGAGAAGGTGTGGGAGCAGGTGGCTATGGTGGTCAACACCACCAGTCTAACCCGAAGATGTGGTTATAGTGCAAGAAGTTTAATAACCCCACACAAGTTGTCAAGGTCGGTGAATGCATCTTCATGCTTCATACCCTACCGACTGCTCCACTAACCTCACACATTGCTCCATTCATCATTCTCCTTCCACTCTCTGACCGGCAGCCCGTATCAACTGCAACCCAAACCACATATTCATATACTTCATCTCACCCTCACACATTTAGCACTGCTGGAAGTTGCATCATCACACCTCACAGCTTGCACACACTGCCAACTATTCAACTGTGGCAGACACATAGCCAAACACATGGCACCACATGCACTGACACACTTCTCTCCCTTTTGTAGTACAAGGTGGTCCATAATAGTTGGCAGCAGCAGCTACTGTGCTGCAGGCAGGCATGGCTGCATGCCCTTACCTCCATAGAAGATATGGTACTGGGTGTTATACTCCAGAAAGCTAGTTGGTGAAGGGGATACTGGAGCCAACTCAGTCTTATATTTAATTATGGAGTGAAACATTACAAGCAAACATCTCCTAACTCAATTACCCACAGCTTCAGTATCTCTTTATACGTGTTCAAGCAAAACCCAATTAATGCCTTCCACCTCAAATAATTAAACACAATTCTTCTACAATTAACACTGGGAACAACTGGAACAGCTGTTGCTAAGGCCTTGGACAGCAGCTTCATTGAAGCTATTGAGGATGCCGCTATGTTCATGCCTAATGCACTTTCTCACATCCCACTTTACCCTCACCCCGCAATCTGTTTAAGATGTACAAGCTGCCAATGGTTTTGTTTTCAATTCCTGTCTTTACACCAACTTCTCCCTTGTGCATTTATGCATTCAGACACCCAAGGACTGTAGCCTGGCCAGCCAGTGGTGCCTGAGGCTAAAGGCCAAAAACGGAGAATAGACTGAGTAGGAAGAAGCACAGTCACTTGATTTGACACTTGTAACTGCCAGCTCAGATACTGGCACTGTGTGAACCTCAGAGAGTAGCACAGAGGTAGGATGTTCGTGTAGTGGGCATGAGTAGACTATATCCAGGGCAGGAGGAAGGAATCACATGGGTGCAGGGTGAGGGTTGACATGAGTTCTGCTGCAGAGGCCTCAGATGATGGGGTGGTGTATAGAAAAAGGCTAGCCAGCATGCGTACTGGAAGGTTAAGCGCATTGGTTGACCTGCCACAGAGCCTGTTGTCACTGTCAAGAAGCATGGAAGAATCCTCCTCTAGCTTAGCACAGGACTTCAAGCAGAGCTCGGCGCCCATCATTTCCAGCAAGAGAGCAGTAACCAACTCAATGAGATGTGATGCAGCGTATGATGGCCGATGCCTCAGCTTCCATTGTAGCACAAGCAGAAGTCACCAAATGTCTGGGTGCTGTAGTGGAAGCTCAGACTGAGGTCAAGAAATCTCAGCTTGTTGCTGTCAAGCTCAGACTGCTGACATCGTGGCTCGGACCTCAATACTCAAAGGGACTTTTAAGCTGTCACAAGTGCAGGAATCTGTGAAGATTACTGGGATTGCTGAGGCGCCACCTGAGGGGAGCAGCAGTACCTTTGTGTAGTGTGAACCTGTTGTCCTTTCTCAGGATGACAGCATTCATTTTCCCACAAATGCCACTCTAGTGCTAATGCCCTTCCTGTAGCTTGTCAGCCTGCCAGCCCAGGTTGCTGCCTTCCATGGTTAAGTAATGCAGTCTGCAGCCCAGTCCACAAGGCACAGAACTGCTCAAGGCCATTCCACAAAGTCATCTACAGCCTCTCCCACTGTATGTCAGTAGCCTTCTCCCAATCATGCTGCAGCCACTGGGATAGCACCGCGTCAGAGCATTAGGTCAGCCAAAGGTAAACAACATATGCACTAAAGGAATGCAAAGGAGATAACTTGAATATGATATGGAGTTTTGGATGCGTTGCTGGATGAAGTTAGTATGGAATAGTTGCTTTATAGGGGTTTTTATTTCAGGATTGTAGCCAAGAGAATGCTGTGAGAGTTGGTCACTATAAGAACATAAGGACATAATGGATGGTGAAATTGGGAACTTTTGAACAATGTAGATCTGGGGTTTCATTTAGGTGAGCCAGGGTCTGATGATGCACTCAGACAGTGTCCAAAATGTGGACGGGTCAGCTTTCTCCTCCCTTCCTCTTCCCACTTTTTCTCCTCCTCCTCCTGAGGTGGTTGCTGAACCCATGAGGGTATGAGCTATACCGTCAGGATGGACAAGTTGTAGAGAATGTAACAGACTGCCATGAATTAGGACACTCACTGCAGGGAGTACTGTAGGGTTCCTCCTGAGAGATCTAAACATGGCGGTGGAAAGCTTGCTGAAACAGTGGATTGGCACAAAATGAATGTGTCACGGCCTCTACCAGAATAGTGGGGATTCGTCATCATGATGTGCTGAGCATGGTTGCGCGCTAACTGAACAGGAAGTGAGTTGTGGTTTCGATACATGTCAGAAAGTAGGTGCCCACAAAGCCAAATGACTACACCATGGGGAAGCTATTATCTTGGTAAAGCCATGTGCATGCTCCTCCTGGCCAATTAACAGCCAGCCAGCGTGAAATCGCAGTCGGGGCCGATCATGGTCGGTGGTCTATTTCCCGACCGCTCCCGGGCCCGCCAACCACGCCCGCCTGCCAAGCTGAAAATTTAGGCCTAGATGTAGGTAGGAAAAGTGCTCACTGAAGGCTCTAGGTGGGTAAGGCCTCCTGCTGAGGGTCCTCCTGCCCCTGCAAGCAGCTTGTCTTCTTTCATGTCTCTGTTCCATCTTCATCTGCTGCTGCAATTCAAAGAGGCTACAACTATAGTCCCCATGACTGGGAGCAAGTGGTGTACTCAGCACTTGTGCTCAGCTTGCAACAGCAACCAATGCCCTCCCAACATCCAGTACTACTCCGTGCAGACTTTACAACATTTTTGAACTCCACAAACTCAGTAAGAGCCAGTAGATAGTAATAAGCAATCAACCTGCAAGTTGGATGATGTTGCCTTTAAATAGTGCTGGTGGGGTTTCCCTTGTGCTGTTGAACACATTTTCACCTCTTTGTGGTTAAGAGAAGGGTGCTAACTAGGTTGACCGGTTAGGGTCAAATCAGAATTAGAACATTACAAAAGTGCTACAGTTCAAAAGTAGTCATTAGCTGTGAAGCACTTTATGACATCCTGAGGTCATGAAAAGCACTAAAGTTTTTTTTTATTCAAATAGCTTTGAAATGTAAGATCTTAAACTGGCTAAAAGTGAATCATCTTAAAATGTGGTTACTTACCCTTTCTTTTTATATACATGGTCCTTTTCAGCATCATTGCTAGCTCTACATCAGTAATAGTCCAGCATTGGAAGGAACTGCTGCAGACAGAAATTACTGAGGCAAAATGACAAATTTGCTTTAAGAAATAGTTTGGTGAAGTGTTGTGCACTGGTTCTTTTGCCACAGTTAAATACCACTTTGTTGTATAACATATATACCTAGCATACTGAGGGAAAATAAAATCACTTTATGTTCCTAAAGTTCAAATAGTATCTCCTTATGTTTGTTTAAAACCAGTGTAACATGTGGAACAAAAATAAACGTATAAAGATAAACATATATCCTGTGAAAGGGAATTACTCTTACATAATTTTATGGATCTTTGTAACTTCAGGAAAACCCCAGGGATGTACTTCTGAATAAAAGTTCACTGATTCACCACTGCTACGATAGTTGGTGCTATACACATAGACCGAGGTCACTTCTCACTCTCTGAGCTAGGTGGTGCTGTTTTCGGAATCTATAAAAGTTAGCTTCTCAGTATAGCAATTCACCTCTATCTGCTTGGAGCATTTCTTTTCCAAAGTATTCAACAAATGCTGTATTTGTTTGCATGTGGAGTAATTATTTTCTTATGGAAACATTATTTAAAATAAAATCATGATCAGTGCATTAAGATTGGATAATATGAATTGAAAAAAAAAGTAGTGAATGAGGTATAAATGCTTAAATGAACCAAGTAACCCTGAAATGTAAAGCGTAGTTTTACTGAGAGTTGTACAAATAATAATTTTGACATTAAGCTCATTAAACATTTTAACCTGTGTTCCAGTCAAAGATTTAATTGCCCACTTCAAATAATACCTCCAAGGGTGTTATTGAGAGTTGCCAATCATGTGAATTGCCAGTGAAGAATCAAATCAGAAAGACATTTAAGGATGAAGACGAACAATCATTAGTCTGAATTTCTATTCTGTATGATGAAAGAACATGGGACACAAGTAAAGGCTGGCACCACTGACAAGTGTAAATTTACATTTTATTTCAGTATTCCATGCTTGATCCTAATGTCTCTTGGTTAAATGATTTGCAATGTTAGCAATCGGAGGGATAAAGGGAGTGATTTGGATTCGGGCGGGAGCACAACATCTGGCATCAAATTGGCTGCCTATTTTACAGCCCATCTCATTTTCTTTTCCATTGAAGCTACCACTGAAGTTAAATTTCAGTCCCGTGCTTTAAGAATTAGCACTATTAGCACCAGCTAGAACAAAACTTGATAGATCTTCACAACTCATTAAGCCCTGACGAAACCTCAACTGTAACCAGAAAGCTCAAAAATTGCAGATTATAAACTGAAGTAAAAGTATAATCTTAAAGAATGTAATATCTTTGATGCGAGACTTTGAAAGTTTTATTGCAGTTCTTTCAAGAAGTCGTCTTGTGTGACAGAAGTTCTGCTTAACTGATTGTGATGAAATTCAAATAATATTAATTTTATGTATGGATTATCTGTACTCATGTGAAAATAATTAAGAGCACTCACTCACCACTTACGCAAAACAGAAATTTGCTCCAACAGCTCAGTTTCGAGTTCCTATCAATTCATCTCAAAACGTAACCCAAAAAACTGCCAGTGAGACAAATATATGAGGCCAAGAGCTGTGGATCTCCCTGTCCCTTCATCCACATCCACACGCAGCAATTACTCTGGCAGTAACACATGCAAAATAGCCTGTAAACATAAATCTGCCTTGTAAGTCATAAATGTTGTTATATCTGTTCCATGTGGTGGGTAAAATGGCTTCTGCCTCAATCCTTTACTCACAAATAAATGACATTAGGGATCATATGAATATGGCAAGACACAGTACACAACTGGCAAACATGCAGAAAGGCATTTCTCCATACATCTCCCTTTTTGTGAAAAGAAAGAAATGAATTGCATGCAGCTATCATTTGCAGTTGCAAGTTACCCATATATGCAGTCTATAAAGAAAGTCATCATGCGCAAACAGAAAACTTTTCATCCTAGTTTATCTCACTTTCGTCTGTCTCGACATATGCATTGCAAACATAATCTTTAAAGCGATCAGGTCTTCTAATGGTACGTGTGTGAGTTGTTTTTGATTGTTCGCCTGCCTGTTGTCCCTCACCGGGAAATGTCATTGCCATGGCGAGTGTTGCTGCTGATCCACTGCATTTTTTTTGGAAGCAGCTGACCTCTGGGACTGATGGTCACTCGGTTCTTTGTTCAGTTGGCGAAATCAACTCTTTCTCATCAGCCCTCTGCTGTGAAGGAGCAGCTTCTCCAGTTACACATATATGTCTGTGGTTGCAGCGATATATCTGGTTGTTCATTTTCCCTGTGTGGGATCGAGGTGATAACTGCTTTACACACAGTCCAAGTTGTCAAGTGTCAAGACTTTTGACCAGTGCATTGAATGTTTGCACTCTCAGCTTTCCAGATTTTTTCACTGCTACCATGGGCGGAATTTTACATTCGGCATGTGGGGGTGGGTCCGACATGCTGGAACGTAAAATGACGTGCAATGACGTCAGATGCACGCCCGCCGATAATTGAAAGGCCTATTAAGGCCATTAACGAACTAATTATTTTCAAATTTACGCTGCCCATCCAACCTAACGGTTGGTGGGCAGGCGAAAAGGCCAAGCGGCCTTTACGTGTTTTAGGAAACCTCACCCACAAGCGGGATGAGGTTTCCTAAAGCTATTACAACTTAGGGGACATATTTCATTAAATTTTTACTGTATTTAATTATTTTTTTAACAATCGCTTCAATCTCCCTGAGGCAGCTCTGTGCCTCAGGAAGATTGAAGCGCTCTTTCGCGTGCATGCTCGAAAGAGCGCTGGACCCGACTCTCCCTCCTCTCCCCGCCCGCACAGATGGTGCTCAGTGCTACCGTCTGCGTGAAATCGCGGTGCGGAGCTGATCGCGGGCAGCAGTCGGCTCCGCGACCACCCCCGCCCGCTCCCGCCAAGCCCACCCAACCAATGAAAAATCCTGGCCCATGTTGCTAATCCAGTCTTGAGGAATTGTCATTTTCTTGATTGCTCCCATCTTTTCAAGCTCCTCTATCTTGTCTTTCAGTCTGGACTTGAGGGCAGCTGGAACTCTCCTTGGAAGATACTGAGTTGGCCTCATACTCTCATCTAATTCAAGATGATATTCATCAGGAAGACATCCAAGATCTGTGAAAATATCTTTGCACTTTGTCAGGCTTCAGCAGTTTATGGCTTGGTGCCTTGCAAAACACAGCAATCTCCTCTGGTACAAGGATGGTTACCAGTCCAAGCTTTTGACTTGTTTCAGCTGAGATGAGGGGATTTTGCTGAGTGTCTACTATCTGGAACTGTAGATCTTCTTTCTTCCCATTGCATTGGGCTCTCAGCTTAGTTTTCCCTCTTGGGGTGAGCATCGTTCCATCATAAGGCCTCACCTTTACCTTTGATAGCTTCATTTTTGGGTTACCACCTAGAGCACTTCACATATGTCTGCGAAGCTTATGATGTTGCATGTAGCACCAGTGTCTATCTGGCATTTTACATTGACTTGACACGCTCCTAGTACAGGCAACCGTGTACAAAGGCATTTCTCCAAACAATCTCCACTCTTTCCTCCTACCAGTTCAAGAGATAGAACTGATGTCATTCCCAGACCAAAAGGTATTGTTACGACCAGTGCCCGGGCATGGTTACCCCAGATTGTTATGCTCCCGGGTGAGGAGAGATGAACTGGCTCCCCTTCTTTATTCAACACCCTCGGGAGATCGCAACAATGTTAATTTAAAAAGGATCCCTTGCCTTGTGAACACCTTTTCCCGGTTCAAATGTATTTATGTTTCAAAAGGAGCCAATTTAACCAGGCTTTCAACACACACATACACACAGATTAGAAATGAGAAGTGAGTCCAGAAACAGAAGTTAAAAAAGATATACAAGTCAGTCTTTGGCTTGTCCGTGAGGAGTAGATGGTGAAATGTTGCGGCTGTTAAGTTGGATAATTCAGGTAGAGCTGACTTTGGCAGCTGAACAGTTGGTTTGGAGGCTCTTGGTACTGTAGATTAGCTGAAAGGAGTTGTCCTGTTTCCTTGTCAACTGTGGCTTTGCTGACTTGTGACTTGCTTCTAGCAATCAGAGAGAGAGACTTTTTTTTACCTGCAAGCACAGAAATGCCTAGCTGATGTTCTTCAGCTGTGATCTTCACAGTACACACTAACACAGCACACACTAACACAGCACACACTAACACAGCACATACTAGAACAACAGACTAACACACAGGGACCAGGGTTGCAACTGGCTTTTTAACTCTGTTTTTTATGTATTTTTGGAAGGGAAAAAACAAACACGTCTCTCCCCCAGAAACGGCTTTCTTTCAACTCACATCATGTCCACAGTCTGGGATATAACTCATCAGGAGGTGGTTTCTGCTGAGATGGTAATCAGCCTCCATTACCTCCACAACCACGGGAGATTACAGTTTAGTTTCTGCATTGCATCTCTTCTTTTGAAGTGTCTCTGTCTGAAGTACGCCTTGACACCCTTTTAGGTGCGACATTCCATTCTCACTGGACTAGTTGGTGAAGTGTAATCCACACAGGAATTTTCCAGCAAGTGGTTACTTTTCAGTCCCAGCCGGCTTTTGTTTGTAGGTCTTTTTTAAAAAAAACACATGCCTTACTTAAAAGTTCAATATGTCCGTAAGTAATTCAAAGCTACGATCTGTGGTTATGACAGTATGAACTGAGTTTCTTCACGGCACAGTAGAATAGCACAAAATAGCCTGAGGGGTGGTGAGAGGACGTCCTCATCTCAGGGCACAGATTTGCACACATTTATGAGCACATACTCATTCAAATACCTGTTTTTACTAAAAAGAAATCAAGCAATGCTGCAATAGGCTGCAGGAAATAAAGAGAAATTGGATTTTTGAGAAATTGGATTGACCAGAAACTGAACTGGACTAGCCATATAAGTACTGTGGCTGCAAGAGCAGGTCAGAGGCTAGGAATCCTACGGCAACAACTCACATCCTGACTCCAAAAAGCCTGTCCACCATCTACAAGACACAAGTGTGATGGAACACCCCCCCATTTGCCTGGATGAGTGCAGCTCCAACAACACTCAAGAAGCTTGACACCATCCAGGACAAAGCAGCCCGCTTAATTGGCACCCCATCCACAAACGTTCACTCCCTCCACCACCGATGCACAGTGGCAGCAGTGCGTACCACCTACAAGATGCACTACAGGAATTCACCAAGGCTCCTTTGACAGCACCTTCCAAACCCACAACCACTACCATCTAGAAGGACAAGGGCAACAGATTCATGGGAATGCCACCAACTGGGAGTTCCCCTCCATATCACTCACCATCCTGACCTGGAAATATATTGCCATTCCCTCACTGTTACTGGGTCAAAATCTTGGAACTCCCTTCCTAGCAGCACTGTGGGTGTAACTACACCACATGGACTGCTGCGGTTCAAGAAGGCAGCTCACCACCACCTTCTCAAGGGCACTAGGAATGGACAATAAATGCTGGCCCAGCCAGCAAAGCCCACATCCCATGGATGAATTTTTAAAAATGCCAATAAACCTGAAACTGATCAAAAACAGAAGATACAGTGTGGAATTTTACCATGTTTTATCTCTAAACCAAATTTTGGGGTTCGTCAGGATGCCTCAAAGTGCTTCACAGCTAATGAAATAACTTTGAAGTAAAAACAGAAAATGCTGGAAATAGCAGGCCAGGCAGCAACTGTGGAGGGAGAAACAGTGTTAATGTTGCAGGTTGTTGATTGACCTTTTACCAGAACTTGAAGTACTTTTGAAATTTAGTCAGCGTTATTTGTCGGCAAATGCAGCAGCCAATGTGCAGTCAACAATGTCTCCCAAACAGTAATAAGATTAATGACCATTTTCTTTTGTGTTTTTGGTGATATCAGCTGAGGGGTAAATATTAGCCATGCCACTGGGTGAAATGCCATTGATCTTTTATGAAATGAGCAATTGGATCTTATTTTTTATCTGTCTGAGGGCAGATAAATGTCTTATGATGGCACTCCTTTTAATGTCTCATGATGGCACATCCAACAATGCAACACTCCCTCTTTACTATGCCAAAGTTTAGATTATGCGCTCAAGTCCAGGAGTGAAATTTGAACTAAGCTTCTAAATAAGCCTGCTAAAAGTCTGTTGTCATTTTTATGATTAAAAATCTGTGATATTTTTCTCTGTGAATTATCCCTAACAGTTTCATAAATAATTTTGTTAATAAACATTTTATGTATTTGCTTAAAAGTAATGCAGAGATGAAAATATCAGTATGATATGTATATTAATCCTTTGTAATGGTTTCTGCCATCCACTGCTGCAAGCTAATGTTCAAAACTGTCACCTGATAAAGTACATAACTTTGCCTGGCCAATGTGGTGACAACAGCAGGCTAGCTATCTTAATGATGATAAGTATCCTAAAATCTTAAAAACTTTTAAATAGTAGGAAAGTGGCTAAACATTTTGAGCACTTTATGAACTACTTGTATTTAACAGTTACATACAGCCTGTGACATCCTTTTCAGATGAATCTATTACTAGATGGTTGACTTTAACATTACTAAAGAGTTGCCATTTAAATGGCAAATTATTATATTACCAATTGCTTTACAGTTATTTTGCATGCAAATTGAATTCTATTTTTGAAATGCTCCTGAATATTTAAATACTACATTCAATGCAAGAGTATTAATAAAATAGATTCCCCACGGTGAAAAGGTCACCAAGTCAAACTGTAGCAATAATCAATCTAGAAATCTAATTCAAAAGGTAAAATGTAAATGAATCTAGTTACTCCATCTAGCCTTAAGTAATATGTACTCAAATTAATTTCTCATTAACAGCTACTGATAAACATGTATTAATTTTAGACGTCTGGCCTTAATTTGAATATTTAATTTTTGTCTTCAGTGGCAAACAAAAATTCAATTGTCTGTAGAAGAAATAGAAAATAAAACACTGAACAAAAATATATCACTGTCTAAGATCATCCCAAAAGCTCCAAAATAGCCGCTGTATGGAAATGATCCTTTTACTGTGGCAAAGTAAGTTCAATTATTATTACTTATTGAATACCTGCATACTTGGAAGGCATGGTACATTAAATTGTATTCCAAATGTATCAGCAAAATATTTAAAACAATACTTCCTTGCAACCAACTGAAAAATATATTCCGGTCTAAAAAGTTCTGATTGTTTATTTTTTGGCTTGTGGTCAGGTAATTGCAGCCCAGGGGCCTGGAGTAATCCTCAAGGATTTACTAGAAGAGCTGCTCCATTTATCTTATTGTTCAAAGTGTGTTACTCCAGTTAAATGTATTAATTTCATGCTTCTGTGTGCCAAATATAGCATGAATGGAATCGGAATGCATTGTAATTTACTGCAATGTAGCCCTGTTTTTTTTTAAAAATGAGATAAATTGATTGATACAAATTATGCAAATATAAGTATGAAAGCTATCATTAAATAACATTACTATTTCACAGTAACATGTACCCTGAAATCTCTCTTTTGTCCTTAAGTGTGCATGTATTTTATAATCTTCAAAAGCCAACTCATTTTGAGCATTATTATTAAAGATACTTAATTATGCAGTATAACAGAGACCATAAAAATGAAAGAATGCCTGTTGGACATTTAATTGCATTAGTTAGAAATTACATCAGCAACATGGTTTCTCAGGAGATCTCTTAATTAATGGATGCAATATAGAACTTCATGACCACAATGTCCTGCCAACAGTTTACTCTGACTTTTAGAGCAAATTAGTTTTAAAATTCATTCATGGGATGTGGCTTCACTTGCAAGGCTAGTATATATAATCCATCCCTAATTCCCTTGGATTCATCAGCTGTCCGCCTGGCCACTGTAGAGACAGTCAAGAATCAACCATGTTGGTGTAGGACATATAGGCTAGAACAATTAAGGACAGCAGGTATCCTTTGCTAAACAACATTAGCGAACTGGTTTTTATGAAGATCGGGTAAGGACATCAGAGAAGCTTCATGGTCACTTTTACTAGTGATAGATTTTTATTTACAGATTGTTTTTATAAACTGAACTCAAATTCTCCAACTGCTACAGTGTGAGTCAAACTCACCTTCTCTGGATTTTTTTGTCCAAGTGCCTGGATTACTGATCTGATAACATAGCCACTATACTTCCACATCCAATTAGTAAGGGCAGATACATGTATGTTTCTATATGTAATGCATGGACTTGAGTACTTTAAATGCAAAGAAATGCACAGCACACTGAGTGGTAAAATATAAACCTTCATTTGTACTGATGACCTTAATATAACCAGTATTAACCACATCGCACCCAAGAAATTCAAGCATGCCCAAAAGTGAGGAGTCAAGGTTGTAATGGGAGGGGTGGGGCTGAGGTAGGGGCAGTGACAATTGTGAGGAATCGATGACTGACAACAGCCCACATGGTTTTAACATACGGTCAGATCGTATTCAGGTGAGAGTATTTTAAATACTTATCTAGTTGGTTGCAGCTTTGCAGTGGTTCCTTTACGGACCACTTATTTGGCTCCTTGTAGACTTGGTTGTCCTGAATGCAGTGAGTGAATATGCAAAGGATCTAACAAATGTTTCAGGCATGGACCCTGGATCCCTAATGCTTTGCCGACACAAACATAGCAGGCAGCATACTTCTGGCTCATGATGGGAAAGCGCCTCCTGCCCACCATATTGGAGGCTTAGGAGGACCTTTGTTATCCAATAATGGGGCTTCTGGGGTTTAATTTCTATGCCCATTATGATGAAAACTATGTCTTTTGGATTTTTTTTCTGTCTATTAGGTGTGGAGCCAGTCATTTTGCACCTGTGGGGAGTGACCACTGGTTGACTGGAGATTGTAACATTTAAGATACAGAATGTACCCAGTCTGGATACATCAAATTCTGTTTAGGAACATGGGTGGAACCCTGTTGGGAAATATTAATAGGGCACACAGATCAGTTCAAGGGGAAGAGTGGCAGCAGCCCATGGAGACCAGATGGAGAGAAAGGTCAGCTCCATGCAACTGGGAAGTGCTGCTGTGCTGCTGATGGGACTGGGGGTTCAGAGAAGCCCCAGGAGCCATTGGTAGCTCTGTGCTGCTTGGAGTTGGAGCTGAAGGGAAGCCCTGGTGCAGTGATTGCTCCGTGCTGCTGAGGAGATTGGGCTTCGGGAATGCCCAGAAGCAGCTGTTGGCAGCAGTGTGGCTGAGAAGCTGGGACCAGAGCAGTGTTTAAATGCTAGACTATAGCCTAGCAATCTACAGGTCAGCTCAGGTGGAAAAGAAGACCAAGAAGGCAGAACCTTGGAGCTGATTTGAGAGAAATCTGGAATAGTGTGCCTTTTGGATTAAGATTGTACCTGTGGAACTCAGGCAGTAGAGAAAAGCTGACGTTGGCTGGGGATCAGACTAGCTCTTTGAAGGAACAGAGCTAAAGTTTCTCATGAGGAAGATAGAGTTTTAAATAGTTTTTGTGATTCACAATGATGACTGATGTCTGGGTGGGTTGCTGAGAAAATTCTTGGTTGTGTCTGCCATTTACTGTGCAGTTAGCAGTGTTCCGACCACATAATTCATACTTACCTCATGTTAATTATGGATGTTAAAGTGTAAAATAGATGGTGTTTAATGTTTGTTTTGTTGACTTTTGTATAATAAAGGTTCTTCCATTTGTTTAAAACCGCGGAATCATGTGGCTTTATTCTCTTAGCAAGTAACTGAAATTTCAGATTTCATCTACTTTAACAACAAATTGGGTTGTAACCAAATTTGGGGGTCTTGTCTGAGACAAGAACAAAATTTGGAGATCTCGCTTGGGATTGTAACACCATATGCCTTGCCCAAACAATCATACTATCTTTTTTTCATTAATTTATCACAGAAAGGATCACTCTGGATTGCAAGAAACATAAGTTATTTTTAGCAACTCCTATATTGTTAAGTAAAGTGGCTCCCATCTCTCTGAAGATTTTGCCTGACATTTTGAGAATCTGGTTAGTTAACTCTGATTTAAGCAAAATAATTAGGCAGTCAGGCATTTTGATAACTTGTCATAGAGCTCATTTACATTTCCAGCTTTGTGACATGCTTTTGCACTCATGAACTAAAATACACATGTGGCCTTGCTGCTCGTGCTAGTAGGTGGGTACACACTCCAGTTGGTTTCTTCCTGAGGTATCTTTTCTAAATTACAGTACCAGTAAATCACAATGTAGAACACTGGCACTGTTACCAATTCTAAAATGCATTTGTTCAGAGCACTGATTTAGTATTTCTACACACCGATTGATGAGAGGCAAGGTATTCCTTGTATTTAAATTATGTAAATGAGAAGGTTTGAATAACCAAAATGTATTTGATGCTCTCAGAATTACACAAATGGCATAAACTAAACCACATAATTACCCGCTGCAAAATGGACAGACAGCTGGTTGTACTCTCCTGTGATTCATGTGATTGCAATACTCATCATTTCAGATATTATTCATTAAAAACTACTTACTCTCAATGGCTCAACAGTGGTGCCAATAAATTGATTGTATCCCTGATAGTGTGGAAGTTGTACCTTTTCCATGTTTTGTCCAAGGAATTAACAATTATCCAGAAGCAATGATCTACTTCCTGGATTTAACATGAGGCCAAATTCCTGATGGGCTGCTCCTGACAAGGAATAACCCTCGTAGCGAGCACTGAATCACTGAATTGTTACAGTGCCGAAGGAGGCCATTCAGCCCATCGTGTCTGCACTGACTCTGCAAATGAGCATTATGACTTAGTGCCATTCTCCTGCTTTTTCCTTGTATCCTTGCACATTGTTTCTATTCAAATAATCATCCAATAGCCTCTTGAATGCCTCAATTGAACCTGCCTCTACCACACTTCCAGGCGGTGCATTCTAGACTGGAACCGCTCAACGTGTGAAAAAGTTTTTCTCACATCACATCTGCTTCTTTTGCAATGCTTCCAAGTTTCATATCATCTGCAAACTTTGATAACATATATCATTAATATATGTCAGGAAAAGCAAGGGGCCCGATACCGACCCCTGGAGAACTCCACTACAAACCTTCCTCCAGCCCGCAAAATATCCATAGACCATTACTCTCTGTTTCCTATTACTCAGCCAATTTTGTATCCACGTTGCTACTGTCCCTTTTATTCCATGAGGTATTAGCTTTTCTCACAAGTCTGTTGTATGGCACTGTATCGAATGCCTTTTGAAAGTCCATTTACACCACATCAACAACATTACCCTCATCAACCCGCTCTGTTACCTCTTCAAAAAACTCCAGCAAGTTAGTTAAACATGATTTCCCCTTTAGAAATCCATGTTGGCTCTTCCTAATCAACCCTAATTTTTCCACGTGACTACTAATTCTATCCTGAATAATTGTTTCTAGAAGCCTCCCCACCACTGAAGTTAAACTGACTGGTCTGTAATTGCTGGGCTTATCCTTACAACCATTTTGGAACAGGGGCATAATGTTTGCAATTCTCCAGCAAGTCCTCAGGCACCTCCCCTGAGTCTACAGAAGACTGAAAGATTATGGCCAGTGCCCCTGCAATTTCCACTCTCACTTCCCTCAATATCCTTGGATGCATCTCATCTCGGTGCCTTGTTTACTTTAAGTACCAACAGTTTATCCAACACTTCCTCTTTATCAAGTTGGAACCCTTCTAGTGACAGAGTTTCCTCCTCTGTCATCATGGCCTTGGTAGCATCTGCCTCCTTGGTAAAGACAGATGCAAAGTATTCATTTAACAACTCAGTCATGCTCCCTGCCTCCATGTATAAATCCCCCTTTTGGTCCCTAATCAGCCCTAAGCCTCCTCGTACCACCTTTTTACTATTTATGTGCCTAAAGAAGACTTTGGGATTCCCCTTTGTGTTGGCTGCCAGTCTTTTCTCATAATCCCTCTTCACTTCTCTAATATGCTTTTTCACCTACCCTCTGAACCTTCTGTATTCCGCTTGCTTCTCAATTGTATTTTCTATCTGACGCCTGTCATAGGCGTACTTTTTCTTCTTTATCTTAATTTCTATCTCCTTTTTCATCCAAGGAGCTCTGGATTTATTTGCCCTACCTTTCCCTTTTGAGGGAATATACCTTGACTGTGCCTGAACCATTTCTTTTTTTGAAGGTAGCCCATTGTTCAACTACAGTTTTTCCAGTCAACCTTTGGTTCCAGCCTATCTGGCCCAGCTCCATTCTTGCCAATTGAAGTCGGCACTTTCCCAGTTAATTATTCTTACTCTGGATTGCCTATTATCCTTTTCTACCATCATCCTAAACCTTACAATACAATGATCACTGTCTCCTAAATGTTCCCCCAGTGACACTTGATCTACTTGGCCCACCTCATTTCCAACAGCCAGGTCCAACAGTGCATCCTTTTTTATTGGATTGGACACAAACTGCTGTAGAAAATTCTCCTGAACACAATCTAGGAATATTTGCCCCTCTCCACCCTTTACACTACCACTGTCCCAGTCTACATTCGGGTAATTAAAATCCCCCGTTATAACTACTCTATAATGTTGGCATCTCTCTGTAATTTCCCTGCAGATTTGTTCCTCTACATCCTTCTCACTAATTGGCGGTCTATAGACTACACCAAGCAATCTAATTACACCCTTTATGTTCCTTAGCTCTAGCCAAATTGAACCCTCTGGGCCATCCTCTTTCTCCAGCAATTCAATGTTCTCTTTAACCAATACAGCCACCCCTCTTCCTTTTCTATCTTTGCTGAACACCTTGTACCCAGGAATATTAAACATCCAGTCCTGCCTTTCCTTGAGCCAAGTCTCTGTTATCACTACATTATATTTCCACATGGCAATCTGCGCCTGTAACTCTCCAATATTATTTACTATACTCTATGCATTCACATACATGCACAGTAATCCTGATTTAGACTTCATTACTTTCTCCCTTACTCTGACTCCAACTGTTAATTTAATATTCTCTATACTGGTGCTATCTAACTCTCCCATATTTTGTGCACTCTGGTATTCCTCTCTAATATTCTCTCCTGGTTCCCACACCCCTGCTGAGTTAGTTTAAAGCCCCCCTCAACAGCACTAGCAAAATGTGCTGCAAGGAACTCAGTCCTAGCTCTGTTCAGGTGCAACCCGTCTGGCTTGTATAGGTCCCATCTTCCCCAGAGCCAGTCCCAGTGTCCCAGGAATCTAAAACCCTCCCTCCTGCACCATCTTTCCAGCCACGCATTCATCTGCATTATTCTCTTATTTCTGTACTCATTTGCATGTGCTACTGGGAGTAATCTGGAGATTACTACATTTAAGGTGCTGCTTGCTCATTTTCTACCAAGCTCCCTAAATTCTGATCGCAGGACCACATCCCCCTCCTATCTAAGTCATTGGTACCAACATGGACCATGACCCAAAGTGTCCTGCAGTCGCTTGGTGACCCTTGACTCTGGCACCAGGGAGGCAACATACCATCCTGGAGTCACGTTTACGGCTGCAGAAATGCCTGTCTGTTCCCCTAACTAATGACTCCACTATCACTTTTGTTCTTCCTCTTCTTTTCGTTCCTTCCTGTATAGCAGAACCGCTTGTGGTGCCAAACCTAGTTCTGACTGCACTCCTCTGAGAAACTAGTGCGCTCACCAGCTTCCAAAACAGAAAACCGATTTGTGAGTGGGACCCCAGGGGACTCCTGCACTACCTACCTGGTTCTCTTGGACTGTCTGGCAATCACCCATTCCCTTTCTGCCTCCAGGCTCCTAAGCTGCAGTGTGACCACCTCTCTAAACGTGCTAACCACGTAGCTCTCAGCCTCGCAGATGTGCCACAGTGACTCCAGCCACTACTCGAGCTCTGAAATCCAGAGCTCAAGTTTCTGCAGCTGGCAGCACTTCCTGCACATGTCTAGGACATTGGTAGCATCCATGACTTCCCACATATTATACGCTGCACATTCCACTCAAGCGAGCTGTCCTGCCATGTCTTAACTTTATTTTACTTTGATTTACATATATTACTTTATTACACTGGCCCCGACTTTCCCTTATTCCTGGATTTTCTCAATTAAATCCAAGTGTAGCTACTTCTTTAAAAATAATATGCTTTTTAATTTACAGCAATTTAAAGACAGTCCCTAACAGCAGTTTCTATAACAGCCAATGAACTTACAGTTTTTCTGTGATGTCACTATTTGTTTTTTCTCACTCCCCTTTCAAGCTCAGCATGGGCTGGTTCCAAGCAGCTGACTGTTATGCCTCTCCGACTCCCAAAGTAAGTGTAGGCCTTAAGCCTCCATCCCAATTTATCTGCTCACGCTCCAGGCTGCTCCCACGTAGGTCCGCCACCTCTCCAACTCCCAAGGTAAGTCACTGGTTAGGAAAACACAGGCCTGCAGACCCTGATGTTCTATCTATTTTGTTTTATTCATTCATGGGATGTGGACTTCGCTGGCTGGGCCAGAATTTACTGCTCATCCCTAGTTGCCCTTGGGAAGGTGGTTGTGAGCTGCTTTCTTGAACTGCTACAGGCCATGTGGTGTAGGTACACCCACAGTGCTGTTAGGGAGGAGTTCCAGGATCTTGACCCAGCGACAGTGAAGGAAATGCGATATATTTCCAAGTCAGGATGGTGAATGACTTGGAGGGGAACTTCCATGTGGTGGTGTTCCCATCTATCTGCTGCCCTTTCATTCTACATGGTAGTGGTCGTGGGTTTGGAAGGTGCTGTCTAAGCAGCCTTGGTGAATTTGTGCAGTGCATCTTGTAGATGGTACACACTGTACGTCGGTGTTGGAGGGAGTGAATGTTTGTGGAACGGCTGCCAATCAAGCGGGGGCTGCTTTGTCCTGGATGGTGTTAAGCTTCTTGAGTGTTGTGAAAGCTGCACTCATCCAGGCAAGTAGGGAATATTCCGTCACACTCCTGACTTGTGCCTTGTAGACGGTCGACAGGCTTTGGGGAGTCAGGAGGTGGTTTACTTGTCACACGATTCCTAGCCTCTGACCTGCTCTTGTAGCCGCAGTATTTATATGACTAGTTCAGTACAGTTTCTGGTCAAGGCTGTAATGAGGCCAGGAGCTGAGTGACACTGGCGGAACCCAAACTGGGTGTCAATGAGCAGGTTATTGATAAGCAAGTGCCGCTCAATAGCACTGTTGATGGCCGCTTCCATTACTTTACTGATGAGCAAGAATAGACTGATGGGGCAGTAATTGACCGGGTTGGATTTGCCCTGCTTTTTGTGTACAGGACATACGTGGGCAATTTTCCACATAGCCGGGTAAATGCGATGTTGTAGCTGTATTGGAACAGTTTGGCTAAGGACGCGGCAAGTTCTGAAGCACAAGTCTTTGAGTACTATTGCTGGAATATTGTCAGGGCCCAGAGCCTTTGCAATATCCAGTGCCTTCAGCCATTTCTTGATATCACGTGGAGTGAATCGAAGTGGCTGAAGACTGGCATCTGTGATGCGGGGATCTACGGAGGAGGCCAAGATGGATCATCCACTCGGCACTTCTGGCTGAAGATTGTAGCAAATGCTTCAGCCTTATCTTTTGTACTGATGTGTGGGGTCCCCCACATTGAGGGTAGGGATATTTGTGGAACCTCCTCCTCCTCCAGTGGGTTGTTTAATTATCCACCACCATTCGTGACTGCATGTAGCAGGACTGCAGGGCTTAGATCTGATCCATGGGTTGTGGGATTGCTTTGCTCTGTCTATCACTTGCTGCTTATGGTGTTTGGCATGCAAGTAGTCCTGAGTTGTAGCTCCACCAGGTTGACACCTCATTTTTAGGTATGCCTGGTGCTGCTCCTGGATAGCCCTGCTGTACTCTTCATTGAACCAGGGTTAATCCCCTGGCTTGATGGTAATGGTAGAGTGGGGGATATGCCAGGCCATGAGGTTACAGATTGAGTCTGAGTACAATTCTGCTGCTGTTGCTGATCTGTTAGAAATTTATCCCATTTAGCACGGTGGTAGTGCCACACAACACAATGGAGGGTATCCTCAATGTGAAGGCGGGACTTCGTCTCCACAGCGACTGTGCGGTGGTCACTCCTACCGATACTGTCATGGACAGATGCATCTGTGGCAGGCCGGTTGGTAAGGATGAGGTTTATTTCACAGGGTAGAAAATCAAAGGCTGGAGGCCCACAATTTCCTGACCAACATTGCTGCAAGTAGCCCTTACTACTAGGAGGGCCTGATCGGGGAATCAGTCCTGCATCTCACACGGTAGCCCAAAACTTCCAGTCAGAGTCAGAACCCCTGTGCCTGACACTGATCAGACAGAAAACTACCCACTTACCTGGAAATGTAGAAAATACTCCCACTTCTGATCCATGATGTTGAAGAACTCCCTCAGTACAAGAATCCTCAGAGTTATGAAGAGAATCAGTGCAGAAGGTGCACCCCCTTTTTGGCCTGAATTTTTCAGTCGGCGGGCGGGAGCGGGTGGTCATGGAGCCGACTGCTGCCCGCAATCGGCTCCACTCCGCCATTTTACGCGGGCGGGCCAATTAAGGCCCACCCAGCATAAGGCGCAAGCAGTAGCGCTCAGTGCTACCTGTGTGGGCGGGGGGAGGAGGGAGAGTCAGGGCCAGCGCTTTTGAAATAAATAAATAAATGGTTTGAAAATTTAATTAAACATGTCCCCTCATGTGACTGTGTCACATGAGAATGGACATGTTTTTATATTTCAGAATTTTTAAAAATGTATTTAATAAAAGCTTTAGGAAACCTCATCCCACTCATGGATGAGGTTTCCTAAAAAATGTGAAGGCTGCTTGGCCTTTTCGCCTACTCAGTGACAGGCAGCGTAAACAATTACATTAGTTAATTTGTTAATGGCCTTATTGGACCGCCGAAAGAAACATCGCGATGACGTTGGGATGCACGCCCGACGTCATTGCGTGTCATTTTACGTGCCAGTGTGTTGGGCCCGCCCCCACACACCAACTGAAAAATTCAGGCCTTTATGACATTAGCTGCCGTAAAGTAACTTTAAATGTCCAGTGTGAATGTTAGTGAATGGGTGAGTGGATGATTGAGTGATTGGGTAGAGTGCTAGGGTGGGTGAGGTAAGTCGGTAAGTAGATACGTTGAATGAGGTAAATGGGTAAGTGATAGGTGTCAGGTGGGTGAGGTGGTAGGGTGCCAAGTGGGTAGGGTGGAGGGTGGCAGGTGGTAGAGTGACAGGGTGGCTGGTGAGTTAGTTGGTAGGGTGATAGGTGGTTAGTGTGGCAGGGTGGGTGAGGTGAGTGAGTGGGTAGGTGGGTTGGGTGTAGTCAGCTGGAGCAGGAGGGGTTAGCAGGTCACGAGCTAGACATGTCGGGTATGGGGGAGTTGGGTGTTCAGTGGGGGAGTGAAGAGGTTAGGCGTGGGAATCAGGTGTCCATAGGGTGTATTCGGAGGGTGACAGGGGTCAGTTTGATAGTTAACTAGGATTTTTCTGTCTAATATTTCCTGGGTAACGGTCAGAAGTCTCCAAATCTAACTCAGAGTTGGAGGCCTTGTCAGGGAGTCTCAGGAAGCAGGGGAATTGCCTATTGGAAATTCAAACTTCCCAGGCAATTCCCACAGAGTCAGCGCATTGGGACTTCCGTGGAATCCAGAAAGGCATCTTGGGCGTTATGTCTGGTGTCCAACGATCTAGAAAATGGAAAATCTGGGCCTATATTTCTGAAATCTCTTCAAAGTGACAAATATTACCACAAATAATTGGAATGGTAACTAAAGCCAGCAACATATTTATTTACGGTTAAATTAAAGGAAGCTCCGAAATTTGACACATAGGAATATGAAAGTACTTAATGCATCAAATACCCTTTATAAGAACAACTTCAGAGAGAATGTCAAAGGTTCTTTGGATTCTATAAACAAAATCCTGGTTTGTAGCAAAGGAAATTCAGACAGTTTCATTTTCTCATAATTCTTTTTCTATCAATATTTTATCCTGTAACCTTCAGTCAGGTATCAAAATTCAGCCTTTCATCTCGTCGACTAGCAGAATTTAGAAGAACTCTAGCACTTCAGGTATTAAAATCAATACTACCATTTGCTCATTTTGAAATAAATTTTCCTGGAAAAAAATATTAACTGAACTTCATAGGTAAATATAATTCAAGAAGTCCAAGACACAATGTTATGTAATCCTGGAAAATGGAAATGGTTTGAATACTGTTGTCTTGGAAACAAATCTATATAATTGAGCAACATTTATTTCCTTCACGTCAAAGGGTGCAAATTATGAATTAAATCAGGAAAATAAATCCACTTGATCAAAGGGAACAGTCTGATTTTTACAAAGTGAAAGTTTGTTACATTAATGTTGTTCCTCATGTTCATTAATGTCATAATAAGATATTCTGCCTGGTAATCAAGTTGAGATTTTCTGTTTCTGCAGAATCTTAGTGCTTCTTTACTGCGTAGAACCTCAGCCCCCTGCTAAAAGGTGCTGTCATCTTCGCAGTCCTTCCGACTTGAAGGTCTTTTGTATTTTCTGGCGGGGGCCTTTTCTCACAGTCCACACAACAAGAAAAAAGAATAAAGGAATGTAGGAACAGGAGTAGGCCATTCAAACCCCCTCAAGCCTGCTCTGTCATTCAACTAGATCACAGCCGACCTGTACCTCAACTTGGTTCGACAACCCTTAATATCCTTGCCTAACAAAAACCCTTCAATTTTGGAATTTTCAACTGAAATGGAGGGATTGTGGATGAAGATTGGCTGCAATATATCTCAGAAATCTGTGGTACCATGTGTGGCTAGCAGTCTCTCCGCTGTGTGGTAAAAGAATTGCAAATCTCAATCCTAAATAATTGCTCCTTCCGTAATAAATATACCGTATATCAACTATTATAACAATTAATTTTGTTGTCTTTCTGGCCACTTGAATTTGAAGTGGCTTCTGTTTTGCTAACTGTATATGTGGGATGAGAAAGTAACCCGTGCTCTGTTTTTATGGCAAAAATGAAAAGAAATATGTAAGATCAAATATTTCTATCTATTTGGATAGATTTACAAACCTGTCCATATATAAGTACATGTATTTTACACTCCAGTCACTTCTGACACCAAATCCTTGAAGCGTTGAAGGAGCAGGGAGCTAGCACAACTGTTTCCGATAAAGTTTCTGGCCTTCCACCTGTGTTATGCTAATCACTTAAGGGGAAAATCTTTATCATGGGCCTATCATGTGGTACTTATCAAAGGCATTTTAAAAATCCCAGTATATGACACCTACTGCATTACCTTTGTCTACTCTTTCCATTATTTCTTCAAAGAATTCTGTTGGGTTAATAAAGCTTGAAGGACAAGCAGCCCGCTTGATTGGCACCACATCCACAAACATTCACTTCCTCCACCACCGTTGCACAGGAGCAGCAGTGTGTACCATCTATAAGATGCACTGTAGGAATTCACCAAGGCTCCATAGACAGCACCTTCCAAACCCACGACCACTACCGTCTAGAAGGGCAAGAGCAGCAGATAGATGGGAACACCACCACCTGCAAGTTCCCACTCACCATCCTGACTTGGAGATATATCACCATTCCTTCACTGTCGCTGGGTCAAAATCCTGGAACTCCCTTCCCAGCAGTACTGTAAGTGTACCTACACCGTATGGACTGCAGTGATTCAAGAAGGCAGCTCATCGCCACTTTCTCAAGGGCAACTAGTTACAGTCAATAAATGCTGGCCCAGCCAGCAAAGCCCAAACCCCGTGAATGAATTTAAAAAAAATTATTCTTTCAGAATCCATGCTTTTTTGTTATATTTTCTGTCTCTAGATGCTCTTCTACCACTTCTATTAGTATGGATTCCAATATCTTTCTCATTAAACTGACTGGTCCATAGTCCCCTGACCTGAAACAGCAATCTATTTCTTTACTTTGCAGAATCTGATGAACCTGTTGTGTCGGCTAACTTTTATCTGTTTTTCCCCAAATTGCTACATTGTTGAACAGCTAAAGTAAAGAAATATACCAATGCCTATTCTAGTTGTTTGAGGCAGACAATGCTGCAATTGGTTATTATTGCTGCAACAATTTTAAGAACAACAGTTTATCCAATCTCAAATTCAGGACATCTCATGTGTAAAAAGCAATGATTTCTCACTCATTCAAGTTTGGTTAATTTTGGAAATGCCTGAACTTAACATGCATTAACTGACCTAATGAATTCAACAAAACACATAAGAGAATTTTTGGGGTTTTACACCAGGTAATTTTCTAGGTTCAGATTCTCTGAATATTCTGCTGGGTGAACCATGGTTTGCTACCATAATATGCCTTTAAGTCGGTTATTTGTAAAAAGCCCAGGAGTTGAACATTCTTCACCATTGTATTTTGGCTCGGTGATATCATGCACCCTTATGTAATCTTTGTTAACTTAAGAAGGTAGTTGAATAAACATTTTCTGCAACTAAAATGCAGGCTAGAACTGGTCACCTGATTTAAACAATAAATAGATGTTGTTTTTGTATCTTCATACTCTTCCCTCAGAGAATAGTGCATCCAACAAAATAGGCTGAGTTATAAGCCCTGTATTGCTCTGTCTGGTGCGGAGGTCAGGTTGTCTGGGGCTTTTCTAAATGGGAGAAATGCACAGGTAGCTGACACAACAGGTTCATCAGTTTCTACGAAGTGAAGAAATAGATTGCTGTTTCATGTCTGGGAATGATAGACTAGTCAGTCAGCTCTACTTGCTCAATGCCTTCAGCAGACCCCATTTGGCATGCTGCATTCTGTTTTAGCTTAGATATATTGATCTTGGTGGGGATGCAGTCCAGATGCTGTAGTATTTTATTCGGAATGAAAAAGTGAAAATATGAGGGCAGATAAGATAAACTTGGGTTTGTATCCTCTTATGAGCAGTGATCTAAACGAGATGTTTAAGGTGATAAAGAGAGTTGATAGATTGGTACGGAAGAATTATTTACTCTAGTGGACCAATTCGGAACGAGCAAACATATTGTTAAAATTAGGCCTAGGCCATTTAGGAGTGCAGTCAGGAAGCACTTTTTCACACAAAGGTTCGTGAAAATGTTGAACTCTCTCTCTGAAAAGGCTGTGGATGTTGGGTCAACTGAAATTTTCAAAACCAAGACTTTATCTTTATCGAGGGATGTAGTGGAGGAGCAGTGCCAAGGGAGACATCTACAGACACCAGCGGCAGCGTTATTGGAGAGGCAGGAGCAGCGAAAGGGTCCATTCCCCACTAGGTAATTGGACATGTCACTTCCCCTAATTGGCTGGTCGCCACGGGAATCACGGTCGGCTGGCCCCTTCCTGCCTGCTCGGGAATCCTGCTGACTTCCGAATCCACCAGCAAGACCCCCATTGCCTGGATTAAATTCCACCTCGGTTTCTTCATGGAAACATTTCTTTTGTTGAGCACAAAGTGAAAAAGGAAGCTGTAACCACAACAGCTCTACCTGCACTTTAGAGATGTATCCATTCTTTGAAGTGTCAGGTTTGTGTATGTGGGCGTAAGGGGAGAGATAATTCCAATCAAGAATCACTATGGGAATCAGTTTGAATTAGTACATTCCATGTATATCTGCATCCCTTCCATGCCTATATAGAGATGTTCAAATCTGTCCCTTGACTAAAATGCCATAAGGCCAGAGAACCATAACAAAATGGCATAGCCTTTTTGTTTTTTTTTTAAATTTGTATGGCTGGGGTAGCAGTTATAAGATGAGTGCAGTTCCAACAACACTGAAAAAGCTCAACATCATCCAGGACAAAACAGCCTGCTTTATTAGCACCCCATCCAACACCTTAAATATTCACTCCCTCCACCACTGATGTACAGTTGCAGTGTAAGTACTATTTACAAAATGCACTGCAGCAACTCACCAAGGCTCCTTCGACATCACCTTACAACATGCAACCTCTATCACCTAGAAGAAAAAGGGAAGCAGGTGCATGGGAACACCTGCAAGTTCCCCTCCAAGTCACACACCATTCTGACTTGGAACTATATTGCCGATCCTTCATTGTTGCTGGTTTGGAAAATCCTGGAAATCCCTTCATAACTACACCATGGGACTACCTATACCACATGGACTGCAGTGGTTCATGAAGGTGGCTTACCGCCACTTTCTCAAGGGCAGTTAGGGATGGGCAATAAATGCTGGCCTGGCCAGCAACGCCCACATCCTGTGAACGAATAAATTAAATAAAAGTTTGATGTTAAGGTTAACAATCCATTCCATGGCTTCAGCTGACACAGTGTGAATGGTTGTAATGCCACGGGGAATGCATTTCTCAGGGCAGAAATTTAGTGTGTGGACAATGGTCTGAGCTGGATGGCCACAGTCACAAGTTGAGCTGTTCCTCATGTTCCACTTGAGGAGCAAGCGGCCACATTTTCCCTGGCCCATCCTCAAGCGGTTGAGGGTTGTCCAGATTTTCCATGAAAGTTTGAAACTCTGGGACTTCATATCTTGAGTCAGTTACCACATTGCGGTTGGTGATGTCTGTCATCAACCAGGAGGTGCGCCATCGAGACATGGGGCTGTTGTCAGTTTGTAGGGTGTGGCGTGTGTTCCAGTCGGGGTTACAGGATTTCGGAACGATGTGTGGGGTCTTTTTGAAGTCCTGTGTCAATGTGAGTGCTTCGTCAGCTGGTGATGTTCTTTAAGGAGGACGTTTTCTTTGTGGACATCAGGAGGTTCAATGTGTGCTAGCACAGGAAGCCACTTTAGCTGTTTGGTCTCAACATCCCAGAAATAATCTTCATGACTTCCCGGAGGTGGATATCTACCACATTTGGTTGGCGGCTCCTGAGCCAGTGGTAGAGCCTTTTTCCTCGTTGTTGGGTAGACCAAAGCGAGTGAAGCAGTGTGTAGTGTGTTGGCTCTGCTGCCCCAGGTCATACCCGCCAGTTTCCACATGAGATTCACTCTCATCTGACCTTGGCTCCGGTGTTCTGGAGGTGTTGCTGGTAGGTCAATGTAGGGTCAAGAGTGAAGCCAAGGTATTTTGGCGTTGGGTTGTGGATGAGTGGTCGGCCACAGGACTGGATATGATGTTCTTCATTGGCCTTTGAGTTAATCAGGTGGAAAGCTGAAATGACAGTCCTGGCAGTGGTTGCTTGAAGTCTCCAATTTCTGGAGTAGACGTCCAGAGATCTTAAGTGAGTGTTTTCTCAATGTCCTGAAGTTCTTTAGCCTGGAAAGCCAGAGCCAAGTTATTAGCATATGTGAAGAGCCATGACCTTGTGAAAGGGAGGTCACTGGTACGTAAGCGAAGAGAGCCGATGCAAAGACTGATCCCTGTGGGAGCCCATTGTTGATTATCCGTGGGCAGCTGATTTGATTACAAGGTGCACATCGAACTGCTCCGAGCAGGTTCTGACACTGACCCTAAACAATGAAGCTGGTTTCCAGAAAGGCCTGAAGATAGGAACTGGCTTTGTTGACTTATCCTATGCCTATGACACAGTGTGGCGCTTAGGCATGCTGCTGAAACTCTCCAAATTCATCTGCTGTGCATAAACCCTACAACTAATCAACTCCATGATCAGCAACCTTCAATTTTTGGTTGACTTACTGACATACTATTTCTACCACTGCAGGATTGTAAATATGTACTTTCTGTAATGGTAGCTTACATAGCCTTGGAGGTGAGAGCCAAAGGTCAGATATTGTCGTGAGTTCAATAACCAGGCTGAAGCTTTACTTCTTATTTTGGACTTTCTCTATATTTTCCTCTAGAAGACCACCTGGAACTGGATTATAAGGTCACTGCAGATAAAAGTTAATATTTATTTTGATAGAGTCATACAATAGTTACAGCAAAGGCGGCGGCTATTTGGCTCATTGTGTCTGTACTGGCTCTCTGAAGGAGCATTTGACCTAGAGCCACTCTCTTGCCTTCTCCCCGTAGCCCTGCACATTCTTTTCAGATAATAATCCAATTCCCTTTTGAAAGCCTCAACTGAACCTGCCTCCACCACACTCTCAGGCAGTGCATTCCAGATCCTAACCACTTGCTGTGTGCAAACATTTTTCATGCTGCCATTGTTTCTTTTGCCAATTACCTTAAATCTGTGCCCTCTAGTTCTTGATTTTTCCACCAACGTTTCTCCCTATCCACTCTGTCCAAATCCATCAAGATTTTGAATACCTCTAACAAATCTCCTCCCAACCTTCTCATTTCCAAAGAGAAAAGTCCCAATTTCTCCAATCTAGCCATGTAACTGAAGTTCCTGATCCCTGGGACCATTCTCATGAATCTTTTCTGAAACCTCTCTAATGCCTTCACATCCTTCCTAAAGTGTAGTGCCCAGAACAGGACGCAGCATCCAGTTGAGGCTGAAACACTGTTTTATACGGATTTAACCATGTTTTTCTACTCTATGTCCCTAGGGATAAAACCTAGGATGCAGTATGCTTTATTAACCACTCTCTCAACCTCTCCTGCCACCTTCAAAGATTTATGCACATACACACCAAGGTTCCTCTGCTTCTGCATCCCCTTTGGAACTTTACCCTTTATTTTACATTGCCTTTCTGCATTCTTCCAGCTAAATGAATCGCTTCACACATCTCTGCATTAAATTTCATCTGCCACTTGTTTGCTCATACCAACAACCTCTCTATGTTCTTTTGATCTTACCCGCCACACAATTTACAATTCTTCTAAGTTCCGTATCATCCGCAAATTTTGAAATTCTACCTTGTACGCCAAGGTCATTAATATATATTAGGAAGAGCAGGGGTCCTAACACTGACCCCTGGGGAACTCCACTACAAACCTTCCTTTAGTCCAACAAACAACCATTAACTTCTACTCTGTTTTCTGTCACTCAGCCAATTTTGTATCCGTGGCCAGAATTTTACGTTGATCGAGTGGACACGCACCTGACCCGAACGCATGTGAAATTGCACAGAATGATGTTGGGCGTGCGTCCCGATGCCATTATGCATGCGAGCAATATTGAGGTCGGTGGACATGCAAGAGAGTAGGAGCTGCGCCCACTGACAATTAAAAGGCCAATTAAGGCCATTAAAAACCCCATTGTTCACGATTTTATGTTGCCCGTGCAATTTTGCACTCACCGCACAGGCAAAATAGGCAGGCGGGCAGCCCATTTTAAACAAAACCTCATCCAAGGGCAGGATGAAATGTCTGAGGTGAAATATAATAAAAAAATACATAGTTGGGAACTGATGTTTTTTGAATTCTGCCATCAGGTGCTTGAATGTGTTGCATAGACACAGGTTGGTGCATTTTTTTCTTGTCTTTTAATCTGTCCAGGTCTGCAGCTCCCTAAGGCAGCTCTGCAGCAGCTGTCTGCCTTCAGGGAGCTCGCTAGAAGCACCCACCTGCACCCTAACTTATGTCAGTGCCCGTCCTCTTCCCACCCTCCTCGGCAGTGCTGAGGCTTTCTGGCTGTTAATTGGCCAGCCAGCATGAAATTGTGTTCAGGGGCCAATCGCGGGTGGAAGCACATTTTACGTCCGCTTCCAGGCCCACCAACTTGATGTGCACGCCAAGCATGAAGTTCAGGCCCATGTTCCTACAGTCCCTTTCATTCTATGAACTCTAACTTTTCTCACAAGTCTGTTGTGTGGCACTTTATCAAATGCCTTTTAGAAGTCCATGTACACCACATCAACGGCCGGGTGTCCCTGGAGAGGGAGCACGCGGTGTCTGCCGGCACCATCGAGGCCTTCTGTGCCCGGTGGGCACCGCGGGGACTGGGGTGTTTTGTTGACCCCTTTAATCACATTTTGGTTTAATGGTTGTAAGTTTCCTTTAAAGTTTTTCCTTGATTTTACAGCTGACCTGACTTAGGGGCTGTGCTTGATTTATCCCATGTTTTTGTTAATTTAGTTAATTGTTTTAACTCTACAAGAGTTACACCACATCAACAGCGTCACCATCATTAACTTTCTCGGTTACCTCATCAAAAGAAAATCAAGAAAGTTAGTTTTTTAGTTATTCTTTCATGGGATGTGGGCGTTGCTGGCAAAGCCAGCATTTGTTGCCCATCCCGAATTGCCCTTGTGCTGAGTGCTTTGCTGAGCCATTTCAGAGCTTAAGCAGTAATTGGTGTCACTGTGGTGCATCTGTGAGATTATAAATGTGGTCACCACAAAACTTAGGAGTATGTGGGGAGAGAGAGAATGGGTGACCATCAGGCTGTCAAGAAGAAACAGACAGTGCAGGAGTCCCTTGGTGTATCTCACCCTTCAACTAGTATCCAGCGAAAGCTCTGAAATTCGGAGCGTGAACAGCAGCAACTGATGACACTTACTGCACATATGGTTGTCCAGGATATGGGAAGCATCCGGAAGTTCTAACATGGCACATGATGTGTACTCGAGGGGTTGCAGCTGTATTGTCATTTCTAAGTCTATTAGATAATAAGTACTAGTATTAGTACTTAAAATGGAAGACTCACAAGACTTACTTCGCTTCTGCTGACATCACTTTAAGATAGGAAAATTCACTTAAACGCTTTACCTCACCCTTGCTATCTAAAAAAAAACGCATTTTTAATTTTCTAGCCCCTTAGACTAAATACTTAACTTTGAAGGTCAGAATCTTGTGTAAGTGTCAGGGGTCTCGGCCATTGCTGGAGAGCTAGCAAGAGCCCTACATTGTTTCTTTTTGGGAGGCCCACTGCACCTTGTTCCACTCAGGCACTTGAAAATCCAGTGGCAGGCCTTCCCCTGGGATACAGGACCCCAGGGGCAGAAGACCCACCTGCTGAGAACTGCTGGTCAAACAGAGCAGTTCTAGTGATTGGCAGCCCCACTGGTCTGCTGCTGGTACAACACCCACCTGAGGCCTAGGATTGTCACTGGATACCAGGCCAGGAGCTAGTGATGGTGGGAGGAGTGTCATGGGGTGTGGTTCGTGGTGGAGGAGGCAGACAAGTTGGCAGCAAGGGCAGGGGGTTGGCTCTCTTCAGGCCCCTCCTTCCCAATGCCAGGACCCTCGATCAGGCACCGAGTGCCTTTGAATGAGGGACCTGTCCTGGGAACCTGCAAGCAACCCCCCCACAGGTTTACTTGTGTTCCCTGCATGGTGAGCCCCCTACCCTAATACCAGCAGAGGCAGGCTGAGGCCCTTAAGTGCCCATTCAAAGCAAGCAACATGTTATTTAAAGTGTTATCTTGAAATGTTATAGTACAAATGAATGGACATGTATGCTGTAAGACCTACCCACTGTACCAGCATTGAGTGGCCCTGCCATTGATTCTCAAGGTCTTCCTTTATTTTCATGCAGTCAGGATGAGCAGTCATGCTCGTCCTGTGCCCACATATAAACTTTAGCTCGTTGCCAGACCATGCAAGGTCTTGTCACCATTTGGATGATCTCCCCCACCAACTCGAAGCTCATTGGCTGGCTCAGAGTGGGAACCACCTGATTTCCTTCCTCCCCAATCAGCAGCTGCAATAGACAGCTGGCAGCATGAACGTGAGGTTGAAAAAAACCAGCCACGCTCAATCAGCTGCCTGTCCATTGTGCACCTCGAGTTAAAGTTGCCCCAAAGTTTAGCATTTTCATGTGATTCAGTCATGAATTAATGTCTTGCATAGGTTTCCACAGTCTAAAACTAGGTTCACCCATCATTTCCTTTGGTAACTATTCTGGATTCCTTCTGTTTTCATTTACTGTTTATCTACCATATAAGTGATTAATGTCTGAAGTAACAGTAACAAGGTATCACTGCGCTGGGTTGACATTTTCCTCAGAGAAGCATTGATAATGAATCACTGGCAGTAAAAAAATCACTGAAATAAGATGTTACCTTTTTAATCAATTACTGTCAGTAATTTTTGGTTACACTGCCCAGTTAGAAGGCAGTGTAAGTTCTTGCATCTGATTAATCTGACAAGATGTTGAGTTAGTATTTATATATGGATAAAATACATATATATAAAGAAAGTGACAATCAAAAAGGATGAATGTCAGGTTTTCAAAATGTACCAGGTTTTTTTTTAAGAATGGAGATTGTAGAAAATAGTGGATAACAAAATGCCAGTATGGAAATACAAATGTCATTTATGTGAAGGACATGCCTCTGTTTTTAATACCTCTTTGCATGGTCAGACTGAAGTTGGATCCATGGGCTCATCAGTAATCCAGCTCTCACCCACTTACAAAAAATATCTACAAAATACAATACACCCATATTACTCCTCAGTTGGGGAAGTACAATAAAACTGAGTGTGCCACCCTGACTCACTTAACCAATGAAACAATTGCCCCTCCCAAACATTTGATGCTATTTCTGCATAGCCCAGCCAAGAGTTATTTTGGCTGGGTACACAGCTTCACCACAGAATCCAAGGGTAGATACAGAAGGGAAAACTCCCAAAATATACCACTAACTTTATGTACTTATTATGTACCAACAAGAAATGTGAAGAACTAAAACAACCCTCGATTTACATTAACACACCACTTGTGCAGAACTTATCACCAGTCATCACTCCAATCCATTGGAACAAGTAACACTCAGGTACATTAGCCATTAGTGGATTCAGAATCTATTGTGAGCATCTTCAGAATGGTGAACGTTTTGGCAGTGACCAGATAAAAGATGATAGTTCACTGAGGATATCAAAGGGACTGGACTCTAGAATGTTTCTTTCTTCAAATAAATGTAAATGTAGCAATCATATGACCTGGATTGGTAAAACAATAATGTGGATTCATTATTTGAAGATAAGATTAAATACATAGTGTTAACTAGGAGGCTATACATATATGTCTGACTTCTACATCTGCTGCTGTATTTTGAGTACAGAGACTTGGGACTGCAACATCATATCCTGTCTCAGTTGTAGTAATTGACAGCTGTTTAAGATATGCTCCCTTAAAGGAACATATATATCATATCACAACACAGAATATTTTGGAAAGGACAAACACTTCTGCCTATAGCAACATGGAAGATGTCTCATTTAAGTTCTAGATGTATCCAGTAGATATGAACAAAAGGAATAGGAACAGGAATAGACCATTTGACCTTTAGAGGCTGTTCTGCCTTTCACTCATCAATACAGAGTCAAGGAGATGGCTAATGAGTTTTATGGGGTGTAATTCCTCAATGTAATCACAGAAATTTCAGAGTATTCTATGAGTTATGGAAGCTTAATTAGTGAAGCCACCTAATATAAAGTAAATGGGTCTTTGCTTAAATATCAAGAATTTGTTGACATAAATATATAATATGACAATATCAGTTAGGAAAAGACACACTGGTCCACCCAGCCTATCCTACACAATGACTCATGCATCATAATATATACACTCACCACCATTTCCAAAATCCATATAAACTCCTGGGAGAGGTAAGAAACCAGATAAAAATCCAGGCCAATTGGAGGGAAAATACGGAAAGCTCCTCTCCAGCTCCTTTAGGCAATCAGAGCCCGTCAAGGCCCCAAACACCTACCATCTGCATGTGGGGATCTCTGATCCCAGCCAGAAACAGGTCCAGATCACACACAGGGATTCTATGAATTTGCGTTCACTTCACAATCCAGCAGCCTATTCTGCTGGTCCATGACTGTCTGGCAAAAGAGCCTTGATTACATCACTCCTAAGTCTACATGTATACAAGGTTGATTTTATTTTCTCCTGAAATCAATTAACATGAAAATCACCAGATTGGACATCATAACCAGTGGTGTGAAACCATGTTGTATATCTAAAAAAGATTTTTAAATTTACTGGCCAGAAACCCCTAACTGAATTTTTAAAAAAGTCTAAAACCACATTCCAGTGACTTGGGATCACAGTCAAAATGGCTGCACACATGCATCACTAGCTTCTACATTCAAAAACCATTGAAATGGAGACAGCCTGTCTGAAAAGCTGCACCAGGAACAATGGCCTTGGAGGAGCATGAATGGGGACCATCTCCTATCCCATTGGCCGAGTGTCCAAACAATCACTTGGGTACTGAACTGAGTGCAGACAAACTATTAGACATAATCACTTGGACAATGGGATTCTGGCTAAGGAAGACATTCCCAGCTATGATCCAATCAAGTTACAATTTGAATACAGTAGCCATGACCATTTTTGGGTCACAGCAGGGTTGGAGAGAGAAGGTCATGTGACAAGCCAACCATCCCTTTGTCTGTTTAAGCAATTGTTTTATTTGCAGAATGGGACAAGCAACTGAGACACTGAAGGAGCAAGACATTGAGTGTATTCCCACTCTCTCTCTCTCTCCATCCAACTTACAAGTTTTGAGCCCTGTCTGCTGACCACCTTGATGCCGAAAACAGCAGCACCATAGAGTTCACCCTGAAGCCAGCCAAGTCATCAAACTTAAAGAGCTGTATATGCCTTTAATTTTACTGGACTCTAAATTGATTAATCTATTGTCCCATTCTGTAATTTATTTGTGTTTGTGTCTGTGTATGTGAACTTCAAGAGTGTGTGTGTGTGCGTGTGTGTGCGCGCGCGCGCGCGCACACAGTCGGAGCTGCTCTTTATTTATTTAGATTAAGTTCATTACAATAAAAACTGTCCTCTTTTAAAACCTCTGTTTTTGTTTATTCATCCATGGGATGTGGGCTTTGCTGGCTGGCCAGCATTTATTTGCCATCCATAGTTGCCCTTGGGAAGGTGGTGGTGAGCTGCTTTCTTGAACCACTGCTGTCTATGTGGTGTAGGTACACCCACAGTGCTGTTAGGAAGGGAGTTCCAGGATTTTGACCCAGCAACAGTGAAGGAACGGCGATATATTTCCAAGTCAGGATGGTAAGTAACTTGGAGGGGAACTTCCAGATGGTGGTGTTCCCATCTATCTGCTGCCCTTGTCCTTCTAGATGGTAGTGGTTGTGGGTTTGGAAGGTGCTGTCTAAGGAGCCTTGATGAATTCGTGCAGTGCATCTTGTAGATGGTACATAATGTTCGTTGGTGGTAGACGGAGTAAATGTTTGTGGAATGGCTGCCAATCAACTGGGCTGCTTTGTCCTGGGCGGTGTCAAGCTTCTTGATTGTTATGGGAGCTGCACTCATCCAGGCAAGTGGGGAGTGTTCCATCACACTCCTGACTTGTGCCTTATAGATGGTGGACAGGCTTTGGGGAGTCAGGAGGTGGGTTACTCGTAGCACGATTCCTAGCCTCTGACCTATTCTTGTAGCTGCAGTATTTATATGGCTAGTTCAGTTCTGTTTCTGGTCAATGGTAACCCCCAGGATGTTGTTAGTGGGGAATTCAGTGATGGTAATGCCATTGAACGTCAAGGCGTGATGGTTAGATTCTCTCTTGTTGGAGATGGTTGTTGCCTGGCACTTGTGTGGTGTGAATGTTACTTGCTACTTGTCAGCCGAAGCCTGAATATTGTCCTGGTCTTGCTGCATTTGGATATGGACTGCTTAAGCATCTGAGGAGTTGTGAATGGTACTGAACATTGTGCGATCATCAGCAAACATCCCCACTTCTGACCTAATGATAGAAGAAAGGTCATTGATGAAGCAGCTGAATATGGTTGGGTCGAGGACACTATCCTGAGGAACTCCGGCTGAGATGTCCTGGAGGTGAGATGATTGAAATCCAACAACCATAACCATCTTCCTTTGTGCTAAGTATGACTCCAACCAGCGGAGAGTTTTCCCCCTGATTCCCATTGACTCTAGTTTTGCTAGGGCTCCTTGATGCCACACTCGGTCAAATGCGGTTTGCATTTGCATCCATCAAGGGCAGTCACTCTCACCTCACCTCTGGAGTTTAGCTCTTTTGTCCATGTTTGAACCATGGCTGTAATGAGCTCAGGAGCTGCGTGACCCTGGCGGAACTCAAACTGGGCGTCAATGAGCAGGTTATTGCTAAGCAAGTGCCGCTTCATAGCACTGTTGATGACCCCTTCTATTACTCTACTGATGATCGAGAGTAGACTGATGGGGCGGAAATTGGCCGCATTGGATTTTTTACGGACAGGGGAGAGAGGCAAACTGAGTTCCTTTATTTATTTCATGGTCTGTCCATGAGCAGAGATGTTTTAATTTTTGAAACAGACTGTGGCATGTTTCTCCAAACTCTGTTTGTGAATTCAATTTTAAAGTGGCTTGCAGCGAACTTTCTTTAGGGTTAAATCAGAAGGAATGTTTATTCATACATTCAAACCCAGGAGATGGCATTGCAACTACATACACACACACACACACAAGCACACAAGAGGACGATTGCAAAGAAAAGTGTTTTACAACTAGGGATAACTTAGAACAAAGAAAGAAACAAAGATAGGAGCATTAATTCACATGAATGTTAGAGTCCAGAATGTCAGAGTCCAGTGAGAGTTCCTTCACGCAGGAGTTAAAGTTCAGGCGGGTTCAGCTAGCTGAAAGCAGGAGTTGCCAAATTCCTTCAAAGTTGGTGATGACACAGCAAGGTGAGGTTAGTATACAGTTGGTATACAGATCTGCAGGCGATGGCAGGAATCTTCCAGAGAATCAGGCTTCGAGTAGGTTTAGCCTTGAGGCAGGCTTTGTTGTCAGCCTGGAGTTCTGCTTTGGCATTGACAGGCTGGATGTTAACAGCAGACTGCTTTGTGAGTCCAGGAATGTAACATAAAAACTTTCCAAAGGCCAGAAGAGCTGAGGTCATGTTATGTTGCCCACTGGTGAGTCAGTTTCAGGTTAACAATCAGTTTCAATGTCTTTGGTCAAAATCCATGGTTCACCTTGGGAGATAGAGGGTGTCGATTAGTGCCTCCACAAGTATAATGAGTTTCGATGGCTCTCTCTTTGTTGTAAGTCCAGGCTGGGGAGGCAGACCATTTGCTGCTCCTCGTTTCATTGATTATAATGGGTCCACACAATGATAGGTGTGAAATTCCACAAGGATGAGGGTTGAGCTTTGTCCTGTAATTACCCTTGGAATTTTCTGAAACTGTAGCCAACTTGCAAATCATGTGACCTGTATCAGCCATGTTTTTCATCCAGCAAAGTCCATTTTTTAAATAAACTGAAATTAAGGTTCGATTTAAAACAATTGATAATCTCCTTCGTGCCTTCTGGACATGACACCTGTTTGATAGTGCTTTTTATGGTCACTGCAAGTAAACAATTAAACACTAATGGAATTGGCAAATATATCCTTTTTAAGAAAACCTGTAGTGGGCAAGCGAGGAGTGGGAAAAGAGAGGAGCCATTTAACCCTCCTCACCTAGATGTAACAGAAATTTGGTGGCTGCATCTGGGATCGAATCCACAGACAAATGAGAAATTGGAAATGGGAAATCAAACTAATGCCTAGAAGTATATTTAAAAACTTCCATACAGGTTTTCTTACAGTTTGTAGTGCTACAGTACTTAAAATATCCACATTCAATGTCAGTACTTTCTTAGAACAGTGTGAAGTAACTTGGACAGTTTTAAAGCCCTAACCATTGAAGAGTTAAGGAGTGTAGCTAGGCATTTAGAGATTAATATCAATCAAAAGCTAGGAAGCCCCAAATCCTCAAACATGTGGCCACCCACTTTGCAATTGAAACTCTTTCGAGTTATCAACAGTCACAGATTGCAACTCTTTCGAGTACAATCACAGTTCTTGGTTTCCAGGAGTGGGATGTGAACCCACAACCCTCTGATTCAAAGGTGAGGGTGCTATGAACTGAGCCACAGCTGACACCTCCCACTTTGCAATTGAACTTGCAGAACAGGAGACAGGCATAGAATTGGAAATGGACAGGCTAACATTAGCAAGGATACAACTGGGGCAACAGATACTATAGCTAGAGTTCCAAGAAAAAGGAGAAAGGCAGGAGAGCAGGGAAAAAGAAGAAAGAGATTTCCAGGAAATAGAAAGAGAGGGACAGGAACAGAAGGAGGAGAGAAAATTCCAGGAAAGGGAGAAAGAAAAAACTTTCCAGAGGGACAAACAAGAAAAGGAATGAACACAGTTCAAACTGAGTAGGGAAAGGCCCACTGTAATCTGTGAGGACACTCCTAGTGAGGAGAACACTAGCTCAGGACCAAGTGTTAAGCTCTTAAGGTACTCATAACCGACACCAGTTGAATAGCTTGCAGATGAACATAGACATGGCCAGCCCTTCTACTGCAATGCAGATTAACATTGGTTTATTTCCTATCGTCTGATGAGAGATCGTCAAAATATGAGATGACCGAAAATGCTATCCTGAGTGCATACAAGCTGGTATCAGAGGGTATCCCACCAAAATTTCCAAACTTTCCATAAATGGCCCAGTCAGACATACATCAGATTTAAAAGGGTAAAGCAAATTGATTTTGACCGATGGATACGGGCTCTTAAGATAGATCCCACCCATGAGAAACACAGGGATGTGATTCTCCTTGAGGTGGTCAAAAACTCCTTTCCCCTTCCCATAAAGACCCACATGGAAGAACTAACAGTCTCCAAAGCCAGACAGGCAGCATCACAGCAGATGACTCTGAATTAACACTAGACCCCTAATTCAAAATAAACTGGGATGTAGTATTTCTTACAGCGCCGGAAGAGAAAGCAGGGATATAGCTGAAGCCAGAATGTGCTTGAGAGTGCCGGGAAGTAATGAAAGAAAACAGATTCCCAGCTTTTAAAAGAAGGAACCGTGTTGGTAAACCGGTAGGGTCAGGTCCAGTGCATTTTCAGTGTGGAAAGTCTGGACATCTGAGGGAGATTTGCTGGCGTGCCAATAGACCCACAGCAGGCGCTACAGTCAAGACAGTGTCTGTGGCCATGAAGGTCAAAAGTCTGTGTTCCAATGTGGCAGAGGGTCAGAATACCGACCAGGAATTTATGTTTAAAGGGAAAATTATCCCTTGTTTATCTAAGAAGCCAGAAAAGGAGGTCAGCATTCTTAGAGATACTGGTTGTTTGCAAACTTTGCACATGGCAGAAGATGGAGATTTTCCACTCAAAAACAGAGTGAATGTCAGTATGCTGATTAAGCGACTGACAAGTAAATGTGTAGAGGTTCCTTTCATCAGAATTTACCTGCAGAGTAAGTCAGTCACCGGGTTAGTGATTGTCGGGGTCATTCCAAGCTTACTAAAGCAGGGGATGACCTATTGTGGGCAATGACTTAGTGGAAGTTAGGGACTGTCTAGAGGGTCCAGATCAGTCTACTGAGACTGGATAAACTGATGGGAACAGGCAAAATTCTGCACAGGTACAGAGACTGAGGAAGTTCCAAAGATCCCACAGGAGGCGATAGAGTTAAGAAAGATTAAGGAGAGCCAATAAAATTTAAAGAGGCCAGGATAGAATCTACAGAATTTACAGAAGCCGGGATAGAGCTTTTGGGATTTAAAAAGGCAAAAATGGAGCTACAGGAATGCGAAGGTGCTGGAACTGAAACAACAGAGGCTGAAGGAAATGCACCAGAGATGTGTTTGGCAGCAATCTTCTTCCAATATTTAAATAGGGACCAGGAAAGTTCCTAAATAGACCAATGGAATGTGAGGGAGATGCCTCACCTAGCTGAAGTGCCACAGGGGAGTGCAGTGGAGGCTGGACAGCTACCTGTGGGCAGTAGTCCAAGAAGACATGGGACAGATTGGGAGAAAACCCATTCCTGAGGTAAAGAAAAAGGGAAGGTAATACATCTTAAAATGAACAACACTTGTGGAAAACATAAGGGAAAGACAAGTGACATCAGTGTGGAATTATTCACTGGAGAATCAAATGGTCAATTTAAAATTTCATATCTAACTAAACCCAGCAATACAGCTTCAGGACTCACTGAAGGCAAGGTGCAGGAGGAGATACCAGACACCTTACAGAGGTCTAAAAACAGTTTACCCTCACTTCCATCCTAGACTTAAGATCCATCAATATACCAGGCGAAGAACTAGTAAACTCATGATAAAAGCAAAAAACTGCAGATGCTGGAAATCCAAAACAAAAACAAAAATACCTGGAAAAACTCAGCAGGTCTGGCAGCATCTGCGGAGAGGAGCACAGTTAACGTTTCGAGTCCGAATGACCCTTCAACAGAACTAAGTAAAAATAGAAGACAGGTGAAATATGAGCTGGTTTAAGGGGGGGTGGCACAAGTAGAGCTGGATAGAGGGCCAGTGATAGGTGGAGATAACTAAAAGATGTCACAGACAAAAGGACAAAGAGGTGTTGAAGGTGGTGATATTATCTAAGGAATGTGCTAATTAAGGGTAGCAAGCAGGACAAGCAAGGTACAGATAGCCCTAGTGGGGGTGGGGTGGGGTGAAGGAATCAAAAAAGGCTAAAAGGTAGAGATATAACAATGGATGGAAATACATTTAAAAATAATGGAAGTAGGTGGGAAAAGAAAAATCTATATAAATTATGGGAAAAAAAAATTGTTCTCACACTGAACAATTTCTCCTTTAACTCCTCTCACTTCCTCCAAATAAAAGGTGTGGCTATGGGTACCCGCGTGGGCCCCAGCTATGCCTGTCTCTTTATGGGGTATGTGGAACATTCCTTGTTCCAGTCCTACTCCGGCCCCCTCCCACAACTCTTTCTCCGGTACATTGATGATTACTTCGGTGCTGCTTCATGCTCTCGTCTGGACCTGGAAAAATTTATTAATTTTGCTTCCAATTTCCACCCCTCCATCATTTTCACATGGTCCATCTCTGATACTTCTCTTCCCTTCCTTGACCTCTCTGTCCCCATTTCTGGTGATAGACTGTCCACCAATATCCATTAAAAGCCTACCGACTCCCACAGCTACCTCGACTACAGCTCCTCACACCCCGCTTCCTGTAAGGACTCCATCCCATTCTCTCAGTTCCTTCGCCTCCGTCGCATCTGTTCTGATGATGCCACTTTCAAAAACAGTTCCTCTGACATGTCCTCCTTCTTCCTTAACTGAGGTTTTCCACTCACGGTGGTTGACAGGGCCCTCAACCATGTCTGGCCCATCTCCCACGCATCTGCCCTCACACCTTCTTCTCCCTCCCAGAAACATGATAGGGTCCCCCTTGTCCTCACTTATCACCCCACCAGCTTCCGCATTCAAAGGATCATCCTCCGCCATTTCCGCCAACTCCAGCATGATGCCACCACCAAACACATCTTCCCTTCACCCCCCCTGGCGGCATTCCGCAGGGATCGTTCCCTCTGGGACACCCTGGTGCACTCCTCCATCACCCCCTACACCTCAACTCCCTCCCACGGCACCTTCCCATGCAACCGCAGAAGGTGCAACACCTGCCCCTTTACTTCCCCTTTCCTCACCATCCAAGAGCCCAAACACTCCTTTCAAGAGAAGCAGCATTTCACTTGCACTTCCCTCAACTTAGTCTACTGCATTCGTTGCTCCCAATGTGGTTTCCTCTACAATGGAGACACCAAACGCAGACTGGGTGACCACTTTGCAGAACACCTTCGGTCTGTCCGCAAGCATTACCCAGACCTCCCTGTCGCTTGCCATTTCAACACTCCACCCTGCTCTCATGCCCACATGTCCATCCTTGGCTTGTTGCATTGTTCCATTGAAGCTCAATGCAAACTGGAAGAACAGCACCTCATCTTCTGACTGGGCACTTTACAGCCTTCCGGACTGAATATTGAGTTCAACAATTTTAGATCATGAACTCTCTCCTCCATCCCCACCCCCTTTCTGATTCCCCCCCCCCTTTTTTCCAATAATTTATATAGATTTTTCTTTTCCCACCTACTTCCATTATTTTTAAATGTATTTCCATCCATTGTTTTATCTCTACCTTTTAGCCTTTTTTGATTCCTTCACCCCACCCCACCCCCACTAGGGCTATCTGTACCTTGCTTGTCCTGCTTGCTACCCTTAATTAGCACATTCCTTAAATAATATCACCACCTTCAACACCTCTTTGTCCTTTTGTCTGTGACATCTTTTGGTTATCTCCACCTATCACTGGCCCTCTATCCAGCTCTACTTGTCCCACCCCCACCCCCTTAAACCAGCTTATATTTCACCTGTCTTCTATTTTTACTTAGTTCTGTTGAAGGGTCATTCGGACTCGAAACGTTAACTGTGCTCCTCTCCGCAGATGCTGCCAGACCTGCCGAGTTTTTCCAGGTATTTTTATTAAACTCATGAGTTGTGGACATCACCATTAAAAGGATAAGAACTTTACAGTCAGAGCAATCATGCAGTAACAAAAATTTGCATATTACAAGCCTAAGAGTCAAGATGTTCTCTCCTTAGCAAACTATGAAATTCGACCCCCTCAAAAACTTAAGCATTGAACTTGAATTTCCAGTAAATCCAAAACTCTTAAAAAACTGTACATGATTTGGCATTAAAAAACCCAGAGCACTGCCAGCAGATGTTAGTGAAAGCCCAAAGCCCATCAAAGATACTTAGAGGCTTAGAAAGGACAAGGCCAGAAGGCATCAAGTTTCTGAAACAACGCTTTCCTTAAGCCGGACCCAAAAGCCAAAGAGATTTAATCATAAATGTCCCTCATACAAAGAGGGTGATGATAAATTCAAACGTATACAGAGCAGAGCTATAGCAGTGTAAGATTGATGAGTGAGTGTTTGTGGATCAATGTGTTTATACTTTTTTTGAACAACCTTGTAATGAAATGCTAACATCCTAGCATTTCATTCCGTGGGCGTGGAGGTGTTGTGAAACCTTGCTTTATGTCAAAAAAATTATTTTTGAATTTATTAGCTGGAAACTCCAATTGATTTTTTAAAAAAGACTAAACCCACATTCCAATGACTTGGGATCACATTCCAAGATGACTGCATATTTGCATCACTACATTCCAAAACCATTGAAATGGAGATAATCTGTCTGCAAAGCCACACCAGAAACAATGGTCTTGGAGGAGTATGAATGATAACCATCTCCTAAGCCATTAGCAAAGCATCCAGACAATCACTTGGGTACTTAATGGGGTGGAGACAAACCATTAGGCACTCTTGGACAATGGGACTCTGGCTGAGAGAGGAATTCTCAGCCATGATCCAATTAAGTTACGATTGGAATACAGTAGCCATATCCATATTTAGGTCACTGAGAAGTTGGAGTGAGATCATGTGACAATACAACTCTGTGTGCTTAAGCAACTATTTTTCTGTAGATCAGGATAAGCAACTGAGACGCTGAAAGAGCAAAAATCTGAGTGGGTGCCTTCTCTCTCTCTCTCTCTCTCCATCCAACTTGCAAGTTTTGCACCCTGTATGCTAATTTTGACTATCTAGGTGCTGCAAAATTTTAAAAAGAACTCCATCCAGTGCTGCTATCTCCAGAAGAAGATAAATCATTCACCTACATCTTTAAGCTGCCTCAATGCTGAAACAACAGGACTGCTGAGTTCAGCCTGAAGCCAGCCAAATCGCCAACCTTCAAGAGCCATATGTGCCTTTAATTTTACTAGATTCTAAATTGCTTAACCTATTGTTCCCACTCTATAATCTATTTGTGTGCATGTGTGAATTTCAAGTGTGTGCATGTGTGTGGGTGCGCGTGAAATTCAGAGCATGTTTTACGATTTCACCTCAACTGGGTTAAGTACAATAAAAGTTATCTTCTTTTCTTTTCAAAAAAACTTAAGAAAATCTTTCTGATCATGTCTTTTATGGTCACAGCATGTACACAATTAAATGCTCACATAATTGTCAAGTATATCCCTTTCAAAAAAAACCTGTTGCGGTCATACGAGGGGATGGAAAGAGGGGAACCATTTGGCCCCTTCTCACCTGGTTATAACACCAGCATTGTGTTTTTTCTCTATTCCAGATCTGGAAGACCCATCTTCATTAGATTTAATCATTAACCTACAATAGTCTGTGTGGACGTTTTTAGTATTTAAATCTTTATGAGAGGCCTTTCATAGTCACCAGCTAGAATTGATATATTGGCTCATTATCTAAAAATACATTGTCCAGCTAGTTCCGTTGTGTTTTTGATGCCTCTGGCAATGCATATTTATGCTACTGGCGTCTTTCCCCCTTAGAAATGGTACATTACACTTATGAATAAGATACAATCTGACACTGCCAAACTGCACAGTGCCAAAGGCACAAGTAGATAGTTATCTATCTGTACTGATACAGCTCAAATTTCTATCATGCATAAAGAACTGAGAAGGCTGAAAGTGTGGGCTGAGAAAGGAGTGATAGCAAATCAGCAACCAGCTTTACACCTCGCAAGATTCATAATCACCCATTATTTGGCCAGTGACAAAAATCACAATTGCCCCCATAGTCTAATCTCTGATCATGATATTATTGAAAGATTGTTTTACTGTAACTATGCTGCACACACTTCAGTTGGCAGCATTCTGAGAAAATATAGCAATAAATTACCCAAAGTTCAGCAAAGCTTTACTAATTAAGATTTTATCCGTCACTGCTATTGACCTATGAAAATGAAAAACAAGATATTAGGAAACCGTTAAGGATTTCAAACATGAAACACTTCAGAATAAAAACTGAAAGGTCAGGCAGTGATTTTATTTCTGCATGTTTAGAGAGAAAGCTTCAAAACGTTTTTATGTTAAAATGGTGAGCATCAAGTCCTCACCATTCGGCTAGGAGCACTGTTTTTGTCTAACACCCGGTCTAGCATATCATGTGTACTCTATGTTTTATTTCATCCCTTATAATTCTTCATTTTTGCATTACTTTTGCTGTCAATATTTCTTTCACCTTATATTGTTGACCTTGCCTACTTCATTCTGTTAAATAATGTCACTTTCAACCTGCCTCCTCTTCCTAGACTTTTGTCCTTCAGTGTCTCACCCAGGTCTTTTTCCTGGTTTTAACAATCCTTCATTCTCTATCTTCCGCACTATTTGCTGTCTCCTATTTCAATAACATGCTCTCTCTAAGGCATCACAGCCTGTTAGAAATGGCAGCATATAAATCTTCCTGATCCTTCACACTGCTTCACAATGACATTACAGTGAGCAGCAGGGTGAAAGCCAAGAAAAAAAATTCAGGACCAAACGATCAAGATATGTTTCATCATAGAGCCATAGAATCTTTTGGCACAGAAGGAGAACATTCTGCCTATCATGCCTGTGTCAGCTCTTTGAAAGAGCTATTCTATTAGTCTCACTTTCCTACTCTTTCCCCATAGCCCTGCAATTTTCTCCCCTTCAAGTATTCAACTTCCTTTAGAACATTACTATTGGATCTGTTTCATCACTGTTTCAGATAGCACATCCAAATCATAACAACGGTCATGAATGTAAAACTTTATCCTCATCTCACTTCTTGCTCTTTGACTTCAAATTTGTGGCCTTTAGATACCAACCCTTCTGAGAGGAAACAATTTCTCCTTATTTAGTCTAACAAAGCCCTTCATGATTTTGACACTGCTATTAAATCTCCCTTTAACTGTCTCTGCTAAATGAAGAATAATCCTAGCTTCTCTAGTCCTTCCACATAACTGAAGTCCTTCATCCTTGACACCATTCTAGTAAATCTCTTGTGCGTCCTCTCCCTCTCCAAGGCCTTGACATCCTTTCTGAAGTGTGGTTTTCCATACGCAATACCCCAGCTAAGACCGAACTAGTGATTTAGAAAGGGTTAGCATACTTTTGTATTCTATGCCTTTATGAAATCAAGGACTGCATAAGCTTTAACAGCCTTCTCAAATTGTCCTACCACCAAAGATTTCTGTATATAAACCTCCAGGTTTCTCTGTACCTCCGGCCACTTTAAAATTTGTATCATTTAGTTTATATTGCCTCTTTTCATTCTTTCTTCCAAAATCCATCGCTTCAAAATTCTTTAAGTTTCATTGACCATGTGTCTGCCCATTTCACCAGTCTGTCTATGTGCTTCTCTTTTCATTGATTGTATGCATTACTATTTTCCATTGTACAGATAGGGTGTTTCCAACATTGTGCACCCAGTAGGTGATGCTCCCAACCAGAATTGTTTAGTCAAAAATTACATCTACCTACACTTCTTATATCATTGTGAATTATAAATAGGTCTTATCTATGTCGATACATCTTTTTAAATTGTATATCAAAACATTAAAATGCGTTTTTAGTCCCAGTAATCCTAACGCCACAAAACTCCACAGCATGTAAGGAGACCTGGATATTCCAGTTTTCCTGAATAAAACTCATTCACCCCGTTTACACAAGCTGCCCCTCTCAAAAAGACCTACTGAAACAGAGCTTTTGTAGACTGTCGGTGACCTAGCTTCAAGTCCCGAAAGAGATGAAACCACTCACATGGCAATACTAGATTTCTCAAAAGCCTTTCCTTATGAAATGCTCTTGTACAAACTTCACCACTATGGAATCAGGGGGACAATATTAAATTGGATCCGGCACTTCCTTACCAACAAAAGACAAAGAGTGGTGTGTGATGGGGAATCATCCTGTCCTAGAGATGTCTTCTTGGAGTGCCCAGGACTTGTTGACTTCAAGGCTTCTGCACAAACCAGTTTTTCCGATCATGGGCTTAGTAGTATTCATTTCCCTTGGAATATAGCATCATTGGGAGGATAAGTAGAGGGCATAGAGATCAGGGCAAATTATCTGAAGAGGGAGAAGGGGAGAAGGGCTCTCAGCAGAAGGATATGGGCTTCTTAATATTGTCCCCCTGATGCAGTCCACGATGTTCAGGAAAGAATTCTCCTACCTAAACCTCAGTGAGGAGATGTCTGTGCTTCAGTAAGCTTGTCCTCACTGAAAACTGCCACACCCTCCCACCTACTGTAACCTCAAAGCAGGGCAGGAACCACATCTGCAGTGGCTGTGAAAGTGACCATTGCCATGAACTTTCATGCATCTGGCTCCATCTAGGCTGAAGCTGTAAAAACTTCTCATGGTTTTCCGTCCACTGTTGTATTTTAAGACAGCTTTGTATTTTAAGACAGCTGACTATATTTCATTCTCTCCTGCCGGAGAGCAGCAGTTGGAGTGAGCACAAGACTTTGTGAGGATTTATCTTTGTGAGGATTGCTGGATTCTCCATGAGGTAGGGTGCCATAGATTGCACTCAAATTTCTTTACAGGTATCTCATACTAACTCTGAGATTTATCGTAAGTGAGACGGATTCCACTTCCTCAACATCCAGCTGGTGTATGACCATTTGTGAAGAATCATGCAAGTCAATGCCCAGTGTGCCAGTTGCATTTAAGCTAATGTGACAAACCAGAAGGTAGTTAATGAGTGACAAGAGATGTCTGCTGATGAGCTGGCTTGTGATGCTGGTGCACAACCATACATAGCTTGCATACAATGAAAACCATACTGTCACACAAAATGTGACCATTGGCGTACTAAAATGATGCTTCTGCTGTCTGGGCTGCTCTGAAGTAACAATACAGTGCCCACCAGAGTGGCAGTCAAGATTTGTGGTGGTCTGCTGCTTGCTGCACAACCTCACCATCACAAGGTTTCTGCCCTTGTCACTATTCAGCAAGGAGCTGAGCAGCAGGAAGAGTTGCAAGAGGAGCAGGAGGAGGAAGAGAAACAAGAAGGAATTGGAGGCAAGCCAGACACCAGGCTGTCTGTGAACAGATCACCCAACTGCAAACCCAGTAAACACAACCCCAATTCCATATTCTGTTGAAGGGTCATGAGGACTCGAAACGTCAACTTTACTCTTCTCCGCCGATGCTGCCAGACCTGCTGAGTTTTTCCAGGTATTTCTGTTTTTGTTCCCAATTCTATAATCACTGATAGTCACACAACTTACCTTCCCACTGTCACTGACAAGATGCAGTACATCTTGTAGATGGCGCACAGTGCTGCCACTGTGCCTCAGTGTCCACTTGTCCAGAATAGAAAAATAAAAGCCAACACAAAATTAACATTCCAAGTTAAATTTATAAATCAAAGCATGTCATATTACACACAAACATTAACTAGCCAACATTGTGCATTCACTTAGTGCTTGCCTTCCATGTGCATTTGCCTGTCTGAGTTCAGTTCTACAGTGGAAGGCTTGCAAACTTTCACTGGGGAAGACTGCAGATGGCATCTAAAGGTTAATTCACTGACCTTGGGCCACTTGTGAGGTCATTGAACTTTTTTGTGACACTGCATCTAGGTTCTCAGGGCTTGATTCCTGGCAGGCTTCCATAGCTATCTGTTCCAGCTGCCTTCTGAATGTTTGGAGGGCCTCCTGAGCCTCTTGTGGATATGACACTTCTCTCCACCTTTGGACCAGGACCTTAAGTGCAGTGTTCCAGAACCTTGGAGTATGCCCCTTCCCATGTTGTGCCATTATTCAGTCTATTTCCATGTCAGAATTACTTGTACAAGGTCTTCCAACACTTGCTCCAGTCACAGTGCACCTCCTCTTTAAGAGATGCTGGTTGGCTTTCAGCTGTGCAGGCTAGCTTTAATTTGTGCTAGCCATTCACAAGTTTTGGTGTGCTGTCACTTAACAGTGAAGTTAGCACTGGCTGTGCACTGCAGTCACAGTAATGAGCAGGCAACACAAAGTTGGTAGACTGCCAGCATCACAAAGAACAGGCACAAGGTAATCGCGCAATGCAAGCCCCATGCCCATTTTGAGGGGATGTCCAATTTAGCCCCTCAGGTTTCAGGGCAAGCTTTTTTTGAACATATCACTTACAGCCAACTTTCTAACATTTATTTCTTTTGTGTAATTTAGAGCATTTTGTCAGCTCTGTCGGTGGCCCTAGCAAGACTAAGTTGAGGAGGAGGCTCCACAACTATCCCCATCCTCAATGATGGAGGAGCCCAGCACATCAGTGCAAAAGAGAAGACTGAAGCATTTGCAACCATCTTTAGCTGGAAATTTCGAGTGGATGATTCATCTCAGCCTGCTCCTGAGGTCCCCAGCATCACAGATGTCAGTCTTCAGTCAATTCAATTCACTCCACGTGATATCAAGAAACAGCTGCATGCACTGGATACTGCAAAGGCTATTTGGCCTGACAGTATTCCGGCAATAGTGCTGAAGACTTGTGCTGCAGAACAAGCCGCACCCCTGGTCAAGTTGTTCCAGTACAGCTACAACACAGGCATCTACCCGACAAAGTGGAAAATTGCCCAGGTATGTCCTGTCCCCAAAATGCAGGACAAATCAAACCCGGCCAATTACTACCCCATCAGTCTACTCTCAATCATCAGCAAAGTGATGGAAGGGGTTGTCGACAGTGCTATCAAGAGGCACTTACTCAGAAATAACTTGGTCACTGATGCTCAGTTTGGGTTCCGCCAGGGTCACTCAGCTCCTGACCCCATTACAGCTTTGGTCCAAACATGAACAAAAGAGTTGAACTCAAGAGGTAAGGTGAGAGTGACTGCCCTTATCAAGGCAGCATTTGACTGAGCGTGGCATCAAAGAACCCTAGCAAAACTGGAGTTTTAATGGGAATCAGGGGGAAAACTGTCCACTGTTTAGAGTCATAACCAGCACATAGGAAGATGTTTGTGGTTGCTGGAGGTCAATCATCTCAGTCCCAGGACATCGCTAGAGGAGTTCCCCAGTGTCGTATCATAGGCCCAACCATTTTCAGCTGTTGCATCAATGACCTTCCCATCATCCTAAGATCAGAAGTGGGAATGTTTGCTAATGGTTGCACTCTGTTCCACACCATTCACGACTCCTCAGGTGCTGAAGCGGTCTGTATCCATATGCAGCAAGACCTGGACAACATTCAGACTTGGGCTGATGAATGGCAAGTTACATTTGCGCTACACAAGTGCCTAGCAATGACCATCTCCAACAAGAGAGAATCCAACCATCTCCCCTTGACATTCAATGGCATTATCATTGCTGAACCCTGCAATATCCTGATCCTGGGGATTACCATTAACCAGAAAGTGAGCTGGACCAGCCATATAGATACTGTAACTACAAGAGCAGGTTAGAGGCTGGGAATTATGCAGAGAGCACCTCCCGACTCCCCAAAGCCTGTCCATCGTCTACAAATCAGGAGTTTAATGGAATACTCTCCACTGCCGAATGAATGTAGCTCTAACAACACTCAAGAAGCTTGACAAGTCCGAGACAAAGCTGCCTGCTTGAGTGGCACCCTACCCACCAACTTCAACATTGACTTCCTCCATCACTGAGGCCCAGTGGCAGCAGTGTGTGCCATCTACAAGATGTACTGCAGAAACTCACCAAGACACCTTCGACAGCACCTTCCAAGTGCGCAGCATCTACCACCAAGAAGGGCAAGGGCAGCAGATGCATGAGAACATCACTACCTGCAAGTTCCCCTCTAGGCCACACACCATCCTGACTTGGAAATATATCGCTGTTCCTTCACTGTCACTGGGTCAAAATCTTGGAACATCCTTCCTAACAGCGCTGTGGATGTACCTGCACCACATGAACTGCAGTGGTTCAAGGAGGAGGCTCACCACCACCTTCTTCAGGGCAATTAGGGATGGGCAATAAAAATGCTAGCCTAGACAGTGATACCCACATCCCGTGAAAGAATAAAAAAAGATAGAATAACACAACATACCACATACAGCACAGTTGCAGCCATCCAGTTTATAGTAGAATCAGCTCAGTCCTGGGACACAGAAGAGAAAATGCTAAAACCTGCCAGTCAGATGACTACTTGGCTGTAATTATTTAATCAAATGCAGAAATTCAATGAAATTTGGTCAAGTTGGATATCTATTGGCTATTTGGTGGAAATAGAAGTAAAATTGCTCACCATGTTGACCAATACAAATCACCTGGTGATGTGTGCATGGTCAAGATATTTGCAGATACAGTAGTGGTGGACATGCTTGTGTTGCAGGCTGCTTGCAAGTGTCTTTGTAGCAGATGGCAAAGCCATTCACCATTGGAATAAGGGGGTGTCAAGGCCTGGTTGGTGGCATAATGCCAGCTAAGGCCTCTGCAACTCAGATTCCCATTAACCCTCTTGCTATACTTTCTTTCATTTTGTTCCACTTCACGCCTACTTACACTCATGAAGAATGCCGCTTTGTTTTAATCCTGAGTAACTGCACAAATTAAGCAGCTGGTCAGATAGCATTCTACATTGCAAATAAAGAAAATCTCGGTAGGTTGGAGGTTTTACCAAATATTCCCTTTTGCTTTTATGTCTGTACAACAGCTTACAGTAAATCACTCTTTTGGTGATTCTTTGGTTTGCACTAGCAGAGAATTGTACAAAGGACACTAGGATTCTATTCTGAGGCCTCTTGAGCAGTAACATTCTCAGTTTTGTAATTGTATTACAGACAGGCAGGATGTGAGTTTTAGTCAGTGATTTCCACTCAAACATACATTTTGATCTGGTGTTAATATTCTCCTGCCCTTTCCAAATGTTTCATTAATACTCATCGAACCCTCTACTAGTTGTGTGCAACATTAAGAACATTTTTTATTTTTTAACAAGCCAATTAAATCCTAAACTGCCACCTTCACACATAAACATTAAAATTCTATCAATGGCTATAGATTCATAGCCAACATAGGATTTAATAAACATTTGAAGTTGCTTGGACCCTTAATGATATAATAAATCCATAGAAACAGGCATGCTTCATATACAATCTTCTACTTTAATATAGTGCTCACATCTATTCCTAAGCATTCTACTTTAATGTAGCTCCCTGATCACATCTGTTCCCAGCTATTTGATTTACAGTCTTAGTTCCAGTGCCTGATCAGACATTTAACAAATCCCTGATTGCAAGAAATTTCAAGAATTCTTATGATACTAACCAGGACCAGGGTGAGAAATCATGGGCCTTGGTGCTTTGCTTGTTTGCGGGCCCCTTATCTGCACCCTCCCACCGCCCCTCATTTAACCCTCACATCCTTTGGGTGCCCAGAATTGCAAACCATGCTCACAGTGGGGTTGAACTGTTTTATATAGGTTTAGCAAAACACCTTGGCTTTTATAGTCTATGTCTCTATTTATAAAGCCCATTGAAAGCTTAGATTTCAATATGTTTCTATGTGTCAGACAATTGCACGCAACTTGGTCATTCATAAGATGCAATCAGGTCCTCTTCTTTGAACCTGGCCCAATGTAATAGCCGGACAGCAACATCCAAAAGACTTGAACCTCACAAGCACCTTAACCAACAATCCCATGTACAAATCAGACTATATTAAACTAACAATTCTATTGGTGCATGTCTCCTGGGGCAGAATTTTGCCCTTGGTGGGGGCAGTCGGAAAGCTGAATGCTGACCGCGAGTGGGAACGGACCGCTGTTTCACACTGGCGGGCTAATGAAGGTTCGCCCAGCATGAAAGGGGAAGCTACGAGAAGGAGCGGGTGGGGACATGATGTCCGCTGGGTCCAACGGCGACTCGGCGGTCGATTCAAAAGCGGCCCAGGCAGCCCCTGGAAGACTGCCACGGAAGGGCATTGAACTCTCGATGGATTCCAGTGCAGTTGGACACGGCAGGCGAGAGGGCAGGTCAGCGGGGCAGTCGGCCCCGTCTTTCTCCAATGAGTGCCTCGCAGCCCTCCTGGAGGAGGTAGCAGCCAGAAGGGACACCCTTGTCCCCAGAGACAGGAGGAGGAGGCCATCGTACCTCACCAAGAAGCCTGGGAGGAGGCGGCATCCAGGGTGTGTGACGCCATGGCGTGGTAAGGTGCACATGGGTGCAGTGCCGGAAGAACTTCAATGATCAGCTGCGATCGGGAAGGATGAATACAATGTTGGCATGGGTCAGTATGCAGAACAGTTAAGGGCTGGCCATCCCCCCGTGGACCTCTGGGGGGAGGTTAGAGTGTGAATGGAAACTGTCAATGAACCAGAGCTGGCCAACGGGGTGAGCCCTGGCTGCTTGGACTGAGTGCCTTGTGGCTCAAAGGCCGAATCAGCTGAGCTCTGTGAGGTGGGGTTGGCCACGGTGCAATGGCGATGCAGGTACAGAGTGGACTAATCAATGCTCCTATATCCTTTCAGGAGAAGACATCCCATAACAATATTAAGGGGTCACGGACTGGCGGGGCACCCTCACACCTCATTCTCACCCGCTATGAGCAGGAGGCCCTAAAGCTCAAGAGGCGGCATGCATCTCGATCAACCGGCCACAATGAGGTTGGGGTGCCACACGAAGGTAAGACTGCAGTGCACAGAGGTGAGAATGTTGGTTATTGCAACAATTCTAGCGTAGTCTCGATATTGATGTGAGCCTCAAGCCTGGAGTACCCATTGATAATCGAAAGACAAGGGCACCATAATGCAGATCTCTGTTGTCTCACCAGGGTGCCTGGCATGCACTGTGACAGTGTCATGACTTAAACCAATGACATGTCCTTCTTCTCCCTTTTAGGTTCACCAGCAGGCAATGAGGACCCTGAAGGGCCACCCCTGGCCCTGGAGGACCACCATGCTCAGCACGCACCAGCATCACACCCTCTCTGTCAAGCAGGCACCAGTGCAGATACCAGCACCTCGGTGAGCATAAGATCGGTCTGGTATCTCTGTGCACATTGGTGAGGGCACTTCACACTCACTTGAGGTGCAGGCAGAGGCAGAGTGTGCCCAGGGCGCCAGCAGACGGAGGACTTCTGGAGACCAGGAAAATGCTCAGTCGATGGCTGATGATGGGCCTCTGAAGTCAAGGGCCCATTAGGGAACCAAGAGGGCAATCTATGGGTGGAGCCAGAGGACATCGGTAGAGTGTTGAACGAATACTTCACATCCATCTTCACCCAAGAGAATGAGGATGGAGATATGGAACTTGGGGAGAGAGACTGCGAGGTTCTTGAGCAAATTGATTTAGGGAGTGACAAGGTATTGGAGGTGTTGGCAGGCTTAAAGGTGGACAAATCTCCAGGTCCAGATAATTTGTGTCCCAGACTGCTGAGGGAGGCAAGGGAGGAGGTCGCAGGGGCTTTGACCCAAATTTTTAATACCTCTCTAGCCACGGGGGAGGTGCCAGAGGACTGGAGAACAGCTAATGTGGTACCACTATTTAAGAAGGGTTGTAGAGATAAGCCAGGGAACTACAGACCAGTGAGTCTCACGTCAGTGGTAGGGAAACTATTGGAGAAAATTCTGAATGAGAGAATCTATCTTCATTTGGAGAGGCAAGTTTTGATCGGGGATAGTCAGCATGGCTTTGTCAGAGGGAGGTCATGCCTAACAAATTTGATTGAATTTTTTGAGATGCCCAGGTGTGTAGGTGAGGGTAGTGCAGTTGATGTAGTTTATATGGATTTCAGCAAAGCCTTTGACAAGGTCCCACATGGGAGACTTATAAAGAAGGCAAATGCACATGGGATACAGGGAAATTTGATGAGGTGGATTCAAAATTGGCTTCGTTGTAGAAGACAGAGTGAGATGACAGAAGGCTGCTTTAGTGACTGGAAGCCAGTGTCCAGTGGGTACCACAGGGATCTGTGCTGGGTCCTCTATTATTCGTCATTTATATAAATGACATAGATGATTATGTGGGGGGTAGAATTAGTAAGTTTGCGGATGACACAAAGATTGGATGGGTGGTTAACAGTGAGATTGAGTGTCTTGGGCTACAGGAAGATATAGACGGGATGGTCAAATGGGCAGATAAGTGGCAGATGGAATTTAACCCTGAAAAGTGTGAGGTGATACACTTTGGAAGGAGTAATTTGACAAAAAAGTATTCAATGAACGGCATGACACTAGGAAGTTCTGAGGAACAAAAGGACTTTGGCCTGTGTGTCCATAGATCTCTGAAGGCAGAGGGGCATGTTAGTGGGGTGGTGAAAAAGGCATATGGGACGCTTGCCTTTATAAATCGAGGCATAGATTACAAAAGTAGGGAGGTCATGTTGGAGTTGTATAGAACCTTGGTGAGGCCACAGCTGGAGCACTGTGTGCAGTTCTGGTCGTCACATTATAGGAAGGATGTGATTGCACTGGAGGGGGTGCAGGAGATTCACCAAGATGTTGCCTGGGATGAAACATTTAAGTTATGAAGAGAGGTTGGATAGACTTGGGTTGTTTTCGTTGGAGCAGAGAAGATTGAGGGCAACCTGATCGAGGTGTACAAGATTACGAGGGGCATGGACAGGGTGGATAGGGAGCAGCTGTTCCCCTTAGTTGAAGGGTCAGTTACAAGGGGACATAAGTTCAAGGTGAGGGACAGGAGGTTTAGGAGGGATGTGAGAAAAATATTTTTACCCAGAGGGTGGTGGAGGCGGGTTTCCTCACATCCTTTAAAAAGTACCTGGATGAGCACTTGGCACGTCATAACATTCAAGGCTATGGGCCAAGTGCTGGTAAGTGGGATTAGGTAGGTAGGTCAGGTGTTTCTCACGTGTTGGTGCAGACTCGATGGGCTGAAGGGCCTCTTCTGCACTGTGTGATTCTGTGAATGTTAAAGCAATAAATTGATCATTTAAAACAAGTAATTAATAAAAATGACCATTAAAAAGTGCCAAGCAGCAGAGGTAACTAATGAAACCATTTTTGCTGAAGCAAGCAGAGCTAGAGAAAGACAATGTGTGTGTGTGTGTGTGTGTGTGCAAGTGTGTATGTTTGAGTAAGTGTGTGTGGGTGTATGTGCATCGGTGTATGAAGGGGGAGGGGGACAAGGGTTGAGATCAGGAGTTGGATTTAACGAACACTGACTTGCATTCGCCGCTGGTGGTGCAAACTCCAAGCTGGCCTTGACGGAATTCATATGAAAGCAGCAGCGGCGAAAGGGGGCGGGGGGGGAGTGGAACCGGGGGGGTGGGGGGGGGGGGAGTGGAACCGGGGGGGGTGGGGGGGGGGGGGGTGGTGTCTATGTGTGCCTGTGTGTGTCTCGGGGTTGCAGGGAATAGGGTTGGAAAGGGCCTGGACCAGGGCCACACACGATCGAGCCGGGGGAGAACAGGAAAGGCTTTCTGGGGGTAGAGGTGAGGCAACCAGGTGCTTTGCTTTACCTTATCTTGCGTTTCACCCAGGTCTGAAGTGAAAAAAGTTCTAACAGAACAGTCCTCACACGAGTCCAGACACGAGATAGGAAAGGAAACACTGGGGAATCTGGTGCGTCCTGCTCAACCAATTATTGCTGATGTTCAGACCAATAGCGATCATTGGCTGGGTGGTCTGTCAATTGGGGTGGTCTACATGCTGGGTTGGCTGCGTTGGACCCATCGCCCAATTGACAGGCTACTTTGCCCATTGAGCCCAGATCCCTACGGAGGCATGGGCCCCGGTGATTAGCACTGTCTGTACCCCACTCTTCCGGGCCCTGATACTAACCAACCGAAGCCATTTTGCCATCAAAGGAACAATAAATATAACAAATATTTTGTTCATTGTTTACATGTCCATTTTAAAAAATAAGCATATATATGATGTATCGTTCTGGGAAAGAATATACTGTAAGCAAGTCTTGGATTTTAATGAGATCTAGAAATGAATTATACTGCAGCTTGAGCTATACAGCAATTTTGTGTGTTTGTAGGTATGTGCGTGTGTATGTGTTTATGTTAATAGATGGAATTTAATATTCATCGCAAAAGAAGGTTTGTTTCCAGTGTAAAATATAGCATTATTTAAATATGTAATAGCATTTTCTTGTGAATTACATATTGGTTTTATGACTACTGAGTACGTGAAATAAATAGCAGTGCAGTATTGTATTTGGTTCTTCAGTAAAATTGGCCTAGAAACAAGGCCAAAGCAAGTTCAATTGACTACTACAATAAAGCACTGACGAAATAAATCAGGATAAGAGAATTATAGAGAGACAAAATATAAGTTATGATGGATTACTGTATTATGTGGGTCCATAAATTCAAAATGAAATAATTACAGCAACTCAGACAAGGCACTAAATTATTATGAATTACAGAGGAAATCCATTGATACTAAGGACTTGGCAGTCTTGAAGAGACTAAGTCATCTGGAAGAAGATGTTCTTTTATAATAATTTAGTAAATATCATCCAAATTTGACTTCAGGAGGGGTAGAGCCTGTCTGACCAATGAACTTTGTAGACACAGTCCAGGGAGTGCTTCAACAAAACAGTGAACAGGAAGTAATTACTTTCTTTAACAAGTTCAGAAAGCCAGGAGGTAAGCAGAGTGAATCTGAAGGAGTTCATTGGTAGGGCAAAAGAGTGGTGGGAGCCTGGACAAAGTGTGAGCATTAGGGAGTGAGTTTAAAAATAACTAAAAGTGATATCAGCACAAGGGAAGCTGCTGACTGGTGAGTAGCATTATTTTTATCTAATTCTTTAGGATGTATTTAGTTTATCTCTGTTCAGCTTAGTTAATTAATAAATAGAGGCATAGCAGGATATCTCAGTCCTGTGGAGTGCATGTCCTGTTCGATGTGAGAACTCTGGGATGCTTCTTGTGCTGTGGACAACCAAATGTATAGGAAATGTCATCAGCTGGAGCAGCTTAAGTTGGCATCACTGCAATGCATTTGAGAGGCTGAGGTTACACAGATAGCACAGTTCTGGATGTGGTCACCCCACAGCTTAAGGGTATGCAGCCAGAGAGGGAATGGGTAACCACCAGGCAGTTGAACATGACCAGGCAGGTAATTTTGGAGTCCCCCGAGTGTATGTTGCTCTCCAACCTGTATTCAGTTTTGAAAACTGGCAAGAATGATGGTTTCTCTGGGAAGTCTAGTGAGAGCTAAGCCCACAACACCACAGCCGGCTCAATTGTACGGGGGAAAGAGGAAGATTGGGAAAGCAATAGTGATAGGGGATTCAATAGTTAGAGGAACAGACAGGCAGTTCTGTGGCTGCAGCCATAAATCAAGAATGTTATGCTGCCTTCCTGGTGCCACTGATCAGCTGTAGAACACTTTGAAATGTCAGAGATTGTGTTCTACATAGGTACCAACAACATAGGCGGGAAGAGGTATGGTGACCTGCAGGCAGATTTTATGGAGCTAGTAAGGAGACTAGCAAGCAGGATCTCAGAGGTGGTAATCTTTGGGTTGCTCCCAGTATGAGTAGTATAGAAATAGGAGGATACAGCAGTTGAATGCATGGCTGGAGAAATGGCACAGGAGCGAGGGCTTTAGATTCCTGGCACATTGGGCCTAGTTCTGGGGCAGGTGGGACCTAAATAGGCCAGATAATTTGCACCTCAACAGAGCTGGGACAAATGTTCTTGTGGGTAATGCTGTTGGGGAGGGTTTAGTGATTACAACCAGGATGTAACAATAGAAATGAGAAAAGGGTGCACAAAGGATTAGGAGAGACAGAGTAATAAATAGTAAGATATTAGGTGGGGTCAGCGGTAGGGGGAAAGCACCAATGTCTAAATTAGGTTTACAGTGCATGTATGTAAACACACAAAGCTTGATAAATAGGTTCGGTGAGCTACATGTGCAGATAAACATATGGGAGTATGATGTTATGCTGATAACAGAGACCTGGCTCAAAAAAGATCAGGACTGTGCACTGAATATTCCTGGATACAAAGTTTGCAGGAAAGATAGAAAAGGAAAGAAAGGAGGAGGGGTGGATGTATTGATTAAGGAGAATATTATAGTGCTAGTAAAAGACGGTGTTCGAGAACAAAATAAAACAGAATCTATTTGGTTTGAGTTAAGAAGCAACATAGATACCATGGCACTATTGAGTGTATTCTGTAGGCTTACTAGTGGAAAGGATATAGAGGACAAATTTGTAGAGAAATTATAGAGATGTGCAAATACTACAGAGTAGTGATATTGAGGGACTTTAATTATTCTAATATAGACTGAGGTAGTAATACTGTAAAGGACAGATAGGAAAAACAGTTTCTGAAGTGTGTTCAGGAGTGTCTTCTATGGGTAGAATAGGCAGGCAGACGCGCGCCCGACCCGGACGATTGTAAAATGACGCGCGATTACATTGGGCAAGCGTCCTGATGTCATTGTGTAGTTCCGTCAGTGCAAAAGGCAAAGTTGAAGTGTTTGTAACCATCTTCAGCTATAAATGCCAAGTTGATAATCCTTCTTAGCCTCCTCCTGAGGTCCCGACCATCAACGATGCAAATCTTCAGACAATCCAATCACTCCACGTGACAGAAGAAACAACTGAATGCACCAAACACAGGCAAAGGCTATGTGCCCTGACAGCATCTTGCTGATAGTACTGGAAACCTGTGCTTCAGAACTAGCAACCTGCACTTCTGGCTGAAGATTGTAGCAAATGCTTCAGTCTAATCTTTTGCACTGATGTGCTGGACTCCTGCATTATTGAAGATGGGGATATTTGTCGATCCACCTTCTCCAGTGAGTTGTTTAATTGTCCACCACCATTCATGACTGAATGTGATAGGACTGCAGAGCTTAGATCTGATCCGTCATTGTGGGATCGCTTAGCTCTGTCGATTACTTGCTGCTTATGCTGTTCGGCATGCAAGTAGTCCTGAGTTGTAGCTTCACCAGGTTGACACCTCATTTTTAGGCATGCCTGGTGCTGCTCCTGGCATGCCCTCCTGCACTCTTCATTGAAGCAGGGTTGATCCCCTGGCTTGATGGTAATGGCAGAATGGGGGATATGCTGGACCATGAGGTTACAGATTGTGTGCGAGTACAATTCTGCTGCTGCTGATGGTCTGCAGTGCTTCATGGATGCTCAGTCTTCATTTCTGTTTGAAATCTATCCCATTTAGCACGGTGGTAGTGCCACACAACACGATGGAGGGTATCCTCAATGTAAAGACAGGGCTTTGTCTCCACAACGATTGTGCGGTGGTCACTCCCACCGATAGTGTCATGGACAGATGCATCTGTGGCAGGCAGGTTAGTGAGGATGAGGTCAAGCATGTTTTTCCCTCTTGTTGGTTCCCTCACCACCTGCCGCAGACCCAGTCTAGCAGCTATGTCATTTAGGACTCAGCCAGCTCGGTCAGTAGTCGTGCTACCTTGGTGATGGATACTGAAGTCCCCAACCCAGGGAACATTCTGCGCCCTTTCCACCCTCGGTGCTTCCTCCAAGTGGTGTTCAACAATGGAGGAGCACTGATTCATCAGCTGAGGGAGGGCGGTACGTGGTAATCAGCAGGAGGTTTCCTTGCCCATGTTTGACCTGATGCCATGAGACTTCATGGGGTTTGGAGTTGATGTTGAGGACTCCCAGAGCAACTCCCTCCCAACTGTATACCACTGTGCCACCACCTCTGCTAGGTCTGTCCTGCGGGTGGGACTGGACATACCCAGGGATAGTGATGATGGTGCCTGGGTCATTATCTGTGGAAAGGATTCCATGAGGTTGACTAGTTCAGGCTGTTGCTTGACTGGTCTGTGAGACAGCTCTCCCAATTTTGGCACTAGCCCCCAGATGTTAGTAAGGAGGACTTTGCAGGGTCAACAGGGCTGAGTTTGCTGTTGACGTTTTCAGTGCCCAGGTTAATGCCAGGTGGTCCGTCTGGTTTCATTCCTTTTTAGTGACTTTGTAGCGGTTTGATACAACTAAGTGGCTTGCTAGGCCATTTCAGAGGGCATTTAACAACCAACCACATTACTGTGGGTCTGGAGTCACATATAGGTCAGACTGGCTAAGGACAACAGATTTCCTTCTCTAAAGGACAGTAGTGAACCAGATGGGTTTTTACAACAATCAACAATGGTTTCATGGTCATCATTAGACTTTTAATTCCAGATTTTTATTGAATTCAAATTCCACCATCTGCCATGGTGGGATTTGAACCCAAGTCCTCAGGGCATTTACCCTGGGTTTCTAGATTACTAGTCCAGCAACTACGCCATCGCCTCCCTCTAAATCAGTAGCAGCAGGTAATAATTTCCTTGCATGTCTTAATGGGCTCCATCCTGCACTCAAATTCACCTTTGAAATGGAGCAGTCAAATGAACTCCCCTTCCTTGATGTACTAGTTGAGAAATCTGCCAGGGGGTTCTCTACCACAAGTCTACCTTCAGTGGTCAATACATGCATTGGGATTCTTACAGTTCCACGTGCTGTAAGATTGGCCTTATCAGCAACCTCATAAATAGGGCCCAAGCCATTTGCTCACCATGCAAGCTTGCTGCTGAAATAGAGTGCATCAAAGATATCCTGTTGGATAATAGCTATCCCAACCTGATCATTTTGTGCTGTATATCACGGGAACTCATGACCGGGCCCAAGGCCGTCACTTTCAGCTCTGAAAAGTGCCCAGTCTACCTCAGATTACCCTGGAAGGGCAAGGTAACTTAAAAATTTGAGCAACAGGTGAAACTAGCTCTGCTACTATGCAGTAGCAACACGAGTGGTATCCACCGCTAACAGGACACGGCTGTCAAGCCAAAAAGATGCTCTGCCTATCACACAAATGAGTAATGCAGTATATGAATTTCAGTGCCAGTGTGATGCTAGGTTAATAGGCCATACATCCCAAAGACTGGCAGATTATATCAAACAGCATCCCCCTTCCGCTGTTTGAAACAGGCAAGGTACAGACAGTACCCAACCAGCCCATGCTTGAAAGGGGCAAAACACAGAGTCCAACATTAGATGTGATTCTGCGATTGGACAACATTTACTGGATAATTTGAAATAAAAATAAAAATAGCTGGAAAAGCTCAGCAGGTCTGACAGCATCTGCGGAGAGGAATACAGTTAACGTTTCGAGTCCGTATGACTCTCCATCAGAACTGAGGGAATATAGAAATGAGGTGAAATATAAGCTGGTTGAGGGGGGTGGGACAGGTAGAGCTGGATAGAGGGCCAGTGATAGGTGGAGGCAAAGAAGAGATTGCCAAAGATGTCATAGACAAAAGGACAAAGGGGTGTTGACGGTGGTGCTATTAGCTAAGAAATGTGCTAATGGTGACATTAAGGGTAGAAAGCAGGAGAAGCAAGTGACAGATAGCCCTAGTGGGGGTGGGGTGGAGGGAAGGGATCGAAATAGGGACTCGAAACGTTAACTGTATTCCTCCCTGCAGATGCTGTCAGACCTGCTGAGTTTTTCCATCTATTTTTATTTTTGTTTCAGATTTCCAGCATCCGCAGTATTTTGCTTTTAATTTACTGGATAATCCTCAGTGCACTAAGACTTACGCTGACAACCAATTTAAGATTGTCAGTTGGGCTTGCAGTGTGGGACATTTGTATGTACTGGAAGCTACATATTTTTATACACAGGGCCCTGTTCTTTGCAGACAGAAAGAACATGCACACACATTGCGCCTGTTTCAGCTAAACAAAATAAGTGATAGCCATTCACTGGTTCATTCCTCAGGGCAATGTCTTGACCAATCAGAGTCAAGCTGCCTGGCTTAAAATTTCAAACAATGCTTGGCAGTTAACTGTCAGTCATCATTAACTGGTGCATTTGCAATGGCAATGCCTCTACCAATTAGAGTCCATTTGCCAACCAATCAGCACTCCCTTCTCATACAGTATAAAATTGCTGCATCCCCTGACATTGATATTCTTGCGATTGTCCTGATGAATGCAAGACGATAAAACTTCAACAAAATGCCCTTTTTCAGCAATAATCCTATCTCGTTGCACAATACCAGGTCTAGTAAAGCCTGTTCTCTGATTGGCGCCAGAACGTGCTGCTCTGAAACAACATCCCCAAAACATCCTATGAATTCTGATTCCCAAGTTTGATCCTGTCTCCCCACTATTTAGTTTAAAACCTTCTCTACTTCCCTAGTTATGTGGCTCACTAGAACACTGGTGGTTCAGGTGTAGGCTGTCCCAACAGTACAGCCTCCACTTTCCCCAGTACTGGTGCAAGTGCCCCACAAGCTAGAACCTACTTCTCCCACACCAGTCTTTGAGCCACACATTTATTGCTCTAATTATACCTATGCCAATTTGAATGTGGCTCAGGTAATAACCCAGAGATTATTACCTTTGAGGTTGTTTATTAATTTAGTGACTAGGTCCTCATACTCTCTAATCAGAACCTCTTTCCTAGTCTTACCTATGTCATTGGTACCTACATGGACTATGACCACTGAATCCTCCTCCTCCCACCGCAAGTTCCTCTCCAACTCTGAGTAGATATTCCAAACCCTGGCACCGGGCAGGCAACTCAGCCATCTATACTCACTCGCTTGACTGCAGAGAACAGTATCTATCCCCCTGAATATGCTGTCTCCTATCATGACTGCATTCCTTTTCGCTGATCACACTTCAATGGCATTCTTTGCCATGATGCCAATATCAGTCCACTTATCCACCTTGCAGTCCTTCTCCTCATGTAGCAAGCACCTTGTACCTGTTGGACAAAGTCAGGGGCTGAAGCTCCTCCATCACTATGAGCTGGTTCCCCTTATCTGCCTAACTTGCAGTCACATCCTCCTGTTCCTGACCGCTGACCAACTCTAAAGTTCTGCCTAAGCCAAAGGGTGTGACTGCCTCCTGGAACAAAGTGTCCGGGTAATGCTTCCCCTCCCTGATGTCCCGCAATGTCCGCAACTCCAACTCCAGCTCAGAAACTCGGAGCCGAAATTGCCTAAGCTGCAGACACTGTCCACCACCAGCCCTACCATTTCTGTTCAACCTTATTTGTTTAATTCGTCAATTAGTTAATAATTTATAAAGTAATAGAAAGTTACACTCATCTAGTTTGGAGACAAGGAAGGAAACTCACCAACCACTGGAGGCTGCAATAAAATAGAAAACGGAGCACTTCTTTGCCCCTCTGCACCAATTTCCACCTGAACCAAATTCCCAACTCTTCACTCAATCTACGTCTCACTCAAGCATAGTCTGGTGTCCGCACGCCCCTTTCTATCACAGCTTTATCCCAGATTCTCCATTTATATGTTCTCTTAACTTCTCTTGATGGGTATATTTTAACTAAGTCTTCCCTATCTACAAATACCTATGATTTACTGGTTTTTTAAGATCAAAGCTTCATTTATTTTGTTTTTGCTTTTCAACCTTGGTGATATCCTACATTTTGTGCCTTAGGCCTTCATCTAATAAAAAGAGTCGCAAGGTGAGAAAGCAGGGACATGGGCCAGCTCAATCCACAGAGACAAAGAAGGCTACAGCAAAGAACAAGGCCAGATAATGATTCTATTACTTGGTCCATTGTGCCTGCACTAGTTCATTGCTAAAACAATCGAAAAATTAATCCTCTATTTTGATCTTTCCCCAAAACCCTGGATCGTCCTCTGGTTCAAATAACCATCACTTTTTTTTTCCTTAAAAGACACAACGATCTCTGCCTCAACCGCTACTGGTGGCAAAGTCTTTCATGCTGTGATAATATAGAGAAAAGGAAAAAGAAACAGGAAATGCTGGGAATACTCAGCAGATGATGCAGCATCTGTGAAGAGAGGAAGGCAGGGTTAACATTTCAGGCCTGTGATCTTTTGAGAGAACCGGAAGATGCTACAGATGAACAGTTGATAAAATGTACCAGAGCAGCGAAACAAGGTCAGGGGAAATTCTGATCACATACCCAAAAACATTTTTAAAAATTGGAAAGTGAAGGTGTAAAAAACATGATTAAATTATAGTAGTGATCTGCAGATTTTTGGTTTTCGTTTTTGGAGTAAAGAAATTTGTCCAAACTTCTTTCCTCACTTTTTTATTGACCGTTATAAATTGATGGCTCAATGGCTCACCAACCAGAAAAAAATAGCGTTTATTTTTTATATTTCTACTAAATTTCCTCCACACCTTCCCTGTCCCAATGTATATAGTCATAATATTTCACTAGGGCTCTGCTTTCTGTTGTTCAATTTTAAACAAGCATTGTCACCACTTGGGTCTTTATTGTCACTGGTGATGTTGTATGTGTCTGCATGCCATTGAATTGTAAAGGTGCTCGGCAGAGCAAGGGTTAATGTGGAACTAGAGAATAGCATCACCCACAGTATAATGTAGAGTCACATAGTAGTAGACTGAAAGAACAGTCTAGATAGAACACTCTGGAACCAGCCTGCATCTAGGTAACAGCACCATGCATGACAGTAACCTGGGATCTGTAAATAGTTAAAGGTTAACAATAAACAGTTCATGTTTAAATATACAGGATCTCATCATTGGGACGCCATCATCATGCACCATGTTACAACAGGTGGAATTCAAATTCAGTTGAGGATTTATTCTGTTCTGAGTCTCTGTTTAATTTACCCATCCTTATGGAAAGAATTTTGAAAATACATCTTTACAGAAACTTAGATACCTCCTCAGCTTTAGTAGCATCAATCACTTCTGTAAATAGTCAGAGCATCTTACATTCCTGGGAGTTGACACAACTGCCCTCGATCTCCACGTACAATAGTTTAATCCAGGGATGTATTAGCAACTCAGCCTGGACTGGCTTATTAATGTCTTTTGCTTTTTCAATTTCTCCAAAGGCAAAGCGAGAAAACACTTGGTAAAATGAAGCCAGCTTTGAATCATTAAACTGCTTTATTTTTTCCTAGACAGCAAGTGAACTTATAGAATACAAGTAGTAATCAAAATTCACTTATTCTATTCAACCACACTTTGATTTCTGCACATAAATAATAAACTCACCCGCTAATAATAAACTAATAAACCTATTCCACCTCGGGGGACCATCTTGCTTGTATTTTTAGAATAATCTTACTTCCATTCAAGTTCTGGCTATAAGAAGTGCAAACAGTGCATTTTGGCCTGGAGTGCTGCGTGCATAGCCTGACTTCAATGTCAAATTTCAGCAAAACTAACTGCACCTCCTCCACCCAAGAGCAGAATGCACCAGAATGACTTGGCAGTGATTGAGTTAGAATGAATAGATAAATGATAATTAGAATAAGCTATCTTTCGCTATATCCAGCACAATGGTTCACATATCCCATCTGAAACCTATCTCCCAGACTCACTGCCCTGTAAATTTAATCCCAATGGCTATGTTACGCTTGACAGCAGCATTTTTTGCACACATTACACCAAGGCCCCCATGAGACGTAGTCAGAGGACCAAACTGTGACGAGGCTATAATTACTACATTTTTCAGTCACCATAACTGGTGGTGCCAGGGTGGAATATGTGCTGGGAAGAAAGAATCAGAAGTCATGTGCAATGAATGCAACCAAATCTCTGCCTATTCTGCTTCAAATGGTTGACCAGGCCTAATGAACTCTTGCCAAAAGCAGATGATAAGGCATTTCAGTGGCTATCAAGCTCTGACCATTAGTGCCTGGGTCATTCCAACCTGCTACAAGCAAATGTATCAAGCAAGTGGCAATTTTATCATCTTTTCCCTGGACAAACATGAGCAGAATGAGAAAGTTGTACAAAATACTTGGTATGACCGAATTCCCAAAGCCTAGGTTGTCATTAATAGGAGTATCTGGTCCTACAGACTCCTGTGCACAATTCAATGACCTCCATGAACTGCAAGGGCTTCCATTCCAACAAAACAGGATCATGCAAATCCATTCATTCTTCCTAGACAACAGTCAATGGCATTTTCATTTTAAAGCAATCCACCATAGATTGCCCTGTCCAGAAGAAGGATAGTTCCTTAGAGATCTTGCCTCCTGACACCTCTGAGACAATCCCATTCAGGAACAGGAAATCCCTGACAGCTTGCACCTAATTACCATATAATGCAGATTGCCATGAGGTACTTTGGGTATCACAGTTCTAATAGAGCTGGATGAAAACTACAGTCCCTATGATGGATCTTTCTCATATGTGGAGGGTTCATCCACAAGAGCTAGAGATCCCAAACACTGAAGGGTTATGAGCAGAATTCTCCCTTTGGCGAGCAGGGTGGGGCCCGCTCACCGATGCGTAAAATGACACGCGGTGATGTCAGCCGGGCATCCTGACGTCACCTCGCGCCATTTAGATTTTCAGTTCGGCGGGCGCAACTGCCAAATCGGCTGCGCGCCCACCGAACTGTCAAGGGCCTATTAAGGCCAGTTAATGAGCAATTCAAACAATCAACTGAGCTGCCTTAAGGTTGGCGGGCAGGTGAAGAGCCCAGACGTCCTTCAGAAAAAACATGAAACCTCATTCACGGGCGGGACGAGGTTTCATGAGGGTTTTAAAATTTGTATAAAATGTTTAAATAAAAGAAATTGACATGTCACAGCTCATGTGACAGTGTCACATGAGGGGACATGTTTTTTTTCTGCCTTTGATGAACTTATGAATCTTGAGCCGATCTCTCTGAGGCAGCACTTTGTATACGCGAAAGAGCGCACTCCCGGCTCAGGGAATCCCCTCCGCCTGCACAGGGAATGCACAGTGCTTCCGGGCGGACCTTAATTATCCCGCCCACCTAAAATGGCGGCGCGCCCCCAACTGGGGATGCCGATTGGGAACCCGCCTGCTCACGCACAACCCCCCCCCGCGACAGGGGGAAAATGCTGCCCCATGTGAGATTTCCAGTAAAATGCCAGAAGTGCTAAAGCCACAGGCCTGACAAAGAGAATGTGACCTCCAGAAAGAGTAATGCAGTGAAATATTGTGTGGATAACTTTCTGCTCTTTATTACCTTAATATGATTGTATAGGAACATGAATAGGCTATTCTCTCTCTAGACTGTTCCAACAGTTAAGTCAAAACTAAAAATAGTCGGGTGGTCAGTTTGAAAAAAATTAGTTGAGCAATGTGAGCCCTTGCATTTGCACTCTTTGAAGAAGCTGCTTTTCTCTGGGATTTTTCCAGATTTCTATTGCTGTGAATCAAGTTAGGTTGATAATTTGGTCCAGTGAGAAACATCTGTTACAGATAATTTAATATACTACCTTACACATTTAATGTGTGCCACAAAACACATAAAAATGTTATTATATGGTAATAATATGGTTCCATGTGCCACAAAAGGCAAGTGTACTACACTGACAAAAGGAATTATAGCTTCCTCATCATCTACATATAAATCAGGATAATTCCCTTGTCAGTCTCAGTACTAGTAGTGTATTTTGTAAAGGTAGTCAAACTCGCAGGGTTAACTGACAGTCTTACAAATACCAAAAAAACGTTACTGCACCTATGGATACCCGACTCCCCTCCAATTAACCTTTGTTAGTGTTTAGGTGTAACTATTACAATTTAAAATAATGTGTGTTCAGATAAATGCAGGAGAAAGCATTTGATATTTTACTGAGCAATTTCCCTCTCTGTAAGAGCCTGCTATTCTTTGATTATTGTTGAACTGTACTATAATATAAGTATAACAGCAAGTAACAGTGTCAGTTGTGGCCAAATGCATCACATTCTTGCTTCCACTCATGGGGCAGATTGGAACTCAGCCATTAATGGGACTGTAGGATAAATCAGATCAGATTCATTCACTAGACATTCACCTTCACACATGACAAAGAAAATTGCACTTGGCGCCAGAGTAAATTTATTGTTGCCACGTTCCTTACAGTGAAAGAGCTGCTGTGTAATGCAGCTGGGTCAAGACAGACAAACCAAATTATTGAGTAACCCAATATCATGATATGCCTGCTCGATTCCATAAGACCATAAGACCATAAGACATAGGAGCAGAAATTAGGCCATTCGGCCCATCAAGTCTGCTCCGCCATTCAATCATGGCTGATAAGTTTCTCAACCCCATTCTCCTGCCTTCTCCCCGTAACCTTTGATCCCCTTACCAATCAAGAACCTATCTATCTCGGTCTTAAATACACTCAATGACCTGGCCTCCCCAGCCTTCTGTGGCAATGAATTCCATAGATATTCAAAGGATTCCCTTTGAAACTGCTCAGTGCATCTAAACAGTCAGCGCCCTTCCAAAGGTCAAACAACATGGGACTCTTAATTAGAAACTGCTGTTTTTGTGGGTTAACTATCGGTTTCTAAGAGTTTCTGAGAGAATTTGCAGAATTTTGTTGTTTTTCAGAAGCATCATGGTGCACCAGACAACGGAAGCAGTGGTTTGAAGTAAGTGACATGTGTCATCTATCACAGTTTTGAATATGGCTAAATCGCTTGCAGGGACCTCAAAATGTACAACCCAGCCAACACAATCATGAAGCCCTGCAGCCTTCCATATGCAACCACGTGGAAGGAATGGTACGTTAAAGGCCAAATTTTAAATTTTGGACCCATTCAAAGTAGGAGAGGCCAACAGCAGTTAGGGAATCTGAAAGACCATGGAGCGTGTTTTGCTATTGCTATTTAACTCAGTCACAGCATTAGCATCACACTCACGAGTTTCCTGGCCAATTGAACTGGGCAGGTATGATGACAGCCCACACCTGACTGTTCAAATCTCAGGCTTTAAAGGGACTTTGGTGAGGGGCGGGATGTGTACATTCGTACATTCTACAATTGTCTGGAGAGAGACAGCAATTGTACTGATGGAGTTTCAATGTGGGAAGTCATCCCCATTCTCAGAGGCATCCAAGGAACCATCCATTGACTCTTCTTGGAGATGTAAAGATCTGTGGTATTCTTGACTGGCATCATGGCAGCTTCCTGGCCATCTTGCACAGACATGCATGATAATCTTCTGGTAGTTACATGCCAGTTGATCATTAATAGAGCGGAATCATTTTCAATTGACGAATTCTGATCTGATTGCGTCTTGATTACCACATGAGTGCAGTCTATGACTCTCTGTACCAATGGGTGTCCACTTAGAGCAGCAGGTCCAAAGGTAGCAATTTCTGACTGGCGTTATCAGTTGTAAAGTGCAACTTGCAGCCCTGCAAAATGCATCAGTCACCTGGGAGAAGCACTTATGCAAAGCGGATTGTGATATCCTGCAGATGTCACCAGCAGATCCCTGGAAAGAGCAAGAGGTGAAGAAATTAAGGGCTGTGGTGTCCTTGGCAGTCATTGGCAATGCATGCTCACCTGGTTCATGTGAAAGGACGTCTAGTTCCAGGAGGCTGCAGATGTCAACAATGACTTGCTGAAAAAATTGGAGTTTCCTGAGGCACTGGTGTTAAAGTCATGTCCAGAAAGCTGATCCTTTGCCTGTATACCCACATTGGGATATCACTCCCTGTGAGCTGGAGGTCTCTGTTCATCCCCTTGGTTTGTGGAGTTGCACGTGGCTGAAGAGAAAGCAGCTGCTGCTTACAGCTGCTGATGGTGTTTCTGGCACTTCTCCTCTCATCCCTAATCAGAGTCCCAAGGTAGAGCTGCAAAAGATGCTCCCATGCTGCTCTGAAGGCTGATAGCGGGAATTGCAGATCAAAGTCAAAAAGTGTCCAAGTTAGCAAAAATGACATCCAACGTCTTGTAAATCACCTCTAAAGGAGTGAACGCACATTCTCAAAGTAAGTCCTGTGGGCAAAAGCATAGCTCTGCATTTAAAGGCTTCCCAGCCTGTCAATTAAACAGCCCTGCCAATCTCCCCTGTGCTCTCATCTTGTTGAACTTGAGTTCCAGACAGCCCTGGAAATCCATGTGCGGGCAGATAAAGCCAGAATGCAAGCTTAAAGCTTTAATCAATTGGCTTTTTGCATATTTAAATCTCAGACCTGCCAGTTCCACAGTGGCTTCCCATGCTGTTAGAAACACATCCCAGTTAAATATCAAAGTCTTTGGGTTCCTGCTGGCAATTTTTGCTTCACTAACCACTCGCACACACAGGCACCTGCAGCCACCTCCCCCTGCAGTTTAAAATTCATCCCTAAGTGCCATACATCTGAAACAAAGCACAAGCAACAAGAAACATTCAACTGAATGCTGAGGGCTCTTTACAAGGCAAAGCATGCAAAAGACTACAATCCGGGACACTATGGGAGGGAAGAAGGTTGTACTGTAGAACTATACAGATTTAGACATGTGCAGCCTTGTTTCAATGTCAGTAGTATTTTGGTAATTTCTAGTTGCATCGTATGCATCATTAGCACTCTACTTCTCTCTATGATTGGCGTATGGGTACAATGAGCCATGTTTACATAGCTTTGGCCTGTCTTATATTATCCTCTCACTTTTAAGACCTCTTCAAATAAAAGTGGCCCAAATGATAGCCTTAAAGTTAAAGCTCTGTGAGAGATTTTAGAAAGCATCCATTGCCCTGCAGGGTTCTGTGAAAGTGATCACATACCATGTACACCTTGAGATAAAGAAAGTTTCTTTAATGCAAAGTATTGTGCACTGGAGCTTGAATAATGACACTGATGCACTCAATAACCTTCTATGTTCTAGCAAACCCAAAGGTTCTGCATGGCTGTTTTGCTCTCTCACATTGCTACTGTTGGTTGGTGATGAAGTTGGTGAAAATCCCCTCTTTAATACACCTGTAGCTAGCAAATTGTTTAGCAATAGCAAATGTCACCAGTGCTATAGTCTAATTGAAACATAACACAAAATTAAAATACTGCAGATGCTGGAAATATGAAATAAAAACAGGAAATGTTGGAAATACGCAGCATGTCCGGTAGTATATGTGGAGAGAGAAACAGGTGAAAGTAAACATTTCAGATTGCATGATGACCTTTCTGGTGAAGTTCTGATGAAAGGCCATCAATCTGAAATGTTAGTTCTATTTCTCTCACCACAGATGATGCCAGACTTGCTGAGCGGTTCCAGAATTTTCTGTAGAACCCAATACATACTAATTGAAAGATTCACGAGAATGGTTCCAGGGGTGAGAACTTCCATTATGAAGATAGATTGGAGAAGTTAGGACAGCTTCCCTTGGAGAAGAAAATACTGAAAGGGGATCCGATAGAGGCATTCAAAATCATGAAGGATCTAGAGAGAATAGATAAGGAGAAACTGTTCCCACTTGTGAAAGGATTGAGGATACAGATTTAAAATAATTGGCAAAAGAAGCAAAAGTGATTTGAGAAAAAACTTTTTAATGCAGCGAGTAGCTAAGTTGTGGAATGTACTGCCTGAGGGTGTGGTGGAGGCAGGTTCAATTGGAGCATTCAAAAGGCTATTAGACTATTGTTTGAAAAGGAGCAATGTACAGGGTTATGGGGAGTAGGCAGGAGAATGACACTAAGCATACTCCTCATTTGGAGAGTCAGTGCAGACTAGATGGGCCGAATGGCCTCCTTCTGTGCTGTAACAATTTGTGATTCTGTGAGGGCCACACTGGCTTTGACAGCCTTTGTTAGTATTACACAAATGTTTCATGTTGTGTAAGTGCTTTCCTGAAGAACATTGACTGCTCTGTCAATGTTTCACTGCCACGCCTCAACTAGTCTAAATACTTCTCCACTGTCATTACCAGGTAACTGTGCCTCAGAGGGAGACCAGCTGTGTACCAGAGTGGCAGGACTTGACGTTGCATGCGCACAGGTGCGTCCATTGAAAGCTCCCTGAAGGCACAGAGCTGCCTCAGGGAGCTGAAGATTTATAACAGTACAAACAAAGATATAAAGAATAAGGGGAGGGCTGGAGGACAGCCAATGTGGTACTGTTATTCAAGAAGGGAGGAAGGGATAAACCAGGGAACTACAGGCCAGTCAGTCTAAACTCAGTGGTGAGGAAACTATTGGAAGCAATTCTGAGGGACAGAATTAATCTACACTTGAAGAGGCAGGGATTAATCAAGGACAGTCAGCATGGTTTTGTTAAGGGTAGGTCATGTCTGACCAATTTGACTGAATTCTTCGAAGAGGTGACCAGGTGTGTAGATGAGGGCAATGCATTTGATGTAGGTTACTTGGACTTTAGCAAGGCTTTTGATGAGGTCCCACATGGGAGACTGATAACGAAGGTAATAGCTCATGGGATCCAAGGCAATTTGGCAAATTGGATCCAGAATTGGCTGAGTGGCAGGAAGCGAAGAGTGAGGGCCGAGAGGTGTTTTTGTGACTGGATGCCTGTGTCCAGTGGGGTTCCACAGGGATCGGTGTTGGGTCCCTTGCTGTTTGTGGTATATATAAACAATTTTGATGTGAATGTAGGAGGGTTGATCAGTAAGTTCGCGGATGACACAAAAATTGGTGGGGTGGTAAATAGTGAGGAGGATAGCCTTAGGTTACAGAGGATATAAGTGGGCTGGTCAGATGGGCTGATCAGTGGCCAATGGAATTTAGCTCGGATAAGTGTGAGGTGACCACTTGGGCAGGACAAACAAGGCACGGGGATACAAGATAAATGGTAAGATCCAGGGAAGTACCAAGGACCAGAGGGACCTTGGTGTGCATGTCCACTGGTCCCTAAAGGCAGCGGGACAGGTAGATAAGGTGGTTAAGGAGGCATATGGGATACTTGCCTTTATTAGCCGAGACATAGAATATAAGAGCAGGAAGGTTATGCTGGAACTGTCTAAAACGCTGGTTAGGCCATAGCTAGAGTATTGCGTGCAGTTCTGGAATCCGCATTATAGGAAGGATGTGATTGAGAGAGAGAGAGGAGAGAGTGCAGAGGAGATTTACCAGGATGTTGCCTGGGCTGAAGAGTTTTAGTATTGAGGAGAGATTGGATAGACTGGGCCCCAGCTATGCCTGTCTCTTTATGGGGTATGTGGAACATTCCTTGTTCCAGTCCTACTCCGGCCCCCTCCCACAACTCTTTCTCCGATACATCGATGATTGCTTTGGTGCTGCTTCATCTTGTCTGGACCTGGAAAAATTTATTAATTTTGCTTCCAATCTCCACCCCATCATCATTTTCACATGGTCCATCTCTGACACTTCCCTTCCCTTCCTTGACCTCTCTGTCTCAATTTCTGGTGATAGACTGTCCACCAATATCCATTACAAGCCTACCGACTCCCACAGCTACCTCGACTACAGCTCCTCACACCCCGCTTCCTGTAAGGACTCCATCCCATTCTCTCAACTCGTTCACCTCCATCGCATCTGTTCTGATGATGCCACTTTCAAAAACAGTTCCTCTGACATGTCCACCTTCTTCCTTAAGCAAGGTTTTCCACCCACAGGGCCCTCAACTGTGTCCAGCCCATCTCCCGCGCATCCGCCCTCACACCTTCTTCTCCCTCCCAGAAACATGATAGGGTCCCCCTTGTCCTCACTTATCACCCCACCAGCCTCCGCATTCAAAGGATCATCCTCCGCCATTTCCGCCAACTCCAGCATGATGCCACCACCAAACACATCTTCCCTTCACCCCCCCTGGCGGCATTCCGCAGGGATCGTTCCCTCTGGGACACCCTGGTCCACTCCTCCATCACCCCCTACACCTCAACTCCCTCCCACGGCACCTTCCCATGCAACCGCAGAAGGTGCAACACTTGCCCCTTTACTTCCCCTGTCCTCACCGTCCAAGGGCCCAAACACTCCTTTCAAGTGAAGCAGCATTTCACTTGCACTTCCCTCAATTTAGTCTCCTGCATTCGTTGCTCCCAATGCGGTTTCCACTACATTGGAGAGACCAAACGCAGACTGGGTGACCGCTTTGCAGAACACCTTCGGTCTGTTCGCAAGTATTACCCAGACCTGCCATTTCAACACTCCACCCTGCTGTCATGGAGGAGCACAGTTAACGTTTCGAGTCCGAATGACCCTTCAACAGAACTAAGTAAAAATAGAAGACAGGTGAAATATGAGCTGGTTTAAGGGGGGGTGGCACAAGTAGAGCTGGATAGAGGGCCAGTGATAGGTGGAGATAACTAAAAGATGTCACAGACAAAAGGACAAAGAGGTGTTGAAGGTGGTGATATTATCTAAGGAATGTGCTAATTAAGGGTAGCAAGCAGGACAAGCAAGGTACAGATAGCCCTAGTGGGGGTGGGGTGGGGTGAAGGAATCAAAAAAGGCTAAAAGGTAGAGATATAACAATGGATGGAAATACATTTAAAAATAATGGAAGTAGGTGGGAAAAGAAAAATCTATATAAATTATTGGAAAAAAAAATTGTTCTCACACTGAACAATTTCTCCTTTAACTCCTCTCACTTCCTCCAAATAAAAGGTGTGGCTATGGGTACCCGCGTGGGCCCCAGCTATGCCTGTCTCTTTATGGGGTATGTGGAACATTCCTTGTTCCAGTCCTACTCCGGCCCCCTCCCACAACTCTTTCTCCGGTACATCGATGATTACTTCGGTGCTGCTTCATGCTCTCGTCTGGACCTGGAAAAATTTATTAATTTTGCTTCCAATTTCCACCCCTCCATCATTTTCACATGGTCCATCTCTGATACTTCTCTTCCCTTCCTTGACCTCTCTGTCCCCATTTCTGGTGATAGACTGTCCACCAATATCCATTAAAAGCCTACCGACTCCCACAGCTACCTCGACGACAGCTCCTCACACCCCGCTTCCTGTAAGGACTCCATCCCATTCTCTCAGTTCCTTCGCCTCCGTCGCATCTGTTCTGATGATGCCACTTTCAAAAACAGTTCCTCTGACATGTCCTCCTTCTTCCTTAACTGAGGTTTTCCACTCACGGTGGTTGACAGGGCCCTCAACCATGTCTGGCCCATCTCCCACGCATCTGCCCTCACACCTTCTTCTCCCTCCCAGAAACATGATAGGGTCCCCCTTGTCCTCACTTATCACCCCACCAGCTTCCGCATTCAAAGGATCATCCTCCGCCATTTCCGCCAACTCCAGCATGATGCCACCACCAAACACATCTTCCCTTCCCCCCCCCCCCCGGCGGCATTCCGCAGGGATCGTTCCCTCTGGGACACCCTGGTCCACTCCTCCATCACCCCCTACACCTCAACTCCCTCCCACGGCACCTTCCCATGCAACCGCAGAAGGTGCAACACCTGCCCCTTTACTTCCCCTTTCCTCACCATCCAAGAGCCCAAACACTCCTTTCAAGAGAAGCAGCATTTCACTTGCACTTCCCTCAACTTAGTCTACTGCATTCGTTGCTCCCAATGTGGTTTCCTCTACAATGGAGACACCAAACGCAGACTGGGTGACCACTTTGCAGAACACCTTCGGTCTGTCCGCAAGCATTACCCAGACCTCCCTGTCGCTTGCCATTTCAACACTCCACCCTGCTCTCATGCCCACATGTCCATCCTTGGCTTGCTGCATTGTTCCAGTGAAGCTCAACGCAAACTAAGCTCAACGCAAACTGGAGGAACAGCACCTCATCTTCCGACTAGGCACTTTACAGCCTTCCGGACTGAATATTGAGTTCAACAATTTTAGATCATGAACTCTCTGGTCCATCCCCACCCCCTTCCCGATTTTCCCCCTCCTTTTTGTTTTTTCCAATAATTTATATAGATTTTTCTTTTCCTACCTACTTCCATTATTATTAAGTGTATTTCCATCCATTGTTTTATCTCTACCTTTTAGCCTATTTCAATCCCTTCCCCCCACCCCACCCCCACTAGGGCTACCTGTACCTTGCTCGTCCTGCTTTCTACCCTTAATTAGCACATTCCTTTAGATAATATCACCACCTTCAACACCTCTTTGTCCTTTTGTCTGTGACATCTTTTGGTTACCTCCACCTATCACTGGCCCTCTATCCAGCTCTTCATGTCCTACCCCCCCTTAAACCAGATTATATTTCACCTCTCTTCTATTTTTACTTAGTTCTGTTGAAGGGTCATTCGGACTTGAAACGTTAACTGTGCTCCTATCCGCAGATGCTGCCAGACCTGCTGAGTTTTTCCAGGTATTTTTGTTTTTGTTTAGGATAGACTGGGGTTGTTTTCCCTGGAGCAGAGGAGATTGAGGGGGGACATGATTGAGGTGTATAAAATTATGAGGGGCATAGATAGAGTAGACAGGAAGGAACTTTTCCCCTTGGTAGAGGGGTCAATAACCAGGGGGCATAGATTTAAGATAAGGGGCAGGAGGTTTGGAAGGGATGTGAGGAAGAATTTTTTCACCCAGTTGGGAATCTGAAACTCACTGCCTGAAAGAGCATTGGAGGCAGAAATCCTCATAGAATTTAAGAAGTATTTGGATGTGCACTCATGATGCCATGGCATACAAGGCTATGGGCCTAGTGCTGGAAAATGGGATTAGAATAGTTAGGTACTTGTTTGACAGACGCAGACTCGATAGGCCGAAGGGCCTTTTTCTGTGCTGTAGACCTCTATGACAATGATTCTATGTCCCCTCATAAGACTGTCACATGAGCAGGGGCATGTCATAAATGAGATTTAAACATTTTTATGTTATTTTTAATTCCTGTTGGAAACCTCATCCCGCCCGTGGATGAGGTTTCATAAAAAATCCAAAGGCAGCTTGGCCTATTCGCCCACTCATTAACCGAATGGTTGGATGGGCAGCGAAAAGCCTGATTTAATCAATTGATTAAGGGCCTTAATAGGCCTCTTAATTGTCGGTGGGCGCACTTCTGCCTCTCGCGCACGCCCACCGAGCGAAATATCACAAAAGTGCGCGATGACGTCGGGACTCTCACCCGACATCATCGCACACTATTTTACTCTTGTTCGGGTCAAGTGTGCACCTGCCGATAAGAGAGAAATTCTGCTCCATGTTTCCCTGAGTAGTCTTTCCTTTAATATCTGTTTGCTGGAGTGAGGGTAATACATTGCACTAGGGATGTTTCATGCAATTTATGTGTTCTATCAACTGCCAGCAATTTTGTTAGTTTCAGGGAAGGGACAGTAAGGCAGACTATACCATATCCCTGACATTTCTGCTTCCCAATGCTCAACTGGCATCGGCATAATTTCTCCCTCTGACAAGTTCAAGCCTACAGTTTCAATATTACTTCACATGATCTTTGAAATATCTGGATTTCTTATTTTTTCATGCTTCCATTTTCTAATCCTTTCTATACACAGTGGGAAGGAAGGATTCTTAGGCAGAAAGTTTGAGTTAGAAGAAAAGAATATTGTAGGCGTTTCTTCCTAATGGAGAAGAAACAGGTAAATAAAGACAGCAAATCATCTGAGTGGAAATAAGAAATCAAGCCATAGAGTAGCTTTTCTATTTTAGCAGCATGGGAGGGCTGCCTAACATTGCGTTATGTATAATGCAGCCAAATCATTATGTGCTGAAAGCATATTCAGCAGGTACATTTGCTGAAGCACATCAATCAACACAAATGCTACAAGGTTTTTCTGACAGAAAGAATTGGTATTGACAGCCCACAAGAACCTACTTATATTTTTATTAGTCTTCTACTTCTGGTTATATGATCCATGCTGCTTAATTGAGAGACCATTTCATTGTTAGTAGGGGAAAAAAATGAACAGGAGACTGAATGCTTTTTGAATGGCATCTCATTTTGTAATTATTCCAGCCTTCAACTCTTTTTCAATGCCATTTCCTGAAGCTGACTTGTAATTTGTCTCTTCAATTTTCTATAAAGCACCCATGCCTATTTTTATCTCACATGGGTTACAAATACAATCTGTGGCAAAAAAGGAGAGCAGCCTGCAGTCTACTCCTTGTGCCTGGTGGGAATTCCAAAAGAATTATTCTTCTAAAGCAACCATCAACAGGGCCTTATTACTGCCGAGTGATATTGATTAAGGAAGTAATGATCTTACATTAAATAGCAACAATAAATGTCAAATCACTTTTTTTCGCTTCAGCAGATTAAAGCCTTTGTCTTTTCTTCTGTATGCATGCACCTAGCAATCAATATATCAGAGGGTTATCAATTCATTAAGTCTGCCACGCAGCTTCAAGTCTGAAAGTAAGCAATATTTTAAGTAACTCTTATTTTACGCACTCTATCAAACAAATAACCCGACATAGTTGATTTCATCAGCACAAATGCTTGCTTTATAATAGAACATCCATCAGCAAATCAGGAAATATATTTTCAATTTTTGTCTTTATTTAGGCCATTTACGGACTGCTCCAGTTTGCAATTTTATTAACCTTGCACTTGGCTATGTGTCCATCCCATTTCAATTCACGTTGTGTACAATACTACAAAATACTAATGAGAATTTTTTATTTCTAGTGGGGAATGTAAAGCTGTAAGCCATTTATAAATGTGTTTAATAGTAGGCAAATCATGGAGCCCTGCCAGTGGAAACAAGCCAATGTGCCAAAGTCAACCCTGGCTACTATTGCAAATGTGCAATCTATCTCTCTCACCGGTCACTTTGCCTCATCTGAAAGCTTCATTGAGAAGTGGACGATGAGCGATATTCTGAAACATTTAAACCATCAGCAGTTTGTAAACAGAAAGGAATCATTTACAGTTCGTTAAGATAAAAGCAAAATACTGCGGATGCTGGAAATCTAAAACAAAAACAAAAATAGCTGGAAAAGCTCAGCAGGTCAGAACATGATGAAGAGTCATATGGACTCGAAACGTTAACTGTGTTCCTCTCTGTAGATGCTGCCAGACCTGCTGAGTTTTTCCATGTATTTTTATTTTTGAACTGAATATATGTTCCTTGCTGCAAGGCAGAAAAAGGTCTGTCTGGACTTCGCTAGAAAACTCTTGAATCCCACCTCCCATTGCCACTATTTCTTGCCACAACCATACAAAAATAAATGTGCAATGGAGTTCAAGAGAAAGGACACCATTCCATCAATAAGATACAGAACAAATAGACTACGAGACAGCCCAATCCCCTATTTTATAAAGCTCATAAATATAATGTAAATGATTAAGAATTTAATGAACTCAACTGACAACATATGATCTATGGGCTTTAATAGAAAATGCAGAGTGCAGTAGGCCTATCATTTTGATTCTGTGAGTTAAGAATACATGCATTTTGCAACACATTGAAATTATTTACATACTGAAATGTTCATAATTGTGCAATCCTTTTATGATTTTATACTTTATTTCTATTTTAATGATTGTTTATAACTACTTGTTGTATTTGTATTGTCATCACAATTTGGCCATTATGATTTTTCAATAAACAAATTACCTATCTATTTTAAACAAAGTGCCCTCCATAACTATAGAGCAAAACAATATTGCAAAACAATGAAACAAGAATTATGTTAAAATTTTAACCTATTGGATTAGCAAATCTAAATATCTTCCTGATGAATAAAAAGTTCACAGAGGATTTACCAGCAGAAATACAATACTTTTTATCGGATAATCTAATTGGCTCGATTGACAGCCACTTCGATAATCAGTTTAATTATCAAAGGCCTTATCTTTTGGAGATTTTATTATTCCCCTTGAAAGATTGGGGGTACAATTCGACTTTGGCACCAGCAAATCAACTGCTCAATTTGCATTCCAAGCAATTTTCTTTTCCACAACAATGGAAGTCAAAATATGTCAATACATATTTCCCAATCTTGTATCAATGATTAGGCTTCTCTCACTTTCTTATCCTTTATTCTCTTTATCTCTCATTACCTGGATGTCAGGGAAAATCACATGTGCAAACTAAAACCTTTGCAACCACACCAGTGTCATCCTAACTCCTAAACGAAATGTGAATTCTTATAGCCTTCCAAAAGGGGTATTCCTGGTCTCAAAGAATTGTTCTTTTAAAAGGATAATGCATTTTCACTTCTCAGCATCATTAGATAATCTTCTCATATTGTGTGCTCATAATAATGAACTGACTATAACAAGGTGTAGCTGAGGCAAATAGAATAGTTAAAGAAACAATTCAAAGTGTTAACAAAAATATATTCATTGAAAAACAAAATCTCAGCAAGAAAGGCCCATTCATGGCTCACTCAGGAAGTTAAAGATAGTATTAGTTTAAAAGAATAGGCTTGCAATGTTGCAGAAAACAGTATTGAGTCTGAGGATTGGGTGTGTTTTAGAAACCACGAGTGGGTCACCAAAAATTTGACAAAAAGGCAAAAGGTAGAATATGAGAGTAAGCTAGCCAGAAATACAAAAAAAAACAATTGTAAGAGTTTTTATAAGTATATAAAAAGGAAGAGAGTAGCTAAAGTAAACACTGGTCCCTAAGAAGCCGAACAGGAGAAATTATCATGGGGAATAAGAAAATGGCAGAGGCATTGAACAAATATTTTATGCCAGTCTTCACAGAAGACACAAATTTCATACCAGAAATAGATGGTCACTGAGGGGCTAAAAAAAGATTGAGGAAACTAAGATAATTAATATCAGTGGAGAAAAAGTATTGGAAAACTTAAGGGAGTAAAATCTGACAAATCCCTGGGACTGATGGCCTACACCCTGGGGTCCTGAAAGAGATAGTTGCAGAGATAGTAGATGTAATGGTTATGATTTTCCAAAATTCCTTAGACTGGGAACAGTCCCATTAGATTGGAAGTTGGCAAATGTTACACTACATTTCAAGAAAGGAGGGAGAGAAAAAACAATGAACTACAGACCAGTTAGTCTAACATCAGTTGTAGGGAAAATATTGGAATCTATTATTAAGGAAGTCTTAACACTGCACTTAGAAAAGTTATAATATGATTAGAATAAGTCAACATGGTTTTACTAAAGGGAAATCCTGTTTGACAAATTTATGTACTAGGGTATAACTAGTAGGGTAGATAAAGGGGATCAGTAGATGTATTATACCTGGAGTTTCAAAAGGCATCGATAAGATGCCACACAAAAGGTTAATAGGCAAGGTAAGGGCTCATGGAGTTGGGGGTAATATTTTAGCATGCATAGTGGTTTGGTTAATGTGAAGAAAGCAGAGTGTGGGCATAAATGTGGCTTTTTCAAGCTGGCAGGCAGTGAATAATAGGTCAGTGATCCCACAAGAATCAATGATCCCGCAAGGATCAGTGCAGGAGTCTCAGCTATTTACAATGTATATTACTGACTTAAATGCAGAGGCAGAGAATAATGTATCAAAGTTTGTTGATGATACCAAGCTAGTGGGAAGGTGTGAGGAGGATACAGAGAGGCCAAAAATAAAGACAGGTTAAGTGAGTGGGCAACAAAATGGCAGATGGAGTATAATGTAGGGAAGTGTGAAGTTATCCACTTTGGTAGTAAGATTAGAAAAGCAGAATATTTTTTAAAAGATGTGAAACTTATAAGTGTCGATGTTCAAAGAGGCTTGGGTGTACCGTCAATTGAATGCAGAAAGTTAGCATGCAGGAGCAGCAAGCAATTAGGAAAGCAAATGGCATGTTGGCCTTTATTGCAAGAAGATTGGAGTCCAAGAATAAAGGGGTCCTACCGCAACTGTACAAGGTTTTGTGTGGCTACATCTGGAATACTATGTGCAGTTTTGGTCCCCACATTTAAGAAAGGTTAGACTTGTATTGGGGGCGGCGCAGCGAAGGTTCACTAAATTGTTCCTTGGGATGAGAGGGTTGTCTTATGATGAGGGGCTAAGTAAATTGGGCTTATATTCTGTGGAGTGTAGAAGAATGAGAGGTGATCTCTTTGAAGCCTATAGGCCTGAATCTTCTGGTCGGCGTGCGGGGGCAGGCCCCACTCGCCGACTTGTAAAATGACGTGCAGTGAATTCGGGCGTGTGTCCCGACATCACCGCGCGTCATTCCAGTTTTCAGCTCGGCGGGTAGGCGCGCGCCGGAGTTGGCTGCGTGCCTGCCGAACTGTCAAAGGCCTGTTAAGGCTATTTAAAAACCAATTGTCACAATTAACAGGGCTGCCCATCCAACTTAAAGGTTGGCGGGCAGGCTAAGAGCCCAGGCATTTTTCATGGAGCCTCATCCAAGGGCAGGATGAGGTCCCATGAAGGGCGTATAAGTTTAATTTAAAAATGTTATTACAATTCATTGACGTGTCCCAGCTCATGTGACATTGTCATATGAGGGGACATGCCTGAATAATTTTTTTTTCTTTATTTCAATTTTTCAACATCAAAATGTGCCTCAGGGAGATTTCTGCGCTGTCTCGCGTGCAAGCGCGAAGGAGCGCAGGCCGCGACTCTCCCTCCTCCCCCTGCCCGCACAGGCAGCGCTCAGTGCTTCCAGATGCGCGTCACGCTGGGTGGGCCTTAATTGGCCTGCCCACGTATAATAGCGGCATGCAACCAATCACAGGCGGCAATCGGCTGCGCGCCCACCCGCGCCTGCTCCGGCCCAGCCCGCACGACGGGGAGAAAATTCTCCCCATAAGGTTCTGCAGGAGTTTGAGAAGGTAGACCATGAGGGGTTATTTCCATTGGTTGGGGAGTCTAAAACATTGAAGCACAGTCAGGATAAGGAGCCAATCATTTAGGACTGAGATGAGGAGAAATTGGTTCACTCAAAGGGTTGTGAATCTTTAGAATTCTCAATCCCATGAGGGGACATATTTCATTACATTTTTTAAAAAATGATTTTTTTCATATATCTTCATCTCCCTGAGGCAGCTCTCTGTCTCAGGGAGATTATGTAGCACGCACTTGCCCGAAGGTCGCGCTTGCCCAGCTCGCACTCCTCCCGCCACCCGCACAGACAGTGCTGAGCGCTGCCGCTCATGTTTCATGCTGGGCGGGCCTTAATTGGCCCGCCAGCATGAAACTGCCTTCCGGTACCAATCGCAGGTGGCAGTTGGCTTCCCAACCGCCCCCGCCCAGCCTGCACACCAAGGGCAAAATTCTGCCCATGACTTCCAAGACCTGGTTGAGACTCTTCAATCCATAATGACATCAACCAATTCTACCCCTGAGCATGTGCCCTGCAGTAGTGTGCTGTCTCTTCGGAGAATGGCAATAAATCGGCTGCCTTAAGCTGCTCTTGTGTATTCACAGGAATGAGCTTCAAACATAGGGCTGGCATTCCTTGATACTGCGGGAAAAAGACTGCTGGAAACTGGATATTCTGCAGCAGTTATGTTGGATTCTGGAGTTACCTCAGGCTTCGAAGATCCCGGGAAACCATCCCCGCCACTCACCACTCAACCCAATCTCACTCAGAGACAATCTCGTGGCAGACTAGGAGCTCAAGCAAGTAAAATAACTTGCACAAGGGTGGAGAAGGTGGTTCTCCTTGTGCCCATTTGGAAAAGAGGGTAAAACGTACCAATTTCTAAGGGCAACATTCATCACCCTGAGTACAATTAAAAGGCAAAACCCATAATAGGTCAGATAATTTTTCAGGCATTCCTGATTGTCGACAACAGACATTAGATCCCTGATATATTTAAATTTGGGATGCATGCTTCTATCCTCTCTACTAGATTGGCCCATGCTCAACAGTACAGGCACTAGGCTCACTCCACTCAGGAGTCTTTCAGTGATTGCTACAGCTAAGCAGTGGCTGTCAACAAGAAAATCATTTTTTTTTAATGTACTGCCTTGAGGTATAGGAGTGCTCCATCCAGCTCCACAGTGCTCCTGAGAACCGCAGCGAGGCTATGATCAGCCCTCATCCTCCCACTGTGCCCCTTCAACCCATGGGGAGGTGTCAGCTGTGGCTCAGTTCATAGCACCCTCACCTTTGAATCAGAGGGTTGTGGGTTCATGTCCCACTCCCAGAAACCAAGAACTGTGATTGTACTCAAAAGAGTTGCAATCTGTGACTGTTGATAACTCGAAAGAGTTTCAACCCATGGGACTTAACTTTGGCCACTGTCGATGAGGCAAGGAGCCCAAAATTAATTCCATGAAAATGGATGAGGTGTCTCAGGAATCATGAAAGGCAAAGGCAGCTTTCCTAAATTATTGAAATGAGGCCCAAAGCCCAATCTTGTGCCCTGTGGGTGAGCAGTGTGTTCATGCCGTTGTTTCAGAATCCACAAACAGGCAATAACTAATTTCTACCCCATTGTGCCAAGATCTGAACGTAGATAGATTGAATGGAGTTTTTTTGTCAACATTTGGTGAATGCTGTTCTACCAAGTAAGCCCAACTTAATAACATGGTTCTGGGTGCATGTTTGAGTGTGCTTGCAACTTTGAGTAGAATGATGGCAGGGGAAGAGTTTCGGCTCCTGTCTGAAAAAACAAACAAGCTGAAATTTTTGACAATGAAGGGCTTTGTAAGGGTGCAGAAAGGAACAGGGTGATGTGAAGTACTTCATTTGGTACTTTAATATACTTTATTAATTGAAAACACTAGGCTGCGAGATGTGTTCTTTTTTCTCTGGCCACTGGCAGACATGTGATATATCGTCTCCTTCCTATACATTCTCTAATGGAGGTACTTCCCTCTCACTCCCATTGTCATTATCAATATCCTTTTGGCTTCTGCAAGCATTCTGCACCATTTGAGGCAGCTGTTTTTCTGTAATTCTAATGTTTAAGGCTTGCCTGATGGGCATTGCTCACTATCCTACACTTGGACAGTTTCAGGTAATTGGAAGAATCACAGACATGAAACCATCTTGGCTTTAAATAAATAAAATTGTAATCATTAATCCATTTTATCTGACAAAAATAGTGAGGCTTAAATAATGCACAGTCTTATTTATTAGTACCAACGAGAAAAAAAGAGTAAAAAGTAGAAATTCAGCCAAAAGACAAAGGTGCTCAGAGGTATTGCAAATTAGCACTGGGTCAAGGTGTTGTGAATCTCACTATCATCAAACCGCTGATGCAGCTAAAGAGTAGAAATGAGTGTATGCTTTGGAGGTTAAGGAAAATCAAATGGTTCAATAAATTATTGATCATAAATGCACTAGACTAGCGGAATTCATCATTCATTAGCCCTGCCCTCATACAGCCTTCAAATACACATTGAAACTAAACAGCAGGATAATTTGAAATAAGACACAATGAATAAAGGCTGTTTCTCAACTTAATTTCTATCAAATAAAACAGAAGCTTCAGAATGCTCCTTTCATTCCTACCTACTGTAAAGCATATCTGTTTAATATACTGACCTAATAAATGTCATATTTACACTTCACTATCGAACCTTGCTTTCTAGTTTCATATCCCAGCTCATTACTTTTTTTTGCAGCCTTCAAGAGAGAGCACTACAAAGTCCTTTACATTTAATTAGTGTCTTTCAGCAGACCTTCACACATCCGGTCAGAGAGAGGGTTGTATTTGATGTCTTTAATAGCTTTTAGTTAAAGGTGGCACATAAGTGAATTGAAATTAATCTCAATTGTAGAGAGCACTAGGGCAGTATTGGATACTGCCATAGAGCGCATGTGATTATGTGAGCACAGTACTCTATGGGCAAGCTTTCAATTCATTACTCTGAAATGTGCAGGTATTCCTGTAATTTACATAAAGTCTGCCATTGCAAAAGAAAATTATGCATTGAAGGAAAAAGTAATTGGGTTTCCCAGTTTCAAGATGGCTACTTTGTGCTTCTAGAATCCAAACTTGGCCTGTAAATCACATGTAACATTAAAAGGTCAACGTGACACATAGTTACCAGAGGGTACTATATTAATGTTCAGTAAAATATTAGAACAATTGCATTGGTTCCATGTTTTCTCTTGAAGTATTTTCAAGAATAAGTGCACAAGAAAGTTATCAAAAATTTGCAAAACAAATGCAGGGAAAATATTTCAGGACAGATTTTCCTGATGCTCACTGCACCTTAGCACGATAGAGGAGGACCTAAGCTATACTGTTCCTGGTCAGGGTGTGCTCTGTGGGGTAAGGGAAAGAAAGTGGAACCTTAGAGGTTGGCACCTACTGGGTATGGTGGAGATGCACGAGGATGGAAATTGTCCTTCCTGTCTTAGCGAGCCTGAATTTTCTGCTGGTGCAAGTCCAGCGCTACCAAAGTAAAATCCTCAAAACCCCCAGGGCTACATAAAAGAGATGGTGAATCCACCCCTTCCTTTAATGAACTCCGCTCCCAAGGAATGACTGTTCCCCAAGTGGCAAGGGTCAGAAAAAAATCAGTCTTCTCCCTCTTAGGGAGGAAAACATGAAAAGTATAATGAGTCTTGCTGTTAAAGAGAGGCATAAAGCAAAGTAATAGAATTAAAGGGCAACAACACCCCAGAGCACTCCAGTACGACTCTTAGTCATCAGCATAAGAGCAATGATGGAGGAATGGTGAATGATTTAAAACTATGAAGGATGAAATAGCAACTGCTACAATTCATCTGCCCCATCATCTTCGCTGTATTTCCACACCTCTGCTGCACTGCAATTTGTTCACCAGTAGTTATTTGACCCATGCTCTAGGATAGAAAGTTCCTCTGTAATATTTATTTCACTGCTGTGGTACTACTTTCAAATCTTTGTATTTACCAAACTCACTGAGGGTTAACTTTCACTTTGGATGCGACAGGAAAGTGACTGTTGCAGATCAGCCAGCAGCTCGCCCGATTTTCCTTTCCATTAAAGTCAAAAGAATAGAAAATGGTGAGATGTATGTAACATGCAGCCGATCCATTACTGCCAATTTTCTGACCATGCCCCAAAATTACCCCTGCTAAATCCAGGTCCGACCTGGAATAAACTATTTACGATTTGTGCAAGTGCTAAATGCTGTGCAAGTCATCTTCAATTACTTTAGCTAGTATTATATTTTCTCCTTTTCAATAGCTAATTTACCATTTTTTTGTGGCGAGGTAGAGCAGCTGTAAACATGGCCCAATAGTATTTTGGTGTATTATTGCACCATTTCTTAACTCATGTCTGCCTTTATGTTAAAATTAGTGCAGAAGGAAAGAAACAACCTAATATAGTAGAGTGAGTAGATTATGGAGTTTATAAAGTGGTTTATTTTGTTTAAATACTTTTTCCCAATATGTATATTTAGAACATGTGAAGCAACAGTATGGCATATAAAGTAAAAAAGAAATTTGCTCGGAAGTGGCATTTTATTTGTACTGGTTTATTTACACCATTATTTAGCATTTAACAAAATATTGTGGTGTGTCAGGCATTATATACATACGTCAACTCATAATGGAAATGGCATTGGATTCCCATGTGTGATCTAAATAATTAACTGCCTGCAGCTCAATTCCAGTACTTCACTACACATCTGTTTACAGACTTGTAACTTGCTGTAACCGCGTCACCTCACCAAGCCTACAATGATCTTTAACTTTGCAAATAATGTCACCATTAATGAAATTAAGATGGTTTTCCTCTGTGTGATATACATCAAAATCATAAGCTTGTTCTTTACAATTTTTTTATGCATAGCACAGAAAAAATCTTACCCAAGGTGCTATTATGAGCTACCATCAAGAATGAAGAGCCAAAAACAGAAAATCCTCTTGAGTAATCAAACCAGAAACACAAGGCGACAAAAATAAATCTCAAAGTTCCAAATCATTTTCTATCTTCACATGTTGCATTGTATAAGTTACCTTCTGCTAAACAAATATCAACTATTACCAGCTGTTACCTGAATACTTTTAACCCAAATTACATAATTTTGACCCAATTTAATGTTATCTGGTGGCGCAGCAGTTAATGCAATTGCATACAATACCTTTCTGGGCTGTTTAGCAGTTGTTATCCACTATAAAAGGTTAACAATGGTGTTAAACTAAAACACAAAGGAATTTTATAGGACTGTATTAATCAGTGCACCACAAAACAAAATTAAACCTTTTGATTGTTCTGTAATTTAACAAGCTACCCCAGGTGGGTACATGCAGATGGTTACAACCCAATCTTCCAATTCATTAAATACCAGCATGAAAATGTGCCATAAAATGTTGTATTTGCTGTAGGCTATTAGTGATTTTGTGTTTTTGTTTCTACTTCTTACATTTTCAGTTCTTAAAAACACTTTCACACATTCTAAACTAAATTGACAAGACAAGTCTAAATTTATAATTACATCCGTGTGCTTTGGGCTTGTATGAGGCTCCAGCAGGATGGGGCATTATTCAAATTGCACTCCCAGCAACCCAAAGAAAGGCACTTAAAACCTTATAAAATGTTAAAACTAACGTTCAAACCAAAGACAAGATTTATAAAAAAATCGCACAGCCCATGGACAAGGCTTTTGAAGTTCACAAATAAATTTATCCATCTCGAAAGATCCACGGGTATTTTTTTGTCTGCTTTCACTGAACTCACTCACTTCTAGCCTTATTCATACCTTTGTAACAGTCACATTACATTATTTACTGCAAGTCTTTCTGTATACTTACATTCTTTCTGGAAGAAATAAGGAACAAATAGGGCATTGCAGCAGTTGAGTTGCACCATGAATAAATTAAGGGAATTCAAGTTGGTGGTTTCAGCAGGTGAGCCAGCATGATATGTTACTCGTCAATGTATCTTTTTTCAAATAAGACCAAAACTGTACACAGTATTCAAAATCTGGTCTCACCAATGCTGCAGTGAAATTTTCTTACTTTTACATTCAATTCCCCTTGCAATAAGCACCAACATTCCATTTGCCTTCCTAATCACTTGTTGTACCTGCATACTAACCTTTTGTAATGTATGTACCAGGACACCCAGATCTCTCTGTACCATCAAGTTCTGTAATCTCTCTCCATTTAAATAGTAAACTGCTGTTCTATTCTTCCTGCCAAAGTGGACAAGTTCACATTTTCCCACATTATACTCCATCTGCCAATTTTTTGCCCACTCACTTAACTTCTCTATGTCCCTTTGCAGACTCTCTACCTCCTCTTGGCAACTTACTTTCCTATCTATCTTGGTGTCATAGGCAAATTTAGCAACCATACCATTTGGTCCCTTCATCCAAATCATTGATGTAGATTGTAACTAGCTTAGGACGGCGCACTGATCCCTGTGGCACTCCACTAGTTACAGCTTGTTAACCCTGTCAGCTAACCAATCCTTTATCCATGCTAATATGGTACACTCTTATTTTGTGTAGTAACCATTGATTAAGCACCTTATCAAATGCCTTTTGGAAATCCAAGTACGCCATGGCCAGAATATAACACCAATCAGGCGGGCGCGTGCCCGACCCAACTGAGTGTAAAATGACACGCGATGACATTGGGCGAGTGTTCAGATGTTATTGTGCGCTTGCACAATATTTCGGTTGGTGGGCGCGAGCCAGAGTCGGCCGCACGCCCGCCGACAATTAAAAGGCCTATTTAGGCCATTAAAGTTATAATTGTAAGAAATTTTGCGCTGCCCATCCAACCTTACGGTTGGCGGGCAGGCAAAAAGGCCAAGCGGCCTTTGCATTTTTTAGGAAACCTCATCCATGGGCGGGATGAGGTTTCCAACAGAAAATAAAAATTAAATAAAAATTTTAACATTTCATTAATAACATGTCCCTGCGCATGTGACAGAGTCACACGTGGGGACATGTTTTATGACATTTTTAAAATCTTTATTTTTAGTATTTTAAACTCTTTGGCCAGAATTTTCTCGTCAGTGTGTGTGGGGGCGGGCCCCGCACGCCGACGCATAAAATGACACATGGTGACTTTGGGCGAGCGTCCCAACGTCACCGCGCGCCATCGCGATATTTCGGTGGGTGGGCGTGCGATGATCTCTGATGCGCGCCCGCCATTAATTAACGGGCCACTTAAGGCCCTTGAGGCAGCAACTGACGCCGATTTTTCGGGGCCCGTGCGATCTTCAGGTCGTCGCACGGGTGCAACGGGCAGGCGGGTAGGACACATTTGTATAAACCTCATCCATGGGCAGGATAAGAGGGGTGAGTGGGGTCGGAAATGTTGTTTGTCAGACATTTAATGCTTAAAGTTACCAATAATTGCCTGTGTGTGCAGGAATACTTCAAAACTCTTCACAGCTGCATGGACAGGAGTGACAGCCTTCAGGTCAGGACTCTGGAGTAAACATCATTTCTGGGGCCTTGCTGGTTTCAGGAAGCCTCCCCTTAGCCTGGGGATGGGAGTTGCGCTCTCCACCGGAGGCACCTCCTCTGAGGAGGAAGGGATGGCCAGAAGGGGGAGGAGCCACGAGACAACATTCAGCCTGCAGGGGAGCCACTTGTGGGAGGACAGGCGCAGGCACAAGGGGCACACGGCCAACAGGAAGTCCAAGGCAGAAGGGGCCGCAGAAGATGCCACTATCCTGCTGCCAGGGTTTACAGGTGGTGAAGCAGCTACCTCAGTATGTCTGAGGTGCAGCACCAAAGCAGGCTCCATCTCTCAAGAGAGACAGTCACCTCCAATTGTCAGATGATAGGCCCTGAGATCTACGCCAACTGTGTGGGTGGGCACCCCATGCCAGTGGCATTGAAGGTCACAGCTGCCCTCAAATTCTATGCCTCCGACTCTTTCCAGGGGTTGGCGGGTGATCTTTGAGGAGTCCCCAATCAGCTGTCCACACTTGTGTCAAGCAGATGACAGATGCTCTGTTCAGGCGTGCATTGACTTTCATCCACTACCACTGGGACGAGGCCAGCCAGACAGAGCGAGCCAGAGGCTTCGCAGCGATTACTGGCTTCCCCCGCGTCCAGGGTGCCATTGACTGCACACATGTGGCCTTAAAGGCACCAGCAGGTCAGCCAGGAGCCTTTGTCAACAGGAAGGGCTTCCACTCCATGAACGTGCAGATAGTGTGTGACCACAGGATGCAGATTCTACAAGTCTGTGCAAGGTACCCAGGCAGCTCCCACAACCCCTACATTCTCAGACACTCCCAGGTGCCAGGGCTCTTCAGTGCTCCAGCCCGGCTGGATGGATGGCTGCTGGGTGACAAGGGCTATCCCCTCAAAAGGTGGCTCATGACGCCTCTCCGCCATTCAAGAACAGACGTAGAGCAGCATTACAATAGGAGCCACGCCTCCACAAGGGCTGTGGTAGAGAGAACCATCGGTCTTCTCAAGATGCGCTTCCGATGCCTGGACCGTTCCTGCTGCGCTCTCCACAATCTGGTGCTGGAAAGGGGCGACGCAGTGGAGCAAGAAGATGTAGATACAGTTGCTCCGGCTGCACACGATGAGTCCAGTAGTGAGTCCGGGGATGAGCACGCACAGGAGAACGCTGAGGGGGTAGACTGTGACCTGGGCATCCTCCAGGGAGGCAGGGACACCGGGGAAGCTTTAATCCAATGAACCTTCAGCTAGCCAACCACAGATGGACCTTCAATACACGCCAGGGCTGCAGGCTCCATAGTCGATACCTGAGAGCAAAATCTGCCTGGGTAGGAACATAAACCATGTGACTTGTCAATAAATCTCAATGAGAAACAAGTCACTCATAACATCATAGGTTCTCGTCCACCTGTAGAAATAAGGAATCACCCTGAGGTCAAGGTCGCTGTGAGGGCTTGCAGCTCCAAGCGCAACCCCAGGAAACCCTGATTGTTCTCCTGGAGGAGTCGCTCCATGAGTCGCCACTCTCTCCATGGAGGAAGCATGGCACTTGGCCATGAGGCTCATTGCATTGGTGATGCTCCGTGTGGACTCCTCCAGCACGGGCACCATGCCATGCATTGCCTCATGTATCTCCGCCAGATCCTCCCGTGTACCCTGCTGCACTTCCAGCGTCTGCTGCCTCACGGACGACTCCAGAGGCACATCATCAGCCACCAACCAAGCATGTGCCTGGTCCCCAGCAGTGCTCCGACTGCCGGTGCCATGGGCACACTCTGTTTCTGACCGCACCTCAAGCGAGTGTGAAGTGCCCTCACCGCTGTGCCCCGGGACACTAGGTGATGATCTAATTCCCACCGAGGTGCTAGTATCTGTGCTGGTGCCTGCCTGGCAGAGATGGTGTGACGCTGGTGAGTCCATTTGTTCAGGGCCCTCAGGGGTGAGAGGTGGCCCCTCTGCCTCCTCCTCCCGGCCCTGCTCCAGTGATGCTGAAAGTAAGAACAAGGACATTTGATTAGTTAAAGTGGAGACAATGTCAATGTGCATGCCTGTCCCCCGGATCAGTATGCGCTCATCCTTCCATAATCAATGGTCAACCCATGTTGCAAACTTCAATCACTGAACATTCAACAGTGCCATGGCTGCTGGGGTACACATGGTGACCTCAGTGCTCAGCAATCTTACCTCCCCATGGCACCCCAGCCTCACCGCCACCGGTGGACCTGGGTACATGGCGCCTCTCCAGTTCCATCGCCTCCTGCTCGTATCTGGTGACGATGGCCAACTGGGCCTGGCCTCTGCCAGTCCTCATCCGCTCGGCGGCATTGTGTGCGGTCTTCTCCTGAAAAGGAGAGAGGAGCATTGATTAGCCCGGCCTGTACCTGGATTCCCATCGCATCCCTGCCACCCCAGCCAGAGTGGGACATTACAGGGCTCCAGTGCTTCGTCACCCTGCAGCTGCCGCACACTCACACCAAGAAGCCAGGGCTGACCCCCTCTTGCCCACATGCTGCCTCCATCACATTTGGCACTACACGGTCTAACCTTGCAAAGTAAACAAGCACAAGCACGTGGACCACCAAGGGCAGCAGATGGATTGGTGCCTCACCACCTGGAATTCCCCCCCCAACAGGTCAGCACCCTGACTTTGACATGTTCCAACATTGCGCCTAGGTGCAGATCCTTGAGGTTGCCCCCAAAACAGTACTCTAGGTGTCAGTCTAACACATCCTGAGGGTGCAGAGCCCATCTCAGCACTACCCTCTCAGGGCAAACTAGGCATGGGCAATAGCTGCTGGCCCACCCAGCAAGGGAAACGTGAAGGATTCAATGCTGTAACTGCACTCAGAGTTTGAGGGTGGGGGGGGGGGCATAGCTTGCTTGCTGCGCTAAGAGACCTCTGCCAACATGGTACTCATCCTTCCCGAGCGCAGGAGGTCGTTGAATCGTTTGTGGCGCTGGACCCACGTGCGTCGCACCACGTCATGGGAGCTGACTATGTCTGCCACCTCCTCCCAGGCACGTTTGGTCAGGTCAGGGGGCTTCCTCCTCCCATCCCTCGGAACAAGAGCCTCCCGCTGTGTTGCCACCTCCTCCAGGAGGGCAATTAGGCACGCATCAGAAAACCGAGGGCACACTCGAGGGGTACACCATGTGGTGTACCTACACCACATGCACTGCAGCAATTCAAGGCGACAGCTCACCACCCCCTTCTCAAAGGCAACTAGGGATGGACAATAAATGCTGGCCCAGGCTGCGAAGCCCACACCCCGTGGATGAATATAAAAAAACACTGCCCCACTGCCCTACCCTCCTGCCTGGCCTGTTCTCCAGCAGCGCTCTGGGCAGTTCTTCTGTTGGCCATGGTGAACAGCCTTTGCAAGGCTGCCTGCGCTCTATCTGAACAGGCCACCGGGTCGCCGTTAGACCTGGTGGTCATTGCACTGCCGCCGCCGCCCGCCCACTCCCACTACCCTTGGGAGCCGCGCTTCACGCTGGGTAGGCCTTAATTGGCCTGCCAATGTGTAATCACAGTCCGCCTCTGATCGTGGGCAGCAGTTGGCTTCCCGACCGCCCCCGCGGAGCCCACCTGACGAGGGAAAAATCCTCCCCCAGATCTACAGATTCCCCTTTATCCATCTTACTTGTTACTTCCTTAAAAACTCTAATAATTTAGTGAACATGATTTCCCTTTCAGAGACATGTTGACTCTGCCTGATCGTTGCAAGTTTGCATGTGTAACACAGCTCAGTTCACATTAGACAAATCTACTATTATTTGATAATGAACTTCTCCCACCCCCATGTAACACCATATGCGAATAGATTGAGAATTCAAGTGTCACTACATTATATTCTGGTGTCTAGTGATTCAGTCAAAATGCAGAGTTTTCACACAACGTTGTGTTCAAGAATGTTATACTGCACAATGTATTGTTTCGTATCTGACCTTATCAGAAAACTACTCAGGCTTTATGTCTGATGGGGTTGGACAAGCAGCAACCCATGATATTATTATTCTTGTTGCAAAGGAAAGACATCTCATGAAATAGCTTTTACAGCCACTCACTTTCAGGGTTCCCCAAGAGTATAATTTAAGAATACAGAAAGGGGGAGTGCGAAGGTATGCCTGATGACTCCATTACTTTAGAGAGTATCAAGAGGCCACAATAGTTCACTGATTGCATATGGGACTCCATATCATTCTGAGCGACTTTCAGTTACAATTTAGTCTTGAAATCAAGCTGAATAATAACTTCCAATGAACTTTCTCATCTATTGATGGCTGCTGCATCTGTAGATTTTCCAGACCATATACCTATTATACAGAACGGTTCAGTCAAGCTGAAATCTACAGCTTCAAAACTTATACCAAGCACCTTCTTTTACTTTAACCATCACACTACAAAGCCAACTGAAACTTTGTAGAGGTGATCACGAAAATAGAAACAAGTGCTTTGATCAAGCCAGTAAAATTTTTCCCATCACTCATTGGTTGATTGCTTTTGCTGAATAAAGACATAATTGGAAAAACTAAGGCCAGAATTTTTCAGTTGGCGGGCAGGCTTGGTGGGAGCGGGCGATCGTGAAGCTGACTGGCTCCACGCCGCTATTTTACGTGTGCAGGCCAATTAAGGCCCGCCAAGCATAATACACGAACCGTAGCGCTCAGCTCTACCCATGCGGGCGAGGGGAGAAGGGAGAGTCGGAGCCAGTGCTCTTTCACGCATGCACACAAAAGAGCGCTTCAATCGGAGCTGCCTTGGGGAGATTGGAGGGCTTTTGAAATGATTAAATAAATGGAGTAAAAATTTAATTAAATATGTTCCATCTCATTGCAACTGTGTCACATGAGATGGGACATGTTTTGATATTTTGGAAAAAAATATTTATTTAATTAATAAAAGCTTTAGGAAACCTAAGCCCGCTCATGGATGAGATTTCCTAAAAAACGTGAAGGCTGCTTGGCCTTTACACTTGCCCACCAACCTTAAGGTTGGACAGACAGTGTTAGCAATTACATTAATTACTTCCTTAATGGCCTTTCTTAATTGCCTTAATAGGCTGCACGTCTGCCGAATGAAACATCGCAACACAGTGCAATGATGTCTGGACGCACGCCCGACGTCATCGCGCATCATTTTACACGTCAGCGTGTCAGGCCCGCCCTCGCACGCCGACTGCCCTAAGTCTAAGGTGAAGTAGATTATACTCTTCATGTTCTCAGAATGGACAATACTAGGTCAAGGTCAATAGCAGCCAACAAGAATAACAAACCAGTAAATCATCTCTTTACCAGCCTTTATTCTCTGTAGTGGGGTACAGAATATTTCTGTCCTCTTTGCTGCCATTTGTAAAAAAGGAGTAACAATATAATAGGGCGAACTGACAATCTGAGTGGAATTTTCCCTTTGTGAAACTAAGTACGGTGATGGGCGGTTTCAGCAGCGCCCACCCTGCTATCTGGAATGGTGGGAACTCGTGTCCGATTCTGCGCTCGGAGGGCCATTAATTATGCAAAGACACCTGGATCACCTGGCGGGATGGGAGATGATTCGGCCGCCTGCTGTTGATGATGTGTTTGAAGTTCCGGGTGCCATATTTGAAGGCCAACACAAAATCTCACTCTCTCCAGCCCACCAGAGATGTCTGGCAGCTAGAAGTGGAAGGCCGAGAGTGTGAACAGGAAGGCAGCTCCCCGCTTCATGCACCAGGTCCTCCAGGCCTTGAACAGAGGGGTGCAGGCGCAAAGGTACGTGCTCTATCCCAGGGGTGGCTGCAGGAAGCGCAGCAGCCTCACCTCTCTGGCCTGGGAAGCTGTCGGGGAGCAGGTCAGCACGGCTGGTAACTGCACCCTAAGTGCCACCCAGTGCAGGAAGTGGGTGAATGATCTCATCCGCTTCACCAGGGTAAGTCATCCTTCAACTCCCTCCAATATCAAACTCTCATCATGGCATCATGCACTCAAATGACTACTCTCTTCAGGGACATCATGCAACCATTAGCGGGGAACACATATCAACACTCATTCTCTCACTGAGGCATTCACATCACCACCATCCCATCTATCATGTTGCTCACACTCCATCCTATGGCCCTTCTGGCAAAGGCTCACCACACACAGGGGACATGCATCTCACCCAACCTCTGCTCCGTCCCTTCTCATCAAATCCCTTTCTTTCTTCTTCATACAGGCCAAGCTAATGCACAACAGGCATGAGAGATTGCAGACCAGGGGGGAGGGACAGCCAACATCGTTGCCCTCACTGAGCTTGAGAGGGCTGCAGTCAAGCTGGCTGGGGAGGACAGGGATCGCTCCTGTGGGGAAGAGGAGATCGGCCTCTCCAACCAGCCTACTACGGATCACAGCTCCATTACTTCATCAAATCCTGACGTTCACAGTGAGTCACATGCAGTCTTATCTAGTTCATGCTCATTAACTGAAAACTCTATTTTCTAGGATCAGCAGGCGACATGGGGACGGGACACCTTGACCCCCCTCCAGGTGCACCTTCTTCTGCAGGAGTCATGGTGGGGCCCCCAGGCACCCACAGGGAGGATGAGCGTCAAACGACCCCCCCGGGGGCCTCCTCTCAGAAGACTCCAAGGGTATGCAGCCGCTCACAGCCTCCTCTGCCTGTGACCCAATCCACTCTAGCTTCTCAGGTCGTTGAAGGCGCTTCTGCCCCTGAGCAGGAGGCCCTTATCGGGCCTGGGCCCTCCAGGCCTCGGGCCACGAGAGGACGTCTGCCAAGGTCATCACAGACATCAAGGCATAGTGGTCAGCAGGCTGCCTCCACCTCAACTGCAGATGTCAGGGCTGCACCCAGGCATAGTGGTAGAGTTAGGAAAGTTAAGAAAAACTGATATCACTTTTGGGTCACTGGTGTGCTAAACCTGTAAATATATTGCACTCTTGTTAATACATTTGATATTTGTGTGAATGTTCCTGTCAACTGAAGGTGTTGTGATTTTGTACTTTGGAATCTTCTTATTCCAAGGTTTAGCCTTCCTCCCACTCAGTGATAGTGTCCCACTGTGAGATTCATATTCCTGTGATGTTAAACTAGTCTCCCCACCCTTGTGTGATGTCAGGGAGATGTGTTTAAATCTTTATTGGAAAATGTGTGATGTAAGCTTTTCTAACCCTTCCTCCTCAAGGAGCACCATTGAACGAGGGAAGCTCATCAGCATTGATATTCTTGCGGCATTTATGTCTCCTCAGTGCTAGTGGCAGAAGAAAAGACTTGCACAGGAGGAGGAGATCCCTAGGCTTGTCCACATCTCAGTTGCAGCAATGTTTGCATCATTAGATGGCGGCGAAGGCTTCAAGTCTTCTCTCGCATCGTTCTTGTTGTTAAGTGGACTCTCAGTTCCCAGAGTGAGCTCACTCACAGGGCCCCATGGACCAAAGCAAAGCCCATGGCCTCTGGCGATTCATGAGGTCAGAATGCACAAGTGTGAATGCGGTACTTGTTCTCACTGCAAGTGGGTGGACATCCCCTGAGATGAATGAAAATGGCACTGAGGGCTAGGAGAGATGTGGCTATGTTCACTCACTTAACTAACTCTTTCTGAAACCTGTCAGTGATTAACGTATCACAGGAACGTCTCCCACGTCTTCCTTCCTCCATGGCGTGATCGTGCTCATGCTGATCCTCAGCAGCCTTGTGAGGTTCCTGGGCCTCTGGATCTTCATCCTCCAATGAGTTCTCATCCTCCTCCAGGTCATCCTCTGGCAGGGGTTCACCTCTTTGCGATGCCAGATTGTGAAGGACGCAACACACTACCATGATCTGAGGAACCCTGTCGGGAGTGTATTGTAGTGAGCCACCTGAGCGGTACAAGCATCTGAAGCGCATCTTCAGAGTCCTGTGGTATGTCCTATAAGGGAGTGTGTGGAGCTTTGAGCAGCATTGTACCTCTCCTTTGAACGTCTCTGAGGGCAACACACCAGTGTCATCAGCCAGCGTTTCAGTGGGTAGCCCTTGTCACCAAGCAGGAATCCTTGCAGATATAATGGCCCCTTGAAAATCTCATGCACTGGGGAGTAACTGAGGATGTAGGAGTCATGGAAACTCCCAGGGTACCATGTACAAATGTACAGTATGTGCTTCTGGTGATCACACGCCAGCTGTACATTGATGGAATGATAGCTCTTGTGGTTATTAAACATTAGGGCCTGTCACCATGGAGCCCATATAGCCGCATGGGTGCAGTCTATTGCACCCTGCACCCTTGGGAAGCCTGAGATGGTGGTGAAGCCGGTGAATCTCGCAGCCTGGCTATCCTCATCTAGAGCAAATCTGACATAATTATGGGCCTTCCTGTAAAGGGCATCTGTGACCTCCTTTATGCATCGATGTGTTGCGGACTGAGAGATGCCGCACAGGTCCCCTGTTGATCCTTGGAAGGAACCAGAGACCAAGAAATTGAGTGCTGCGGTCACCTTTAAAGCCACTGGCAGGGGATACCCTCCAACTCCACATGGCGTCAGGTCTTCATGACGAATATGGCATATATGATGTACCAGAGCTCGGGGCAAGTGCAGACGTGCACGGCATTGCCTCTTACCCATTTGTAAATAAGAGACTCTTCTATGATAAACCGTAGGTCTGGTGAGTCACCCCCATTACCTGGGGTCTCTCCTCCTGACCCTCCTGTTCACACCCTGGCTCCACTTGACCATGTCCCTCCTGCTGGAGCTGTGCGCGGAGTCGCCTCTCTCTCCTTTGCCTCCTCCATTGCATTGGGATCATGACAAAGGCAGCATTGAGCCCTGGATCCATATGTGCTTTTGCCTTCTCTCTGAAAGGAAACATTGAAGGCATTAATGATTCAAGGGGCAAGAAAGTGAAGCTCAGAAGGTGACATGTTTGGAAACTGTAAGGGTCCGTGGTTTTTCCTGCCCTACTTGCATGGTGGCTAATGCCGCCATGTCCCTGAGATACTTGCACACACATCACGGTGACCAAGATGGCATCGCAGATATGTAACATCTTGAGCCCCACATGGGATGCAATGTTTCAGTGCGATGAGTGACCCAGCCTAGCTCTGTGCTCTAATCTCTGATGTGGCACATTAATGACGAATCAGTTGCTCATGGTCAATAAGTGGATGCCCTTTGGCCTGTTAGGAGTGTCAATTCTGGTGAACACATGACAGGCCATCATTGATGCGATGCCATGTATGATTCAGCTGTGCCTCCTCCACTATTGCCTGCATTCCCAAATTCTACAATCCTACGTGTTTACTCTTGATGCAGCGACTGTGATGTGAAGCCATTGAGTTCTGAGTAGCCCTTTGACCGTGCTAACGAAGCCATTGGCAGACTCGCGGGCAACAAGAGATTAGAGAAAGGCCCCCCTCATGTTCACCCTTCTCCCTCACTGCCATTCCACAGCCTTCCACCCTCGTTGCCTCCCTCCCAGCTTCAGCTCACAGCCCTCCCCCAGTCGAAATGCTAGTTTCTGAAAGTGGAGGTCTGCATGAGTAACACAGTACAGCGGTGTTCCTTGGGACAATGTAGGCAAAGAGCAGGAGCAGACCAACCCTACAGCCCGAGCAGAGTGGCGTTCATCACAAGACAGGCGCAGCGCTATGGGAGGTAAGCTATGTATGTCCCACTCACCTCGAAGTTACCAGTGAACTGAGGTCCAATTTGTGCACACGAGGCTGATGTAATTTCCCGCTGGCGCGACGCAAGATTGGAAGGCCTGACAAGATTTTGGCGAGCAGCTGTTTTAATCAGCATTCATGACATGTTAATGAATGCAACTGGCATTTGCGCCTCTAGTTGGCGGGATAACCGACCTGCCACAAACGCATCATCGGGAGAATTGCAACCTGTTTTTACAATGGCAGATTTGAGACTTACTGCCTGCTGCTGGATTCTCAGCTCCTACCTGCCACAAAACCCGCCGCGGGCGGGATAGGAAAATTCTACCCACCATGTGAGGAGGTGGATATCTGCACCCCATTTCCATCCAGGAGGAGAGGAAACCCAGAATAAAGGTTAACTTCTTTGGGATTCTGCCCATTTTAAAGGCAAAGCAGCCCACTTGATTGGCACCCCATCCACCACCTTAAAGATTCAATCCCTCCACTACCAACGCATAGTGGCAACAATGTGTATTATCTACAAAATGCATTGCAGCAACTCATCAAGGCTTTTTCAACAGCACCTTCCAAGCCCCGTGACCTCTACCACCTGGAAGGACAAGCACAGCAGATACATCAGGACACCACCACCTGTAAGTTCCCTTCCAAGCCACACCCCATCCTGACTTGGGACTATATTGCCATTCCTTCACTGCTGCTAGGTAAAATTCCTGGAACTCCCTCCCTAACAGCACTGTGGGTGTACCTACACCACAAGGACTGCAGTGGTTCAAGAAGGCAGCTCACCACTACCTCCTCAAGGGCAATTAGGGATGGGCAATAAATGCTGGCCTAGCCAGTGACGCCATACCCCATGAAAGAATAAATAACAGAAAGGTAATCCTTAAATTTCAGTTAAGAGGACTATTAATGGTTCTTCCATCAACACGCCCCAAGTCAAGAGAACATATCAGGGGAGTTGCTGAGCCTCTCTTAGAAATTCCTATCTTTATGCCACTGAAAGGCCTAAGTGGAATGTACACCATTGTGACCTGGCCAGAGATACCCTGAAGGCCCAAATCTTTCTCAGAAGGTAACCAGTCCTGGAGAGGATTACATTTTCTATTGGGAGTGATTCCAGTCCATCCATTTGAGCCTGAGGAATGGGGTTCTGCTTCATCTTAATCTGATCAGGTCTGGCCAGTGCACTAGTGTACCTTTACCATGTCAATGGCCCGCTCTGGCTATGAAAATCATCCTGGGTTTGGGACCAGGGTTTCCATATTTGGGCAAGGGGGTTTCTGTTCCATGTGCTGGTGGCATCAAAGTCAGGTCCCAGAAATTTCCAGGCCTTGATGCGAGGGTCTAAAATTTTAAGAAGGTAATCAGATATTCAGAAGTGAGAACAAGCCTTCAATAATATCTGCAAACTATGTAGTTGAAGAGGCAAGATGACATTTTATAAAAATGCAAGATGCTTTATAACATGATGATAGGATTCTATGGTTAAATAAATAATGAAATAATTCTTTAGTTTTAGAATTGCACTAGTACCTTATTTACCTAATACATGATTAGCAGTTATACCAGGATTGTGTCAACTGGTGCTGACCTCACCAAATTTTGCAGGATCAATTGAAGGGTTCCAAATTAGCATGGGGAAAGTTGGTGTGTTTCTGCCATGTTGCGAGAAAAGTTGGTTCCTGTTCATCATCAGGGGCATGGCTCAGGTATCTCCTTTTAGGACTGATATTATTTTATTTTAAAGAAAGACACCTGCTCTTTAGGGGTCCAGGATACTTCCCTCAATGGGACCCTCCCCAGTGGCGCTCACTTGTTCTACTCTGGAGGGCAGTACACCTCATCTTTCCCAGAGCTTCCTTCTGAGCAAAGAGCCTCAATACACAACTCCTTTCACGTGGTGTTATTGGCCTTAAAAAGGACAGGCAAAAGTTCTGCTCCTTTCACTGGAGTTTTGGGAGGAGTCTGATGAGACAGCCAAAGGAATTCAGGGCCTGGTGTAAAATTTATTAAACTTTCTGCTACATTTTTGTATCTAGCATGAGGTGCAAACAATCAAATGTCTTCTGTGTTGTTAATTTATTATTGTGCCCACACTGAAAGATTAGCATTTGTAAATAAGCCACCATAGGTAGATATGGATGATGAACATAATTTTACCCCAGCTCCTCCCTTCAGAAATTCCTTAAAGTTCTCCATTAAAGTACTCAATTATTCCTTGAAATAATTGCAGGGCTTCACATTGACCATTTGGTTTGTTGTTGATCACTCTGTGTAAAGAGCTTCCCCGGTACCAGTCCTAAATTTGTCTTTTAGTTCTTTTTAAACCAGCGTTCATTTGTTCTATTCTGATGGTTTAGACTGAAGTCATTTTCTGAGTCTACCTTTTCCATACTACTATTTTATGTACCTCTACAAGGCTACTTCTAAATCAAAGCTGAAAAGCCCAAGGTCCTTAAGTCTGTTCTCATAGGTAAGTTTTCTGATCCCAGAGGTTACCCTCATGAATGTGGCTGGATGGATTTTAAAATGGTCTGAACAGTCTAATTAGGCAAATGAACTGAAATTAATATGTATGCACTGTTTTATGTGGATTCATGAAACCATATCGCCATTCAATATGGCACTAGAATGAATTAGGGGATAAATAGTACAAATATAAATAGTGATAATATAAATTGGGCCATTGTTAATATATTTGGTTAGAAAACGTATGTTCAAATTTTAACACTGACCTTTCATTCCACAAATCTGTGTGTGAGTCCAGAATGAAAGTTTCCCTGATGGCTGTTAAATTATTTTAGTTCAGTCTTAATCTAGTTCTTGGTAGAAATCAGTCTACAGTGCAAAATGCTTACTACAATTCAACATTAATTAGCACTAAATCAGCACTTTCACTTGGAAAGGCCAAAAGAGCAAAGTACATTGGAAACTGAATTACCACACTGGTGCTCTATTTTTGCTGATGCAGACGCTGGATATAAAGTGGAAAAAATATTCAGTATCCCTCATTTTAATAAGCACAAACACAAATTAAAAACTTTTAAAAATGCATCAAGAAATGCATATTTAATTTATATTGCAGCTCTGTCACCTCAGGCAGTCCTGATTTTGGCGGCGGCACTATAATAAAAATGAGGCAGTACAGAGTAATAGCCTTCTCAAGTCATTGGTTTGGTTTCTCAAGTCATTGGTTTGGTCCCCTGTTAACAGAGAAGAACAATCGCTGCTGACAAACATAAACAGCTGTTACTGTCACTGCTGGCCGTAACCATCATTTTATCATGTAGGCAAGCTGAATGCCCAGCCTTAGAGCATAATAGCTGCAATGCTGGTCGGAACAGATTTTACCAATAAAATTTAAGTTCCAATTGTGAGAGCAAGTGAAGGTGAGATGGCGTATCTGGATGCTATCAATGTGAGACCAATAGTAGGTCTTAAGCTCAATCATCTTCAGTTGCTTCACCAATGACCTTCCTTCCATTATAAGTCAGAACTGGGGATGCTCACTGATGATTGCATAATGTTCAGCACCATTCGCGACTCCTCAGATACTAAAGTAGTCCAGGTCCAAATGTAGCAAGGCAATATCCAGGCTTGGGCTGACAAGTGGCAAGTAACATTCGTGCCACACAAATGCCAGGCAAAGATCATCTCCAGAAAAAGAGAATCTAACTAACCATTGTCCCTTGACATTCAATGGCATTTCCATCACTGAATTCCCCACTATCAACATCCTGGGGGTTACCATACACCAGAAACTGAACTTGTCTAGCCATATAAGTACTGTGGCTACAAGGGCAGATCAGAGGCTAGGAATTCTGTGGCGATTAACTCACCTCTTGACTCCCCAAAGCCTGTCCACCATCTACAAGGCACAAGTAAGGAGTGTGATGGAATGCTCTCCAATTATCTGGATGAGTACAGCTCCAACAACACTCAAGAAGCTTGACACCATCCAAGACAAAGGAACCCACTTCATTGTCACCCTTCACCACCGACGCACAGTAGCAGCAGTGTGTACCATCTATAAGATGCACTGCAGGAATTCACCAAGGCTCCTTCAACAGCACCTTCCAAACCGGGACCATTACCATCCAGAAGGACAAGGGAAGCAGATAGATGGGAACACCAGCACCTGGAAGATCCCCTCCAAGTCACTCACCATCCTGACTTGGAAATATATCATTGTTCCTTCACTGTCGCTGGGTCAAAATCCTGGAACTCCCTTCCTAACAGCATTGCGGGTGTACCTACACCACATGGACTGCAGCAGTTCAAGAAGGCAGCTCACCACAACCTTCCCAAGGGCTATTAAGAATGGGCAATAAATGCTGGCCCAGCCAGCGACGCTCACATCCCATGAATGAATAAAAAAAAGTCTTAAGCTTCTTTCAGTACTGAGTGTAAATTTTAAGAACTTCCCTTCACTTATAGAATGCAGATTTTAAATTTATTAGAACATGCTTTACTGAGTGTAGCTTTATGCTATGCCGTAGAATGTTACAGACATATAAAAAATTCTGTATTTAGCTGCATCTACTTCAAAAATTAAAATATAACTGGCTATTCTTCGTTGAAATTGTACATTGCATTACTGGCACATGAAAGGGGTGAATATATCTGATTATTACGTGGGCCATTGTGGTTGAAAAGTTTTGTACTAATATGATGGCAAATAAAAAGTAAACTCCACAGCCTGCTGGCTCCCTCACTCCCTCGCACAGTTGCTTTGACCTCATAGCAGATCAACTCAGCTGTGGTATGCTGCACAATCCCCACCTTTGTAGTCATCTGTGTGCACAGGAAAGAAATCACCCTGAACAATGCAATACATGCATGTAATAAGATTGATGAGGCACATTAGGAAGAAGAAACTCCCAAAACAAATAAAACACCTTACGTTCAAGAAAAGTGATTGTGCATGCATGTAAAACAGGCACTCTCTGTGAAAGTTCCTGTTCCAAAGCTGCTTAATAGCAGAAACAATCACAGAGAGCATCTTTGTGTTACACCTATACTAAGCAAGCCTAACCAGGATATCTGGTATGACCTCTACCTCATTTTTCAAAATCCACATTTTGGATTTCATATTGCTGCGCTTAGAGCAAATCCTCTCTCCTCACCTTACCATGCAGGCAGGAAATATGGAAACTAACCTGTGATAGAATCAATCTGAATCAACATCTTCCATTAGCTAGATGGCACTCATGATGTTTCTTTTTAAATACACGATAATTTCAGTTGCACGTTACCTAAGTCCCCATATTGCTGGGTGAAGTTTTTGTCCCAGGAATCCTGTCAGAGTCAGAAGGGTCAATGATGTTAACACGGACTACATGTTCTGAAGACTGAATTCTGAAGCAGAATCCTGAATATTTTCACAATGGAAACCACCTATCTTCATATCAGAAAAATATTTTGTGACATCTATGTAAACCAGACCACTGAAAGAATTTATACTGCACACACTAATTGTATCTTGTCGACAGAATCACAAATAATGAATGCCTAATGCTGGCTGGACAATAACAGCTCTCAACTCAATTATCACTTGAGCACACTCTTCCTCTGAACCTAAAAACTATTTAAACTGTAAGTAAAATGTACTTCTATTTTTAACTCATGTTCTCCTCCAAGCAAAACGCCTTTTCTGTGCCAGCTTCCATTTGGAGGTGCTGAATTTTTCCACAAGCATTTAGCCTTGTTCTCACTTGCAGCACATCTTGAGAATAAACAGGCCTTTCTGCATTTGAGTACAAGCAGACTTACCTTTGGCCTGCAGGAATTGTTAACATGAATGTTTAGGAATAGTGCTGGATGTGGCTGATGCTAATCGGAATGAAAGCACATTTTGAAGAAAAAAACAAAATTGTTAAATTAAATGAGTGTACATTCTATAACATTAGAAATAATTACAGTTTCTTTAATGTTAAAAAAATAAATCTGGCACTCCACTAACAAATGTTCAGGGGCACCACTATATTTTCTACATGATATTATTTCTTACATTTTTAAAGATAATTTAAATGTACATCACTGAAGGGAAACTCAAAATATGCCAAGGCACAGGACAATATTGCTAGGTAATACTTCAATGCCCAAACTAAATCTGCTACATGGAAAATATATTGTCTGCAAAAATGCTACTGGATTTAACACTCAATTTAACACAAGCATATTCCTAAAATTACGTAGAAGTAAGTTATAAGGCTTCAGGCTTGAGAAAAGAAATTCTTTGCACTCTACTTGTTTCCCAACATTTGCAAATAACTTGAAACCAAAATAAATATACATATTGAACCCTACATGACTTAAAATAAAAATTCGCAATATTGACCTTTTAAGATCAGTCACATTCCTATATTCTTATTCTGTGGGAAGCAGAGCATGATAGTGCTAACAATGAGAATACCAACATTTAATGCCATACTGTGGGTTGAATATAATTCAAATCCTCCACTATTGGCTTCCCCATCGAGCATTAACCTGCAGCATTAGCCTGCAAGTGGGAGGAAAATTCAAAGGGCTAAAAGTTGGCTGACTCTTTAGCTGCAATTACTCTGTGTCCAATCGAGGTGATGCACACATATGCAAACTTTTTATTTCTACTGCCTCTGCTCCATCTCCCTGAAATGTTACAACCCAAGAGGAACTGCAACTATAGTCCCATGATTGGCAGCAAGTTTTCTGCTCAGAGTCCTTTCAAATCTGCACCATTCCCTCCAAACATCTAGCACTTCTAACTGAAAGAACACATCTCATTCCTTCCATAACACGTTACATATTCTTCCACTGACTTAGTAGCAGCGAATGTCAAAAACATCCCATCTAAAAGTTCAATGGTGATCCTGATCCCTTTTATAGTGCAATGGTGCACGGTCCCTTGTGCAGCTGAATACCTGTTCAGTTATTTGTGTTTAAGAGAGGGCATTAACAGGAGTTGCGAGATCCAAAATGGCAGGTCCAGCGCCAAATCAGAGTTAGCCACTGACTGACATCACACTCTGCCCACTCTGCAGGTTTCCGGCACGTGCATGGGGCACCTACACGAGAGTCCTTGCAAACATAGCACGGGCTGGCCTGAAAGTCAACAGGAGGGTGACCCTTGCCACTTCTTTCATTTTTTCAGCTCCTTTTGTGCCAAAACCAGGGACACTATGAAGCCAAATCTTGCAGCCAAAGGGTCTGTGTAATGAATTTTGCGGCCAAAAGGTCTGGGACCACTTAAACAGGGCATTGACCATAACTTGGGAGTAGGCTCTGCTTCCACTGTCTAAGTGAAAAGAAAGAAAGCCAAATGGAGTGGATGATTTACAGGGAGGCATTAGACTAAAAGAAATGCTTATGCTTCTGCACAACTTAAGTTGCTATAGAAAATATATATTAGGACAAATTTCTTCTTTGGAAGAAAAATGTGCAAAAATTAGACCATTTTTTAAAAAATAATCGTTTTGTTTGGTTTATTCTTTGGGAAACCAGCTTCCTATTTTATCTGTTACCTCATCTTTGGACCAAATGGTGTGATTACAGTTTCTTTAGCAACAAATTACATCATTAGTAATTTCTGCTTTGATAATATTCACCTACTAGGTCGGTCCAAAGAATAAGCAGCTGGTAAGATGTATTATACATTAAAAGTTGCTTGCACAAATGTCAATTAAACAATTTAATAATAATGGCTTTTATACATCCTTCACTGACTTTTAATGAATTAGTGTTCCTACAAAGGTTTACAAAAGCAACTATTTTGGTGCTGAGTGCCTTGCCAATGCACATTGTTAAATATATATTTGGTATCGGAGGCAGGGAAAGAAAACAATTAACAGAAAGTGAAATGGGGGAGGGATCGTTCACACAGCAGGGATTAATAAAGAGTGCTAATGCAGGCTTTCTGTAATTTTCAAATGTATAATATAAATGTTTGCCAGAATTCACCTAGGCTCCTTCAACAGCACCTTCCAAACCCAGGACCATTACCATCTAGAAGGACAAGGGCAGCAGATAGATGGGAACACCACCACCTGGAAGATCCCCTCCAAGTCGCTCACCATCCTGACTTGGAAATATATCATTGTTCCTTCACTGTCGCTGGGTCAAAACCTTGGAACTCCCTTCCTAACAGCACTGTGGGTGTACCTACACCACATGGACTGCGGCGGTTCAAGACGGCAGCTCACCACCCCCTTCTCAAGGGCAACTAGGGATGGGCAATAAATACTGGCCCAGCCAGCAAAGCCTGCGTACCGTGAATGAATTTTTTAAAAAAGGCTTGGTATGGTATTTAGTCTTCCCAACAACATTGATGCTCTAAAATTAAAGGACTCCAGGTTCAGTTATCACAAATACATAACTGAAATCAATTATGATTATTTTTCCGAATCATTCTCTATAAAAAAAACATTAAAAACATGCAGCTGCTCTTTCCATTTTTAGTGTTGCTGTTTACAATAAATGTGCTTGCTTCACTTATAAATTGCATTTATTTTTTCGTGTGGTGCTAATGAAAGGTATAGAATTATTCTTTCCTCCCTTTCTCAATCTGTTGCATATTCAAGGTAATTTACACAAACCCTGGAATTAAGTTTGGCTTTCTACGGTTTGAGGTATTTGTTCAGCGTAGTGGTTGAGATTGGAACATAGCAATGACTAGATAAAAAACAACCACAGTCTATTTAGTTCCCTTTCTAACATCCTTGTTGTTGCATGATATAACATACTGTAGTTATTGACTAATCTTGGGGGCCTTGATTTAGCTACACAAGAGGAGAGTATTTCATTCTGTCAGTATTAGACATTTACGTGAAGATCGTACAATGAGATCTTTGTAAAATTAGGCCAGTACCTGCCACAAACCTGTCAATTTCAGGTCAGTTCATTATTCAGAATCTGAAATCCTGTCTTTATTACAAATACTCATTTATATTAAAGTGGTCTCAGTGGCTAAAATGGTTCTTCAAAATGTTTCAAATAATTCTGCAAATCAAAAATGACAAGAGATGAAACAAACTGGATGTTTATTACAGAATTCAGTGCAGGCCTACAGAAGCTAACAGCCCATCAGGCTTACACTAATATTTGTGTGTGAAAACAATGTTCAATAAAAAAAAAAGATTTTAAAAGTTTTACTTTATTCAAGAGTTATTCTGATGTATAAAATGTTCCAGAATTCTACCTATTTCTCAATTTTCTGATGCTATGTCTAAAACTGATGGGTGGGGAATTGTTTTATTTTCAGAAAGGTTTTAGTATACAGTATTCTGTCCAACATACAATTGGAAACAAGTAATTTCTTATACAAGATAGTCTCCTCTTGTTACTAAACACATAGGGCAGAATATTATGCTCAGCGTGCAGGCAGGTGCCCGACACGCCCAAGCGTAAAATGACGCGCGATGACGTCAGGCGTGCATCCCAACGTCATCGCATAGTCTCACGATATTTCGTTCGATGGACATGCGCTGGAGTTGGCTGCACGCCCACCGATAATTAAAAGGCCTATTAAAGCCATTATTAATCTAATTAAATTAAAATTCATGCTGCCCATCCAACGGCGGGCAGGCAAAAAGACCAAGCGGCCTTTACATTTTTTAGGAAACCTCATCCAGGGGCGGGATGAGGTTCCCTAAAGGAAATAAACATTAAATAAAAACTTTATTTTTGAATTAAAAACATGTCCCAACTCATGTGACAGAGTCACATGAGCGGACATGTTTTATTAAATTTTTATTCTCTTCATTTTTTTTTACACTGCGCTTCAGTCTCCCTGAAGCAGCTCCATGCCTCAGGGAGATTGAAGCACTCTTTCTCGCGCATGCGTGAACTGCGCACTAGGCCCGGCTCTCTCTCCTCCGTCCGCCTGCACAGGCAGTGCTCAGCGCTGCCGCTTGCGATCCACGCAGAGTGGTCCTTAATTTTGTTTCCAGTGATATTTTAGAACATCTCCCATTTACATGATACAATTTTTACTTACATTTCACTAAAAATGTTGATAAATGGCCTACATTTTGTAACAACCAGCTAATTCTCATTAGCAATTGTCTGTAGTATTTTGTCAGCATAGACGTATGATACAGTGAAATCACCACGACTCAAGCTCAGGTGACACGCAATTCCTCTCATGTCAAAGTCATTAACCATTCCTGCCGGCAGAGTAGCAAATTCCATAAAATGATGCCTGTGATGAGCTGAAATTCCACAGTGGTAACTCCGGATTAGCTGAACCTGTCTAAGCATGTCATATGACCGCAACGACAAATCAGAGCAGAGTAAGACCACAGAAGAGCGCGAAATCATGGAGACCTGGGCACATCATCATTTGACATCAAGATTCCCCTATGAAAGGACATGCAAATTCTACGAGTATAGCTAAACATGTGAGAAAGTTAAACGTATTGTCGGTCAGAGATCGCCTGCCTACTTCCCTAGCCTATGCTGCAATTAAAGACCATAGAGATGCTCTGGGATTTGACACTGCAGCACAAAAACATGTTTCTCTGCACTGAAGACATGGTGGACTGTATCGTGCATGTCCAAAGACAGCATGCTAAGTATTAAAAGATTACGGAGATTTTTCCAGAGATTTTTCAATGCAGAATGGACAGAATCTTCTGTTCGGCATGCAGGGGCGAGCTGCACACGCCAACACGTAAAATAACACGCGGTGATGTCGGGCGTGCATCCCAACATTACTGCACGTCATTCAGATCTTACGTTCAGCGGGTGCGCATAAGAATTGGCTGTGCGCCCGCTGAACTGTCAAAGGCCTATTAAGGCCATTGCTAAAACAATTAACCCAATTGAGAAAACTGCTCGTCCAACCTTTCTGTACTAAGCCCTTAGTTGCAGCTGATGAGGTGGAAGATGTAGCACCTAAGTGCCACGTGTGGAAGCGCCAGGCAATGCTGCTCCTGCAGATCCATGTGTGTGGAGCTAGCCGAAGGTTCGTTGGATTAAAGTGTCCCGGGTGTCCCTGCCTCCTTGGTGTAGTAGCGGGTCGATGTACTGCCCCTCATCAGTGCCCTGTGCTTCCTCATCTTCTGAGCCACTGCTGGATTCATCATGTGCAGCCTCATCCACTGTGTCAAGGTCTTCATCGTCAACTGCATCCCCCCTTTCCAGCGCAAGATTATGAAGAGTGCAGCATGCTACCACTATCACAGAGAAGTGATCTGGGGGGTACTGGAGTGCGCCCCCTGAGTGGTCCAGGCAATGGAAGCGCACCTTGAAAAGACCGATGTTTCTCTCCGCCACAGCCCTTGTGGTGCCGTGGCTCCTATTGTAGCACTCCTCAGCTTCTGTTCTTGGATGGCGGAGAGGCCTCATGAGCCACCTTCGGAGGGGATAACCCTCGTCACCCAGCAGCCAACCATCCAGCCAAGCCGGAGCACTGAAGAGCGCTGGCACCTGGGAGTGTCTGAGGATGTAGGCATCGTGGGAGCCGCCTGGGTACCTTGCACAGACTTGCAGAATCAGCATCCTGTGATCACACACTATCTGCACCTTCATGGAGTGGGAGCCCTTCCTGTTGACGAAGGCACTGGGCTCACCTGCTGGCGCCTTGATGGCCACATGTGTACAGCCTATTGCACCCTGGACACGGGGAAAGCCAGCAATGGCCGTGAAGCCTCTAGCTCGCTGTGTCTGACTTGCCTAGTCGCAGCGGAAGTGGATGAAGGTCAATGCCCGTCTGAACAGAGCGTCTGTGACCTGCTTGACACAAGTGTGGACAGCCGATTGGGAGACACCACAAAGATCACCCACCGAGCCCTGGAAGGAGCCAGATGCATAGAAGTGGAGGGCAGCTGTGAGCTTCAGAGCTGCTAGCATGGGGTGTCCACTCACACAGTTAGGGGAGATCTCAGGGCCAATCATCCGACAGATATAGTTGACTGTCCCTTGACAAATGGAGCCTCCTTCGGCACTGCACCTCAGTCATATTGAGGTAGCTGCTTCGCCGCCTGTAAACCCTGGCAGCAGGATAGTGGCGTCTTCTGCAGCCCCTTCCACCTTGGCCCTGCGCCCCTTGTGCCTGCACCTGGCCTCCCAAAGGTGGCTCCCCTGGAGGCTGATTGTCCAATCCTGGCCTTCTCCTTATTCTATCCCTCCCCTCCGCTTCAGAGGAGCTGTCTCCAGTGGAGATGTCAGAACCCATACCCAGGCTAAATGGAGGCCTCTGGAAAGCTGCAGGCCCGATAAAGATTACTGTCTGCAGACTGCTGAGCTGAAGCTTCAAAGTGCAGAGAAAGCTATTGGAAATCTATCTGAGCTGCTAACAATCACACAGGCAAGTTTAAAACACTTTCTGCATTAAATACTTCAGAAAAAACATGAACAACCCCTCTGAGCCCACATATCCCGCCCATGGATGAGGTTTGTTAAAAGATCACTTACCCGCCTGCCCGTTGGGCCCGTGCGCCGAGGTGAAGTTCGCACGGGCTCCTCAAAATCGGCTTCAATTGCCGAGTTAAGGGCCTTAACAAGGCCTTTAATTAATGGCGGGTGCGTGTCGCACTTCATAGCGCACCCGCCCAGCTAAATATCGTGATGCCGCGCGCTGACGTCGGGACACTCGCGCGACATTTTTAGCCCTGACGTGCGGGCTCCACCACCCGCGCATCGGCCATAAAATTCAGCCCAAGTTCTTGATATTCAGGAATGAGATTTGTTAATGTTCTCCTCAACACCATGCTTAGTCTTGTCTGAGCAACTGTCGTGATGGTTCGTTCACTTGTGCCAAGTTAGGGAGGAACTTCCCTACCTGATTGACCATCTCCATGAAACGTTGGAGCTGCATAATGTAGCAGGGTGTTGGAAAATCTTTTATTGCCTTGGTGTTTTGTGGATCAGCTCTGATGCCTGATGGGTGAATGATGTGTCCCAGAAATTTTATAGTGGGTTGTGAAAACTCGCACTTATTGTTGAGAGTTAACCCTGTTTCTTCCAAGCTTTGCAACACTGCTCTCACTTTTGTATCATGTTCCAGTGTGGTGGACCCATGGATCAAGATGTCATCCATGTGGCAAATGACCAGTAGGTAGTGTTAGTGATAAACCTGAAGTTTATAATGTATTGACTATTGGTAAAAATCAAAACATAGAAGAATATAAGTATTTTGTATTCATGTCTCCACATCTTTGGCCAGTGAAGCAGGCAAACAAATAAATATTCTAAGAGATTTGGGATCAGCTCAATTACTGATGGTGTTAGGTGACGCAAAATTCCCTTTAGAAGGTAAGCGATTTAGAAATGTATTGATTGAGGGTATTAATGGAGATTGTTTAACCACTCCATTGCATAAAGTTAATTTAAAATATAGTTTAATTTCTGGTATTGTAGCTGTGGGAGTTGTGTTGAAGTTGCCTATGAATGATGCGGATTTCATTTTGGGAAATGACCTCGCTGGAGATAAAGTTCTTCCGCCTCCAGTAATGTCAGATAAGTCCAGTGACAGTAAAAGTTGAAAATGTATCAAATACATCAAATGGCGGACAGAAATCCATGACTATTTGTACTCCTACTGTGAAAATTACATTTCCAAACAAAGATGTGTCCAAAGAGTCAGGAATTTCGACTGCTGAAGTTAAAAGAACATTGAGACATCAGACTGACAACAAAGAATTACCAACGACTGGAATGAATTGAAGCTGTCTAAGTTAATCCTGCAGGAAGACCCTCAGCCACTGGTGTCAAAGCTGAATACTGCAGCAACGCTCCAGGCTGATGGGGAAACAGAGAGAGGCAGTGCTTTGCAACAAAACGACTTGGCTATAACTAATGCTGATACCGTAGAACTATGAGGAGGAAATTGAATTTTGGAATGTAAATTCAAACTTCAGAATGATGAAGCTGCCGCTCATGTGAGAGAGGAATTGAGCAAAGTTTGTGCTAATTGGGCAAAATAATTTTTAAAAATTGGTGAATTGGCAAAAAAGAGCATCAGGGATTTTTAACTATTCATCGATGCAGAGAAGGAGAACTACAATCCTCCATTCAAAGAGAAGAACAAATCAGTTGTTTGGCTGATTGGGACTTTCGTTACTGACCTATACAATAACAAACCTACAGCCATGAAAGAGAATAGAGATCTGCAATTAAAACCTGAACAAAGTGGTTCACAGGCTGCGTTTTGAAAAATAACAAAATGATTATACATTTCTTGCATACCCATCGGCTCTTTCCATCACATCCAACTATTTAAATTAGCTCCAATATGTTCATGATGCATAAAATTAACAAAAATTTGTACATCAACGTGGTTTAGACCTCCTACTTAACTCATTGATAAATCACATCATGTAGTTTGCCCGAGTGCCTTGTGGGTTCTTGTCATATGAAAGAGTTTTGATCAAAGGGAGCTTTTACCCATTGTAACAAATCATCAGGAGATATCAAAGCATAACATTCCTGATAAGACAGCCCCATAAATTGAATAACACTTTTTATTGTGCATCAGATTTTTTAATATTGTTTCATCCTGGATATTTAAAACGAAACAAGTATCATTTTTAATCAAGTGATATTAAAAATATTCATAGACAAGCCAGTTGCAATCTGATGGGAACTCATATGCCATTCCTTTTCAGTAGGTTTTTTGTAAGTTTTCTAATCTAGCATAAGACATGTATTTGTAGATGATAAATAATGCACACAAATGTATAACTAACATGCTGATGGTGGTGCCCAAATAAAATTTTCATGTTTCGTTTGGTGGACCAGGCAGAGGAACATAAGAACTTGGGAAATAGGAGCAGGAATAAGCCATTCGGCCCCTCGAGCCTGCTCTGCCATTCAACTGGATCATGGCTGATCTTCTATTTTAACACCATTTTCCTGCACTACCCCCATATCCCTTGATGTTTTTAATGTCTAGAAGTCTATCGATCTCTGTCTTGAATATACTCAATGATTGAGCATCCACAGCCCTCTGGGGTAGAGAATTCTAAAGGCTCATCATCCACTGAGTGAAGAAATTCCTCCTTATCTCAGTCCTAAATGACCTACCCCTTATTCTGAGGCTGTGTCCCCTGGTTCTAGACCACCCCTACTCCCCACACCCACCAGCCAGGGGAAATATCCTTCCTGCATCTAATCTGCCGAGCCCTGTAAAAATTTTGTGTGTCCCAAAGAAATCACTTCTCATTCTTCTAAATTCTAGAGAATACAGGCCCAGCCTCCTCAATCTCTCCTCATAGAACAATCCCACCACCCCAGGAGTCAGTCTGGTGAACCTTTTTTGCACTCCCTCTATGGAAAGTGCCTTAGGTAAGCAGTTCATGTCAAACACAGCAAGACCTGGACAATATTCAGGCTTGGGCTGACATGTGGCAAGTAACATTCATGCCACACGGTGTCAGGCAATGACCATCTCCAACAAAAGAGAATCCAACCATCGCTCCTTGATGATCAATGGCATTACCATCACTGAATCCCCCACTATCAACATCCTGGGCGTTACCATTGGTCAGAAACTGAACTAGACTAGCCGTATAAATACTGTGGCTACAAGAGCAGGTCAGAGGCTAGGAATCCTGCGACGAGTAACTCACCTTCTGACCCCCCAAAGTCTTTCCACCATCTACAAGGCACAAGTCAGGAGTGTGATGGAATGCTCCCCACTGGCCTGGATGAGTGCAGCTCCCACAACACTCAAGGAGCTTGACACCATCCAGGACAAAGCAGCCCACTTGATTGGCAACACAATTAATGCTAGCCCAGCCAGCGAAGCCCACATCCCATGAATGAATTAAAAAAAAAGGTAAGGAGACCAAAGGCGAATGCAATACTCCAGGTGCAGTCTCACCACGGTTCTAAACAATTGCAGCAAGGCATCTTTACTCCTGCATTCAAATCCTCTTGCAATAAAGGCCAACATATCATTTGCCTTCTTAATTGCTTGTTGCACCTGCATGTTTGCTTTCAGTGACCTATAAACAAGGACAGGCACATCCCTTGCGACATCAACACTTCCCAATCTCCCACCATTTAAGAAATACTCTGAATTTCTGTTTTTCCTACCAAAGTAGATAAATCACATTATTTCACTTTATGTTGCATTTGCCATGTTCTTGCCCATTCAATTAGCCTGTCTATATTCACTTGAAGCCTCTTTGCATCCTCCTCACAACACACATTCCCACCTACTTTTATGTCATCAGCAAACTTGGAAATGTTACATTCGGTCCCAATGATCCACGCAGTACCCCACTAGTCACAGCTTGCCAACCTGAGAATGACCTGTTTATTCCTATTCTCTACATAATTATGAAAGGCAGGAAATATAGGAACAGGAGTCGGCCATTCAGCCCACAAGCCTGTTCTGCCTTTCAGTTAAATCAGAAAAATGATCAAACAACTAATACACTGAGAAAACGTAAGTATAAAATGATTGGTAAAAATAAAGTGAATAGAACAATGAATGAAAATAAATTAAGCTTCCCAGACAGCAACTTGTGGGGCATCCAAAACAAGGGAAGTGGCAGCAATAATTCATAGCAAGGAGCCAGGTGTACAGATAACCGAAATAAAGTTATGTAAAGAACAGAACTGGCATTTACATATTGCAGAATATGTAACTAGTATTAATTAGGGAAAATAAAAAGGCAGTAGAAAAAAAGGACGTAACTAACATTAAGATAAAAACAGAATCCATCATATGAAATGAGATAAAGGATAAGAATGGATTAATCACGCTAATAGGGGTATTCTAATGACCACCCAAAAGTGGAAGGTAAGTGGATAAAGAAATATACAAGCAAATCTCTGAAGTGATTGACATAGAATGATAATCATTGGAGATTTCAACAACCCCCAACTAAACTGGCAAGAAGTAGAGAAATGTGTTCAGGATTTCCTTCCTATCCAGTACATAGGTAGCCCAACAAGAGAGAAATCACATAAGCAAAACACTCCAGATGTTGGAAATTTGAAATAAAAACAGATAATGCTGGAAATACTCAGCAGGTCAGGTAGAATCTGTGAAGAGAGAAACCGAGCCAGTGTATCAGGTTGATGACCATTCAACAGGACCAATAGATTGAGAAAAAAAGTGAACTTTGAGGGGATAACAATGGAACTAAGAAAGATAAACTGGATAAAAAACTATAATCAAAAAGAGAGAATAACAGTGGGTAGGTGATCAATGGAGTTCAGGATAAATATATACTGCTAAAAAAAAGCAATAACAGACTAACCAATGATGAAACATCATGGATCAATAAAAAAATAAGGGTAACATTTAAAGTAAAGAAATAGGCATACACTAAGTACATAGACAAAAATGGAGAGGATGACCAAAGTGAATACAAAGTGGTTAAGAAAGAAGAGGTGCAGGTCTCGTGTAGTAGTAATGGTCACTGGACTAGTGATACTGCTGTTGGGCTAATGCTCTGAGGTCACAAGTTCAAATCCCACCACAGCAGATCTGTGCCTCAGGGAGATGAACAGTTTAAAACGTTAAAAATAAAGACTTTAAAAATGTTATAAAACATGTCCTCTCATGTGGCTTTGTCACGAGAAGGGGCATATTATAAATGAAATGTTAAAATTTTTATTTCATTTTTATTTGCACTAAAAAATGCAAAGGCCACGTGGCCTTTTCACCTGTCCACCAATTGTAAAGTAGGATGGGCAGTGAAAAATTTATTTCAATTATCTTTTTAATGGCCTTAATAGGCCTTTTAATTGTCAGCGGGTGCACCACCAACCAAAATATTGTGCGAGTGCACAATGATGTCGGGACGCTCACCCAACGTCATCGTGTGCCATTTTACGCTCGGTCGGGTCGGGCCGACAAGCTAAAATTTCTGGCCCTACAATTTTGGCTTTTGCCCCAAGTGGAACATCTTCTCCATATCTTTTTTAAATTCTTTCACGGGATACAGGTGTCACTGGCATGCTCTGTACCTCAGGGAGCTTTTCAAGCATACACCTGCGTACGTGCTCGCCCTCCTCCTCTCCAGCGCAGGCAGCACTGAGCGCTGCCGCTTGCATTTCATGCTGGGTGGGCCTTAATTGGGCCGCCAGTGTGAAATTGGAGTACAGCTCCAATCGCGGGCAGCGGTCAGCTTCCCAACCGCCCCCGTCGAGCTTGCCCAATGAGGGTAAATCCTCCCCAGGTCATAAATATTACATAGTCATTAACAAATCCAATAGCTACTTCACAAGGAACCTTGTTGGCCAGAGAGTGGTCAGAATGTGGAACTTGCTACCACAGCAACAACCACTTATATTTATATAATGCTTTCATAGTAATAAAAAGGTCCCAAAGCACTTCACAGGAGCATTATAAAACAATATTTGACAATGAGTCGCATAAAGCTCTGGCAGATAATCAAAAGTTTAGCCAAAGGTGTCGTTTTAAGGAGAGCAGTAAAGAAGCAAGGAGAAGTAGAGATGCAGGAAGGTTTAGGGAGAGAATTCCAGAGCTTAAGACCTATGCAGCTGAAGGCCCTGCACTGGGGATGCTCAAGAGGCTAGAATTACTGGGTGCAGATAGCTTAGAGGGCAGTATGGCTGAAGGAGAGTAAAGAGATATGCAGGAATTTGAAAACAAGGAAGAGGTATTGACTGGGAGCCAATCTAGGTCAGCAAGCGCAGGGGTGATGGGTGAAACAGACGGTGCATGTGAGAACAGAGCAGTAGAGTTTTGGATGATCTCAAGATTACAGAAGGTAGAATATGGGACAAAGTCAGAAAAACTGATGTTGCCTAGCAATCGAAGACCTACAGAGAGGAACAGAAAGTAGTTTGAATTCAGTTGGTGATTATGCTCTAAGGTGAAGGGGGCAGTTTAAGTCTTTCTCTAGCAGGACATACTAGCAGATTGCTGAGGAAAATAAGTCTAAGAATCTTAGATGAGTTGCTCTAAAGTTAAAGTAGCAGGGAACGTCAAGTGAGTTCTGGATCTCAAGGGAGATACCAAGCTGTCAGCAGTCTACTGGGAGAGGGAACTGTAGGGAGCAGGTCCTAAAGAAAAAGGAGGAAGGTCCCAGGAAGATTTTTAAGTTAAGTCAAAGAAAAAAGACAGGGACCTGGAACAAGGGGAAGAAATTTTCCCCCGTTGGGGGGATTGTGTGGGGGCGGGCGCAAACCTGATTGGCGCCATGCCACCGTTTTACATGGGCGGGCCAATTAAGGCCCACCCAACGTGATGCACACTCCCTGTGGGGGCTGGGGGGTCCGGGGTGGGGCGGGGTGGGGGGTGGTGAGGCGGTGCCTCAGGGAAATTAGTTTAAGTTTTAAACATGTAAATAAAGAAATTAAAAAAATTTAAAACATGACCCCTCATGTGACAGTGTCACATGAGCTGGGACATGTCAATGAATTTTTAAAAAACATTTATTTCATTAACAAACCCTTCATGAAACCTCATCCTGCCCGTGGATGAAGTTTTATGAAAAATGTGAAGGCCGCCTGGGCTCTTTGTCTGCCTGCCAACCTTAAGGTTGAACAGGCAGTATTCTTAACAATTTTAATTACTTTCTTAATGGCCTTAATAGGCCTTTGACAGTTCGGTGGGTGCACAGCTGAGTTGGCTATGCGCCCACCGCACTGACAATCTAAATAACGCGCGGTGACGTTGGGAAGCACGCCCGACATCACCGCCCGTCAGTTTACGAAAATTCTTCCCAAGATCCTGTTCAGTAAAGTTTAAATAAGGAACTGAGGAAAAGGCTCCGAGCTAGAGAGAGAAAGCTACGGGGAGCAGAATCAAGACAAAGTGGACTTATGATGGGCTAGAGGGTTGGAGGAGACAGCCAAAGGTAGGTGGCTCCTTACTACAGACCTGTGAAGCAGTGGTGTTTTGTTGGCATGGCTGAGTACCTGAGAAAAAGTGCGTGGAAGGTTAAGCTTAAATGCGCATGGCAATCCAGGGGAAAGGAACATCAGAGGAGAGGTTGAAACCCTGGAGGTGTTTCCTTGTGGAAGATGACCAAGTGAAAGTGTTGTTTGGGGGAAGATTCCAAAGAGAGTTCTTTGAGCGTTCAGATTGGAAACCCTTGGGAGAAAGACGGAGTTCCGGGAGACCAGTTGGCTCATGGTGCGGCAAGCGGCTGGGGGAGTTGATGAGAGATCCATAGCATCTAATTGGGTTGGCATCTTTCACTTAGTTTCAGATCGTGGTGTGTCTGACCACAGGTTGCCTATTGGTGTACATGGACCATGTACTTGTTGCAAACAGAGTATAAGATAGCACTTGCAACTTGTGTTATCCTTACAAATCTGTATATATCTGTAAAGTTATAGTAATGGGTGAAGGAGTAGTGTAATATAGTTAATCTTTTCTTGTTTAATAAATATTTTATTCTTTTGTTAAAAGTACATCAGCAGGCTCTGACTCTGTTCAGTAATCGCCCTCAATGTTTCTAAACAAAAAATAAAAGTTAGGATCTATCAAGCCAGATTCTACCCAGGGATCTGACTTGTCCAGTACTAACATCAGCTGGGATTATGACAATATACCCTATGTAGTGTTAAGACACAGCAGTTGGGAAAGGCTGAGTTATTTAAAATCCCAGAGGGAAACTTTAAACAACTGTCATAACCTATATTTTCAATTGATATGTTTGAGATGCAGCTCTGAATTCAGCAATGAAACCACCAAGCCTCAACAGGGCTTTTATATAAATTAAATTAAACATTTATTAACTTAAAAAGGTATTAAACACGTACACGTCAACAAATTACTACCAAAATAACGATTAAACAAATCCTCAAATTGATCACTCCCAGGTAATCTTCCCCATGGCAACAATAACCCATAGACTTAAACAGATACCAGGCAAAGCACATTTTATCTTACCAATTCAAAATGAGGTTCCTTTCAATTTGGTTCCTTTGCAGACAGTGATAAGGTTTATAGGCTGCTTAGACCTCACATACCCCTGACCCATACACAGAACTCTTTTTCTGTATATACCTAGCCCTCTCCTTGAATGTAAATTCTCATTGTATGACCAGGCCCTTTGAACTCCATGGCCAGAATCTTCGGGTCGGTGAGCGGGGGTGGACCCTGCTTGCCAACGCATAAAATGACGCGCGGTGTCATCATGCGTGCGTCCTGACATCACCGCACATCATTCAGATCCTCAGTTCGGTGGGTGAGCAGCCGACTCCGCTGTGCGCCCGCTGAACTGTCAAAGGCCTATTAAGGCCATTTAAAGTCCAATTAAAATGATTAACTGAGCTGCCCACCCAACCTCAAGATTGGCCGGTAGGTGAACAGCCCAGGCAGCCTTCGCATTTATCATGAAACTTCATCCACTGGCGGAGTGAGGTTTCATGAAGATTTTTAAAGTTTAATAAAAATTTTTAATAAAATTCATTGACATGTCGCAGCTCATGTGACACTGTCACATGATGGGACATGTCTTAATTTTTAAAAATCAAACTAATCTCCCTGAGGCAGCTCTGTGCCTCAGGGAGATTTCTGCGCTCTTTTGTGTGCATGCGCAAAAGAACGCAGGCCCCGACTCAGTCTCTTCCCCCCGCCTGCACAGGGAGCGCGTCACGCTGGGCGGGCCTTAATTGGCCCGCCCGCGTAAAATGGCGGTGCACAGCTGATCATGGGTGGCGTTCAGCTGCGTGCCTTGCCCGCCCCGCTCCCAACCAACCCCCCTTTACGGTGAGAAAATTCTCCCCCAACTCTTCTTACAATAAAACCCTTTTCATAGTACCAATTTTATTAGTAATATAAACATATTGCTTGGTGTCTCCTAGCTAGGTGCGAGATTTCACCCCCAGTCTTTGAATGGTTTATTCAATTAAATGCAAATGTATTCTACCTTACTGTTTACATCTGAAAACTACGATACATCAAAGCACCTATACATCAAAGACTAGCTGGCTTTAATCCAACTAAGCCACAGACACTCACACCCACAGACACGGACCCTACTAGAAGTCCACTTTAAAATAATTTCCAATAACATTATATATATTATCTTCATGACAGTAGTTACAGTCACTCGCATTACTTCCCACAGAAATGGGCCACCATGTGCAATCTCACAGTCTATCAAATGTGGCCTCCATTTCATAGGATCTCTCACTTCCCACTCAACTGTTTTGGTCCTTGAGTTGCATTCAGCAGCTGCTGTATTCCATCCAAAGTCCCCAGACAGGGTTATCACTGACAAAGCGGCTATCTACGAGCCCTCTCTGACTTGGGTCATAAATGTCCTGATGGCACAACATTGCCAGAGCCTCCCTTCCCCAAGCCTTTTAAATAGTCTGGTGGGCTCTGGCAACACTGAAACAGCAGCAATTGGTCTTGTCAAATCCACAATACCTTGCCCTCCCTAGCTTCAGCTTTCTGCTCTTTCCAACTGTATAGTACACACAATACCACAGTTTATACTCTATTCTCATAGACCTGCTTTGAGATCTGGATCTGTTCAGGGACTGCCAAGCAGAAAACTGTTCAATTCAGAGACAAACTTGCTTGTTTCGTCTTTACATGAATTTCTCAGTAGGTTCTGAACTGCCAAACAGAAAACACAGCCTAAAAACCAACCCAACTGCAAAAAGTTTTCTATTTACCCTGTTTCTTAGCTGCAACCCTATGGCAACCTCAGGTCACATGGGCATTTTTTTAACCTGATGATGTCATAATCAAGAAACCAACAACCTTCTTTGGGAATACTCCCCAGTCCACTTTGTTCTTAAAGCGCAAAAGAAAGTACAAGCGTTTCCCAGCACATGGGTTATTATACAAAGGCACGGATCAGATTTCAGCAGCAGATCAGCTGAGGCAGGGATGGAGTTGGACAATGCTACAGAGATAGAAATAGGCGATTTTAGTGATGGCACAGGTATGCATTTGGAAGCGCATCTTGGGGTCATATATGCCATCAAGATTTGAACAGTCTGGTTCAGCCTCAGACAGTTGCTAGGGAGCAGAATGAAGTCGACAGCTAAGGAATGGAATTTGTAGCAGGGATCAAAATCAATGGCTTCTGTCTTCCCATTTTTTAATTGGAGAAAATTTCTGTTCAAATAGTACTGAATGTCAGACATGCAGCCTGATAATTTAGCAACAGTGGAGGCGTCGAGAGAGGTGGAGATGTTCGGCATCCTCAGGGTGCATGTGAAAGCTAATGCTGTGATAACGAGTGATCTCACATGTAGATGAGAATTAAAAGGGCACCAAGGATACATCCTTGGGGACGCCAAAGGTAAAAGTGCAGAAGCAGGAAGAGAAATCATTGTAAGTTGTACTCTGGCTATGATCAGATAGATAAGATTGGAACTAGATTAGCACAGTCTCACCCAGCTACACAACACTGGAGAGATGTGGGAGGAATTGTACTATGCAGGAGATTTACTCCACAAGGAATATTTGAGACAAACAACACAGAAGCATTTAAGGAAAAGCTAGATAAATACTTGAGGAAGAGAAGAATAGGTTATGTTGATATGTTTCAAAGAAGAGGGGCGGAAGGAGGCTTGTGTACACCATAAACACTGGCATGGACCTGTTGGGTGAGATGGCATCCACATATATACATACATATGAACAAAGGAATTAGGAGCAGGAGTAGGCCAGTTGGCCCCTCGAGCCTGCTCCGCCATTCAATAAGATCATGGCTGATCTGAATGTAACCTCAACCCCACATTCCTGTCTATCCCTGATAACCTTTCACCCACTTGTTCATCAAGAATCTATCTAGCTCTGCCTTAAAAATATTCAAAGACTCTGTTTCCACTGCCTTTTGAGGAAGAGAGTTCCAAAGACTCAACCCTCTGAGAGAAAAAAATTTCTCCTCATCTCTTTCTCAAATTAGCGACCCCTTATTTTTAAACAGTGATCTCCAACTCTAGATTCTCCCACAAGGGGAAACATCCTCTTCACATCCACCCTGTCAAGACCCCTCACGATCTTAAAAGGTTCCAATTAAGTTGCCTCCTACTCCTTCTAAATTCCAGTGGATACAAGCATAACCTATCAAACTTTTCCACATAAGACAACCCGCCCATTCCTGGTATTAAATTAGCAAACCTTCTCTGAACTGCTTCTAGTGCTTTTACATCTTCCTTAAATAAGGAGACCAATACTGTACACAAAACTCGAGATGTGGTCTTACCAATGCCCTGCACAACTGGAGCATAACCTCCCTACTTCTGTAATCAATTCCCTTCACAATAAATGATAACATTCTATTAGCTTTCCTAATTACCTGTTGTACCTGCATACTAACCTTTTGTGATTCATGCACTGGGATACCCAGATCCCTCTGACTCTCAGAGCTCCTCAATCTCTCACCATTTAGATAATAAGCTTCTTTTTTATTCCTCCTGCCAAAATTAACAATTTCACATTTGCCCACATTACACTCCATTTGCCAGATCTTTGCCCACTCACTTAACCTATCTATGACGTTTTGTAGCCTCCTTACGCTTGCTTCACAATTTACTTTCCTACCTATCTTTGTGTCATCAGCAAACTTAGCAACCATTCCTTTGGTCCCTTCATCCAAGTCATTTATATAAATTGAAAGAAGCTGAGGCCCCAGCATTGAGCCCTATGGCAAACCACTCGTCACATCCTGCGAACCAGAAAAATACCCATTTATGCCAATTCTCTGCTTCCTGTTAGCTAGCCAATCTTCTATCTATGCCAATATGTTACCCCCTACACCATGAGCTTCTTTTTTCTACAATAACCTTTGATGTGGCACTTTATCAAATGCCTTCTAGAAAACTAAGTACAGTACATCCTCCGGTTCCCCTTTGTCCACAGCACATGTGACTCATTCAAAGAACCCTAATAAATTGGTTAAACATGATTTGCCTTTCACAAAACCATGTTGACTCTGCTTGATTGCCTTGAATTTTTCTAAGTGCCCTGCTATAACATATTCAATAATAACTTCTAACATTTTCCCTATGACAGATGTTAGGCTAACTAGCCTATAGTTTCCTGCTTTCTGTCTCCCTCTCTTTTTGAATAATGGAGTTATATTTGCTATTTTCCAATCTAGGGAATTTTGGAGAATTAAAATCAGTGCATCAACTATCTCACAAGCCTCTTCTTCCATCCAGACCTGAGGGTTTGTCAGCCCACAGGCCCATGTTATGATCCCAGCTGAGGTTACCTCTGGACAAGCCTGATCCCAGAGTGGAACCCAGCTTGACAGATCCTAACTTTTATTTATTTGTTTAGATACATGGAGGGTAGCTACTGAACAGAGGCACAGGGGTCAGCTGCTGAACTTTTAAGATTAACTTTTTAAAAAATAAAACATTTATTCAACAAGATAAACTATATTACAATACTCCTTCACCCACAACTATACTTTTACAGGTGTATACAGATTTTTAAGGTTAACACAAGTTACAAAAGCTATCTTATATCCTAATGTACAGTCAATGTAAGTACACAGTCCATGTAAATCTATGGCACCCTGTGGCCAGACACACCACACTCTGAAATCAAGTGACAGATGCCACCTCAACCAGATGCTATGGATCTTTCCTCAACTCCCCCCAGAAGATTGTCACACTCGTGAACCAACGAGTCTCACTGAATTCTATCCTTCACACGAGGGTTTCCAATCTCCACTGTCCAAGAGCTCACCTTGGAATCTTCTCCAAACCAATTCTTTCTCTCAGACACCTTCCACAAGGGTTCACCTTCAGGGTTTCAAACTCTCCTTCTGATGTTCCTCTTCCCTGGATCACCACATGCATTCAAGCTGTCTTCCACACACTCCGTCTCTCTGACTCAGCCAACAACAGTACACCACTGTCTCACATGCCCATAGCAAAGAGCTACAGACCTTCAGTTGTCTCTTTGGACCTTGTTGCCTCTTGCAAGCTGTTCTCGCTTTAAATCTGCTTTCTGCAGCTTTTGTCTCTTTAAATCTGAAGCATGGAGCCTTTCTCTCTGCCCCGCACTGTTAACTTCACTTAACAGGACTTTTTCCCAGGTTCCTGTCCTTCCTTTGACTAGAAGGTCTTCTTTGAACTGTCCCCTCTTCCACTCCCATGGACTTTTGGGGTTTTTCTTTAGCTTGGGATTAGCTATCTGTCCCCTTTGCTATAGTCTATCCTGGCAGTAACTTTCAGAACCAACTGCACTCAAACAGCTTCCAAAGCGACTGTTGTTTCTTTTCTTCTATGTGTCTCTCTGTGGGAGAGGCTTGCCTCTCTGGGCCCCTGTTGCTAGGCAACAGTCCAATCCTTCTACTCTTGTATTCTTGCCTTCTCTTTAGGGGTTGTAAAACTCCTCATTAGAAATGCAAGCACCTTTTTAAAGTGAAACTAAAACTCAATTTAACCTTTCTTGACACACAGATACAAAAATACAAATCAGACTTAAAATTTAAAGATAAAACTCATTTCCAACACCCACAATTACCAATATAACTTAAACTATCTCTATTTCTGAATACCTAACAATTTGCTCAATACCATGTCCCTGGTGATTGTAATTTTCCTGAGTTCCTCCCTCCCTTCCATTTCCTGATTTACAACTATTTCCTGGATGTTACTTGTCCTCTATTGTGAAGACCAAACCAAAATACCTGTTTAATTCATCCGTGACCTCCCTACTTTCAATTATCAATTCCCCAGAATTCTATAGGACCAGCACTCACTTTGTTAACTCTTCAATTTAAGTATCTACAGAAACTCTTACTATCCGTCTTTACATTACTAGCTAGCTTTCTCTGATACTCTAATTTTTCTCTCCTTATTAATCTTTTAGTCATTTTTTGTTGTTCTTTATATTCTTTCCAATCTTCTGACGTGCGATTCGTCTTTGTGTAAATATAGGCTTTTTCTTTAAGTTTGATATTGTCTTTAATTTTTTTAGTTAACCACGAATGGCAGTTGGGAATTTTCTTTCTCATTGGAATGAATATATACTGGGTATTCTGAAATGTCCCTTTAAATGTCTGCCACTGAACTTCTATTGACATATCCCTTAACTTCATTTGCCAGTACACTTTAGCTAGCACTGCTTTCATGCCCTCATAATTGCCCTTATTTAAGTTTAAAAATCTTGTCTTGGATGCACTCGTTTCTCCCTCAAAATGAATGTAAAATTCAATATTATAACCCCTCCTACCAAGGGGTGCCTTCACTAGGAGATTATTAATTAATCCCATCTCGTTGCTCAAGACCAGGTCTAGTACAGCCTGCTCTCTGGTTCGCTCCAGAATGTGTTGTTCTAAAAGAAAACTATCCCAAAAACACTCCATGAATTCCTCATCTACACTACCTTTGCCCATCTGATTTTTGCAGTCTCTTTGTAGATTAAAATTCCCCATGATTATTGCTGTACTTTTCTGGCAAGCTCCCATTATCTCTTCTTCTATACTCTGTCCTACTATGCAGGACAGGGGTCCGTAAAACCACTCCCAAAAATGACCTCTTGCCTTTATCATTGCTCATCTCAACCCAAACCACTTTTACATCCTGCTTTCCTGAACTAAGGTCATCCCTCTTTAATGTGCTAATACTATCATTAATTAACAGAGCCACCCCTCCACCTTTTCCTAACTTCCTGTCCTTTCTCAATGTCACATGCCCTTCAATATTCAGGTCTCAATCTATGTCATCCTGTAGCCATATCTCTGTAATGGCTATCAGACCGTACTTACTTATTACTATTTGCGGTATCCGTTCATCTGTTTTGTTTCGAATGCTACATGCATTTAGATACAGCACCTTTATTTTGTCCTGTTATTATTTTTGTACTGTCTAGCCTTATTTGCTGGCCAACTCTTAGAGGAGAAATTTTCACCCACTCGAGCGCGAAATGGCAGATATTGACGTCGGCCAAACGCGACGATGTCAACGTACAGTCGCGTGATACTTTGGTTGGTGGACACATGCCGGAGCCGGCAGTACGCCCACCGACAGGCAACCTCCTTTTAGGAGGATATTAAGGCCTTTAAGTTACCATTTAATGTAAATTTTTCACTGCCCATCCAATCTAATGGTTGGAGGGCAGGCAAAAAGGCCAAGCGGTATTTGCATTTGTTTGGAAACCTCATTAATGGCGGGATGAGGTTTCCAAAAGCAAATAAAAGCTTTAATTTTTAATTAATAACATGTCCCTGCTCATGTGACAGTCACATGAGGGGACACATTTTATTACTTTTTAGTTTCTTTATTTAAAAAAATATATATTTCTCTTGGCACGGAGCTGCCTCAGGGAGATTATGCAGCGCTCACTCGCGCACAGTTCGCACTCGGCCCACTCGCACTCACCTCCCTCCCCACCCCCGCACAGGCAGCACTCAGCACTGCCGCTCGTGTTTCACGCTAGGTGGGCCTTAATTGGCCCACCAGCATGAAATCGCATTGCAGTGCCAATCGCAGGCTGTGGTTGGCTTTCCGACTGCCCCCGCCCGCCCCCACCAAGCCTGCCAAGGGCAAACTTCTGCCCTTAGATTTGTACTCTCTGCCTCATCCTGTCACGGCCTGTTTATCATTTCCCATATTAATACCTTTCTCTCTTGCCTTGTCTCTACTCTTTGGTTTACCACATCTTCCCAAATTTGATCCCTTGCCCCCACTATTCAGTTTAAAACCCTCTCTACTTCCCTAGTTAGGTGGCTCACAAGGACACCAGCACATTTCAGGTGGGGACCACCCCAATGGTACAGATCCCACTTTCCCCAATACTGATGCCAGTGCCCCACAAACTTGAACCCACTTCTCCTACACCAATCTTTGAGCCACGCATTCATTTCTCTAATTTTATTTGTCCTATGCCAATTTGCATGTGACTCAGGTTACAATCCAGAGATTATTACCTTTGAGGTTCTGCTTCTTAATGTGGTGCCTAGCTCATCATACTGACTATGCAGAGCCTCCTTCCTCATCCTGCCTATGTCATTGGTACCTACATGGACCACGACCACTGCATCTTTGCCCTCCCACTGCAAGTTCCTCTCCAGCCCTGAGCACATGTCCCAAACCCTGGCACCGGGGAGGCAACAAAGCTGTCTGGACTCTCGCTCTTTGCTACGGAGAACAGTGTCAATCCCCCTTACTATACTGTCCCCTACTGCCACTACATTCCTTTTTGCTCCCCCCACTCGGATGGCGTCCTGTACCATGGTGCCATGGTCAGTTTGTTCATCCACCCTGCAGCTCCTGCTCTCGTCCAAACAAACTGAGAGAACTATAAACTTATTGGACAATTGCAGAGGCTCACAGCCCTGCACTCCTGCCCTCTGGGACCCCTTACCTGCCTCACTCGCAGTCACACCCTCCTGTCCCTGGACACTGACCAAATCAGAAGACCCTATCCTCAGTGGTGTGACTGCCTCCTGGGTATAAAGCATCCAGGTAACTTTCCCTCTCCCTGATGTGTCAGAGAGTCTGCAGCTCAGCCTCCAGCTCAATGACTCTGAGTCGGAGCTCCTCAAGCCGCAAACACTTGCTGCAGACAAGTTTGCCCTGGATCACAATGTTATCCAGGAACTCCTACATGCTGCAGCCTTGACACGTCACCTGTCCTGCCACCACTAATGTGTTTTAAATAATTACTCAATTATATTATTTACTTATTTATGTTGATTTATTTTATATTTTATTAACTTTACCACCAATTGATGTACCATTTTAAATCTTAGGGATAGAATAGAACTTACCAACTCACCAGATACTCATTAAACAGCAAGCTCCCTGTAGTAGAGCAAGAACCAATTTCTATGGGGTGAGAAAGATGGAAAGAGGAAACGAACAACTCCTTTCCCCCACCTTCTCCAAACTCTCCTCACACCAGACTCCAAGTCTTCACTCAGTTGGTCGGCTGCATTCTGTTTGCCAAGGCTGCACTAAAGAGCCCTGAATTCATAGTAAACTGAACTGGTGCTACGGTAACTAGATTCAACCAGTTAGCTAATTAACTACGCTGCTCCTACAGCTGAGAGTGGGTTTACCCTTTCTACCCCACAAGAAAGAAAGAACTTAGCCTGCTTACACAGTATTTTCCAGTTACTGCTAATTACAGACTAGATTAGATTTTATGAGCAAAATTTAAGGACAAAATTAACACTTAAACCTCCCCTCTCACCAAACTCCAAGTCTTCACTCAGTTAATTGGCTGCACTCTATTTGCCCAACCATTTGTACCATCCGTACCAATAAGTTTTAATATTTTCAGGCTTATAAATGATAACTGCCAGCTAATTCTAATAATCTTCTTTAAATAATTGTAACTGGATTAGTGAGTCAGTTCATCTTAAGGACAAGGTCACGAAACATTGCACTCATGCATTACCATGAAGCCTATCTATGAAGAGTAAATTGAAGGTGCAGAATTGTAGAGTTAAAAATCTGTCCTTCAGATATCAAAGGTCATGAAACAGATCTTTATGATCTTAAATCATTAATTTGCATATTGACTACACAAAGAGGTTTAGCATTAGTACAAATAATGAATGGATTTTTGAAATAGATGTCCTTCAGTATTAATGTAAGAACCTTTTGGGAAATATTTGGCAGCACATGATTTCTTTAGGTCATTAAAGTTTAACTATGGAGAATATATTAATTTGTCTGCAATAAGCAAAACAGCATAGGAGCAGTTCAGAACCTATGGGCAGAATTTAGCCCTTGATGGGCGGGCGGGCCCCACCGGCTCGGAGGTGGTCTGGCAGCCGAACTCCGCCGCCATTTTGAGTGGGCGAGCCTTTGCGGGCCACCCAACGGGAAGCGCTATGTGTTTCCTGTGCAGGGGGGGAGGGATTCCCCAACTGTCAAAGTGCGCTCTTTCGCACATGCACGCGAAAGAGCGCACTGCTCCCTGAGACTAAGTGCTGTCTTAGGGAGATTGGTGACAGTTTAAAAAACCTCAAAAATAGAAAAACAAAAAAATTATTAACATGTCCCCCTCATGTGAAAATGTCACATGAGATGGGACATGTTAATAAATATGACATAAAGTTTAATAAAGATTTTTTAAAAAGGACATGAAGCCTCATCCCGCCGGTGGATGAGGTTTCATGTTTTTTCAGAAGCCCGCTGGGGCTCCTGGTCTGCCCACCAGCCTTAAGGTTGGATGGGCAGGGCCTTTAATTGGGTTAATTATCCTGTCAATGGTCTCAATTGGCCATAGACAGGTTGGCGGGCGGACAGCTGATTTCGCTGTCCGCCCGCCTTCCTGAATATTTAAATTGGGCGGGATGACGTTGGGGGTTCCTCCCAACGTCATCCTATGTCAGTTTCGCGTTGGTGAGCGGACCACACCCCCAACCCGCCGACGGAAAAATTCTGGCCTATGAGTTTACAATGAACAGCAAGGTTACAAATAAAGGGCAATGCAGGTTAATGGGGATACCTTTGATATGTCTATCTGCAGGAGAAGAGAGCAGGACAAAAAGGATTATGATGAGTCCTTTGAGCTCAAGAGTCAAAATTGGGAAGATTTACATGACCTTGTGTGGGGCATGAGCAGTGTGCTGCAAGTTTGTTTCACTAAAGAATTGTCATTTCCTAAGGGAAATAGTGTGTAATTCTGACAAGTTTCTACCAGTACAGATTCTCTGCACGAAAAGAGTAAAATGAACCGTCAAAATCAATTACACTAAGGGAAAGGGTACAATATGATCATGTCACTGAATCAGCCGCACACATTTTTGCTGTTGTGCCACCCCAGATTAATATCCATCTGCCACACTGTGTATTAAGCAAGTCTCGTGTGTAGCAGAAGACAGAGCAGCCACCTGCTGAAATACAGAGGTGGAATGTTGAATGAAATGGATTAAAACATCAAGGCTGAAAAATTCAGCTGTTTGGCACCTGGTTCTTTAGTGCTACGAGTGCTGCTTGGTTTCAAAATAGCATCTGAGCAGCAAATGCACACTTATGGTACAAGCAATGCTGGGTACCATTTTGGTGAAAGCATTAGCCTACATGCAAGGAGCTTCCTCCAGAAGTATGCAGCGTGTGCTGTCAATCGGAGTATAATGGTCATGTAATGCTACCATTTTGGAGCTCAGGTCTCCAGTTATAGCCCTCTCTTAACCTCGCACAGCTGAACGCCTGCTCAGCAGCAGCAAGGAGCCCTCACCACTGCTATTTAAAGGGATATCAATTACTTTGAGATTAGTTGCTGACTGATTTCTATTATCTGCTGTTATGATTGTAGAGGTGTTTGGTTTTCTAGAGTTCTTTAAAGCTCCTGAAGTCTACAGGGAGTGGTATGACATGTGTTGAAAGACTTTGTGCTGACTTCAAGGGTTCCACACAAATCGCTTGATCCCAGAAAAAGGTGTATTAGTATGCAAGTTCCTTGGGCTATAGCATGTCAGGAAGAATGAGCAGAAGCCATGCAGAGTAGGAAATACTACTGGAAGAGGAGGATGGGGAAAAGGGAGGTGGTCATCAGGGGACAGTTTAGCTACCCGAACCTCAGTGAGGAACAGTGGGCAGGATTTTTCCTGCGGGCTTTGAAATTCCGACATCACAATCAAATGGGATCAGAACCCTTCACTATGTGGGAAACGGTCACCCAGCAGTGATTTTCCCTCAATTGGCCAATTAATAGTCTGAGGGCGGATTTGCCCTGTAGACAGGCATATCAGGGATATTCCCATTAAATCGCATTACCTACTCGCTCTTTATTTATAACCTTGCTGTTCATTGTAAACTCATATGTTGTGAACTACTCTTATGCTGTTTTGCTTATTGCAGACAAATTAATATATTCTCTCTGGTTAAAATTGAAGTCCAATTAAGGAAGGCAGGTGAGTTCTCAAAGCTGAAAGGCCACTAGGAGACCCTCCAGCGCTGAAGGAATAGAAGGTGTCTTTTCAGTTAAGAGACAGAAGGAGGACGCCTCAAAATGGAATTGCCCTCTCTCCAACATTTTAAATTTTAAAATAAAAAATGACCTTAGCAACCGAGCCACCATTGTGGTGGGGAAGCTTCACTACAGGGCTGCCTATGGCTGCAGCTGAAGCCAATTAGGCGGGAAGGGTTTCAAAGCCTGCGTTGAGTGTTGGTCCCCTGGATTAATTCTGGGAGGTCGTCTCTAGGCAGCTGGGCTGTCCTCCGACGCCTCCAGGGACCTACTGGCCACCTTTGTAGAGCTTTAATTGGCTACCAGCCACTTGCGGGCTGGTTGCCTGCTGGGCCCCATCCCGCCTTCAAGAAAACAGCCCAAAGGTGGGACGCTGCTGGCAAACCGGCACCTCGGCCGGCAGTGTGAAATTCCATGGCCAACCTTCTCTGTGCTTACCCCCCATTAGGGCCTAACAATCCAGCTCGGCGTGCCATACACCTCTGCTTCAGTTAGGAAATCCTCACTGAAATCTGCCACCTGTTGCAGTCACAATGGCGACCTCAGAGCAGAATAAGGATGACATTGCCAGTGGCCGTGAAGGACACCATAGTCATGAACATTTTTTTGTCTGGCTCCTTCTAGGCTGCAGCAGGCGGTATTTGATCATCATTCAGTTTGTTGTCCATTATTGTGTAAGGTCACTCAGTCCCTGTATTTCCAAGATAGCTGAATGAATTTCATTCTCTCCTGCAAATGGAGAAGCAGGTAGAATGACCATGTAAGCTTCACAAGGCTTGCAGGCTTCCTCGTGGCACAGGATGCCGTTGACTGCACGCAGTTTACTTTGTGGGTGCCACATGTCAAGTTCGAGATGTATCACAACTGAAAGTATAACATGCTTGTAGGCGAGTGGAGGCTAATGGTGCGGTTGGTAGGATGTGGAACATGAAACGGCATTCACTGACCTTCGTCACTTGTGTGAGATCATCAAATCCCTTGCGGCATTGCACCCAGATTCTCCATGCTACACCTTTGGCATTGACCGTAATGGCTCTATGTCCCACTGTCTTATGAATATCTGCCTGGAAGGCCTCTCCTGGCCCTGTCAGGGAAGAGAACCTCCCTTCTTTTGTACATCTCCTGCATTGTGGCATTGGAGAACCTTGGAGCATATTGTCTGGCCTGTTGCACTATTTTTGCAGACTCTTTCTGGACTTCAACTCCTCTTTCACCAGTTCCAGTTCCTGCTGTTTGTTACCAGAATGCACCTTATCTTTATTATGTGCAGTCTTGCCCTGAAGTAGTGCAGCCCAGCTTTAAGTGGTACTCGCTGTGCATGAGCTTGGCCCCTCTGCTGAGGTGCCTATACACATTCATTGTTGGCTGCACATCACAATCATTATGATTAACAGGCAGTGTGAAGTTTTCATGCTACCTGCTTCACTAAATGGGTTGTACTGCAATTCCCATGCCTGATTTGAGGAGCTATCGTATTTAACCCCCAGGGTGTTTATATTGTCTATGACTCTATACTATACCTGATGGTGTAATGAAACTCTATTTGCCACAATTAAGTTCTTGTTCTCAATGGTTCTCCTCAGAAGACAACTCTGAATATATCTGAATGTTGAAACCATGTCATGCCTTTAGGATTATGTAGCCTTTAATCACAATTCTTTAGTTCTTTTGATATGTTTTTGTTGTCATCATCTTTACTTCTTTAAGGGTTTCTACAGTTTCAGTTCCCCTGCAGCGTCTGGCTCTTAGTGGCAGCGCTAGCTGTGAATTAAGTATGAGCTGGGTTTTTGATGCAGTTGTTATTGTATTTTTTGGCATTGATTTTTTTTTTCCAAAAGGTTGTCTTTTTAAAATAGCGCAGCTCAGTATTAAGTTATCTGATTTATTTTTCATTTCATGAAGACAAGCTCAGCCAAAGAAATAAATTTTGGAATGAAAAGTCACTGAGTGGGGGAGTGATGTTTTCTGGATAATAGTATTGCTTCTGATCAGAGTAGATGATTCCTAAACCACAAACTGAAATACATTAAGGGCATAGAAATCATAAAATGCATAGTGTAGATTCACCCGATGGCAGCAATGGAAATTTAATAAGAGTTTTTAACATTATTAAAGATTCTGATTGAGTGAATAATGAAAGACTATTTCTTCTGTTTGGGCAGTTATTGAGCAGAGGACACCAATTTCAAATTATCACAGGGAATGAGAAGTTCAGTCTATTCATACATAGGGTTCTTGGGAGTATGGAATGCTTTAGCACAGGAATTGGTTGAGGCAGAGACCATTTTAAAAGAAAGTTGGATATTGCAATCGCATAGAGCCTGAATGAACATGACTGGCTAAATGATCCTATGATTCAGTGGCCGTGTGCTTCATCGCACGTTCCTAAATGGTTTCATTAGTTTTCCTAATCTCTCCTGTGAAAGTCATGCTTCTTGTTTTAAATTTAGGATCACCGAGTTCTCCTTGAGGAAATAATCATTTCCTGTTCATCCTGGAAAAATAGTTCTGGGATCTCAAGGCTCTCTGCTTATGATGGTAGTTTCTGAACCCTGGCATCTTGATGAATCTAATTTGTATGCTCTCCTTAGAACATAAGGAATTAAGAGCTGAAGTAGGAAGGCCATTTTGCCTTTTAAGTCTGCTCCATTCAACAAGATCATGGCTATCTCTATGGCTTTAATATCTTTGATGTGTTTTACTTTTGTTGTGGAGGGCTCATTTACTCAGTTTTGGCTGATTGGAAACAACACTATTATGTTTTGAATTTAGGGCTGTGACCATGCTTTCCTATGTCTAATAATATGATAGTGCAACCTAGAATTATAGCAGCAGGACCCTCATGATTGGAACTAAATATTGTGTCTCTCACATATACCACAACATGCACTTCCCAATATTTTTGAAAGCGATTGAAAATACTTGTTGGGACGAGGCCAAATACCATTCATTTAGGTGCTTTACTTCACAAACAATAAGTGAACACAGTTAAGTCTAAATAAATTCTACTTGCATAAGTCAATCTCCATTCTCTCCACAAAAAAATCAGGTAGCTTTTTCCCTTTGTGAACTACCTTACTTGGATTTTGACATTACCTTTTTCTCTGGACAACTTGCAAATGCAAGACCATGACCTGCATTTTAACTTCCAGATCAAGACAAGTTGTATCTTGTAGTCCTTTGTCCAAGATTTGACTACATCCTGAACATGATTTTCCTTTCTTTTCTGTTAATGCTGAGCCCAGGAAGCAAAAAGGTACCTTTCCATGGAAAAAACTGCAAAATGACTGTCAACCAGACTATTCCATCTCCTAGGAATATATTCACACCTCATGCAGTGCTCACATAAAGAGAATCATACTTCCCACAAAGGTGTGCCTGTTAATTGGACACCCATTGCTAGATTAGGAATTGTTTAATATCTCTGGTCATCTTGGCTAATCGGCTTGGGATAAATCAATAGATTGAAATAGACTTGAGTATAGTAACATCTCCAAAATGGGCTAGTCTGGTTTTAACACACACTGCAGCCTGTATCCAGTGGCCTTTCATTTAAAACCTGCTTTTGTTTGAACTACGACGCTTAAGCATAATCCAATATCAAAAGAATCTCCACAAAAATTATGATCAAAAATCCTAAAATTTAATGACATTAATGTTTATTTTTCAGGTGATTGAAGACAAATGCAAAGCAAGGTTTGCTTCTAGTAGTTTAGGACTTGAACAATGCTCCCATATCTGTGGAAGCTCCACTGACAACTCTCATATAAACTTGGACAGGTTACAAGAAAAGCTTGTTATTATATTTTATTTTTCTCATCTTTGGTCTCCAGCCTCTGTCTCCCTGTAACAATCATCTCTGTTTTATTAATTTGGTTCTGCTCAATGCTCCTCTGAGCTCTCTGTGTTTCCTCAATACTGGATATGCCATTCTACAGACTTTTCTTTCTCCCTTCATAGTCACTGTATCAAGGTCAAAAATTATTAAACCTCCTAGTTTTGACTTATTATTTTCCAAGAGCTCAAAAGTGTAAAACTCTTCACTTCTCTCAATCTTACTTTCCCCTACCAGCTAGAAAGATTTGAAAACCCATATTTAGCAATACCTATTCATTTCTTTATTTGCCTTGTCTTTTCAGTCTCAGTGGTGTATTCTATGGGTATTAGTCACTCAACCACACTAAAACAAAAAAAAATCTGGAATTGAGATGAGCATCTTCAGAAGTCAAGATTGTAGCCTTTCAGTCACATTGTTATAATACTGTTAAGGAATTCATAATCTCACTGGTACAGAACAGTTTTCCAAATACCAACATCACTCACAGATTTCTATAGTAAAGGTAACAATGCCAAGGTAGCTTGGCATTCACAGAAGGTATGGTAGGTGTTTGTGGCAGATTTTCAGGTATATAGCTTTACAGCAGAATCGAGGTAAATTGTCCAGTTTATAAATTCAATAGCAACGTTGTTAAAATATTGTCTGAAAACATTTTTGTTCGGTATCTTGCTCATGCATGAGATGTAGAAATAAATGTTCAGGTTTTATAATTTTTCTAGAACTTTATCTAATTGTAGTTGATATCTTATGAATCCTTTTCTCCATTGGGTTCTCACATTGTCAAATGCAAACCTGGTTCTAAATGCAATGCCTGATGTAATAGAATTCAGTTTCAGTAGCTCTGACATTCTCACACACAAGAAAGTTGAGGCCCTGTGCAGGTTTTGGATCATTGTGTTCAGGCAATGATCTTTGGTCATTCACGAGAAATGTGCTTATTTGTGAATTTATATATTTGCAAGAACTTACTGTTAATGATTTGCTGAGCGCCAAATACTTCGGTTTTGGGGATGGACACTTGGGCATTGGATAACTAAGAGAAAATTCTCAGAGGAAATCCATCAGAGGAATTAGGGAATGATATCTTGAGGTTTATTATCTGGAGAAATAATGCACAGATCAGTGGCAGTAGTTATCCCCTGGTATGTGCATTCATTGTATATTATGACTTGAATGTATATTACATATGCATCTTGTACATATGAGAAGCAAATTTATTTAAAATATATTTTTTCATTCAAATGAACTATTTCTCTTTTCAGCAGTAAACAATCTGGTTTATGCAAACAAATACAGAAGGCTGTCCTATACTGAAAAAGTAACTGTAAAATCAGAAGACCCAACGTATACAGTTCGGGTTAAAATGGGATCGTTGTGGTTACCCAAGTTAGGCTTATCCAGGTGAGGGCTTTGGAAGGGTGGAAAAAGAAAAATGCTGATGGGAATGCACACAGAAATGTTTGATGCATTGCCTGGCCTGACAGGGAGCCTGATGTCACTGTCAAGGAGCATGGAGGAGTCCATTTGGCACAGGGCTTCAGGCAGCGCTTAGAGACCATCCTTGCCAATGTGGAACTTCATTAGCGCACTTGTGGACCCAACCACGATGCAACATCTCATGACTGATGGCGCTGCTTCAACTGTAGCACAAGCAGAAGCCATGTAATGTCTGAGTGCTGCAGTGAAAGCTTGGATAAACGCCATGAAACCTCAGCTTACTGCCACACATACTTAAGACTGCTGCCATTGTGGTTGCAGATGTCAGTGTTCAAAGGGGCATGCAGGGTATCACAGCTGTCCAGCAATCTGTTCACCAGCAGATTACCATGATTGGTGATCCAGGAGGGAGTGGTATTGCCTCCATGGAGCACAAAACTGCTGTCCTCTCTTAAGATGACAGTATTTGTGCTCCCACCACAGCCACTCCACCAGCACCCCAGACTGCTGCCATTGCTGCTTGAAGTTGTCCTGTAAGGCCATCTGCAGTGTGCCCCACTGAAAGACAGCAGCTTTCCACCAGCCCTGCTGCAGCCACTGGTGTAGCACTGAATAGGAGACCTAAATCAGACAAAGGCACACAAGGAACAGGCACTAAGAGAAAGCACAAAGGTGATTAGTTGAGTTTTGTATGCGTTATTGGATGTTTTGTTGGATAAAGTTGGTATGGAATTATTGCTTTGTGATTGTTTTATTTCCGGAATGTGGCCAAGAGGATGTTGTGATTGTCCACAACTGAGGGATGTTAAGGTGTGGAACTTTTGGACAATGCAAATCTAGGGCTACATTCATGGGAACTATTGGTGAATTAGATACTCACAGGCAGCCTATTCATCACGTGAATCTACCAGCTACCTCCTTCATTCCTCCTCCTCTGTCTCCAGAGATTGTTACTGAACCTATAGTGGCAACTGCTGTGCTTTCATGATTGCCAGGTTTTGGAGAATACAGATCACCACAAATCGGGATGCTTGCTCCAGTGAGTACTTGAGGGCTCCTCCAGAGTGATTGGCTGTCATGAAGATATTAATGTATATAATGTTATTGGAAATTATTTTAAATTGGACTTGTTGTAGGGTCTGTGTCTGTGGGTGTGAGTGTGTGTCTTAATTATATTAAGGCCAGTTGGTCTGGGTGCTTTGATATATAGTAGTTTTGAGATGTTAAACAGTAAGGTAAAGGGTACATTTGCATTTTGTTGAATAAACCATTCAAAGACCAGGGGTGAAATCTTGCACCTAGCTAGGAGGCATCAAACAATATGTTTATGTTACTAATAAAATTGGTACTATGAAAGGAGTTTTATTGTTAGAAGAGATGGAGTTCAAAGGGCCTGGTGATACAATGAGAATTTACATTCAAAGGGAAGGCTAGGCATATACAGAAAAGAGTTTTGTGTGTGTAAGTCAGAGGCATGTAATAACTAAGCCACCTATAAGCCTACAACTGTGCAAAGGAACCAAATTGAAAGGAAGCTCATTTTGAATTTGTAAGATAAAATGTGCTTTGCCTGGAGTCTGTTTAAGTCTATGGGTTATTGTTGCCTTGGGGAAGATTACTTGGGAGTGATTAATTTGAGGATTTGTTTAATAGTTATTACGGTAATAATTTGTAGACATGTGTATGTGTTTAATTTCTTGTTAATTTAATAAATGTTTAATTTAATTTATATAAAAAACCTCTTCAGACTTGGTGATTTCATTTCTGAATTCAGAGCTACATCTCAAATATATCAATTGAAAATATAGGTTATGACAGTTGTTTAAAGTTTCCCTCTGGGATTTTAAATAACTCAGCCTTTCCCAACTGCAGTGTCATAACATTGGAACAGCAGAACCTTTACTTCATTACCCCAATTTTCAGCTTAATGATGTTTCTCGTGGCAGCATGGCTCTCAATATATGTGTGCTGACCACATGTAGCTGAGTTGTTGAGGGGAGTCACCAAGCAGATGTACAGCGGTTAGCTCTTGTCATCCAGCAACTACCCATCTGGTTTGACATATGGTAGCTGAAATATTGCTGGAACAACAGACTGTCACAAAGTGAAGGTATCATGACTGCTGGCACAATAATAGGCATTCACCAGCATGATGTGTTAAGAGTGGTCTCACACCAACTGTACAGTGATCAGGTGGTAAGCTTTGCTGTACCTCTCAACATTGAGATGTAATGCCTACAAAGTCACCTGTGTGAAGTATCATCATAAACAGTCCCAGGGTGTGTTTAAGAGAGGCAAATGGAAACAAGACATCCAGGAACATCTAAACTTTTATTAACTATCTACAGCTATTTACAAGGACAGATAAGTACAAGTCTCCTTCCAGTGGCATCAATCTCTGAGTTCTAGAGACATGTGCTCTGACATCACTGATGATGTTTATTAGCTTTTAGCATTATATCTATTAACCTTCTAAACTACATCTCCCCCCCACAATTCTACTCATTAAATATTTACACATTCTACTTCCCCCCGCCCCACCCCAAAGTCACTGTCACCATCCCTGAATCATAAGGGAAGAGACTGCAATGGTTTGACCAGTCTGCCAGATTGTGTTCTTGTTTCCTTTGGAGGGGGGTTAGGACCACAGTCTTCCTGTGGAGGGGCATGTGAACCATCAGGCAAGTTGGTCAGGGGTCAACCTGGAGGATCTGCACCTAGACACAGTGCTGGAACTGCAAAACATGTCAAAGTCAGGGTGCTGACATGCTGGGATGGGAGTTTCCGGGTGGTGGGGCACCAATTCAGCTGCTGCCCTTTGCGTTCCACGAGCTTGCGGCTCCTTGCCTTGCAAGATTGGTGCCAAATGTGATGTAGGCTGCATTTGGCCGAGGTGAGGGGACAGGCTTGGCATCTTTGTATGAGTGGCCGGCAGCTGCGGGGTGAGGAGGCACTGGAGCCCTGCAATGTTCCGCACTGGTTGGGGTGGGGCGGCAGCGAAGAGGTTCCAGGTACAAGTTGAATCAATGCTCTTTTCTCCTTTTCAGGAGAAGAATGCTCATAATGCCACCGAGCAGCTGAGGACTGGCGGAGGGCTGGCCAATTGGCTATCATTACCTGGTTCGAGCAGGAGGTCCTTGATCTGGAGAGGCACCATGCACCCAGGTCCACCGGTGTCAGTGAGGTTGGGCTGCCACGGACAAGTATGTTAGCGCAGCACTAAGGTCACCATTAGTGTCCCAGCAGCCATGGCAGTGCTGAATGTTCAGTGATTGAAGTTTGCAACATGGCTTGACCATTGCTTATGGAAGGATGAGCGCATAATTATCCAGGGGACAGGAATGCACATTGACATAGTCTCCACGTTAACTAACCAAGTGTCCTTGTTCTTCCTTTCAACATCAGTGGAGCTGGGCCGGGAGGAGGAGGCACAGGGGCCCCCTCTCACACGAGGGCCCTGAAGTCTCTGACCCACCAGCATCACACCATCTCTGCCAGGCAGGCACCAGCACAGATACTAGCACCTCGGTGGGAATTAGATCATTGGCTAGTGTCCCAGGCCACAGCGGTGAGGGCACTTCAGAGTCGCTGGACAAGCTGGCGGAGACAGAGAGTGCCCATGGCACCAGCAGTTGGAGGACTGCAGGGGACGAGGCACATGCTCAGCTGGTGGCTGATGATGTGCCTCTGGAGTTGTCAGTGAGGCAACAAACGCTGGAAGTCCAGCAGGACCTGGCGGACATACATGAGGCTATGCTTGGCTTGGTCTCCATGGTGGAGGAGTCCACGCTGAGCATCACCAATACAATGAGCCTCATGGCTGAGCTCCATACTTCCTCCATGGAGAGTGTGGTGACTCTCGTGGAGAAGATCCTCCAGGAGACCAATCAGGGCTTCCTGAGGGTGTGCTCGGACCAATAAGCCCTCACATTAGCATTGCCCTCAGCTGGTCAGTGCCAGTGTGGTAGATGGTCTGGGCACCAAGTTTCCCAGCTTGGTGCCCATCCATCTACGGTGAGCAGGGAGGTCCAAAGCGACCTCACATCGGCGCAGCAGCTGCCTGTCGTCTCTGCGGGCTCCTGTCAGGGTGCTCCGGATGAGGGCAGAAGCTCCTCCGCCAATGACCATTGCACCCGATGAGGCTGTGACGACTGGGGAGATGCCAGCTGTTGAACTGGCTGTTCCCTCCCAGGCGGGGCCAGCACAGGCTCCATGGGCCAGAGGCCAGCTGCTAAGGTCATCGAGGCCAACAGGACAGCAAAGTGAGCAGGCTGTCTCAGATGCCAGTGCCAGCGAGGGGACAGCACCTAGGCGTAGCACCCAAAAGCATAAATTTAAGGCACCTTAGGCACACCATGTGTTTCGTACTAGTGCTTTTGTATTGCCCCACAATGAGGTCATGATTAGTTGGCGTGCTGTTTAACACCTTTGTCATTTTGTTATATCATTAAATTTAGACATGTGACCATGGCTGAAGGTGCCTCTTTTCCTCTGCAGGTGGATGGTTACCCATGATGTTATGAGTGAGTTGTGTCACATTGAGCTTTATTGACAAGGCCCTTAATGTTCCTATCCAGGCGGATTTAGCACTCAGGTATCAAGTATGGAGCCTGCAGCACATGCTTTTTTTTGGAGGTCTATCTGTGGTGTTCTAGCTGAAAGTTTGTTGAATTAAAGCCTCCCGGGTGTTGCTGCCTCCCTGCAGTATGCCCAAGTCAGCGTCTACCCCCTCAACATTTCCCTGTGCGTGCTCATCCTCGAATTCACTGCTGGACTCATGGTGTGGAGCCGCAGCAACTGCGCCTAACATCTTCTTCATCCACAACGTCGCCCCTTTCCAGCACAAGATTGTGGAGAGCACAGCATGCAACCACTATCAGCAACACACAATCTAGGGGGTACTGGAGTGCGCCCCCTGAGCGGTCCAGGCATCGGAAGCGCATCTTGAGAAGACCGATGGCTCTCTCCGCCACAGCCCTTGTGGAGGCGTGGTTCCTATTGTAGCGCTCCTCAGCTTCTGTTCTTGGATGGCGGAGAGGCGTCATGAGCCACCTTCTGAGGGGATAACCCTTGTCACCCAGCAGCCATCCATCCAGTCGGGCTAGAGCACTGAAGAGCCCCGGCACCTGGGAGTGTCTGAGGATGTAGGCATCGTGGGAGCTGCCTGGGTACTTTGCACAGACTTGCAGAATCTGCATCCTGTGATCACACACTATCTGCACGTTCATGGAGTGGAAGCCTTTCCTGTTGACGAAGGCACCGGGTTCACCTGCTGGTGCCTTGTTGGCCACATGTGTGCAGCCTATTGCACTCTGGACACGGGGGAAGCAGCAATGGCCACGAAGCTCACTGTGTCTGGCTGGTCTGATCCTAACGATAGTGGATGAATGTCAATGCACGCCTGAATACAGCATCTGTCACCTGCTTGACACAAGTGTGGACAGCTGATTGGGAGATACCGCAAAGATCACCCATTGAGCCCTGGAAAGAGCCGGAGGCATAGAAGTTGAGGGCAGCTTTGACCTTTAGGTCCACTGGCATTGGGTGTCCACCCACACAGTTAGCGGAGATCTCAGGGCCTATCATCTGACAGATAGAGTTGACTATCTCCCTTGAGAGACAGAGCCTCCTTCAGCACTGCACCTCAGACATATTGAGGTAGCTGCTTCACCGCCTGTAAACCCTAGCAGCAGGGTAGTGGCATCTTCTGCAGCCCCTTCGCCTTAGACTTCTTGTTGGCCCTGTGCCCCTTGTGCCTGCGCCTCTCCTCCCAAAGGTAGCTCCCCTGGACGCTGAATGTGCACTCCTGGTCTCCTCCCCCTTCTGGCCCTCCCTTCCTCCACAGAGGAGGTGCCTCCAGTGGAGAGCACAACTCCCATTCCCAGGCTAAGGGTAGGCTGTCTGAAACCTGCAGGCCCTAAAAATGACCTTCACTGTGGAGTGCTGACCTGAAGGTTGAGAGTCCTGTCCAAGCAGCTGGTACGAGTTTTGAAGTATTTTCTGCTCACACAGGCAAGTGTCAGTAACTTTCCAAATTAAATATCTGACTGAGCAAATTCGCGACCCCACTAACCCCTCTTATCCCGCCCGGGGATGAGGTTTATACAAATGTGTCCTACCCACCTGACCGTTTTTCGCCCGTGCGACGGCCTGAAGATCGCACAGGCCCCGAAAAATCGCTGTCGATCAGTGCCTCAAGGGCCTTAAGTGGCCCATTAATTAATGGCTGGCGCACATCAGAGATCATCACGCGCCCACCCACCGAAATATTACGATGGTGCACTGTGACATCGGGACGCTCGCCCGATGTCACCACGCATCATTTTATGCGTCGGCGTGCGGGGGCGGGCCCTGCACGTCAACGTAAAAATTCTGTCCCAGGAGACATAGAACTCCTTATCGTCAGCAAAGTGTACACCGTTCTGTGTGGGCTTCACCACAGGAATGCGGGACAACGCATCAGCTGTGGTCTGGTGTTTACCTTGGACATATTTTGTAGTAGCGTCAAACCTCATGAGCTATAATCAAAACCTTTGAATGCAGGGTGACAATTTCAAATGCTTTGGTGTTAAGCAAGGGGTCTAATGGCTTATGGTTGGTCTGGTTAGTAAACTTGAGTCCCAGGATGTAATCTGAAAACCTTTTGCAAGCCCAGGTGACTGCCAGGGTCTCTTTTTCAATGACAGCACACCACTGCTTTGTATCTGTCAGAACCCCGGGGGCACAATGTGAGAGCTATCACACTGAATTTAGAACAATACAGCCCGTAGGCCAACGGGCGATGCATCTGCACGACTGTGGTAGGAAGGTCTGGGTCTTAATGGGCCAGTGTTTCCATGGTCATAAGCATATCATTGAATGTGTCAAATACCCTTTGCTGGTGTTCATCCCAATACCAGGCCTGATCCTGCTTTAGCAGTTGATGCAGCGATTCGGTAATGTATGCAAAACTGAGCAGGAACATCCCCAGCTGGTGAACCATCCCCATAAAACATTAAAGCTCTGTAACATTAAGGGACAGTGGGAAATTATTAATGGCTGCAGTTTTCCAGGGACCTGCTTGGCTGCCAAATGAGTGAAGTATATGGCCTAAGAAGTTGATAGTGGGTTTAGAGAACTCGCATTTATGATTAAGGCCCATGACCTGTAAGCATTATAACAACATTGTTCACGCCCTGGCATCGTGCTCCAAAGTGGTGGCTCCATGATTGAGAACATCGTCCATTTGGCAGATGACTCCATCCAGCCCTTGCAAATGTCAGTCATGGTATGTTGAAAGATCTCGGCACTGAGGCAATTCCAAACGACAAGGACTGAAACAGAAGGGGTCGAAGGGCGTGATAAATGTTGTTAGCAATTTGGATTCTTCGTCTAATGAAATCTGCCAGAAGCTGCTGTTGTCATCTAGTTTAGTAAAACTAAGTTCCACGTAAACTTCACCAAGCTTTTGTTGAAAGACGCCACGGGGTGGACCTCTCTTTTTATGGCCTTGTTCAAATGTGTGAGGTTCAGACAAATGCAAATTGAGCTGTTAGGTTTGGGTAAAGGCACCATAGCCGAGCACCAAGAAGTGGGTTGTGTTACCAGCAATATCACCCTGGTGTAGCATAGAGCCAATCTCTTGCCTCATCTTCAAGAGACCAATTGTGAGGTAAACATACACACTGGCTTGGCATTTCACTTTATGGTAATATGGTGAGCTGCTTGGAACTTCCCCAGTGAATAATTGTGGGAATTACTTCTTGAATTTATCCGGTTTGTCCTGGTTGTTCAGCTGTTCTAATTTTTAAATAAGTTATTAATCTGAGCAGGCTCTCTGGCTCAGTAATGAGCACTCCTGATTTTTGATATTGAAGAATTTCTGTAATTTCTCTTCCCTTGTAACGAAGTGTAGCAGTCACCTGCCCTTGCATCTTCAGTGGAGTGCCCCCTGGATCACAGTGACAGACAGTAGGTGGTTTGAAGAACTCAGGCTTCAGCCACTGTATTGTAACAGAAAGAATGGATGCTCCTGCACCCCTGTCCAATTTAAAATTGGTTTTGTGGCCATTGACTATGATATCCACACTCCATAACGTCACCTTGGATTTTGCAACTTCACCCAAGAAAGGCTGTGTTCCTCTGTATCTTCTATTTCCTGGATACTGCTTGATCTGATTGGTTTCCCTTTAAATGTTGGAGTAGGAGGCTTTCTGTTGTAGACATACCACTTTAAAATGGCCCCACATCCAGCAGGCATGGCACTCTGCATGTATGGCAGGACAGATTTTGCGCCAATGGGGTTTTTTGACGCCACAAAGGGAGCACCGGATAATGGCAGTCATTGCCCTCTCTTCACTCTGGGTCTGCTTTTTAGTGGATGCGCTGGCACCTCTATTGCTCACAAACTGGACTGGGTCAGTAGTCTAATTTCACAAAGGTTCTGCAATCACCCTGGATTAAAAGTTGGTTCTGCTTCTGTAGTTCAGCCTATCTCACTAATTGAACTGCCTTGGATAATGTTAGCTCTTCTCTGTACTGCAGAAAATCAGATAAGGCTTCAGCAAGCATACCCACCACAATATGGTCTCGGATAAATTCATCCTTTAGAGTCCCATACCCACAACTATCAGCCAATGATACAGGTCGTTAATAAAAAAAAAACAATACTTTCTCCGGATTCCTGAGAGTGCCTGTAAAATCTCGCCCGGTCTACAATGATGTTCCTCTGAAAACTGAAATACAAATCAAAGATGTTAATAACCTCTTCAGAGATTGCTCTCATTGTGTCCTCATTAACACCCTGTCTTACTAAAATGTCATCTGCGCTGCTACCAATGGAACAAAGGTGTGTGCTGACCTGCTCTTTATCAGGCTTCCGTGCTAGCCCTGAAGCAGGCCTATACCTGTTGAATCTGCAATCCCAGCTTTATCAATGTGCTGCTAGGTCAGGGCCTTCCATGTGGTCAAAGAAGCTGGGTAGAGGTAGGAATTTTTCCATGATTATTTGTAACATTAATCAACTGTTTTGGGACTCCACTGGCACTTGTCTTTCCGATTATTTGCTGCAGTTATTCCCTCACTGCTGTATACTTGATGGTTTTCACTTCTCTGCCACCAACAGTTCATCAAGGATTCTTGCTATTCGCTAAATTTACTACTACTACCATTAAGTATCATCATAAATGGGCCCAGAGTGCGTTTAACAGAGACTACAGGAAACAAGGCATCCAGGAGCTTCCAAACATTTAACTATATACAATTATGTACAGGGATGGATAAACACGAGGCTCCTTCCAGAAGCATCTCTCGCTGAGTTCCAGTGATACGTGATCTAACATCACTGATGATGTATGTTAACTATTAGTATAATAGTTATTAACCCTTTATACTGCACCGTGTACAGTCAGTGGCGCCCTGTACCCTGTACACAGACTCTGTCACCTTTCTGATGCCACAATCGACGATAAACTGGGAGATGGTCAATATTTTGCCTGTTCCAAGCTGGAAGAATCCCATTGTATAGGAGTTGAGGGCGACGGTCACCTTCATCTTTACTGCCACTGGCAGCACCATCTTCACATGGCTCTAAGGCTGCAGGTCTAATTCCAAGAGGCAGCAGAGTTCCGCAAGTCACAGATCATGAAACCACTGCAGCTGGCTTGGTGAAGGTATGAAGAATGGCCCTAGGACACTCTAGGTGGATGAGGCCCCCTGTTGAGAGGCCTTCTCCCCACTACGATCCCCTCCCCAACAACTGCGAAAAGCTTGTTTTCTTAATTGCTGCCCCTGCTCTATCTCCCTCTTAAGCTGCAGCCAAAGGGAACTGCTACTATGACACCCACAACTGGCAGAGTGATGTGCCAAATCCTTTGCAGTAACAACAAATGACTTCTCCATGTGCAGCACCACTCCCTGCAGAATTCACCAACTGGAAGCAACTTCTCAAAACACCCAGCACTTTCACAAACTCAAACTGAGCTAACAGAAAATAATAAGCAAATAACCTACAAGTTCTTGATGATCCCTTTAAATCATGGGATTAATTCATGTTGCTGAATGCATGTTCAGCTATGCATGTTTAATAGAGGGCATCAATCAGTTTTAGATGCTGACTGATGTCACAATCTGCCTACTTTCAACCCACATTAATGCCCTCACCAAGATGTCATACAGCATGGGCTGTGCCAGAATTGAGCAGAAGCGGTGCCAATGCCATCTTGGGGAAAAGGAAAAGGCGTCTGTAGCACTGAAACTAATGCCGCTATGGAGCCGAATTTTGTGGCCTCCGTGTTAGATCCCAGGTCTGTCCTGGGTTTGTTGCTCTCAATGAGTTAGGAGTAGGAATGCTACAATATCAGTTCAGAATAGAGTGGGAATTAAAAACAATCTTCTTGCAGATATTAGAGGAGTGAGATGTGGGGGGTGTTGACGTGTGTCTAGCACATCCTACACGCTTGCCAGTGGTATCGAGTAACAACCAGGACGCACTAGTTTCCACTTAAACTAACACAATGCTTTATTTTACTAAAGGTAGCTGAATGACTAAATATCCCAATTACATTAACCAAATACTCTCTAATGTGTGTGATATTACCCGTCTGTCATCAGGTTGATAAAGCCTGCTGGTGGGGTACATGCTCACGAAGTCCAACTTCGGGTCTGCTTCTGGAGTGTTGTTCCCAGGTTCTCCTGCCTTACCCGGCCTTCAGTCTTCCATTTCTCCTTCTTTCTTCGTGCATGACCACAGCTGCTGGAATTCAGCTTATCAGTGGTATTGTACAGTTGGTTAACTTACCTCTCGAGCCCATCCTGCTGGTAGATTAACTCATCTCTTGTGTTGTTCTTCACAACAGGACACAATGGGCCCCACCTCATGGTGAGGACACCTCTGGCTCCAAATGTGATCAATTCTGTTGTGATGTCACTAAAGTACAATATCACAGCAAATCCCACAGCTTGCGGTTAAACAGTCTCCAGCAAGCTTATCATCATTCAGGGATGTGATCAGCAATCCGTGGTGATGCCCATCTCTCTGCATTAGCTGTTTTCTGACATGTTCTTGTTAGGTAAACCCTTTACTGCGTATCACAGTGGTGGTGCGGGACATGCAGGGAGAAGTCCTCTCAGCCTTATCCATGTCGGGTGTCCTGGGAGCATTTGTTTTTTACCTTCACCTAAGCGAAGAGCAGTGTGTTCATCATCTCACTACAAATGAACTCTGCTGGCAAGTACGTGTCTGGAGGCCATGGAAAGAGAAGGTCAGTTTCATCAGCGATGTTTCCACAAAACTGCTACTGACAGACAACAATGATCACATTGGTGAGGTGCTAAAAGAGAGTGGGGGGGGGTGGGGGGCGAGCTTTTGCAGTAAACCATTTCGCGTTCCAGGGGTAAGGCAGTCTTAATACTGCTCTAATTGGGGTTTATGCTGGTTGAAATGGATCTTTGAGGTCCTGGCTGAAATTTTCACCATAGAAGGGAATTTACCATTGTAAAGTGCAATACATTTTTCTATCGCAGTGCAGTGTTCTTTCTCAAACTACTGACCTGCCTGAGATTAACAGCAGACCTAAGCTTGCTGGTTTTTCTTTCTCACACAGGTACAGTGGCTATATTCTAGTGTAGAAAATATCATGTTTTGTTTTTCAAAGCACATATGAGCACCATGGTGACAGACTAACATAAATACACTTTGTGTAGAACAAAGAACAAAGAAAGAACAAAGAAAAGTACAGCACAGGAACAGGCCCTTTGGCCCTCCAAACCTGCGCCGATCCTATTGCCTGTCAACTAAAACACTTTGCACTTCCGGGGTCTGAATCCCTCTATTCCCATCGTATTCATGTATTTGTCAAGCTGCCTCTTAAACACCACTATCGTACCTGCTTCCACGACCTCCTCTGGCAGCGAATTCCAGACACTTACTACCCTCTGCGTAAAAAACTTGCCCCGCACATCTCGTCTAAAGTTTTCTCCTCTCACCTTTAATCTATGTCCCCTAGTAATTGACTCTTCCACCCTGGGAAAAAGCTTCTGACTATCTACTGTATCCATGCCACTCATAATTTTGTAAACTTCTATCAAGTCGCCCCTCAATCTCCGTCGCTCTAGTGAGAACAATCTGAGTTTCTCCAACCTCTCCTCATAGCTAATAACCTCCAGACCAGGCAGCATCCTGGTAAACCTCCTCTGCATCCTCTCCAATGCCTCCATATCCTTCTGGTAATGTGGCGACCAGAATTGCATGCAATATTCCAAGTGTGACCTAACCAAGGTTCTATACAGCTACAGCATGACTTCCCAGCTTTTATACTTAATACCCCTGCCAATGAAGGCAAGCATGCCATATGCCTTCCTGGCAACCTTATCCACCTGCGTTGCTACTTTCAGTGACCTGTGGACCTGTATACCCAGATCCCTCTGCCCGTCAATGCACTTAAGGGTTCTGCCATTTACTGTATAATTCCTGCCTGTATCAGACCTTCCAAAATGCATTACCTCGCATTTGTCCAGATTAAACTCCATCTGCCATTTCTCCGCCCAAGTCTCCAACCGATCTATATCCCGTTGTATCCTTTGACAATCCTCTTCACTATCTGCAACTCCTCCAACCTTAGTGTCATCTGCAAACTTACTAATTAGCCCAGTTACATTTTCCTCCAAATCATTTACGTATACTACAAACAGCAAAGGTCCCAGCACTGATCCCTACAGAACACCACTAGTCACAGCTCTCCATTCAGAAAAGCACCCTTCCACTGCTACCCTCTGCCTTCTATGACCAAGCCAATTCTGTATCCATCTTGCCAGCTCCCCTCTGATCCCGTGCGATTTTACCTTCTGTACCAGTTTGCCATGAGGGACCTTGTCAAAGGCCTTACTGAAATCCATGTATATAACATCCACTGCCCTTCCATCATCGATCATCTTTGTCATTTCCTCGAAAAACTCGATCAAGTTAGTGAGACACGACCTCCCCTTCACAAAACCATGCTGCCTCTCACTAATACACCCATTTGCTTCCAAATGGTAGTAAATCCTGTCATGAAGAATCTTCTCCAATAATTTCCTTACCACTGACATAAGGCTCACCGGCCTATAATTTCCTGGATTATCCCTGCTACCCTTCTTAAACAATGGAACATTGGCCATTCTCCAGTCCTCTGGGGTCTCACCCGTAGCCAGTGAGGATACAAAGATTTCTGTCAAGGCCCCAGCAATCTCCTCCCTTGCCTTCCTCAGTACTCTGGGGTAGATCCCATCTGGCCCTGGAGACTTATCCACCTTAATATTCTTCAAGATGCCTAACACGTCCTCTTTTTTGATCTCAACATGATCCAGGCTATCTACACACTCTTCCCAAGACAAATCGACCGCTAAGTCCTTCTCTTTGGTGAATACTGATGAGAAGTACTCATTTAGTATCTCTCCCATTTCTTCTGGCTCCACACACAGATTCCCACCTCTGTCCCTGAGTGGGCCTACCCTTTCCCTGGCTACCCTCTTGCTTTTTACATATGTATAAAAGGTCTTGGGATTTTCCTTAATCCTGGTTGCCAATGACTTTTCATGACCCCTTTTAGCCCTCCTGACTCCTTGCTTAAGTTTCTTCCTACTTTCTTTATATTCTCCACGGGCTTCATCTGTTCCTAGCCTTCTACCCCTTATGAATGCTTCCCTTTTCTTTTTGACTAATCTCACAATATCCTTCGTTATCCAAGGTTCCTGAAACTTGCCATGATTATCCTTCATCCTAGCAGGAACTTGCCGGTCCTGAATTCTTATCAACTGATGTTTGAAAGCCCCCCACGTCAGTTGTTGATTTGCCCTCAAACATCCGCCTCCAGTCTAGATTCCTCAGTTCCTGCCTAATATCGTTATAATTAGCCTTCCCCCAATTAAGCACCTTAACCCGAGGACTCCTGTTATCCTTATCCATCAGTACCTTGAAACTTACTGAATTATGGCCTTTTCCCGAAATGCTTCCCTACTGAAACTTCGACCACCTGGCCGGGTTCATTCCCTAATACCAGGTCCAGTATTACCCCTTCCCTTGTTGGACTATCTACATATTGTCTCAGGAAGCACTCCTGGATGCACCTTACAAATGCTGCACCATCCAAACCCCTAGCACTAAGTGATTCCCAGTCAATATAGGGAAAGTTAAAATCACCCACCACAACAGCCCTTTTGCTTTTACATCTTTCCAAAATCTGCCTACATAACTGTTCCTCAATCTCCTGCTGGCAATTGGGAGGCCTATAGTAAACCCCCAACATTGTGACTGCACCCTTCCAATTCCAGAGCTCTACCCATATTGCCTCGCTGCATGAGCCCTCCGAGGTGTCCTCCTGTCTTACAGCTGTGATATTCTCCTTAACCAGCAGTGCAACTCCCCCACCTCTTCTACATCCCTCTCTATCCTGCCTGAAACATCTAAATCCTGGAACGTTTATCTGCCAATCCTGTCCTTCCTTCAACCAAGTCTCCATAATAGCAATATCATAGTCCCAAGTACTATTCCAAGCCCTAAACTCATCTACCTTGCCTGTTATACTTCTCGCATTGAAACAAATGCATTTCAGACCCCCAGTCCCACTGTGTTCAGTAATTTCTCCCTGCCTGCTCTTCCTCTTAGTCCTACTGGCCATATTCACTAGTTCCCAGTCATTTATTTCACCTGCTGACCTATTGTATTTACCCAAAACTGGGAACCAGAGCAGAGTTAAGAACATAAAGTACAGGACAGCTAAAAGGTCATTCAGTCCATCAAGTTTATTCTTTCTGCAGGCAATGCACATGTAACTCATCATGCCTCTACAACCCTGCGATCGGGTGTGCACCGTGATTTTATGTGGGTGGGCCAATTAAGGCCCGCCCAGCGTAATTCGTGGCTCCTGAGATCTGCGGGAAGGGGCGGGTGGCAGCGGGAGGCCAATGTCCGCCGGGTCCAAAGGCAACCTGGCAGGCTATTCATAAACAGCGCAGGCAGCCGTCCTAAGGCTGGCACTGAGTTTGGTCATCTGCCATTGAGTTCGTTTAGCTGCCACTGAGTTTGGTTAGCTGCAATGGACAATGTCATCGGAGAGCAGGTTGGTGGGGCAATCGGCCCCGAGGTTCTCTGATGAGTGCCTCGCTGCCCTCCGAGGAAGTGGCAGCACGCCAGGATATCCTTGTTCCAAAGGACAGGAGGAGAAGGACCTCAATCCTTACCCAACGTGCCTGGGAAGAGGTAACATCACGGGTCAGCTCCCACGACGTGGTGAGATGCACATGGGTGCAGTGCCACAAGCGGTTTAATGACCTCCTGCGATTGGGAACGGTGAGTACTGTGTCAACATGGGTCACTTAGCACAGCAGTTAGGTTGCCCCCCACCGCCAACCCCGCACCTCAGAATTTTGTTTATTTATTCATTCTTTCACGGGATGTGGGCTTCGCTGGCTGGGCCAACGTTTATTGCCCATCCTTAGTTGCCTGAGAAGGTGGTGGTGAGCTGCCTTCTTGAGCCACTGCAGTCCATGTGGCGCAGGTACACCCATAGTGCTGTTAGGGGAAGAGTTCCAGGATTTGGACCCAGCGATAGTGAAGGAACGGCGAAACATTTCCAAGTCAGGGAACTTCCAGGTATTGATGTTCCCATCTATCTGCTGCCCTTGTCCTTCCAGATGGCAGTAGTCGTGGGTTTGGAAGGTCTTAGAATGTGAGCAGCAAATGTCAATGAAGCAGCATCTGGGCAAGCGGTTGAGTCCTGACTGCTTGGAATGAGTGTATTGCGGCTCTAGAGTCACGAATCGGATGAGCCCTGCAAGGTTTTCCTCAGGTGGGGGTGGCAATACTGCAATGGCAATGCAGGTGTAGGGTGGAGTAACCAATGCTCCTCTCTCCTTTCAGGAGAAGACAACACACAATAATGCAGAGCAGCTGCGGACTGGCGGAGGGCAGCCCCACCTTCTGATCATCACCAGATACGAGCAGGAGTCACTGGAGCTGAAGAGGCGCCATGCACCGAGAGCAACCGGCCGCGGTGAGGTTGGGGTGCCACTGGGAGGTAAGAGTGCAGTGCACTGAGGTCACAATGTCTGTCAGTGCACTCATTCCACTGTTGACTGTATATTGATTTCAGCCTCCAACATGGGATCTCCACTGATAATGGAAAGATGTGTGTGTCCTGATCCGGGGGCCAGGCATACACATTAACAGTGTAACTACTTCAACGAATCAAATATCCTTGTTCTTCCTTTCAGCCTCACCGGAGCATACTCGGTCTCAGGAGCCTGAGGGTCCGCTGCTGACCCCTGAGGGCACAGGAGATATGAACGCACCAGCGTCACACCCTCTCAGCCAGGCAGGCACCAGCGCAGATACCAGCACCTCGGTGGGAATAAGATCATCGGCTAGTTTCTCAGTGCACAGCAGTGAGGGCACTTCACACTCGCTTGAGGTGCAGGTGGAGGCAGAGAGTGCCCAGGGCGCCGGCAGTCGTCTGCTGGGGACCAGGAACATGCTCAGTTGGTGGCCGATGATGTGTATCTGGAATCATCCCTGAGGCAGCAGATGCTGGAAGTCCAGCCGGGTGTGCGGGAGGATCTGGCGGAGACACATGAGGGAATGCGTGCCATTGTCTCCGTGATGGAGTAGTCCGTGCAGAGCATGATCAATGCAATGACCCTCATGGCTGAGCGCGATTCTCATGGAGAGGCTCCTCCAGAGATCAATCAGGGCTTCCTGGGGATGCGCTCGGACCTGCAAGCCCTCACACTGGCAATGACCTCAGGTGGTCACTGTCAGTGTGGGAGATGGATTGGGCACTCAGTATCCCAGCTAGATGACCATCCATCAATGGTGAGCAGGGAGGCCCAAAGCAACCTGACATTGGCGCACGAGCTGCCTGTTGTCTCTGCGGGCTCCTCTCAGGGCGCTCCGGGTGTTGGCAGCAGCTCCTCCGCCCCTCTGCCAGTGACCATGGAATCCAATGAGACTGCGACAAATGGGGAGATGCCAGCTGTGCCACTAGCCGCTCCCTCTCAGGCGTGGCCAACACAGGCTCCACAGGCCAGAGGACGCCCGCCAAGGTCATCAAGGTCAACAGGACAGCAGAGTCAGGAGGCTGTCTCCAATGCTGGTGTCAGCAGAGGGTGGGGGTGGTGGGGGGGGGGGGGGGGGGGTGGGCGGGTGGGGGGTGCAGCACCTAGATGTACCACCCGCAAGCGTAACCATAAAGCACCTTAGGCACAATACGGGCTTGTCACTAGTGGTTTTGTTTTACCCCACTTTTAAAGTTACTGTTAAGCTGGTGTGATGTTCAACACCTTTTCATTTTGTTTGATTTCTGTACGCCAAGCTGCAAATCATTAAATGTTTTGGTTCTCAACAAGCCTCTGGGTGCTTCATTAGTTCTGCAGGTGCAGGGTAACCCATGATGTTATGAGTGACTTGTTTGTCATTGAGCTTTATTGAAATGACACATAGTGCACGTTGACGACCAGGCAAATATTGCTGTCAGATATCAAGTATGAAGCCTGCAGCCCTGACATGTGGTGGTGGTTCATCTATGATAGGCTAGCTGAAGAAGCAATGGATCAAAGCCTCCTGAGTGTCCCTGCCTCCCTGGAGGTTACCCAGGTTGGTGTCTATCCCCTCAGTGTTCTCCTGACCGTGCTCGTCCTCAGACTCACTACTGGGCTCATCATCTGCTGCCAGAGCAGCTGCGTCAACATCTTCTTCCTCCAGTGGGTCCCCCCTTTCCAGTGTCAGATTGTGGAGAGCGCAGCATCCAACCACTATCAGTGACACACAATCTGGAGGGTACTGGAGTGCACCCCTGAATGGTCCTGGCATTGGAAGCACATCTTGAGAAGACCGATGGTTCTCTCTACCGCTGCCCATGTGGAGGCGTGGCTCCTATTGTACCGCTGCTCAGCCTCTGTTCTTGGATGGCAGAGAGGCATCATGAGCCACCTTCTGAGGGGATAGCCCTTGTCACCCAGCAGCCATCATCCAGCCGGGCTGGAGCACTGAAGAGCCCCGGCACCTTGGAGTGTCTCAGGCTGTATGCGTCATGGGAGCTGCCTGGGTGCCTTGCACAGACTTGTAGAATCTGCATCTTGTGATCACACACTATCTGCACGTTCATGGAGTGGAATCCCTTCCTGTTGACGAAGGCACCCAGCTCCCCCGCTGGCGCCTTGATGGCTACGTGTTTGCAGACTATTGCACCCTAGATGCGGGAGAAGCCTCTGGCTCGCTCCACCTCGCTGGCCTCGTCTGTGCGGTAATGAATGAAAGTCAACGTACGCCTGAACAGAGCGTCTGTCACCAGCTTGACACAACTGTGGACAGCTAATTGGGAGACTCCACAAAGATCACCCAGTGACCCCTGGAAAGAGCCTGAGGCATAGAAGTTGAGGGCCACTGTGAGCTCAGCGCCACTGGCATGGGGTGCCCACCCACACAGTCGGAGCTGATCTCAGGGCAGATAATCTGATAATCACTGTCTCCCTTGAGAGACGGAGCCTCCTTCCACATTATACCTCAGACATATTGAGGTAGCTGCATCGTCGTCTGCAAACCGTGGCAGCAGGATAGTGGTGTCTTCTGCGGCCCCTTCCACTTTGGACTTCCTGTTGTCCCTGCGCCCCTTGTGCCTGAGCCTGTCCTCCCACAGGTGGCTTCCCTGGAGGTTGAATGTGGACTCCTGTCCTCCTCCCCCTTCTGGCCCTCTCTTCCTCCTCAGAGGAAGTGCCTCCAGCGGAGACCACAATCCCCATTCCCAGGGTAAGGGAAGGCTGTCTGAAGGCCCCAAGTGTTATGATTCCTCCAGGGTCCTGAACTGAAACCTGTTACTTCTGTCAAAGCAGCTCTGAAGCGAAATGAAGTTGTCCTGTTCACACAAGCAAGTAGCAGTAAGTAACAAACTAAAGTTCTAACAACTCGCATTAGCGAGCCCACTCACCCCTCTTATCCCACCTGTGGATGAGGTTTTCAGAAATATGGCCAACTAACTGCCCGTTGCGCCCATGCGACGCCCTGAAAATTGCACAGGCTGCGTAAAGTCGTTGTCAGTTGCTGCCTCAAGGGCCTTATCTGGCCCGTTAATTAATGGCGGGCGCGCCTCTAAACTCATAGCGTGCCTGCCTTCCGAAATATCACCCATCATTTCACGTGCGTGCGTGTCGGGCCCACCTCCACATGCCAACTGTGAAATTCTGCCCATGTTCAATTTTAAAGTTCTTATAGAAGCAATTTTAACTGAGCCTTTCACTAGAAGGACTTCCTCAAGGACATCTGTGCAGAAAGGAACACTTGGTCAGGTTCTCTGTAGAAAAAGGCCTATTGGCTGAAGTAATTCCTTGAATAATTCCTTAGATACAGTTATACTATTAATTTGGACCAAGGCTGAAATCTATGAAAAGTGTGTCTGCTATAATATTCCGTACCCTGCTACATTTGCCACCATTTTCCAATTCCAAAACCAAACAAAGGACAGAGAGCCAAGGTCAGCATGTGTCAGGACAGTAAGATAGTCAAGGTGGTGGAGGAGAGAAGTTGTTTTTTTAAAATAAATTTTATACAGATACAGGTTTTCAGATATTGATAATTCGATGAAAACTGAATAGTTAATGCCTCAAAATTGGACACAGAACAAAATTTTAAAAATCAAATGAGTTTTGAATCCAGATTTTCCCCACAGCATGTCCTTTTGTCTGACAGTGGTAAAAGTGGGCAGAAGTCCTATTTCACTAGAATTCCAACTATTTAGCATCCTGACAGATTTTTCAGTGGCTGAGATCAGAAGCCTCAAAAGCAGCCACTTCAAACAAATAGGTATTTCTAACAAGTTATTTGAATATTTATCTTAGGGCATGTTCAGGTATGTATATAACGTAAGGTACAGCCCATTTGAAGAGGGAGCCCAAGGTTGCTAGTAGTAAGCACACCAGAAGACATGGAATGAACAGATTAATATAAAAGGTATTTTGTGTGTTTCTTGATGGTCTTTCTTCATTTTTTCTTTTTTTTTTTTGCTGCCTCTTAATTCCTGCAAGTCTTTAGACCAATTCCTGTGATTTACTTACTGTCCTTTTCCAGTATCTAGTAGAGCCAATAGGTTTTCAACTGGGCATACCCGTTACCATGTGGTTGAAAGAAAGGAGGACATATGAACATACAAAATAGGAGCAGAAGTAAGCCATTCAGCCCCTCGAGCCTGCTCTGTCATTCAATAAGATCATGGCTGATCTGCTTGTATTTTGAGTTCGATATTAGAGTTCCACATTCCCATCTGTGAAGGGTTAACCTAACAAGAACATGTCAGAAAACAGCTAATGCAGAGAGATGGGCATCACCACGGACTGCTGATCACATTCCTGAATGATAATAAGCTTACTGGAAACTGTTTAACCGCAAGCTGTGGTATTTGCTGTGATATTGTACTTTAATGACATCACAACAGAATTGATCACATTTAGAGCCAGAGGTGTCCTCACCATGAGATGGGGCCCATTGTATCCTGTTGTGAAAAACAACACAAGAGATGACATCTTTTGGTTATCTCCACCGATCACTGGCCCTCTATCCAGCTCTACCTGTCCCACCCCCACTTAAACCAGCTTATATTTCACCTCTTTTCTATTTTTCCTTAGTTCTGTTGAAGAGTCATACGGACTCGAAATGTTAACTGTGTTCCTCTCCGCAGATGCTGTCAGACCTGCTGAGTTTTTCCAGGTATTTTTATTTTTGTTTTACAAGAGATGAATTAATCAACCAGCAGGATGGGCTCGAGAGGTAAGTTAATCAACTGTACAATACCACTGATAAGCCGAATTCCAGCGGCTGTGGTCATGCACTAAGAAAGAATGATAAAAGGAAGGCTGGAGGCTGGGAAAGGCAGGAAAACCCGGGACCAATACTCCAGAAGCAGACCCGAAGTTGGACTTTGTGAGCAAGTACCCAGTCAGCAGGCTTGATCAACCTGAAGATAGATGGGTAATATCACACACATAAGAGAGCATTTTGTTAATGTTATTGGGATATTTAATCATTAAGCTACCTTTAGTAAAATAAAGCATTGTGATTGTTTAAGTGGACACTTGTGCATCCTGGTTGTTACTCGATACCACTGGCAAGCGTGTAGGGTGTGCTAGACACAGGTCAACAGAGTGGCAACCACGACAGGACTCGGCTGTGATACCTCTAGTCAAAGAGGTTCCATCGAAACCGAACTGAGCAAAATTTACGAGTGAACGGTATCGAGTGACAACCAAGAGAAATGGCTGCAACACCAGAATAGGAGCAGGAACTGCGCGCATACCTGGACAGGAAGTGGCCGCATCGGTATAAAATGTTGGGCTGCGCGACAGATCCCGAGAAACCTAAAGGAAGTCAGGTGTGGGGGGTAGCCCCGAAGCAACAGGGTAAAAAGGCAAAGGGGTTGATTAGACCAACCACGATGCTCGCCTCTTACTTAAAAAGAGATGATTCAGAGGAGGAAAATAAGAAATTGGAAGAAGAGAATCAGAAATTACGAGATGAATTAGAAAATCTGAAACAGCGGACTGCAGCGGCTGAAGTGAATCAGCATAGCTCAGTTATACATACGGCTAACTTCTAGGCCCAGGCTAAAAAGGCTGAGAACAGCCAGGGTAAGGCTGAGAAGGAAGTTCTGAAGTTAACAAAAGATCTGGGTAATGCCTGACAAATGTGCCCCGATTTAAAGGCAGCACTTATGGTGTTGAGAAAGGAAGAGCAAGCCAAAAAAACATGATACAGCAGACCATACTAAATATCAGAAAGAAATAGATCAAAATTAACAGCACAGCTGTCCACCCAGAAAGAAATCATTTGTGCTACGGGTCAGAGTAATAACTACGATGATGAAGGTGACTCTGAGGAAGTAGATTGGGGTCGTCTGACAAAGGAGGCATGCAAGTACGGACACCATGATGATGGTGACTGGGACCGACCTCTCTGGAACCCATACCGGCACCCACAGCTCCACCTGTACCTATGGCTCCATTTACAACTCAGAGGGCAACATATGTGGCAGGGACGGAAGCCACATACAGTATTGCCTATTCAGTCACCCAGTTACTGGAATGTCCAAATTAATACCAAAGTATGATGGTATCGGGGATCCATTTCAACTGCTTGCTGCCGTCACCCAGAGAGAGATGCATGGGTTGGATGGTAGAGAGGACGTGAAGCTTTTGGGTATGTGTCTGGACCCAACATTGTTTTCAGCTTTGGGCCAGGGACAACAGAGAGGACAGGGGACACCCCAGGCAATGATGGATGCAATTCTGAATGTGGTAGGACGAGGAAGGGGAGATTCAGCAGAAGGATTACATAGATGCCATCAGAATCCAAACAAACACCCGGCGGTTTTTGCCAATCAGTTGTGGGGAAATTTCAATGGAGTGTATGGGCCAGGCCTAGATAGAAAGGACTTAACAGGTGACAAGCGAAGTAGATGGTTGCATACCCTTATCTCACACTCTAACTCAGAGACACTGGACGTGTGTGATGCATTTGAACCAGAAGACAATACCCATACGGAGGTTTGGGTACTAAGGTGTATGACCTGAGCATGGGAAAAATGGGTATATAAGAAAGGCAGAAAAGGAAGGTTCATGCCCTCCAACCCAATTCAGGGGGGGGAAGAAGGGCAGTAGCCGTGAGAAATGAGGGTCCAGGATGGCTGGGACTTCGCGGACCCCTCCACCGTACCGAGGGCGTGGGCGAGGCCCACACTGGGGTATCCCTCAGCCCGATCCAGGGCACCATCCGGACAGTGGTGGAAAGATAACGGGAAAATGCTTTAACTGTGGAAAAATAGGACACACGGCGAGAGACTGCAAAGCCCTGAGACGATCCCCAAGGTCTCCGTCTAGGCTCGTGAGGTGAGAATGAAACCGATATGGAAGGTGCAACCTGCCGAAAGGTAGAGGGAAACCAAAGAAAGCTGTATCCAGCACGTGATTCACAACAGGTCAGATTTACGAAGGATGATAGTAGTGATGAGGAGTGACGGGGACAGGCCTTGGTAGAATGGGTGTGTGTGTGTAAGAGAATGGGATTCCTTTGGGCAACTGGTGGTCACCTGCGGGGTAGGAGGCTGCTCCGCTAAATTTTTATGGGACACCAGAGGCTCTAAGACAATCTTAAACACTAGCCAAGGATACAACCCAGGTTGGCAAGCCACCCAGACCATAGTTTTGAGCGGATTTACGGGACATTTACAAACTGGTGCTATCTTTTTTTAAAATCACTCAAATTACTTTTCTGGCTGGAAAATTATGAATTCCAACATAAATGTGTTCTGGTAAGTTTGGGGAAGAATGATTTGAACATTCTGGGAGTAGATACTATGAGGAAGCAGGGGTTTATGTGGGACACAGTTAACCGTTGTATCTGGCGCCACCTCGACAGAACGGGGCCATTTCAAATACCCTCAGGGGAATATAATGAGTGAGTGTGTTGTATGGCTGCCTTTTGGTTAAAGCCAACAGAAATGTCAGATGATCCGGATACGCAAAGGGTAATTCAAGTGCACGAGCGAGCCTTTGCCATCCATAATCATGATTGTGGAAAGATAGAGGGCGAGGTCCTCTTTGAGGGGCCTGACCATCGCCCACAGAAACAGTACGACTTCCTGCGTGATGTTGAGGAAGACGTAAGAAAGATAGTGGATATCTTGCTCCAACAGAGAGTGCTGCAACTTGTGGCATCAACCACTAACTCGCCTATTTGGCCCCTTCGGAAGCCAGATGGATCATGGCGATTAACAATCGACTATAGAGAACTTAATAAGACAATACCTGCTGTCTCCCCAACAGCAACCACTAACCTTGAAACACTGATGAAGCAAATGCCGGGAGCTAAATGGTTCACGGTTCTTGACATTAGTAATGGCTTTTGGTCTGTACCCTTAGCTAAGCAGTGCCAATATAAATTTGCATTAACATTCCAAGGATGACAGTACATATGGACTTGCCTCCCCCAGGGATTCCATAACAGCCCTCAATATTTCACCAAAGGATGGCAACTGGATTACAAAGGTTCTCCCGTCCAGAATGTTTGGTACAGTATGTTGATGACTTATTGTTACAGACAGGGTCCAAGGAAGAGCACCTAACACTACTAGCTGAACTGCTAGCTCTATTATCCCAGGTAGGAGTCAAGGTAAACCCTAAAAAAGCCCAAGGAATGAGAGAAAAGGTGTCATATTTAGGCATTGTATTATCTGCAGGAACACATTCCATAGAGGACAAACAGATGTCTGCCATACGTCAACTCCCTATCCCGACGGATGTGTGGTCTCTACAATCCTTTTTGGGATTGGTAGGCTATTGCCGTAATCATATCCAGGGATTTGTGGAAAAGGCTGTCCCCTTGTACACTCTATTAAGGAAAAATGTGCCTTGGGAATGGAATGACAAGCACACTCAGGCAGAGACTGATCTTAAGGAAGCATTGTTATGGGCACCTGCTCTCCAGGTACCTAATCCAGGAGATCCTTTTGCACTGGAAGCAGCTGCGTGAGAGGAAGCTCTGTCTGTGGTACTCCTTCAAAATAAACATGGTAAACTCTGTCCTATTGCATATGCCTCGAAGGTCCTTACAGCAGTAGAAAAAGCCTATATAGTCTGTGAAAAGCACTTATTAGCTGTCTTTTGGGCAGTGCCACATTTTGTTTATATTGTAGGACTTAATCCTATAACAGTTTTAATGGAACATTCACCCATCCAGCTGCTATTAGACGGACATCTGAAGGTTGGAAATGTTTCCCAAAATCGCCTTGCACATTGGATCCTACTGCTCCAAGGCAAGGATGTATCTGTACAAAGAACCCATACGACACCTCTGTTGGCCCCTAATTTATAGTACCATGGTGAACCCCATGAGTGTGAGGTCGTGACAGCTCAGGCCCCGAAGGGTCCCTACATGTCAAAACCTGTGGGGGCAGAAGAGAAGGAAGCTCAGTTAAAAAATTTTGTAGATGGTTTGTCTACGGTAGAAGATGGTGTTAGGAAAACAGGGTGTGGTTTCCTGGTAACACAAAATGGTAGAAGAATGGATGAAATAAGCCTGAAACTACCATCGGACATGTCAGCCCAAGGAGCGGAATTGGCAGCAGTAGCCTATATAGTGACGCACCCACAGAAATTCCCAACACCCCTAAACATATACTCAGATTTGATGTATGTATGCAACAGCCTGATAGAATAGTTGCCCCTATGGGAAGCAAGGGAATTTGTGTCAGCAGACAGAAAGCCATTGCCCTCTGCTCCCTTATGAAAGAAAGTTTTTACAGCTGCCACTATAGCTAACAGCCAATATGGAATAATCAAGGTTAAAGCCCACAGTAAGACAGCGGCATGGGCCAAGGAAAATGGGAAAGCAGACCTTTCAGCAAAAGAAGAAGCCAAACTGTTAGATAAAGGATGGGATCTGAGGGAAAGTACTGATGTAGAAGTAGCAGCAGTAAAGGTGTCACAGAAAAATATAGAAGACTTAAGGGAAGCGCAAGGGAAGGACCCCGAGCTAAAGTTAATCCAACAAGAACCCCCAGATAGGTGACCCACAGAATATAAAAGGGAAGAAAATAACGTAAGAATAAAGGAGGGATTGATATTGAGGAATGGACTATACATAAAACCTGTACAGGATAGGAACCAGATGATTTATCAGAATCATGATATGCATGGGCATCAAGGCATTGAACCCATGGAGACCCTGATTAGACAATTATGCTGGTGGCCTGGTATGGGAAAGGACATAAAACATATGTAGAAAACTATCTAGTATGTGCACAGAATAATCCAGATATGCAAACAAGGCCAAATTGAGACATACTCGATCAGGGGCAGGATCATGGACCCATCTCCAAAATCGATTATGTAGGTCCATTGCCAGCCTGTAAAGGAGGTTATAAGTACATTCTAGTCACAATAGACACCTTTAGCAAATGGGCAGAAGCCTTTCCTACGAAAAACAATACTGCAGTCATCACTGCAAAGATACTGATACAACAGGCCTTCACAAGATGGGGATTACTTAGGAGTATAAACTTGGATCAAGGGTCACACTTTACTGCCCAAGCGATGCAGTTGGCAATGAAATTGCTAGGAATCCAACAGAAATTTCATATAGCCTACCATCCGCAATCCACCGATATTATAGAAAGAATGAACAGAACTTTGAAAACTATGCTCAGGAAAGTAGTACAACAGAACAGTACAACCTGGGACAGAGTGTTACCCTATGTCCTAATGATAGTACGAAACACTGTATCAAGTTCTACTGCATTCACACTCCATGAAGTAATGACGGGGAGGAAAATGAGAGGGATTGAGTTCTTTGATAAAAGCAAAAAATTGCGGATGCTGGAAATCCAAAACAAAAATAAAAATACCTGGAAAAACTCAGCAGGTCTGGCAGCATCTGCGGAGAGGAACACAGTTAACGTTTCAAGTTGGTATGACTCTTCAACAGAACTAAGTAAAAACAGAAAAGTGAAATATAAGCTGGTTTAAGTGGGGGTGGGATAGGTAGAGCTGGATAGAGGGCCAGTGATGGGTGGAGATAACCAAAAGATGTCATAGACAAAAGAACAAAGAGGTGTTGAAGGTGGTGATATTATCTAAGGAATGTGCTAATTAAGGGTAGAAAGCAGGACAAGCAAGGTACAGATAGCCCTAGTGGGGGTGGGGTGGGGTGAAGGGAAGGGATCGAAATAGGCTAAAAGGTAGAGATAAAACAATGGATGGAAATACATTTAAAAATAATGGAAATAGGTGGGAAAAGAAAAATCTATATAAATTATTGGAGAAAAAAGTTGGAGGGGGGGGATCGGAAAGTGGGTGGGGATGGAGGAGAGAGTTCATGATCTAAAATTGTTGAACTCAATATTCAGTCCGGAAGGCTGTTCTTGTTAGGAATAGACTCACCAGAACCACAGCTAGAAGCTATCAACCATGAGACCTACATAAAGGAACTAGTAAAAACTTTACGAGCGTTACGATTGGCAGTAGCTGTAAAATTGGAGAAAACGCAAAGACAAAGGAAAGCTTATTTCGATGGAAAGGTAAACCCCGTCGAACTACTGATAAGAGAACAAGTGATGGTGAGAATACAACAAACGGAGAGTTTTCTGACTTCAAAATTTGCAGGACTATATATCATTGTGGACAAAGCTAGCCTGTTGGTATACAAGGTCCTACTAGACACAGGAGGAAGTAAGTTAAAATCATACAAGGGACTACAAGGGAAACAGGCCGGATTCTGTGAATAATATCACTCAAAAACAGTTCAGTTGGATGCTTTAGATGATGCAAAGAATCTGGAAAACCTGAGAGGGAGTGCAGATGGGTTTGTGGGAGTAAAAAGGGAAGAAGATGTGGACGTTGAGGTAGACATAGGGATATCAGAGGAGGAATGGAAAGCCATAGCGGACCTGATAGACAGAAGGAACAAAGAGATACTAGAGATATTTGATGACCTTGCAGATGAAGAGGGCTTTGAAGGTTTTTGACTGAGAAGAACTGATATTGCCTTGATTTGCCCCAATAAGCCAACGCAAGGGAGCAACGCATGAAGTGGTTATGAAGATATTCGGACTCTTGTGCTGGACAATCTGGACCACCAGAGCCAGCCAAATGAACTGTGGCTAGAAATTAGGAACGCAGGCAGAACAGGGTAAGGTAGTTTGGGAAGAGGCGTGGACTGACTTGGACTGCTGGGACTTGTGCCAAGATGAAACTAAGACCTAGGGAAATGTGGTAGATCCGGAAGGGTTGGTAACGGCACAAGTGGCCCAGTGCCCTCATGGAAAATTGCAGCAGAAATTAAAGGACTGTAGGAATTGTGAATGCCGTGAAATGTCAGCAATACCCGCCTCAGGACTGGTGGTAGGACAACCATACAATATACATCATGAATGTTACGTGAAGTTCAGAAAGGTGTTGTTTAACCTGAATCCTATGTGGCCCTCTGAGTGTGATCATGCCTCATCTAAAGTAGTTATTCAGAATCATGTTAGGAAACTATTAAAACACTGGCATAGGAGAGCTCATGATAAGGGCGGTCTGTCTAAAAAGTGTAGAAAAAGGTCAGTGCTAGAAACCCTAATGGGATTAGCGGGTGCAGGACTCTGAATAGTTAATTTGGCTGATCAGGCAGCATTGCATGGATATTTGACTCAGTTTAGCCACCAATTAAAGAAAATCATACTCCAGGGCACAGAACTAGGGAAGCTATTTGATAAGCAATTTGGGATACAAGTAAATACAACAGAAGAAATTAAAAACATAACTGAGAAAATTCGGAAGTGGTCAGAGAATCTAGCCATGGCCCAAGGAGAAATTAATAACGCAGCCAATATTAATATTAGCTGTTTACTATATGGAGACTGGTGGAAGTCCATAGTTGAGACCACTTTCGTGGCCTTGTAATCGGGAAAGGCACCAATATGGGGCAAGGGAGAGGAAACCATCAATAACCAGGACTGGCCCGTCCCAATACCAAAGAATAAACATAATATCTGGTTGATTGGATATGTAGCTTGAGACTGGGTAACAAAGGGAAGTACAGACAAGGTACACCCTCTCCTCCAGATGGGGAAAGTAACCTTTAAGGATGGGCACCCAATGTGGCACTGATGGAAGCGACAGCTTGCCGGCGGAGTTGTATTCGGCTCTGTGGGACTGGATCAGCCCAGACCTGCTAGAAGTGTACGAGAGTATGCTCCTGGCCGGCAGCATGTCAGAATCCATGAGGAAAGGCATCATCACCCTCATCTACAAGCACAAGGGGGAAAGGGAGGAAATTAGAAATTGGCGACCCATTTCACTGTTGAATGTGGACTATAAGATTCTGTCCAAGGTCATCGCCAATTGGGTCAAGTCCGCTCTGGAATTGATGATCCACCCTGACCAGACCTGCACTGTGCCGGGCAGGAAGATCTCTGACAGCCTCGCTCTGCTCAGGGATACGATTGCCTATGTGCAGGACAGGGCTGTGGACACCTGCCTCATCAGCCTGGATCAGGAGAAGGCCTTTGACAGAATATCGCACACCTACATGGTGGATGTGATCTCCAAAATGGGGTTTGGGGAGGGAATTCACAATTGGATCCAACTGCTCTACACTAACATCAGTAGCACAGTCTCAATCAATTGGTAGGAATCAGATAGCTTTCCTATTAAATCTGGAGTCAGGCAGGGCTGCCCTCTCTCCCCTGTCCTGTTTGTGTTGCATAGAACCCTTTGCTGAGTCCATCAGGAAGGATCCGGGCATAAGAGGAGTGACAATCCCAGGCAGTGGAGGTACTCAGGTCAAAGCCTCCCTGTACATGGACGATGTCGCCGTCTTCTGCTCGGATCCGCTGTCAGTGCGCAGACTGATCCACATCTGCTACCAGTTCGAACTGGCCTCGGGAGCCAAGGTAAATCATGGGAAGAGCGAGGCCATGTTCTTTGGGAACTGGGCTGACCGATCCTTTGTCCCCATCACTGTCAGGGCTGACGGCCTGAAGGTGCTGGGGATATGGTTCGGAGGGACCGGGGCATGTGTTCGAAACTGGAAGGAGCGAGTGTCTATGATGAAAAGAAAACTGGGCATGTGGGAGCGATGCTCCCTCTCCACTGTGGGTAAGAACCTGGTCATCAGGTGTGAGGCACTCTCGCTGTTGCTGTACGTGCAGCAGGTCTGGCCCATTGCAGACTCCTGCGCGATGGCGATCACCCGAGCCATCTTTCACTTTATCTGGAGGTCGAAAATGGATCGTGTTCGCAGGGACGCGATGTACAAGCCTCTAGATAAAGGAGGAAAAAACGTGCCCAACATCGCCCTCATATTGATGGCCACCTTGTGTGTGGCTGCATCAAGCTGTGCATAGACCCTCGGTACGCAAACACCAAGTGTCACTACGTGCTGAGGTTCTACTTGTCCCCGGTATTGCGAAGGATGGGTCTGGCCACACTGCCACGAAACGCTCCAAGTAGTTGGACCGTGCCGTACCACCTGTCCCTGGTGGAAAAATTATGCAGAGAAACACCTTTGACCACAAGTCGATCAGGCAGTGGTCGGCACGTAACGTCTTAGAGGCCCTGAGGGGAAAGGAGAGGGTGGATCCTGTGGGATGGTTGCCCGAGCAGACTGGCAAAGTCATTTGGCAGAATGCCTCATCGCCAGAACTTTCTAACAAGCACAAAGACGTAGCATGGCTGATGGTGAGAAAGGCCCTCCCCGTCAGGTCCTTCCTACACGCCAGGAGTCTCACCCCCTCTGCATGTTGCCCTCGAGGTGGCTGTGGTGGGGACGAGACTGTTGTTCACCTCCTTGTGGATTGTGCCTTTGCAAAGAAGGTCTGGAGAGAGATGCAGTGGTTTCTGTCGAGGTTCATCCCGAGCAGTTCTGTGACACAGGACTCTGTGCGCTACGGGCTGTTCCCAGGGACACACACCGAGACAAACATCAACTGCAGCTGGAGGATCATCAATTCGGTGAAAGACGCTCTTTGGTCTGCCCGAAACTTGTTGGTCTTCCAGCGCAAAGGGTTGTCATCGACCGAGTGTTGCAGACTGGCACATTCCAAGGTCCAGGACTACGTGCTGAGGGACGCACTAAAGCTTGGGGCAGCCGCCGCAAAGGCGCAATGGGGAAAGGTCGCTGTCTAAGACCTTTCTGCCACAGTGCACCGAGGGGCTGGGAACTGTTGAGAGCCCCTTGGGCTGTCCAGCTCAAAATAAATGTATGCATTGAATACTAATTGTATTATAATTGTATTGAAGCACCTCAGAGTGCAACATGATGTATGTTGATAACTCCAATCCCATTGTCTGATTGTCTGTAATGACCATACTGAAATGATTGTAATATTCATTGATTGTATTGATGCACCTTGTGATCCATGTGTAAAAGTTGAATCTGATTGTACTTTTGTGATGGTGATTTTGAAATGTTTTGGAATGTTCTTCCAGATATTTTATGAATAAAGTATATTTTTAAAAAAAAATCAACAGCACAATACCACTGATAAGCCGAATTCCAGCGGCTGTGGTCATGCACGAAGGAAAAAGGGTAAAAGGAAGACTGAAGGCCGGGCAAGGCAGGAGAACCCGGGACCAACATTCCAGAAGCAGACCCGAAGTTGGACTTTGTGAGCATGTACCCAGTCAACAGGCTTGACCAACTTGAAGATAGACGGGCAATATCACACACATAAGAGAGTATTTGGTGAATGTAATTGGGATATTTAGTCATTAAGCTACCTTTAGTAACATAAAGCATTGTGATTGTTTAAGTGGACACTTGTGCATCCTGGTTGTTATTCGATGCCACTGGCAAGCATGTAGGATGTGCTAGACACGGGTCAACACCATCTACCCCCAATAGCCTTGCCTAACAAGAATCTATCTACTTCCACCTTAAAAATATTCAGTGACCCCACCTCCACCGTCTTCTGAGGCAGAGAGTTCCAAAGTCGCACAACCCTCTGTCCTATAAGGGCGACCCCTAATTTTAAAACAGTGCCCCCCCTAGTTCTGGACTCACGCAAGAGGAAATATGCTTTCCACGTCCACCTTGTCAAGACCATTCAGGATCTTATATACTTCAATCAAGTCATCCAACTCCAGTGAAAACAAGCCCAGCCCTGTCCAACCTATCCTCATAAGACAACCCACTCATTCCAGATATCAATCCAGTAAACCTCCTCTGAACTGCCACCAATGCATCTACATCCTTAAGTGACCTGAAGTGAGATGTCATGAGGGATATTGCATACCCTCTGCCAGTCCCACATATCCACATTTGCAGACAGAGGTTCCAATTTCCATCATCTTTAGCAGATGACTGGTGCTGCAGGAGACTGCTTGCCAAAGGAATCTGGACAGATAGATGGTATTTTTAAGATGTATGAATGCCTGACTAGTTGCAACATTGGAGCCTTTCCAGACCTGTGCAGAAATTTCATCCTCCAACTGTGCTATTCCCCTTTTATTGTGCATAAATGAACTTTGAAGTGAGACAACTATTGTGAGACGAGCATTGCTATTGCATTCCCAAGACCCATCCAAATCTGCAGATCAAACTAATGGGCTCACCTAAGAAATTGGGCACAAGTAACCTACTGGAGCTTATCTTAAATCCACCAATAAACGTTCTGGCATAAATTGTGCCAACAGAAGAAAATTAAGATTTTGGTGTTCAGTTTACATTTCAGACATTTCTGGGCAATCCAGTCAAAACCCAGAAGGTGTAGTGACTCTAACCCTTACATTCTGTACCTTGGATAAATCCCAAGCATAACAAGTAGGCCTGGTGTTAAACTTAGGCTGGTCATTTCCCGGCCCCGCCATGGTGGGACCCACTGCGGGAGATTCAGCTGCCCAGCAAAAAGTCCACCGGATGATCCTGGCGATGGGCGGGGTCGAAAAATCCCACCCATAGTTTTATTTATTTCACAAATTGCAGACACTTCAAGGTTTCAGTGTTCTAAGGGACTGGACATTATTCCAGTTACAGAACTTGTGCAGTTCTACCTCATGACTTACATCAAAGCAATATAAAAATTATTTTACACCAATGTTAAATGTGCAATATAAGCACTAGATGCCATTGATTGTTAACAGAATCTCTCAAACCAACCAGATTACTATTTTTGAAATGCTTATCTTCAATGGAATTTATTTTACTTTGAATCATGAATAACAAAGACTAAGCCACACTAAATATTTGTTGTACCTTAAAATGTATGGATCCCTGTTATAACTACATAGAGTTTTGTTTTTGAAGTTCAAAGTATTATTCTAATGCTCTTCAGTAAATTTTGAAGAACTAGGAAAGAAGAAAGTATCTGTTTCTGCAGTGATCATTCTGACTAAAGCAAAATATGTTCAATTGTTTAGCAGAATGAATGCTTTAAACAAAGATTGATATAGATTTAACTGAGCAGATACTGCCACAACTAAAGGGCCACTTTCTTCTGAAGAAGCATTTTGAGGAGATATAGAACGAAAAAATTGGCCTGCATCATTTTTTGGTTGCTGCTGGTGTGTGTTGCTGCGGGGCTGCGTCCTCATTTAACTGATTGTAGCATCGGTCTGAGGGGCATGAGCAGCATTTACAGAGAACACACTGCAGACAGTCTGCTCTTCTTAAAGGGAAGCTGCACTGCATCATAGGAGGCTGCTGCTCATGCTGTTGCTGCAGTTTTAAACAAGGAAAACAGAACGCCAGGGCATGAAACAGGATCCCAGTTTGTCACTATCCCCACAGAGACCAATAACTTTTAAAAGAAAGGAATCCCCTCGAAGCTAATGAAAAGAAAACCAAGAGGAAGATTTCACTTTAAAACAGACTAAAATCAACATAATTCAAAGCTTAATTAACAGATGAGGGATATTTCAAACAATGAAGTAAATTTCATTTTAAATAGTCGATACATCAAAGATACGCCTCACACAGTTATAAGTAGTACATTACTTCCTGCTCAAAAGTGGTACCATGGGCAGTCCCACATTCTTTCCAACTTGGCCTTCATTTTTTGGTTTCTCTCACTTCCTATCCAATCGTTTCGGCCCTTGACTCGCATTCACCAGTAGCCGTATTCCATCAGAAATTCTCAAACGCAGTTACCACTGACAAGGTGCACATCTATGAACCCTCTCTCACTCGGATCAGGACAGTCCTGATTCACAGAATCCCCAGAGACTCCCTTCTCCGATCTCTTTAAATGGTCTGGTGGGTCCTGGCAACACAAACAACAGAAATGGGTCTTGTCCAATCCACAATGCCTTGCCCTTCCTGTCTTCAGCTCTCTGATCTTCCCAACTGCATAACGCACAGTAACATAGGGCAGAATTTTACACTGATCGGGCGGGCATGCATCCGACCCGATCGGACATGAAATCGCACAATATGTCGGTCAATGGGAGCGTGCAAAAGTCGGGAGCGCACTCGCCAACAATTAAGAGGGTAATTAAGCCCATTAACAGTGCAATTGTGTCATTTTACATAGCCCGTCCAAACTTACGGTTAGCAGACAGGTGAATTGGGCTGACATTTTTCAACAAAGTTCATCCAAGGGTGGGATGAGGTTTCTGTTATTAAATAAAATAAAAACAGAAATCTGTGGGCACCATTTTTATAATCTATATGTTCAGGTGCCTGATCGTGATGCTTGGACATTTCTTTCCTGATTTTAAAAACTTTATTTCCTGAGTTTCAGGTCTTCAGCTCCATAAGGCAGCTCTTTGCCTTCAGGGAGCTTTCTGTCGCCTGCGCCCGTGTCGACGTCATTGCCCACCCTCCTCCTGCCCCCACCCCGGCAACGCATTGGCTGACCATCAGCAGTTCCTCACATTCACACCTCAGGCCTAATATCCATACACTCCACCTCATCCTCACACAAATTCTAACAACGTCAAGCTCACAGCCAGCTCCAGCTGCTTCTACATGCCTCCAGCTGCTCAGCTGTGATGGGCACACCACTCAAACACAGTGCAACATGATCACTGACATTCTGCCATTCATTTGCTCGATGAGGCTGTCCATCACAGGAGTGAGCAGAGCAAAATGGTGAGGGTAAAGTACATCTACATCTTCTGAGACCTATGAAGCCACTGATTCACCACATCATGGGGCTGGCTGCAACAGAGCTTATGGCATCCAGCATCCCTAGGAACATGGTAGTATGTTCCCACCATATGTCTTTCTCATCTGCAGTTCACCTTCATCCTGTTACCTGGCATGATGAGAAAATTGCAAATGCTGTGACCCTGGACCACTTGTTTTCCAACCCACCCCCTTCCCCTCACCCTTCCTGGGTTCCTTCTCTCAGGCACAAAAGGATTGGTGCCTGCTCAGCCATTGTACACCTCAAAGGAAGAAAGAGAGTAACAGCACAGTAGTGATGAAGCAGTCCCATCGCTTCATTTCCACCAGCTCAGATATTGCCACTGCACGTACCTTAGAGGTTAGTTTAGAGTGGGGTTTTGCAAGTGGTGAGTCACCAGTCTTGAGTGGGTTGCAGCCAAGCCTTGGGAAGGATATTTTGTGTGCCAGCTCATTGGAGGACAAGGCTGCCGATGAATTCTGTTGCAGCGGACTCAGTGGGGTGGAATACAGGAGAACACTGTTGAGTGTACACACTGAGCTGCTGGTCCTTTGGCTGGCCTACTAGGCAGCCTCCTGTCACTGTCAAGGAGCAGGGAGGAATCCGGCTCCAAGTTGGCAGAGGGCATGGCTCAGACCTTTCCTTCTCTGAAGCCTCTGCTCCATCTCCCTGTTGTACTGCAGGCCCAAAGGCAAAGCCACTGCTGCCCCCATATTTGTTGCAGCCTTTACTCAGACAGTTTAGCAAATCCTTGGCCCTCCCCAATGCAGGGGCACTCCCTCCAAATCCAAGAATTCACCACAACACCTCCAAAAATACTCCATAGGATTTCCAGAGATTTTTCAATAGCAGAGCTATCCCAAAGTACCAGCTGCAAGTTGAATGACTAGCCCTTTAAATAACTTGACAGCTGGGCTCCTCTTGCAGCTGAATGTATGTTCTTTGGTGACTAACAAGCAAATACATTACAAACCTGGACCACACAGATTCAATCTAATACAGCATCAAATCAGCCAGTAGGGTTGAATGACAATGTCTGCACCAGATCAGAGGCTTCTGGCACAAACAGAGTGTGCCAGGGCTAATGCCCTTCCCAGTTTGTGGCACTGTGCAGTCTATACTGGAAGCAACTCGAGGTGCTGCATGCCTCATGCATGGGGCCTCTAGCTTCAGTAGCCCCATCTCCAGTGACAGAATGGATCCAAATTTAGCACCTGTATTCTATAATAAAGTTAAATATTAAAGGAGATTTTAAGAGCCCAGGCCAATGGGAAATTAGGTTCCCACTGGTCAGTGTAAATCAGAAAATGGTGGACATTTTTGCAAGCGATTTTCCAAATCAATGCTGGCAGTAGACAATGCAACTTGGAACCCAACTTGGTCTTAGAAAATTTGCCACTAAATTTAACGTAAAACAAAAAATAGATAAGTCAAAGTGCATGTTTTTGTCTAAATGCTGACAGATTTGGTGAACTAGTAGGGAGGAATTCTTGAATTCAACAAGAGGGAGTGAAAGAATGGAATAAACGCATGTAGTTAAAACAATTGCTGAGCATCCCGAGTTAATGATTGACATCATTTCAGCTCCATCTCACTGAGGCTCAGTATCTCCATCGACCTGGTTCTCTTAACAAGGTTATTGGCAATCAGTTGAAAAAAAGTAAAGCTGCTTCAACACCAGTGTGCATTCGATTCAGGTTCTGGAAAACTTACATAATTTAGCCAGTTGTTTGTGAATCTCCACTTCTGCTGCCATGACGAGAGAGGTAAATTGTCAACCCATGGCTCCAACCCACAGACATTGGTTTTCCAGAATCTAAATTAAACAAGTAGCAGCAGACATACACTGGCATCAAATGAGACTACCCAGTGACAGTAGAACTCATAAAATTACCTTTTCACAAAATTCATTATTATGCCCACCAACTACTTGTGTAGATTCTGATAATGCTGGCTTAGTTTTCAGTCAGTTTGCACAAATTTCCTTACTGAATCTTGCACTCAACTTCTCACTTAGTGTTAGAGCAAGGAATCATATATTGAACTCCTGGATATTTCACAAATCTCTCAAAGTTAAAGAACAGAGAAAAACACAAATAAGGCTTAATGTTTAGTACATTTATTTTTTTTCTTTAAGAGCGACCACCATGGATTTTAAAATACTACATATAGGATTTCATCTTGTCGAAATTTTCTAACAAATTCTTGCTCTATTACATTTCATGTTGCTTGTGCGAAAGCTCTGAGTCCCCCATACTGAGGATCGGTAAATGACAGTGGAAAGCACAGATTTACTAGAATATTTTGCAATAGAGATTGCGGAGCGACATCAACAAAGCAAATTCTACTTATTTTCATGAAGATGCTACACTTGAAGCTGTTAAAATCAAGCCTAAAGAACCGCTGCTGGTATAGAATCTTGTTGGAGCTGAGTGTGAGGTACAGAAACAGAGCTACAAGATTATGATCATATCTCTGATCCATGTTAGGGGGGAAAGCTCACAATTTCTGCCCTAGTGTATTACAAATCAGACAAAATAGAGAAGCCCTATGATTAATTCACAGGACTTTACCATGCTTCCATAATACAGCCTTCAAAAGGTATATTTTCATCTATTAAATAAGTACAACTATAAACTTGCATTCTTTGCTTTATATATGGGTGTACTACTTCCGTAAAATTAGTGAACAGAGGGAAATAGAACTTTAGGGGGAACTTTGCCAGCCCTCACCATTGATATAGAACCTTGTCTTCCTGTAGGATGTATCAGTCTGGGTTTTGACAGAGCAGATAGGAGAAACTGTTACTGTCAGGATGATCAGTAAACAGAGGACTGACAAATAATTGGCCAAAAAAATGCCAGGGGCAGATGTGAAGTTTATTTTAAACTCAGCTGGAATATATTGGCTGAAGCAAGGGTGGAGACATAAACAGTGATTCTCAAAATGGAATTGGATATCTACTTAAAAGGGAAAAATTTGCAGGGGTTTGGGGAATGAGTGGGATACTAATTGGAAGATCATGCAGAGAGCTGGCACAGACACATTGATCTGAATGATCTCCTTCAGTGTTGTATGATTTTATGAAACTGTGGTCTGGATGCACCCAAAATTTCTAACACACACTGGTGTCAAATGAGACTACCTAGTGACAGCAGAACTCATTAAATTACCTTTTCACAAAATTCATTATCATGCCCACCAACTATTTGGTGTAGATTCTGATAATACTGGCTTAGTTTTCAGTCAATTAGCACAAATCTCCTTACTGAACCTTGCACTCAACTTCTCACTTACATTGTTAGAGCAAGGAACTACATAATTAACTACTGCATATTTCATGCATCTCTCAAATTTAAAACAGTTTGGCTTTTCTGATTTGGGGTGGTAGAAGTAGAAGTGGGGCTTCTCTGTGCACATCGAGGTTGTCAGTACAGAGGAACAGAAAGAACATTTTTCTACTTTATACATGAAGTATCAACCATACTAGAGGGAATTAAGGTATTAGTTAAAGTTCTTCTATCTCCACAATGTACCGGACATTGATTTGAAAAGCAAGGCAGTTATGTTAAACCTCTGTCAAAACTTGTTTAGATTACACTTGGTGCACTGTGTACAGTTATAGTCTCCACACCATAAAAAGGATCTGGAGGCATTGAAAACTGTGCAGAAGAGATTCACAAGTGAGATATAGAACTGAGAGGAGATGCTTCATAGCAAATTCTGAACAAGCTTGGGCTTCTTTCTCAGAGAAGAGAAGGTTGAAAGGGTGACCAGCTAAGAATTCTTTAAGATAATAAAAGGGTTTGGAAGAGTAACATAGGGAAAATGTTTCCACTTCTGGGGGAACCAAAACTTGAAGTCATAAACAGAAAATTGTCACTAATAAATCCAATAGAGATTTCAAGAGAAACATCTTTACTCAAAGAATAGTAAGAATGTGGAATGTGCTACCACAAAAAGGTAGCCGTGGGAAGCAGCATAGATGTACTTAACCAGATGTTATATAAGCACATGGGGGAGAAAGGAATAGAAGGGAATGTCAATAGAATTAGACGAAAAGGGTGGGAGGAGGCCTGTGTGGGGCATACATGTCAGCCCTCTTAGGCAAACTGACCTGGTTCTGTTCTGTAAACTCGATGTAATTCCTACTAAAAAGCAGTAAGCCTTACTAAAGCTAATTAGGATTCAACTACAGTAAGTGTTGTATTGTAAATTCATAGGGTTGGATTTAGTGGAGCTTGCTAGAGTAGGAATGATGGTGGGGGTGGTGGTAATTCCTGACATCAGCAAAAGTGTCCCCAATTTAGTTGGGAGTGGGAATGCCCGATGTGGAATCCCACTCGCCAGCAGTTGGAAAAGCAGTTACCTCATTAATGAGCCACTTGAAGCCAAGTATCCCTGAATCCACCAGAATAATGGGCATCACTCGGTCTCCCAAAGGCTGCTCAAGAAGCCCTGTTGGGTTTGTCCGCAGGTGCCATGTGCCCGATCAAAGGACCTGGCATCAGAAGTGGGGGGGGGTGGGCAGCTGCTAAAGCCCTCTGCCTTTACAATAACCCCCCTGCAACCCTCTCCAGTGATTCCCACCCCACCCTCACTCACCTGTGTCCTGGGATACAGCATCAATCCTAGGGCTAGACCTCAGTGCATTACTGACAGCAGCCACCACACCTGGTCTTGCTACTGCCAATGGAGCGTTGCCAGCCACTGATTGACTAGCAGCTCTTGTGGGGTGTGATTCCCGCCGTACTGAGAGCTTGATCATATGGGAGGCCCAACACCGACAGACACTTAATCGGATTGTGCCTTCCCCTCAGAGGCAATGCAGAGTACCCGCCAGTTCTCCAACTGGTGGATCCATGTTGCTGGAACAAGATCCAGCCCATAGCCTCTATAAACTGGGTACAAAAGTAATGTTACGGGGTAATCCAGAGGCCTGGACTAATAATCCAACGAATGCAAGTTCAAATTCCTGTTGAGAATTTGAATTCAGTTTAAATAAAATAGGAATACGACGCTAGGATCAGTAAAAGTGACCACGAAGCTAATGAATTGTCCTAGAAACCCAATGGTTCACTTATATCCTCTAGGGAAAGAAACTTCCTGCCCTACTCCATCAGGTCTCTGCCTGGCTCTAGTCCCATTTTGGTAATGATTAACCTATAACTGAGACGGCTTAAGCTACTTGGATGTATCAAACTCTAAAAATGTCCATCATTATCTTCTCAGGGCAACTGGACATGGGCAATAAGTATTGGCCCCCAAGCAATGAAAAAAAGATAGGTAAATTTAGACCTTCCAAAAAATCAAAATTTTCTTCCCATCAGTCAGGGTTAGCTTTGCAATTGGTCCACTTTAAAAATATATGGAATAGAGACAGCAAATTGAGTGCAGAAATGTTCAGCCTTAACCTGTGAGACATTCTACAACTTGCAGGCATGAGGATTTTCTCATTCATAGACAATTAGGATTTTATTTCTTAGCTGTGTACAATGCAATGTTTTATATACAATGACGACTGTTTGCTGGGAAAATACCTCGTCAATGCAATATTCACTTAAATTAAAAATACATATTCCATTCACATCAGCATATCAGTGTCATAAATTGGATACTACACACTTCAAAAAGTGAGATTATCAGACATTTGCACTAACAAATGACTAAAGAGACTGTTACTAACCTTACAATCTCAGTTTCAATCTGGAGAAATGAAAGAAGTAAATACATGATTTTGAGAGTTTTTTTAATCCCATATATTGAATAGGTCCTGCCTCATCTAAAGTAACGGGATGTAGAGTTTTTGTTATGCTCAGTGCCAATGTGTCTCCCCGCCATCAGCGACAGCAAATTCTTGGAAGTTTACTTTCAAGTGGCAGCCCAATAAACCAGGTCCACATGTCGGGAGTCAATGCTACTAGCAAAAGCATTAATACAACACAAAAGGAGTTTCAAATAAGTTTCACCAGAGGAATAATTGAGACAATATATGTATTAAATTAAATTGTCTAATATGTAATCTCTGATCCAAAATAAATGATACTAATTATCAAAACACTGTTAATCACTATAATTTGATTATTTCAAAGAATAGTCCAATTACTTATATGTCGGGGCATTTCAGCCACTGGAAGATGTTTGATGCCTCATGTTGTGGGCTAAAATGCGCTTTAAGCTACAAATTCCAGCTAACTAACATTTGTAAACAAATACATTTCCTGCCCAGTTCAATGACTGGAACCATGTCGTCCAACCAATTAAAGTCCTATATTGGTTGTATTTTCCCAATTGGCTTATGGCCTTGTCTCAGCATCATTAACCCATCATAATCTGGTGCAATAAATTACTACATGCAACAAAAGGGCCTTGAATTGTTTGTATTCCATTGAAAAGCCTCTTTTGTACATCATTGTGTGGTAAAATATACTGGTAGTCCACTGTATTCACTGATCCAGTGCTTTTTAAAATCTGATCTGGATAACATTAATTGGGCTTTGTAATTGCAACCAGTGCAGCTATGTGGCACAAGGGATGAGGTAGGACATCACACTTTCATATCTGTGCAGGGATAGAAATGCAAGTGCCAGAAATTTAAGTTCTCAATGCTGAAGTCATTTGTTTACAAGTCGATTCACAATTAAAAGAACATATTCACAGACAACACCCTGAAACACACAATGATGCTTTGCTGAAGAATTTTATGTTACAGTTGCTGAACGCAGCTAACCACAGGCTTGTAGCTTCTCTTTCTTTTAAATGCACATCAGAATTTTTCCATATATGTAAATTTCTAAATGAATGATCCTTAGTTACTTTACATCAGCTTGCATCAGTCATTATCAGGCTCTCAAACCATCTATCATTGTCACTGAATGGGCTGGTGTTAAGTTAATAAAGCATGAAATGTATCCACTGTAGTTACACTACAGATAAGTTAGTCTCTAAGCATATGAGTTGTGAGAAAACTCAGATCAAAATTGTTGTAGGGTGTTGGTTAGTTCGGTAGGTCTGAATTATATGTAAGTTAACTTAGTCTTATTGACTCTTAGAACTAATTACAAACATACGGTAAAGGGTACAAGTTAGGAACTGTCTCCATGTCTGCTGGTACGCACAACTCTGTCCAACACTCAACTGAACCCTAGGTGTGGGTCATGTGCTCCCTTACATCATCATGTGGACGGTACTGTAGCCAGTTCCATGTTAACCCAATACATACCAGACCTTTATACGACACTGCCCCTCAAGTCTTCATCCAATGTATCTGAAGTGATTATAGTTTACCTTATGTTTTACATTGTTATGGCTATCATGCAATTACATTGTCATTACTACATTATCACTACCCCATCTACCCCCTTCAATTCCTTGAATTCAAAAGTTCTAGAGGCCTTATAACCCTTTCATATCTTGTTTACACTACTGTCGGAGGACTGGTCAGCTGTGTCACTGCTGTTTTTTCCTGTAGGTTTGGAGACTGTCCTGGCAGCTGGGTACATTTTCATCCTTTTCTTCCATTCTTTCGTGTTGAACCACACTTGGTCAGTTCGGCTGTTGCACTGATCATTGGTTGCTGCTCTAACATGTTTCTTGCGGGGTTAATGACCATTGCGCTCGTCTCCTTGTTGCTTTTTTTCACTTCTTCTGTCGTGATGTATGTGGGAGTTTACGTTTCAACGATGGAACCTTCATTCCCACTTGTTCCACAATTTTACCTACATTTTTCAGTACTTTCTTTTTTCCCAGTTGTTTTTCAAGCTTACAAGCCTTTTTCATTCAGATCAGCAACTAAGTTGAGTTGTCCTCATTTCAGGGTTATCTGCGGAACTCCTATATAAGTTTGACAACTTCACCTGGGCATTCAGTTCTGTTTGAAATCTTTCTTCTGTGGTTATCATCTGCCCCTTGGCCTCTTTCAATTTAATCATTTGATCATCAATCTATTTCATAGTATTTCTCTTAATCTACTTTCAAAGTCTGGATTTGCTCTTCCATATTGCATCTTTCAAACTTCATGTTGTTCAGACTGGACTGAAGTTCAAGAAGTTCATCAGCTTTGGTTGTTCATTCTGCTTTCAAGCAACTGTTCTGATACATCAACAATTCTTTCTCCTGTTCCAGGCATTTTGCACGACACCTGAGGTTCATCAAGTTTTAGTTGAAGATTTACCTTTGTTGAGTTTGCTTCTATAAGCTCATCATTTAAACGTTTCACGTCGTCTTTCAAGTGTTCTACCTCCTCTGAGCGACATTCCAGTGTTTCCCAGCCTTTATAAACTCATCTTTCATAAGTGAAAGTTGGTTTTTTTTACGCTGATCAGCTTTTCTTTAGCAGAGCATAACTATCCTTCCAGCTCAACTCTGTAATTGCACTTCTTCCAGTTGTTTCTCAAACTCTTCACGCTCTTTTGAGAGAGGTTCTACTTGCTCTTGCTAGTCTAGGTTCTTAATTTTCATCTCTTCATATATCTCCTTGGAAATGTAATGTTTTCCCAAGTTTTCTTTCAAATCTCCAACCATTTTCTTTTGCTCTGTAGTCTCTTTCTTGTGCCTTTTGGCTTCCTCCTGGAATATAGAACATTCCTGGTTCATCAGTTCCTTCAGAGTGACATTAAATTCATTTTGCTTCACTTTGTAATTTTCCAGAGGAACAAACTTTGACCTGAGATATCCTTGTAGTGTTTTAAGGTTCTTTAGCAGGTTTTCCTTTTCATTGAAAATCAGTTACTTTGTCTTGAGTTTCTTGTAATTTAACAGAGTCTCATCGAGTTTGTTCTGCTGTTCCTCCATTCTGCTGTTCAAGAATGTCTCTATTCCTGCAGGGTCATGTACTGTTTTTGAATTTGGCCTAAAGAACACTTAGCTGTTCTTTCAACTATTTATTTTCTTGTTCAACCTTGCCTTCTCATCCTGCACTTCAGTGCATTGCTTTGTTTTTACTGATAGTTCTAATGCAGCTTTTGCTGAAGTAGTATTCAGCTTCTTTTTTAACACATCATGTTTTCCCAGAGGCCCGTATTGGTTCCTCAAAGAGATTTTCAAGGTTGCAACTTCTTTAAATGCATTTTCTGTCTGGCTGTACTTCTGGTTGAGTCTTCCCAACTCCCAGTTAGGCTTGCCCACAATGGAATTCAGAGTTGTTATTTCCTCCTGGTACCTTTGTGACACCTCAGAAATTTGTTTGTTCAGATCTCGAATAGTTTGGTTCATTGATGACTTTAGTTTATGGTGCATTTTCAAAAGGTATATACTCAGCTTGAATTTTGTATTTCAAATCTTCCAATTCAGCTTGGATGCAAACATTTTCCAAAACTTATTTCATCTTCCTTTCGCTTGGTTTGTGTAATTTGGATTTCATCAGATAACTTTCCTTCATTCGCAGTCAGCTGCTTGCACTACATTGCCACCTGTTGTTGCAGTTTGGGTAATATGTCGGCCTTCCCAAAGAAGATAAATTTTTGCGACTTCCGAAAAGTTGGCGCCCTCATGTGGTTTCCTTTGGTCTCGCTTTTCACTCTTTCGTAGATTTGCTAGGGGTTTTCTATCCCCCTTCTTAAACTCTGTACACTACCCTGCTTGAAGATTAAAATATTTGTCAAAGGCTTTTAATATTTCAGCAAAGCTGGTTGGGGATTCTTCAATACCTTGCATTAAGATTACTTCCTCTGAAAATTCACCAAATTAGCATAAAAAGGTATTAATCTGGATTTTTTCTGACTATCTACTTAGACCTGATGTACTCCGGTAGTTCAGAAATTCTCTTCTCAAGGTTGCCAAATTTCCCGTTCTGTTTGGCCCTTGGGTAAGTCCAAGTTGTTGTGTATGATTGGAATTCTGATCCATGGTTAAATTCTTACAAGTGTAGGTTCTGCTTTAAGAGTTTTCTGAATTTCAAGATAGAGTCACTGTTCACTTGGAGACAAAGGGATTTCCCGCACTTGCCGGTTTTGGTGGGCTCAGCTACAATGGTGATCATAGTCAGCTTGAAAACATTTTCAACAATGGCATGTTGTAGGTTGTTGCTGACAGTCTGGTGGGTCTGAAGAAGTATTCATTGTCATACATAGGTTAACTAAGTCTTTATTGACCCTCAGAACTATTTACAAATATACAGTAAAGGGGACAAGCTAGGATCTGTCTCCATGCTTGCTGGTAACACATGGTTCTGTCCAACACTCAACTGACCCCTAGGTGCAGGTCATGTGCTCTCTTACATCACTGTGTGGATGATACTGTACTCAGTCCCACATTAACCCTATATGTACCAGACCCTTATACTATACAAATGTACCCAAGGTATTATGCAACCTCTTCCACTGTCGACAGGTAGCCTTAGGGTTCACCACAAAACAGATTTCTTCAACACAAAGCAAGGTTTGCTACCTGCTCTCCATCCCTTAACATCTGGAAACTGAGCCTCAGTCTAACTCCAGATTGGTGTAAACATGACCTTTTTTTTTCTTAAAAACAAGACTGTGTTAAGCTAAAAAAATTAGGGCCAGTTTGTCTAACTTCAGTTGTTGGTAAACTACTAGCATTTAGGATACAATATAAAACCACTCAGCATTTGGAAAAACACTGCCGGCTAAATTTGGCAGCCTCCCTCGAAATTAGGTGTAGAAATTAAGTTTAACCCTCCCAAGTGAAGTAATGCTCATCCACCTTTGTGTCATGCAGCCCAGTGCTGAGTGCACTGCCCAGTACCTGCATGCCTCAGCAAGGGGGCAATGTTTGTGTGTGGTTAGCACCATTTAATGTTAGTTTGCACTATTTAAAGTCAGACTGCACCTCTTAAAGGCAAGGTGAATTCTGGCTGCAGCAGGGGCTGAAGCTCCTTGGATAACATTTGATGATCTTCAGGAAGGACCCAAAATGGCATAACAGGCAAGAGATCATGTCTCCAAGTTTTCAGATGAAGCACTGGAGTTGTTGGTGAACGATGTTGACAAGAGAGAGGCTCTTTTCACTTAGGGGGTTGGGACAAGTGTTGGAAAGGCAGTGGGAGCAGGTGATCAATGCCATCAGTCTGGCACCAAGGACCTGAATATAGTGCCACAAGAACTGATGACCTCACAAAGGTGGTCAAGGTCAGTGAATGCATGCCACATCCAACTAACTGCACCACTAGCCTCACATGTTGCTCCATTCATCACACCCCCATCACTTGTTTACCAACAATTTATATTAGCCACAGCTCAAACCTACATTCCTAGCTTCGCCTCACCTTCACACCCTTAGCATTATTGTAAGCCACACACTTACATCTCACAGCATATGCACACTGCCAGCTATTCAACTGTGGCAGGCAAATTATCCATTACAAAACATTCTCCTCTCTTTTGCATGAAAAGGTGGTCATTGTAGCCAACAGCAGCAGCAAAATGGTGGGGGCCAAGCACAGTTACATTTGCTAAGCCCCACAGAGGAGACAATACTGGGGATCAGTGAAGTAGTCATTACTGAGGCACTGGCCTAAGGCATTGCTGAAGCCATTGAGGATGACAGTATGTTCCTGTTTACTGTGCCCTGTCAAATCCAACTTCACCTTTACCCTCTATCTGTTATGTTGTACAAGCTGCAGATAGTGTAACTATGCAGTTCTTGCTTTTGCCACGTCTTCCTTCACTCCAAACCTCTCTTTCTATCTTTGTGTTTTCAGATATGCAAAACTGCCATCTAGCCAGCCAGTGATGCATGAAGCTGAAGGTCGAGAGATAGAGGAGACTGACAAAGAAGAAATATCATTGTTCAATCTCGCAATTACAGCCATCAGCTCAGATATTGGCACTGCACGTACTTTAGAGGGTGGTATAGAAGCAGGATCTGCACGTGGAGTCACAAGGCATGAGTGGGCTGCAGCAAGGCCAGGGAAAGGGTTGCATGTGTGCCAGCTCTCCAGAAGGCAAGGTGGCACATGAGTTCTGTTGTAGAAGATTTAGATGACGACTTCAATAGAGTGGAATACAGAAAAATGTTAATGGGCACACATACATAAATGTTGAGCAGGCCTGCAAAGAGAATCTGTTGTCACTGTCAAGGAACGTGGAGGAGTCCAGCTCAACTTGGCACAGTGCTTTGTGCCAAGCTTGGAGCCCATATTTTCCAATGTGGGAATGATGGCAAACTCCATGTGAACATTTGTGTTCTCAACCATGATATAGCTTCTGGTGGCTGATATTTCAGCTTTCATTGCAGCAAAGTCTGAGTTCTGCAGTGGAAGCCCAGTCATGTCATCTCTGCTTGCTGCCCTGCAGTCTCAGACTTCTGCCATCATGGCTGCAGATACCAGTGCTCAAAGGCATTGCAGGATCTCACAGTAGTCCAGCAATCTGTGTTCTAGCAAATCATCAAGATTGTTGAGGTGTCACCATGAGCCTCTGGCAATAGTTTCATGGAGCACAAACCTCTCTCATGATCACCCTGGTGCATAGGTACAGTTTGAAGCCTGAACTTCTAGGCCCAAAGCTGCTTGAGGTTGTCCTGCAAGCCCATCTGCAGTCTCTCTCAGTGAAATTCAGCAGCTTTCCACCATGCCATGCTGTAGCCACTATGGCACCACTGTGTAGGAGCACTAGGCCAGAAAAAGGCATCTGCAAGACAGGCACTAAGGGAATGCATAGGGTTATTAGTCGAGTAACTGGAGTGCTGCACGTGATGTTGAATAAAGTTGGTATGGAATGGTTGTTTTGTGGTGTCTTTTATTTCAGGATTGTATCCAAGAGAATGCTGTGGTAGTCTGTTAAGAAAGGGAAATGTTGCACAACAGGAATCTGGGGCTTCATTCAGGGAAACCAGAGTCAGATGAAATACTCTTGGACACCCAATCCTGAATGTGGATATGCCAGCTGCTTTTTCCCTTGTTTTCCTGAGGTGGTCACTGAACCCTTGGTGGCAAAGGCTGCAAATTCATGATGACCAGATTGTAGAGGATACAAGAGACCACAGTGAATTGGAACATTCACTCCACAATTACTGGAGGACTCCTGCCAAGCAGTCCAGGCAATGGAACCGTTGATTCCTGGAATGAAAGGGTTTTCTTATAAGGAAAGGTTGAGCAGGTTGAGCCTATACTCATTGGAGTTTAGAACGAGAGGTGATCTTATTGAAACATTTAAAATTTTGAGGGGGCTTGACAGTGATGATGCTGAAAGGATATTTCCCACTTGGGAGAATGTAGAACTGGGGGCACAGGTTCAGATTAAGGGGTCTCTCATTTAAGATGGCAATTAGGATGGACTTCTTCTCTCAGGGGATCATTAACCTTTGCAATTTCTACCCCCAGAGAATAGTGGAGACTGGGTCATTAAATATATTCAAGGCTGAGTTAGGCAGATTTTTGATCTACAAGGGAGTCAAGGGCTATGGAGATCAGGTGGGAAAGTTGAGTTGAGGCCACAATCAGATCAACCATGATCTTACTTAATGGTGCAATAGGCACGAGGGGCCATGTGGCTACTCCTGCTCCTATTTTTTAATTCTTAACCGACTATTATGTTCTAATGTTCACCATGATGGTCTGTTCAATGGTGTTGTGTTGCAGCTTGGCTCTCACTGTATAAGTGCTGACTATGTGTGGTGGGATTGCAAGAGGAGCCATTAGTCATGTGTAGTGTAAAAAGCCCTTGTTGCCAAGCAGCCACCCTCTGGTTCAACAGAGTGGCTTAAAATATTGCTGGAACAGTGGACTGGCACAAGATGAAAGCATTATGACAGCTGACAGGATAGAGGGCATGGTGTGTTTGGTGTGGTTGCATGCCAGCTGCACATTGAGTGAATGGCTCCCTTTCCTGTTTCAATGCATCTCAGCATTGAGGCGTAGTGCCCACAAAGCCACGAGCATGCAGTGGATGGCACGCTGGATCATGGGAAAAGGCCATCATCCTGGAAAAGCCACATGTCGATTCCTCCTCCTTATCTCTGTTTGAAGAAAAGATAATGAAGTTCCCTGTACTAATGTATTGAGCCTCTGTCATCTTCTGGCCGCAGTGATAGATGATGGGACTGTAAAATGTTTGCAATGTCACCTGATCCAGCCTGGAAGGATCCTGTGGCAAAAAAATTCAGAGCCAAAGTCACCTCGATGACCATTGGCAGTGCTGTCTTTGCTCTGATCTGAGGCTGCAGGTCTGGCTCCAGGAGGTGGCACAGATCAGCGGCAAAAACAGTGTTCCTGGCTTAGGTGCAGGAATGAGCAGTTCTCTCTGAAGACACTAGGTGGGTAAGGTTTCCTGCTGAAAGCCCTCCTGCTCCTCCCTGGGTGAGCATCTTGTCTTCTCTGCTGCCTTTGTTCCATTTTTCAGAATTCCAGCATTAGCCCAGTAGTTCCAATAACTCAGCGAGAGCACCTAAACAATAGAAAGCAATTACCCCACAAGCTGGAATGCGAATCCTTTAAATAGCACTGGCTGTGGGGGTGAGGGGAGGCGGATGGGGGTTCCCTCATGCTGCCGAAAGCATGTCTAGCTGTGCATGTTTAAGAGAGAGTATTAAATGGAGCAACAAAGTCCAAAATGACAGGTCAGGTATCAAATCAGCTTTAGACACTGACTGACATTGTGATTTGTATAGTCCTCATCAGAAATGATTGGATGTGGTGTTGTTCTTCAGATTATACATTTTATCTATAATGGCATCCATAGCACCAAAACAACGATGCTATGGGTGCCGAATTTTGCAACCATTGGCTGATCTAAGGAGATAATTTTGAAATTATGGGGAAGGTCTTAGTTAGGCTATGGTTAGATTATTGTATACATTTTGAGGCGTCTAATAGAAAAGGACATAAAAACAATAGTAATGGCTCAGTGCAGAATCCCTATGATATTACCCGGCATGAAGCTTCCGACTGAATCTTAATTCCCAAAAATGAGTGGATTGGGGTCATGTCAGAAGTTGAAATGTAAATTATATCAAACCCAACCACTTCCAGTTAAAACAGAGGAGGGAAAAGAGCAGCAGCTTGGTCATTTAAATATTATAATGAGGCTGCCTGGCTTCATTTTAACAATCATTCTATTTTCAACTTGTTCCGGCCAGGTTTCCTAAAAGCGGGTAGCTGAAAGGAGTCAAGAAGGGCCAAATCCATAAGTGCAGCACTGCTTGTGAGCCAGGAGGAGCAAGATTCTCCCTCCAGGCCTAACAAGTTACCCATGCACCGCCCCCTCCCGCAATCTGTCTGCTCCCCAAGACCACCATTAAACCCAACCGCTGACCACCAGGATTGGGATCCCACCTTCAATAAGCAACCCCCAGTGTGATCGCTCTCCCTACATCTACCAGCTCTTGTAGATCTTATGAAGCAGGCTTCCAACCTGAAAGGCCTCCAGAATGTTAATCAGGCTGTCTGTGGGCAGGAATCCAAGAGAAAATAACTTAAAAGGTAAACTGCAGGGCATTTGGGAGGCCCATTCTTTCAGCTTTTCCAGTCTCCCAACAGCTCACCACCCTGGCACAGAACTCACCTCCAGGCTAAAATATAGGCTTTCTTATTTATGAAGACAAGCCTGAGAAATTCATTTCACTGGAGCTAATAAGGTTAATAGATGACCTTTTGGAGACCTTCAAGAATATGAAAGAAAAGAACGGTTCCATAAATCAATTAAATGGTAACAAGAGGATGTTACTTTAGAGCTTAGAAATAAACTTCTTGACATAAGAATGTAGAATTCTCTGCCACAAGCTGTTTTTAAAATAGACTAATATGAGGAAGTGGTCTTGGAATTAATGAACTAAATTGCCTGTTTCTGTTCTTTAATTATCTATGATTCTGGGGGTGAGAGTTTTCTCTTTCTATTGGTGGCAAGGATCCTCTGTAAAATGCATTTGGCCAATCACAATCTATTTCCAAGTCAGCATCAATCCACAGCACGTGACTTCCAGTAACCTGTCAATAATTCATGATCTTAATCAAAAATCAACGGCTAAGTGTGAGAAGAAGCTGACAAAAATGCAGAGTGCGCTAACAGGAATATTGAAATTAGGAATTGTTGGGGTGGGATGTTCTGCAGCTGGCTGTTTTACTTGTGATCTGAGATTGCCTGGTGTTAGCACTGAGTCAAAACTCAACGAGTGTTGCATTCCTTAGCACAGACTTCCTTCTCTATTCTGAGCTGAACAATCAGACCAAAAATAACTCTAAAGAAAGCCTTTCTGGTTCGTAGATGCAAAGTGGGTTGATTTGAAATTGTGGGTACTGGCTTAAAAAAACACACTGAATTTTCTCTTGTTTCTATGTGGTAGTGGTAGAGTGTTACAAGTAAGAGGATGTGGTGATTCTATTCTATTCCCCATGTGTTGGTACTGACAGTGGAGGAGATGATACAAGGGTTGCTAGTCTGGTCTTTACAGCAGTTGTTAGGTCCCACATTACATGTAGACACAGACTCCCGTCCTCCAGAATTCCAGCTGTATGTTGCAATAAATGTTTCAGGAAATGAAAGAAGCTTGACTGCAAACAGTCAACCTGTCAATCTGCTGAATAACAGCGGCAAGAATGAAAATAGCCACTATACCATAAATAACAAAACGTATCACGACACCTGGGGAACTCAAGTGTGAAAGATAATTAAACCACACCAGCCAGGCTGAGAAATCCAGTTCCATATCATGTGATATTTATACATAAATGGTAAGAGTAGGAGTCTGATTTGGTATTCAATGGAACCTGAAAAGAAAACAACTTGTTTGTAGCTTTGCTCTTATTAGACCGAATTTAGCTATCTTTGCATGTCCATTGTGTACCGTAAACAAACACATATAATTAAATTGTTTTCATATTCAGTTTGCTCCTGACTGGTCAGCACTAGCTGGTATTCTTCCATTCCTAACAGCTTAATGTTCTGCTATGTTCTCAGTCCACTGATAACACCATGCCAGCCTATGAAGAAATAAAATTAGTGCTTCAGCAAATGTATACTGTGGCTGTTGTAGGCTTCTGTGGAGTAGCATGCTAATGGGCAGTTAATCCACTTTCTCACTTGTGCATTGTCTCTACAAGTTTCTTTCTTGTATATCTTGAATTTCTTCTGCTTCTTTTCTTGTGTTATTATTTTCCCCTTTTGTTGTTCAATTGTTTTCAAAAACTCATTTAATTACTATAACCATTTAATATTATACATCTCACTGACAAACTGGATTGTCTGCAGAGAGGACTAGTCTATTACACAGTTGGCACAGTAGAACAGAAAGTTCTCAACTCATTAAGGACCAAGGTGACATATTCATTGTAGTATACTGGTGGGATTGTACAACATAGGGCAGCATTTTCCAGTCAGTGAGCGGGGGTGGGGCCCGCTCGGTGACGGGTAATATGATGCAGGGTGACGTTGGGCGTGTGTCTCGAAGTCACCCTGCGTCATTTAGATTTTCAGTTCGACGGGCGTGCAGCCAACTTGGCTGCGCGCCGACCGACCTGTCAACAACCTATTAAGGCCATTAAAAAAGTAATTTAAATGATTAATGGACCTGCCTGTCCAACCTTAAGGTCGGCGGGCAGGCGAAGAGCCCAGGCGGCCTTCCAGAAAAGCATGAAACCTCATCCATGGGTGGGATGAGGTTACATGAGGGATTTAAAATGTTCGGAAAATTTTTAAATAAAAGTAATGGACATGTCCCAGCTCATGTGGCAGTGTCACATGAGGGGACCTGTCAGGAAAAAATTTTCTTACCTTTAATAAATTTTTTAAAAGTTCAACTGATCTCCCTGAGGCAGCACTTTGCCTCAGGGAGATCTGTGCACGAAACAGCGCACAGACCTGCTCTGGGAATCCCCCCTGCCTGCTCAGGGAATCCCCCCTGCCTGCTCAGGGAATCCCCCCTGCCTGCTCCGGGAATCCCCCCTGCCTGCTCAGGGAATCCCCCCTGCCTGCTCAGGGAATCCCCCCTGCCTGCTCAGGGAATCCCCCCTGCCTGCTCAGGGAATCCCCCCTGCCTGCTCAGGGAATCCCCCCTGCCTGCTCCGGGAATCCCCCCTGCCTGCTCAGGGAATCCCCCCTGCCTGCTCAGGGAATCCCCCCTGCCTGCTCAGGGAATCCCCCCTGCCTGCTCAGGGAATCCCCCCTGCCTGCTCAGGGAATCCCCCCTGCCTGCTCAGGGAGCGCACAGCGCTTCCAGGTGGACGCCACGCTGGGCAGGCCTTAATTTGCCCACCCACGTAAAATAGCAGCACTCCCCCGACCGGAGGCACCGATCAGGAACCCGCCCACTCCCACACAACCACCCCCCCCCCCCGCCCAAACGGGGGGGGAAATGCTGCCCATAGAGACTGTGTCTTTGTTTGATTGTGAAGGCACATTGGTTTCAGGGAATTTTTAGGCCACTTCAGTTTGGTTCCAACTTTCTCAAATGGCACGAAGCACATTTCTACACCTTCCTCACTGAATTTAGATACCAAACAAATTTTCTTTGCCAAATCATAAATATAAGGAATTGGCTCAGGGCCATCCTCACCCTTCTCTTCCAATGCACATGCTTTGAGCCTTTCTTTTTCCAATTCTAACTCAAGTTTTTTTCATTTCTCTTTATCCTTGCATTTCATTTTCTCTAGTTCAAATCATCTCACCTCCCTATTCCTTGCTAATGTAATTCCTCCTAATTGGAAAAGGAGGGTCCACCAATATCCCCATCCTCAATAATGGGGAAGCCCAGTACATCAGTGCAAAATAAAAGGCTGAGGCATTTGCGGCTATCTTCAGCCAGAAAGATCGAGTGGATGATCCATCTCAGTCTCCTCCTGAGGTCCCCAGCACCACAGATGTCAGCCTTCAGCCAATTCAATACACTCCACATGCCATCAAGAAATGGCTGAAGGCACTGAGTATTGCAAAGGCTATGGGCCCTGACAACATCCCGGTAATAGTACGGAAGGCTTGTGCTGCAGAACTAGCCTTGCCCCTAGCCAAGCTCTTCTGGTATAGCTACAACACTGGCATCTTCCTGGCAATGCGGAAAATTGCCCAGGTATGCCCTGTCCATAAAAAGCAAGACAAATCCGATCTGGCCAGTTACCGCAGGAATGCCACCATCAGCACCTCCTTTAGTCTTTAACACTACAGTAACACTCCCTTTGTCTTGTGCCCATGACACCTTTATGAAATTTTTCCTTTGTTCCCATTTATCCCTGACCTTCTATTTTGCTCCACCCCCTCTTAAATAGTATAAAATCCATCACATTTCTACTCTTTAGCTCTGAAAGAATCATACGGACTCCAAACATTAACTCTGTTTCTCTCTCCACAGATGCTGCCAGACCTGAATTTTACAGCATTTTCTGTTTCTATTTCATTTTTCCGTCATCCACAGTATTTTGCTTCTATTTCAGATGTTGTGGGTGTTGGAGATAAATTCTCTCATTCCCAGGACATTACTGTCAGAATTCTTTGGGGTAGTGTGCTAGGTCCAACCATTTTCAGCTCCTTTATCAATGACCTTCCGTATATCATAATGTCGGAAGTGGGGATGTGCACTGAAGATTGCACAACATTCAATAACATTTGCAATGCCTCAGATGCTGAAGCGGTTCATATCCAAATGGAGCAAGGATTGAACAAAATGCAGGCTAGGGCTAATAAATGGAAAGTGACATTCATGCCACACAGGTGCCAGGCAATGACCATCTTCAACAAGAGAGAATCTAACCATCTCTCCTTGACATGCAATGACATTACCATCACTGAAACTTCACCATCAGCATCCTGGTGGTTACCATTGACCAGGAGCTGGACTGGACCAGCCAGTGGCTACAGGAATAGGTCAGAGACTGGGAATTCTGCAGAGAGTAACTCACCTCCTGACTCCCCAAACCTTGTCGACCATCTACAAGGCACAAATCAGAAGTGTGATGGAATACTTCCCATTTGCTTGGATGGGTGCAGCTCCAACAACACTCAAAGCTTGACATGATCCAGGACAAAGCAACCACTTGATTGGCACCCCATCCACAAACATTCACTCCCTTGACCACCAACGCACAGTGGCAAGTGTGTACCGTCTACAAGGTGCACTGCAGCAACTTAGAATGCGCCTTTGACAGCACCTTCCAAAACTCACAACCTCAACCACCCAGAAGGACAAGGGCAGCAAATACATGGGGACACCACCATCTATAAGTTCCCCTCCAAGCCACACACGATCCTGACATGGAACCATATTGCTGTTCCTTCACTGTTGCTGGGTCAATATCCAGGAACTTCCTTCCTAACAGCACTGTGGGTGTACCTACACCACATAGACAGCAGCGGTTCAAGAAGGCAGCTCACCACCTCCTTCACAAGAACAATTAGGGATAGGCAATAAATGCTGGCCTAGTCAGTGATGCCTACATCCCGTGAACGAATGGGAAAAAATTGTCAGTTCCACTCGATCCGCTAGTAGGAACACTCTTTTCCTCCTGAAGCTTCAAGGTCTGAACCAATACTTCAACAGTCCCTGCTTTTCTAGCACCTGATTTCAAGTCAACCCCTTAGTCCCCTGAACCAGCCTTCAAGTTATCCTTTGTCAACTGTGCTAAGGCGCCAAGAGATAAATCTGTTTTCTTCTGAAAAGTCAGAGTGGAATGAAGGCAGCCATGTTGTTACAGAAAAGGAAATGTGAAATCCTGTTTGTTTAAATTTTGGGAAATTCCAGTGTACCTATTTTACCATCCCAGCGCTTGAAGATCCTGGAAGAGCCCCAATATATTATGATCCCTATAGAGACCGATGACTTTTAAAAAGAAAGGAATCCTCACGATGCCAATGGAAAGAAAACCGATGGATAGGATTTCACTTTTAAATTCTTTTACTGTAACAATCAAACAAAAATCAAGATAACTTAAACATTAACAGATGAATGAAATTCGAATAGAAAAGTAAACTCACTTTAAATTGTTGATACAACAAAAATACTCCTCACATAGGACAAGTACTCGCATCACTTTCCACACAAATGTGGGACTACGTGCAATCTCTCAGTCTTTCTAACTTGGCCTCTGGTATGTAGGGTCTCTTCACTTTTCCCACTCAATGGCCCAGGAGTTGCTTTCACTGGCAGCCATATTCTGTCCGAGGTCCCCAGATAAGGTTCACACTGACAAGGCCATGTCTATGAACCCTCTCTCACTTGGGTCATGATAGTCTTGATGGCATAGCTTTCCAGAGTTCCTTTTCAACTGACCAACCAACATACCCAGTTTATGGTCTGGACCTCGGATACAAACACTCAGCTCTTTTCTGTCAGTCTTTTCGGTAGGCTCCCACATCAACGTCTTTATCCAAGACCTCTCTAGCAGATCTACACGAGACTTTTCCCTGCAACAAACCTGCACCTTCCCTACCCTTGACCCCTACCATGGCTATCAGAGTAAGGACATACAGCCGTCTCTCATGGGTTATGTCTTGCTGCCTCCAGTTAAGCGGCACCTTATCTTGTAAGAGAGGGAAGTGTGAGTTTAGTGCACACACAAGTTTAGGTAATGTGGTGTTCATGATTGAATAGTTGGCAGTGTGTGCAAGCTATGAGTTTGAGGCTTGCAGCAGTACTAAGTATACTGAGGTGAAGCTATAAATGTTAGGTATGAGTCATCATTGATAGACATGGTTGGTAGGTGAGTGATGGGGATGTGGTGCATTGAACAGTGGTTGAGGCTAGTGGTGTAGTCGGTGAGATGTGGCATTTGAAGATACATTCATTGACCTGACCACTCGTGTGAGGTCATTGAACGCATCCTGTTCTTTGTAACTAGGCTCAGGGCGTTGACTGTCACAGTTATCTGGTAACTGCTTTCAAAGATTGGGGAACCTCTTGGCCGTTTTGGATAGATTACATCTCTCCTCCGGTGCAGTGTAAGAAAATTTTGGAGTCCGCTCTCTGGCATGTTGCGCCATTGTTGAGTATTTCCCACATCAATATCACTTAACTTCCAGCGTCTGCTCCAGCCACAATGCACCTCCTCTTAAGAGGTCCAAGCAGGCTTTAACTCATGCTAGCCTCTGACAATTTTGCACCCCATGCCCAGGGGCGTAGCCATTGAACAACATACATAGCACTGGCTGCATGCTGCTATCATTTAAATGCAAATCCTGCATCACAATATCTGCTTTGTTTTTGGGACCTGCCCAATTTTGCACCCCCACCCCCAGGCCCAGAATTTGCTATCATTATAATGGTGAAGCTAATGGTGCTTACTGGTTCTTATGCACAAGTGCTACAAGTTCAGGAAAGGGCAGATGCAAGGTTAAACGCAGACATCTAAAAGTTACTGTCTGAAATGCACCACTAGGGGGAGGTGGTGGTATAGTGGTATTATCACTGAACTAGTATTCTAGAGACCCAGGGTAATGCTCTGGGGACCAGGGTTCAAATCTCATCATGGCAGATCATGAAATATAAACTCAATAAAAATCTGGAGTCTAATGACCATGAAACCATTGCTGATTGTTGTAAAAACCCATCTGGTTTACTAATGTCCTTTAAGGGAGGAAATCCTTACCTGGTCTGGCCTACATGTGACTCCAGACCCACAGCAATGTGGTTGACTCTTAAGTGCCCTCTGAACAAGGGCAATTAGAAATAGGCAAAAAATGGCCTAGACAGCAATGCCCACACCCCATGAATGAATAAAAAAAACTCCACTGATAGTTGTGTGAAACTAGCATCTCACTGTTGTCCACATCAGTAAAATTCCATGAACAGGGTAAATTTGCTGACTTTTCATGGTAGATATGGGCCAAACCCATCACCACAGAAAGTTAAGTCTATTCAGTCCAACTATCCCTTTAACAACATGAATTATTACCAGTCAACCTCTAGCACTTTAAATTAAGTCTCATCTCTTCAGGTTTAAATTATTGTTGGCGATTTTTAAGTGTAAAAGTTTACTTTTAAAATATTTTTTCTTTTTTCTTTGCCTCATTGTTCTCTCAAGCAACCAGCATCGATGGGAGAACTACAACCAGCAATGAAATGGATTAAAATAAAGCCTGTGGCCCTGGAGGTATTCCAGCTGAGGACTTCAAGGCTGGTGGCCTTTTGCTCACATCAAGACTACATGCACTCATCCTATTGATGAGAGGAAAAAGAACTGTTCCCCCACACCCAGTCCAATTTCAGGAATGTGACAATTATAACTATCTTCAAGAAGGGAGATAAATCATGCTGTGGAAATTAACTTGGTATTTCCCTCTTGAACATAGCAGGGAAAATCCTGACAGCATTCTCTCGAATCGTCAATTTGCTGTGACTGAGGAAACTCTCCCAGAGATACTCTGACATGGTCTTTGTTGCCAGACAAATCCAAGAAAACTGTCAAGAACAACATCAGGAACTCTTCATTACATTCATGGACCTGACCAAAGCATTTGACTAAGTAAATCACGAGGCTCTGTGGATTGTACTCCAAAGATTTGTATATCCAAGAAATTTCTTCACAATCCTGCAATTTCTCCATGATGATATGACTGCAACTGTCTTGAGTGGGACATCTGAAAGAGATGCCCTAAAAATCTGGGCCATGGTCAAGCAAGTGTATATGAAAGCCCACATACTATTTACAATCTGACAGTGGCTATTCATCTCAAAAGGATCAGCTGGCCTGTGGTATGAAATACCGCCTAGATAAAAACTCTTTAACCTCAATTACCTCCAAGGCAAACTAAACGGACTACCATAGGCATACATGATCCACAGTTTGTGATGGCTGCAATGTCACAGCCTACTGTGAACCAGATTTGCAAGCCACTAATTCTGCATCAGAGACAAACAGCCTGTCCTTGAATGTTGCCAAAACAAAAACTCATATCAAGCCACACCTGGTCAGCCAAATATTCCACCACCCATATATGCTGAAGGAGAGACTCTGCAATATGTTGAGCACTACTCATACTTTACAAAAACAGAATTACCTGGAAAAACTCAGCAGGTCTGGCAGCATCGGCGGAGAAGAAAAGAGTTGACGTTTCGAGTCCTCATGACCCTTCAACAGAACTGAGTAATATTAGGAGAGGGGTGAAATATAAGCTGGTTTAAGGTGGGGGTGGGGGGAGAGAAGTTGGGGGGTGGGGTGGTTGTAGGGACAAGCAAGCAGTGATAGGAGCAGATAATCAAAAGATGTCACAGACAATAGAACAAAGAGGTGGTGAAGGTGGTGATATTATCTAAACGAATGTGCTAATTAAGAATGGATGGCAGGACACTCAAGGTACAGCTCTAGTGGGGGTGGGGTGGAAAGACTGACAGGGCATTAAAGGTAAAGATTTAAAAATAATGGAAATAGGTGGGAAAAGAAAAATCTATATAAATTATTGGAAAAAACAAAAGGGAGGGGGAAGAAATTGAAAGGAGGTGGGGATGGAGGAGGGAGTTCAAGATCAATTCAACTCATCTTCCGACTAGGCACTTTACAGCCTTCCGGACTGAATATTGAATTCAACAACTTTAGATCTTGAACTCCCTCCTCCATCCCCACCCCCTTTCCGTTTCTTCCCCCTCCCTTTTGTTGCCAGACCTGCTGAGTTTTTCCAGGTAATTCTGTTTTTGTTTTGGATTTCCAGCATCCGCAGTAGTTTTTTGTTTTTACTTCTCATACTTTGTCAGCCACCTCTCTCAAAAGGTCACCATTGACAAGGAGAACCGAAATCGAATCAGCTGTGCCAGCTCGGTGTTCTACAAACAGCGACAGTGAGTATTTGACAACAAAGGCCTCCGCAAGTCAACAAAAGTCCTAGTGTACAGAGCAGTTGTCATCACCACCACACTACTGTAGTACAGTCAGACCTGGACTGTGTATCAGCAACGCATAAGAGCTGTGGAGAAATTAGATCAACAATGCCTCTGTCGCATCCTCCAGATTTAATAGGAGGACCATTGAATAAATGCTAGTGTCCCTCATGAAGCCAGCTCTCCCACAATCATTCTGGCAAAGCTCCTGTAAGATCAACTATGATGGACTGGACACAGTGAACCATAAACCATCTGCCCTGCCAGTTCCTGTTTTCTCAAATCTCAAATGGCCAGCATTCCAAGGGAAGACAAAGAAAATACTTCAAAGCTACACTGAAGCTCTCCTTGAAGCATGACAGCATTGACATTGATGACAGTGAGGAGCTTGCTACCAATCATTCAAAACGGCGACAACTTATCCATCAAGCTGCATCATGCTCTAAGTTCAAACATCTTAAGGATGAGGCAGAGAGCCTGCAAAGAAGGAAAGAAAAGGAAGAAAATCCTACATATCAGGTGCCACTACCTCATGGGACATCCTGGCCCATGAGCCCCAAAGATCTGAAAGTCGAAAATTGGTCTGTAAACTCTCACAGCACTGAGTAGATATCATCCTTGAATCAAAGGACAACCAATGAATGCAATCTTTCTTTCCTTCCCTTTATTTCTGTTTTTCCATTTGATTTGACATTGTATTCTTCCACTCTAATGTCTGCTTCTTTCTTAGTCCTTGTGGTGTCCATTTCACAATCCTTCAATCTAATTATTTAAGTAGGTATGATTGCTTGCTGTTATGGCACAGCTGATGGTAAATGCTGAGTTGTTCAAATCCCAGAGGGAAACTTGAGACAACTGCCACAAATATTTTTTGCAATTTGTATGTTTTGAGATGCAAACTTTGAATAACACCACTGAGCCTGATAGGTTTTTAAACAAAACTAGATTAAACATTTATTAATAAGAGAAATGAGTTTAAGCACATGCTTATGTCTACAAATTACTACTAAAATAACTTCTAAATTCCTGAATTAATCTGACTGCCAGTTAGAGCTCTGTTAAGGCATAGAAAGACACTAGATTTTAAAAGACCCAGGCAAAGAAACATGATGCCCTGAACAATCCAATTCAAAGTGAGTTTTCTTAACTTCAGTTCGTTGTAGACAGCAGACTGAGGTGTAGATGCTGAAGGCTTTTCACACTTGTTAGATCTTAAAATTCCTGCCTTTACATACAGCCTTCTCTTCTTTGTATATATTTTCCCCTTTGAATACAAAATCCCATTGTTTCACGATGTCTTTTGGCTTTACCTCCCTGATCATAAAATTGGTACTATGATAAATTTTTACCAGTAATCTTTGGGAAAAATAAACACTGTTTCTTAACTTCTGCTGGTTAGGTGTAATATTTCACTCTCTTTTGAATTCAAGCTAGTCTAGTTTATTTAAAAATACAAATGTCCTTTTACAGCTTACGTTCTAAACTTCCCCCATGTTTACCTACTTAACATTTCAAACCTAGCTTATCTTCTAATACATCAAAGCCTTCCGACCATCTGCCTTTAATCCAATTAAGTCTCACACACACAGAGACACATATAGATACAGATACCACTATTTTGCAATAAATTCCAATAACATTATATCTTCCTGACATCCCCCTCCTTAAAGAAAAATGAACTGACATTATTTAAAAAGGTGGCTTCATTTTTATTAACCCATTTTATACTATCTCCTATACTTACCTACATACATAGATTGCATTACCAAATGCATGCATTAACATAATACATATATACACAAATCCTTCGTATCAACAGAAATCATTTCAGTTCAGTATCCAGGTTTTAAATGTCCAATTTTCCCTTTAAGCTTCAAATCTTGATAATGCATCTGCCATCAGATTTTCTCATCCCGCTATATGTATAATCTGTAGATTAAATGGTTACAGTAATAAACTCCAGCTGAATAGCCTTGTATTTCTGTCTCGAAATTTGTCCAGAAACTTCAAAGGATTGTGGTCTGTGTAAACAATTGTTTCTGATGAATTGTTTGCCACATAAATCTCAAAATGCTGCAATGCTAACACCAAACCCAAGGTCTCCTTTTCAAACATTGAATATCTTCTCTGTTATACACTCAAGTTCCGTGAAAAATACCCTATCGGTTTTTCAATTTCAGTGTCATCTTCTTGTAACAGTATGGTCCCAATGCCTATATCACTTGCGTCAACGGCCAACTTAAATTGCTTGGCGTAATTGGGCATTGCCAAAACTGGTGTTGTAGTTAATAGTTTTCAAACTATCAAATACTTTCTGACATTCCAGTGTCCATTGAAACTCCTTGTTGTTTTTTAATAGTTCAGTCAGTGGAGCAACCACACTACTAAACTTTGGTACAAATTTCCAATAAAACCCACTCATGCCCAGAAATCGCAAAACTTCTTATTTTGTTTTAGGCATGGGAAAATCCACGATAGCCTTGACTTTCACATCTCTCGGAGCCACCTTATCTTGTCCAATGCCATGTTAGCATGGTATGGGGTAGATATGTAACTTGCGCTTTTGCAAATTCATTTTTAGCCAAGTTCACCTCCAAATTAGCTTCTTGTAATCGAGTAAATAATTCTTCCAGATGTTGTAAATGGTCCCCTCTCATCTGATTGTAAACTATCAACTCGTCAATATAAACAGTACAAATGCGCAGACCTGCAATTACTTTGTTCATCAGTCTTTGAAATGTTTCGGGTGCATTTTTCATACCAAACGTCATGACTTTAAACTGATAGAGTCCATCTGGCATCATGAAGGCCAATATCTCTTTTGCTTTCTCTGATTACGGTACTTGCCAATATCTCTTTGGCAAGTCAATCTTTGTGATAAATTTTGATTGTCCCACTTTCTCAATGCAACCATCCAACTGTGGTACAGGATATGAATCCACTTTTGTCACTGCATTCACCTTTTGATAGAACATAAAGACTGTGTCTATCTGATTTTGGTACCAGCACAGTAGGCGAACTCTAGTTACTGCAACTAGACTCAATGATATCTTTTTGAAGCATGAATTCAATTTCTTTCTGTACTTGTGATAACTTATCAGGATTTAATCTATAAGGATGTTACCTTAGCGAAGATGAAACTTCTACAGATGTACCATGTATAGCTAAATTTGTCCTTCCCAGCTTATTTCCCCAAATATCTTTGTGTGACTGCAATAGCTTCTCCAAATCACTTTGACCCTTGTCTGGAAGGTAACTCAATCTTACACTTCAATTTTCAAGTACCCCCTCATTATCCAGGTTGATTAAAGGTAAATCAATTTCAGAATCCTGCATTTGTACTTCCTTCTCATTATCTGCCACCACTAACACCTCCTATTGGTCCTCTTCCCTGTCAAAATACTTTTAAAGCATATTTTCATGACATGCCCTCTGCTTCTTTCTTCTATCTGGAGTATTTATTAAATCATTCAATTTGCTTAGCTTCCATTTAAGCTTGTAAGGCGCCCTAAACCTTGCCTTTAATGAGTCAGCCAGTACTCGTAACAAAACTAATACTTTCTCCTCAGCAACAAAACTACAAGCTGTAGCTTTCCTGTCTGCTTTCATTTTCATCACTTGCTGTGATGTCTTTAAATGTTCCCTCATAAGCTCTGTTCAATCTCTCTAAAGCTTGATACAAAATCCAGGAGTAGTTTCTGAATTTTGATCCACCAATTTCTCATCAATCAATTTCAGTGGTCCCCTTACCTCATGGCCATAAAGTGGTTCAAAAGGACTAAAGCCAGTTAATGCATTAGGAGCGTCCCTAATAGCAAATAACAAGAATGGAATTCCCCTATCCCAATCCTGTGGTTAACCCCGACTTCATCATAGTCTTTAGAGCCTGATGCCATCTTTCCAAAGCCCCTTGTGCTTCAGGATGATAAGCTGTTGACTTCAAATGTTTTGTTCCCAAACTGTTCATTACTTCCTTAAACAGCTGTGACATTAAATTTGATCTGATCTGATTGCATTTCTTTAGGAGCAGAATTTGGCCTTGTGGGACGGGCTCAGCTGAGCAGTGTGAGGTATTCCCCAGGTGGGGTCAGCCCACGATCATGGTAGGACTGCGATTTCACGCTGGTGTGCAAATTAAGGCCTGCCCAGTGTGAAGCACAAGCAGCAGTGTTCAGCAATGCCTGTGTGGGCGGGGAAGGAGGGCGAGTGCGAATTTCATGCATGCACGCAAATGCACACTTGAAAATCTCCCTGAGGTGCAGAGTTTTAAACATTAGAAATAAAGGTTTTAAAAATGTTATAAAACATGCCTCCTCATGTGACTCTGTCACAAGTCGGGACATGTTATAAATTAAATTTTAAAAATGTTATTTTATATTTATTTGATGTTGGAAACTTCATCCTGCGTGTGGATGAGGTTTCCAAGAAAATGCAAAGGCTTTTTCGCCTGGCTGCCAACCATAAGGTTAGACGGGCAACAAAAAATTTGTTTCAATGATCTTGCTAAAGGCCTTAACAGGCCTTTTAATTGTCAGCGGGCATGCTGCCGATTACGGCGCTTGCCCACCGACCAAAATATCGCAATGAGCGTTGAAGTCGGGATGTCAACACGTGTCATTTCACGCACGAGCAGGTCGGGCATGCACCCACTCGCCGAGGTAAAAATTCTGCCCTAGGTAAATATATAGCTAACTTCCACAATTTCTTTTGTTGTAATGTTTCTCAAAGGTACTGCCGCAGGAAACCTGGTAGACACATCCATTATTGTCAGTAAGCACTTTCCAGGGTCACGAATCGACTGAGCCCTGTGAGGTATTCCTCAGGTGGGGTTGGCCAGGCTGCAATGGCAATGCAGGTACAGGGTGGACTAATCAATGCTCCTCAGTCCTTTCAGGAGAAGATACCCCATAACAATGCTGAGAGGTTGCAAACTGGCGGTGGACCACCCCACCTACTCATCCTCACTCGATATGAGCAGGGATCCCTGGAGCTGGAGAGGCGCCATGCGCCTAGGTGAGGTTGGGGTGCCACAGGGAGGTACGAGTGCAGTGCAGTGAGATCAGATTATCTGTAATAGCCACCATTCCACTGTTGTCTCTATGTTGATGTGAGCCTCGAACATGGAATCCCCATTGATAATGGAAAGACGAGGGCATCCTGATCCGGGTGCCAGGCATGCACAGTAACAGTGTAATGACTTCAACTAATGACATGTCCTTGTTCTTCCTTTCATGATCACCAACAGCCCATCGGGGTAAGAAGCCTGAAGGCCCACCACTGACCCCAGAGGGCAGCAACCATCACAACGCACCTGCATCACACCCCCTCAGCCAAGCAGGCACCAGCGCAGATACCAGCACCAAAGCGGGCATTACATCAACGGCAAGCATCTCAGTGCACATTGTTGGGGCATTTCACACTCGCTTGAGGTGCAGGCGGAGGCAGAGAATGCCCAGGGCGCCGTCAGTTGGAGGACTGCTGGGAACCAGGGACATGCTTAGTCGGTGGCTGATGATGTGCCTCTGGAGTCCAGCAGGATGTGCAGGAGGGTCTGGTGGAGATACATGAGGGAATGTGTGCCATGGTCTCCTTGTGGAGGAGTCCATGTGGAGCGTGCGCAATGCAATGACCCTCAGAGCTGAGCGCAATGCCTCCTCCATGGAGAGAGCGGCGACTCTCATGGAGAGGCTCCTCCAGGCGCTGACTCAGGGCTTCCTGCGCTCGGACCTGAAATCCCTCACATCGGCATTGACCTCAGATGGTCAGTGTCAGTGTGAGAGATGGATTGGGCACCCAGTATTCCATCTAGGTGTCCGTCCATCAATGGTGAGCAGGGAGGTTCAAAGCGACCTCACGTTGGCGCACAAGCTGCCTGTCGTCTCTGTGGGCTGCTCTCAGGGCACTCTCGATGATGGCAGCAGCTCCTACGCCCCTCTGCAAGTGACCATGACATCTGATGAGGCTGCGACTACTGGGCAGATGCCAGCAGTGGCACTGGCCACTCCCTCCCTGGCAAGGCCAGCACTGGCTTCACAGGCTAAGGTCATCAAGGCCAACAAGACAGCAGAGTGAACAGGCTGTCTCCAAGACCAGTGCCAGCGAGGGGGGAGTACCGAGACATAGCACCTGCAAGAGAAAACTTAAAGCGCCTTAAGCACAACACAGCATATCACTGGTGATATTTTTTCCCCCCAACTTTTTTGTTAAATGTTGTTGGTGTGATGGATAACACCTCTCAATTTCATTTGTATTGTGTGCCAGGCACCACATCATTAAACGTGTTTCTGTTCAACACGCCTCTGGGTGCTTCATTTGTTCTGCAGGTGCAGGGTAACCCATGGCGTTATGAGTGACTTGTTTCTCATTGAACTTTATTGAAATGGCACAAAGTACATGTTGTTCAACAAGCAAATGTTCCTGTCAGGTATCGAGTACGGAACCTGCAGCCCTGGCATGTGGTGGTGGTTCTTATTTCGTAGGCTAGCTGAAGGAGCGTTGGATCAAAGCATCCTGAGTGTCCCTGCCCCTCTAGAGGTTGCCAGGTCAGCGTCTATGCCCTCAGTGTTCTCCTGACTGTGCTCGTCCTCGGACTCACTGCTGGGCTCATCGTCTGCTGCCAGAGCAGCTGCGTCAACAACTTCTTCCTCCACTGCGTCTCCCCTTTCCAGTGACAGGTTGTGGAGAGCGCAGTATGCAACCACTATCAGTGACACACAATCTGCAGGGTATTGCAGTGCACCCCCTGAACGGTCCAGGCATCGGAAGTGCATCTTGAGAAGACCTATGGCTCTCTACACCATCACACTTGTGGAGGCGTTGCTCCTATTGTACCGCTGCTCGGCCTCTGTTCTTGGATGGCAAAGGGGCGTCATGAGCCATCTTTTGAGGGGATAGCCCTTGTCACCCAGCAGCCATCCATCCAGTCGGGCCGGAGCACTGAAGAGCCTCGGCACCTGGGACCGTCTCAGGATGTAAGCGTCATGGGAGCTGCATGGGTACCTTGCACAGACTTGCTGAATCTGCATCCTGTTGTCACACACTATCTGCATATTCATGGAATGGAATTGCTTCCTGTTGATGAAGGCACCCGACTAACCCGCTGGCGCCTTGATGGCCACATGTGTGTAGTCAATTGCACCCTGGACGTAGGGGAATCCAACAAATCGCTGCAAAGCCTCTGGCTCGCTCTGTGATAGTGAATGAAAGTCAACGCACGCCTGAACAGAGAGTCTGGCACCAGCTTGACACAACTGTGGACAGCTGATTGGGAGACTCCACAAAGATCACCCACTGACCCCTGGAAAGAGCCGGAGGCATAGAGGTTGAGGGCCACTGTAACCTTCAGCACCACTGGCATGGGGAGTCCGTCCACATAGTCGGAGCTGATCTCAGGGCCGATCATCTGACAGATGGACGTCACTGTCTCCCTTGAGAAACGGAGCCTCCTTTGGCATTGCACCTCAGACATATTGAGGTAGCTGCATCGCCGCCTGTAAACCCTGGCAGCAGGATAGTGCCATCTTCTGCGGCCCCTTCCACCTTGGACTTCCTGTTGACTCTGTGCCCCGTTTGCTTGCGCCTCTCCTCCTACAGGTCACTCCCCTGGAGGCTGAATATGAGCACCTGGCCTCCTCCCCCTTCTGGTTCTCTCTTCCTCCTCAGAGGTGCCTCCAAGAGAGAGCACAACCCCATTCCCAGGATAAGGGAAGGGGCTGTCTGATACCTGGAAGGGCCCAAGTGTTATGACTCCTCTGGAGTCCTGAACTGAAGCCTCTTATTTCTGTCAAAGCAGCTCTGAAGTGAAATGAAGTTGTCCTGTTCACACAAGCAAGCAGCAGCAACTTAAGCTAAAGTACAAACAACTCACATTAGTGAGCCCACTCACCCCTCTTAACCCACCCGTGGATGAGGTTTTTGAAATTGTAGCCTGCCCGCCTGCCCGTTGTGCCTGTGCGACGCCCTGAAAATCACACGAGCTGCGTAAAATTATTGTCATTTGGTGCTTCAAGGGCCTTATCTGGCCCATTGATTAATGGCGGGTGTGCCTCTGGCTTCATCGCACGCCTGCCTAGTGAAATATTGCGAGGGTGCGCGCTAACGTCAGCACGCTCAGCCAACATCAATGCACTTTATTTCTTGGTCGGATGTGTTGGGCGCACACCCACATACCAACCTAAAAATTCTGTCCTAAGGATTGACTATCCCAAAACATTAAGGATTGACTAACCCCTGTTAAAATTTTAAGGACTTTACTGCACCCTGTACACATGGAAAGACTTTCCCTTCACACACAAAATCTTTAAACATTTCTGCAACCTGCTCCTCAGAATTCTCGAGTAAATTGTGAACACATTCCCACTTCTTTACCTATCACTTATTCTCCGTTTTACCTGTACACAAACCACTGGTTTTTCCTGTGCCTGAACCTCAGAACCTACAGTACTTCTACTTCCAGAACCTTTCTGCACCTCTATAATCCCAACAGATTTTTCTTGCAATTTCCAGCACACAGATTTCGTTTGTCCAACCTTATTGCAATGAAAACACATCAATTTTTGAATGTCACTTCTATCTTCAGCACCTTCCTTTTAATTCTGAGAAAAATTTTCCTGCGAATTTCCACCTACTCCTTCTCTTTCAGGACCACGCACCTTCCTTTCAGCTTCCCACTTTCTATCCTTCTCTGATTTAAAATGGTGATAAAAAAGGCTTAGCTCTATGAACTAACTCATCGTCATCAGCTGTCTCTGCTGCTTGTCTTGCTGTTTGAACCTTGTGTTCCTCCACGAGTTCTCACTGCCAAAGAATTGAATCTTAAAATTCTTCCAAAAAAATTACTTCTCTATGTGTTGCAAATGTTGTTTCTATCTTTGATGCCCACATCCACCGGTCAAAATTACTTTGTTCTACTCTTTCCAACTCAATGTAAGTTTGTCCAAGTTTGTTTCTCATATTCCTAAATTTCTGCCTCTATGCCTCAGGAACCACCTCACATGCACTCAAAATAACCCTTTTTCACCACATCATAGTGCACCGACATTTCTTCTGACAGTCAAGCATAAACCTAATGTGCTCTATCCACCAACCTGGATTGTAACAACCATGTCCAGTGACCATTTCATTTGTTTAGCTATCTTCTCAAATGAAATAAAGAATGCTTCCAAATCTCTTTCCTCAAACTTTGGAGGAGCTTGAACAAATTTAAACATCTCCCCACTGGGTTTTAGGTTAAAGATTTTCTCATCATCAGAGCTTTCCTCAGCATCTTATGTTTCCTTATTAAAATACAGCTTTATAAGCTGATGCTCTGTGTCTCTTTCCTTCATTCTCTCTTTCATTGCTAACTTTTCCCTCTGGAGATCAAGTTTTCACATTTCCATTTCTTTTTGAAATAATCACCTATTTTCCCTTTCTTTTTCTGCTGCCTCTAGTTCCAGTTTTTTTCATTTCCAATTCTTTTTCCTTTCATTTGCCTCCAACTGAAGTTTTCTCAGTTCCTTTGCTTGTTCAAATTCAAGCCTCTTAATTTCTAACTGAAGTTTCACTACCTCCAGCTGTGACTCACTAGTGTCAGATATCACTTCCAAACTTGAATGCTGTGCTATGCCTTCAATTATGTCTGCTTTCTTAGACCTTGCAGGGAACCCCAATTGTAATTTATCCGTCAATTCCATTAACTTAACTTTAGTTACATTTTGTAAACCAGCCAAAGTTATAACTTCAACTCCCAGACAAGTCTGAGCAACTGCCAAAGCCATATTGCAGTCTCATTACTTCAAAAAAAAAACACCTCATATCAACTCCTGAATTCAATCAGCTTCTCGTGCTCATAACCTGAGGATTCACCAACTCCGAACCAATCAAGGAATTTCAAATATATCCCGCAAAGAGCCCCCAACCATGTTATGGCACAGCCGATGGCAAATGCTGAGTTGTTCAATTCCCAATTGAGACAGCTGCCACACCTTATTTTGCAAATTTGTATAAATTTCAAAATGTGTGCCTTGAATTCAGTAGTACCAAATCTTACAGGTTTTTAACAAAACTATATTAAACATTTATTCATAAGAGAAATTATTTTAAGCACATAACATGTCTGCAAATTACTACTATAATAACTTCTAAATCCCCTAATTAATCTGACTCCCAGTTAGAACCTCCGTTAAGGCAACAGTACGATGCATAGATTTTAAAAGACCTCGGCAAAGAAACATGATACCCTGAACAACCCAATTTCAAAGTAAGTTTTCTTAACCTCAGTTCGCTGTAGATAGCAGATTGAGGCGTAGATGCCGAAGGCTTTTCACACTTGTCAGATCTTAAAATACCTGCCCTCACACACAGCTTTCTCTCCTTTATGCATATTTTCCCATTTGAATGCAAATTCTAATTGTTTCACTATGTCTTTGGACTTTATCTCCCTGATCATAAAAAAATGATCATAGTACCGATTTTACCAGTAATCTTTGGGAAAAATAAACACAATGTTTCTTAACTTCTGCTGGTTAGGTGTAATAGTTCACTCTCTTTTGAACTCAAGCTAGTCTAGTTTATTGAAAAATGCAAATGTCCTTTTACAGCTTACGTTCTAAACTTCCCCCATGTTTACCTACTTAACATTTCAAACCTAGCTTATCTTCTAATACATCAAAGCCTTCAGACCAGCTGCCTGTAATCCAATTAAGTCTCACACACACAGAGACACATAGATACAGATACCACTATTTTGCAATAAATTCCAATAACATCATATCTTCCTGACACTTGCCCTGTTCATTCAATTCTCGATATCCAGTATCTTTCACTGCAACATGATGAGCTTATGCTTTTAGCAGCTTGCTATGCCAAAACAAAAATTGAAAAACATAAATGTCCAAATGCATGTCTAACTAATGCCAGATACCATTAGATGCCCTGACATAGTAAATTATGGCCCATTATCTTTTGCCTCAAATGCTTTCAAGGAGCTTTTAAAGTGGAAACTAGGGGTCTTATATATACTAGTAGGGTTAATATTAAAATAATTTACTAATCTTAAAATAAATGTTGAGTCATGTAGGTTCCTTTCCTAGGCATGATAGGATATTGACCAAAGGTGGCTCTGGGGATGCTGACTTAGTAGCTAGCAATTACAGCCTTAACAGCCTGTATAAACATATTAGTCACTGTTATACAGAAGGAGGAGATGAGGGGAAACTGAGGGCCATACCCAAGGCTGAAGGTTGAGATACAGGAACATCTGCTGATGGAATAGTGTGGTTAGTTGAGAAATGAATGACTGTCGAGAAACATTGTAACGAAAAGTAGGAAGACAAGGGCAATAAATATGTGCTGGAGCTCTTGTAGCATTGAGAGAAGTTCCTTGGGTGAGTGAGGCTCTCTCTCCCTGGTATGTGCTTGAAATAAACTCTTTGTGTGCTTGAATCTCACAGACTCAAGAGTTTTTACCACAACAATTTCCTTGTACAGGTCCAGGAGATTATTGCAGACATTAAATGGGTAGTAAATTGCCCTAACAATTTTCAGTGTCTCCTTTGTCTATTTCTTTTATTCATTCATGGGATGTGGGCTTCACTGGCTGGACCAGAAGTTATTGTACATCCCTAGTTGCCCTTGAGAAGGTGGTGGTGAGCTGTCATCTTGAGCCGCTGCAGTCCATGTGGTGTGGGTACACCCACAGTGCCATTAGGAAGGGAGTTCCAGGATTTTGATCCAATGACAGTGAAGGAACAGTGATATATTTCCAAGTCAGGATGGTGAGTGACTTGGAGGGGAACTTCTAGGTGGTGGTTTTCCCATCTATCTGCTGCCCTTGTCCTTCTAGATGGTAGTGGTCATGGGTTTGGAAGGTACTGTCGAAGGAGCCTTGGTGAATTCTTGCAGTGCATCTTGTAGATAGCACACACTGCTGCTACTGTGCATCAGTGGTGGAGGGAGTGAATGTTGGTGGTTGTGGTGCCAATCAAGTGGGCTGTTGTCCTAGATGGTGTCAAGCTTCTTCAGTGTTGTGTGAGCTGTATTCATCAGGGCAAGTGGGGAGTAGTCCATCACATTCCTGACTTGTGCCTTGTAGATGGTGGACAGGGTTTGGGGAGTCAGGAGGTGGGTTACTCATCGCACTGTTCCTAGCCTCTGGCCTGCTCTTGTAGCCATGGTATTTATATGGCTAGCCCAGTTTCTGGTCAATGGTAACCCCCAAGATGTTGATAGTGGGGGATTCAGCGATGGTAATGCCATTGAACATCAAGGGGCGATGGTTGGATTCTCTCTTGTTGGAGATGATCAATGCCTGATAATTGCATGGTGCAAATGTTACTTGCCACTTGTCAGCCCAAGCCTGGATATTGTCCAGGTCTTGCTGAATTTGGACATAGACTGCTTCAGCATCTATGGAGTCGCAAATGCTGCTGAACATGGTGCAATCATCAGTGAACATCCCCACTTCTGACCTTATGATGGAAGGAAGGTCATTGATGAAGCAGCTGAAGATGGTTGGGCCAATGTTCCCTAACTTACTTCCTCTGAAACCAGGCAGTAGCACACATATGAAAGGAAGCAGTGAAAACATAAAACAATGGGTAAAGACTTGTGCCATTTACCTTGTGCACTAATGAAGTAAGGAGTCCTTAGATGTTCAACTCAATTTTCTGCCCTACTATGAGCTGAAATTATTCGTGAATTATTTACAAAAGTATTGGTCCATAACTTCCGATTAGGGTTGGAAAGAGAAGAAATAAATACATATGTACCCGCCCTTGAAAGTTATTCTGACACTTCTGATCACCAGAGCTATCTGGGGCCTGCATCAGAAGACTCCTCGCAGGCCCCAGTGAAGTGCATTTTTACGGCACTAGCTGCTGTAAAGCAGGAAAGTTTAGAGGGCCCAGTGAAATTGACAGGTTAGGGAGAAGGTAAGTGTCTAAGGTAAGTACATAGGATTTCGGTGTGTGAGGGCATTGGAGGTCGTGGAAGATGGGGTGGGAGGGGTTGAAGGTCAGGGGTTCAGGTTGGGGGGGGGTTCAGGGGTTGGGGGGTCGGAGGTTGGGTGTCAGAGGTCCCGGGAGGTTGGGGGTCAGGGGTCGGCAGGTGTCAGGTCAGGCCCGCGGGGGAGGGGGGGAGAATCTTTGTGGGGGGGTGGTTGGGGTTTGGAGGGTGGGGTCCCATGGGGAGCAGTCTGGGTGTTTATATCAGTTGCCCAGAAGTTAGAAGAGGGTTTTAATTCTAACTTTTTCTGGGTAACTATTGGTGTAACCCTGGTGGATACATCTGAAGTTTGCAATTTAAATCACATTTTCGAATGGTTCCCAGCACGTGGCAATTGTCCAGAGGAAGTTTGCACTTCTAGGCAATTGTCGTGCAAACCCCAGCCTGGGAACTTCATGGTGGGATTCCCCAGCACATCTTTGGGGTACATTGGGGAGCTCAGAAATTACAGCCCAATTACATCTAAAAAGTCTTTTCAAAATTACTCATATTTCACAATCTGTACAAGAATTTGTTTCCCTTTCAAATCTGAAACCTGTTTTAAAGCACATGTTAAAATTCAACCTGCAAATGTTATTAATTTGATCTACAGATTGAAAACAAATCAGTGCCAATTACAGCATCCAATGGTTTGCAGATCGTGATGTCCTTATCTATATTATCAACTTATTGCAATATGCAAACAATTAAGCTCGAGCAGCCAAAATTCAATTTCAAACATGATTTTATAATTATGCCCATTATTTGTATGCCTAACATCTAAGAGGGTGAAATGATAGGAGTTTTATCCATTATTGAAAAACATAGATAAAAGGGTTAGGACCCATAGTGCAAGTATCAAGAAGTTTCAAAAGAATAGCTGAACAGAAGATAAATCAATAGCAGTAGAGTGACATCAGGATTGGATTTTAAGAGCCTTTAGATTATAATATGATAGGCTGATTGATGGGAGGTAAGGTGTTCTGGTTTTTAAGTTTTGAACCAGATTTAGTTAGAAAGGAAAATGGTGTACTGAATCTTAATTTTTACACTTGAAGAATGCTGAGATGTGATACAGCATACAGTATTCATTGGGCCTGAGCTTCCTTGGAGTGGCGGAATCGTCCCACATTTGCTCAAAATGCGGTAGGGCGAGAAAAAGGATGTTTTATCCGCTGGCTGCAATGGCAGGTTTTCGTGCCGTATCGCCCCAATCCCACCTCAAATGTATTCCCGGGAAACATGCCGGGTCACTGGTGGGCCATCCTCTCATTCGCCCACCCTGCCATCACCTCAGGCCTTCATAAACCGGGCACTACATTTAAAGGCCGCCCCTGCAAAGGGCTAACACTCTTCAAGTCATAGGAAGCCGCTGAGAACTGATGACTGCCAAAGGGAGGAAAAATGCTGCCCCAAGTTTTAGCGACGCCTCCCTCGAGCGCTGACTGGAGGCAGTGGAGGCTCGCCGCGATGTCCTCCACCCCCGCTCTGAGTCAAGGCCAGCAAGCAAGGTGACAAATCCAGCATGAGGGGCGGTGGTCAGCACCAACACACTGCAAGAGGACAGCCAGCCAGTACAGGAAGAGGATGAATGCTCTCATCCATTCCACCAGGGTAAATCACTCTTCTCATCACTCTCAACTCATATACTCACAAACCCAACACACATCCACAGGGATCTCACACCTCAAGGGATAAAACCATTAACTCTCACACACACCCTCACATCTCCATCAGGCTCATATCCTCTGGAACTCACGTCCTTATCCCGCCCATGGCTCCGCCCACCACACAAACATTCCGCGCAGTGCCATGCATCCTGCTCTCACACTCACCATCTGTTTTCATGCAGGAGAAACTGGTTCACAGCAGCAGGGAGCGATCCCAGACTGGAGGTGGAGGGGCCACATTAGGCCGCTCACTCACTTTGAGGAGTGTGCCATCACACTGACTGGTGTGGGCGCGGACTGTGCCTGCACTGACAGTGAAGTCGGCGGCGAGCACCCACGTGAGGATCCTGCACGACATCATCCCTCTCTCAATGCGACTGTGAGTGCTCTCTCTCCTGCTTTTGATTCTGCTGCCATGCAATAATTATCTCTACTTTGGTTCACAGGGAGCACTGCCAAGCGACTGACACCCTCAGCCAGCCAGTCCCTCAGCTCCATCCACATCCTCACCTCCAGCCAAGAGGGCACCTCCTCCATTGAGGAGCTAGAAATAAGCAGCCTGGAAGACCTGTCACAGCGCTTACCCACACCCTCCACCAGCGCAGAGACACACACCTCGGTGGGACCTAGATTGACAGCAGGCTCGGGTTCACAATCTGGTGGTCACCACAGACACGTGTCCGCAGCAGTTTCAGTCGAGCTCCCTGGCAATCCAGAGGACTGCTGGGGAAGAGGTATCTGTGAGGTCCAGTGACGGCCTTCTGTGACAGCCTTCCAACTCATCGTGGAGAGTCAGCAGAAGGCGGGGAACATCGTGCAGAGCTGTTAGGAGCCCTCAAAAGAGTGGAACGCGAGTCGGAGGAGTACGTCCACCTGCTCTCTGATGAAATAGTGCCCAGGGGTGCGTATGGAGCTCTCCATGGGAGGGAAAATGGATGCCATGGGGACCCTGCTCCAGCAGAACGTGGCGATGTGCACAGGCCTGCAATCCAGTACAGTAGCCATGGGTGAGTTTCTGAATTGACAACGCGAGAAGGAAATGGAGCACCTCAACGTCCCTCCAGGTGCTCCTTCCCCTCAATGAGTCAGGCCAGGGCCCTCAGGCATCCAAAGGAAGGAGGAGCGGCAGCAACACGTGGTTGCACGCGTGAACACATTTTGTCAATTTACAATTCGAAAATATATTCACTTTCATTGAATAATGTGTAATGGTGTCTTTCAGTTTCATTTACAGGCTTCAAAAGTCCTCTCCCTGCACACCACGACCCCCCCTCCCCCCGCCCTCCCCCCCAGCCCCCCAAGCAGTTCAGCTGCACACAGCTGGTCCACGAGTGATTATGGAGTGAGAAGTGTGTGTGTGGCAGGGCCTTTCGGAGCCCTGTGTAAGCACTCGCCCAGGCACATGGATCCTTCCTCCCTCACACTCATCTCATTGTCCCGAGCATTTTCAATGCTGTCGGCGAGGGTTCTCTTTCAGTTGTCCATCTGAGCTGACCTGCATCTCCACCCACCCACTGACCGCACTCCCATGCAGCACCTGTTCCCAACCAACATGAGGTTCCTTTCACTTTCGATTTTGCAAGATGGTTACCCTGAAGTCTGTCTTCAACTCCCCTGTCCTTTCCCCTCCCCTAGTTACCCATGTCCTTTCCCCCATCAGTGTTGATCCCCTGACATCACCTCCCACCTCTGCAACATGACCGACCAGCCAGAGTCCTTTTCTTTCCTGGATGCTCAAGATGAACGTGCACGTTCCCTATCTTCCCTGAGAACCCCACCCTCCATCCACATTGACCTCCCTGACCTCCTCCTTCCCACCCCCAGGCTTCATGTCTGCCTCCAAGTCCCCCACCAACCACCTTCACCATCCTGTCTACCGATACCGTCGCATCCTCACCCTCCTGGCTCACTCTGCCCTCTCATTCTCACATTCCCTCCTACCACTCCCACCCTCATTTCACCCCCCCCAGAGGCAGTCAGACTCCACAGACCCACTCCCTTGGACAAACCCCCCTTACTCCTTCCTCCACCCTTACTCCTTCTCCACACTTGCTTCTTCTTCCCCTTGGACTCCTTCCTCCTCCTCCCCCCACCCGAATTCCTTCTTTCCCTCAGAGTCTTTCCCCCTTCTGGACTCCTACCTCCCCCTCTCCGAACTCCTTTATCCACCCAAAGTCCTTCTGTCCTCCAAATTCCTTCCCTTACACCTCCCTCCCCCCTTACACCTACCTCTGCAGTTGCCACATTCTCCCTGTTACACCCTCCTCCCCCACAACTCACCTCACCCCCCCTGACACCAATGATCCCCACCATATTCCCAACCCTCACCACCCCCTCCCCAACCCACCCCCCGCCCCAGTACACCTTCCTCCCCAAGTCAAACCAAGACCTTCCTCTCTCACCCCCCGGTACACCTTTCTCTCCCATTCACAGCTGGACCTTCCTTTCCAACCACTCGATGATCATCTGTATCAGGCCAAGATGCCGATGATCTGGAACAGACCCTCAATGGTGATCTTCCACCTTCCATGAGCTGCTTCGTGGCAGAGCCATGTCGCCATGTCCATCAGAACCCACCCAGCATTTGATGCACATGTTCCTTCAGGGTCCGGATGCTGTAGGGCTCCAGCATTTTGTGCCCTTCAGATGTCCGCAATGTGAGCAAGGTCTCATTTGTCAAGGCGTGTTCTGCGCTGGTGTGTTTTCCCGCTGATGTAGGCAGCAAATTTGATGCTGGGAGATGATTCCAGCAAGCAGGGCTTACAACAATATGCAGATGTATTAAAATTATGTTCCCAACGTGCTGCGGCCGGAAACACGGCCGGCTATTGTTGGGCAGCATTGACGATTGACCGTTAACACCTATTTGTCCTTTTGTCTATGACATCTTTAGCAGTCTCTTCTTGGCCTCCACGTATCACTGGCCCCCTATCGAGCTTTCCTGTCCCACCCCCCTCTACCAGCTTATATATCATCTCATTTCTATATGTCTTAGTTCTGATGAAGGGTCATACGGACTCGAAACGTCAACTGTATCCCTCTCCGCAGATGCTGTCAGACCTGCTGAGTTTTTCCAGGTATTTTTGTTTTTGTTCTGTATTGACGATTGCAAACTGGTTTCACAATGGCGCAAAATCGTTTTTTGGCCTTCCCACCATATTGTCCGCTCACGCCCGCCATGACGCCCAACGCCAACAGGGGCAGAAAATTCCACCCCTAGTTTTTTACCTTACATTTTTTTCAATCCTAGTGCGCCCAACCTTCCATCTGAGGAGGTCAGGTTGGGCCTCGAGAGGGGAGAGAATTGGAGGTTCAGTCCTCGGGGGGAGGTCCTCAGAGGGTATTGGGGGGGGTGGGGGAGGAGACGGGATGTCAGGTTGGGCCTTGGGAGGGGGGGGTGAGAGTCGGGCCTGGCGGAGGGGAGGGGGAAGAGTCCCCAAAGGAGTGTGAGGAATAACATGGGTTGGGGAGTTCCCATTGGGGTGTGTTGTCCTTTGGGGGTGGGGAGAGTTCTATGGTGGGGGGATACTCTTAGGAGGGTTGGGGGGATGGGGGAGACCCACGGGGGATGTAGTCAGGGGGTGGTGGGAGTATCCCGGGGATGTGGGGGGCATCCCATGAGGGTTAGGTCTGGGTCTATAGAATAGTTACCCAGTCGGAACCATCCACAGTTAGCAATTTAGATTGTATTTTCAGATGGTTCTCAGTGCAGGGCCACTGCTCAGGAAAGATATAATATATATCTCATCTATATCTATCTATATTATCTGAGATATCTGTGCCCCACTAATTCTGGCCTCTTGTGTATTTTCAATTTTAATTGCTCCACCATTGGTGGCTCCACCTTCAATTGAAAATGTCCCAAGCTCTGGAATTCTCTCCCTTCAGCTCTCCACCTCTCTATCTCACTTTCCTCCTTTAAGATGCTCCTTAAAACGTACTGTTTTGCCCAAGCTTTTGGTCATCTGAGCTAATTTGTTGTTATGTGGGCCAGTGTCAAACTTTGTTCCAAATTTTCACCACAACGGAGAGCCTCGCTATTGTGGGGAAAATGGCGGACAAGCCCAGAAATCTTAAGTCCCATTCCAAACGTAGCACTTCCTATTTTCGCAGGGGCGGGACTGAAGTTGGCCAGGGTTTGCACGTGTGGTTTACACGTGTGGTTTACGGAGGCAGCTGGCCATTTAAATCACCAGCTGCCTCCACTGAAGTGGGATTTTGGTAAGTCAGGAGTGTGAAACCCAGAGTGTGCAGATTAGACCAGCTAAGAGCTGGTCTGAACTTGATCAATTCGTTTGGATAGCCAGGGAGCCTTTGGAGAGGTAAGGTATCCCTTTGGGTATGGTGGTGGGACACTTTTGGGAGTGGTAAGGCACCCTCTGGGGTTGTTAAAACTAACATGATTGTGCTAAAAAGTGCATAAACTTATTGGAATTGTCAAAGAACTGTCAAAGAGTACTAGGTGAATTGGCATGGAGGGGATAAGGGCAATGGGTGGTGGGTGGGGAGCATGGGTTGGCATGAATGGGGCATGGGGAGTGTGTGAGGGCATGAAGGATGAGGGCTGTTTTTTGTTTTAATTTTTTAAAATTTAATCCAACAAAGTGCTGAAGCAGAGAGACAGGACTTCCAACCAGCCCTTTGAGATAAGTTAAGATCAATTATCGTACTAGCAATTTAGTCATTACTTGATGTTTCATTTTTGCAAAAGTAGCAAAGGTTTATTATCAAGTTTACAGACAAGGTCCTTGGCACAGCTTGTACTTACCTTGTTGACAGTTCAAACACAGCCTCTTTGGCTGTGCTGCCAGGGTATTGACACTGCAATAGACATTATTTTGAAGGGTTCACATTCACATTCTGCATTAGGTGTAGCAAAATCGTAAATGTATACAAAGAATGGGTTACAATTTTGCAACTATGTTTCTCAAAGAAAACCTCCCTATGCCTCATACAGTGAATTTACATTTGTATTTTTTCCTCGAACAATATGCTTGCAGGACACAATTGGAGCTGCAGTTGTGTACTGTGTTACTGAGCATGCCGCTGCATCCTATAAAAACTGTAAAGAAAAGCTTGCAAGAGCCTCTACCTTCGTGACAATACCCTTTTAAATCACAAATGTTTCAAAATTATGAGAAAACCTACTAAAAATGGCCCCAGTTATGACTATCACATTTTCAATCTTTCCCAGTGGTGTTTATTATAGCAAATATAAACGTGGTTGAGAAGTAATAATTCTCTGTCATTAGTTATAATATATAATTTGTTAGGTGGTTCATGTTTTGGTGAGTTTTGTATTAAATTTCAGTTATTAAATTTAGCATCTTTCCTTGAGAATGCTGAGTTTTGCTATATGGCTTCAAATGGTAAGAAGGGTGGGGCTGTCGGAAAATAGAATGTATTGTCTTGTTGATAGGAAGAATTTCTTCTGAAAAGAGATAGTGCGTCTTGTCAAGATAAATTAATCTATGCGGTATAAATTAGTAATTTACATTACAAGTAGAGAAAATTACTAAAAATCATTATATATGGAGGCATTGCAAATGCATTTGTGAATTATCTGTTTTCTTGGTTCTTCTAGTGAAGTTGTAAATGCATTTGTTTCCAACATGCTTAAATTTTGCTGGAAATACAGAATTGTGGAAAACGTCACAAATGTATTTACAATAATGTAACACACACTGAACACAGGATTTCTTATCCAATGGCTGAACATTTCTAAATGGATTTTGTTATGTATTTACAGGCTTACTGAACAGAACTAATTAATGCAGTTATTAGGGTGGAATGGCAGCTTTTATTAATCCTTCGCTCAATATTTATAATTGTATCATTATACAGTTAATAATCATACTAACATTTTTGGTTCGATCAGAGCTTCTGTTATCCAAAACTAAGTACAGGTTAACAGAAGCCAGTTAAAATTGCATGTTAGATATCAACATGTTCTATAATCTAGCAGCTCCTGGAGTATCTTAAGGCAGCTTAAAGTTAGATATTCTGTTAGACAGCTGCACATTCGAGTCCACGCTCATAGAAACAGAGAATGGTTGTAGCAAAGAGGAGGCCATGTGGTTCATCGTGTCCATTCCAGCTCTCTGCAAAAACAATTCACTTAGCCGTTACCTTTTCCCCATAGCCATGCAAATTTTTGCTCTTTGAATAATTATCCAATACACTTTTGAAAGCCCTGATTGAACCTGCCTCCACCGCACCCTCAGGCAATACATTCCAGAGCCTAACCGCTCGCCGTGTGAAAAAATTATTCCTCATGTCGCCTCTGGTTCTTTGGGCACTTGCTTTAAATCGGTGTCCTCTGGTTCTCAATCCTTCCACCAAAGGGAACCCCTCATGATTTTGAACACCTCTGTCACATCTCTTTTCAACCTTCTATCCTTCAAGGAGAACAGCCCCAGCTTCTCCAATTTATCCACATAACTGAAGTTCCTCATCATTGGAACCATTCTCAGAAATCTTTTCTGTACCCTCTTTGCCTTGACATCCTTCCTAAAGTGTGGTGCCCAGAACTGAATGCAACACTCCACTTGTGGGTGAACCAGAGTTTTAGGTTTCACCAAAACTTCCTTGCTCTATGCCTCTATTTATAAAGCACAGGATCCTGTATGCCTTATTAACCACTGTCTCAACCTCGCTGGCACTTCCAACAGTTTATGCACATGTATCTCCAGGTCCTTCTGCTCTTGCATCCCTTTTATAATTGTAACCTTTATTTTATATTGCTCATTCTTCTTACCTAAATGTATCACTTCATAGTTCTCCACATTAAATTTTGCCTACCATGTATCCGCCGATGCTTAAGTTCCAAAAGCCAGGGCTCCAGCTAACGACACTTCCTGCGCACATGGTAGGCCAGAACACAAGAAGAATTCTGGAGTTCCCACATGGAACAGGATATGCACTCCAGGGTACTGAGATACACTGCCATGCCTCCCATTATTAGACTATTAACTGACTTAACAGAAATAAACTTAAAGCTTAAATAAAAAAACGCTCACCATCTACCCACCGCCGCTGCTTACCTTGTGCTGATGTCACTTTATTTTATAGGGAGGTTAATTTAGATCTTTTGTCTTAACTCTTATTATCTATATATCTCAGATTTTAACTTACTGAAAAATTCAGAACCCTTTAGTGTTCTTACTCCTTGTTATTTAAATTAAATGTTTTTTCTCCTTGAACTGATTAGTTATTTGAACACTGATTGTAATTATATGATAATTATCACATTGGCTTTACTTTTTATATGAATTAATCTAGTCTTACTTTATAGTTGATTTATTTAAATTGAAAGTATACCAGTATACTCACCTTGCGTGACTTCTTGTTCTGTGATATCACTTTGCAATCTATCCCTGCTGTGTTCTCAGATCGCTGCTGCAGCTCTTTGTGCTCTCAGGTCGCTATGCTCTCAGGCTAACGCTGCTCTTGCTGTGCTCTCAGACTGCCACTGCTCCTTTTATTCTCTCTGTGCTCTCGGGTTGCCACTGCTCTTTTTCACCTTGCTGTGTTCCCATGTCGTTACTGTTCTCTGTACTCTCGGGTTGCCACTGCTCCTTTTATCCTCTTCATGTTCTTGGGTGGCTGCTGCTCTAGTTGAAACCATTGCCTCATTGAAAGCAGACCTGTATTACTAGATCAAAAACAGAATTACCTGGAAAAACTCAAAGGGTTTTTTCTTCTCCACCGATGCTGCCAGGCCTGCTGAGTTTTTCCAGGTAATTCTGTTTTTGTTTTGGATTTCCAGCATCCGCAGTAGTTTTTTGTTTTTATCTCTGTATCACTAGATGCCCATTAGAAAAAAAAATTCGAACAAACCAGCAATGGCATGTTGGGCAAGGCCTCTGCCACATAATGGTTTTCTCTTTAACATAAAATCATAAGAAATAGGAGAAATGGACCTTTCAGCCTAATCTGCCATTCAATAAGATCATGGATGATCTAATTGTGGCCTTAGCTCCCATTTCCTGCCTGCTCCCATAACCCTTGGATCCCTTGTCAACCTAAAATCTGTATAACTCAGCCTTAAATATATTCAATAACCCAACCTCCACTACCTTTTGTGGAAAAGAATTCCAAAGACTGATGACCCTCCGAGAGAAAGAATTCCTCTTCATCTCCATCTTAAATGGGAGTCCCCTTATTTGACATACAAACATATGTACATATGAACATAAAATTTAGAGGCAGGAGTAGTGCACTCGGCCCCTCGTGCCTGCTCTGCCATTCATTAAGATCGTGGCTGATTTGAATATAATCTTTAATCCTATCCCTTGTTAATCAATAATCTATCTAGCCCTGCCTTAAAAATATTCAAAGACTCTGCTTCCACCACCTTTTGAGTTCCAAAGGCTCACAATCCTCAGAAAATATTTCTCCTCATCTGTTTTAAATGAGCAACCACTTATTTTTAAACAATGACTCCTAGTTCTAGATTCTCCCACAAGTGGAAACACCCTCTCCACATGCACTCTGTCAAGACCCTTTGGGTCTTAAAGGTTTCAATTAAGTCACTTCTTGCTTTTCTAAATACCAGTGGATACAAGCATAACCTGTCCAACCTTTCTTCATAAGACAACCCACCATTCCTGGTATTAGATTAATAAACTTTCTCTGAGCCGCTTCTAACTCATTTACATCTTTCTTTAAATAAGGAGACCAGTACTGTACACAGAACTCCAGATGTGGTCTCACCAATGCCCTGTACAACTGAAGCATAACCTCCCTACTTTTGTAATCAATTCCCTTCACAATAAACGATAACATTCTATTAGCTTTCCTAATTACCTGTTTTACCTGCGTACTAACCTTGTGATTCATGCACTAGGACACCCACATCCCTTTGAATCTCAGAGCTCCTCAATTGTTCATTATTTAAATAATATTTTTTTTCTTCCTGCCACAGTGGACGATTTCACATTTGCCTGCATTATACTCCATTTGCCAGATCTTTGCCCAATCACTTAACCTATCTACGTCACTTTGTAGCCTCCTTATCACCTCTTCACAATTTACTTGCCTACCTATCTTTGTGTCATCTGCTAATTTAGCAACAATTCCTTTGGTCCCTTCATCCAAGTCATCTATATAAGTTATAAAAAGTTGAGGCCCCAGCACTCATTACCACTTGGCACATCCTGCCAACCAGAAAAAGACCCATTTATGCCAACTCTCTGCTTCCTGTTAGCTAGCCAATCTTATATCCATGCCAGTATGTTACCCCCTACGCCATGAGCTTTTATTTTCTGCAATAGCCTTTGATGTGGCACTTTATCAAATGCCTTCCGGAAATCTTAGTACAGTACATCCACCAGTCCGCCTTTATCCACAGCACATGACTCCTTCAAAGAACTCCAATAAATTGGTTAAACGTGATTTCCCTTTTACAAAACCATGTTGACTCTACCTGATTGCCTTGAATTTTTCTAAGTGCCCTGCTATAACATCTTTAATAATAGTTTCTAACATTTTCACTATGACACATATTAGGCTAACTGGCTTGTAGTTTCCTGATTTCTGTCTCCCTCCCTTTTTGAATAAAGGAGCTACATTTGTTATTTTCCAATCTAATGGAACCTTCCCCAAATCTAGGGAATTTTGGAAAATTAAAACATCTATTATCCCACTAACCACTTCTTCCAAGGCCTTAGGGTGAAGTCCATCCAGACCTGGGGATTTGTCAGCCCACAACCCCAATAATTTGCTTAATGCAACTTCCCTGCTGATTGTAATTTCCCCCCAGTTCCTCTTTTCTTTCTATTTCCTGATTTACAGCTATTTCCGGGATGCTATTTGCATCCTCTTTGTACAGACCGAAGCAAAGTACCTGTTAAGTACATCCACCATCTCTCTACTTTCCATTATCAATTCCCCAGATGCACTTTCTATAGGACCAACGCTCACTTTACTAACTCTTTTCTTATCTGAATATCTATAGAAACTCTTACTATCCGTCTTTATATTACTAGCCGGCTTTCTCTTATACTCTAATTTTTACCTCCTTATTAATCTCTCTTTCATTCTTTGCTGTTCTTTATATTCTTTCCAATCTTCTGACCTGCCACCCGCCTGTGCATAATTATCTGCTTTTTCTGTAAGTTTGATGCTGTCTTTAACTTTTTTAATTAACCATGGATGGTGGGGCCTCCCCTTGGGATTTTTCTTTCTCACTGGAATGTATCTATTCTGTGTCTTTTGAAATATCCCTTTAAATGTCTGCCACTGAACATCTATTGTCCTATTCCTTAACCTCATTTGCCAGTTCACTTTAGCTAGCTCTGCTTTCATGGCCCCATAATTACCCTTATTTAAGTTTAAAATACTAGTTTTGGACACACTCGTTTTGCCCTCAAAATGAATGTAAAATTCAATCATACTATGATTGCTGCTATCTAGGGGTGTCTTCATTAGGAGGTTATCAATTAATCCTATGTCATTGCTCAATACCAGATCTAGTATAGCCTGCTCTCTGGTTGACTCCAGAATGTGCTGTTCTAAGAAACTATGCCAAAAACATTCTATGAACTCATCTGCACTACCTTTACCCATCTGATTTTTGCAATCTATATATGTAGATTAAAATCCCCCATGATTATTGCTGTACCTTCCTGGCAAGCTTCCATTATCTTTTCTTTTATACTCTGTCCTACTGTGTAGTTACAATTAGGGAGGCTATACATCATTCCCACAAGTGAATTAATGTCTTTATCATGGCTCATTTCAACCCAAACCGCTTCTACATCTTGGTTTCCTGAATTAAGGTCATTTCTCTCTAAAGTGCTAATACCATCATTAATTAGCAGAATCACACTCCACCTTTTCCTAACTTCCTGTCCTTCCTAAATGTCACATACCCTTCAATATTTAGGTCCCAATCTATATCATCCTGTAGGCATGTCCCTGTAATGGCTATCAGATCATATTTATTTATATTTGCATAATCAGTTCATCTGTTTTGTTTCGAATGCTACGTGCTTTTAGATACGGAGCCTTTAGCTTTGTCCTTTTATTATTTTTGTAGCATCTAGCCTTATCTGATTTACTCTTAGAATTGTACCCTCTGTCCCTTCCTGTCACGGTCTGTTTATTATTGTCCATATTAATACCTTTCTCTATTGCCTTGTCTCTGCTCTTTGGTTTACCATAACTTTCCAAATTTGATCCCTTGCCCCCACTTTTAGTTTAAAACCCTCTCTATTTCCCTAGTGAGGTAACTCATGAGGACACCAGCCCTAGCATAATTCAGGTATAGACCATCCCAACGGTACAGGTCCCACTTTCCCCAATAGTGGAATGCCACAGGGCTCAGTGCTGGAGCCTCAATTATTTACAATATATATTAATGACTTAGATGTGGGAAGTGAATGTACTATTGCCAGGCTTGAAAATGACACAAAATAGGTGGGAAGGCATGTGGTGAGGATGACACAGAGTCTACAGAGGGATAGAGACAGGTCAAGTGAGTGGGCAAAAACTTGGTAGATGGAATATAATGTGAGGTTATGCACTTTGGCAGGATGAAAAGAGGAGTTGAATATTATATAAATTGAGAAAGACTGCAGAAAGCTGCAGCACAGAGGGAATTAGGAGTCCTTGTGTATGAATCCCAAAAAGCTAACATACAAGTTCAACAGATAATAGGGAAAGCAAATGGAATGTTGGCCTATATTTCAAAATGAATGGAGTATAAAAATAGGGAAGCCTTGCTAAAACTATACATTGCACTAGTTAAACCACACCAAGAATGCTGTGAACAATTTTGGTTCCTTTATCTAAGGAAATATATACTGGCATTGGAGGCAGTCCAGAGAAGGTTCACTAGGTTGATCCCAGGAATGGAGGGGTTTTCTTATGAGGAGAGGTCGAGTAGGTTAGGCCTATATTCATTGGAGTTTAGAATAATGAGAGGCGACCTTATTGAAACATATAAGTTCTTAGGGGACTTGACAGGTAGATGCTGAGAAGTTTTTTCCCCTTGTGGGAGAGTCTAGGACCAGAGGGCATAATCTCAGAAAAGGGGACGCCCATTTAAAAGAGAGATGAGAGGGAATTTCTTCTCTCAGAGGGTGGTCAATCTGTGGAATTTTTCACCGCAGAGGGCTGTAGAGGCTGTAGAGGTCGTTAGGTATATCCAAGGCTGAGATAGAGAGACTTATAATCAGTAAGGGAATTGAGGGTTATGGGGACAAGGCAGGAAAGTGGAGTTGAGGATTATCAGATCAGCCATGATCTCATTGAATGGCGGAGCAGACTCGATGGCCGAAATGGCCTACTTCTGCTCCTACGTCTTATGGTCTTTTAAAATTGGTGCAAGTGCCCCACAAACCTGAACCCACTTCTCCTACACCAACCTTTGAGCCATGCATTCATTTCACTAATCTTATTTGTCCTGTGCCAATTTGCACATGGCTCAGGTAATACTCCAGGAATTATTACCTTTGAGATTCTGCATCTTAACTTGGTTATCTAGCTCATCATACTGACTATGGAAAGCCTCCTCCCTCATCCTGCCTATGTCGTTGGTACCTACATGGATCATGAGCACTGGATCTTCACCCTCCCACTGCAAGTTCCTCTCCAGCCCTGAGCGCATGTCCTGAACCCTGGCACCAGGCAGGCAACAAAGCCATCTGGATTCTCACTCCTTGCTACAGAGGACAGTGTCAATCCCCCTCACTATACTGTCCCCTACTACCACTACGTTCCTTTTTTCTCCCCACCACTTGGGTGTCTTCCTGTACCATGGTGCCATGGTCAGTTTGCTCAACCACCCTGCAGCCCCCACTCTCATCCAAACAAGCTGAGAGAACCTCAAACTTATTGGACAGTTGCAGAGGTTCATACTCCTGCACTCCTGCCCTCTCGGTCCCCTTACCTGCCTCACTTGCAGTCACTGTCTCTGGCCACTGATCAGAAGACCCTATCCTAAGTGGTGTAACTGCCTCCTGGTATAAAACATCCAGGTAACTTTCCCCCTCCCTGATGTGTCAGAGAGTCTGCAGCTCAGCCTCCAGCTCAATGACTCTGAGCCGAAGTTCCTCAAGCCACAAACACTTACTGCAGATGAGTTTGCCCTGGATCACAATGTCATCCAGGAGCTCATACATATTGCAGCCTTGACATGTCACCTGTCCTGCCACCCTTAATGTGTTTTAAATAATTACTCAATTATATTAATCACTTATTTATGTTGCTTTCTTATCTATTTTATTAACTCTACCACCAATTTGTGCACTATTTTAAACCTTAGAGATAGAATAGAACTTAACCGCTTACCATATACTCACCAAACAGCTAGCTCCTTTCCCTGTAGTAGATCAAGAACCAATTTCTTTGGTATGAGAAAGATAGAAAATGGAAACAAACAACTCCTTCTCCCCACCTTCCCCGAGCCCACCTCTCACCAAACTCCAAGGCCTGAATTTTCCCGTCGGTGATTTGGGGGCGGGGCCCGCCGCCGCGGGGAAAATAATGCTGAATGACGTTGGGAGGAATCCCCAACGTTATCCCGGTCCATTTAAATCTTTAGGAAGGCAGGTGGACAGTGAAATCAGCTGTCCGCCCACCGACCTGTCAATGGCCAATTGAGGCTATTGACAGGGTAATTAAGATAATTAAAGGCGGGAGGAGGTTTCATGTCTGTTTTTAAAAACTTTAATAAATTTTATGTGGTACTTATTAACATGTCCCATCTCGTGTGGCATTGTCACATGAGGGAGACATGTTAATAATTTTTTTATTTTCCTATTTTTTAAAACTTTGTAACTTTCACTTATCTCCCTGAGACAGCACTTAGTCTCAGGGAGCAGTGCGCTCTTTTGAGCACAGATGGGGAATCCCTCCCCGCTCCCCAGCCCAGGAAGCACATAGCGCTTCCCATCGGGGAGGCCGCTGAGTGGGCCTTAACTGGCCTGCCCACTTAAAATGGCGGCGGGGCCCGCTTCGGCGGCGGGGTTCGGCTGCCCGCCCGCCGCTGAGCCGATGGGGCCCGCCTGCCAACCAAGGGCAAAATTCTGCCCCAAGTCTTCACTTAGTTAGTCAGCTACACCCCATTTGCCAAGGCTGCACTAAAGAATCTTGAATTTATTGTAAGCTGAACTGGGGTTCAGTAACCATTTTCAGCCAGTTAGCTAATTAACTACTCAGCTCCTATAGTTGAGAGTGAGCTTACCCTGTCTAAACTGCAAGAAAGAAAGAACTTAGCCTGCTTACACAGTACTTTCCAGTTACTACTAATTAGATTTTATTAAATTAGATTTTAAGAGAAAAATTTAAGAACAAAATTAACACTTAAAATTCCCCTCTCACCAAACTTCAAGGGCAGAATTTTACGTCCTATGGGCAGGCGTGTGCCAGACCTGATTGGGCGTAAAATAGCGCATGATGACGTCGGGCGGGTGTCCCGACATATCACGCATTTGTGCGATATTTCGGTTGGCAGGTGCACATGAGTTGGCAGAGGGCCTGCCGACAATTAAGAGGCCTATTAAGGCCCTTAATCAGTTAATTAATAGCAATTTTTCGCTGACTGTCCAACCTTACGGTTGGCGGGCAGGCGAATTAGCCAGGCGGCTTGTGGGTTTTTTAGGAAACCTCATCCATAGGCGAAATGAGGTTTCCAACAGTAATTATTAAAAAAAAGATTTTTTGACATAATTTTTACTATGTTTCTGCTATTGTTGCTGAGTTCTCTGTCGGGACGTGTTTTTAACATTTTCAAAATCTTTCTTTTTGCTTTTAATATTCTTCAGCTCCCTGCCTTCAGGGAGCTGTCAGTGCATGCTCCTCCGCACATGTGCAGATTTTTCCCCTCAGACTCCTCCTGCCCCCACCCCAGCAGTGCTGAGCTTCTCAGCGCGCCTTTCACGCTGGTTGGCAGTTAATTGGCCAGCCAGCGTGAAATTGTGGTCGCGGCAGATCGTGGGCGGCGGACAGTTTCCTGGCCGCTCGAGGGCCTACCCGACAACCAGAAAATCCTGCCCCAATTCTTCACTCAGTTAGCTCAGCGACACTCCATTTGAAATTATGCCTTCTATAGTTCTAGGTTTCCCCCATGAGGAGAAACATCCTCTCAGGGATCTAAAACAAAAACAGAATTACCTGGAAAAACTCAGCAGGTCTGGCAGCATCGGCGGAGAAGAAATCAGTTAACGTTTCGAGCCTTCATGGCCCTTCGGCAGAACTGAAGCATAGTTAGGAGAAAGGAGAAATATAAACTGGTTTAAGGCGGGGGGTGGGGGGGGAAGAGAGAAGTTGAGGGTGTGGTGATTGTGGAGATAAGCAAGCAGTGATAGGAGCAGATAATCAAAAGATGTCACAGACAAAAGGATCAAAGAGGTGTTGAAGGTGGTGATATTTGTCTAAGAAAAGTGCTAATTAAGAATGGAAGACAGGATACTCAAAGTGCAGCTCTAGTGGGGGTGGGGTGGACAGACTAACAAGGTTTTAGTTTTAGATTTAAAAATAATGGAAATAGATGGGGAAAGAAGAATCTATATAAATTATTGAAGAAAAAGGGGGGAGGGGGGTGGGGGAGAAACGGGGTGGGGATGGGGGGAGGGGGAGTTTAAGATCTAAAGTTGTTGAATTCAATATTCAGCCCGGAAGGCTGTAAAGTGCCTAGTCGGAAGATGAGGTGCTGTTCCTCCAGTTTGCATTGGGCTTCACTGGAACAATGCAGCAAGCCAAGGACAGACATGTGGGCAAGAGAACAGGGTGGAGTGTTAAAATGGCAAGCGACAGGGAGGTTTGGGTCTTTCTTGCGGACAGACCGCAGGTGTTCCGCAAAACGGTCGCCCAGTTTGCGTTTGGTCTCTCCAATGTAGAGGAGACCGCATTGGGAGCAACGAATGCAGTAGACTAAGTTAGGGGAAATGCAAGTGAAATGCTGCTTCACTTGAAAGGAGTGTTTGGGCCCTTGGACGGTGAGGAGAGAGGAAGTGAAGGGGCAGGTGTTGCATCTTCTGCGTGGGCATGGGGAGGTGCCATAAGTGAGGGGTTGAGGAGTAGGGGGTGATGGAGGAGTGGACCAGGGTGTCCCGGAGGGAACGATCCCTACGGAATGCCGTCAGCGGGGGTGAAGGGAAGATGTGTTTGGTGGTGGCATCATGCTGGAGTTGGCGGAAATGGCGGAGGATGATCCTTTGAATGCGGAGGCTGGTGGGGTGATAAGTGAGGACAAGGGGGACCCTATCATGTTTCTGGGAAGGAGGAGAAGGCGTGAGGGTGGATGCGCGGGATACGGTTGAGGGCCCTGTCAACGACCGTGGATGGAAAACCTCGGTTAAGGAAGAAGGAGGACATGTCAGAGGAGCTGTTTTTGAAGGTAGCGTCATCAGAACAGATGCGACGGAGGCGAAGGAACTGAGAGAATGGGATGGAGTCTTTACAGGAAGCGGGGTGTGAGGAGCTGTAGTCGAGGTAGCTGTGGGAGTCGGTAGGCTTGTAATGGATATTGGTGGACAGTCTATCATCAGAAATTGAGACAGAGAGGTCAAGGAAGGGAAGAGAAGTGTCAGAGATGGACCATGTGAAAATGTTGGAGGGGTGGAGATTGGAAGCAAAATTAATAAATTTTTCCAGGTCCCGACGAGAGCATGAAGCAGCACCGAAGTAATCATCGATATACCGGAGAAAGAGTTGTGGGAGGGGGCCGGAGTAGGACTGGAACAAGGAATGTTCCACATACCCCATAAAGAGACAGGCATAGCTGGGGCCCATGCGGGTACCCATAGCCACACCTTTTATTTGGAGGAAGTGAGAGGAGTTAAAAGAAAAATTGTTCAGTGTGAGAACAAGTTCAGCCAGACGGAGGAGAGTAGTGGTAGATGGGGATTGTTGGGGCCTCTGTTCAAGGAAAAAGCTAAGGAGGCTGAGCATCAACTCGCAGACATTTCCTCCTACCTCTCCCTGGACCATGATCCCACCACAGAACATCAAGCCATTGTTTCCAGGACTGTCACTGACCTCATCTCCTCTGGAGATCTTCCTCCCACAGCTTCCAACTTGATAGTCGCCCAACCTCGGACGGCCCGCTTCTACCTCCTACCCAAAATCCACAAACAGAACTGTCCTGGCAGACCGATCGTGTCAGCCTGTTCCTGCCCCACGGAACTCATTTCTCGTTATCTTGACTCCCTTCTCTCTCCCCTTGTCCAGTCCCTTCCCACCTACATCCGTGATTCCTCTGACACCTTACGTCACATCAACAATTTCCAGTTCCCTGGCCCCAACCGCTTCCTCTTCACCATGGATGTCCAATCCCTCTACACCTCCATCCCCCACCAGGATGGTCTGAGGGCCCTTAGCTTCTTCCTTGAACAGAGACCCCAACAATCCCCATCCACCACTACTCTCCTCCGTCTGGCTGAACTTGTTCTCACACTGAACAATTTCTCCTTTAACTCCTCTCACTTCCTCCAAATAAAAGGTGTGGCTATGGGTACCTGCATGGGCCCCAGCTATGCCTGTCTCTTTATGGGGTATGTGGAACATTCCTTGTTCCAGTCCTACTCCGGCCCCCTCCCACAACTCTTTCTCCGGTACATCGATGATTACTTCGGTGCTGCTTCATGCTCTCGTCGGGACCTGGAAAAATTTATTAATTTTGCTTCCAATCTCCACCCCTCCATCATTTTCACATGGTCCATCTCTGACACTTCTCTTCCCTTCCTTGACCTCTCTGTCTCAATTTCTGATGATAGACTGTCCACCAATATCCATTACAAGCCTACCGACTCCCACAGCTACCTCGACTACAGCTCCTCACACCCCGCTTCCTGTAAAGACTCCATCCCATTCTCTCAGTTCCTTCGCCTCCGTCGCATCTGTTCTGATGACGCTACCTTCAAAAACAGCTCCTCTGACATGTCCTCCTTCTTCCTTAACCGAGGTTTTCCATCCACGGTCGTTGACAGGGCCCTCAACCGTATCCCGCGCATCCACCCTCACGCCTTCTCCTCCTTCCCAGAAACATGATAGGGTCCCCCTTGTCCTCACTTATCACCCCACCAGCCTCCGCATTCAAAGGATCATCCTCCGCCATTTCCGCCAACTCCAGCATGATGCCACCACCAAACACATCTTCCCTTCACCCCCGCTGACGGCATTCCGTAGGGATCGTTCCCTCCGGGACACCCTGGTCCACTCCTCCATCACCCCCTACTCCTCAACCCCTCACTTATGGCACCTCCCCATGCCCACGCAGAAGATGCAACACCTGCCCCTTCACTTCCTCTCTCCTCACCGGCCAAGGGCCCAAACACTCCTTTCAAGTGAAGCAGCATTTCACTTGCATTTCCCCTAACTTAGTCTACTGCATTCGTTGCTCCCAATGCGGTCTCCTCTACATTGGAGAGACCAAACGCAAACTGGGCGACCGTTTTGCGGAACACCTGCGGTCTGTCCGCAAGAAAGACCCAAACCTTCCTGTCGCTTGCCATTTTAACACTCCACCCTGTTCTCTTGCCCACATGTCTGTCCTTGGCTTGCTGCATTGTTCCAGTGAAGCCCAATGCAAACTGGAGGAACAGCACCTCATCTTCCGACTAGGCATTTTACAGCCTTCCGGGCTGAATATTGAATTCAACAACTTTAGATCTTAAACTCCCCCTCCCCCCATCCCCACCCCGTTTCTCCCCCACCCCCCCATCTTTTTTTTTCAATAATTTATATAGATTCTTCTTTCCCCACCTATTTCCATTATTTTTAAATCTAAAACTAAAACCTTGTTAGTCTGTCCACCCCACCCCCACTAGAGCTGTACCTTGAGTGTCCTGCCATCCATTCTTAATTAGCGCTTTTCTTAGATAATATCACCACCTTCAACACCTCTTTGATCCTTTTGTCTGTGACATCTTTTGATTATCTGCTCCTATCACTGCTTATCTCCACAATCACCACACCCTCAACTTCTCTCTTCACCCCCCCCCCGCTCCCCCCCCACCCCCCACCCACCTTAAACCAGTTTATATTTCTCCCTTCTCCTAACTATGCTTCAGTTCTGCCGAAGAGCCATGAAGGCTCGAAACGTTAACTGATTTCTTCTCCGCCGATGCTGCCAGACCTGCTGAGTTTTTCCAGGTAATTCTGTTTTTGTTTTGGATTTCCAGCATCCGCAGTAGCTTTTAGCTTTTTGTTTTTATCTCTCAGGGATCTATCCTGTCAAGCCCATTCAGAATCGTATATGTTTAAATCAGATCAACCCTCATTCTTCTAAACTCGAATGAGTATAGGGCCAACCTGCTCACCCTTTCCACATAAGACAAACCCCTCAACCCAGGAACCAGCCTCATGAACCTTTTCTGAATTAATTCCATTGCAAGTACATCCCTCCTTAAGTAAGGTAACCAAAACTGTACACCTGTTCCCATTATATTCTTATTATCAACACTTGCAAGACTTATAGCTGTGGTAAGATTTGATTAAAAGAGCATGGCATCCCAAATAAGCTGGAAGTGACACACAGATAGGTTAAAATAACGTCATCTCTAAGAGAAAATCTGAGAGACAGGCATTCCTTTAAGTGGACAGAGGGTAAAATTCAAATAATTCTGTACCAATATCTTCATTACTTTTACCTGAATACCTTCAGCTGAAAATGCTTTGTTAATTTTTTTGAAACAAATGGCTGCAGTTTTAAAAAGGACTGCAGTTACTCCTGGAATCTTAGGTGACATTACTTCCTGGTTTAAAAACAGACTGATGACCATTTTTAATAGATTTGTTATGCCCTGTTAAAATAGCGCCAGAATTCTCTTCTGAACAAATGATTTCATGAGGAAGAAACGTAACAGCTAACCACAACATTCTAGTAATAATAACCCTTTCTTAAACTGCTAATTAGCCACTTACCTAGCATTAATTATTGAAAGTTTGTGAATGAAACTGTGAAGAGTACCATACCTTCCTGAAATGGCTGACAGTCTAGGTGGTAAAGCCAATTCACAGGCTGCTGTAGTAGATTGAATAATGAAGGAAATGACTGAAGCTTTTAGATGCAAGAGGATAGCCTCCTCTCCATGCTAGAACATGTTAGAGAGGCTGTGTAAAGATATAAAACAGAACAAGTGAACTTAGTATCCACCATACAGAGGACTCAAAGGCAGGAAGAGGTTGTGCAACTTGAAAAAGAGCAATTCTGCATCACAGTTCAAGGAGCTGCTCCTGCAGGTTTCTTCTTCCATCGAGTTGAATCAAGTGTCAACTGATCAGTCACTGAGGCCATGAGAGTTACATGGCAGTTAATCAGAAACCATGTTCAGGCATGTTAGATATAAGGGACACTATGATGTTAGCAGGGAAGAAGCATGTTTTTGACATTTTGCAGAGAATTGTAAAGTTTGTAATGACTTTTCATAACTGGTTGTATGGAGTATTGTTCATTTACCGGTCTGATGTTCCATAAATCTGTCTAGCAGTTTATTGCAATAGCCAGTCTGAAATTGTCCTTATGTCTACTGAAATTAAGTAGGTCACATGGCAGCCTATGGTATATCCAGTAACGGATCTCTGTTCAACCCATTGGCTTGTTCAATTTGTAATAAGAACCACCTACTTTTTATACAGCACCTTCTATATTCTTAGGATCTTTATTTCAGTCAATAAATTGCTTTTCGAGTGCAATTATTGTTGCTTTGTAGGCAAACGTGGAAGTTAATTTGCATACAGAATATACCCAGAAATCAGAGTGTGATAAATGACCAGTTAATCTGTTTTTGGTGGTGTTGTTATACGAAGAATGCTGAACAGGAAAACACTACCTTCTTAGAAAATTGAAGAGACAGATGGAACCTACTGAAGGCTACAAAGACTTCTTTAAGAGACACCGCTCTGTAACCAACACCCTCCCAACAGTTTCTCATCCGAAAAATGGCACCTACAACAATAGTGCATGACCACAGTACTGCACTGAAATATCAGCCCAGACTTAATTGCTCAAGTCCTCTAGTGTGACTTGAACCTATATTTGCCTAGGTACCGGCAGGTAAAAGTACAATCTGGCTCAGCTGGAGAGTTGAAGTCTGCTGAAAGAATTGACCAATGATGCTAAACCCAAGAAAATTATCTATTCTAAAACTCCAAATTATATGCACTGAGCACTTCCATCTGTTATGTTGTTTTGTGCAAATAAGTAAATCTCACTGTCAGTAATCCAGTTTCTTAAAATGAATTCAAAAATGGCTCACATTAATTTTAGTATTTTTTACATTTAGACTTTGGAATATTTTTGTTTGAATGATGAGTGATGTTGACAATATTGGGAAATTGAGTTGATTGAGTTAATGAAAACAAAAGGAGAGCTTGAATAGTTTCAGAGAGGGTATGGTTATTAACCCAGACTATGCAAGTGATTACATCATTTCCATTGATTTGTTTAATTCACCTTGATTGAACTGTTAGGTCAGTAATTCAAAGTCAGCTCCCCTAAACTGTTTCACCCAATTTTTTTCCTTTAAATTCCACAGGATAAGAACAAAACCACTGAGGTGAATCAGAATTTGTTTTGTAACAGTTCAATTTTAAAAGTGGTTACTAAACCTCTTCAATTTTTTTATTTTTTATTTTCATGAACTGAACTTGATTCTAAATAAAGCCCTTCAAATTTTTGTTTCTTTTGGTCAGTTATCCTTATCATAAAGGTGAAGTAACATTTAATTTGAGATTTAAATATATGCTTTTATCAAAATTAATTTTCAACTCAACTCATCCTAAAAACATCAGTCTTGCCGCTTCCAACACAACGAATGGAGAGACAATACATATGTAAAAAAACTATAAAATATGATGAAGTTTTTGTTCTATCCCTGACAAGTGAGTGCTGTAATAAATAACACCAAAGCCAGCTTCATAATTAGTGATTTTTTACACCAGCACAATGTACCTTAATAATGAACTTTAGAAGACCCAATTAGCAGAAATGAAAGAACCTTTTAAAGGAGCCATTTTGCCCAAGTCAAAATTAGTTTTCTATCTGCACTTTCCATCTGCTAATCCCTTCTTATGTAGATAAACTGCTTTGCATTTCATTAAAAATTATATTGATTTTTTTTAACCAATTCTCATTCCTTTAACACAGTGACCGTGAAGTGAATTACTGTTTAATTACAGAATCTGTCTCTCTTTTCATTTTCACTCAGCAATCTCATATTCGGATTAGTTAATGAGACATTTTTGATTACATTTTTCACATACTAAAAAGACAGCAAATAGTCTTTAAAATGTGCAGTGCTTAACCCTTTAAGTCAAACCAAAATCAAAGATAATAAATATTTCTGAAGTGTTAAGTCATTCTGGTGAAAGTTCGACTGTAATATTCAGATTGCAAATGCTCTTGGTTCTCAAGAGAATTGCTAAATGGAGATGCTAAAAATAGGACCATCATAAAAAGGCCTAACTTTCAGATCACATAACTGACGTTTGTAATCTCCTTGTTCTGGCTGCCCTTCCCATCGCAGGATAGCTGACAAATATATTCACTTCTGTTGTGTTATAGATGACAAGAGAGCAGGCAATAGCTGAGGCTGAACTCACTTACCATTAACCTTTTCAGGACTCAGTGTAAAAACAAGCAGTAACAATGCAAAGTGAGCACTGAGTGTAAAGCTTTAATGCAGCCACCGTCTGCTTGGCAGGAGCTGATAGAAAGCATTGAATGGACCTCGGGCTTGACCTATCATAAAAACATTAGGCCAGATTTTGCACTGAATGATGGGCTCATTAAAGTTGCACCCCCCCCCATCAAATTGCTTCATGGTTTCTATGGCAAGCTGTTGTCAAATATCTAAACAGATGCTCATGGGGCACCTGGGGCCTCTGTGAATGGGGCAAGCGACCATGTATCTCCATAACCAGATTGAAAAATTGTTAATAGCCAGAATCTTCGGGTCGGCAAGCAGGGGCGGGGTCCGCTCGCCAACATGTAAAATGACACGCGGTGACATCGGGCGTGCATCCTGACCTTACCGCACGTCAGTCAGGTCTTGAGTTTGGCGGGCGCGCGCCGGAGTCAGCTGCGCGCTCGCCGAGCTGTCAAAGGCCTATTAAAGCCATTTAAATATCAATTAAACTAATAAACTGAGCTGCCTGTCCAACCTTAACATTGGCAGGCAGGTGAAGCGCCCAGGCGGCCTTCGTATTTATCATGAAACCTCATCCACATGAGCGGGAACATGTCTTAAAATTTTTTTTTTCTTTATTAAAATTTTCAAAAACCAAATTAATCTCCCTGAGGCAGTTCTGTGTTTTAGGGAGATTTCTGCGCTCTTTCACGCACATGTGCGAAAGAGCGCAGGCCCCCGACTCAGCCTACTCCCCCCGCCTGCACAGAGAGCGCACAGCGTTTTAATTGGCTTTAATTGGCCCGCCCACATTAAATGGCGGCGCAGGGCTGATTGCGGGCAGCGATCAGCTACACTCCCGCCCCCGTCCAACCCCCCCGATAGGGAGAAAATTATCCCCAATGAGTTGCTCAGAGTTAGAATCAGGAAGTTTAAGTTCTGTTTAACTGAATTTAATGCCAATTAGGTGCAGAAAACAAAATAAAAAGAGGGGAAAAAAATTTGATTGAGAGAGAGAGAATACAGAAAGAGAAGTTTTAAAAAAAAGCAATTTAGGTGCTAAAAAAATCCAGCAATAATTAAAGCTGAAGGAATGAGAGTCCACACTTCTAAAAGTGCATTTTCAGTACCAGAGAAGTTGTTGTTCAGTAATTAAGACTATTATACCATTACTTAGACTGAAAAAGATAAATCCTAATATTTCTTGACAAGCTTAGTCTGCATCAAGTACAGAAACATCACACCATTAGAAACACTTGAATGAAGAGTTAAATGACACAATGCTGTATCCGAAAGAGTTTGGAGGAACAATGCATATCAAACAGCAACTTCTGAACTGCCACATTTAATTGCACATGTGTTGTCTCAGGAAGGTCTTGCACATAATTAGTGATGAGCGCTATTTGCCTTCCTATTATTTTTGACATAGAACACAAGAAATAGGAGCAGGAATCTCTTGATTCCCGAGACACCAAAAACGACCTATTCGATCCTGCAAAATATCCAATGATGGAACATTCACAACCCTTTAAAGCAGATAATTCAAAGGTTCACACCACTTGAGTGAAGAAATTTCTCTTCATCTCAGTCCTAAATGATTAATACCTTATCCTAAGGCTATGCCCCATGTTCTAGATTCCCCAGCCAAGGGAAACAAACCTTTCAGTGACTATCCTGTCAAGCTCCTTCAATCAGGTCACCTCTCATCATTCTAAAAGTCCAGAGACTGTGAACTTATTTTACTCAGCTTCTAATCATAGGGCAACCCTTTCATCCGAGGATAAAAAGGAACTCATTTCTCGTTATCTTGACTCCCTTCTCTCTCCCTTTGTCCAGTCCCTTCCCACCTACATCCGTGATTCCTCTGACACCTTACGTCACATCAACAATTTCCAGTTCCCTGGCCCCAACCGCTTCCTCTTCACCATGGATGTCCAATCCCTCGACACCTCCATCCCCCACCAGGATGGTCTGAGTGCCCTTAGCTTCTTCCTTGAACAGAGGCCCCAACAATCCCCATCTACCACTACTCTCCTCCGTCTGACTGAACTTGTTCTCACACTGAACAATTTCTCCTTTAACTCCTCTCACTTCCTCCAAATAAAAGGTGTGGCTATGGGTACCCGCATGGGCCCCAGCTATGCCTGTCTCTTTATGGGGTATGTGGAACATTCCTTGTTCCAGTCCTACTCCGGCCCCCTCCCACAACTCTTTCTCCGGTACATCGATGATTACTTCGGTGCTGCTTCATGCTCTCGTCAGGACCTGGAAAAATTTATTAATTTTGCTTCCAATCTCCACCCCTCCATCATTTTCACATGGTCCATCTCTGACACTTCTCTTCCCTTCCTTGACCTCTCTGTCTCAATTTCTGATGATAGACTGTCCACCAATATCCATTACAAGCCTACCGACTCCCACAGCTACCTCGACTACAGCTCCTCACACCCCGCTTCCTGTAAGGACTCCATCCCATTCTCTCAGTTCCTTCGTCTCCGTCGCATCTGTTCTGATGACGCTACCTTCAAAAACAGTTCCTCTGACATGTCCTCCTTCTTCCTTAACCGAGGTTTTCCACCCACGGTCATTGACAGGGCCCTCAACTGTGTCCGGCCCATCTCCCGCGCATCCACCCTCACGCCTTCTCCTCCTTCCCAGAAACATGATAGGGTCCCCCTTGTCCTCACTTATCACCCCACCAGCCTCCGCATTCAAAGGATCATCCTCCGCCATTTCCGCCAACTCCAGCATGATGCCACCACCAAACACATCTTCCCTTCACTCCCCCTGGCGGCATTCCATAGGGATCGTTCCCTCTGGGACACCCTGGTCCACTCCTCCATCACCCCCTACTCCTCACTCCCCACCTATGGCACCTCCCCATGCCCACGTAGAAGATGCACCACCTGCCCCTTCACTTCCTCTCTCCTCACCGGCCAAGGGCCCAAACACTCCTTTCAAGTGAAGCAGCATTTCATTTGCATTTCCCCTAACTTAGTCTACTGCATTCGTTGCTCCTAATGAGGTCTCCTCTACATTGGAGAGACCAAACGCAAACTGGGCGACCGCTTTGCAGAATACCTGCGGTCTGTCCGCAAGAAAGACCCAAACCTCCCTCTCGCTTGCCATTTTAACACTCCACCCTGCTCTCTTGCCCACATGTCTGTCCTTGGCTTGCTGCATTGTTCCAGTGAAGCCCAACGCAAACTGGAGGAACAGCACCTCATCTTCCGATTAGGCACTTTACAGCCTTCCGGGCTGAATATTAAATTCAACAACTTTAAATCTTAAACTCCCCCTCCCCCCATCCCCATCCCGTTTCCTCCCCCTCCCTTTTGTTTTTTTTTGTGTTTTCAATAATTTATATAGATTTTTCTTTTCCCACCTATTTCCATTATTTTTAAATCTACAACTAATACCTTGTCAATCTTTCCACCCCACCCCCACTAGAGCTGTACCTTGAGTGTCCTGCCATCCATTCTTAATTAGCACTTTTCTTAGATAATATCACCACCTTCAACACCTCTTTGATCCTTTTGTCTGTGACATCTTTTGATTATTTGCTCCTATCACTGCTTGCTTGTTCCTACAACCACCCCACCCTCAACTTCTCTCCCCCCGCCCCCTACCTTAAACCAGCTTATATTCCACCCCTCTCCTAACTATACTTCAGTTCTGTTGAAGGGTCGTGTGGACCCGAAACGTCGACTCTTTTCTTCTCCACCGATGCTGCCAGACCTGCTAAGTTTTTCCAGGTAATTCGATTTTTGTTTTGTTCTTTCATCCAAGGAACTAATCTAGTGAAGCTGAGCTGAACTGCTTCCAAGGCAAGTAATGTACATTCCTCCTTAGATATGGTGACCAAAACTGTGCACAGAACTCCAGGTGTGCTCTCACCAAAACCCTATCCAATCATAGCAAGACTTCCTTGTGCTTGTACTCCAGTCCCCTGCAGTAAAAGCCAATATGCCATTTGCCTTTCTAATTGCTTGTTGTACCTTGGATAGATCCTTCCAAGTCTCTCTGAACATCAACATCCAGACCATTACCTGAAAAACCTGTATTTATTGCATACCTTTAACAAAGAAAAACATCCCAAGGCTCTTTGCGGAGATGTAATCAGACAAAAATATGAGCTGAGCCATAGGAGGTATTAGAAAGAATGACTAAAGCTCAGTCAAAGAGGTGGCTTTAAGGGAGAGTATTCAACAAGGAGTTAGGAGAATATGGAAAGTGGAAAAGGTTCGTGAGGATTTAAAAAAAAAATTCTTTCATGGGGTGTGGGCATCGTTAGCAAGGCCAAAATTTGTGTCCATCGTTATTGCCCTTGAGAAGCTGATGATGAACCACTACAGACCATGTAATGTAGGTACTCCCACAGTGCAGTTAAAAAGGGAGTTCCAGGATTTTGACCCAGCGACAGTGAAGGGACAATGATATATTTCCAAGGCAGGATGATGTGCTTGGAGGGGAACTTGCAGGTGTTGGTGTTCCCATGCATCTGCTGCCCTTGTCCTTCTAAGTGGTAGCGGTTGCGGATTAGAAGGTGCTGTCAAAAGGAGCTTGATGAGTTGCAACAGTGCATTTCACACTGCTGCCTCTGTCTGTCAGTGATGGAGGGAGTGAATGTTTAGATTGGTGCTTGGGCTGCTTTGTCCTGAATGGTATCAAGCTTCTTGATGGTTGTTGGAGCTGCACTCATACAGACAAGTGGAGAATATTCCATCACACTGCCTACTTTATAGAATGGTGGACAGGCTTTGGGAGGTGAGGAGGTTAGTTACTTGCCTCAGAGTTCCCAGCCTTTGACCTGCTTGTGTAACTGTAGTATTTATATGGCTGGTTCAGTTAATTTTCTGGAGAATAGCAACCTCCAGGCTGTTGATAGTGGGTGATTTGGCAATGGTAATGCCATTGAATGTCAAAAGGGGATGGTTAGATTCTTGCTTGTTGGGGATGATCATTACCTGGCACATGTGTGGCACGAATGTCACTTGTCACTTATCAGCCCAAGCCTACATATTGTTCTGTCCTTGCTTCATATGGATGTGAACTGCTTCAGTATCTGGAGGCATCACAAATGTTATTGAACATTGTGCAATCTTCAGTGAACATTCCCACTTCTGACACTATGATGAACAGATCGTCATTGATGAAGCAGCTGAAGATGGTTAGGTCTAGGACATTACCCTGAGGAATGTCCACAGCGATGTCCTGGGACTCAGGTGATTTGCCTCCAACAACCACAACCATCTTCCATTGTGCTAGGTATGACTCCAACCACTGGAGAGTTTCCCCCCTGACTCCTATTGACTTCATTTTTGCCAGTGCTCTTTGATGCTACATTTGTCAAATGTTGTCTTGATGTCAAGGACTGTCACTCTCACCTCACCTATGGAATTCAACTCTTTTGTCCATGTTTAGACCAAGGCTGTAAAGAAATCAGGAGCTGAGTGGTCCTGGTGGAGCCCAAACTGAGTATCATTAAGCAGGTTATGACTGTGTAAGTGCCACCTGTTAGCACTGTTAATAACACCTTCCATCACTTTACTAATGATCGAGCGTAGATTGATGGAACTGTAATTGGCCAGATTGTATTTGTCTGCTTTTTGTGTACAGGACATACATGGATAATTTTCCACATTGCCAGTTAGGTGCCAGTGTTGTAGTTGTACTGGAACAACTTGGCTAGGGTCAAGGCTACTTCTGGAGCACAAGTCTTCAGTACTATTACTGGGATGTTGTCAGGGCCTATAACCTTTGAAGTATTCTGTGCCTTTAGCTGTTCCTTGATATCACATGGAGTGAATTGAATTGGCTGAAGACTGGCATCTGTGACCTCAGGAGGAGGCCAAGACGGATCATCCACTTGGCATTTCTGGTTGATGATGGTTGCAAATGCTTTAGCTTTGTTTTTTGCACTGATGTGCTGGGCTCCCCCATCATTGAGGAAGGGGATATTGGTGGAGCATCCCTCATCTGGTTAGTTGTTTAACTGTCCACCACCATTCACAACTGAATGTCGAAGTACTGCGATGATTTAATCTGATCCATTGGCTGTGGAATCGCTTAGCTCTGTGAGCATGCTGCTTCTGCTGTTTGGCATGCAAGTAGTCCTGTGTTGTAGCTTCACCAGGTTGACACCTCATTTTTAGAAATGCCTGGTGCTGCTCCTGGCATGCCCTCCTGCACACTTCATTGAGCCAGGGCTGATCCCTTGATGTAGTGGTAATGGTAGAGTAGGGGTACTTAGGGCCATGAGGTAATGGATTGTGGTTGAATACAATTCTGCTGCTGATGATGGCCCACAGTGCTTCATGAATACCCAATTTCAGGATAGAGCTTAAATAGCTGAAGCCAAAGCTACCAATGACGTGGGAAAAGGACTGGGAGATGCACAAAAGGCAAGAGTTGGACCAAAAGTGAGTTCTGGAGCATAATAGGTACAAGGGCTGAAAGGGAAGCTTGTAGAGCTGGATATGGAGGCTCAAGGCAATGGAGAGATTTAACAAAGGACAATGGTAATTTTAAATTTGGGAGCCCTGGAGGCAAAGCATACCAGTGCAAACAGGAGTAGAATGGTGCAAGATCGGGTACAAGCAGCAGATTTTTGGATGAGCTGAAATTATAGCAAGTAGAAGATGGAAGGATGACCAGGAAAGAAGTAAAGCAGTTGAGTCTGGCGGGGAGAATAGCATAGATAAGAGTTTCAGCAACAAGAGGCAGGAATAGAATGAGGTGATGTTACGCAAGTGGAGCCACGTGGCCTTTGTTTGATCATTAAAAGTTCAAGGTTGAATTCGTACTCCAAAGATGTAAAAGCTCTGATTCAACCTGAGACAGTAGCCAGGGAAGGGTACCAAATTGGTGCAAAAGCCACAGAGCTTTAGCCCAACTGGTTTATGCCAGCATTTATGCTCCACAAATTTTCCGACCCCTCTTCACCTAACTGCATCAGCGTATTTTTCTATAACTATCCCTCTCATGTTCTTATCTAGGTTCCTCTTAAATGCAATTATGTTGTTTGCTTCTACTATTCCTTCTCGTAGCATGTTCCACATTCTTCCTGAATTACTGATTGGATTTATTTGTGACTACCTTACATTTAGCACCTGGCAGTTGGCCTCCTCCACAACTGGAAACATTTTCTATGGCCTGAATCTTGCGTTCCGAGGTCCCAGCCAGAACACACATAAAATAGCGTCGGGCATGCTTCCCAGTGTCATCGTGCACTATTGAGGTCAGCGGGCACACGCGGGAGTCGCTGCAGCACCCCCCCTGACAATTAAAGGGCCAGTTAAGCTCATTAAAAAGGCTACTGACCACGATTTTACATTGCCCGTGCTATTTTTAGCTCATCGCACATGTCAGGGGCCGATCGCGGTCGGGGGCCTGTTTCCCATCTGCTCCCAGGCCCGCCGATTGCATGTGCTGAGCGTGTGCAAAATTCAGGCTTGTGTTTACCTTAAAATCAGGGCCCCTCAGTTTTCCTTTTTCTAAAGCAAAGAGTTCTGACTCATTCAACTCTTTAGCCTTTCCTAAGGAGTAGTTCTTAGTTCTAATATCATCCTTATGAATTCCTTTTACACCTTTTCCACTGCCTATGTGTGTGTTTCTATAATATAGCGACCAGAACTGTGCACAGTACTCCAAGGGGAGAATTTTCCCCATGTTGGGCAAGGCAGGGGGGGAGCAGGCACGGACGAGCGTGGACCTGATCGCCGCCCGCAATCGGGTCCGCACCACCATTTTACATGGGCGGACCAATTAAGGCCCGCCCAGTGTAATGCGCGAGTCCCAAGGACAGCGGGAGTAGGCAGGCGGCGGCAGGAGTCCAATGACCACTGGGTCCAATGGCAACCCGGCGGGCTGTTTAAATGAAGCGCTGGAAAGGGAAGAAGAAGGGCTCACCAGAGGGTTTCCGGAGGGCAGGCCAGGCTGGAGGGCATGCCAGCGGGGCAGTGTGCCCCTTGCTTTTCAGATGAGGGCCTAGCTGTCCTCCTAGAGGAGGTGGCAGCAGAGCTGGAGGTCCTGCTTCCGAGGGATGGGAAGCAGAGGCTCCCCCCCCCACCTGACCAAATGTGCCTGGGAGGAGGTGGTCGAGACAGTGAGCTCCCATGACATGATGTGACACACATGGGTCCAGTGCCGCAAGAGATTCAACAACCTCCTGCACTCGGGAAGGGAGAGTACCATGTTGCCAAAGGTCACTTAATGCAGCCATCAGCCTTTCCCCCAAGACCCTCCCCACCCCCCCTTCAACTCTGAGTGCAGTTCCAGCATTGAATCCTTCATGGCATGTTTCCCTCACTAGGTGGGCCAGCAAATATTGCCCATGCCTAGTTCACCCTGAGAGGGTGGTGCTGAGATGGGTTCTGCACTCACAGCATGTGTGACACTGACACCCAGAGTATAGATTCGGGGGCAAACTCAAGGATCTGCACCTAGGCATAGTGCTGGAACTGCGAAGCATGTCAAAGTCAGGGTGCTAACATGCTGGGAGGGGAGCTTCCATGTGGCGTCACACCAATCCATCTGCTGGCCTTTGTGTCCCACGTGCTTGTGCCTCCTTGCTTTGCTTAGACCGTGTGGTGCCAAATGTGATGGAGGCAGCATTTGGGCAAGGCAGGGGGAGGCGGAGGTCAGCCCTGGCTTCTTGGTGTGAGTGTGCGGCAGCTGTGGGGTGACAATGCACTGGAGCCCTGCAATGTCCCACTCTGGCTGGGGTGGCAGGGATGCGATGGGAATCCAGGTACAGGCAGGGCTAATCAATGCTCCTCCCTCCTTTTCAGAAGACCGCACACAATGCCGCCGAGCGGATGCGGACTGGCGGAGGCCAGGCCCAGTTGGCCATCGTGACTCGATTCGAGCATGAGGCCATGGATCTGGAGAGGCGCCATGCGCCCAGGTCCACCAGTGCCGGTGAGGCTGGGGTGCCATGGGGAGGTATGTTTGCCGAGCACTGAGGTCACCATGTGTGTCCCAGCAGCCATGGCACTGCTAAATGCTCAGTGATTGAAGCTTGCAACATGGGTTAACCATTGATTATGAAGGATAAGTGCATAATGATCCGGGGAACAGACATGCACATTGACATTGTCTGCACTTTAACTAATGAAATGTTCTTCCTTTCAGCAACACCGGAGCAGGGCCGGGAGGAGGAGGAGGCAGAGGGGCCACCTCTCACACTTGAGGGCCCTGAATAATTTTGACTCACCAGCGTCACACCATCTCTGCCAGGCAGGCACCCGCGTAGATACTAGCACCTTGGTGGGAATTAGATCATCGGCTAGTGTACCAGGGCACAGCAGTGAGGGCACTTCACACTCGCTTGACGTGCAGGAGGAGACGGAGAGTGCCCATGGCGCCAGTAGTCAAAGGACTGCAGGGGACCAGGAACATGCTCCTGGCTGATGATGTGCCTCTGGAGTCGTCCGTGAGGCAGCAAGTGCTGGAAGTGCAGCAGGGTATGCGGGAGGTTCTGGCGGAGATACATGAGGCAATGCGTGGCATGGTCCACGTGCTGGAGGAGTCCACACGGTGCATCACCGATGCAATGAACCTCATGGCCGAGCGTCATGCTTCCTCCATAGAGAGAGTGGTGACTCTCGTGGAGAGTCAGGGAGAACAATCAGGGTCTCCTGGGGTTGCACTCGGTCCCACAAGCCCTCACACTGGCACTGACCTCAGCTGGTCAGTGACTGTGGGAGATGGTTTGGGCACCAAGTATCCCAGCTCGTTGCCCATCCATCTACGGTGAGCAGGGAGGTCCGAAGCAACCTCACGTCAGTGCAGCAGCTGCCTGTTGTCTCTGTGGGCTCCTCTCAGGGCGCTCCAGATGAGGGCAGAAGCTCCTCCACCCCTCTGCCAGTGACCGTGGCATCTGATGAGGCTGCGGCGACTGGGGAGATGCCAACTGTGGAACTGGCCACTCCCTCCCAGGCAGGGCCATTAAAGGATCCACGGGCCAGAGGACACCCACCAAGGTCATTGAGGCCAACAGGACTGCACAGTGAGCAGGCTGTCTCAGATGCCAATGCCAGCGAGGGGGGAGCACCTAGATGTAGCACCCGAAAGTGTAAACTTAAAGCACCTTAGGCACACCACGGGTTTCTCACTGGTGTTTTTATGTTTCCCCGTTATTAGTTCATGACCACTTGGTGTGATGTGCAATAACTTCGTAATTATTTTTTTCTGAACTTCATTTTGTTAAATCGTTAAATTTTGATATGTGAGCATGGCTCAGGGTGACTCTTTTCTTCTGCAGGTGGACAGTCACCCATGATGTTATGAGTGAGTTGTGTGACACTGACCTTTATTGACAAGGCCCTTAGTTAATGTTCCTATCCAGGCAGATTTTGCACTCAGGTATCGAGTATGGAGCCTGCAGCCCTGGCTCGTGTTGGAGGTCCATTTGTGGTGTGCTAACTGAAGGGTCATTGGATTAAAGCCTCCCCAGTGTCCCTGCCTCGCTGGAGTATGCCCGGGTCAGCGTCTACCCCCTCAGCGTTCTCCTGTGCAAACTCATCCTCGGGCTCACTGCTGGACTCATCATGTGCAGCCGCAACAACTGCGTCTACATCTTCTTTGTTCACTTAGCCGCCCTTTTCCATCGCAAGATTGTGGAGAGTGCAGTGTGCAACCACTATCAACGACACACAATCTGGGGATATTTGAGCGCGCCCCCTGAACAGTCCAGGCATTGGAAGCGCATCTTGAGAACGCCGATGGTTCTCTCTACCATAGCCCTTGCTGAGGCGTGGCTCCTATTGTACCGCTGCTCAACCTCTGTTCTTGGATGGCAGAGAGGCGTCAGGAGCCACCTTTTGAGGTGATAGCCCTTGTCACCCAGCAGCCATCCATCCAGCCGGGCTGGAGCACTGAAGAGCCTGGGCACCTGGGAGTGTCTGAGGATGTTTGCATCACGAGAACTGCCTGGGTACCTTGCACAGACTTGCAGAATCTGCATCTTGTGATCACACACTATCTTCACGTTCAAGGAATGGAATCCCTTCCTGTTAAAGAAGACACGCGGCTCACCCGCTGGCACCTTGGTGGCCACATGTGTGCAGTCAATTGCACCCTGGATGCAGTGGAAGTCAATCGCTGCAAACCCTCTGGCTTACTCTGTCTGGCTGGCCTCATCCCAGCAGTAGTGGATGAAAGTCAATGCATGCCTGAACAGAGCGTCTGTCACCTGCTTGACACTAGTGTGGACAACTGACTGGGGAGACTCTGCAAAGATCACCCACCGACCCCTGAAAAGAGCCTGAGGCATATAAGTTGAGGACAGCTGTGACCTTCAGTACCACTGGCATGGGGTGCCCACCTACACAGTTGGCGCAGATCTCAAGGCCTATCATCTGACAGATGGAGGTGACTGTCTCCCTTGAGAGACAGAGCCTCTTTCAGCACTGCACCTCAGACATATTGAGGTAGCTGCTTCACCACCTGTAAACCCTGGCAGCAGGATAGTGTCGTTTTCTGCGGCCCCTTCCGCCTTGGACTTCCTGTTGGCCCTGCACCCCTTGTGCCCGCGCCTCTCCTCCCAAAGATGGCTCACCTGGAGGCTGAATGTGGACTCCTGGCCTCCTCCCCCTTCCGGCCCTCCCTTCCTCCTCAGAGGAAGTGCCTCCAGTGGATAGCACAACTCCCATTTCCAGACTAAGGGAAGGCTTCCTGAAACCTGCAGGCCCTAGAAATGATCTTTACTGTAGAGTCCTGACCTGAAGGCTGTTACTCATGTCCAAACAGCTGTGAAAATTTATGAAGTGTTGCTGCTCAGACAGGCAAGTATCAGTAACTTTCACAATTAAATGTATGACAGATACCACTCGCGATCCCACTCACCCCTCTTACCCTGCCCTTGGATGAGGTTCATACAAATGTGTCCTACCTGCCTGCCCGTTGCGCCCATGCGATGTCCTGAAGGTTGCACGGGCCACAAAAAATAGCAGACAATTGCTGCCTCAAGGGCCTTAAGTGGGTGATTAATTAATGGTGGATGTGCATCGGAGAACATTGTGTGCCCACCCACCTAAATATCGTGATGGCGTGCGGTGACGTTGGGACGCTCGCCCGATGTCACTACGTGTCAATTTACCTGTCGGCGTGTGGGGCCCACCCCCACACGCCAAGAAAAATCTGGCCCAAGTGTAAAGATCAATTTAAAAATCTGTCTATCTCAACGTTAAATCCACAATCATCTGGGGTGGAGAATTCCAAAGATTCGCACCCCTTTGAGTGAAGAAATTTCTCATCTCACTCCTAAATGATCGTCCCCTTATCCTGAGGTTGTGGCCTGGGGTTTTAGATTCCCTAGCCAGCAGAAACAGCCTCTGTGTCTACCCTAAACCCGCTTAGAATCTTGTATGTTTCAATGAGATCACCTCTCATTCTTCTAAACTCCAGAGAATATAGGCCCAATTTACTCAGCCTCTCATCCTAGGAAACAATCTCGTGAACATTCACTATATTGCTTCCAATATAAGTATATACTTCCTTAAATATGGAGACAAAAACTGCACACAGTATTCCAAGTGTACAAGTGTGCAAGTGAAGCCCTTTACAATTCTAGCAAGACTTCTTTATTATTGTATTCCAATCCCTTGCAATAAAGGCGAACATGCAATGTACAAGACATGATAAGTTATGCATGTAAGACTCTTCTCATAACCTAAAGCTTCAATTTCATTTTTAGGCTCTCTTGAAACATATCAATGTCGTTTTGAAGGTAAAAAGTCCAATATTCCAAATGCAGTCTCTATTGCTTACAGTAACTTGTTTTGGCTTAGAATCTACCTTAAGGCAGATTACATTATTTGATTAGTTTTGTTGATGGGAGTTTCACATTGATTGAACATTTTCAATGAATTAATAATCTATTTCCACATCTTTCTTCTTCTCCACTTTACAAATGGATAACTTTTAATCAAAAGCATATTTACTGTCTCCTGTGTCAGTATGTATTACTGTGTATGGATAAATTAAATACATCATTACTCCATAGTTTTGGATGGTTTGTATCTTTTCAACTGCTGTCCCTTTTTTGCCAGGTCAAATGCACCCACAACACAATATTTATGACAATATAATGATGCTATGCAGATATCTAAGTAAAGTTTCAAGTGTCTAATTATAAGGATGGAATTTATTCTACATCATTAATACCCTCTTGTACTTTGATAAACAAAAGAAAACAATGTTTTAATACACTAAACACAGCACCGTGAAAGAATCTGTCATTCTTACAGGGGAATTTCTGGGTTTTAAATTAATGTAAAAATCAAAGCAGAGTGTCCAGATGACACGTTAAAATCAGATTCTTAATATTGTTGAATGCAGTAGAACAAATTGTCCATTGGATAAAGTACTCTGGTGCATGTGAACACTTACAATGTTGGTCAATTTAATGGTCAGTTACCTTTTAAGGGAAAAGCCCCATGATCAATTGCTGGATTAAAAAGATAGTTAAATTATCATACACCACTACGTTATGACATTTGAATTTGGCAAGAGCTTTTAAACTTACCTGTCAGAAGATTCCCGACTCCACAACAGGCTTCCCCAAGGTTCACAAACTGACTGACCCGGCACGTTTCACACAGGCTTCCGGAGCCCACCTGCCTCACTGAAGATCCCAATCTCTGGGAAATTCACAATTCAGGCAGACATTTAAAAGATTGAACCTGACATCACTTTCTGTGGGCATCAGGTCGCCAGATGTAACGATTCCTGATCCAAAAAAAAGGCGGCTGGCAGGAATTGGGTGGGAAATTATGAAATAAAAACAAAAAGCTAAAAGCTTTTCTTATTTGAATGTAATTTGAATGTAATGTAATGTAATTTTTGAATGTAATTATGAATGTAATTTTTGGCTGTCCGACACTAGTTTGCCCAGCATCAGGGTGGTATAATCTGACCTCTGATCTCAATTAGGTCATAATAACCACAACAACTTGTACTTATATAGTGCCTTTAACCTGACAAAGTCTTCCAAGGCATTATAAAGTAAAGTCTGACTCTGAGCCACACAAAGAGATGTTAGGGCAAATGACAAAGTTTGGTCAAAGAGGTAGGCGTTAAGCAGTGTCTTAAAGGAGAAAAGTGAGGTAGAGAGGTGGAGATGTTTAGAAAGAGAGAGGGAGAGAGATGTAGTTCTTGTAAGTGAATTAGAACAGACTTTCTTCAAGGGCAGACAGGGATCCGAGGAATTAATCAGAGTTGGTCTTATCTGTGATTGATACTGGAAGAGAGCATGATGAATTAAGGTGGAGGTTCAAATCACTGAGGATGAGAAGTTGCTCAGTGCTGAAGCTTAGGGAGGAAAGCAATGAAGATATCAAAGTAAGAAAATTTTTATTGTACTTGGGTGGGCAGTAAAGAACGAGGAATTTAAATGGGGGAGGGGGGATGGTGATGGAATGATGTGAGATGCTCAAAGGAGGAGTAAGTGTCAAAAGAGTAAAGGAATAGACCAAAGAGCGATTTAGTGTTAGGAGTCACATTGCCACCATAAAGGTCTTGGTGGGGCAAGTGGTGGAAGGTATCGCGAGTCAAGGTGGTTTCATTTAGGAGAAGGTGTCATCATCCCTCAGCCAGGTTACCTTCAAGATATTGATACAATCAACCATCATGAGAGAAACTATGTCTCTCGCTCACCAATTTCCTTACAGGGCAGGGGAAAAATCAGAAAATAACTCAATCGGGTAATTTGGCTTTCTCCTAGTAACTAACTCAGGTGCAAGTGGCAGAGGGTTCAAAAGTGGCTATATTCTCAGTTAAGGAATTGCACATGATGTGGAGAACTTCAGGGAGGGAGACAAATAAACTATCATTATGGTGAGCAGTCTGGGCTTATTTATGCAAATTTGGTCATTTGAACACAAGTCTCTCAGAGGAGCCCTTGGGAAAATGACAGGAAATATAGTGTTACCAAGGCGATGAATGCTCAAGTGTACCACAGGTAGGCTTATGAGAATTGCTGTAATAAATACTGCCACAAGCTGTTTCCTGTGGATGGAAAATATATTTCCCCCCCCCAAGGAATTGATCATTTGGTAGAAATGACATACATTTAATTACTGGGCTCAATTCAACTTCCATAAGCTTTCTGTTACAAATAGCTGCACATATGCAACAATGATCTCATCCGTTTTGAGATGCAAATTTGCTTTGAAATAAACGTTATGAAATAATTATAAACGTGACTATTTTTTCCCCCCTTTCAATTTTCAGTTATTTTACCATATCAAAGCTCTTCCCACATTACACATTCTTCATTTGGCAAGAAGGCCATCATGTCGCTGGCATATCAGTTTCACATCCAGCTGCCTGAAGCTGCACGTGACCATTTGAGGGCAATTTCCCAATCAACTTCAATCCGTCTCTCTAAGAAACCTTGTGATCTTTGTAAGACTCCTGCTGTTCTTTGTATGGATGAATTTAAGAATGGTGGAAGCTCATAAACCCATTTATAAACAATATATTTACACATAATAAACAGAAGAGATCCTCATAAAAGGCAGGACTGAGTACTAAGTATTCCTGGGTACAAAGTGCTCTGGAAAAATAGGGAAAGAAAGAAAGGAGGAAGGGTAGCATTATTGATTATGGAGAACATTACAGTTTTTGGAGAGAGGAGATCCTAGGGGGGCCAAGGGCAGAATCTATTTGCTTAGAGCTAAGAAGCAATAGGGTGACTATTACATTGCTGGGGGTATTCTAACTAGTGGAAAAGATATAGAGGAACAAATTTGCATGGAAATCACAAAGATGCAATAATTATAAATTAGTCATAACAGGGTAATTTAATTATCCTAATATAGACTGGGGTAGCAATAATGTAAAGAGCAGAGAGGGGAAAGAGTTTCTAGGGGGTGTTCAAGAGATTGTTCACAGCAATATATTTCCATTCCAAGAAGGAAGAAGGCATTGCTGGACCAGGTTCTGGGGAATGAGGTGGGTCAAGTGAATCAAGTGTCAGTATGGAAAAATTTAGGGGACAGTGATCATAATATCATAAGATTTAGGTTAGCTATGAAAAAGGGCAAGGAGAAATCCAGAGTAACAACAATTGAGGGAGGGCCAACTTCAATGGAGTGAGAACAGATCTGGCCCAAGTAAATTGGACTCAAAGGTTAGCAGGCAAAATGGTAATGGAATAATGGCAGAAATGTTCAGGTACAGACAAGCTGAATTTCCACGGAGGGAAGCACATTAAACAAATTCAGACCTCCCCAGATGATAAATGAGATAAAGGGTAAGATGAAGCAGAAAAAGGGTGCATATGACAGATGTTAGGTGGATAATGCAAGTGAAAACCACACTGAATATGGAAGGTTCAAAGAGGAAGTGAAAAACTAATGAGAAGCAAAGAGAGTATGAGAAGAGACTGACAGCTAACATATAAGGGAATTCAAAAGTCTTCCATAGGCACATTAATAGTAAAAGAGTGATAAAATAAGGAGTGGGGCTGATTTGGGACTTAAAAAGGTGATTTATGTATGGAGGCAGGGAACATAGATGAGCAATTAAATGAATATTTTGCATCCATCTTTACCAAGGGAAAATATGCTGCCCAAGTCATAATGAAAGAGGAGGTAGTTCAGACACTGGATAGGATAGAAATTGATAAAAGAGGTGGTATTATATAGATTAGCTTCATTTAAAGTTGATAAGTCACCAGGAGTGGAGGAGAAGCATCCAAGGACACTGTTTAGAAATAAGGGTGGAAATTGCAGAGGCACTGGTCGTAATCTTCCAATCCTCTTGAGTTACAGAGCTGGCACCAAAGGGCTGGAGAATTGCAAATGTTACACCATTTTTCAAGAAAGGGTCTGAGTAGCCCATTAACTACAAGCAAGTAGCTTAACTTTAGTGGTAGGAAAGCTTTTATAAATAATAATTCAGGACAAAAATCAGTTATTTGGATAAATGCAGATTAATTAAGGGAAGGTGGAATGGGTTTGTTAAGGATAAATCATGTTTAGCTAATTCGCTTTACAGTTGCTTGGTAGTACGGGACTTGAATAATGCTGAAGAGGGAGATATGTTGCCGAAGAGTTTCATCTTGCGCTTTAACAGGACAAATACAAGAATACCAAATTTCAAATGATCACAACAATTTTATACTTTGAGAAGTTCTGATCAAAGGTCATTGACCTGGAACATTAACTCTGTTTCTCTCCATAGATTTTGCCTGACCTGCTGAGTATTTCTTGCATTTTTTGTTTTTATTTCGGATTTCCAGCATCCGCAGTATTTTTCGTGTCATTGTTCGGACATCTGGTTGTCCTGATATATATTAAAGATCTAGATCTGGGTGTACAGGACACACAAAACTTGCAGATGACACAAAACTTGGAATTATTGTGAACTGTGAGGAGGACAGTGATAAACTTCAAGAGAACGTAGACAAGCTGGTGGAATTGAGAACAAGTGGCAGACAAAATTTATTGCACCTTAGTGTGAGGCGATTAATTTTGGTAGGAACTTATAAAACAGAGGAACTAAAATAAATTAGCATTAGTAAAAAGGTAGGTAATATTTGAGAAGTTAACTGGATTGAAGGTTGATGCATCCCCATACCAGATGGACCAAAACTGGGCAAAGTCAACATGGATTTATGAAAGGGACATCATGTTTGACACGCTTGTTGGAGTTTTTTGATAATATTATTTGTAGCATTGATAAAGGAGAAACAGTGGATGTGCTATATTGGGATTTTCGGAAGGCTTTTGATAAGGTCCAACACAGGAGGTTAGTAAATAAAATTAGTGCACATGGGATGGGGGACTAGTATGGATCGAGAATTGGTTAACAGACAGAAAGCAGAGAGTAGGAATAAACGGATCATTCTCAGAATGTCAGGCTGTTATTAGTGGGGCACCGCAAGGATCAGTGCCAGGTCCACAGCTGTTCACAATCTATATCAATGATTTAGGTGTGGGGACCAATTGTAATATTTCCAAATTTGCTGATGACATCAAACTGGGTGAGAATGCAAGTTGTGAGGAAGATGCAAGGAGACTTCAAGGAGCGCTTGGACAGGTTAAGTGAATGGGCTGGAATATAACAGATGGAAAATAATGTGAATAAGTGTGAAGTTATTCACTTTGGTAGAAAAAACAGAAAGGCAGAATATTTCTTAACTGGTGAGAGGTTGGGAAGTGCAGGCGTCCAAAGGGACCTGGGTATCCTTGTTTATGAATCACTAAAAGTTAGCATGCAGGTGCAGCAAGCAATTAGGAAGGCAAATGGTATGTTGGCCTTCAGCACAAGGGGATTTGAGTACAGGAGTAAAGATGTCTTGCTGCAGGTGTATACAGCCTTGGTGAGACCTCACCAAAATACTTACCATAGAGGGAGTGCAACGGCGATTCACAAGATTAATCTCTGGGATGGCAGGATTGTTTTATGAGGAGAGATTTAGGAGCCTGGGTCTGCACTCCCTAGTGTTTCAAAGAATGAGACTTATAGGGCATGACAGAGTGGATGTAGATATGATGTTTCTCCTGGCTGGTAAGCCTAAAACCAGGGAACATAATCTCAGGATAAGGAGTAGGCCATTTAAGACTGAGATGAGGAGGAATTTCTTCACTCAGAGGATGGCGAATCTTTGGGATTCGCTACCCCAGAGGGCTGTGGAAGCTTAAATATTGAGCATGTTCAAAACATTGCTTGCTGCACCAGCATGCTAACTTTTAGTGATTCATGAACAAGGATACCCAGATCGATAGATTTCTGGAGACTAATGACATCAAGGGATATGAAGATAGCGTGGGAAAGTGGTGCTGAGGTAGATGATCAGCCATTATCTAGATGGTGGAACAGGCTGTACAGGCTGAATGACCTACTCTTGTTCCTTTATTTCTATGTTCCTATGAATGGCCTCCTTCTGTGTGGAACCATTCTATGATTCTATGTTTCACCCTTAGCCGACCATTCATTTCTCAACATTGATTGCTATATTTGGCTATATTAAAACAAGCGTTATATAAAGACCTCACTCCCTATCAAAATTACCCACCATTATAGGATCATCCTGAGGAGCAACAGTAACCCTCAGCTTTCCTCCACTATTAGCCATCCTTTTAAAGCTTTTTTTTTCCCTGCGCCCTCCATCCTTACTTCTAACCAAGTGTTAGGAGCCCATGTACTTTCCTGTCACCAATGCAGAAGCCATCCATTTAGCTGCCTCTGCTGCTTTGCCACCATACACTTGCCCACCAAACCAAACCTTTCCACAGGATTCTTCCTGTATCAGCCTTGAAACACTGTCGCTCTCTCGTATCTCTCCTATCTCCACACAACCCACCCCTCAGCCACCCCCAAGCGGTCTCTGAACTAATCTCATTCATGACATCCTGGCACAATGACCCCACTCTCAAAAGGTTGCTAGCAATACAAAATCCCTTCCTGGTTCTCTTGATGGCTGACAGTGTAAATGGCTCACTTGCCTCAGACATTATTCCCTCCTTTTGAAAACAGCCATCATCACCACCACCCCCTAAAAGAAAACCCACTCAACCCTTCTTTCCTTCAAAACCATGGCCCCATCTCTAACTTTCCTCTTCAGGGACCCTAAAATATAAATATTAAAGACTTGTGTTGTCAGCTCCAAAATCAAGTCTCCAAGAACTCTGTGTTTAATCTCGCCAGCCAGCAATTGGCCCTAGCTAAAGTAATAAAAAAACATTGTCTGAAGCTCTGACCACAATGCATTATCCATCCTCAATTCTCCTTGCACAGTTAGCAATGGAATTCTTCTCAAAGTCCCTTTTTCACTGTCTAATGCAATGGGTCAGCCCTCACTTACCTATCCAATTGTAGCTAAAGCATCCACAACAGCTTTTTCCCTTCCAGCTTCACAGAGTAACTTCTGGAGTCCCACAGACATCTTTCTTTGCCCATCTTCTCTTCCTCATCTACATGCTTCTCCTTGGTAACCTCAAAGGGATTCTCCACTCCATCTGAGCTGTGATGTTGCTTATCTGACATCCACCCATGGATAAACTACATTTTCCTCCAGCTTAACATCTTTTGGAAGACTGAAATTAGCATCTACCCAGTCCCCACCTCAAACTCCGTACCCTTACTTGGCAACAATTCCAACTCACCACCAGTATCCTCCTTGACCTTAATCAATCTCCACATACTTTCCATCACAAACTACCAAATTCACCTACACAGCATCACCCACTTCTACCATCAAAATCCTCATTCATGCTTTGGTCACCTCCAGACCCCATATGCAATGTTCACCTTTAAATGCCACTAGTTAGCTTACAAATAGACCAAGTAATATTGACACTCGGAAAATAAATTTCTATAATTGAACCTAAAACAGGTCTCAGGCTACATATTAGCATAGCCAAGGGCTTAATTGTTTTAGGTTGATGCTTACCTCAACATCACCCACATCAAAATGGCACTGGCTGTGTTCCTGATGCTGTTTGGGCACAGGAGTTTGGCTCCCTAAATTGCAGCTATTTAATACCATTTTCTTTCTGAAAATGGGTATAACAAGGTCCATCTTTGTCCTCAATCTGTCAAGAACTACAATTGTTGCTATTTGAAAATACTGTACTTTAGGCCGGAGTTTTCTGGTCCCGTTAGCCTCGGGCATCATGATGTACGGGGTGGACAATGTGGTAAGAAAGGCCAAAAATCGGCTGTGAAACCAGTTTGCGATCGTCCGTTTCATCCATCAATGGCAGGCCATGTTAATGCCATTTTAATATATTTGCATCTAATGAGAAGCCCTGTTCGCCAGAATCATCTCCGTAGGACATCAAGGATGAGGCACTGTGCATTCACGGGGGCCACAAGCAAGTCACTTTTCCCAGCCGGCTTGCAGTGCAACGCCAGGGCAAAGGCTCCAGTGCGGGTCAGACCCAGGGTGGCGAGGTAGCACAGACAGACTGAAAGACTCAGGCAAATGCTGGGCTGGGGTAGGGGGGTGGATAGTGGTGGTAAGCAACCATACACTTGGAAAAGCTTGTCAAAAGCGAGAATTCTTCCGCAGCTGAGACCACTCAGCTGTAGCTCAAATGATATGCTTGGAGTCAGGCCTCTGAAGCATTTCTGCCCACTCAAGCAACACAAAAGGAGGAAAAGTGCCACCAAATGCTCCAGAACTTTTCACCCCTCGGGCACAGGCTGCAAATTAATGCGCATTTTAGGGGCAGCAGGGCAATTGGCTGACTGGGCAAGCAGTACAATCCCCTTGCAAAAAGGTGGCCATCATGCAGTCACTCACAGCCCCTTGCAATTTCTTTATTAAGGTGTGGACCAGTATCCATTATGATTCAAGCTGAACTGGTCGGTCACATACATCACCACAGTAACATGGAGGGCTTCCATTGCTAGTGGCAATGAAAGTGACCATGACTCTCAATTTTTACACCAGTGGCTCCTTCCAGGGGTCCACGGGTGTCCTGTGCGGGATTTCACAAGCCTCCATGCACAAGTGTATCCAGTAGGTCACAGACATCATCTTTGCAGAGGCACAGGTCTTTGTGCATTTTGCCCTGGATCAGGAAAGCCAGGAAGCAAGAGCGCTGGGATTTGCGCAGATCTCAAGTTTTCCCACAGGTGCAGGGTGCCATTGACAGCACTCACATAGGGCTTAGATCGCCATGGTAAACAGCAGTCAATTACGTCAACCTCGAATGTTCACCTGCTGTGCAACTACCACAAACACATCTTGCAGGACTGCGCATGATTTCCAGGGATCGTCCATGACTCCTACATCCTCAGTAGGTTTCAGATCTCTGACATCTTCCAGGGCCCAGAGAGGCTGCAGGGTTGGCTCCTCGGGAACAAGGGCTACCTGTAGAGGACGTAGTTGATGACACCCGTGCACAGCCTCATGCTGCAGTTGAACAACGAAGCTCATGTTGCAACCCTGACTTTGGTGGAGCAAACTATAGGTATTTTCAAAATGATGTTCCGGTGCTTTGACAGGTCCGGGGGAACACTGCAACACAGTCCCCAGAGGGTGTCAAGCATCATCGTCGCTTGCTGTGCACTCCACAACCTGGTATTACAAAGTGGGGAGGACCTGGCTGAGAAGGAGCCAGAGGAGCTGTATGTCTTCTCTGATGGGGTGACGTCAAAGATGGTGATAAGGTTCTCGAAGACAAGCATGCCGGCGATGATACCATTGCACTGGCCAGGCAAGGTAGGTGCACTTGGGAGGCCCTCCCAGCCGCAAAATTCATGGAGAATGATGATGAGATGCAGTGAGGACACTGCACAGATCTTCACATTGCCGCTGTGAATGTCTGACTCCTATCTAAATGAGGGCATCTCGCTTGCGCTCTATGATCAGGGTCATATCATGGAGTCACAAACATGAAACTTTAAATGCACCTGATCCTTTGTCAGCCTTCAGCACCTGACCCATTCAGGAGTGTTCAATAGCTGGATATCCATTTCCAGAATCAGGCAGCAGAAGACATTTTGAGCATCACAACTGTTTTATTGTTAAACTATAGTTCAGTACAAATACTAGTTTCCACTCTTCCCTCTGGATCCTTTCCATGTCCAGAAGTAAAGCCCACTTACTGGGGAAAAACCTAGCTCTTAAGTACAGGTTTCAATGAGGCTCATCTGCACTCAATTCACTCTGAAGCTTGTCCTGCTTTTACTCTTAAAGGGTCCTAATTTTCAAATTTTGTCAGGTTCCCTTTCTTCTAAGCAAAAAAATAACAATTATATGTAGGCAAAATTACATAGATATAAATACAGGAAAAAGTTATTACAGATTCCCCTTGTTACATAGCAAAACATCCTTCTTCTGGAACCTTCAACAATTTTTCTGTAGAGGCATCTCTCTTAGTGAAACAATCCGACAGTTGATGACTATTATCTACCCACCTTACCTTAGAGATTTCTTTCCTTTCCACCATCTGATCTGAACTGGCTATGTCTATCCCATTTACACTTTTTGTAGAATGTACATTATCCCACAAAGATCGGTTATCTATGTAACATTCTATTGGTATTGTTCTTTCAGTTTCTTTTTTATATAGCGTAGATCTTCAACAAATAGAACACCATGTCAATGGCATCAATGAGAGCAAGAGTTTCAGCAGCTAGTGTGCTCTTCACCACTCTTATTTTCTTTGCCTCCCATGTCAAGGGACAACTTTTCCCATTCTCTCCCACTAGAAATATCATGAACCCTCCTGCACGGGAAAATCCATCGCCAGGGCTTGCATGCGAGGCATCACTAAAAATGAATAATTTCATGTTATTGGGATCACCCAAAGCTGGGAACTTCAGCATACGCTTCTCTATTTTTAATTTTTTATAAGGTTTTATTCATTCACAAGATGACTTTTAATCACCTTTGGATTTTTCATGACAAGACTAAGTACCAGCACATCAAGACTTGCATCTGGTCTTGGCTGTGTGCCCAACCTATTGAGCTGTCCAACAAGACTCCTCAGTTGTTACATCTCATCCTAGGTTGCCAACCGCATCTCTCTGTCTGGATCTGGTACGACTAATTGTGATGGGATTGACTTTGTCCAAGTGGTTACTTTTGATGTAAAATTACATCTCAATCACCCTGCTTAATCTCCAAACCTACATATTTGAAAGCCCTAGAAGCATGACTGCCAATTTTAAATTCCTTTCTAATTTAATTAATAACATTTTCTTCAAAGTCGTTAATGGCCCCCATAAAAAATCATCCACATGCATCATAAAGATGCCTGAATGTTTTCCATTAAAGTGCCAATAGAACATGGCTGGGTGCACCTTCAGTTGTTAACACCCTAACGTTAACAGAACTGCCCTTGCCTGAAAATACCACGTCTGAGGTGTGTTTATTTAACCCATAAATACCTCTATTCAATTTCCAGAGCTTCCTCTCTATTCCTGGTGATTCCTTCAGAGGTTGTAAGAATACTTCCCTCTTGAGCAGGTTATCCTGAAAGAAAGTCGCTTTGATATCTAAGGAGTTACATTTCCAAGAATGAGTTGTTAAAATGGCTAAAAAGATCTTCAAAAATCACCTTTGCAGCTGTGGAAGAGTCTACCCTGATCTCTCTATCCCCCAAGCATTCCTCAAAACCTCGGGCTACCAACCTAGCCTTAGCCTTATAGGTCCACCTGGTAGGACCTTTTCCATACAGGCCCATCTGCGTGACAGAGCAGGTTGTCCGATATCGTCATCCTCTGAGTATACCCCAAATTCTTTCCAGCTTTGTAAATCTTAGTTTAGCCACTTTTATCGCCATGTCTTCTAATCTATTAGTAACTGCAAACACCTCTCGAACACAGGGACTTCTACTTCTGTTGTTTGTCCGTGAAGGCTCTCCATTACCCATTTTACACTGTCGCCTTCGTCAGGCTGTGGCTTCTTTGCTCTTGTTGAGATGTCTCTGGACTACTCCTATCATAATGTCTACTATAGATCCTTTCTACTGTGCGTAATCTTTTCCTCCTCCTAAACCTATCTCCCGAATCAGTATTCAAACTGGTGCTACATTTTCTTGCTCTCCACTCTTGGACTCCCTGCTGCTGATCCATGGCCCTCACCTCTTGCCTCTCATCTTGGACATTTAACCAATTTTTATATTTACCCATATTCTTCCCTGCTTGTCCCACAATCCTGGCCTCCCTCCATTTGTCTGATTCTTCTGGCCAGTACACCACCCAGGAACCTACATTAGGCAACAAATCCCTGCATAGGATTACTTTTTCATGTTCTTCATGATCAGTACATGTCTCAGTATGCATTTCTTCAGCTCTCAAATCCTACATCTCTGGCTCCAAATTGTAAAATTCATGGGTATGTGATGTACAAGGCGCCTTATTATCATCACCTTCTCCCCCGTTCTCGGAGAGAATTTTCATTTGAAAATTCATAACTCATACCTATTAGCCATGAAGAGTGTGCTTTTATAGTCTGATTCCCATGTTGCATTATTAGAGTTTTCCTGTCACGTCCAATAATTTTTCCCAGATCTCTCCATCCCCTGCATCCTTCTCTCTTATAATAAACCAGGTTACCGAACAGAAATCTCCCCCAGATGGTCTTAAACAATGTCTCCATGTTCTCCTAATTTTTTCTGTTCTTTCAGCTTTGATAAATGCTTTCCTGCCGACATGTAGCACATTTAAGTGGGTACAAAAAGTAAAGCTAATAGTCGTTCCCTCATATAGTATTATTGTCAGTCAGTGTGGAAGGCAATTTTTGATTCCGGCCGTATACTAATTGGTATGGGCTGTACCCCACAAGCATCTGCAAGAATTTTTGGCATGTACTGCCCATGCCAGTGCTGTTTCTAACTTGCAGTTCGGCTGATCTGAGCAACATTTCATCTATTAGGGCGTGGTTTCTTTCACACAAGCCATTGCTGAATGGACTTTCTGCAGTGGTGTGCATGACTTTAATATTTAAGTTTTCACACAAGTCCCTAAACTAATCATTCACACATTCACCTCCATTATCTGTTAAGAATTTTGTTGGTGACCCAAGGCCTCTGCTGACCCACTTTTCCATGACTTTACCCACTATTGTCCACCTGTCCTTGTTATTTATCACCATAGACATACTGAACCTGGTTGCCATATCTACAAAATGTAACAGGTAAATACTCCGTTCCTTATCCCATACCTTCAGGTCCATGGCTACCACTTTCTTAAATTCCCAGGTTAATACATATATCACATTGAGATGTGACCTGTTCTCCAAGGGATTCATATTCTTCATCCACAACTCTGGCAACCTTTAGCAGTAGCTTTAAATTTTGTGATGAAGGATGGGCAAATTGTATATGCAATTTACAGATAATTCTCTTCTTGTTAGCCAACTCATGTCTCCAGAGGTCAACAATACTTCCTGGACTTCTTGACGGGAAACCTCCGGTTTCCTCAACGGAATACGATAATGTCTGGGTCCAGTGAACTATAAGTTCACCACTTTAACATAGACAAATGCTTTGTCATTCTCCATGCCCTACCGCATCTTTGCTTTTTTCATCGAAGACTTACTCAGAAGTAATGGCATGTCACTATGAACTACATCAGTGCAGTTGAAATGACGCATTCTTGCAATTTCACATGGGAGGACTGCTCTCTTTAACGAGGTTAATGTATTATCATCCCCGAATCGAAAGCAGGTAGTGCTTTCATATTCCTTGACTCTATCTTTATCTGCTTTGTCAAGGGCTTCCAAATAACAGTTTAGCCAATCGACCCCACACACAGTTGAGGTACAGCCACTATCTAGTACAGCACAATTGAATGAATTGGCAACCAAGATACTGATGGGCTGACTTAAGTTTTCAGTTACTAATACAATATTTTCTTGCTGTTCATCCTTATCATATTCATCATCAGAACCGTCTGTTTCATGAGTTGCTTCAAATACTTGATTCCTGATCTTTGCATAATTCCTTATAGTGATATTTAGAGTTAGACCAGAAACACCCTTTAATTATTCCCCGTGTATTTCTAGAGTTCATCCGCTGTTGGTTCTCACCCCAATCTTGTGCTTTATCTTGGACTATAAATCTATTAAAAGTACGACTCACCTCAGAACGCCTTCCAGCAATTCCTTCTTTGTACAAGCGCCTGTGACTAGGCCCCAGTCGATTTTGAGAGTCAGTAATCATGGAGTCCTCCGTTTTTTTGTACCACCGCAGAATTTCCAACGTCTCTCGTGAATGTAGCCGGAAACAATTGTTTCCCCCCCAAATTTTTTTAAAGCAGCAGCCGTTTGTTCAAAAAGAGAATCATCGCCTCGAAGCTGAACATGTGTGAGATTTGTGGACAACCTAATAATTTGAACCCAAGTATGGGCTCCAGAATTTCAAGATTGAGTTTCTTTAGTCTTTCACATAACCTCTCAACATTCATGACATATTCTTCTACGGTCTGATTGTCCATCTCCTTAAATTTATCAAATATTGACCACACCTCGCAGGCTTTTAACATCATCTTTGTGTAAATTATGTCCACAACTTGTAGTAGAATCAGCAATCCCTCTTCAGTATCTAAACCAATTACATTAATTTCTGAAAATACTTTATTTCTAATCTTACTTCTTCCTGGTAAAGACAAGACCAAAGCCATACCTTGCTTCCTTTTGGCTCGAGAAGTGACCTGAGTCCACATCTCCACCTCATTCTTCCATAGTTTGTATGGTTCCAGTTCCGAAATGACTGGTGGGTGTTTATAATTTCTGACCCTGCAGCGTGACTCAGCCATTTCACCTTAAAAGCCACCGGGAGCTTTGCTTTTGGGATTGCTTTCTGTTTTCGAACCTGAAGAGATGGAGTTCAACCCTCTGCTACCATGTTTAATAGGTGGATCTCCATTTACCAAATCAGGCAGCAGAAGACATTCTGTGAATCACAACTGTTTTATTGTTAAACTATAGTTCAGTGCAAATACCAATTTCCACTCTTCCCTTCTGGATCCTTTGCACGTCCAGAAGCACAACCTCCTTACTGGGGAAAAACTTAGCTTAGAAAAACAGGTTTCAATGAGAATCACCTGCTCTCAATTCACTCTGAAACTTGTCCTGTTTTTACTCTTAAAGGGACCTGCATTTCTAATATTGTCAAGCAGCACAGTATCAACAGTCACAGATGCTGAAGAGATGGGGACGAGCCCCATCTCAAAGGTGCTGAGAACACACAGAGAGAATGATGGAACTCTGTGACGCCTGCCCATGACATTCTGGCAGCAATGACATGCACCATCGAGGTACAGGCATCATTAATGTGTCCAGTGAGCGTGAAGCCGGACCATCGATTTGGTCTGAAAGTTACACACTACACAGGGAAGAGGCCCTGGACTGAGACACCTGTCCTTATTTTGTCCAGGAACCAAGGTTTCACATCTGAGTGACACGATCACTGCTCATCATAACAAGGAGCTATAGGCAAGGAGACATTCTTGGGACGTTATTTACAACAGTGAACATTAAGTATAAGTGAATAACACCCATGCCCAGCTCGTGCAATTACATCTCCTTAACCTTCCTAACTCTGTCGCTACATCTTGTTGCTCCCCCAACATTCACAGCAGAGGTAAAGGCATGATGTTGACTGCTACACCTTGTCTATGATGACCTTGACGGGCTTCCTCTTGAAGGCTGAGACCTGGAGGGCTCCAGCCTGCTTTTGTGGTCCTGTGTGTGGCAGTGGCACCCACCTTGGCCTGTGGAGCTGGATCTGCTGGGGTCACAAGAAGGGGATTCAGATGGGCTGGGCACTCTCAGAGTCACCTGGGTGGATGGTTCCAGGGTGTGCACCTGCTGATTCTCCTCCCTATGGGTGCCCGAGGGCCGCTGGCTGACTCCTTGAGGAGAAGGGGAAGCTGAAGTGAGATCGAGCTGCTTCGCACCCCTCTCGCGTTGACACTGTTGGAAGCCAACTATGACGTCAGCGATGGAGTTCAGCACACACAGCAGTGCAGGGCCGACATCCTAGACTAAGCTCTCTATGACGGCCACCATCCTACCAGTGTTGACCTCGGTGCGTTGGCATGCAGGCGCTATCATCTCAGGCTGAAGGCAGACAGATTCCTCCATTGTGCCTTGCAATCTCAGGAGTGTAGTGAACATCCCTTCCTGATATTCCCGAGCTTGCCTTTGCAGCTCCAGCAACTGAGGTATGACCGAGTCCAGAGACTCCTCATCTGACTCAGACTCAGCAGATGTCTAACCTCCAGAGTGCCGGAAACCTGGGAAGTCCCTGCTGCCGCCTGCTGTGGATCATAAAAAATTCATCCACGGGGTGTGGGCTTCGCTGGCTGGGCCAGCATTTATTGCCCATCCCTAGATGCCCTTGAGAAGGTAGTGGTGAGCTGCCTTCTTGAACCGCTGCAGTTCGTGTGGTGTAGGTATATCCACAGTGCTGATTGTGACTCCGAGGCTACTCCAGAACTAGGTCCCACCAAAGTGTGTGCCTCTGCGCTGGTGGAGGGTTTCGGTGAGCGCTGTGACAGGTCTTCAATTAGGGTGTCATCAGATTCTTTTTCCGAGGTGCCTTTGGGATTTGAGTCATGGATCTGGGACGTTAACCCACTTGGCTACTTCCCAGGTGTGCTTGCGAAAGCAAGGAGAGATAATTAGTGTGTGGCAGGGGACTGCAGAACAGGGGAACTGACTCGCAGCATGGTGGTCTAATGCTAGGGGCTGCATTGCTGGATCCTCACTTGGTTCTGCGCTGCCAACCTCATGGTCAGCAGAGGAACGGTCTAGATCATCACTAGCCAGCTGATGGCTCTATTTTCAAAGTCTATGAGGGTTTTAATGTCAGGCATTCCTCCACCAGTCTGTGACTTCTCCCCTTTGTTGTGTGCCAGCTTGTCCTGCATGAATACAGATGGAGAGAGTGTAAGCAGGACGCCTGCCAGGCCAGATAAAGGATAAAAGCAAAATGATAAGGATGCCTGGTACATGTAAATGGTGAGTGGTACCATGGACAGGATGAGGACAGATCAGCAGGGCAGATAAAGGTGTGTGTGAGAACGTGAAAGGTGATGTCCCTTGAATTGGCAGTGTGTGAGATCCCTGTGGATGTGTAATGGGCTTGTGAGTGTGTGAATTGAGAGTGATGATAAAGTGACTTACCCTGGCGGAACAGAGGATATGATTCATCCTCTTTCAGCACTGGGTGGCTGTTCTCTTTTGCAGGGTGTTGGCACTGACCACCGCTGCCACCACCTCCCCTGCTGGATTGGTGACCTTGCTTACTGGTCTTCGTCCAGCGCGCGGGTAGAGGATTTCACAGTGGGCCTCCATAGCGCCCAGTAGGCGTCCGATGGAGGCGTCACTAAATTTGGAGGCAGTGTGTTTCCTCCCTTTGGCAGCCATGACTTTGTAGCAGCTTCTGATGTCTTAGAGAGAGAAAGCTCTGTGCAGGGGTGCCCTTTAAATATGGCGCCCGGATTACTGGAGGCCTGAGATGACGGTGGGGCGGGCTAATGAGAGGCCGCCCCACAAGCGATCTGGCGTGTTTCCTGGGAATACATTAGTAATGAGGCACTGGGAATGGGACAATACAGTGTAAAAATCCATTGTGGCAGGTGGTTAAAATGTCTTTTTTCCCACCCACTACTGCACTTTGTGCAAATCTGGGACGATTCCGTCCTTAATGGTGGTTTCACAGGCGCCTAGATTACATCAGCATATTTATAGGTTTTAATCCAGGGAACTACAAATACAAGAAAAATTCAGATGTACACTGAGAGAGAATCAAAGAATATTACTCAATCAAAACTAAAGGTAAAAAAAGGCGCCTCAGAATGATAAATTTCATTTCATATATTTCATTCCCATTAAGGGCTAGATGATATATAATCCAGTGTCCATCCTGTCATCCTTCCTTCAACCAAATGCTTAAATATTCCATTATTCTACATCAATTTAAAATTTAGTCTCTGGAGAGTGGAGTTACATTAGAGCAGTAGAGGAGGTAGCATGAGCTAAGAGATCTTGCAACAATTCCCTAATCCATTATAGTGACAGCAGTGTTGAACGAAATGTCTGCAATAGTCAAGAAACTGCACAGCAAGACTGACGATGTGGAGACCATTAGGTCAAGAAGAAGTAACTGTAGGTCTACTTAAAGAGCCCAAGGTCAGGTATTTCATTTTGTTCAGGAATACCCTACCACAGTGATACTTTAGCTGGAATATATTTCCTTGTGTATGTAAACCATACCAGGCAACTGTAGCCCTGCTTGCAAACTGTGCATCTTTAACTCATAGTCAGATAGGTATAGTAATAAGAAATGTAATTATGAAGACAATACTGTGAAGGAAACAGCTAAAAGTTAAAACAAACTTTACACAAAATCCAATTGCTGTCCTTTTTAAACCTTTCTACATCTATATGTGCATGAAGAACTCTCTCTTCTCTTGATTATTTATATAAAACTGCAACTAGTTATGAGGTTTTGATATTTTAAAGCAGATAGCACAACAATATACAAAAGCAGAAAGGTTATCAACCTGAAACGGTGACATTGTTTCCCTCCACTCAGATGCTGCCTGATCTTCTGAATATTTTCTGTTTTTGTTAGCACTACAATACAGGTAATTTTATTGAGGGTTACATCTCAATAACTGTTTTTTTTTAATCTCAGGTTCATTTACCTCTTAACTAATGTTAATCTCCTTAAAGCCTCACTTGTGTTTACTTACTTTGCTTATGTCTTGACTCACAAGATGGGTAGCACCTGTACGGCAGCAGCCAGAACCCTGGGAGTTCTAACCCAACTTTGCTTTACCTTTAACTTAGTCACAAGATTGCTATTTTACTAAGGTTACAAAGCCAGTTACAGCCCCGCCGTGGCAGGACCCACCGCGGGCGATGTGGCGACCCAACCAAAAGCCCATTGACTTTCGGCGGACTGGACAATCCTGGCGGCTGGCAGGGTCAGAAAGTCCCACCCAACGTGTTTCTCCAATTTGTATGTGAGTCTTACAAACTTAATAGGCTCAGTAAAGTGTGCCATTTTCTGACTAAGCACAATTTTGACGAAATTGCAGAACTTTGAGCATTCTCTGCTTTCAATTAGTTGAAATTTAACAGTGGAACCCGATTTCTCATAAAATTATATAAATTAATTGACACTCTTAACACATTCTGAAGACTTTTAGCATGCACCTCACAAGATTTACCTTCAACTTCAGAGATGCAAAGGTAACAAAATAATCATCTGTTCATTTTAATTTTGATATTATTTAGGTCCTCAATTAGTTTTAGCATTCCGTATAAACATTATAAAAAATAGTCTTTTCATAAATTTTAGAATGAAATGAGCAACTATAAGCTTACATAACAGGAGTTTGACCCTAATACTATTGTGGAAAATATTATTTCTATTCTGCTTGTTGTGCCATGGAACAACAGGATACCTATTATTCCCTAATTAGGAAATGTCAGATCTTGGCTAAGCCATCAGGAGGAGATAGTGATAGATGGCCAAATGTTTTCTGAAGAAAAGCGGAGAACAATTCTTATTGCTGAGTTTGCCTACTGCATCTATCAGTAGGCTGCTTACAGCAGTGATATCGGCAAAACCACTCTCAGTTCAAGAGAAATCAAATGGAGATCTAAAAAGGGAAAACTAACTAAAAATGGGAGGTGGGGGCGGGCGGACATGTGGTAAAGGGAGAAACATAGTCCTGAGTAATTTCAGGTTACTGTGCATAGAACCTCCAACATCACCAGCATTTCTGACCTTTTAGTATGGCTTATGATTATACAAATATGAAGAGAAAATAAACATTTCAATGACTGTATAAGTAATGTGTTAATTCTGCTCAGCATCATTAAAATACAATAACTGATTGTTTTGATATTTTTTTGCAAACCTTGGATGTGAAAATATAGATTTTAGATAGTTAGATAACTTGTTTAAATGGCTACTTCTCAGTAATAGAATGCTTTAACGAGTATTTAAGTTCATAATAGCAATCAGTTATGGGAAAGTGGGTGGAACTTTGATCTGTTTATCATAAGCACATGCACCGGTCTACAATAAATTACATTAATAATAACAGGTCTTTGAGAATATTTAGAAAGCTATCTAGAGTCTTCAATTTAAGAACAGTGGAAACTTCTAAAAAATAAAAATATTGGCCGGATCTTCTGACGAGCAGCGATCTGATTGTCGCTCAGTTCAAATATTCCCCTGACTCGATTGCTACTCCACATTTTTCTGGGACCTTCCGAGTCTGGCCTTCCCAGAAATGTGGAGCCCTTGCAGAGTTCCATCGCAGCAGAGTACAGTCAGGGGAAAGACAGGTCACACTTCTTTTCTATGGCACTAATTGCTGTTTGGTAAGTTTAAAGGTCCAGTTGAATGTTAGTGAATGGATGAATGTATGAGTGAATGAATGAGTGAAAGGGTAGTGTGGTAGGTGGGTGAGATAAGTAGGTAAGTGGGTAGGTGGTAAGGGTTGGTGAGATGGGTAAATGGGTAAGGGGCAGGTAGGTGTGGCGGTAGGTGGGTGAGTGGTTAGGGGTTGGGGGAGAGGTGGCAGGTGGGTGAAGCGGCAGGTGGGTGAAGTGGCAGGTGGAAAATGGTAGTTGGTTTGGGGCTAGTCGTTGGGGGGGGCGGGGTCAGGGATCAATGTGAATGATGGGGGATGAGGTCATGGGTAGGGAATCAGTTCTGTAGTTACCCAGGAGTTAGGCCAGCTTTTTTTTTTGTCTAACATTTCCTGGGTAAATATCCAGGCATGCACTTCGGAACTGTTCCAAGCCTCCAACTCTAGCTCAGAGTCGGAGACATTCACAAAGGGTCCCAGGGAGCAGGGGAATTGCCCATCGGGAGCTGAAACTCCCCAGGTAATTCCCACATCGGTCAGCGCGTCAGGACTTCCACAGGGTCCCAACGTGCATCTAGTCTCCAACAATCCAGAGAATGGAAGATTTGGGCCACTGCTTCCATTACTCTGAGAAATTAATAATTTTGTACATATTTTCTTTGAGTTCACTGCGTTCAGAGAAGTGAGTTTCAATTTAAATATTCAGGCCATCTCTGACATATTCTGTCTTCAGAGATAAGGCAAAAATTACTTTCCACCACAGCTGCAATGGCTTTGAAGAAATGGTTAGAGAAACAGGGTAAGAAGAAATCGAATATACAACCTACCCATGGAAAGATAATTGGACACAATAAAAGCTAAAGTTCAGTAGAACAACTTATTAACAAGCATGACAGGATTAATTCTAAAAATAATCCAAAATTATTGTAAATATGAAGCCTGAATAAGCAAGATAATGATGTAGTTATTCGTTGAAATTGAAGTTAGCACAGATATCTCAGTAAAACTGAAGACAATGAAATTAAGTTAAATTGGAAAAATCCTAAACTGTACCTCACGATTAAGGACATAGACACCCAGGAACACAATTCACACAGAAAAAAAATACATATACCAAGCAGTGCCTGTTCTGCCTTAGAAAATTTTCATCTCCAGAGTCTTATGAGGATTCTTTAATGGCTCTCATTTCTGCACAGGAAGAGATCAATTAGCTCATCATGCCTATGCTATAAATACCTTGATTCACAATGCATATCACCACTAGATTATTCTCGCTTCAATGCTTATTTACTTCTTCTGTTGTTCAGTTTGTTTTCAAATCTCATGGAGACTATGAATTGATAAAGGCACAATTTCATTGATGATGAAGTGCTGTTCTTTAATTAGACCGAAATTCATCAAACAAGGGACAATTCTTTCATCCAGCGAGAGAGAAGCTATTTTTCAATCTGTATGACCCACAAAGTTTAAAATGCGAAACCCATTGAATTGCATTAAAATGACAGTTACAGTACACAAGTGTGCAACTCAAAACTATAATTTCAAATTTCAATATTTCAGACTTCATTAACCATATAACCAAAGCTTGTAGACCGGAAATGGTCTACGTGCCACTGCTTGGACCCATGGATGAATTTCAGAGTCGGGGAGGGGGAGGCACTTTGCTCGTGCCCTGTTCAAAAAGTCGGTCACAAACCGACTGACTTGACAAAAGGCTGCCCCGCAGCAATAAGCAGGCGGCCTTGACAAGCAGAGAGTGGGACTTCCACTCCTCAATGGAAGGAAGTTGCCCCTTCAGAAGCTGCTGGCCAACTTGACTGGCCAACACTCTTGCAGTCCCAGCAGCACCAGAACTCAGTAATGGACACTGCTGGGACTTCATGCCAATGTAAGCCCAACAACTCCCCTGAGGTCCCTCATAACCTCCATGCCAACCTATGCCCCTCTACCATACCCCCATGATCCCTCGAGAAATGTAAATGTGTTGGAAGCAGTTCAGAGAAAGTTTCCCAGGCTAATACCTGGAATGGGTGGGTCCTCTTATAAGGAAACGTTGGGCAGACTAGGTTTGTATCTACTAGTGTCTAGAAGAGTAAGAGGCAACCTGATTGAAACATATAAGAATCTGAGGGGTCTTGACAGGGTGGATGTGGAGAGGATGGTTCCTCTTGTGGAAGAATCTAGAACTAGGGGTCACTATTTCAAAATAAGGGGTCGCCCATTTAAAACAGGGATGAGGTGAAATTTTTTCACTCAGAGGGTTGTGAGTTTTTGGAACTCTCTTCCTGAAAAGGTGGTGAAAGCAGAGTCTTTGAATATTTTTAAGGCAGAGGTGGATAGATTCTTGGTAAGCAAGAGGGTGATAGGTTATTGGGGATAGGTGGGATGCAGATTTCAGGTTACTATCAGATTAGCCTTGATCTTATTAAATGGCGGAGCAGCCTCGAGGGGCTGAATAGCCTACTCATGCTCTTTGTTCATATGTTCATATGCCCCACATGCCAACCTATGTCCCTCTACCATACCCCCATGACCCCTCATACCTCACATGCCAACCTATGCCCCTCTAATAAACCTCTATTCTTTTTTATTCATTCATGGGATGTGGGCTTCGCTGGTTGGGCCAGCATTTATGCCCATCCCTAATTGCCCTCGAGAAGGTGAGCTGCCTTCTTGAACCGCTGCAATCCATCTGGTGTAGGTACACCTACAGTGTTATTAGGGAGGGAGTTCCAGTTTTTTTGACCCAGCGACAGTGAAGGAATAGCAATATATTTCCAATTCAGGATGGTGAGTGACTTGATGGAGAACTTCCACATGTTCCCATCCATCTGCTGCCCTTGGCCTTCTAGATAGTAGTGGTCATGGGTTTGGAAGTTGCTGTCAAAGGAGCCTTGGTGAATTCCTGCAGTGCATCTTATAGATGGTACACACTGCTGTTACTGTGTGTCAGTGGTGGAGGGAGTGAATGTTTGTGGCTGTGGTGCCAATCAAGCGAGCTGCTTTGTCCTGGACGTTGTTAAACTTCTTGAGTGTTGTGGGAGCTGCACTCATCCAGGCTAGTGGGGAGTATTCCATCACACTCCTGACTTGTGCCTTGTAATTGGTGGACAGGCTTTGGAGAATCAGGAAGTGTCACACAATTCTTAGCCTCTGACCTGCTCTTGTGGCCACAGTATTTATATGGCTAGTCCAGTTCTGTTTCTGGTCAATGGTAACCCCAGGATGTTGATAGTGGGGGTTTCAGTGATGGTAATGCCATTGAATGTCAAGGGATGATGGTTGGATTCTCTCTTGTTGGAGGTGGTCATTGCCTGACACTTGTGTGGTGCGAATGTTACTTGCCACTTGTCAGCCCAAGCCTGGATATTGTCCAGGTCTTGCTGCATTTGGACATGGACTGCTTCAGTATCTGAGGAGTCATGGAAGGTGCTGAACATTGTGCAATCATCAGCGAACATCCCCACTTCTGACCTTATGATGGAAGAAAGGTCAATGATGAAGCAACTGAAGATGGTTGGGCCTAGGACACTACCCCGAGGACTCCTGCAGTGATGTTCTGGAGCCGAGATGACTGACCTCCAACAACTACAACCATCTTCCTTTGTGTTAAGTATGACTCCAACCAGCGGAGCGTTTTCCCCCTGATTCCCATTGGCTCCAGTTTTGCTAAGGCTTCCTGATGCCACACTCGGTCAAATGCTGCCTTGATGTCAGGGGCAGTCACTCCCACCTCACCTCAGGAGTTCAGCTCTTTTTCCATGTTTGAACCAGGGCTGTTATGAGATCAGGAGCTGAGTGGCTCTGATGAAACCCAAACTGGGCGTCAGTGAGCAGGTTATTGCTAAGCAAGTACCACTTGATTGCACTGTTGATGACCCCTTCCATTACTTCACTGATCACCGCGAATAGGCTGATGGGGCGATAATTGGCCGGATTGGATTTGTCCTGCTTTTTGTGTCCAGGACATACCTGGAAAATTTTCCAAGGGTAGATGCCAGTGTTGTAACTGTACTGGAACAGTTTAGCTAGGGGCGCAGCAAGTTATGGAGCACAAGTCTTCAGTACTATTGCCGGAATATCGTCTGGGCCCATAGTCTTTGTAGTATCCAGTAACTTCAGCCGTTTCTTGATATCACATGAAAGAATTGAATTGGCTGAAGACTGGCATCTGTGATGATGGGGACCTCTGGAGGAGGCCAAGATGGAATGTCCACTCGGCACTTCTGGCTGAAGATTGTAGCAAAAACTTCAGCCTTGTCTTTCGCACTGACATGCTGGGCTCCTCCATCATTGAGGATGGGGATACTTGTGGAGCCTTCTCCTCCAGAGAGTTGTTTATTTGTCCAACACCATTCACGACTGGATGTGGCAGGACTGCAGAACTTAGATCTGCTCCGTTGGTTGTGGGATCACTCGGCTCTATCTAACACTTGCTGCTTATGCTGTTTGGCACGCAAGTAGTCCTGTCACCAGGTTGAAACCTCATTTTTAGGTGCTGCTCCTGGCAGGCCCTCCTGCCATTCATTGAACCAGGGTTGATCTCCAGGCTTAATGGTAATGATAGAGTGGGTGATATGCCAGACCATGAGGTTATAGGTTGTGTTTGAGTACAGTTCTGCTGCTGCTGATGGCCTGCAGCGTGTCAAGGATGCCCAGTCTTGAGATGCTAGATCTGTTCAAAATCTATCCCATTAAGGCCGGTGGTCATGCCACACAACACAATGGAGGGTGTCCTCAATGTGAAGGCGGGACTTCGTCTCCACAATGACTGTGCAGTGGTCATTCCTACCGATGTTGTCATGGACAGATGTATCTGTGGCAGGCAGGTTGGTGAGGATGAGGTCAAGTATGTTTTTCCCTCTTGTTGGTTCCTTTGCCACCTGCCGCAGATCCAGTCTAGCAACTATGTCACTTTGGACTCGGCCAGCTCGATCAGTAGTGGTGCAACCAAGCCACTCTTGGTGATGGACATTGAAGTCCCCCACACAGAGTATATTCTGCGCCCTTTCCACCCTCAGTGCTTCCTCCAAGTGGTGTTCAACATGGAGGAGCACCCTTCATACCCTGTATGCCAACCAATGTCCCTCCCCCAACCCTCCATGATCCTTTATAGCCCTATGACAACGCAAGCCAACCCATGCCTCCCTGCCTCCCAACCACCACACTTTGCCCTTAAACACTCCATGCTGCTCATCCAGTATTCACCATGAGCAGACCTCAGGACCCAAGCTGAGATTAAATAAAGTTCTTAAGATGAATTCACCATTTCAGAAAAAAACACTCTCATTGATAAAAACCAATTCACTACATTTAACTTCCTTTAAGTCCTTATTAAACAAGCATTTGTATTCATAGTCCCACTACAAAGGGTGGGATTTTCCAGCCCTGCAATGGCCAGCATCATCACGGGCGGGACAAGAAAATTGGAGAGCCACCCATTTGGGGCAAGAAAATCCCAGCCAAAGACTTTATAAGCACTTGGGGCTGTCAACTGAATTGTGAACTGACATACACCCCACTGTGATAATGATAGGTTGTGAAATCATTCATGCAGTACTAATCCTATAATGGTAGCCCTCAAGCTTATGTCAGCAGACAGAGTGAAATAGCAAGCACTGAATTTATTTAACAATTTTAAAAGTATATTTAAAAGGCAGGAGATTTAAATCTTTTGACAGTTCCCTTTAGAGTTCTCCTGGCAGTCCCAATCAGCTTGCCAGTTCCAATTAGTTGATGCACTTTTTACATACATTCATGTCTAAGTTTAACAATGCCAAAGTGCACTTGGCCTCTCCCAAAGGGCACCTTATTTCCCCAAAGGGCACCTAACCTCTCCCAAAGGTGTCCAGGGACCATATCCAAAGTGTACTTTACTTCTCTAAAAGGGTACCCTATTTCTCCAAAGAAATCTAGTAAGTTTAGACTTTCTCTTAACAGGTCTAAAGTATATAAGTCAGGCATCCCACGAGTGAAAATCAGATCTGACTGAGGCAGATGCACTTAAACATGTACAGTTGTCTCCGTGAACCACGGATATGCTACTTAGAACCTGCCCCTGTTGCCCATCGCTTTGAAAATGGCGGGGGCAGAGTTAGTGCCTTCCGCAATTTCGAAATTGTGGATTCATGCCTCTGCAGCCATTTTCACTAAGGCAGAGAGCCTCTGTGCCTGCACGAAAATCCATGCCCATATTTCTCATCCTCTGCATTATTGACATTACTGAGCTTTTGCTCTTATTGAGATGCATTCATTTCAAAAAAATAAGCAGCAACATATTTGATATGAAATTTTCTTCCTCTTTCCCCGGAATAAACAGAAAACAAAATAAATTCAGAAAATTCAGTCATCATGGCAGTAATCTGAATCATGAATTGACACTAAATAACATCATTCACCCTCTAGTTTGAATATCAACTCATTGCCACACTACAGGAGCTCAGTACAACTTTCCAAACACAGGATCAGGAAGAAACTTAACTAGAAAAGGGCCTCATCAAACTTGAGAAGGCACAGAAAAATGTTGATCAGAACAGACATGGGAGGCAAAGGGCGGAGTATTAAGATCTCAAGCAAGAAAGAAAAACACCTCTTGAATAACAGAAAGCTTTGATATTCTGCCATAAACCCATAACAAGTTAAAGGTGCCTCTTCCTCCTATGGAAACCAACACCCTCCTCCAGCTATCTGCAGCAACGAATATTATGGAATGGCCTTATTGTCTATACTGAAATGCATGCATGGGCAGAATTACCTTTCCCTATCCTTTCCTTATTTACTCTGAGATAATTGCTCTTCATCCTCCAGTAGGAATCATAAGCTGTCTAATTTTCATCTGTATTTGCAGAGTTCCATTGAGAAATAACTTCCTGTTGAGAGGCAAACAAAGACAATGAGGGAATTTCTCCTCTGTTTTGTCTAGCCTACTTTGACATCTGCAGTGGTAAGACAGAAAGAGATAGAAAGAGAGACAGACAATCTTTCACACTGATAGTATCTAATAAAGAGTCCATTCCTTAAGATTTGCATGGGCTGCCTGAGATGACATGTACAATTTTAATGTTTTGAAAAATTAGGCATTTGGTCCAATTAAATATATTCAGATTTTATGGGCTGAATTTTGCCCTTGACGGGCAGGCAGGCCCGACCGACTCGGTGGCGGGCAGACAGCTGATTGCCGCCACCGAAACAGGCCCCGCCGCCATTTTAAATGGGCGGGCCAATTAAGGCCCACCCAGCATGATGCCCAGCGGGAAGCACTATGCGCTTCCTGTGCGGGCGGGGGTGGATTCCCGAAATGCGAGGGTGCGCTCTTTCGCGCATGCGCATGAAAGAGCGCACATCTCCCTGAGGCTAAGTGGTGCCTCAGGGAGATCGCTGAAAGGTTTTCAAAGTTTAAAAATAGAAAAATAAAAAAATCATTAACATGTCCCCCTCATATGACAATGTCACACGAGATGGGACATGTTAATAAAGTGCACAAAAACTTTATTAAACTTTTTTAAAACCGACATGCAACCTCATCCCACCGGTGGATGAGGTTTCATGTTTTTTCAGAAGCCCGCCGGGGCTCCTGGCCAGCCCACCAACCTTAAGGTTGGACGGGCAGGTCCTTTAATTGTTTTAATTATCCTGTCAATGGCCTCAATTGGCCATTGACAGGTCGGCGGGCGGACAGCTGATCGCCTTCCTGAAGATTTAAATGGGGCGGGATGACATCGGGAGTTCCCCCCGATGTCATCCCGCGTCATGTTTGCGTCGGCGAGCGGGCCCCGCCCCCAAATCGCCGACGGAAAAACTTCAGCCCTATATGTTGGCCCTTTTAAAACTGACACTATACAAAATCAGAGGAACAATTTTCTGAGAGTGCTTTTTGCACATTTGCAGCACCATTTCCATCGTTATCGTTTGCAATTGGATGCTGAACTCAATGAGTGGTGCTGCTAACAGGATTAAACCAGGTGGCTTTTGAAATGAAAAAGGACAGTTCCTTTTATCTTTTGTGTATCACATCTGGCCATTTAAGAAAGATCCCATCTTTCAAAATATCTGGAGGGGTCAATCTAATAGTCTGCAGAGGAGGAGAAGGTTACATCTGAGTTCCCTATTGTTTTTTTTTTAAAAAATTGCTTTCCTGCTGTGATTTTTGGGATGAGGTGATGGTGACAAGAGTGCCTACAAGCTTGAATTCTCTCTTAATCATAACATTGGATTTGAGCAATCTACAACTGCAAGCCTAAACACAAAGTTCAAACAAAGCAAAATGTTCTTCAACAGCAATTAAGCATTTTGCAAAGGAAGAATTTTGGAGCATAATTATCTGTTGAAATGTTTTTGTTATCTTACTGTTGCCCAATCAAACAACATCAAAAAGAAAAATAATTTATTCTCTAGGGTGCCCATATAAAGTCTATCAAAAATCAGATAAGTTTGTGTTTGCACTTCCATCACTCAACAATATGAAAAAATTAATGGGTAAAATTTTTCACTTGGCAAGTGCCAAGCTTCACCCAACCCGACCAAGCGTAAAATGACATGGCAATGACGGGCGAGCGCCCCAACATCATCGCACGCTTGTGCGCTATTTCGGTTGGTGGGCGCGCGTTGGAGTCAGCAGCGTGCCCGTCAACAAATAAAAGGCCTATTAAGGCTATTAATAAGTTAATTAAAATAAATTTTTCACTGCCCGTCCAATCTTACAGTTGGCGGGCAGGTGAAAATGCCAAGCGGCCTTTGCACCTTTTTGGAAACCTCATCTTTGGGCCGGATGAGGTTTCCAAAAGCAAATAAAAATAAAATAAAAACTTCAATTTTTCATTTATAACATGTCCCTGCTCATGTCGTTACATTACATTTTTATTTTAAAAATTATTTTCTTTCATATATCTTCATCTCGCTGAGGCAGCTCTCTGCCTCAGGAAAGATTATGCAGCGCGCACTCGCACGCATGCACGAAGGTCGCGCTCGCACTCCTCCCCCATGAGCTCTGCCGCTCGCATTTCATGTTGGGTGGGCCTTAATTGGCCCGCCAGCGTGAAATTGCCTTCCGGGCCCGATCGCGTGCGACGGTCGGCTTCCCAACCACTCCCGCCAAGCCCGCACACCAAGGGCAAAATTCTGCCCCATGAATATAATCCCTCCCCATGAAGAAGGAGAGGTTAAAATAATCTGAAGAACCAACAAACAAGGAAAATGACAACTGCTCTTCATTAAATACACCTATATCCCCACTTGTGCTTTGATGGATATATTTTAAAGCCGCAGTATGTTTATTCTTATTTTCATACCAATTGACATGAAAATCTCCTGAAAATAAAAGATACACTAAAATTAAAAGTATTTATAACATAGGAACATAGGAGCAGGAGTAGGCCATTCAGCCCATTGAGCCTGCTCCGCCATTCAACATGATCATGGCTGATCATCCACTTCAATGCTTTCTTCCTACATTATCCCCTTAACCCTTTACGTCACTGGCATTTAGAAATCTGTCAATCTCTACTTTAAACATACTCAATAACTGAGCTTCCACGGCCCTCTGGGGCAGAGAATTCCAAAGAATCACAACCCACAGAGAAAAGAAAATTCTCCTCATCTCGATCCTAAGTGGCTTCCCTTTTATTTTGAAATCATGTCTCCTAGTTTGAGACTCCCCAGCTAGGGAAAACATCTTACCTGCATCTACCCTGCCTATCCCTTCAAGTATTTTGTAGGTTTCAATGAAACTGTAGAGAATACAGGCCCAATTTCCCCAATCTCTCTTCATAGGATATTCCCGCCATCCTAGAAACAAGTCTGTTAAACCTCCGTTGCACTCCCTCTATGGCAATAATATCCTTCCTAAGGTAAGGGGACCAAAGCTGCACACAGTACTCCAGGTGTAGTCTAACCAAGATTCTTACAATTGAAACAAGACTTCACTACTCCTGTACTCAAACCCTCTTGCGATAAAGGCCAATATACCATTAGCCTTCCTATTTGCCTGCTGCACCTGCCTGTTAGCCTTCAGTGACTTATTGACGAGGACACCCAGGTCCTTTTGTGCATCTATACTTTCTAATCTCTTACCATTTAAGAAATACTCTGCACATCTGTTTCTCCCACCAAAGTGGATAACCTCACATTTTTCTACATTATATTCCATCTGCCATGTTCTTGCCCACACACTCCCTTGATGGGCGGGCGGGCCCCACCGGCTCGGCGGTGGACGGGCAGCCGATCGCCACCACCAAAACGGGCCCCGCCGCCATTTTAAGTGGGCGGGCGCCTGACGGGAAGCGCTATGCACTTCCTGTGCGGGGGCGGGGGGGGAGGGGGGTGTGGGGATTCCCAAACTGGCACAGCACGCTCTTTCGTGCATGCATGTGAAAGAGCGCACATCTCCCTGAGACTACGTGCTGTCTCAGGGAGAGCGCTGACAATGTCTGAAAATTTAAAAATAGAAAAATAAAAATTTATTAACATGTCCCCCTCATGCAATAATGTCACACGAGATGGGACATGTTAGTAAATATCACAGAAAATTTATTAAAGTTTTTTAAAACCGACATGAAACCTCCCCGCTGGCGGATGAGGTTTCATGTTTTTTCAGAAGCCCGCTGGGGCTCCTGGCCTGCCCGCCAGCCTTAAGGTTGGACGGGCAGGACCTTTAATTGCCTTAATAATCCTTTCAATGTCCTCAATTGGCCATTGACAGGTCGGCGGGCGGACAGCTGATCGCGCTGTTCCCCCCCCACCTTCCTGAATATTTAAATGGGGCGGGATGACATCAGGAGTTCCCCCGACGTCATCCCGTGTCATTTTCACGTCGGCGAGCGGGCCCCACCCCCAGCTCGCCAATTGAAAAATTCTGCCCACTAAGTCTGTCCAAATCCTCTTGAAGCTGCTTTGCATCTTCCTCACAACACATTCCCATCTAGCTTTGTGTCATCCATGAACTTGGAAATATTACATTTGGCCTCTACATCCAAATCATTGATATATATTGTGAACAGCTGGGGCCCGAGTACTGATCCCTGCGGTATCCCACTAGTCACAGCCTGCCAACATGAGAATGACCCGTTTATTCCTACTCTCTGTTTTCTGCCGGTTAACCAATCCTTAATGATTGCCAGTATATTATCTCCTATCCCACGTGCTTTAATTTTGCTAATCAACCTCCTGTGGGGGATGTTATCAGAAGCCTTCTGAAAATCTAAGTATACTACGTCTGCTGATTCCCCTTTATCAATTCTGTTAGTAACATCCTCAAAAGACTCCAAAAAGTTCTCAAACAAGATTTCCCATTCATAAATCCATGTTGACTATGTCCAATCAGATCATTATTACCCAAGTGTCCATTTATCACATCCTTTATAATAGATTCTAGCATTTTCCCTACTCCTGATGTAAGGCTAACAGGTCTGTCGTTCCCTATTTTCTCTATACTCTCTTCTTAAATAATGGAGTGACATTTGCTACCTTCCAATCTGCAGGAGCCAATCAAGAATCTATAGAATTTTGGAAGATGATCACCAATGCTCCCGCTATCTCCATAGCGGCCTCTTTCAACAGTCTGGGATGTATACCATCAGGGCCCGAGGATTTATCAACCTTCAATTCCGTTAATTTCTCCAATACAACCTTTTTACTAATACAAATTTCCTTCAATTCCTCATTCTCCCATGTCCCTTGGATCTCTAATTCTGGGAGATTTCTTGTATCTTCCTCAGTGAAGACAGACACAAAGTAATCATTTAACTTATCTATTTCCCCATTATAAATTCTCCTGACTCTGCCTGTAATGGACCCATATTTGTCCCATTATAAATTCTCCTGACTTTGCCTGTAATGGACCCATATTTGTCTTAGTCAAATGTTTCCTTTTTACATACCTATAGGAGCTTTTACAGACCGTTTTTATGTTTATTGCTAATTTACATTCATATTCTATCCTCCCTTCCTTTACTAGTTATATCCTTTATCTATCACATGATATCCAGATGGTTAATTACCTGCACTGGCACATAAGGAGACCTAAATTAGCCTAAACAGTTTTTCAACCCAATTAAGTTGACTTCTTCCTGCTATTACAACCTCTCAATCGAGGGGAGGTGGTGGTGTAGAGGTATTGTCACTGGACTAGCATCCAGAAACCCAGTGTAATACCCTGGGGAACCCGGGTTCAAATCCCAGATCCCGAATTTAAATTCAATTAAAAATCTGGAATTAATAAGTGATGACCATGAAGCCACTGTCAATTGTTGTAAAAACTGGTTCACTAATGCCCTTAAGGGATGGAAATCTGTTGTTGTTACCTGGTCTTGCCTTTCCTACATGTGACTCCAGACTGACCCACAGCAATACCAGCAATGTGGTTGACTCTTAATGCCCTCTAAAAACAAGGGCAATAAATGCCAATGATGCCCACATCCCATGAATGAATATACAAAAAGGTAAGGAATGGGTCATGTGACTGTTTGGAGCAAGCAATCCAGACCTGTAGAAGCACAGCAGGGGCTATTAGGACATTGAGTCTCATGAAGCAGTTTCCAACCTGTTCCATTCACAATCAATCCTTCTGGAGGTTGGCAGAGACTGCTCCATGAGACACAGTGACCTGGTATCCTTCTGGATTGATTTCCATGTATCTTACCACTGTAAGCATTTGAATATGACCTATCATTGCTCCAGAGAGGCATGGGAACTGTTGGAAGCAGTGGGGCAAGAAATTAGGAATAATATTTGGAATATGCTTTAAACCTTTCCTTTAACTATGATTATCTAAGATGCTTGCTGACATACATATATCCAATAGTATATAGGAACATTAGACATTACCATAGTGCACAATAGTCTGGTTCACCAGCCTGGTAAGGGGTTAGAACAGCTGTGCTGTTTGGCCATTGTGAATGCTTGTTAGCAGCCCTCATGAACAGGCCTAGGCATAAATAATGACATCAATGAAGTTTTTTGGGGAGTTAGTGTGGCAGCAGAGATGAAATGTTGTGGGAGGATGGAACTAATCTGGGAATGACCATTTGAGAGGTGAGATGAGGTAAAAATATGGCCACATCAAATATGCAAAAGGCCCAAAGGACTAATGGAAGGTAGATTGCTATCAAAGGCTTCAGCCCAAAGTTTAGGCAAAGAACTAAGGTATCTTGAAATAAAGTAAATCTTCATAGGATCAAAAGGCTTTGCCAATAATCCATGCAGGCATCCACCCCTGCACATGGGTATAAAGTAAGAGACTTTGCGAGGGTTCAATGCAGTAGGCGGTGGAGAAGTACTCTGAAGGAAGACTCCAGTCAAACTTTCTTGAGGTCTTCCAGAAGTAAAGAAGGCCTGAGCACCAAGAAAAGTGAAAGAAAGAAAGCTGTTCGTGCATGTCAACCATCATACTTGATCTGGACCAGTACACGCTACTTGTCACAGTCGCATGTTTTTGTCATATAACTAATAATGTTATATCCTATCTTAAACTTTTATTAAAACTCACATCCCACCATATTGGTTGTGCTCAAATCATGACCTGATTTATTGGCTAGTGATAACTCTCAAGTAACTTTCTAAGTTTGATTCAGTTTCTTTCGAATTAGGAGCAGGAGTAGGCCACTCAGCCCCTCAAACCTGCTCAGTCATTCAATAAAATCGAGGCTAGTCTGATTGTGACTGCAACTCCACATTCCTACCTACTCCTGATAACTTTTCACCCCTTACTTATCAAGAATCTATCTAGCTCTGCCTTAAAAATATTCAAAGACTCTGCCTCCAATGCCTTTTGAGGAAGAGAGCTTCAAAGACTCACTACCCTCTAAGAGAAAAAAAACATTCTCATCTCTGTATTAAATGGACAACCCCTTACCTTTAAACAGTAACCCCTAGTTCTAGATTCTCCCACAAGAGGAAACGTCCTTTCCACATCCACCCTGTCAAAATCCCTCAGGATCTTATATTTTTCAATCAAGTCACCTGTTGCTCTTCTAAACTCCAGCAGATACCAGGCCAACCTTTCCTCATGACACAACCCTCTCATTCCAGATATTAGTCTAGTAAACTTTCTCTGAACTGCTTCCAACGCATTTACATCCTTCATTAAAAAAAGGAGACCAATACTGTACATAGCACTCCATGTGGTCTCACCAATGCCCTGTACAACTGAAGCATAGCCTCCCTACTTTTGTATTCAATTGCCTTCACAATAAATGATAACAGTCAATTAGCTTTCCTAATTACTTGTTCTATCTGCATACTAACCTTTTGCGATTCATGCACTAGGACACCTCTGCATCTCAGAGGTTTGAAATCTCTCACCATTTAGATAATATGTTTCTTTTTTATTCTTCCTGTCAAAATGGATAATTTCACATTTTCCCACATTATATTCCATTTATCAGGTCTTTGCCCAATCACTTAACCTATTATATCCCTTTCTAGTCTCCTTAGGTCCTCTTCACAACTTACTTTCCTACCTATCTTTGTGCCATCAGCAAATTTAGCAACCATATCTTCAGTCCCATCATCCAAGTCATTGAGATAAATTGTAAAAAGTTGAGGCTCCAGCACTGATCTCTGTGGCACGCCCCTCGTCACATCTTGCCAACTGAAAATGACCAATTTATTCCTATTCGCTGTTTCCTGTGAGCTAGCCAATCTTCTATCCATGCCAATATGTTACCCTCTACACCATGAGCTTTTATCTTCCGCAATAACCTTTGATGTGGCACCTTCTCAAATGCCTTCTGGAAATCTAAGTACAGTACATCCACTGGTTGCACTTTAACCAGAGCACATGTTACTTCTTCAAAGAACTCCAATAAATTGGTTCGACATGATTTCTCTCTCTTTCAAGGATTAAGATTAAAAATCTCACAGTCCAAACACATTTCCAAGCTAGAGTTGGAATATAAAAGGACAAATAGAAGAAGTATACTCTCCCTATCCACTCAGGCAGAAGTTTCCAACTTAACATTAGTTCTGTGCCAAATTGCAACCCGTTTTGCCACAATTCAGGGGATGGATGGACATTAGAATTTCCAGTTTGTATTTCTTCCATTTTGCTAGGCTAACAATGATCAGCCTCAATAAATTGTATACAATGTTCGACAGCTGTTAAATGTTAAAAAACGGGGAGCTTTATAGTCATATTTTTCAGTAGCGCATTTCTTTAACAAGTACTCCAGGAAGGAAAGGGCACAAATTATCTAGTCATTTAATTTCAGAAGTAAATGTTTAAATGCTAAAGTGGTTCAAAATCCACAAGTAAACAAGTTATTTAAAAGTTACTTCTTCCTGAAGCAGCTAATCCTGACCATCTAACTATGCATACATTTTCTGCTGATGCCAGAGCAAAAGTAACAATAATAATCCAACAGCTAATCACCAAACTCTGTAAGGATGTTTCCTGGAAATAGATTTTTCTTCTTTCAATTTCAGAGTTCAACTATTTAACTTAATCTAATGGAAGAATCAATTCATTTTAGTTAAATAAGTGGCAGAAGCTGAATGACTAAATAAATAATAACTAAAGGAGGAGACAATGGCACAGTGCTAACGTCACGGACTAGTAATCCTGAGGCCCAGGCTAATGCTCTGGGGAAATGAGTTTGAATCCCACCATGGCAGCTGGTGAAATTTAAATTCAATTAATAAAATCTAAAATTGAAAGCTCATCTCAATAATGGTAACCACTGAAATGATCATTGATTGTTGTAAAAACCCATCTGGTTCACTAATGTCCTTTAAAGAAGGTAATCTTCTGTCCTTACCTCATCTGGCCTACATGTGACTCCAGATCCACAGCAACGTGGTTGACTCTGAAATGGCCGAGCTAACCACTGAGTAATTAGGGATGTGCAACAAATGCTGGCCTTGCCAGCGACACCCCACATCGCATGAAAGTATAAAGAAAAAGTACTGATGAACGGTTTCACAGATCCTTCCAGAGTTGTAGCATGATAATGGGAAAAAAATCATCAGAGTTATGGCATTTAAAAAAATCACCACATTTTTGCTGAGGCTATCAGGAAACAGATATAAAACCTGAGGTTGATATTTAACTGCTGACACGTCACCATGCATAAAAAGAGTTTGCAGAACCTTTAGCTAACATAGGTTTAGGATCGGAATGTTTAAACTTTACAATAATCTTAAAAGTGTTTTTTTTTTAAGAATTTAAAGCAAGTGCACTTCAAAGAGATTGAAGAAATAAAACATTACAGATAAATAATGGTTTCTATTATTTTTGAAATAAATTGCTTCTTTTAGGACTTGGGGTTCCAAACAGCATTTAAGGAAAGACTTATTTTATCACAACCTGAATATAGTTCTATTGCTTTTTAATGTAATTGAACTTTTATGAGCCATCGGTTTATGACTTAAGATGTGGACAGGCTGTCAGAAATTGTTTCCAGCCTTCTCTAACAATGATCTGTGCTTGTGGTGCTCTTCATTCACATTCAATTTTAAGCTAATTTAGACTTTTGGCAGACAGATGAGATGTAATACAGAAGTTGCAAGCACTATTAGCCTATCAGCATCATTTGAGGGCCTTAGCAGCAAATGATGGATGATGGCCGTTTTGCTGTCACTCTGAGTGTACTTTGCGAGAGAGATTGGCAGGAGTGGGAGGAAAGTAAATGAGACATTTAATCCATAGCCATAGCTCAAAGAACTGACAAACCACAAAGCTTCAAACTGACTAATTCTCTTCTACTTGAAAGGAGGATCTATCTGTTGTTAATTAAATTGAGTTTGAGCTTCAGAGAAATCAGCAACAACATAAATGATAATTCCTCAACCTTGTCTCATGTCATAGTGCTCTGGTTCTAGGTTACTATTAGTGAGGTTGTAAATAGGTTCCGAATCCTGCATATGTCAGAATTAATGCAGAATTCTGCAATGTAATACAATATAAAATATGCTTCATGATACCATCATGCACTACAACAATGACAACGAGAAGAACTTATATTTATATGGCGCTTTTAGTGTAGTAAAACATCTGAAGGCAGGTTACAGGTGCGTATGGAACAAAATTTGACACTGAGCACATAGGCCAGATGATCAAAAGCTTGATCAAAGATGTGGGTTTCAAGGAGCATCTTAAAGGAGGACAGAAAGGAAAAGAAGCAGAGAGACATAGGAAGCTTGGGGCCTAGACAGCTGGAGGCACCACTACCAATGGTGGAGTGAATAGGCCAGAACTTGTGGAGTGCAGGAACCTAGTAGCAGTTTGCAGGGGCAGGGGTTGGGGGATTTGCACAGCTGAAGATAGGGAGCAGCAGGGCCTTGGACAATTTAAAAACAGGGATGAGCATTTTAAAATCGAAATGTTGCTTGACCACGAACCAATATAAACCAATGTATGTCAGCGAGCACAGGGCACATACATGAGCAGGTCAGAGTTAGGGTAAGTGCAGCAGAGCTTGGAATGCCCTCAAGTTTGTGGACGGTAGAGAATGGGAGTCTGGCCAGGAGTCTATTGGAATAATTAATTCTGGAAGTAGCAACTACCTAGATGAGGGTTTCAGCAACAGATGAGCCAAGGCAGGGGTGAATGTTGTGGAGGTGGAAATAGGCAATCTTCATGATGATGTGATATGTGGTCGGAAGTTCATCACAGATTCAAATACAACACCAAGGTTGCAAACAATTCAGCTGCAGACAGCTGCCAGAGAGAGATGGAATCAATAGAGAAAGAACAGAATTTGTGGGCTAAAGACAATGGCTTCTGGCTTCCCAATATTTTATTGGAGGAAATTTTTGCTTACCCATTAAGTATGTCAAACTCGCAGTCAGACAATTTAAGGAGAGAAGAGGTCCAAAAGAGGTAGAGCTGGGTATCACCAGCATGTGAATGGAAATGGGCACCATTATGTCAGGGAGTGGCTTGCAGATGAGAAATAGGAAGGGGCCAAGGACAGATCCTTAGAGGACACCAGAGATAATGATATGGGAGCAAGAGGAGAAGCCATTGCAGGTGGTTTTTAAAAATGTATTCTTTCATCGATGTGAGCATCACTGGCAAGTTCAGCATTTGTTGCCATCCCTAATTGCTCTTGAACTGAGCGGTTTACTTAAGCCATTTCAGAGTGCAGTTAAGACTCAACCACATTGCTGTGGATCTGAAATCACACAAAGGCCTGACCAGGTAAGGATGGCAGATTCCTTCCCTAAAGGACATTAGAGAGCCAGATGGGTTTTTATGACAAGTGATGATAGTTTTGTGGTCATCATTACTGACGCTAGATTTCAATCCCAGATTTTTAAATTGGATTGAAATTCCACCAACTACTGTGGTGGGATTTGAACTCATGCCCCCAGAGCATTGCCTGGGGCTCTAGATTACTAATCCAATGTCCCAGTGTCACCCCCAGATTCTCTGGCTATGATTGGATAGATAAGAATGGAATCAGGCAATCAGGCAAGTGAAGTACCACCTAGCCAAAAGATGGTAGAGAGGCATTGGAGTGGTCAGCTGTGACAAAGGCTGCAAACTGGTCAAGGAAGATGAAGAGGGATAGGTTACCTTTGCTAGGATCTTATTTGAGACTTTGAAAAGAGCAGTTTCAGTTCGGGGGTGGATACCTGATTGGAGGGGTTCAAACAAGGTGTTTCTGGAACCAATCTTGTAGCAGTCTCTATCACAAGGGACAAAGTATTTGACAAACTAATGGGACTAAAGGCAGACAAGTCACCAGGACCTGATGGCCTGCATCCAAGAGTTTTAAAGGAAGCGGCTGCAGAGATAGTGGAGGCATTGGTCGAAATATTTCAGGGCTCACTGGATTCCGGGAAGGTCCCAGAGGATTGGAAAACCACTGGTGTGATGGCCCTGTTCAAGGAGGGAGGGGGACAAAAAGCAGGAAACTATAGGCCAGTCAGCCTAACATCTGTCGTTGGGAAAATGCTAAAGTTCGTCATTAAGGAAGAAATAGCAGGGCATTTAGAAAAGCTTAACGCAATCAAACAGAGTCAAAAACAGAAAATGCTGGAAAAACTCAGAGTCAACATGGTTTTGTGAAAGGGAAATCATGTTTGATAAATTTGCTAGAGTTCTTTGCAGGGCTGATAAAGGGGAATCAGTAGATGTAGTGTATTTAGATTGCCAGAAGGCATTCGATAAGGTGCCACATAAAAGGTTATTGCACAAGATAGGAGCTCATGGTATTAGGAGTAATGTAATAGTATAGATTGAGGATTGGTTAACACACAGAAGACAGAGAATTGGGATTAATAGATATTTTTCAGGTTGGAAAGGCTTAAACCAGTGGAGTGCCACATGGATCAGTCCTTGGGCATCAATTATTTACTATCTATATTAATGGCTTGGAGAGGGGACAGAGTGTAATGTATCCAAATTTGCCGATGATACAAAAATAGGTGGGAGGGCATGTTGTGATGAGGACATAAAAACTTGAGATTGAGTGAGTGGGCAAAAACTTGGTAGATGGAGGCAGTTCAAAACAAATTCACTAGGGCTGATTCCTGGGATGAAGGAGTTGACTTATCAAGAATGGCTAAACAGGTTAGGCTTTTATTCATTGGTGTTTAGAAGAATGAGGAATGATCTTATTGAAACATACAAGATTCTGAGGGGGCTTGACAGGGTAGATGTTGAAAAAATGTTTCCACTAGTGGGGGAATCTCAAACTAGGGGACATTATCCTGAATTTTTCCCGCTTTGGGCGGGCTCGGCGGGAGCGGACAGGGGTGGTCACGGAGCCAACCACCACCTGCGATCGGTTCCACACCACCATTTAGGCCAATTAAGGCCCACCCAGCATAATACACGAGCGGTAGCGATGAGTGCTACTGTGCAGGTGGGGGAAGGAAGGAGAGCATGCGCGAAAGAGCGCTTTAATCTCCCTGAGGCACGGAGATGCCTCAGGAAGATTGAAGCAGTTTTTAAAAAATTTTTTAAAGACATTAAAAATTTAATGAAACATATCCCCTCGTATGACTGTGTCACATGAGATGGGACATGTTTTTATTTTTCATAGAATCTTCTTATTTAAATAGTAAAAGCTATAGGAAACCTCATTCCGCTCGTGGATGAGGTTCCCTAAAAAACGTAAAGGCCGCTTGGCCTTTTCACCTGCCCGCCAAATGTAAGGTTGGATGGGCAGCGTAAAATTGAAATTTATTACTTTGTTAATGGCCTTAATAGGCCTATCAATTAGCGGCAGGCGCGCAGCCGACTCCAGCACACGCCCGCCGAATGAAACAACGCGAGATAGCACAATGACGTCGGGTCACACGCCCGACATCATCGCGCGTCATTTTCTGTGTCGGTGTGTCGGGCCCGTCCCTGCACACCGACTGTAAAATCCTGGCCATAGTTACAGAATAATTGGAAATGAGAGGCGAAGCAATTTCTTCTCTCAGAGGGTACTGAATATCTGGAATTCCCTACTCCAGAGAGTTGTGGAGTTTAGATCACTGAAAGTATTTGAAGAGGAGATAAATAGGTTTTTGTAATACTGAGGAGTTGTGGGCTATGAGGAGCTGGCATGAAAGAGGAGTTGAGGCCTGGGGCAGTTCAGCCTTGATTTTATTGAATGACAGGGCAGGCTTGAGCTGCCAAATAGCCTTTTCCTGCTCCTATTTCTTATGTTCTTATGTAATCTGGGAGTTGACAAAAAGTTCATGGACTTTGGAGAAGAAAGGAAGGTTCAAGATGAGGTGTTCATTTGCAAGGATAGAGGGATCAAGTGTCATTTTTTTGAGAAGATGGGTGATGACAGCAGCTATGAAGGAGAGGAGGCCGGCACCTGAGGGGAGAAAATGATTAATAAATAATGTCAGCTAACATAGGAGCCAGGAAGGAAACATGTATGGCCAGCAGCTTAATGGGAATGAAATCTGGAGTACATGAGGTAGGACCATCAACAAGATGAGCTCAGGGAGGGCATGAGGAGAGATAGGAGAGAAACTAGAGAAAGGTGAAAATTCAGGGTTAGGACAAAGGAGAATGTGAGAGGGAGTTCCCTCAGTGGGCAAGGAAAGGGAGGGAAACAACAGAGGCAACTAATAGTTTTGATCTCTGTAACAAAAATGACCATAGGCTCATTACACTCATTGTTGGAGGTGGTGATGGAGGAGGCAAGTGAGGATGGTTTAAAAAGATGGTTTGTTGTGTGGAAGAGAAGTTAGGAGTTAGCTTTGCCTTCCTGGATGATCTTTGAATAGTAAGCAATTTTAATGATGGACAGCATTGCCCATAATGTTTTAAGTGGTCTGGCCAGATCAGGCAATGAATGGTTAAAAGGGGGGAATGATTAGGGTGAGAAATTATAATAGTTTTAGGACAAGGACATCAAAGGTGGTGGAGAGGATGTGATTCAGTGAATCAATAATTGTCGTGGTATCATGATCAATTAAAGGCCAAAGGTTTGATGGTTGGGAATTTGAGAGTGCAGTGCTAAGTGACTAGAGGGAGCGTTTTTTCCAGGACAAACACAAAGAAGTGGGTTCAGGAGGAAGGAGGGGAACTGGGTAGAAAGTGATACAATGAAATGATCAGAAATTGCATCATCAGTGATAGTAATGATAGGGAGGCCAAAGCCGCATGAGATGACATGACCAAGGGAATGGCTGTGTTTGAGTGTTAAGAGAGTTCAAATGGAGGGAGAGATGAAGGACCGAATTTATGCTCCCGAGTGGGGAGCACAGAGTCAAGAAAATTCTCGACTCTGCAAACAGGACTTGAGAAAATTTCAAAATCACAGAATTGTTACAGTGCAGAAGGAGGCCATTCAGCCCATTATGTCTGCACTGGCTCTCTGATTGAGCATTTCACCTAGTGTCATTCTCCTGCCTTCTCCCCGTGGCCCTGCACATTGTTTCTTTTCAAATAATCATCTAATTCCCTCTAGAATGCCTTGAATGAACTTGTCTCCACCACACTCTCAGGCAGTGCATTTCAGATCCTAGCCATTCGCTATGTGATAAAGTTTTCTCTCACATCGCTTTCGCTTCTTTTACCAATTACCTTAAATTTGTGCCCTCTGTTTGTTGATCCTTCTGAAAATTAGGAACAGTTTCTCCCTATCTAGCTTGCCCAGGCCCCTGATGATTTTGAATACTTCTAGCAAATCTCCTCTCAGCCTTCTTTTCTCCAAGGAAAAGAGTCCCAACTTCTCCAATCTATCTTCATAACTGAAGTTTCTCATCCCTGGAATCATTCCCGTAAACCTCTTCTGCACTCTCTCCAATGCATTCACATCCTTCCTAAAATGCAGTGTGCAGTCCTCCAGCTGAGGTCAACCATTGTCTTATATTAACTCGACATAACCTCCTTGCTTTTGTTCGCTATGCCCCTATTAATAAAGCCTAGGATACTGTATGCTTTATTAACTACTCTCTCAACCTGTCCCACCACCTTTAATGACTTATGCACATATACACCCAGGTCCCTCTGCTCCTACACCCGCTTTAAGAGTTGTACCCTTTGTTTTATGCTGTCTTTCCATGTTCTTCCTACCAAAATGTATCTCCTCACATTTTTCCGCATCGTACTTCATCTGCCACCTATCCGCTCACTCCACCAACTTGTCTATGTCCTTTAGAACTTCTACACTATCCTCCTCACAGTTTACAATACTTCCAAGTTTTGTATTATCTGCAAATTTGGAAATTGTTCCCTGTACACCAAGGTCTAGATCATTGATATATATCAGGAAAAGCAAGGGTCCCAATATCAACCCCTGGAGAACTCCACTATAAACCTTCCTCCAGCCTGAAAAACATCCATTAACCGTTACTCTCTGTTTCCTCGGCCAATTTTGTATCCATGTTGCTACCATCCCTTTTATTCCATGAGCTATAACTTTGGTCACAAGTCTGTTGTGCGAAAACCTTTTAGAAGTCCATGTATACCACATCAACAGCATTGCCCTCATCAACCATAAAACAGCCCTTGTAAAACTGAAGATAATGGGAATCATGGGGAAAACTCCACTAGTTGGAGTCATACCTAGTACAAAAGAAGATGGTTGTGGTCGTTAGAGGTCAATCATCTTAGTCCCGGGATATCACTGCAGGAGTTGGGCCTAGGACACTATCCTAGGCCCAACCATCTTCAGCTGCTTCATCAATGACCTTCCTTCCATCATAAGGTCAGAAGCAGGGATGTTCACTGATGATTGCACAATGTTCAGCATCATTCACGTCTCCTCAGATACTGAAGCAGTGCATGTCCAAATGCAGCAAGACCTGGACAATATCCAGGCTTGGGCTGACAAATGGCAAATACCATTCACGCCATACAAGTGCCAGGCAATGACCATCGTCAACAACAGAGTATCTAATCACCTCCCCTTGACATTCAATGTCATTACTATCACTGAATCCCCCACTATCAACATCCTAGGATTTACCATTGACCAGAAACTGAACTGGACCAGCATTATAAATACTGTAACTACAAGAGCAGGTCAGAGGCTGGGAATTCTGTGACGAGTAACTCACCTTCTGACTCCTCAAAGCCTGTCTACCATCTACAAGGCACAAGTCTGGAGTGTGATGGAATACTCCCCATTTGCCTGGATGAGTGCAGCTCCAAAAACACTCAAGAAACTTGACGCCATCCAGGACAAAGCATCCCACTTGATTGGAACTCCATCCACCAACCTAAACATTCACTCCCTCCACCACTGACACTCAGTGGCAGCAGCGTGTACAATCTACAAGATACACTGCAGCAACTCACCAAGGCTCCTTCGACAGCACCTTCCAAACTCAAGACCCCTACCACCTAGAAGGACACAAACAGTAGATGCATGGGAATATCGCCACCTGCAAGTTCCCTCCAAGCCACACACCATCCTGACTTGGAACTATATCGCCATTCTTCACTGTCACCGGGTCAAAATCCTGGAGCTCCCTTCCTAACAGCACTGTGGTTGTCCTATACAACATGGACTGTAGCGGTTCAAGAAGGCAGCTCACCATCACCTCCTTCAGGGCAATTAGGTATGGGCAATAAATGCTGACCTAGCCAGTGACGCCCATATCCCATGAATGAATAAAAAATAGTAACTAGAAATATTCTGAAGACTAATGTATTTTGATAGAATTCTAGTGACAAAATAGCTAGAATCAATGCTGCATGTACATTCCCTACATAAAAGTACCCTGAATTTACTACCTAATAAGGAATCTAGGTATGAAAAGCCAGTACCCAAGTTATGAACAATAAAAATGGTTTCAAGTGCGGAATACTCTCTCTGAGGATAAGGGTTAACACAGTACTATGAGGGACAGCTAGCATTATTGCTGACATTTCCAGAGGGATACATGGCCTATCACTGTTAGTTTGTCACTTAGCTATAAAGGAGAAATGTTCCAGTTCACTGCACTGTCATCCCTCAGATTGGAATTCTTTATGCATTTTGACAAGGCAGCCTTCTTATCAAAGTGCATCCAGTAACATTTATCAATCAGGAGATGTATGAATAACGAAAAGAGAACTTAAAATTTGAAATAACTGCGCAGAAATTACTGGAAAAAATATCAGCATCAGCCATATTAATGCATAATAAATCCCATCATTTTCTATCATGGGAGAGATACAGTGCAATTTGCAAATCATCACAAATTACTGGACAATTTACACAACTTCTCATTAGCCTCTTAAAAATGAGATCTTATCATAAACCTCCCCATGGGTGCCAGGAAATCACTAGATTTGTGCCGTAAATATGAATGAATCTCACCGCAGAAAGTTAGGACTTGTACTTCACGGCATAAGGATCCTGGTAATCTCTCATGCTGCTCAACCTCAAAAGACCCAAAAAAGGGAACAATTGAAATTATGGAGCCTCAATCCTGTAGGTCATATATTGTTCTAAGAGGCTCTTTATGTTAAAGCATTTTCTCTTCCTTTCTGATTCTCCTAACTTTCTCTCTTAATCCGTTTTTTTTTTAATCTAAGTAATAGAAATGAAAAAAAAAATCAGATTAACAGAGAAAGTAAAAAGTGTATCTGCAAATATACGGGGAAATCCCAAACTGACTACTGACGATGGAAATGGATGTAAAATGCACAAATAGATTTTACTCCACAAAGCTACCTTCTTCCTGCTAAGAATATATTGTGCTATTTACAAGCACATTCATTGAATAATATGAGCGGTATAGAGAATAAAGGACATAGGACATTCTTCTGTTTAAATAAATTCCAATTATATATATCGTGTTGCTGTTCAACATACCACCTTCTTCAGCTATGTGTTATTGTGGAAAGCAATTTGAACAATTACCCACTCAATGACAAAGCTAATTACATCTGTTCTACGACATGTAATATAAAGCAAAACCAAATGGACCTTTTTAAAATAAATAAAAAATACAGAATTGCTGTTGAAAATTTTTATCTTGTTGATTTTTTTATACCTTATTTTTATTTGTGTTTCTACTTCATGTCTATGCTTCCTGATGGGAAAATATAAATTGATGCAGTTTGACAAAAAGGCCATCTTGTCAAAATACATAAAGAATTCTATTGTGAGGGATGACAGTGCTATGTAACTCAAGATTTAACAAAAAAGCTTCTGAAAAGCTTGAGCTTATTTGAGTCTAACCTTTACAAGAGGTTTAGATTTCAGCCCCGCATAATTCTATTAAAAGAGATGCACACAGACTTCTGACCTTGTACAAAAGCAAACCACTGAAGATTGAAACCTTCACTGCAGGTAAGGTCCTCAACAGAAACATTTTTAGAGTGACATGCCAACAGCCTATGATTATTCAGAGAAAGGATCAATGTAAAATCTTTAACAGTGGCCTTATGGCCAAATTCCTTGCTCTGATGTACTGCAGTTTATATCGATGGGATTAGAAACATTCATAAACATTTCGAGTCATATGGACCGAAATTAAGGTTAGAGAAGAAGCATAACAAAAGCTAAATTGGGAGTGCAGCTCTTAATGGAAATTAAAGTATTCTTATGTCTTAGGAATTGCTGATGTGACCTCAGTGATCACAAGTAGTTTTGATTAGTACAATGGATACACCATGATGGGGTACAGTTACATTGCAAGCTGCTGGGCAATTTGCTGTGTTACCGGGTATGTCTTAGAGAATGAGAAACAAAGTACATTGTAATAGTTAACGTACAAGAAACAATTAGTCACATTATGAATTATTGTCGAAATGTCTAAAATAATATCTTATAATAATATAAAATATCTAAAAAAACATATGCTGATCTGCTGCAAATTTGCAGCATTTTCCATTTCTATTTTAGCTTTCCAGAATTTGATGTTTTTGTGCATTTTAGCAAAGCATACATTTGGTTTCGTGATAAATAATGGGACAAAGCAGGTTAACAATGGGCACCAAGAATCCTCCATGTCCCATACAGTTTGTGAAAAACGAAAGCCTTGGTTGTGTATTAATAAGCCAGTCCTTCATTCTGTTCCTAAGAACTGGTTTATATACATTAATCTATTGGCTGTCACTTGGGGTCACTGACATAATAGCTGCCTGAAATGGTATTAACATTACCTGGATATTGCATTAGCAATGAACAAACGGCACTTGCCATCCAGTACATTTAGGGCTCCCCAAAACTTCTGAGTGGCAACTTAGTGCCACCAGCATCTGCTGGACTGCGATGCTCATTACAATGGATCTGTGGTTTTTGCAAACATGGCAGTGTATTTACTCAACCACTGAGACTGAAGAATACTCATTGAGACAAGTAGGCTGAATTATCCTAGCTGCATGGATACAGGTTTGGAGGTGATGGAAGAATAGGAGGAAACTGCGTGGGTCGGTTTCTATCTTCTGGGGAATTTCCCAGCAGCAGGCTGGAAATAAATACAGCAGCCCGCTTCACAGAGGCAGGCAGCCAAATAGATCAATTAGGGCCATGAGAGTGAGAGGTGAGCTTATTGAAACTGACAAAATTCTTACAGGATACATGTGGATAGGATGTTGCCCCTTGCTGGTGAGTCTGGAAACAGAGGACACAATCTCAGAATAAGGGGTAGGCCATTTAACGCTAAGATGAGGAGGAATTTCTTCATTCAGAGGGTGGAGAATCTTTAGAATTCTCTACCCCAGAGGGCTTTGGAAGCTCAATCACTGAGCAGGGTCAAGACAGAAATCGATAGATTTTTGGATACTAACGACGTCAAGGGATATGGGGATAGTGGGGAAAATGGAGTAGAACTAGACAATTAGCCATGATCCATTTGATTTGGAGCAGGCTAGACGGGCCAAACTGTCTACTCCTGCTCCTATGGTCCTATATTTTCTGAAGACAATGGCAGTTTCCCACTATTGGGGAGGCCACCCCCACCCTAGACAAGTGTGAAGCCCGCCAACTGCTTGGAGGCAGCCTCTTGGAAGGAGGTCGGTGGTCCTCCACAGTCTGCATTAAATGGCTGCATCAAGAGGCCTGCAAGGCTTACAGAAGTCCAGGAGCATCTGCAGGTATTCTTCTGATAGGGTTATTCCTCCACCCTGAGGCCCCGCCTGACGCTGTGCCACAGAGTCTAAACCAGTAAATTTGTTTATTTAATTCAGTATAAAATCGTGTGCAGAAAATTAATGACAGGAAAAGGAAGATGGCTGTAAAAGAGAGACAACAAACACAAAGGAAAGGTAGAAATTTTAAAAAGTTCTAAATTTTAATTTAGGAAAAAATCTTCAACTAATTTACAATCTGAAGGTATGAGGCCCCATATTTGTAAACATGAATTTTCAATGCATAAGAGGTTGTTTGGCAGTAACAAAGACTTCTCATGCCTTTAGAAATTCACTTACACTTAAATGGAAAGCCTCAACATTTTTTCTGGCATGTTTAGCAGGCATCTCATAAGTAAGTATGCCAAATTCATGCCCTTACATTTTTTTCAATGCCCAGTCTATCAGTGAGGTACTGGTGTCTGTGGAGCTTGAGAAGCAGGGTAAATCGGACAATACTTCCCAGGTTTCTGCATTTTACTGTGCCTCTATGGACACCAGAAGTTAACTGATTTAATACATAATAACAGTGAGCACTGATAGTCTCACCATTATTCTTAATGCAAAATTAGGGCCATAATTTTCTGTATTCATGGGCTTAGTGTGTGCACTAACAACATAAATGCACAAAGGGCACTCTATATCAGTTGCAATGAACATAAGCCTGCTAAAGTAGCACAATTAAACAATGTACATACTGAGATGACAATATATCTCTGGAAGTGAGTTACTATGTAGTTATTCAATTAAAGAGCTCTAATGACATCATAGATTGATGAAAGAAAGTAAAAAAAGCTTCATAATAATTACATCCTGTCAGAAATTGCTCTTGGTAAAAGAAAACTGTGTTTGATGCAGAAATGTTTCCCTGTATTCCTTTGACAACAATAACTTGCATTTAAATGGCACCTTTTAACAGAGAACACTGCTTCAAGGCATTTAACAGAAATATAAGAACAATCAAGACACAGCAAGCCATGGTGGTAGAAATAAAGATCTGATCGCAAGTTTAGTCAAAAAGATGGAGGTGGAGAGAGACGCAGAGGCATTTAGAAATAGAATTCGAATGGTGGAGTGAAATTTGGGCAGAATGTACAGGCCAGTGTTGGATGACCAAAGAATGCATGAGAGGAGGCAAGGCTGGTGAAGGTTTTGTAGGTGAGGCTGTGTGGAGATTTCAATACGAGGACAAGAAGCTCAGATTCAATGCATTAGGAGACACAGGCAAATATAGGTCAGTGCCAGCAAGGGAGATGGACAAGTTTACATAATGCAGGGCAGGATACAAGTGCCTGAGCTTTCAGCAAGCTAGAGTTTAAGGTCGAATCGGGGTCAACAGAAAGAACATAGGAGAACGGCATGGATGATATGGATTAGGACTTTATGAGCAGTGATGGCAAGGCATAAATGGCCTTCGGTGATATTGTGCAGGTAGTATGAGTGAGAAGTTGGACAGGATGTGGAATTTGAAACTTGGCTCTGGGTCAAACAAAATATCAATGTTATGAAACTCTTGCTTCAGAACGAGCAAGTGGCCAGCAAGGGGATGCAGTTCAAGGGAGTAAAGTTAAAGCATCCAAGGATATTGAAGGAAGTGAGAGCAGAAATTGCAGGGGCACTGGCCATAATCTTTCAGTCTTTCCTTGACTCAGGGGAGGTGTCAGAGGACTGGAGAATTGCAAACATTACACCCTTGTTCAAAAAGGGTTGTAAGGATAAGCCCAGCAATTACAGCCCAGTCAGTTTAATTTTGGTGGTGGGGAAGCTTCTAGAAACAATTATTGGGATAGAATTAATAGTAACATGGAAAAATGTGGGTTAATTAGGTAGGTTTAGCATGGGTTTCTTAAGGTAAAATCGTGTTTAGCTAACTTATTGGAGTTTTTTGAAGAGGTAACATAAAGGGTTGACAAGGGTAATGCTGTTGATGTGGTGTGCATGGACTTCCAAATGGCATTTGCCACAATGCCGCAAAACAGACTTGTGAGGAAAATTATAGCTCATGGAATAAAAGGGACAGTAACAATGTGGATACAAAATGGGCTGAATAATAGGAGACAGCGAGTAATGGTTAATTGATATTTTTCAGGCTGAAGGAGGGTTTGTAGTGGAGTTCCCCAGGGGTCAGTATTGGGACCCTTGCTTATCCTGATATATATAAATGATCTAGATCTGGGTGTGCAGGGAACAATTTCAAAGTTTGCAGATGATGCAAAACTTGGAAGCATTGTAAACTGTGAGGAGGACAAAGACAAGTTGGTGGAGTGGGCAGGTAGATGGCAGATGAAATCCAATGCAGAGAAGTGTGACGTGATTCATTTTGGTAAGAATAACATGGAGAGACAATAAGATAAGGGATACAACCCTAAAGGGCATGCAGGAGCAGAGGGACCTGGGAGTATATGTGCGTAAATCATTAAAGTTGGCAGGACAGCTGGAGAGAGCAGTTCATAAAGCATACAGTATCTTAGGCTTTACTAATAGGGGCATAGAGTACAGGAGCATCTTAGGAAGGATGTGAATGCATTGGAAAGAGTGCAGAAAAGGTTTACAAAAATGGTTCCGGGGTGAGAAACTTCAGTTATGAAGATAGATTGGAGAAGTTGGGACTGTTTTCCTTGGAGAAGAAAAGGCTAAGGGGAGATTTGATAGAGGAGTTCAAAATCATGAGGGGGCTGGACAAAGTAGATAGGGAGAAACTGTTCCTGTTTGTAAAAGGACCAAGAACGAGAAGATTTGAAGTGATTTGCAAAAGAAGCAAATGCGATGTGAGAAAAAAACATATTGAGGGATGAATGATATCCAGGACATTAGAAGAACTCCCTGCTCTACTACAAATAGTGCCCTGGGGTCTTTAATGCCCACATGAACAGTCAGAGACTCAATTTAAAATCTTATCTGAAGGACAGTGAGGCAGCCAATGCAGCACTCCATACTGCACTGGGATGTCAGTTTAGATTAGGTGTTCAAAAGGGTGGAGTGGGCTCACAATTTTCTAATTCAGAGACAAACATGTCAACAATTAAACTGAGATTATGTTAAATGCAATATTAAGTACAAAGTTTACTTGGAAAAGCTCAGTAGATGATAAACAGACTATACAAATGAGAAACATACACAACCTTTGCTCTTCATTGTCTGTCAATCAGAAGGACTGCTGAGTAAGGGAAAGCTATAGTAGAAAAATGCAATTAACTGTAAAGCATCTGCATTTTCTTACAGGAATGCTCACTTTACAGGAATCTAATTTTAATAAAAACAGGATCATAATTTCTTGAATATGTTGATAAGATACCCAAAAGCTAAATATTCAACTTTCCGTGAAATTACTTGTTTTACCCTAATAGTAACAAATGATGATAAGTTGCAATTAATTTGGATACAGTATAGATTTGTTTAGGCATTATTAAAGGGCTGATTCATAAAAATTACAATTTTTCTTCTTAAGCCAATATTTCTGCCTTCTCTTTGAACAGTATGCAGGTATGCATGTTTTAAGAATGCTAGTTAGCATGTAGCAGCAAGGCAGTAGTCATATCAAAATACTCAAGCTGTTAATATTGTTCACTTCATGTTGGAACTTACTGATTTAAAGCAGAGCTGAGTTCTTCCAACTTTCTGAAGTCACTCACATTTTCCAGTTTCGCCAGCGGCTCCATCCGTTTTACTATTATTTCCAGCATATCAGTCATTTTCTTCAGCACCCGAGATTCTAAACCAACTCCTAAGAATGCACAAAATATCACTTTATCAGTACAATAATGAAACAATGCAGTGAAAGCTAAGAACATGGTATACAGAAGCTTTGGCAAGTTTATGCTGGAAAATAGGATTTAGGAAACATAGGGGTGAATTTTACAACACCCCGTGACCATGGTTGAAGTCGGGGGGGAGGGGAGGGCACATAAAATGAAGCCAGTGGCTAACCTGCCACCTTCCTGCTCACCCCAGCCCAGTCCACCATATTACTGGGGGCAGGTAAGGCTTCAGGCAGTCCACCCGCACTTAGGCTTATTGAGGCCCTTAAGTCGCCAATTAACTGCCACTTAAGGACTTCAATCCACTTCTGCCACAGATTTCCAGTCTGCAGGGGGAAGACGGGGGAACGTGAGCAGCCTGGCAGCTTTGACTGGACGGCTGCTGGTGGGCAGGAAGGGGGATTATCCCCTGTGCCCATCAGGGGCACCCACCCCAAGATCATATCCCTCCTCCCCTCTTTATCCCTCCCTCCACCCTCTAAAGCCTAACCCACCCCCCTCCCTCCTCGCTGTGGTCTGCCAGTTAGGCCTGTCCCAACTCCTTGGACTTACCTGAGCTGCAGGATGCACGGCCAGAATTTTGAGGTTGGTGGGCAGGCGCAGTTGGCGGGCCCGGGAGCAGGAGAGAAATGGCCCACCACCCGCGATCAGCCCCCAACCGTGACTTCATGCTAGCGGCCAATTAAGGCCCACCGAGGATGCATGGTGGCTCCCCAATGGTCAGGAAGAGGCGGGTGGGGGCAGGGACCTATCGGCCACCAGGTCCAATGGCGACCCAGTGGCTGGTTCAAACCTGGCACAGTTAGGCCCTGGAAGGCTGCCAGCAAGGGAGACACCTTCCGTGTTGTCAGCAGGAGATTTAAAATTATGGATTCCAATGAGGCTGCAGATGCCAGGCAGGAGGGCAGGTTGGGTGGGCACTTGACCCCCCCAGTTTTTTGATGAGTGCCTCATGGTCCTCCTGGAGGAGGTGGCTGCCAGGAGGGACACTCTTGTCTCCAGGGTTGGAAGGAGGAGGCCACCACACCTTACAAAAAGAGTTTGGGAGGAGGTGGCAGTGCTGGTCAGCAGCCATGAGGTTGTGCGGTGCACCTGAACCCAGTGATGCAAGACATTTAATGAACTGCTGCGCTCAGGAAGGGTGAGTACTGTGTTGGCAAGGATCAGTGTGTTGAAGTGTTATGGTCTGGCCGTCCCCCCCATGGAGCTCAGGGGTGTTAGAGTCTGAGTTCCAATTGTCAATGACGCTGGAGCTGGCCAAGGGGGTGAGCCCTGGCTGCTTGGACTGAACGCCTTGTGTTCAAGAGCCACGGCTCAGATGTGCCCTGCCAGATGCTCCTCAGCTGGGGTTGGCCAGGCTGCAATGGCGCTGCATGTAGAGAGTGGGCTAATCAATGCTCCTCTATCCTTTCAGGAGAAGACGGCCCATAACAACACTACAGATACGAGCAGGACACCTTGGAGCGGGAGAGGCGCCACGGACCTCAGTCAACAATCCGCGGAGAGGCTGGGGTGTCAGACGAAGGTAAGAGTGCAGTGCACAGAGGTGAGAGTTTCGGATGGTGCAAACATTCTTGTGCAGTCTCATCATTGATGGGAGCCTCAAAACTGGATTCCCCATTGATCATTGAAAGACGATGACACCATCATGCAGATCTCCATGGTCTTACCAGGGTGCCAGAGAATCTGATAGAACCATAGAAAAGTTACAGCACAGAAAGAGGCCATTCAGCCCATCGTGTTTGTGCTGGCCGAAAAAGAAAAAAAAACTAGCTGCCTATTTTAATCCCACCTTCCAGCACCTGGTCCGTAGCCTTGCAGTTTACAGCACTTTAGGTGCAGATCCAGGTGCTTTTTAAATGAGCTGAGGGCTTCTGCCTCCACCACCAAACCAGGCAGTGAATTCCAAACACCCACCACCCTCTGGGTGAAGAAGTTTTTCCTCATGTCCCCTCTAATCCTATCAATCACCTTAAATCTGTGGCCCCTGATAATTGACCTCTCTGCTAGGGGAAACAGGGCATCCCGCTTTACTCTATGTAGGCCCCTCATAATCTTGCAGACCTCAGTCAGGTCAGCTCTCAGCCTCCTCAGTTTTTAGAACAAGGGGTCACAGTCTCAGGATACGGGGTAGATCATTTATTACTGAGATGAGGAGAAACTTCTTCACTCAGAGGGTGGTGAACCTGTTGAATTATCTACCACAGAAGGCTGTGGAGGCCAAGTCACTGAATGTATTTAAGAAGGAAATAGATAGATTTCTGGACTCTAAAGGCATCAAGGGGTGTGGGGAGAGCGTGGGAATGTGGTGTTGAGATAGGGGATCAGCCGTGATCATATTGAATGGTGGAACAGTCTCGATGGGCCGAATTACCTACTCCTATTTTCTATGTTTGCCTAACATGTTTTAATCGCAAATATAAAAAGAAAAAACATTCTGCTATATCAAGTTGAACAATTTAAGTGGTTTGCCAGCAGCTAAACAGAAATCACATCTCATCTATGTTTTGCAAGTGCTACTGCTGTACATTTCTATTACACAACATGATTTCAGCACAGGTTGGTCCATGCTTGTAAAATTTAATAGAATACAGTGGAGTAGATTGAGAGTACATCAGTTTGGACTTGCTATATGTCAGAGTTAAATCAAAGTGCATGATAGAAAAATCTGCTGACTTCAGTTCTCTGCTGTAAATGATTTACCAGAAAAGAATCTAAACTTCAAACTTGCTATGGTCTGTCAGTTGGCAGCACATGAGCCTCTGGCTGAATTAATATAAAAATTGATCAGTATGTTAGATTAAAACATTTTTCCTTTTTAATCCAGTGCCCACACTTTACACCATACTTCACTGTATCTATTTATTTTCACAAATAGACCAAGATTAAAGAAGTATGGCCAGTAAATATAAGAGGAAATTAGTGAAAAGTAAGTGTTGGATGCTCATATCTGGACAAATTTGATCAACATTTAGAAAAATCCATCAATCAAGTTAATAGAAAAATCATTAGGGTTATTCAAAATAAATTAGATGTCACAATGAGTTAATGTAGTAGATGGATGAGCTTCAATGGCTTCCATGACCTTTTCTTCTCTCTGTCCTTTCCTGTATGTTACAAATACACACCCTTTAATGGAGGTCCTGTTAAAGAGGATGGACATTCATAGGTAATATTTATCCAGTTACTGAGTTGTTTCCTAGGTGTTTTATCATGTTTATTAAGTGGCTTTGTTTTTTATTTATTCTTTCATGGGATATAGGCGTCCCTGACTAAGCCAGCATTTATTGCCCATCCCTAACTGCCCTTGAGGAACTGATGGTGAGTTGCCTTCTAGAACCGCTGCAGTCCATGTGGTGTTGGTATACCCATAGTGCTGTTCGGAAGGGAGTTCCAGGGTTTTCCCAGTGACAGTGAAGGAACGGCAATATAGTTCCAAGTCAGGATGGTGTGTGTTTTGAAGGAGAACTTACAGACTGGATAAAGGAAATATCATTCCTACCACAGGGGGGATTGTATTAGAAGTTCTATACAGTTTTAAAATTTAATACAATCAAATTACAGCAGCAACAAAACCAAACTGACTTGTGCAATGTCAAAATAACAAAGCTACATAATATTTATCTAATTATCAGTGAAGACTGCTGACTATGCAGGTTATGTAGAAATCACAACTAATTTTGTTTAGCATTAGAGTAAAAACAAGCATGCAAAAATTGCTTGTTATTTTAAATGAGTATTTGGCGGACAACAGCTGCCTGCTGATATCACAATGCAGCGCTCTGTTTGCTTCACTGGTCATTCCAGTAGGTGAACATCTTCCACTGGATTTATTTAGACCAAAATACAGTAAAACAACAGCATTATTTTAGTGTCCTCATGGTTGCAGAAATGACCTTGAGTGTACAATATAATCTTCTGGCTGCAAGCTATTCTTAATCACAATTGCAAACCTTGGGGAAGTTGTTTGTCACTACAAGCTATGGACAGAGCCAATATTTATAATATGCTATTTATCAGCAAATGACTACATTCTCTTATTTCTTTATGTGCTGGTTTCTGAATTGGTGTAAAAGTGAGTGACTCCAGCACTGTAATTGCTGCCCAATACCAAGATTTGTGAAATATGTTCTCTCATTAACTTGCAGGGACAACAAAGCTCACTGTTATTACAGCATTTAGTGAATACATCACTTCATCTTACCACAGTAATTACGTTATTTCATGATCAAAAATCAATAAACAAATTGCTGCATCTGAGATCTGCTCTTACCAACAATGTTAAGACTAACCTTGAATAATAGCTGGAATCACACCTTTACAATAAATAAAATCCAGAAGACAGAATGCTCATACCCCTCAGTCAATTATCATTTCAGTGAATCTAAGTGAAGCGTCTAATTGTATATTCTTGCAAATAGAATGATGTTTGCGCAGGCATCCAGATCGGCCTCAACTTTTACAGATAGAGTTGACATTGAGATATGCTTGTTAGATTTTGTACTATGTTCTTTTTTTACATCAATTTTTCCTTGATATGTGCATTTCCCATAAAGCTGTTTAAAAAAGTATATCAGAGCCACTTGTCCATAACATACAGAAAGAATTTTGTCAGGCAGTTGAATTTAAAACATTAAAAGTGTGAGACACTGGGGGCTGTAGAGGGAAGGTGCTGAAAAGACCAGCATATATTTTTACCAGCATATGCCCTCTACTCAGCACTTCAGTTTGACAGCCTGTCCACGATTAAGAACCTGCAGTGCAGGGAGTTAGGAGCACAAACACAGCAGTACCCTTCATAGTCCAGTGCAGTAGTATTATCAAATGGTCCTTATTAAAGCGCTATGGAGCTATCGTTAAGTTAGGGTAGCAGAATAGTTTACAAGGTTTATTAGACCATCGTCAAGTTCCACTCGAAGTCATCTTTAAATCATAAGCCAAGCAGAATCATAAGGAAGAATTTTCCTCCCGTCGGGGTGGAAGTGCAGAAGCAGGTGGGCCTCCGATCGGCGCCCCCCCCGATTGGGGGCGCACCGCCATTTTACGTGGGCAGGCCAATTAAGGCCCAGCCAGCATGACATCCGCTAGGAAGCCTAGGAAGCACAATGTGCTCCCTGTGCGGGCTGGGGGGGGTTCCCTCAGCCGAGTGCGCTCTTTCGCGCATGCACGCGAATGAACACTGATCTCTGTGAGGCTAAGTGCTGACTCAAGGAGATCAGCTCCAAATTTTAAAATGGTAAAGGTACGAAAACAAAGTTTCCCTGACATGTCCCTTCATGTGACACTGTCACATGAGTTGGGACATGTCCATCACTTTAAATCAAACATTTATTAAATTTTTAAAAGCCCTCATGAAACCTCATCCCGCTCGTAGATGAGGTTTCATGCTTTTTCTGAAGCCCGCCAGGGCTCCCAGCCCTAAGGTTGGATGGGCAGGTCCATTAATGAAGTTAATGACTTTGTCAATGGCTTCAATAGGCCGTTGACAGGTCGGCGGGTTGCACAGCTGATTTGGCTGCGCCCCCACCGACCTGAAAATTGAAATTACGCGGGGGTGACATTGGGAGTTCCGCCCCACATCATCCCACGTCGGTGAGCGGGCCCCGCCCCCCTGCTTGCCGACCTTAAGATCCTGCCCATAGAACTATACAGCCCAAATATAAGGCCATTTGGCCCAACATGCCCTTGCCAGCTCTTAGAAAAACTTACCCAATGGGTCCCATTCACCTGCCTTTTCCCCATAATCCTACATTTTTTTTCTTTTTAAGTATGTATCCAATTCCCTTTGCCAAGTAAATATTGAATCTGCTTCTAGCACCCTTTCATGCAGTGCAAATCCAGATCATAATTACTTGCTGCATTAAAAAAAAATCCTTATCCTCTGCCCCTGATTCTTGTGCCAATTATCTTAAACCCATATCTTTGAAACAATTTTTCCCCATCTACTCTATCAGAACCCATTATAATTTTGAGCACCTCTATTACATCTCCCCTTAACCTTCACTGCTCTCAAGAGAACAAGTGCAACTTCTCTGGTCTCTCCATATAACTGAAGTCTCTGGAGGTCAACTGAAGTTATGTGAGATGATTTGATTGTAGTGATGTTACAATTTTAAAATGTTCTCACTCAAACAACTTCAAAAGGCTGGCAGCAATAGTCATTATTATCAGACATTATCTGCCTTTTTGCAATGAGGGGACAAATTGGCCACTACTTTTCCTAACTTTTCTTCATAATTTTCCAATTATATTGCACTCTATCCTTGTTCTATAGGAATGATGATTGCTAATAACATAGAGGGACAATTACACGCTATTTTTAAATAGAGATTTATCAGTCTCACTGTTCAAACTTTTATTTGGAAACATATGATTCCTAAATTTTGGTGGACCAACAGCAGGATTTCAGCCCTTGACTAAGGAGGCAAAATAAATATATTTTCATCTGTACTACTACGGTTGAGGAATGAATTCATATTTTGAAGTCACTCAGAAGCAGTGCTGACCCAGTCCACTGACAAAAAAAAAACACCTCTCCCATTTTGATGAACACAGTGTTGTGACTGAAGGCTGTGAGAAACCGCAGCTTGCATGCCACTGTTCAGATTTTGTCCAGTACTTAGCTCACGCCTTGAATAACATAATGGTTTCATCTAATACTGAGATTCTATTTAATCAGATTCTATTTGTTTAGTGGCTCTGCACAGCAGGCAGCTCCTGACCTTTTCACAGGCCACACTGTCACAAACTCATCATCTTTTGATATCTTTGCTTAGTCTGTGAAAACATTTCAACTAAAGGCAGCAACAACTGCAGGAAAGGAGAACATTCTTGACAGCCTAAAATGCATCTGATTATAAAAAGAAGGAAATTTTGCAAGATCTTACTCCTCAACCCAGCCTATATGGCATAAATAGGGTCGTTAAAATGGCGAGGTCGGAGGGTGGGTGGGGTGGTGGTGGGTGTTCTCATCACGTTGCTAAGCAGTCCCAACCCATGCTATTTTAACTTCCAAGATACTGGTATGTAGAGCACCCCTACCCCCACCAGGTATGTGAATACCTAATTTAAATGACATCAGAAGAGACACAATGCAATTTTAATTCCCAGGATCAAGAGATATGGCTCCAGCTGTTGCAGGGATATTATTTGACTATACACATAGGGGTTCGAGGCCACAACCATTCCAATAGAGCCATTATTCACACTTGCAGCTTACTATTATGGCTTATTTTCTCATTCAGGAACCACTTCAACACAGTCTTTGGTTTAAGAGTACATGGATTATGGGAAGAGCGGATGTAAGGTTTAGAGATGTAAATAGCACATAATAAATAGAGGCCTTTGAATTCCTCTTTGAGACAGGCTTTTCTTTAAGCTTTGGAATGGAAATAAACATTGGGAGGGGGCTGTAAAAGATAGGGGGACAGACTGTGTGCAGGTGATGAGCGCAATTTATTTACAGATGCAATGAGTAGTATTAATATAAAACTAAAATTGGTCAATGATAGATATCCATTATTGGAAATAGTTTTCCACAAGAGTTCAGTTCTAACCCTGATTGCCTGTACGTCAACTCTATCCAGGTCATATTCTACCTCATCAGGCCTTCTCCTAGGCCTACCACACGCTGACTTACATACAAACATACGAGTTAGGAGCAGGAGGCCACTCGGGCCCTTCGAGCCTTCTCTGCCATTCAATAAGATCATGGCTGATCCGACTGTAACCTCCTGCCTACCCCCGATAATCTTTTACCCCCTTGTTTATTCAAGGGGCAAAATTACATAGCATGCAACAGATACTGAGTATTAAAATTCTACCTGAAATGTAAAGCAACACCCCAGCCCACCACTCAAATGAGCAGAGTCACCATTTTAACATCTCTGTTCTGTTAACTATAGAAACATTGATAGTGACATGAACCCTACTACTGGTATATCTGCATTCTGCGGAGTTGTGGGGTTCCTTTAATTGGGGTCATAAGCCATTATTGCAAATGGTAATTCTGTCCTCCCCGTGAACCACTGGTCATCCTTTAGCAGCTTTCAAATAATACACATACATGAGCCACTGAAGAATGAAAGCATCATAATTCTCCTTTGGATAAATGATATTAATGTACAAGGTGACATTTCTGTTTTCTAAAACAATCTGCACCATCATGAAGTGATACCATTTTTTGCTCGCGTATGCATTATTGTTGGATCTGTGCAGGCCTGATGGCAGGTTGCCTAAGTAATGCTCCTGGACTCTCAAGAAGTCTGCCAAGCTGTAAATTATGTGCCCCTTTTATTAGCCGTCTTCTTTCCCCTGGGAACAGAATATATGTGCTATTAAAAACAGAAAATGCTGGAAATATGCAGCAGGCCAGGCAGCATCTTTGGAGAGACAAAGTTAACATTTCAGTTTGATGACCTTTCATCGAAACTGGAAAAAGTTAGATATATCATGGGTTTTAGGCAAATACAGAGGCAGGGAAAGGAGGAGGAGGGGAAGGTCTCGGATAGGTTGGAAGTCAAGAGAGATTAAATGACAAAAGGGATGATGGTGCAAAGCAAAAGGAGATGGCAATGGGACAAGTAAAGAAAGAAAAGGATGAGTCTAGAGGATGTAAATGGCAATAGCAGCCAACAGCTACTATCCACAAAAATAAGAACAGATAGATAGATCTGAAATTGTTGAACTCAATGTCATGTCTAGAAGTGCCTAATCAAAAGATCAGGTACTGTTCCCCCAAGCTTCTGTTGAGCTTTATTAGACAATGTGGGAAACCAAGGGCAGAGATGTCAGAGAGGGACACTGAATTAAATTGACAGACAGTCAGAAGATCAGGGTAATTAACACTTACAGACTGAATGGAGGTGTTTCACAAAGCAACCATCCAGCCTGAGTTTAGTCTACACAATGTAAAGGATTCTGCATCGTGAGTAGCATTCTAAATTGAAAGAAGTGCAATTAAATCGATGTTTTGTCTCCCTTTATTTGCTTAAAGCCTGGTAAATCTCTTAAATTTATGTAATTCTGTTGAAAGGTCATCAACCTTAAATAAATAGTCATTTGGTACTGCAGAACTTGAGTATTGCTGTGTTAATTATAAAAATTGGATCCCTCACTGAACATAGTTTTGGATGATGAAAACAAAAAACTACTGCGGATGCTGGAAATCCAAAACAAAAATAGAATTACCTGGAAAAACTCAGCAGGTCTGGCAGCATCGGCGGAGAAGAAAAGAGTTGACGTTTCGAGTCCTCATGACCCTTCAGCAGAACTGAGTATAGTTAAGAAATGGGGTGAAATAACCTCTCCTAACTATACTCAGTTCTGCTGAAGGGTCATGAGGACTCGAAACGTCAACTCTTTTCTTCTCCGCCGATGCTGCCAGACCTGCTGAGTTTTTCCAGGTAATTCTATTTTTGTTATAATTTTGGATGAGCCTCCCCTCCATGGTATGCACATAAAATGGGTCTGCACCTGCATCTGGTTTCTTTAATGTATCTTCAAGCCAATTTTCTGCTGTTTCACTGAAGATTGAATTGTAGTTTCGTTGACAGCCAGCACTTCACATTGCACATTAAAGATCCTGTGTTTTGCTCTGCTACATATTTACTGCTTTTATTGAAGCCTTCATTTTGCTGAAACCTAGTTCCTGGAGTTTTGCTGTCACAGTAGAAGGCACCACTAACCATGCTGGAAGAATGGAAATTTCTTTGGGTATTCCCATAACACTGAATGAATTGGATCAGGGCATTGTGCCTTCATGTTGTTGTATCTTCAGTTCCAAAGGGCCTCCCGGAGAATGTTCAATTCCATCAACATTCAAAGACCTGTTTGTTGATCATGCTACTCCTACTTTATAGTCTGAGAAGGTTTGTCCTTGTGCCACACAAGAGAGGCAATGGCTGAGCTCTGTTATCTACCACAGGCTGGTCTATAGCTAATGCCAAGGACTGATAGGGCTCTTCACATTAACTGTTAAAGTCTGTAATGTATTAAGCTGTTCTACCAAAGGATCCTTCCAGGCCACTCAAGGGCACCTCTTCCAGGTAGGTCAATCTAGAGGCTATTCATATATAAAGCAAATGACTGATGATATGTTTGAAAGTAAAAATGCAAATACAAAAAGAAAATACTGTGGCTGCTGGAAGTCTAAAATAAAAAAACAAATAATCTTGGAAATATTCATCAGGTCAGGTAGCATTTGTGGAGAGAAACGAAGTTTTTTAATGTTGCTGAAGAAAGAGACATGGCTAAGCTTTTCATCGTGCACTTCGCAGGGCACTTCGCAAAAATGCCAATATAAGGGGAAACAAATATTTATATTGTGTGTGAAGAGAGTGCTGTTTGGTTGGCAAGTGGCATTGCCATGGAGAATGCACCACTGATGGTAACTGACAGTTAACTGCCAAGCATTGTTTGAAATTTAAACCAGGCAGCTTGACCCTCATTAGTTAAGGCATTGCCCGAGGAATGAGTCAGTAAATGGCTGTCACTTATTTTGTTTAGCTGAAACAGGCACAATGTGTGTACATGTTCTCCCTGGCTGCAAAGAACAGGGCCCTGTGTATTAACGTATGTAGCTTCCAGTACATGGAAATACGCCACACTGTAAGCCTGACTGGCAATCTTAAAGTGGTTGTCAGCAGAATTCTTAGCACACTGAGGATTGTTTAGCAAATGTTGTCCAATCGCGGAATCACAACTACTGTTGGACACTGTGTTTGAGTTTCGCAAGCGCCAGCTGCTTGGGTATGGTCTGTACCCTGCCCATTGCGAACAGTGGCTGGGACATGCTGTTTGATACAATCCACCAGTCTTTGGGGCATATAGCCTACATACCTAGCATCACCTGACACTGAAATTCAAATACCACGTTATTCGTTTGTGTGATCGGCATAATGTCTTTTTCGTTTGACGACAGCATCCTGTTCGTGGTGAATACCACTCATGTTGCCACTGCATAGTAGCCGCATGAAATTGCCAACTTCACCTGTCGCTCAAATTTTTGAGATACTTTGCCTTTCCAGGGTGATCTGAGGAAGACTGGGCACTTTGCAGGGCTGAAGGTGACTTCCTTAGGCCTGTTCACTAGTTTACGTGATATACAGTGCGAAATGGTCTGATCAGGGTAGCCATTAACCTGCAGGATGCCTTTGATGCGCCATATTTCAGCATCAAGCTTGCAAGGTGAGCAAATGGTTTGGGCCCTATTTACAAGGTTGCTGATAAGACCAATCTTCTAACGTGTGAAACTGTAAGAATTCCAATGCGTATACTGACCAGTAAAGGTAGGCTTGCGGTAGACCATGTTAGAGAACTACCTGGCAGATTTCTCAACTAGTATATCAAGGAAGGGGAGTTCATTTGACTGCTCCATTTCAAAGGTGAATTTCAGCACAGGATTGAGCCCATTAAGATTAAGACATGTGAGGTACTTGTTACATGCGGCTGTGGATTTAAATATAGCAAACGTATCATCCACATATCGGAAATATGTGAGGGACAGGGGGTTAGGTGTCATTCCATTGAAGACGTTTCTCATGGAGTCCAACAAAGATTTTGCAAGAGCTAGGCCTAGAGGGGGTCCCATGACAACACCATTTATCTGGGCATACATGGTGTCATTAAAACTGAACTCAACTGCACGAGTTGCCGAATTCATAGGTTCAATAAATACTGATTCACGCAATGGTGGTGGGAGAATGTTAGGACATAATTTGACAACAACAAAATAAGCACAGCTTTGGGGCTAAAATTCTCCATGGTGTAAACTCAAGACCAACATTTTTATTCTATCCACCTGAGCTGAATTTGAACAGAGGAAAAGCCCAATAGCAAACCCAGTTCTCATCTGTTGACTTATTTATATAACATGTCTATATAAACCCAAGACATGGGGCATTCAGTTAACACAGAATCCTACCATGCCCATAACGTACACTTATCTGCTTACCATTTTTTCCGTTATGTAAATTTTCTGATCCCAACATTAATACCTAAGGGTATAATAGAGATCTAAGCAAGAAAACTCATCTGCAGCATGTTTCAGAGCTCTACACATTGAACATATCTGAATACAAACAATTGATCATAAAAGATAATAGCCTGGAAATTCAAAACAGTTTTCGATGTTGGTTTAATATTTCTAATGGAGAGGAATTGGGGCTACTTTCTGCTTCTTAATGCTAAATTACAATGGTGCATGCTTTCTCCAAACCCTTTTTCAGATGTCTCATTTGGACATGGAACTAGCAGTATGCCAGGTAACGGTAAGTATCCATTAGCCTGGCCATAAGTGGTCCCACAACACTGTCTCCTTATGGCAGTCAGTCCCCTGCCCCGATTATGGAAATGACCCCATTCCCTGAATTTTGGTCAGGATTAGGTGAAATGAGTGGTGAAAGTTCTGTTCTGTTGTACTTCCAGCACTAGACCAGGTCTCTCAGAGTTTATAAGCATATATTTTTTATTATGTGCTTGAATTAAAAATTAATTTAAATGAGCAGAGCTACAAATAAGATTAATTTGAGTAGCCCCAATTGTCTAATGCTCTGTTTGTGGTGTGGAGGCTTGTTTGTGATGGGCACAGGTCAGAAACCTGTCTTTTCTGAATGATGATTTTAGTGGAAATGAAGAGGCATCCAGAAAAGAAATGAGCAACCCACATTTGGCTGTGTTAAAATGAGAGTAAATCAGTGTAAACAATGAGGCCCAAGGTGAGGGAATGGCATTGTGGGATTGTCGCTAGTAATCCAGAGATTCTGGGTAATCTTCTGGGGAACCAGGTTCAAATCCCGCCACAGCAGATGGTGAAATTTGAATTCAATCAAAATCTAGGATTAAAAGAATAATGATGACCAAAATCCATTGTCGGCTGTTGTAAAAATTCATCTGGTTCACTAATACCCTTCTGGAAAAGAAATCTGTTGTCCTTACGTGGTCTCGCCTACATGTGGCTCCAGACCCAAAGCAATATGGTTTACTCTTAAATGGCCTAGCAAGCCACTCAGTTGTATCAAACTGCCCAAAGCCACAAAAGAGGAATGAAACCAGACGGTCTACCCAGCATCAACCTAGGCAATGGAAATAACAACGGCAAAATCCTCCTTACTTACATCTGGGGACTAGTGCCAAACCTGGGAGAGCTGTCTCACAGAATAGTCAAGCAACAGCCTGACACAGTCATCCTCATAGAATCATATCTTACAGATAACATCCCAGATGCCACTATCACCATCCCTGTGTATATTCTGTCCCACCGGCAAGACAGGCCCGGCAGAGGTGGCGGCACAGTGGTCTACAGTCGGGAGAGAATTGCTCTGGGAGCCCTCAACATCGACTCCGGACCTCATGAAGTCTTATGGCATCAGGTCAAATCTAGGCAAGGAAACCACCTGCTGGATATCATGTACTGCCCTCCTCAGCTGTTGAATCAGTGTTTCTCCATGTCAAATGCTACTTGGAGGAAGCACTGAGGGTGGCAAGCGCGCAGAATGTACTCTGGGTGGGGGAACTCAATGCCCATCACCAAGAGTGGCTCGGTAGCACCACTGCTGACCGAGCTTGCCAAGTCCTAAATGACATAGCTGCTAGACTGGGTCTGCGGCAGGTGGTGAAAAGACAAACAAGAGGGAAAAACATAATTGACCTTAACCTCACCAACCTGCCTGCCGCAGATGCATCTGTCCACGACAGTATTGGTAGGGGTGATTACTGCACAGTCGTCGTGGAGACAAAGTCCCGCCTTCACATTCAGAATACCCTCCATCGTGTTGTGTGGCATGACCACTGTGCTAAATGACATGGATTTCAAACAGATCTAGCAACTCAAGAACGGGCATCCATGAGGCGCTGTGGACCATCAGCAGCAGAACTGTACTCAAACACAATCTGTAACCTCATGGCCTGGCATATCCCCCATTCTACCATCATCATCAAGCCAGGGGATCAACCTTGGTTCAATGAAGAGTGCAGGAGCAGCACCAGGGGTACCTAAAAATGAGTTGTCAACTTGGTGAAGCTATAACGCAGGGCTACTTGCGTGCCAAACAGCATAAGCAGCAAGCGATAGACAGAGCTAAGCAATCCCACAACTAACGGATCAGATCTAAGCTCTGCAGTCCTGCCACAACTAGTCGTGAATGATGGTGGACAATTGAACAACTCACTGGAGGAGGAGGCTCCACAAATATCCCCATCCTCAATGATGGAGGAGCCCAGCATGTCAGTGCGAAAGATAAGGCTCAAGCATTTCCTACAATCTTCAGCCAGAAGTGCCGAGTGGATGATCCATCTTGGCCTCCTCCGGAGGGCTCCAGCGTCACAGGTGCCAGTCATCAGCCAATCCGATTCACTCCATGTGATATCAAGAAACGGCTGAAGGCACTGGATACTGCAAAGGCAATGGGCCCTGACAATATTCTGGCAATAGTACTGAAGACTTGTGCTCCAGAACTTGCCGTGCCCCTAACCTAAGCTACAACACTGGCATCGACCCGGCTATGTGGAAAATTGCCCAGGTATGTCCTGTACACAAAAAGCAAGAGAAATCCAACCCGGCCAATTACCACCCCATCAGTCTACTCTCGGTCATCAGTGAAGTAATGGAAGGGGTCATCAACAGTGCTATCAAGTGGTACCTGCTTATCAATAACCTGTTCACTAATGCCCAGGGTGTTCAACCAGGGAAACTCAGCTCCTGATCTCATTACAGCCCTGGTTCAAACATGGGCAAAAGAACTGAATTCCTGAGGTGAGGTGAGAATGACTGCCTTTGACATCAAGGCAGCCTTTGACTGAGGGTGGCCCAGCAAAACTGGAGTCAATGGGAATCTGGGGAAAAACTGTCCGCTGGTTGGAGTCATACCTAGCATAAAGGAAGATGGCTGTCATTGTTGGAGGTTAGTCATCTCAGCTCCAGGACATCACTGCTGGAGTTCCTCAGGGTAGTGTCCTCAGCCCAACCATCTTCAGCTGCTTCATCAATGACCTTCCTTTCATCATAAGGTCAGGAGGGGGGATGTTCGCTGATGATTGCATAATGTTCAGCACCATTCGCAACTCCTCAGATACTGAAGGAGCCCATGTCCAAATGCAGCACAACCTGGACAATATCCAGGCTTGGGCAGAGAAGTGGTAAGTAACATCCATGCCACGCAAGTGTCAGGCAATGACCATCTCCAACAAGAGAGAATCCAGTCATCGCCCCTTGGTGTTCAATGGCATTACCATCACTGAATCCCCCGCTATCAACATCCTTGGGGTTACCATTGACCAGAAGCTGAACTGGACTAGCCATATAAATACTGTGGCTACAAGAGCAGGTCAGAGGTTAGGAATCATGCGACGAGTAACTGATCTCCTGACTCCCCAAAGCTTGTCCACCATCTACAAGGCACAAGTCAGGAGTGTGATGGAATGCTCTCCACTTGCCTGGATGAGTGCAGCTCCCACAACACTCAAGAAGCTTGACACCGTCCAGGAAAAAGCAGCCCGCTTGATTGGCACCATGTCCACAAACATTCACTCCCTCTACCACCAATGCACAAGAGCAGCAGTGTGTACCATCTAAAGTTGCATTGCAGGAATTCACCAAGGCTCCTTCGACGGCACCTTCCAAACCCACAGCCATTACCATCTAGAAGGACAAAGGCAGCAGATAGATGGGAACACCACCACCTGGAAGTTCCCCTGCACGTCACTCACCATCCTGACTTGGAAATATATCGCTGTTCCTTCACTGTTGCTGGGTCAAAATCTTGGAGCTCCATTCCTAACAGCATTGTGGGTGTACCTACACCACATAGGAAAGAATTATTAGCCCCTCAAGCGGGCACGCGCCCAACCCAAACAAGCGTAAAATGACACGTGATAGCTTTGGGCGGCATCCCGATGTCATCATGCACTCGCGCGATATTCTGGTCGGCAGGCGCCCACCGACAATTGAAAGGCTTATTAAGGCCATTAAAAAGGCAATTGAAAGAAATGTTTTGCTGCCCGTTAAACCTTACAGTTGGTGGGCAGGCGAAAAGGCCAAACGGCCTTTGCATCTTTTAGAAAACCTCATCCAGATGAGGTTTCCAACGGCAAATAAAAATATAATAAAATTTTTTAATTTCATTTATAACATGTCCCTGCACATGTGACAGAGTTTTATAATATTTCAGAAATCTTTATTTTTCATTTTGAAAAATGTTCATCTCCCTGAGGCAGTTCTGTGCCTCAGGAAGATTTTCAAGCGCGCACCCGCGCACATGCACAAGGTTCGCGCTCGTCCTCCTCCCCCTCACACAGGCAGCGCTGAGCACTGTTGCTTGCATTTCATGTTGGACGGTCCTTAACTGACGTGAAATCGCGGTCCGGCCCCAATTGAGGGCAGCGGTCAGCTTCCCGACCACTCCCGCCGAGCCTGCCCGATGAGGGAAAAATCCTCCCCTTAGACTGCAGCGGTTCAAGAAGGCAGCTCATAACCACCTCCCCAAGGGCAACTAGGGATGGGACAATAAATGCTGGCCCAGCCAGTGAAGCCCACATCCCATGAAAGAATAAAAAAATGCATAAAACTCTGAAACCACACCAGTAAATCAAAGTTGTTAATATTGTCACTCCAATAAAATGTGTGTACTTCCTGCTGCAGATAAATCATAAAATGACTTTTATATTTCACTATTTTAAAAAATGAATAATAAAACCAATATGTCCTTTGCATATGACCTTTAAAGTAGATAATCCTGGTCCACATTCCAAACAAAATAAGCTGTCTTCTCCAATGGAATTTCATGCAGGAAAATGTTGCAAAGATTAAGTGGCCGGGGACAAAGATTTCTCAGGACTATTAATAACATCTTCTGCCATTGGCCGATACCAGAAGAATAACATTTTCCACTGTATTTGTCAAGAGTACATTTAATTTTTAAAAAAGTATTTATCCCACCCAGCTTTAATACTGAAGGCTCAGATGAAGCCACTCATATTTGCATATTCGACTGCTTCATGTTACTAGTGTTAAATCTGATTTCATTAATGCGATCAGACACCTTTCCAACAGTTAAATTAGCTGTTATACAATAGTATTATTAGAGGTGGCTAGAAGCTAGTTGAAATGCAAATTACAACAGCAAATATGATACCTGCAAGTAAACAATTCACAATTTAATACAGAAATGCTTTAAATTGTACAGGTCTTTGAAAGAGAGGTTTCCTTAGTAATTGACAGCCAGATATTACGTCCATTGCTTCATTTGCATTTCTCTGTGGCACATTTCAAAGTACACTTGTGGAAATTTGCTTTGCATAATAGAATATATGCAATTCCTTAAAATGAGTAACTGTTTCTAAATGTAGGGCACTAAATGGATCTATTTACACAATGGTATCAAATCTATTGTGTAAGGACACTTTTACACCTTAAGGTTGACACAATGATCTTTGTGCATTGAGCTTCAAGAGTAAAATTTTTCGCTTGGCATGCGGGCACATACCCGAGCGTAAAATAGCACGCGATGATGTTGGGTTAGTGTCCCGACGTCATTGCGCACTCGCAATATTTCGGTCAATTAAGGGGGGAGCTATTATGCCCATCAACAGCACAATTAACTGGGATTTGTTTTGGATTAGGGGAGAGCGGATTTTAGTAAAATAAGGCAGGGTCTGGCCAAGGTAGACTGGGAACAGCTGCTTGTGGAGAAGTCTACAGAGGAGCAGTAGGGGGCGTTCAAAAAGGAATTGGGAGGGTACAGGCTCAACATGTTCCCTCTAGGGTGATAGGGAGGAGTAACAAGCCCAGAGAGCAATGGATGACCAGAGATATTTAGGTTATGATGAGAGGGAAAAGAGAGGCTTTTAGCTCAGGTACAAGGGTAGCAAATCAGCGAAGGCATTAGTGGAGTACAGAAAGTGCAGGGTGGAGCTTAAGAAAGCAATTAGGAGAGTAAAGAGGGGATATGAGAAAGCTCTGGCTGGTAAAAGTGGGGAAAATCCCAAGATATTCTATAAGTATATCAATGGGAAGAGAATAACCAGGGAAAGAGTAGGGCCCATTAGGGACCAAGGGCGCAATCTATGGGTGGAGCCAGAGGACATTGCTAGGGTATTGAATGAATACTTCACATCCATCTTCACCCAAGAGAATGAGGATGAAGGTATCGAACTCGGGAAGAGAGACTGCGAGGTTCTTGAGCAAATTGATATAGGGAGTGACAAGGTATTGGAGGTGTTGGCAGGCTTAAAAGTGGACAAATCTCCAGGTCTGGATGATTTGTGTCCCGGACTGCTGAGAGAGGCAAGGGAGGAGATCACAGGGGCTCTGACCCAAATTTTTAATTCCTCTCTGGCCACGGGGGAGGTGCCAGAGGACTGGAGAACAGCTAATGTGGTTCCGCTGTTTAAGAAGGGTTGTAGAGGTAAACCTGGGAACTACAGGCCAGTGAGTCTCATGTCAGTGGTAGGGAAACTATTGGAGAAAATTCTGAAGGAGAGAATATATCTCCACATGGAGAGGCAAGATTTGATCAGGGATAGTCAGCATGGCTTTGTCAGAGGGAGCTCATGCCTAACAAATTTGATTGAATTTTTTGAGGAGGTGACCAGGTGTGTAGATGAGGGTAATGCAGTTGATGTCGTTTATATGGATTTCAGCAAAGCCTTTGACAAGGTCCCACATGGGAGACTTATAAAGAAGGCAAATGCACATGGGATAAAGGGAATTTGATAAGGTGGATTCAAAATTGGCTTAGTTGTAGGAGAGAGAGGGTGATGACAGAAGGATGCTTTAGTGACTGGAAGCCAGTGTCCAGTGGCGTACCACATGGATCTGTGCTGGGTCCCCTATTATTTGTCATTTATATAAACGACATAGATGACTATGTGAGGGGTAGGATTAGTAAATTTGAAGATGACACAAAGATTGGACGGGTGGTTAACAGTGAGGTGGAATGTCTTAAGCTACAGGAAGATATAGACGGGATGGTCAAATGGGCAGATAAGTGGCAGATGGGATTTAACCCTGAAAAGTGTGAGGTGATACACTTTGGAAGGAGTAATTTGACATGTAAGTAGTCAATGAACGGCATGACACTAGGAAGTTCTGAGGAACAAAGGGACCTTGGTGTGTGTGTCCATAGATCTATGAAGGCGGAGGGGCATGTTAGTGGGGTGGTGAAAAAGGCATATAGGACACTTGCCTTTATCAATCGAAGCATAGATTACAAAAGTAGGGAGGTCATGTTGCAGTTGTATAGAACCTTGGTGAGGCCACAGCTGGAGTACTGTGTGCAGTTCTAGTCGTCACATTACAGGAAGGGTGTGATTGCACTGGAGGGTGTGCAGAAGAGATTCATCAGGATGTTCAAAACAAAAACAGAATTACCTGGAAAAACTCAGCAGGTCTGGCAGCATCGGCGGAGAAGAAAAGAGTTGACGTTTCGAGTCCTCATGACCCTTCAGCAGAACTGAGTATAGTTAGGAGAGGGGTGAAATATAAGCTGGTTTAAGGTGGGGTGTGGGGTGGGGGGAGAGAAGTTGGGGGGGTGGGTTTGTAGTAGGGACAAGCAAGCAGTGATAGGAGCAGATAATCAAAAGATGTCACAGACAAAGGAACAAAGAGGTGTTGAAGGTGGTGATATTATCTAAGAGAATGTGCTAATTAAGAATGGATGGCAGGACACTCAAGGTACAGCTCTAGTGGGGCTGGGGTGGAAAGACTGACAGGGCATTACAGGTATAGATTTAAAAATAATGGAAATAGGTGGGAAAAGAAAAATCTATATAAATTATTGGAAAAAACAAAAGGGAGGGGGAAGAACGGAAAGGGGGTGGGGATGGGGGAGGGAGTACAAGATCTAAAGTTGTTGAATTCAATATTCAGTCCGGAAGGCTGTAAAGTGCCTAGTCGGAAGATGAGGTGCTGTTCCTCCAGTTTCCGTTGGGCTTCAGTGGAACAATGCAGCAAGCCAAGGACAGACATGTGGGCAAGAGAACAGGGTGGAGTGTTAAAATGGCAAGCGACAGGGAGGTTTGGGTCTTTCTTGCAGACAGACCTCAGGTGTTCTGCAAAGCGGTCGCCCAGTTTACGTTTGGTCTCTCCAATGTAGAGGAGACCACATTGGGAGCAACGAGTGCAGTAGACTAAGTTAGGGGAAATGCAAGTGAAATGCTGCTTCACTTGAAAGGAGTGTTTGGGCCCTTGGACGGTGAGGAGAGAGGAAGTGAAGGGGCAGGTGTTGCATCTTCTGCGTGGGCATGGGGAGGTGCCATAGGTGGGGGTTGAGGAGTAGGGGGTGATGGAGGAGTGGACCAGGGTGTCCCGGAGGGAATGATCCCTACAGAATGCCGCCGGGGGGGGGTGAAGGGAAGATGTGTTTGGTGGTGGCATCATGCTGGAGTTGGCGGAAATGGCGGAGGATGATCATTTGAATGCGGAGGCTGGTGGGGTGATAAGTGAGGACAAGGGGGACCCTATCATGTTTCTGGGAGGGAGGAGAAGTCGTGAGGGCGGATGTGCGGGAGATGGGCCGGACACGGTTGAGGGCCCTGTCAACGACCGTGGGTGGAAAACCTCTGTTAAGGAAGAAGGAGGACATGTCAGAGGAACTGTTTTTGAAGGTAGCAGCATCAGAACAGATGCGACAGAGGCGAAGGAACTGAGAGAATGGGTTGGAGTCCTTACAAGAAGCGGGGTGTGAGGAGCTGTAGTCGAGGTAGCTGTGGGAGTTGGTAGGCTTGTAATGGATATTGGTGCCAGTCTGTCACCAGAAATTGAGACAGAGAGGTCAAGGAAGGGAAGGGAAGTGTCAGAGATGGACCATGTGAAAATGATGAAGGGGTGGAGATTGGAAGCAAAATTAATAAATTTTTCCAGGTCCTGACAAGAACATGAAGCAGCACCGAAGTAATCATCGATGTACCGGAGAAAGAGTTGTGGGAGGGGGCCGGAGTAGGACTGGAACAAGGAATGTTCCACATACCCCATAAAGAGACAGGCATAGCTGGGGCCCATGTGGGTACCCATAGCCACACCTTTTATTTGGAGGAAGTGAGAGGAGTTACAGGAGAAATTGTTCAGTGTGAGAACAAGTTCAGTCAGACGGAGGAGAGTAGTGGTGGATGGGGATTGTTGGGGCCTCTGTTCAAGGAAGAAGCTAAGGGCCCTCAGACCATCCTGGTGGGGGATGGAGGTGTAGAGGGATTGGACATCCATGGTGAAGAGGAAGCGGTTGGGGCCAGGGAACTGGAAATTGTTGATGTGATGTAAGGTGTCAGAGGAATCACGGATGTAGGTGCGAAGGGACTGGACAAGGGGAGAGAGAAGGGAGTCAAGATAACGAGAAATGAGTTCCGTGGGGCAGGAACAGGCTGACACTCCACCCTGCTCTCTTGCCCACATGTCTGTCCTTGGCTTGCTGCATTGTTCCAGTGAAGCCCAACGGAAACTGGAGGAACAGCACCTCATCTTCCGACTAGGCACTTTACAGCCTTCCGGGCTGAATATTGAATTCAACAACTTTAGATCTTGAACTCCCTCCCCCATCCCCACCCCCTTTCCATTTCTTCCCCCTCCCTTTTGTTTGTTCCAATAATTTATATAGATTTTTCTTTTCCCACCTATTTCCATTATTTTTAAATCTATACCTGTAATGCCCTGTTAGTCTTTCCACCCCACCCCCACTAGAGCTGTACCTTGAGTGTCCTGCCATCCATTCTTAATTAGCACATTCTCTTAGTTAATATCACCACCTTTAACATGTCTTTGTTCCTTTGTCTGTGACATCTTTTGATTATCTGCTCCTATCACTGCTTGCTTATCCCTACTACCAACCCCCCCCCCAACTTCTCTCCCCCCAACCCAACCCCCACCTTAAACCAGCTTATATTTCACCCCTCTCCCAACTATACTCAGTTCTGCTGAAGGGTCATGAGGACTCGAAACATCAACTCTTTTCTTCTCCGCCGATGCTGCCAGACCTGCTGAGTTTTTCCAGGTAATTCTGTTTTTGTTTTGGATTTCCAGCATCCGCAGTAGTTTTTTGTTTTTATCACCAGGATGTTGCCCGGGATGAAACATTTAAGTTATGAAGAGAGGTTGGATAGACTTGGGTTGTTTTCGTTGGAGCAGAGAAGGCTGAGGGGCGACCTGATCGAGGTGTACAAGATTATGAGGGGCATGGACAGGGTGGATAGGGAGCAGCTGTTCCCCTTGGTTGAAGGGTCAGTCACAAGGGGTCATAAGGTCAAGGTGAGGGGCAGGAGGTTTAAGGGGGGTGTGAGGAAAAACGTTTTTACCCAGAGGGTGATGACGGTCTGGAATGCACTGCCTGGAAGGGTGGTGGAGGCAGGTTGCCTCACATCCTTTAAAAAGTACCTGGATGAGCAATTGGCACTTCATAACATTCAAGGCTATGGGCCAAGTGCTAGTAAATGGGATTAGGTCAATAGCTGGTAAATAGGTCAGGTGTTTCTCACGTGTCAGTGCAGATTTGATGGGCCGAAGGGCCTCTTCTGCACTGTGATTTTCTGTGATTCTGTGATTTTTCATTGCCCGTCCAACCTTACGGTTAGCAGGCAGGCGAATCAGCCAGGCGGCCTTTGCATTTTTTTAGAAACCTCATCCAAAGGCAGGATGAGGTTTCCGTCATTACATTTTTTAAAAAATGTTTGGACAGAATTGTCACGTTCTATATGTTGAGGTGACTGTTTCTGATGCATGGGCACTTTTTCCCGGTTTTTAAAATCTTATTTTTTTGTATTTAAATTCTTCAGCTCCCTAAGGCAGCTCTCTGCCTTCAGGGAGCTTTCATTCCGCGCTCCCCCGCTGACTTCAGTGCTCGTCCTCCTCCAGCCCCCAACCCAGGCAACGCTGAATGTATCAGCGCATGCTTCACACTGCCTGGCCGTTAATTGGCCAGCCAGCGTGAAGTCGCAGTTGGGGGCCGATCGTGGTCGGCGGTCCATTTCCAGACCACTCCCAGGCCTGCCAATCGTGCCCACCCGCCAAGCTGAAAATTCAGGCCCAGGTGTATCAGATACATTAGACACATTGTGGAATATCTTTGGCTGGCACTTTCATTAGCAGTGTTTCCAGATTGAGATCTAAGGTTTTGTAGACTACAGTTGATTTCTGCATATTGTCTTGATGGTTTTCATGTTTTTTTCCTGCATTCCCACAAAATGCACTGAAATAATGAAGTTGTTAAGCTATTTGGTTAAAAATAAAAAAATAAAACATTAGTTACATTCAAGGAGGATTGGTGAAGTCCTTAAATCCCAGAACTGTTATTTCCACAATGGGCCCACTACACTGAAAACTGCAAATTTGGTAATTCCTGGTTGCATCCACATGAAGAATGCACATTCTGCATCACACTCTGCAATGCTAAAATTATTATGGTTTATTGACAGACATTGTCATCATCCTTCCATCTACATAAAATGATTGACATGCAGTAAAACAAATCTGTTGGAGGTGGGATAGCTTCATATGGTGCACTTTTGCTGATTGCAGAAGAGACAGGTTCTGCCACAAGTGCTGCATATGAAGTGGTTTTTAGGTAATGTTGTGGATTGTTGTTTCTGGTGTTGGTGCCTATTACCAACCCATGTAGCCAATGATCGTCATGGTAGCACACGTTGGCCCACAGGTGATCTCATCATTTCCCTCAGTCATTGGCTGGTGTCTCACAGCATCACCTGGGGTCTCTCACAGGCTCACTCACTGAATCCCAGGGGATGATCATCCTTCACCAATTGGTTTACTGGCATATTACATGGTAGCAGAGGATGGTTGCCTAATGGTGTAGGATGATACTGGACCAATCTTTATTCAATCTTACATTTAGTTACAAAGTGAAACATTACAACTATACACCTACAACTCAACCACAGTTCTTTACCTTTTCTCAACCATAGTATCTCTTTACATGTGCTTCAGTGAAACCTCAATTAATGCCCTTTACCTGCATATAATTAAACATAATTGATGTACAATTGACAGAAGACAAGTGTTTTTAATCACTGTAAAATACAATAAGTTGTAGAATTATAGGGCTGAATTTTTCCTACACAGGCAAGAAACAGGAGCCGGGTTTGGTTTCAAGTTAGAAACCTGCCTTCAGGGGACACTGATTAAAGTTGAGATTTTCATGTGGGTGAACCCTTAATTAACACAGAGACAGGTTTCCCTGTCCAAGTATGGGGTTTTGAAGCTTGAGAGCCAATCAGAGACCTTCTACCTTTGGAGGAGTAGCTGGCTGCAGTATAATGTAATTAACTGGGGGGATGCTTCAACAGGAAGATGCCCTCTCAAGCAACATTTCAACAACTTTAAAAAGCAGAAAAAGCAGCCAGCCCATCATGGTAGGTGAAGACAGGGAGTGCCCCTCTATAGGGCGGTCATTGGCTAAACCCCTACCCAGACAGGCCGGGAGGGCCTGCAGGCTGCATACGGGCCTGCATTGAATGCTGGCACTACAGCCTGCCATTGTATTTCCACCTCCAGGCAGTTGATCTGTCCCCCTCCCCACCCATCACATCAGGAAACTGGGGCCAACTGGAAAATCCTAAAATCCCAGTCAGCCTCATAAACTTATCATTAACAAGGCTCTTAACAAGCCTAATTGCCTGCTCACCTTATAGAGGCAGGCAACCTCCTTCCCGGCACTAAACCTGCCTCCTCCAAAATGACCAGTGCCGAGAACAAACTGACATGCCAACCAGCGCCGGTGTTTTTGGGCCTTTCTGCCTCCATCCCTGACTCCCGGGGACAAAGAATTGAGCCTGTAGGGTCTTAATGGCACAAAAGGAGGCCATTCTGCTCATAAAAACCATGCCAACTCTGTGTAGGGCAATTTTACTATTTTGTTACAGTTCGATAATTTAATTTCATAGTTCTTCTTTGTCTCCGTAATTGTTTTTTGTCTTCTCTCTTGATCTCTTCGTATTCTTTCTTATCATACATTCTCTGCTATGTACTTAATGTATCCCTCTTTCCTAGGCCTCAGTTGCTCCCTTATGTACTTATTTATCCATGAAGTCCTACTAGTGTTTAGTTTGTTCTTTCCATTTCAGTGGAATATATTTTTCCTGCACTCTGTTGTCCACCATTTTAAATATTTCCATTGTTGTTCTGCATTGTTGTTGCCAATATTGTTGGTCATTTTATTTTCTCACGTTCTATTGTCAGCCCCCTCAAAATCAGCTTTTCTCCACTCTATTAACTAGGTTTTCATCAAACGTATGTCCTTCTCTATCATCATCTTAAAGCACATTATATCAAGGTCATTATTGCCTAGACGTTCCCCTGCTTTTACTTCTCTCATCTGCTCTGGTTCATTCCACATTCCTAGATCCAATAGCGAATCTGCCCTTACCTTTTTAGGTTTTGGGTTAGGGAGGAGTCCTGTACACACTGTAGGAATTCTATTCCCTTATTCCCATTACTTACCTCTTCTGTCCAATCAATATCAGGGTATTTGAAATTCCTCATGATTATTTAGTCTATGTTTTTTACTCAACTCCCTATTTTGTCTGCATATTTCTTCTTCCACTATTAGGTGGTCTACAGACTACACTTTTTAGTGCAATGATTCCTTTATTATCCATTATCTCTAACTATATGGATTATATTTTTCTCCTGCTGATAGCTGAGTCCATTTTTTCTACTGCCATACATCCTGAATAAGTATGGCTACTTCATTTCCCCATTTTCCCTCTCTATCTTTTCTATGTTATACCTTGCAATGTATCATTCCCAGTCCTGATCTTTCTGCAGCCATGTCTCAGTGATGCTAACTGTCTGGTTCCTCCCAACGCATGATTGCTTCCAGCTCCACTGTTTTATTACGGACATTATGTACAATGCTGTACATACATTTAACTAATTTTTAATAGGATTTCCTCACATTTTATGTTTAACCATCTATTTAGGCTCCTACTCAATAACTCTATTTATTCCCTTGCCATCCATTGCCATCCCTTTATTCTTTCCTATGTTCTCCTGCCCTGTTCTGTTCTGTTTTCACTTGAGCTGCTTACATTTCTTGTAGACCCTCTCCCACCACCGCCCCCTCCCCACCTCACATACACGCACCACCAACAATCCAACTACTAATTTAAAACCTTTGTCAATGTTTCAGGTCTGTGGCCTTTCATCATCACCATCCACCCCAAGACTCCTGTAATAGGGACCTAGTTTAAATAAATGTCACAGGGGTTACACACAAAGGAATCAATCCCTATATTTAATATAATAAAATAGAAATATTAAGCCATTTTTCTGTGGAAATGATTTTGACCCTGGCTGCAAATGCTGTCATTTTGCGTTAATTTTGGGGAAAAACATATTAAAACCCTTTTCTTAATGGTACTTGCTTTTCTTTCAATTTGTTCCACAGCCTTATATTTATCATGGGTGCTTGATGTTAAACAGCTTCCTCTGTCTGAGGGTCAACTTTCGGTTTAAAACATTCAAATTCAAGTATAGCATCTAATTAGAATTGCAGGTAAACATGTCACTTACCATAAAAGTCAATTATGTGTGCAGCTGATAGCAGCAAATACACTTACAACCTGCTTCGAGGAACAAAACCATTACTACTACACTTTTATTTTCTGATCAGTGTTAAAAACAATTGGAAAACATCCACTACCATCATCTTAGGAAATATACAGAGAATATTCTCCATAAAGAATCATAGAATTAGATCAGGGGTTTTTGGCTGATTGTTCCTGTACCTTTATCAGCTGTTCACCTGGAACTGTCTATTCTGATCCCATTTACCTGTCCTTTCTATCATTAACGTATATCTTCCCTTTTCCATTACATCTCTTAGGTACTTTTAAAAGATGTTTTACACCATCTTGATAATCATTTGTGGCAAAGCATGTTCTAATAACCAGCTGTGAATAAATACCCAATTTTCAGTCATTCTTACAGTAATAATATCAACTCCATTTCCCCAATTCAAAAACTCTTTTTAAAACTATTCATAGTCCTAAAAATCTTAGATATGCCTTGAATTTTTGATGCACTTTGTATTACAAAAGCATCATTTTTTGACACTTTCTTCACAATTATAACCTCTCATTGCTGGATGCGTCCTAGTGATTTTCTCCTATTCTCCTTTCTCTTTGGCTTGAACACTTTTCCATCATGAATATCTAGAACAGCACTCGATGCACCAACCATGACCTAAGTAATGTTTTGTTTTGAATTATAAGAACATAAGAAATAGTAACAGGAGAAGACCCATACAGCCTGTCGAGACTGCTCCACCATTCAATATAATCATGACTGAACTTGGGCTTCAACTCCACTTTTCCATCAGCTATCTGTACCCCTTGATTCAGGGAGACCAAAAATCTATCTCAGTCTTAAAAATATTCAATGATGAAGCATCCACAACCTTCATGCATAGAGAATTCCAAAGATTCACAACCTTTTGAGTGAAGAAATTTCTCCTCATCTCAGTCCGAAATGATTGATCCCCGACCATGAAACTGTGCACCCATGGTACAATCTCTCAGTATTTACCCTGTCAAGTCCTTTCATAATCTTGAATGTTTCAATGAGATATCTCTCACTTTTCTAAACTCCAGAGAATATAGACCAAATTTACTCAGCCTCTCATCACAGGAAAACCCTCTCATCCCACGGACTAATCAAGTGAACCTTTGCTGTAGTGCCTGTAATGCATCACATGAAGAGACGGAGAGCAATGTATTCGAGTTTGCTGATAATACAAAGCTAGATGAGAATGCAAACTGTGAGGATACAAAGAAGCAGTGAAGAGACATAGCAAATGAGTGGGCAACAAGATGGCAGATCTTAAAGCTCTGGAGACCCGGGTTTGAATCCCACTATGGCAGATGGTGAAATTTGAATTCCTTAAATATGGAGACCAAAATTGCACACTGAATTCCAGGTCTGGTCTGACCAAAGCCCTGTATAATTGTAGCAAGACTCCTTATACTCCAATCCCCTTAAAATAAAAGCCAACCTGCCATTTGCTTTCCTAATTGCTTGCTGTAGCTACATGCTGACTTTTTGTGTTCCTTATGCGAGTGTGCCCCAGTCGGTCTGAACATCACGTTTTATGCCTTGTAAAAAATATTCTGTTTTTACATTCTTATGACAAAAGTGAATAACCTCACACTTCCTCACTTTATTTTTATTCGATCATTGGATGTGGGCGTCGCTGACAGGGCCAGCATTTATTGTTCAACCCTTATTGCCCTTCTGAACTGAGCGGCTTGCTAGGCCATATCAGAGGGCATTTAAGAGTCAACCACATTGCTGTGGGTCTGGAGTCACATGTAGGCCAGACCAGGTAAGTACGGCAGATTTCCCACATTAGTGAACCAGATGGGTTTTTACGACAATTGACAATGGTTTCATGGTCATCATTAGACTCTTAATTCCAATTTTTTACTGAATTCAAATTTCACCATCTGTTGTGGTGGGATTTGAACCCTGGTCCCCAAAGCTTTAATATCTACTTGCATTCTCACCATGAAAAATCTGTGTGCGTGAAATTCAGATCCCTAGTACCACATTGTGAAAGTTGATTGTCCTCCTGGGAGTGCATGCTGCACCACCACACACTTCCAGCATGACCTGTGCAGCACATTATCTTGAGAATGGCAATCCCCTGCATATGCTGGAGCTTCTCAACTCACTATCATGTCATTCAGCGCTACTGGCTGAATCGACACCTAAATGCCAAATTTTGAACCATGCATGTTGACTGGATGAATTCACTTAACACTCACCAAAGATCAAGCATTCAGCTGCGAGGATCTTTTGAAGGGTCAGGCACCGACTTGCAGGTGAGGTCATTTTGAATAGCCTGTGCTATTACAAAGTCTCTGGAAGAGTTCAGGAGTGTTTTTGGAGATGTTGTGGTGTGTTGCTGGATTTCGCAGAGAGTGTTGCTGCAACCTCACAGAGAGGGTAGAGGATATGGTGACTTATCAACACAAAGGTATGGGGATTGCAGCTACAGTGCCTTTGGGTCTGCAGCATTAGAGGGATTTGGAGCATAGGCTTTGGAGAGATCAAGATCTGTACAATGCCCTCTGAAATCTTGAAGCCAGACTCTTCCATGCTCCTTGACAGTGACAAGAGGCTATCTGGCAGGCTAGCCAATGCACCCAGAATCTCAGTGTACATGCCAATCAGTGTTCATCCAATGAAGATCCTCATCTGAGGCCCCTGTAACAAAATATGTCTACAACCTCACCCTTCCATGAACTGGCACAAACCATCTTTACCCATGGTCAGACTGCAGTGCATTTGTGTCAGATGACTTAGAATGCGCTGATCCTAACCCTATACTAGCCTTTAAATTGGGAGAGCTGTCTCACAGACTAGTCAAGCAACAGCCTGACACAATCATATTCACAGGATCACACCTTACAGATCTTGTCCCAGACATCACCATCACCATCCCTGGGTATGTCCTGTCCCACCAGCAGGACAGACCCAGTAGAGGTGGCAGCACAGTGTTATACAGTTGGGAGGAAATTGCCCTGCGAGTCCTCAACATTGAATCCGAACCCCATGAAGTCTCATGGAACCAGGTCAAACATGGGCAAGGAAGCCTCCTGCTGATTACCTTACCACCCCCCCTCAGCTAATGAATCAATACTCCTCCACGTTAAACACCATTTGGAGGAAGCACCGTGGGTGGCAAGGGTGCAGAAAGTACCCTGGGTGGGGGATTTCAATGTCCATCACCAAGAGTGGCTCGGTAACACCACTACAGGCCGAGCTGGCTGAAGGACTGGCTCTGCGGCAGATGGTGAGGGAACTAACAAGAGGGAAAAACATACTTGACCTCGTCCTGACCAATCTGTCTTCTGCAGATGTTTCCGCCCATGATGTTATCGGTCAAGTGACCACTGCACAGTCCTTGTGGAGACGAAGTCCCATCTTCACGTTGAGGACACCCTCACATTAAGGATACCCTCCATCGTGTTGTATGGCACTACCACAGTGCTAAATGGGATAGATTTTGAACAAATCTAGCAAGAATGGGCAACCATGAGGCTCTGTGGGCCATCAGCAGAAGCAGAATTGTATTCAACCACAATGTGTAACCTCATGGCCCGGCATATCACCCAATCTATCATTATCCCCAAACCAGGGATCAACCCTGGTTCAATGAAGGATGCAGCAGGGTATGCCAGGAGCAGCACCAGGCTTACCTAAAAATGAGGTGTCAACCAGTTGAAGCTACAACATAGGACTACTTATGTACCAAACAGCATAAGCAGCAAGTGATAGACAGAGCTAAGCAATTCCATAACCAAAGGATCAGATCTAAGCTCTGCAGTCCTGCCTCATCCAGTTGTGAATGGTGGTGGACAATTGAACAACTCACTGGAGGAGGGGGCTCCACAAATATCCCCATCCTCAATGGTGGATAAGCCCAGCACATCAGTGCAAAAGGTAAGGCTCAATCATTCGCAACAATCTTCAACCAGAAGCAGCAAGTAGATGATCCAACTCGGCCTTCTCCAGAGGTCCCCAGCATCACACCTGTCAGTCTTCAGCCAATTCCATTGACTCCACATGATAACAAGAAACTGCTGAAGGCACTGGATACTGCAAAGGCTATGGGCCCAGACAATATTCCGGCAATAATACCGAAGACTTGTGCTCCAGAACTTGCCCCGCCCCTAACTAAGCTGTTCCAGTACAGCTACAACACTGACATCTACCCAGCAACATGGAAAATTGCCCAGCTATGTCCTTCCACATAAAGCGGGATAAGTTCAACACAGCCAATTACTGCCCCATCAATCTACTCTCAATCACGAGTAAAATGATGGAAGGAGTCACCAACAATGCTACCAAGTGGAAGTTACTTAGCAATACCCTGCTCACTGATGCTCAGTTTGAATTCCGACAGGGTCACCCAACTCCTGACCTCATTATGGCCTTAGTTCAAACATGGACAAAAGAGCTGAACTCCAAAGGTGAGGTGAGAGTTACTGGCCTTGACATCAAGGCAGTATTTGACCAAGTATGGCATCAGGAAGCCCCAGCAAAAGTGCAATCAATGGAACCAGGGGGAAAACTCTTCATTGGTTGGAGTCATACCTGGCACAAAGGAAGATGGTTGCGGTTGTTGGGGGTCAATCATCTAATTCAGGGCATCACCACAGGAGTTCCTCAGGGTAGTATCTTAGGCTCAACCATCTTCAGCAATGACCATTCTTCCATCATAAGGTCAGAAGTGGGGATGTTCGCTGATGATTGCACAATGTTCAGCACCATTCGTGACTCCTCAGATACTGAAGCAGTCCATGTCCAAATGCAGCAAGACCTGGACAATATCCAGGCTTGGGCTGACAAGTGGCAAGTAATATTCACGCCACACAAGTGCCAGGCAATGGCCATCTCCAACAAGAGGGAATCTAACCATCATCCCTTGACATCCAGTGGCATTACCATCGCTGAATCCCCCACTATCAACATGCTGGGGGTTACCATTGACCAGAAACTGAACTGGACTAGCCATAGCAATACTGTAGCTACATGAACAGATCAGAGGCTAGGAATCCTGTGACGAGTAACTCACCTCCTGACTCCCCAAAGCCTGTCCAGCATCTGCAAGGCACAGGTCAGGAATGTGATGGAATACTCCCCACTTGCCTGGGTGAGTGTAGCTCCCACAACACTGAAGAAGCTTGACACCATCCAGGACAAAACAGCCTACTTGATTGGCACCACATCCACAAACATTCACTCCCTCCACCACCAATGCACAGTAGCAGCAGTGTGTACCATCAACAAGATGCACTGCAGGGGTTCACCTGGAATTCACCAGCAGGGAGGCTCCACTTGCCTGGATGAGTGTAGCTCCAACACACAAGAAGCTTGACACCATCCAGGACAAAGCAGCCTGCTTCGTTAGCACCCCATTCACAAACATTCACTCCCTCCATTACCAACGCAAGGTGGCAGCAGTGTGTACCACCTACAAAATGCACCTCAGGTATTCACCAAGGCTCCTTAGACAACAACTTCCAAACCCATGACTGCTACCATCTAGAAGGATGAGGGCAGCAGACAAATGGGAACACCACCGCCTGGAGGTTCCCCTCCAAGCCACTCACCATCCTGACTTGGAAATATATTGCCGTTCCTTCACTGTCACTGGGTCAAAATCCTGGCATTCTCTCCCTAACAGCACTGCAGGTGTACTTACACCACATGGACTACAACAGTTCATGAAGTAGCTCATCACTACCTTCTCAAGGGCAATTAGGGATTGGCAATTAATGCTGGCCTAAACAGCGGCACCCACATCCCATTAATGAGTGAAAAAAAAGTTATATGCATTGTGAGGTATGGGGCTGCTCTGGCTGCGCAAGTGACAATTCTTGGGTGTCTGCAAATAGAAAATCAAAAGGGGAAAGTTGGTGTGAGGGAAGATGGTTGGGAAATAAAAGGATAATGGCCATCTGCAGCTTGCTCATCATGCCAGACAGCAGTATGAAGGTGAACTAAGAGTTCAGAAGGGGCATAAGATAGGAATATACTATAATCCTCAGTGTCCTCAGCAACACTGGATGCCACACAGTGACCGGCACTCTGATGTGAAGAACTATCTCCTCCATAGGGCTAGGAGATGCAAATATATTTGTCCCCCTTTATTGTATGCCACCTTGTCTTGCAAGAGGGGGAAGATAATCAGTGAGAGTGTTGCACTGTTTACTTGACGTGCCTACCATAGCTGAATAGTTGGAGGTATCTAGAGGTAGTGAGGGGTGGATGTGAAGTAGGCAGCGTTTTTAGGTGTGTGACACTGAGGTGAAGTATCTGGAAGTTATTCCCAAGTCTTGAGTGCCTGGACTGGTGCTGGGTCCGTGATGCATTGAGCTGCGCGAGGGGCTGGTGGAACTGTAGGTAGGAATTGTCATATAAAGATACATTCGCTGACCTTTACCATCTGAATGGGGTCATTAAATTTCTTGTGTCACTGTTGCCAGATTCTTGGATCCAGTCACTAGGAACTGATCTCCCTTTGGGCATGTGCCCCCAATACCTTCTAAGGAATTTCCTTGAGGGTCTCTTGGCTCTCCCCTCAACTACGGGATCTCTCCTCATGTCCATCTCTACCACTAAAGACTGTGATCCTGGGGCCCTCTCCCTTTAGCAGGGTTCCTTGTTTAGAATTGCAGCAACAGCGTTCAGCATCAGCCTCCGTAATTCAGTGCAGCTTCCCTTCAAAACAGGAGGTGGCTGCACCATGTGCTCTTAGCAGAAGCAGCCAGCAGACACTCGACCCTATGCTACAATCATTTACATTATATAGCAGCCCCAAATTTCCAGGGTGTTCTCCTCTGCCGGAACTGGAGCAGGCAGGTCACGACTCACAACCCCTGTGCCCAAATAATTTTTAACCCTTTGTCTCTGGACACAGGTCCCTATTTTTCCACTCTTATTAAGTAAGAACCTTAACTTTTTATGTTTGCTGTCTTTCACTGTTCATTTTCTGAAAATGTATCACTTTTTATATATTTATATTCAATAGCAACTGATATCTCCTTACTCTGCTTATTCTACCAGCCATCCTGAAATCTCGTAATATTTTTGCCACTCCCCTGGTGCCAGAAAGCTTCAATATCATTCTACTTGTGTAAACCCAAACCTTCTATACAACCGCAAAGAAACAAAAAAGATTGCAGCAATAATCCCGAGGGCACACTAGTGCTTGCATTGTCCCAAGTGAATGATTTTGATGAGATAGTTGCATTTCATGATAAATTTTAAAAGGTCTCATGCTGCTAATAAGTCTTCCCATTTATGCAATTTTCAAATAAGTACAGGTTGACCTGTGGTGTTGGATCTTGCACAACTTCCCATTAATATTTAACTAAATTCAGAATTCAAAACACAAGATACAAGAAATCTTACAATAGTTGCACTTTAGCAGAGGCAATGTGCATTAATGCTTTTTCTCCCCTCAGCAATATCATAAGATACATAATAGAGTAGCGCTGCTTTTAAAAAGGATGGGCTAGTGAAATTTTAGAAGCAGCAGTGTCTCGATCACAGAAAGCCAGTGAACTGCTGTTATTGTTGTGAATTTTACAGTCCATTCAGGTCTAATCTGGGTGAAGGCCCCATTAACAAATATTATTTTCCCTATTTCTTACAAAGAAAAGTCCATTACACTTGAGTTTGGTGATATTCTGCCAAGAAAGAGCACAGATGACAAAGAGTGCAATGCCAAATAGATCAGAGTGAATGATTCATCTGGCCTGCAATCTTTTTTTTTCTGCTTACATCAGTCCTCAAATTAGAATTGTACTGGGTTTTTTTGAAAGCAACTGACATAGGCAGTTATTGAACTGGCCTGAGTTTTGACAGATCTGCAGTTCAGAAAAGCAATAATGGAGTTTCTATTTGCAGGCTCGACATCATGCCAGTCTCCAGCACATTGAGAGAAAATGTAATTCTGGGGAGATGCTTACTTTTAAAGAAAATGTCTGCTTTTACACAATTTTTAAATTTAGTTCAGCAAATAACTGCATATCTGGTTAGGTCAATTTTTCTTAAAAGAGTACTGGCGCTGAAAATTATATCTTGTTGGCACTCATATTTTGCTGTGCATTAGGTGATAGCTCCCCACATTATAGGGCATGGTGGTTTTGTAAACAGCCAATGCAACCCATAAGCACTTACAGCCTGTGCACCTACTGTGCATTAAGCTCATCACAACCCCAAGTTTCATTAAGTTATGAGGCGTCACATAATATTTTTGGAATACCTGAATCATGCCTCTAATGCTGCTTGGAATGCCCCTTTTCTTCAGTTGGGTCCTTGCCTTTAAAGGTGTATTGCTATTTTACTGATTTTCCACACGGTTGTCTGGTATTCAATGAATCTTTTTTTTATATTGCTAATATGGGAGAAAGGCAGTTGCTGAAACTTGTTGGAGCAATGCTGACAGATTCTTACATGTGTTTTAAATCTATGATCTGTGTCTAATTCCCCAGTGAATGAACATTATATGCTGAAAGGTGCAGTGAGCACTTAACAACAATGAGAACCACTTGCATTTATATAGCACTTTTAATGACGTAAAGTCCCAAGGCACTTCACGTAAGGGTCAACAAACAAAATCTGACACCAAATCACATGAGACATCAGGACGGGAAGAGGTAGGTTTTAGGATCATATTAGAGGAGAAAAAAGTAGTGAGGCAGAAAAGTTTATGGAGGGAATTCCAGAAGTTAGGAACAATAGGCAACCTAAGCAGCTGAAGCCACATCTGCCATTGGTGGAACAGTAAAAATTAGGGATGCTCAAGAAGCCAGAATTGTAGGATTGGAAGTGGTTGCAGAGATAGGGAAAGATGAGACCAGGAAAGGATTTGAAAACAAGGATGAACATTTTAAAACAAGGTGTTGCTGGATCAAGGGCCATCATAGGTCAATGAGCATAGGATGATGGATGAATGGGATTAGGTGTGAGTTCAGAAGCAGGCAATAGAGATTTGGATGAGCTCAAGTTTACACAGACTGCAGGGTGGGAGGCTAGCCAGGAGAGCATTGGAATAGTTGAGTCTAGGAGTAACAATAGCATCGTTCAGGTTTTCAGCAGCAGATGGGTTTAGGCAGGGGCAGAAATTAGTGATGTTCCGGAGATGAAAGTAAGGCAGTCTTGATGATGGAAAAGTTACAGTCAGACATTCATCTCAATGCCATACAGGATGTCAAGATTACGACTGGTCTGGTTCAGCCTCAGGCAGTGGCCAGCTCAGAAGAACAGGAAGTAGAAGCTGTATGGGTGGAAGAAGTTGAATCTGTATGGGTGGAGGTAAGAAAGAACAAGGATCAGAAAATGCTGATGGGTTTAGCTTATAGGCCCCCTAATAGTGTCTAAAATGTTGGACAAAGTATTAGTCAAGAAATGAGGAGCTTGCAACAAAGGCAACACAATAATCAAGGGGACTTTAATCTGCATATAGACTGAATGTATAAAATTAATAAAAGTAGTTTGGAGGATGAGTTCATTGAATTCATTTGAAACAGTTTCTTAGACTAGTACATCATGGAACCAATTAGAGAAGAGCCTATTTTAGACCTTGTTTTGTTTAATGAGACAGGGTTGATTAGTAATCTCATTGCAAGGGATCCTCTGGGAAAGAGTGATCATAATATGGTGAATTTCACATTGAGTTTATGAGTTACATGTATAGGTCCGAAAGTAGAGTATTGAATTGAAATAAAGCTGTTTACATAAGTATATGGGGCAGGTTGGCTAAGGTAGATTGGCAAATTAGATTAAAAGGAGTCATGGTAGATTTGTAATATTGCCAAGAAATGTAGTAAACCTTGAGGATTGACAGAGTTTTAGATACCAGCAAAGAATGACCAAAACATTGATAGCAAGAAAATGGAATGAGTAAAATGGCCACAAATATAAAAACAAACCGTAAAATCTTCCACAAGTGTGCAAAAAGGAAGAGAGTAGCGGAAGTAAACATGGGTCACTTAGAGGCTGATACAGGAGAAATTACAGTGGGAAATAAGGAAATAGCAGAAATGTTAACAAATATGCTGTGTCTCTCTTCACAGTAGAAGGCATAAAAGATATACCAGAATGTGTAGGAAACCAAGGGTCTAATGAGGCAGAGGAACTTAAAGTAATTAAAATTAGTAAAGAAAATGTACTGGAGAAATTAATCAAACTGAAAGCCAACAAATCCCTTGGATTTTAGGACCCACATCTTAGAATTCTGAAAGATTTAGCTCCAGTGATAGTGAATGGACTGGTTAAGATCTTCCAAAATTTCCTCGATTCTAGAATGGTCAGTGGGTTTAAGGTAATAAATATCACGCTGTTATTCATGAAAGCTGGGACAAAGAAATCAGGGAACAACAAGCCAGTTAGTCTGACATCAGGAAAATGCTGGAACCCATTACTAAGGAAGTGATAACATGGCACTTAAAAAGTCATAACATGATTAGGCAGAGTCAAAGGGAAATCATGTTTAACAAATCTATTAGGATGTAACCAGGAGGGTAGATGAAACCAGTGGATGTAGTGTATGGATTTACAAAATGGATTAGATATGGTGCCATATGAAAGGTAGTAAATAAGATAAAGGTGCATGAGATCGGGATAATAAATTAGCATGGATAGAGGATTAGTTTAAGGACAGAATACAGAGAGTAGGAATAAACGAGCCATTTTCAGGTCGGCAGGCTATTACTAGTGTGGTGCTGCATGAATTATTGCCAGAGACTCAGCTATTTACAATTTATATTCATGACTTAGATGAAAGGACAAAGCATAATGTATTCAAATTAGCTGAAAGCTAGGTGGGAAAGTAAGCTGCAAGGGCACAAAGGATTGGTTTTAGCCATGGAGGCAGGTTTAGAGTAAGGAATGGCAGCAATTTTTCACTACCGGTCTGCCAACATGTCCCCACTTCTGGCCTATTTTCAGGGAGATGGCTTCTTGGGCGGGCTGATGAGGGTTAACTGCCCACCAAACAACTAAGCCAATTAGAGTGTCAGTTGAAAGCACTCTACACACGCACGTCTGGATTTTCCAGATGGCAGAAAGGCTCTCCTACCCCCACACCTCTCCTGTAGTTGCAGTCCGTAGCTGCAAGGTTGGTGGCCTTCCAGCAGCAGGCTGGTGGGGGCTAGAGACACATGCTACAAAAATCCTTTCACAGATCCAGTGGGCTGCTAGGGCCACAGCCGTGGCCACCAGTCATCCTGTGGAGGGTTCCTCCTCCACAATGCTGACCTGGCAGCAGTGGCCACAGTTTATTTTGTTGACTGGTCAACTTTTCAGGGGGCGCCTCCGTTTTGTGGTACCCTCACAATCCCCCATTTGCCTCAGTCATGTTCATCTTTTCTGGAGCTGCTAAAGCTGCAGAGCTACTGGACCTCCGATTGGGCCTGTACCATTAAGAGCCCGCCTCCTTGATTGGACAGAGATCTTGAAGGTGGCCAATTAGGAGGCTGCCTCCTGGATGGCCACTGAGCCATTCTCACTGCTGGTAAACGCCGGCTTGGGGCTTCCATTATGGTCCTGATGTCGGGGACCTGAAGCCTGCAGGAAAATTCAACCCAAAGAGTCTATAAAGAGATATAAAGATAATAAGTGGTTGAGCAAAAAGGTGGTAGATGGAGTATGGTATGGCAAAATTTGAGGTTATTCACTTTGATACTAAGAATAGAAAAACAGAATATTCTTTAATCCGCTACTAAAGGCTGGGGTTCAGAGGGCTTTGGGTGTATTTGTACAGAAGCACAAAATTAACATGCATAAGGCAAATTAAATGTTGGCCTCTATTGCAAGGAGGTTGGAGTACCAAAGTGAAGAAGTCTCCTGCAATTGTACAGACCTCTGGTGAGACCATGCCTGGAGTTTTGTGTAAAGTATCGGTCTCCATGCCTATGGAAGGATATACTTGCCTTTCAGGGCATGCAACAAAGGTTCACTAAATTGAATTAAATTAGGTCCATTCACAAACTTTGTTTCCTAAGCATCTTCTCCATCCTTCTCCCTGAACATAAAGACATATGAAATAGGAGCAGGAGTAGATCCTACTTGAGCCTCCTCTGCTATTTAACAAGATCAGGCTGAATCTCAACCTCAACTTCATTTTCTCACCTGTTTCCCCCATCTCTTGATTTCTTTAGAGTCCAGAAGGAGGCCATTTGGACCATCAAGTCTGCGCCAACTCTTTTGAAAAGCAATCCAGTTAGTCCCACTCCACTCATTCATTCCCCACATTCCTGCAATTATTTTTCCTTCAAGAATTAATCCAATTGCCTTTTGAAAACTACTACTGAATCTGCCCCCACCATCCTATCAGGCAGCATATTCCAAATTCTAACCACTCATTGCATAACAACATTTATTTTCATGTCACCATTGATTCCTTTGCCAATCACTTTAAATCTGTGCCCTCTGGTTACTGACTCTTCAAACACTGGAAACAGCTTCCTGTATTTAATCCATCTCAACACTTAATGATTTTAAACACCTCTATTACATCTCCTTTTATTTCTTGGGATATGGGGGTATTTGTGGCCCATCCTTAATTGCTCTTGAGAAGGTGGTGATGAACCACCTCCCTCAATCACTGCAGTCCATGTAGTGAAGGTACACCCACAGACTTGTTAGGAAGCAGTTTCCAAGATTTTGACCCAGTGACAGTAAAGGAATATAGGTCCAAGTCAGGATGGTGGGGGATTTCGATGGGAAACTGGCAGGTGATAACGTTCCAATGTATCTGCAGCCTTTGTCCTTATAGGTGGAAGAGGTTGCAGGTTTGGAAGATGCTGTTCGAAGGAGTCTTTTTATTGTATATAGAAGCTTAGTCATCTGTACCTGGTCAGCTAGACATACCTCAAAGAACCCTTCTTCAGAGCTGAAGAGTTGTGGAAATGTGATGGAATTTATAATGTTTAAGGGGGATGGGGCAGGTGGAGCTGGATATAAGGCCAGCGATAGGTGGGGACAAAGGAGGGGTAGACAAAGATGTCATGAGCTAAAGGACAAAGGGATTGTTAATGGTAGTGGTTAGTGTTAAAAAAAGGTGCTAATAGTGGCATAAAGGTAAGAAAGCAGAATGTGATTATAACAGAACAAGGGTAGCAATGGAGGAACAGCACCTCAACTTCTGATTAGGCACCTTACAGCCTTCTGGACTTAACATTGAGTTCAACAACTTCTGGCCATGAACTCTCTCCACCATCCCCACCCCCTTTTTATCCCCTTTCTTCTACATTCATTTTTATTTTTTATCTACTTATTTTATTTTTATTCATTCATCTGTAGTTTTATCCCCCTTTTTTATCCCATTTTCTATCTTTTTTGTCCCACCACTGCCCCCTCCCCCCACCCCATCCCCTACAGGGCCATCTGTCACTTGTTCCATGTTGTTCTTTCACTCAATGCTACCCTTAAACAGTATAAATTTCTTCACGTTTCCACTTCTCTTCAGCTCTGAAGAAGGGTCATAAGGACCCGAAACGTTAACTTTGTTTTTTTTCTCTCCACAGTTACTGTCAGACTTGCTGAGTTTTTCCAGCATGTTCTGTTTTTCTTTCAGGTTTCCAGCATCCACAGTATTTTGCTTTTATATCATTATAACCTCAAAGGAGGCATTAGGTAAGGGGAAAGTAGGCGGGAAAGCAGTCCTGCAACTCACCTCTGCAGTCAAAAGGTCTTTCACACTTATTCATTGAAAAATGCATGCAGGGATGAAGTCTTGCTTTAACAGGAGTATCTTCAGTCTAAGTGCAGTTGGGAAACATGCTGGAAATTGCACTGATCACATGGACAAATTGTGCAAACCTGCCAGTGATTGGGATGGTGGCCCTTCTAATATTATTAAGGCCTGGAAAATGAAATGACCCGGGCTCCACACTGATAATGTCAAGGGAATTTCCTGCTCGTTCTGTCTATTCATTCACACCAAACCCCATCGAGTTAAAATCGGGGCCTGTGTACTGTCTCAGAGATACTTTGTAAAATAAAAAGAAAAATTAAAATTTGTTCAATTATTTTGTAAGTCTTATATAACTTGTCTTTTACTATAAAACCCGTAACATAAACTTACGAGACAGATTTGCTTTCCATCTGAGGCATGCACAAATCTATTGATGTAAATTTGATATATGAGGGGACAGATTTATTTATCTATCTGCACTCGGTGAGGAAATGTTTATTTTCATACAAAGTTCTATCCATATACCTTCACTGGAGAAATGCATCCATCCACTCCCAGACCCAAGCACTCTTCCTACCCCTAACAGCAATATAACCACCCACTCACATTGCACAATCCCAAAGGAGATCTTCTCGTTTACCATTGAAGTTGCTTAGATAGATCAAACCGCTGACCATCACTCCGCACCACAAGCGTGTAATCAGTTTTGTTCAGCTGCAAGCGAATTGTTAAATTAACATGATTCAAAGAGGAAGCACAGAATAGCTTTAAAATTTTCAATCTCACATGGAAGCAAAGGCAAGTCCTGTCTCCAGAACAACTGGAGTGTTACACAAGTTTATTGTCTGCTCCTTGATTTTCCCAGTTTTTAAGGGAATGAAACATATAAAACTGAGAAACCACAATTGGGAAGCAACAGAAACAAAAGCCCAATGGCTGGATTTAATATTCCTGACGTGGGTCCCACCACTGGAAGTAGTTGCTGCTGCCGGTAATACAGTAAATCATCATGGGATCCCTGGAGAGGGGCAAGTGGGCAGGTTGGGGGTGGGGGGGGTCACAGGAAGGGGGTCGCCGGCTAAGGAGGTTTGGATGCATGGGCAGGGGAGCGGTTCTCAATGAACACACCCCTTCCCAATGCCAGGTCCCCCCATCAGGCACTAAATGCCTGTAAATGAGAGACCTCCCCACCGCCCCCACCCCCACCAGGGAGGCCTCTGGCAAACACAAGTTTTGTTGGGCGACTTTCAGGAGGCACGGGAAGCCCATGAGAGAATTCCTCAGCCACCACTAAATTCCAGTGGGCTCAGGGATATTGACCCTAAAGTGCCTCAATAATGAGCCTAATTAGACAGTGGCAGGTTCCTCGCATCGGATCATTCCGGCTGTTGACTAAACGGGGGTCAGTTTTCCCACTGGCGGGAATGCGATGCACAACCTCCCCCATGATTATACAGGCCAGCCTGCTACCTAACCAAAACCAGGAGGTTCCATTAAATCCCTGCCCTGCAGAAGGAATTGGAAAGGATTCTTCTTACCCAATTCTGCTCTGAACTACCCAACTTCCATGCCAGCCAGCATTCCAGTTTTAAAGAAGAGACTGGTGATATTTTTACTTAGGGTGGAATTTTTCACGTCCGCTGGTGGCGGGCATGATAGGTGGTGTGAGAGGACCATTCCTCTGCAACTGAGACAGATCAGGCGCAGCCAAATTGATATGATTGGGGTCAGGCTTATCTGCCCACTCAAGCAATGCAGAGGCATCAAAGTGCCACCAGGTTCTCCAAAGCTCCCCCACTCCTGTCATCCCCCAGCCGCACTTAGGATGGAATTTTCCCAAATTTGCATTCAGTGCGGTAGCTGGCAGGCAAAATGGCGTCCTACCCACCAAAGGCGATGGCGGATTTTCACGCCATATTGTCCCAAACCTGCCACATTATTTATGCATTCCAGGGAAATACACTGTTTCCATGGCGAGCGAGCTCTCATTCGCCCTCCCGCCATCACCCTGCCGTTGCATCACGCCAGCCGCCATGTTTAAAAGGCAGCTGCCAGCACACTGCTCATCACATCACCGCCAGCTCACCACCGCTGCCTAGGAGACATGGCCAGCAAAGGAAAAAAGGCCACAGCCCCCCAGTTTAATGATGAGTCCCTCGAATGACTGCTGGATGCCATGGAGACATGCCAGGGTGCCCTGTATCCCTGCTCTGGCTGCAGAATGGGCAGCAACATGACCAATCCAGCTTGGGAGGCGGTTACAGCAGTGGTCAGTGCCAATGTCCTTCAGAAGAGGACAGCCACCCAGTGCCACAGGAGGATGAATGATCTCCTTTCCACCAGTGTAAGTCACTCTTTTCACAGTCTCAATTCACACACTCACGAACCCAGCACACATCCACAGGGCCCTCACTTACTGCCAGTTCAATGGCCATCACCATTCACTCTCTTACACACACCAGTCCATCCATGGGACCACTCATCATCCGCACAGGCCGACACATTTGTCATCTGGCCTGGCAGGCATCCTGCTCACACTTTCTCCATCTCTATCCATGCAGGACAAACTGGCACACAAGAGAGAAAGAGGTCACAGATTGGTGGCAGAATGCTCAAAATCAAATTCCTCACGGGCTTTGAAAACAGAGCCATCCAGCTGGGCAGCCACGATCTGGGCCGTTCCTGTGCTGATGGTGAGGTCAGCGCTGCTCTACCAAGTGAGGATCCAGCAGTGCAACATCCATCAGACAACCATGCCATGAGTGATGTGCCCTTTCACAGGCCACTGCCATGCACTAAGTATCTCTCCCTGCTTTCGCAGGCACATCTGCCAAACAGCCAACAGAGTCCATGACCCAGGGCCTCCAACCAAGCCCCAAAGAAACCTCTGAAGGGGAATCTGAAGGCACCCCCCTCGAAGTTCTGTAACAGCGCTCACCCACACCCTCCACCAGCGCAGAGACACACACCTCGGTGGGTCCTGGCTTTAGAATAGACACGGGATCACAATCTGGTGAGCACATTACACTGTCTGATCCACAGCAGGCGGAGACAGGGACTTCCCAGGTCCCCGGCATTCAGAGGACTGTTGGAGGCCAGAAATTTGCTGAGTCCAAGTCAGATGATGAGCCTCTGGACTCGGTCATATTACAGTTGCTGGAGCTGCAAAGGCAAGCTCAGGAACATCAGGAAGGGATGTCCGCTGCACTCCCCAGATTGCAAGGCACAATGGAGGAGTCCGTTTGCCTTCAGGCTGAGGTGATAGTGCCGGCATATCAACACACCTAGGTCAACACTGGTAGGATGGCGGCCGCCATGGAAGTCTTGGTCCAGGACGTCGTTCCTGCATTGCTGCATGGGCTCAACTCCATTGCTGACACCATAGTTGGCCTACAACAATGTGTACACGAGAGGGATGCAGGGCAGCTCGGTCTCACTCCCGTCCCCTCAAGAAGTCAGCCAATGGTGCACGGGCACCCATAGGGAGGAGGATCAGCAGGTGCACACTCCGGGCTTCTCCACCCAGGCCACTCCGGGAGCGACCTGCCCATCCGAATCCCCTTTTCCTGTGGCCTCAGCAGCTCCAGCTTCACAGGCCGAGGAAGGTGCCACTGCCACACAGCAGGACCCCGAAAGCAGTCTGGGACCCTCCATGTCTCAGCCCTCAAGAGGGCACCCACCAAAGTCATCACAGACAGGGTGTCGCAGTCAGCAGGCTTCCTCCACCTCCACTGTGGATGTCCAGGGAGCAACAAGACGTAGAGGCAGGGTTAGGAAAGTTAAGGAGAATTAACTCTTTTGAGTCCAACCAAATAAGTTAGATTAACAAAAGTTAAAGAGACTTAGTTAAGGAGAATTAACTCTTTTGGAGTCAATCAAATAAACTGAATTAACAAAGATTAAGGAGAATTAGTTAAGGAGAATTAGTTGCACAGTCTGTGCACAGGTGTTAATCACTTGCACATATTGTTCATTATTGTCAATAAACTCTCAACAATGTCTCCCTGCCTATAACTCCTTGTTCTGATGAGCAGTGTTTGTGTCACTCAGATGTGAAACCTTTCTGCACAAGATAAATGCAGGTGTCTCAGTCCAGGGCCTCTTCCCTGTGCTCTGTGCAGCCTTCAGACTAAAGTGATGGTCCAGCCTCACACTCCCTGGACACATTACTGATGCCTGCACCTCAGCAATGCTTGTCATAGCTGCAAGAATGTAGTGGGCAGGCTCCACAGAGTTCTCTCGATGTGCTCTAAGCACCTTTAAGGAGTGGCTGGCCTCCATCTCTTCAGCATCTGTAACCACTGATACTGTGCTCCAGCTCCTGAAGGGCTCAGGTGCTGAAGGCGGACAAAGCATCAGATGCTTCTAAGGTTTCATGGCTGTGTCTCTATGATATGACCCTGATCATGGAGCGCAAGCGAGCTGCCCTCGACCAGACAGGAGTCAGACACTCTCAAAGGCTATGCGAAGATTTATGCAGTGTCCTCACTGCATGTCATCATTGTCATGCAATCGAGTGACTATTAAGGCCTCCACTTCATCTCCATGACAGGAGCATTCTCACAGAGGGTATTTGCGCTGCCATACGCCAGACTGGAGTTAAACGTTCACAAATGCTCTATGAAGATCTCCGGGGTCACCTCACTGCATGTCGTCATCATCCTTCACAAATCTAGCAGCTATGAGGGCCTCCCAAGTGTGCCTGCCTTGTCTAGCCAGTGCGAGGGCCTCATCCCCGTCATCGTTGCCTCTGAGGGCCACCTCATCCTCATTCCCATCAGTGTCCTCCTTATTGGAGGAGACGCGCAGCTCTTCCATCTCCTCCTCAGCCAGTACATCTCCCCGTTGGAGCTCCAGGTTGTAAAGAGCACAGCAGACGATGACGATGCGTGACACCCTCTGTGGACGGTATTGCAGGACTCCAGCAAACCAGTCCTGGCACCGGAACCTCATCTTCAGCATCCCGATGGTCTGCTCCACCAAGTTGCGAGCTGCAGCATAAGCCTCATTATAGCATCGCTCTGCTGCAGTCTGAGGCCGCCACATGGGTGTCATCAGCCACGGCCTCTGTGGGTAGCCCTTGTCCCTGAGGAGTCATACCTGCTGCTTCTGTGGACCCTGGAAGACTCCAGGGATCTGTGACTGACTGAGGATGTAGGCATGATGCACACTCCATGGAAACCATGCGCATACCTGCAGGATGCGTTTGTGGTGGTCGCATAACAGCTGCACATTCAGTGAGTGGAATCCCTTGCGGTTGAGGTAGTCCACTGTGTGCAGCGACGGAGACCTGAGCACCACATGGGAGCAGTCGATCGCACCCTGCACCTATGGGAATCCTGAGATCTGGGTGAACCCAATGGCCCTTGAATCCTGTTTGTTCTGGTCCTGGGCGAAATGCACAAAGTTGTGTGCCCTCGAGAAGATGGCATCCGTGACCTCATGGGTGCATTTGTGGTGGTAGTTTGTGAGATCCCACAGAGGTCACCTGTGGAGCCCTGAAAGGAGTTACTAGCATAGAAATTGAGCGCCGCAGTCACTTTCATAACCACTGGCAGTGAGTGTCCTCCATGTTCCCTTGACGCCAAGGCCTGCAGTAAGTGGCAGGTGTGAACAGCCAGGTCCCTAGACGTGTGAAATCGTCAGCAACACTGGTTCTCAGTCATCTGCAGGAATGATAGGCGGCATCATTCGACCCTGGGTGTTGCTAGAGGGGTTAGGGGCATGGACGGGGTAAGATCCGGAGTGCTTGCTGGTTCTTTGGTGCCTCTGCGTTGCTTGTGTGTGTGGGCAGGCTAGGAGCCCGACCCCAATCATATCACTGTGGCTTCGCGTGATCTGTCTCATTTGCAGAGGAATGGCCAATTTATAGAGGTGTCCTGACTGCGTGGCCACTTCCCTCGCCTACCCTCCGCCCCCCCACCTTGATTTCCTGTGCGCAGGATCCAACACCAGGGCAGCAGTTGCCCCCCCCACCCTCTCCCAACAACAGCAACAGTCGCCTCCAAGGCTGGGCAGCAGCCGTCTCCCGCCCCACCGACAACAGCAACAGTCGCTTCTGTGGCAGGGCAGCAGTTGTCCCCGGACACCAGCTCTCTGAAAACAGTTGCCTCTGAGATAGGGCGACACTTCACCCAGGCCCCCTGATGCCCCTGAAGCCTGCAGAGCAACAGGTGACCCTGGCGAGCTGTGGAAAATGATGCTGTTCACTCACCTCCAGTTCCCCCAAAGTGAAGGCTGCCTGTGTGCCATTGTGAAACACGTTGACATGATTTCCCGCCAACGTGGATGGACGATCCGGCAGGGGTCCAAGAGCCTGGTGGGATGATCTTTTAATGATATGCGATGTATTACTATGAGCTCCCCGACGACTGTTGGCAGGAAACATGGCCCACTGTCGGCGGGGCTGAGCAGCCGATTGCAACTTGCCTTCCCGCCGTCGTGAAACAGATTATGCTATATTGCCCGTGCACGCCACCTATCATACCCGCTGTCGGCGGGCATGGAAAATTCCACCCTTAGTTTCTGACTCAAACTTATTAACATAGTTTGATAGCACTGAATCAAAAAAAAACCTTTCCCCAAAATTCATAAGCTTGGTCTGATTTGACTGGAAATATCAGAAGTTGGATTTGAGAGTTATTGGAAAACATTAATCTCCTTCCTTCATTGAGTTTATATTTCAACCTATACTTTAAATACAACAGTATATGGGCCTCACTATAAATGTCTAGGCAAAGCAATAAAATGTACTTTAATAAACAATATAAACCACCTTAAATATATATCAACCACAGGACAAACTAAAGCAAGTGGCAATTTGCTTTATAGCCTCAGGGGAGTGTTTGAGATTTGTAAGGAATAAAACTACCTATAAGAAATATTACATATCCAGAAATAATGTTACGGAGGCCGCAGTTAAGTGATCTATAAAGGTTATTTGGCACTAAACTGAATTGTTAACATCTTTTGAACAACTGTGGTTGAAACTTGTTATAAGATTTTTTTCTTAACTTTTGTTTCTATTACTATCCAAGCTAGAATTTGGCAAGTGAACCAAATTTACTCTATCCAGCTATCAATGTTTAGCACTGAATCCCTTGCAGCTTTCCATATAAACATTTTGAAACCTAGAATATCTGTATAATAAAATCAGGATAATCATCAGCACTTCTGTAGATAGTTTGGAGAAGGTGGGGCTGTTTTCCTTGGAGATAAGAGAAGTTTGAGAGGAGACTTGATAGAGGTTTATATCACAAAGGGGCTGGACAGATTAGTTAGGAACAAAATGTTTTCACTGATGGAAGGATCGAGAACCAGAGGACACAGATTTAAAATAATTAACAAAAGAAGCAATGGCAACATAAGGAAAAGCAAGTGGTTTGGATCTGGAATGCTCTGAGAATGTGGTGGAAGCAGTTTCAATTGAAACATTGAAGAGGGAATTGTTATCTGAAAATGAGGAATGCACAGGGCTATGGGGAGAAGGCGGGGGAGAAGCACTGGGTAAATTGCTCCTACAGAAGCCGTCACAGACGGCTCCTTCTGTGCTGTAACAATTCTGTGATCCTGCACTTTATGAAGTTGGATATTTTACATGAAAATAGAAAAAGGAAAACAAGTGGAATTTCCCGACTGGCAATGTTCACCAAATATGCTAAGAACTGGGAATCTATAACTTTTGGTATAGAAATGTACTAGAGACATGAAATGATTAAAATACTTTGACAATCCGGATATCCTTTAAAATGTAAAGAATAAGGTGCATGTGAGGAGATTTAATAGAGGTGTTTAAAATCATGAATGGTTTAGATATAATAAATAAAGAGAAACTTGGTCCAATGGCTGAGGGATCAATAACTAATGGGCACAGATTTAAGGTGAATGGCAGAAGAACCAACATGAGGAAAAACTCTTTTACTCAGTGAGCGATTAGGATTTGAAATGCAGTGGCTGATAGCATAGTGGATACATATTTAATAGCAGCCCTCAAAAGGAAACTGGATAAATACTTGAAGGAGGAAAAATTGCAGAGGCATGGGGAATGAGCAGGTAAGTAGGACTAACTGGATTGCTCTCTGACAGAGCCGATGCAGGCTCAATGGGCCTAATGGCCTGCTTCTGTATTATACTATTCTTTTTTCCTCGTGCACATGCATTATCATACTTTGAACATCTTACTCAAAATATACTTTTGTTGCAGACACTAAACTGCTCTAAAATGTATGCTTCTCAGCCTTAACCTGAAATTGACAAGTTCATTCAAATCTCCAAAGCTCCCTAATCAAACAACTCCACGAGACTTTTGAACCCATGTTTACTTAATAACAAGTAGACTTAACTAGCCTTAAAAAAAACACAGCCCTATCGTAAAATAATAGATTAATCTATCATGTAATGCACATTAACCTTGGGAAACAGTACATCATCAAACTTACTGTGAACAGCATCATACGAGAACCACTATTACTGAAATTAGTATGTCTGAGCATGCAGATGTCAACTGCAGGTGCCATATTTTATTGCGGATGCAAAACAATCAAAGAAAGTAATTTGTTCTTCTGACCAGATTTGTGAAATTTGCAGGCAATTTGTTGACTTCTAATCATGCAAGAAGTTACCATTATGTGGGCTCTCCCAGAATATATGAGCAGCGTTCTTATAGGCACACACTTGTTTAGTTGTAGAATATCACAGTTGTGCTCTGCAGACATGAGAAATATTATAGAATATCAGGTAGTCTCCTGAAAATGAGATGCTTTTTGCAGCATTCCTGATATTAATTTATTGATTTTGTCTGTGTTGGTGCTTCATGTTTCTAATATTTTAGCAAGATTTCCCACTGTAAAACATCTAGGATATGGATATCACTTCAGTGCATTTAATTATTATTATAAAAGTGACTGTTTTGTACCATTGCTTCAGTGAATGCAAGACAAGTTTAATCTGCAACTCAGAATAATGAATTAAATAATGTGCTAAAAGAAAACCACTAGGGGAAAAATCTTCTGGAATTCATTAAATCATTCTATTTTGACAGTTAAGCAAGTTTCCACTTGGGTATTAGAAATAGTTATAAACATAGCATTTAATAGTATAATATAAAGATCAAGAGTTTGGTATCTTTATGAAACCTGCTTTTGAACTGATAAAACATAAACCTGCATTGTATAACATGCCTACACGCTCTCCTTTACTTCAGTCTCTCCTTTTATATCCTTGTATTTGGCATTGAAAAGATCTTACTTATTACATTTTTAATAATGGTCAAAATTTGAGTATTTTTCTACACCGAAAGAAGTCGATGCTCTGCCCTCCATCCCAATCAGGGGTAGAGGGGAAAAGTAACTTTCTTTTCTCCAAATCCAGTATTTTCTTCAAATAGTTTTGGAACAACCAGGTTGCTATCACTGGGTGAATAGGTCAAATATCTTCAGCAATGCCAAAAACTGACTGAACATAATTATGCAAAGCAAGTTTTTATCTTAGCTTCCATTGAAAAATCAGTCTAAAGGTAATGCCTATTGTTGCTCAGTACTAGTTACATTAGGACAGGAGAAGGTCATTCAGCCCCTTGAGCCTATTCTGCCATTCTATTAGATCATGTGTGGTCAGTAACTCAACTCAATTTTCACACTTTTCTTCATGTTCTTTGAAACCATTACCTCATAAAGATCTATCAGCCTCAAGTCTTGAAAAGTTCAACTGACCTAGCATCCATAGCCTGTTGGGAATCCTTTATATGAAAAAATACTTCCTGATTTCTCTCCTAACTGACTTGACACGCTCTCTTATTCCCAGCTGAGAAAATTGTTTCTCTATAACTATCCGATTGAATCCCTTTAACAGACACCAGAGTTTACCTCAACATATTTAATTTAAAATGCAATGCCATGAACGTTTATTTAATTTCCCCCAGCTTTCTCCTCATCCCTCAGATTAAGATGTTGAATTATGCTGAACAATGACTCCACAGGTGGCAGCCATCCTCCACCTTACCAATGTGATCATCTTTCATTTGAAAGTTTATCTTATGAATGATGACAGATTGTTCCACTTTGGGAATTCAAGTAAATCTGAGCCTGTCCTGCACTTTTATTAGGAGTTAAAGGACAGTGATTAAAGAAATAATATTGAGGAATGTTAATTCTTCCTAGATCAGGTTGCAGAGGTCAACTGTTGGACTCCTAGCCCAATTCATGCTGAGATTATAAGGTAAATACCACAACAAGGGGCATACATCTTAAATTTAACTCAAATGTGCAAAAAAGAGAAACCAGCTGACCTCTCCTCACAAAATCGAATTGACTCTTGAAAGGCTCTAAGGTTTTCAATCTTCACTGCACCTCTCCCTTCCCTGTCCACTGTAGGTTTATTCCAATGTTGAATATGCCAGGGAGGACAAAATTCTAACTGCTATCACCTCTGAATTTGCCTTTTATTTGAAGCTACGCTCCTTTCTCCTGCTGTGATGGTATGCTGCAGATTCACCTTCTCCATACATTTTAATGAGTTGGTTAACTTGCTTCAAAGATTAAAAAGCCAAAGTTTCTTTCAACCCCTCTCAGAGATCAGTGGTTTAATGCTGGGGACAATCTTCATTTAGTTAACTTACCACAGTTCTACACTGAATAATATCTTTATCAGCTAACCATCAGTGAGCCACATCAAGTCTTCTCAGGCATGACACAATACAAATTGTTATATTATACAAATGAGTTTCGATATGTACCATGCAAATTAACCATTTGCTTTTATTAGAACTTTCTACGCTTTAAATGGGAGATTCTGAAGTAAAAGATGATGTAGAGTGAAATAGGAGCAACAAGCATGCTCCAATCCCAAAATACAATAATGTGATTAACCCTTCGGTTCCTCAGGAGGTTTTAGGCTAGATTTCAGATTTGGATGAGGAACAAATTTAAAATGGTCACTCATCCCCCGTCCCCTTAAATCAGGATGTGCAAGTTCCAATACAATACTGATGATACTGTTAAAGCAAAATGCACAGAAAATATCTACTATAACAGATGAATATTCCCTGAGTTTAGTCAGTGCACGAATGTGGCTCCCACAGTAAGTGGAAGTACACAAGCTATAATGGCCAGAATTTTATGATCAGTGATGGCGCTTTCCACTGAACTTGAAGAAAGATGCCCACAAATATTTAGCAATCTGTAGCATGGATTTCCCTTTTCCCAGCTTTCAATAGGCGTCAAAGGGATCTCCAGGCGTTCAGCAAAAGGGGTGTTATTAAGTAGAGTAAGCAGTCATTTATGTTGAAGTGTACTCATGACAGCAAACCCAGAAGTAAAATACATTGAATTCTCCATCTTTAATTAAAATTTTACGGAGACCAAAATCAATGATTGGGATACACACATGGGATTAAATTAGACGCTGTAATATTGTAAACAAACTTTAAAAATTTCTTACTTCAAAAATATGTGAATTTATCATAATGGAAAAAACTGACCTTCTAGAAATTCAATGTCAGGTTTTTTAGGGGCAGTGAGGCTGGTCAGCAGTAATTTTGAATTTTGTATGTTGTCAAAAACCTCAGTCAATTAGGTGTAACTTTTTCAAGGGTTTTTACAGCAAAAATAATGGTGTAATAGGGCATGTCTTCTTCACTTCAGTGAATTCTACTGGATTGCAATGCACCCTATGAGGAAGCATAGAATTATGGACAGTAACTTCCGGATCTCCAGGTTTAACTATGCACGTGCAGACTCCAGGGGCGAGAAATTGCCTCACATAGCATGGTTTTTGTTGCTCTCCAATGTGTCCCCCTCACTCTTGACCTCTACCTGTATAGCATTTCGACAAGGATAAGGGCACATGCGGGAATGCCTTTCCATTTTTTTGATTCTTTCATGGGATTTGAGTGGCGCTGGGAAAGCCAGCATTTGTTGCCCATCCCTAATTGTCCTCAAGAAGGTAGTGATGAGCTGCCTTCCTGAACTCTTCCAATCCATGTGGTGTAGGTGCACCTACAATGCTGTTAGGAAGAGAGTTCCAGGAATTTGACCCAGTGGCAGCAGAGAAGTAGCGATATATTTACAAGTCAGGATGGTGTGTGGCTTGGGAATTTGCAGGTGGTGGTGTGCCTACATCATCTGCTGCCCTTGTGCTCCTAAATGGTAGAAATGGTGGGTTTGAAGGTGCTGTTGAAGGAACCTTAGCAAGCTTCTGCAGTGCATATGGTACACACTGCTGCCACTGTGCATCCATAGCTGAGGGAGTAAATATTTAAGGTGGTGGGTGGTTGCTTTGTTCACAATGGTGTTTATCTTCTTCAGTCTTATTGGAGCCACACTCAAGTAGGTGTGAACCTGAAGATTTTGATTCAGCAGTATCCTAACGTCACGCAGTCTAAGTGACTGATGTGATGCCAGGATCCCAAATTTGGGCAATAAATGTCCAAGCAGCATCTGCATTATTTATTAGAGGAAACAAGCGTGAAGCTGGGAGATGGCCCTGGGAGGGCCAGGCAGCCTGGTAGCAGAAAGTTAATCTGTTGGAATTTTTTTCTGGACTGTACTCTGAAATGTTTTTGGGGATGCTTTGCCAGTGTTACCGTATCTTCACAATAGAGTCAGAGGACTAAGTGACCTGTCCACATAAAGGCTACAACAGATACAGCAGCAGCAATGGAAATGGAGCGGAGGTTGCAGATGCTCTACTCATGTTCTCTGCCAAGTTGGAGTTAGACTCCCTCATGCTCCTTGCCAGTGTCAGGAGACTATCTGGCAGGTCAGCCAATGCACCCAGCATCACTATGTACTTGCCCATTCAGTGTTCTCCTGTCTGTTGCCCAACTGAGGTCCTCATCTCAGTCCTTTTCAGCAGTACTCACCTGCTACCTTGTCGTCCAATGTGTTGGCATATGAACCACCTTTATCCCTGGCCTGGCTACATGCCATTCATACACTGGTGACTTCCCACATGCTGATTCCATACTCCAAGGTACATGCTGTGTCAGTATTTGAGCTGGTGGCTGCGGGTATCAGATAAAGTGACAGGGCCTCTTCATTAGTGCTGTGTCGTGCTCTCTTTCCTCCTCCTGGGCTGTTGTGACTGGGCAGATCACATTTCTTGCATGTCTGAAAGCAGAAACTCAGAAGGGGAAGACTGGGGTGGGACAGCAAGCAAGAGGTCCATGGCCACATCATCTGCAGCTTGCTAATCATGCCAGATAGCAGGGCGAGGATGAGCCAGGAGTTCAGAAGGACACAAGGCAGAGGAATATGTCATCAACCCCAATATTCTCAATGATGTTGGATTTCATGGACCCCATCACTCCTAGCCCCGTGATAAAGAGAACCATCTTCTCTATAGGCTCAGGAGATGCGGGCGTCCTTGCCCACGCCAATTCTTGCTCTGCTGCCTTCTATTGTGTGCCACTTGTCCTTCAAGATAGAAGGCAGAATGTCAGTAATTATTAGCATTGTGTTCAGATCATGTGCCTGCCACAACTGAACAACTGGAGGTATGCGGAAGCACTGAAAGGTGGGTGTGAGACGGGCAGCATTGGTAGGTGTGAGGATGAGATGAAGTATATGGATGTTTGGCAGGAATTCCAAGTGCCATGAAGTGCTGATGGGTTACTGACGGAGATGTAGGGTACTGAGCAGCATATGAAGTTGGTGGTGTGGTGGGTAGATGTCATGTGAAGATGCATTAACTGACATTCATCACCTGTATGAGGTCATTAGACTTGTTGGACACTGTTTCAGACCCTCAGGTCCAGATTCTGGGAGCTGACCTTCCTGGCTCCTGTGACTTTCTGAGCGTGGTCTTTTAGGGTCTACTGGCATCCTGCAGGCCCAAGGTATCTCTCCCCCTGCCCATCTGAACCAGTAATGCCTCTATCCCTGCATCCATCACCAATGATGTCCCTTGCTGGCCTAGTGTTCACTTTGCAATCCATATAGCCAAATTGTTGAATGCAGCCTGTCTTTAGGAGGAGTGGGATACCACAGCTGACCATTCTGCAGAGATTTATTGCTAGAAAGTCAAAGATTCACAATGGTAAATGGCCATTAAATCATAAATCATGCAGTAATTTACAAAAGTGAATGTTGGACACAATTCTGGTGATTAAACACAACAGAAAACCTAAGCAACATTTTATTTGTAAACCAGTTTGAAACAAATGACCATATTTAGGTTTTAAAGAAGCATGCAACTTAATTCACTGCCATCTTGATAAAGTACAATATTTCTGTAGATGGGCAACATTATTGGTCTGCAAACCTTTGCTTCCAGAGAGGCCACAGCACTTTCAGGAGCAAACAGCCACACCAACCATTCGGGCCGGTACCACAATTATTCAGGTGAGGTAGGTACACAAAGTTTGGATGTTGTTCATCTCAATCTGAACTGGTGTGGGCAGGACACAAATCGTGACCCATGGGGAGAATTTTCTCCCCGTCGGAGGGGGCTGAGCGGGAGTGGGTGCGGGTGAGCGGAAGGCAGCTGATCGCCGCCCGCAATCAGCTGCGCGCCGCCATTTTACATGGGCAGGCTAATTAAGGCCTGCCCAGTGTGACGCGCACTCAGAAGCACTGAGCGCTCCCTTGTGCAGTCGGGGTGGGGGCTGAATCAGGGCTTGTGCACGAAAGAGCGCAGAAATCTCCCTGAGGCACAGAGCTGCCTCAGGTGGGATTAGTTTGATTATTATTATTTGAAATAAAGAAAAAAAAATATTCAGACATGTCCCCTCGTGACAATGTCACCTGAGCTGAGATGTCACTCATTTTTAATAAAAGATTTTCATTTGGTTTATAAAGCCTTCATGAAACCTCATCCCGCCCGTGGATAAGGTTTCATGATAAATGCAAAGGCCGCATGGGCTCTTCGCCTGCCTGCCAACCTTAAGGTTGGACGGGCAGCTATGTTAATTCTTTTAACTGGTATTTAAATGGCCTTAATAGGCCTTTGACAGTGCGGCAGGCGTGCAGCCCACTCCGGTGCACGCCCGCCAAACTGAAGATCTGAATGACGCGCAGTGACGTTGGGCGTTTTATGCATCAGTGAGTGGGGCCCGCCCCTGCACGCCGACCAAAAAATTCAGGCCCATGTGTTCAAAGAAATGGGGCTAAAAACTTTTTAGGCCCAGAAGTTACTGTCTGTTGCACGGGCATAATGAGTTGAAAACTGATAGCTCCTGCTGCAAAATACAGGCTCATTTTATAGCTAATGTTTATTATCATTACTGATGGTACTGCAGTCATGCCCAGTAGAGGCATTTCCTATCCATAGCTTTAAAACATGAACTCTAATTGGTTTGGAATCTTCCGGAACTATCTTTCTTTTAAAAATGGACACTGAAAGGCTACGATACCTGCCAAGGGTCAGATGACTTTTGCAATTTCTGCACAGATTACCTCAAGTCTGCAGAAAGTTCCTAATTGGATAACCATAGGCAGGGATTCCCCCTTGAATAGACATACCAATCTGAAAACCGTCTGTGGAATTCTCATCTTCTATTGCTTGTGCACTTATCCAAAACTCAAAATCAATGTATTTCCAGACCCACTGCCTCCAAACTCAATACTTAACAAAAGAGAGCTGGAAAAATCAGTTCATCATAAGTAGGTCGGAAAAACCCATCCATTTCTCCATTGTGTAGCAATGGCTTTGGACTTCCAAATCATTCTAGGTGCCCAATAGAAGTATATATCATGTGATCAAAACTGTCTTCAGATAACAAATCTTTTACTTCAAGAACCAGTCAGTCTGTGAACAACTAAAGAGACAACAAATGCAGCAACAACTTTTGCCTTTTAAAATCTGGAGACTACGATATCTTAAAGTCTCCTAGCCTGTCCCTTTTCAAGTCCACCAGTACAGAAAATTGACCTGCTGGTAAGAAGACTACAAGTATCTAACGTTATGACCTGCTGAACAATCAATCTCTTTGAGGGAATCCTGCAAAAATCCTGATAATTGACTCCAGCTATTGAATCCGCCTAAACTGCAATTCAGGAGTGAAATGCTTTCTTCACCGGGTCTGCAATGTATGTATGTTTTCCCCAGGCAAGTCTAAAACATGTGAACTATGAACTTATGTTCATAATTGGTAAAAGTGCACTATCCTCTGTCATTATAATTTTTCGTGTGTGTGTGAGAGAGAGAGAGAGAGAGAGAAAGAGAGAGAGAGTGTGATGTAACATTAAACTGGCATGGTGAATGCATGAATAACTAATCCTCTTTATTTAAACCTACAAAAGCTCATTGCTGGTTATTCCAATTGACCCTCACACTCCGGGGCTGAGAAATATACACACCTTCCTTACAGACATTAAAGGGAAGGGAACTGGGGGGTTTCAGTTCTCTCACACACCTGTCCATAGCGCTGTATTATTCACACTTCTGCAATACTAAATATTTCATTTGATACAATCCAGGAGAAAGCAAACTGCATTGAGAAGTACCTTTTTAATTTATGTGCAAATTTTTACACTCTCCTCTGTGGGAATTGATGGTGTGAAAGGAAAACAGGGAGTGAGTGTGGTTAATAATACATCAAATAATGGAAAACGGAAGTGTAATTTTCACTTGTTGGGTATGATTTCTGTAGTTTTATTTTTAATCATAACAATTCTTTCCTTATCTTAGATGCTCAATATTGTTGCCCATCTACAGGAATGTTGTATTTTATCATGATGACTTTGAAATGAGTTGAAGGTTTCTTTAAAAACAAAATCTGGTCACATGTCCCTAACTGGATTACAAATAAAATGTTGTTTCGGTTTTCATGTTATATTTAACCTCCTGAATTATGCTCAATATCAACATTTGTAAATCTCTGTATGAGCTACTGGCCATATACCATTGTGAATATCTGGCTTCCTAGCAATAAATCTCTGCTTGTAAATGGAATGGTCAAAGAATCCCATTGTTTTATTTTTCTAAACCTTGATATAACGCTTCTATATAGAAATGGTTGGATTGGAAACTATCCAAAAAAATTGTGCTTAAAGAAGGAAGTCTGTTGGGCTCTGTAGACACAAAACTTGATTTTACTGAACCATTTTTTTTTTTCATTTAACAGCTATTTCTGGCATTGTACTGTTTTTCTCTCTTTCCAATGGTTTCCACAATGGTCTATATTTCCTTCTTTATGCTTTCAATCTCAGGCAGTATAGCAGAAGAAAGATTCAGCCAAACAACTGTTAGGGGAAAGTGAGAATAACATACTGCTACAGAATATTGGAACACAATGCATTTCATCTAGATAATAAAAGGAAGTTGGTTCAATTTTCCCTCTCGTCCAATTTAGTGAATTTCTAAAAGACATCAGTGAACAAAGATGCCCTTGTCTGTGAGACAATGGGGATAGAGAGCATATGTGAGATGGCAAGGTCAAGGAATTGGTTGTAAATATGGGTAGACATGTTTATATAGAGTAAGAAGTTGAATGAGGGCAGTGAACTCAAGAGAAGAGAGGGCAAGGTGAGCTGAGATGGAGATTGAAAATGTAGAGGATAAGAAAGTTCTCTTGCAGAGGCTGAGAAACCTGGCATGAGGATTCTGCAGGAAGTAGAAGTGAGGAGGGAGGTTTGGAACAAGGTGAAGCGCTCAAAAGGAGAAGGTGACAGATGAGGAGGACTGACCAAGGTGAGATTTGATAGTAAAGGCAGCACTGTCAGCATGGCAACTGAGCAGGAAGGCGTTAGCAAGAGAGAGGGTATCAACACTCATGAGTCATTACCATATTCTCCATGTGATATCAGAGTAAGCAACTTTTAAGTAGGTATCAAGAAGAAATTTAGTGTGAAATGCTCAAAAAAATGGGTTTTGGGGAAGGATCTGGAAGCAGAAAGCATGACAGAAAAAAATACAGCTGTGCTTGGAGTCACAACAAAGCAATTGCCATTTCAATAACAGACCTCTGTGATGAAAACATGAAGAGGAAACGCTAACGTTGCCTCATTCTTCAAATTATCTCCATTATTTTTATGTGAATGCTTTGTAATATCACATTACATCAATGTTAGAAAAATTGATGTAATGTCTCTCTCCAGATGCACTTGTGTCTTTATTGCCTCATTTTAATGAAACCGACACAATATTGGGGCCTCTAATGCACATTGACTATCCTAATAATGCCTGTTGACATATGTTTTTAAACTGGTGCCTACGAGCTTCTGTAAAGAAAATTGCAGACAGAAGCTTTAAATCAATCCGACACTTCATTCTGCAATCAAAATAACAAACAAGTTCAATATGGGTCAGCAGTGGTGCCACTTCTTTGTTCAAATTGTTTATTACTGTTTTATTTATGTGAATATTGGAGCAAGTGGCTTGCAGGCCTCTCTATTGGGCCATTATATCCCTTTTAAGAAACCAATTGCTTTATCTTTCCTTTAATTTTAAGCCCCAACACTACAAGATTCTACCTGCAGCAAAATATTGCTTAATGGGACTGCAAGTCAGAGAATCAAGCACAGAAATCAGCCCCCTGATTCGCAATGCTCTGATTTTCCTGCCGTTGGTTTTAGTGACTAGAGAATTGGACACATCATCGTATTTCCCTGATCTCTATTCCCATTGAGTGGTATTCCAAGTCGGGAATGAAGTTTCACACCATCAAGATTTAAGCCTCTCCGACTTTAGTAAATAATTTTATTGTTTATTCAGAAATATTAATCATGGGTTTAGAGTTGATTTCAGTGATATGACCCAGCACCTGGCAACTTAATATTTTAATGCTTAAACTAACAATGATGCATTTTAAAACTTCCTATAAATTCTTATCACTTTGCTGCATCAAGACCAGGACCTTTCAGTTGAAATTTCAAGATCAAACATCTTGCTTTGACATCCAACTACTGTACAGGACCTTACTGTACATTAATTATGACAATAATATTTTGACTACCTTGGGTTGTCCTTGTTTTCTGCAGCAATCTCTGCAGTTTGTGCAATTGTAAAGAAGGTCGGTGGAATTGAAAAATCAATTGTGCTGGGAACTGGTTTAAAAGCACTCAAGGTGTATTTAATGTGTGTGTTGTATAAAATAAAAAAATAGCACTGGAAGTGTTAATTGGGCTGAGAGAGTGTTTGAAATTCTTATAATTAGCCAGCTGTGTGATCAGCGACAGAGGAGACCTCCACAAAGAGCACCTTAACAGTCTGTTAAGGTTAAATAATAGGCCAACCACAGGAGAGTATGTTCACTCAATGCAGGTAATAAATTACAGAATCATAATAGCCTCATGAAAATGTACCTAGATAGCATTAAAACATAGCGAGCACAATAAGAATACCAAATGTTGGGTTCTCATCTTTGCAAGAGGGGGACCTTAGAAATAACACTAGAGATCTGAAGTTAGTGATGCCACATAAAATAACTTACACTGTTCGATTTGCTTCCAGCGTTTCATAGGAATTAGGAATCCAATTAATTCTCCCACTGATGTTCAAATTATGCAAATTGTTTTGCATAGTACAACATTTTCTAAATACATTGTACATCAGAATGGTTAATTCTCAAAGTAAACCAGTAAACAAAAGAAAAATTCTTAAGCTGTTAAAATGATTAAAAAGTGCTACATAAAATATATCAAAAATTGTTTACATCTCTTTATAGTTTTGAAATTACCAGGGTAAAAAGTATTCTAGTCACATCAGGAGCTGTTGTCTTGTACCTCTCATGATAAGTTAGAAGATTTGCATTTTGAGCTACCAAATTGTGTGAGGCCACTCACAGATGGGTCAAAATTTTACAGAAATCAGAATAAACTTCCAAGTAAAAAGAAATTGGTACAGTAGCCAACTGATCCAATCAATCTCAATTGGTTGGGGTCTGATCAGAAAGCAATACTGTAGCATTTGGACCAATGATGTGATGACTTGTGTCATTTTCATTCACAACCCATCAAAGAAATGACTCTCCCCATAACGAAATCTCTTACTGAGTCTTATAATCCAAGAGTAGCCCATCTAATGTGAAATCAAAACCAAATCCTGAATCTAAAATAACTGAAACGCTTTTCTGCTTTATTAATTTGCAAATAACTGGTCTTCCCACCCTACCTCGCACCAATTTATATCATTTCCCATTGTTGCTTTCCAGTCCCTTTACCAATTACATCTGCATTATGTGCACACAAAATGCCAGAAATATATTAATGCATGGATTATTGTTTTTCTTTGGTGCCACATAGTTCCCCTTAGACTTGGTTACAAGTTGAAGGCCCATGGCTGCTCATAGCTTTCCATGACTGAGTGAGTTTCTCATCTTTCTCGTGCTGAACCAAGGTATTAAACCCTGAGAAGGGGAAATACGAATAGGTAGAACCTGACTCACGCTGGATGAGAGAATCAGAATTCCTGGGAGAAAAGCTAACAATGTAACAGCCCAGGGTAATTTTATACCACAGTTTCCAAAAAAATTCAAACATATCACAATATCAGTTCCGTTGCTTTGCAAACTAAGTTTTATAATTGAAATGAAGTCTGATCCATAAAGTATCTTATTCTGCCAAAAGGCAGTTATGAGGCAATATGCTTAGCCTCTCACACAATGTTTGTAGCTGGCTGTAATATTTGAATTTTGCTAGTATTTTTTGCGGGAGCTAGTGTATAAAATTCGATATTTAATTTCCTCCAGGATTGTATCACTTGCACAAAATATGGTCCGAGCAACCCGGGAAGCTATTATATATTTCACATTAATATTCAAAAGTCCAGTTGTGTATTAAAATGAGCAACAGTAGTTACTAATATAATGACAATAATTGTTGCTTATTATTTCAATCTGCTTCATCTTTTGCTATTAAAAACCGATCTGTAGCTGGGCATCCTGTTCACAGAAATCATTACGTTATAAAATACAAGGGGCAATTTCACAACTTGCTTTCCCAGCGGATGCTGTATTCACCCACCTACCCATTCACTTACTCACCCACTCACTCATTCATTCACTAACCTAAAGTCATTCATTAAAAGACTTCAACCCTTAAAAACTTATCTGAATACGGCAGCTGGTGTTGTATAAAGGAGGCGTGTCCTCTCCTTCTCCGGACTCTAATACACTCGCTGGACTTACCCTGAAGATGCTGCATTGCCTATTTCTTCTTCAGCCAGGATCAAAAGGTCCCGGAGGAAATGGGCGGTATTGATGGGTCAGTAAAAACTTTGCAGGCAGCGGCAATGGGCACAGTATTACCGCTGACCAGAGATCTAGGCCAATGTTTCAGGTAAAACCCTTCATTAGAACTCATGGGGGGGGTTATACTTGAAAAAATAACTGAATTTCTTTCCCCTCAGATGCTGCCTGATATGATCATAGCATTTCATATTATGCACAATTCACTAATTCACCTACGTGCAAAATGGGAAAAGCTATGAAACACATAGGCTTGTGAATCCTATTGATCTTAACTCAGCTGGCTTTGCCAAAACTCCAGTTCGGTAGTTTAGTAGACAAGATATGAAATGCATAAGAATCCATTTGCAAAACTGCAACCAACTCTGTCTGTAATCTTTCTGAGTTTATAGGGAAGCTTGTAACCTGATCTCAAAATGGCTCCTCAGGTGAATGTCCTAGGCCCAATCGTCTTTAGCTGCTTCATCAATGGCTTTCTGTCCATTGTAAGGTCACAAATGGACATGTTGATGGTGATTGTACTGTGTTCAGTTCCATTTGCAGCTCCTCAGATACTGATGCAGTTCTTGCCCACATGCAGCAAGACCAGACTAACATTCAGACTAGGGCTGATAAGTGGAAAATAACACATTCACACCTCATAAGTGTCAGATAACGACTGTCTCCAACAAGACAGACCTTAGCCACCTCCCCTTTACATTCAACAGTATTACCATTGCTGGTTAGAGGCTGGGTATTCATGGTAAGTAACTTACCTCTTGACTCCCCAGAGCCTACTCTCACTTTTCTTGGAGAGTGCAGCTCCAAAAATACGCTCAAGAAGTTACACACCCTGCATTGAAAACATATCACTGTTTCTTCATTCCTGGATCAAAATCCTGGAATTCCATCCCGAAGAACACTGTGGGTGAAGTTACACCACGTTAACTGCAGCGTTAAGAAGGCAGTCTGTCACCATCTTCTCTAGGTGGCAATTTTTAGGGATGGACAATAAATGCTAGCTTTACCAGCAATGCCCAAATCCCATGAGAAAAATTAAAATAAATTCAAATTTGGCTTGTCTTTCTTCAGAACAGACATAATATTAATGGAGCACTCCATTAATATTATAAGAATAAGTTTATCTCCATGGGCAGAATTTTAGTCCCGTGGGCAGGCGCGTGCCCGACCCGATTGGCCATAAAATAGTGCGCGATGACGTCGGGCGAGCGTCCCAGTGTCATCGCACACTCGCGTGTTATTTCGCTCGGTGGACACACGTGGGTGCCAGAGCCACACCCACCATGAATTGACAGGCCACTTAAGGCCAGTAACAGTCCAATTGACGGCGATTTTTCATTGCCTGTGCTATTTGGCGCTCATCGCATGGGCAAAACGTGCAGGCAGCTTGCCGACATTTTCAATAACCTCATCCAAGAGCAGGATAAAAAGGGTCAGCAGCATTACCAGTATGAATAGTGAGGAGTTTTGGAGATAGTTTGCTGCTGGTGACTTAATGGTGCTTGTCAGCTTCATCTCTGTTCAGGGCTTCATTCTTAGCACTTCCAGGCTTCATTTCAGGACTGTGTGGAACCTTCCAGGTATCAGACAGGCTTCCGTTATCCTGCTAATGGGGGTTGTGGTCTCTGCTAGTGGCACCTCCTCTGAGGAGGAAGAGAGGGACTGAAGAGAAAAGAAGCCAGGTATCTCAATGCAGCTTCCAGGAGAAGAACCTGTGGGAGGAGAGGCACAGGCATAAGAGGCGCAGGGCCAGAAGGAAGTCCAAGGCAGAAAGGGCCGCAGAAGGCACCACTATCCTGCTGCCAGGTTTACAGGCGGTGATGCAGCTACCTCAATATGTCTGATGTACAATGCTGAAGGAGGCTCCGCTTGTCAAGGGAAACAGTGACCTCCATTTGTCAAATGATTGGGCCTGAGTTCAGCTCCAACTGTGTGGGTGGACACCCCATGCCAGTGGCTCTGAGGGTGACAGCGGCCCTCAACTTCTATGCCTCCAGCTCTTTCCAGGGCTCAGTGGAGAATCTGTGTGGAGTCTCCCACTCAGCTGTCCACAGGTGTGTCAAGCTGGTGACAGAAGCTCTATTCAGGTGGGTACTGACCTTTATTCTTTACCGTACGGACAAGGCCAGCCAGGCTGAGTGAGCCAGAAGCTTTGCAGCGATTGCTGGGTTCCCCCACACCCAGGGTGCTATCAACTGCACACATGTTGTCATCAAGGCAACAGCAGGTCAATCGGGTGCCTTCATTAATAGGAAGAGATTCCACTCCATGAACGTGTGCGTGTGACCACAGGGTGCAGATTCTGCAAGTCTGTGCAAGGTACCCTGGCAATTCCCAAGACACGTACATCCTGAGACACTAGCAGGTGCCAAGGTTCTTCAGTGCTCCAGCCCAACTGGATGGATGGCCGCTGGGTGACAAGGGCTATCTGTTGAAGAGGTGGCTCATGACGCCTCTCTGCCATCCAAGAACAGGGGCAGAGAAGCGTTACAATACGAGTCATGCCTCCACGTGGCCAATGGTAGAGAGGACCATAGGTCTTCTCAAGATGCGTTTCCAATGCCTGGGCCGTTCAGGGGGTGCACCTCAAGCGAGTGTGAATTGCCCTCACCAATGTGCACCGATATATTAGCCGCCAAACTAATGCCCACCGAGCTGCTGGTATCTGCGCTGGTGCCAGCTTCAGAGTGAAGCAGGTGCCACAGAAGCTCGATGGTCCTCCGGTGTCAGGGGTGGCCCTTCGGGGTCCGCAGAGCAAACGCCTGTTGGTGAACCTAAAAGGCTGAACAAAGACATGTCATTAGTTAAAGTCATCACAGTGTCACTGCGCATACCAGGCACCCTGGTGAGACAATGGGGATCTGCATCATGGTGCCATCGTCTTTCAATGATCAATGGGGATCCAGGTTCGAGGCTCACATCAGTGAAGACACTACACTACAATGGTTGCATAATCTGAAACTCTCACCTTTGTGCACAGCACTCTTACCTTCGTCTGGCACCCCTGCCTCCCCACGCCCGGTTGTATGGGGAGCATGCCAGCTCTCGAGCTCCAGAACATCTGGCTCGAACCTGCTGAGCAGCAGGAGGTTGGGCTACCCTCTGCCGGTACGTGCCCTCTCTGCCTGGTTATGGCTTGTCTTCTCCTGAAAGAACTGAGGCGCATTGATTAGTCCACTCTCTACCTGCAGCGCCATTGCAGCCTGGCCAACCCCAGCTGAGGAACAACTCCAGGTCACATCTGAGTCAGGGCCCTCGAGCTGCAAGGCATTCAGTCCTAGCAACCAGGGCTCACCCCCTTGGTCAGCTCTGACGTCATTGGCATTTGGCATTCTGACTCTAGCACCTCTGAGGTCCACAGGGGGAGGACCACACCTTAACACTTCTGCATACTGACCCATGCCAACACGGTACTCACCCTTCCTGAGCGCAGGTCATTGAAGCACTTCCGGCACTGCACTATGTGCGCCACACTACATCATGTCTGCTTACCATTGTTGCCATCTTCTCCAATCTCTGGGGGCAAGATTGTCCCGCCTGGAAGCCGCCTCCTCCAGGAGGACAGCGAGGCACTTGGCAGAAAAGTGAGGGGCTGAATGCCCACCTGACCTGCCCTCCCGCCTGCCGTGTCCGGCCGTACTAGACTTCATAATTTCGGTTTGTGAAGGCAGAGGAGACGTCCTTCTGTGGCAACCTTCCCTGGGCTGCCTGGGACGCTTTTAAACTGGCCACCGGGTCACCATTGGACCCGGCGGCCGACAGGCCCTCACCGCCGCTCAGCCCTTCCTTGCCTTGATTGGCCCACCAACGTGAAATCGCAGTCAGGAGCTGATTGCAGGCGGCGACCATTTCCCATATATTCCCTGGTCCATCCACTGCATCTGCCCAACGACCTCAAAATCCTGCCCCATGTGATCATTTACAAAGAGGTAATATATTTGTCAACAGGCATTTGGGCCTGATTTTTCAGGTTGGCAGGTGGGAGCGATCAGTGGGCCTAGGATCGGTTGGGGAATGGACCGCTGACCGTAATCGGCCCCCGGCTGCGATTTCACACTGGCTGGCCAATTAACAGCCAGCCAGTGTGAAACGTGTGTTGAGAAGCTGAGCGCTGCTGGGTGGGGGCGGGAAGAGGGCATGAACACAGCCAGCACTGAGAGAAAGCTCCCTGATAACAGAGAGCTGCCTCAGGGAGCTGAAGACCTGAAAAAATTAATAAATAAAGGTTCCAGAAGCTGAAAGAAAGTGTCCATGCATCAAAAATAAATCTCCTGAAAATTTACCTATTGAAAATGTTGTCCACAGAAATTTATTTATATTTTATTTCATCACGGAAACCTCATCCTGCCTGTGGATGAGATTTCATGAAAAATGTAAAGGCCACCTGGCCAATTCGCCCGTCTGCCGGCCGTAAGGTTGGACAGACCATGAAAAATCAGAGGCAATTGTTCTGTTAATGGGCTTAACTGTCCTCTTAATTGTCGAAGGGCGCGCTTCTGACTCTTGTGTGCGCCCATCGACCGAAATATCACGCGAGCGTGGGATGATGTCGGGACGCTCGCCCAATGTCATCTTGCGTGATTTCACGCTGAATTGGGTCGGGCGCCTGCCGAGCTAAAAATTCTGCCCTTGGAGTAACATCTGCACTTCTGACCTTGCAATGGACAGAAAGTCACTGATGAATCACATAAAGATGGTTGTGTCTTGGACACTAACCTGATGAATCCCTGCAGCAGAGTCCTGGGACAGAGGTGATTGACCTCCACTAAATGCAACCATCTTCCTTCGTGCATAAAGTGAAGCGCACTGTACCTTCAGCCACTTCCAGCGCAGCCCGTGCAGTGCTCCATGTTGGAAAGGGTGTTGTGCAGGTGTTCCCTGCTTGTGAAAGAAGTCTCTGAACTTGTCCTGTCACGACATCATTCAGCTCTACCAGCTAATTTAACACTATTTGCGAATTTGGAACATGCAGGTTTATTCACTGTATTCATTTGTCACTCACCAAAGAACATGTGTTCAGCTGCAAAAGGAGTCTGGCACGAGCATTATTTAAATGGTCAGGATCTCAACTTACAGTTAAGGTGATTTTGAATAACATCTGCTATTGCAAAGTTTCTAAGAAGTAACCTGGACTATTTTTGGCGGTGTTGCAATGAGTGCAACAATCTCTGGATTTGGCAGAGTGTTGCTGCATTTTCACAGGGAGGACAGAGGATTTAATGACCTGTCCAAACAAAGATTGCAATGTATGGGGACTGCAGTTGCAGTGCCTCTGGGTCTGCAGGACAACAGGGAAATGGAGCTGCCAAGGAGAGCTCTGTGCCATGCCCTCTGCCAGCTTGGAACTGGATTCTTCCATGCTCCTTAGCAGTGACGGGAAGCTGATTGACAGGCCAATCAATTGCATTCATCCCCACCAAGATCCTCATCAGAATCCCCATTAAAAGAACTCCACTGCTACCTCACCTTTCTGTGAGCTGGTACATGAATTATCCTTTACCCGTGGGCTGGCTCCAGTCCACTCAATGCCCAGTGATTCACTATATGCTGATTCCGCCCCTATGCTAGCCTCTAAGGTATGTGCAGTACCAGTATCTGAGCTGGTGGCTGTGAGTAGCAGGTCAAGTGGCTGTGCTGTTCCTCTCTCTTCTCCTGATGGGAAAGGTTGATGTGAGGGACAGGGGAGTGGGCAGGAAAGCAAGAGATCCATCGTCATACCATTTACAGCTTGCTCCTCATGCCAGATATCAGGATGACAGTGCACTGGACGTTGAGAAAAGTCGTAAAGCAGGAACATACATCATCTTCAATGTTCTCAGCAATGCTGGATGCCATGACCCCAGCTTTGGAGAACCGTCTCCTTCATGGGGCTCAGAGCTGCAGGCACCGTTCTGGTTCTGCTCTGCGCTCTGCTATTGTATACCACTTTATCCTACAAGGAGAGCAGAAAGTCAGTAATTATGTTGTGCTGTGTTTGAGTGCTGTACCTACCACAGCTGAATAACTGGGAGTATGCGGAAGCGGCGAGAGCTGGGCTTAAGGCTAGCATTACTGGAATGAGATGGAGTACCTGGGTGTTCGACTTAAGTCCTGTGTGCCAGGAACTACTGATGGGGATATGGTGCATTGAGTAGCATGAGAGGTTGTTGGATAGGAGATGTCATGTGAAGATGCATTCACTGATCTTGACCACGGACATAAAATCATTAGATTTCTCGTGTCCTTGTTTTCAGGTCCTTAAGGGCAGGCTCAAAATTGGTTTCCCTTCCCATCTGCTCCCAATCCCTTCAGGGCCACTTGGTCCTTTACAGAAACTTGGCATCTCCCCTATGAACTTCCATGGCCAAAGGCTCCAACGCCATATCTGTGAAACTGGAAGCCCTCTCTCTATCCTGGTGTTCCATTTTTCTTCTTCAGAATTGCATCAATCGAATTTACTGGCAAACACCTGTGATTCAGTGCAGCTTCCTTCAAAAAGGGACTGACTGCCTTTAAGCGCAGCAGGCTCTCTGCACCATGTGCTCTCTGCACATGTTGCTTGTCCACTACCGAGTGCTAGGGCCCGATGCAAACCAATGATACAATCAGGTAAATGAGAAGGCAGCACCAAATTTGCTTGCTGCTTATCTCCACAGTAATGGTGGTGGGTCCAACCCCAAAAGACGGTAGACCAGTTTCTAGCCCATAATTTCAGGATATGTGATCAGTTATGAATGTGTCTGAATTAATAATATCACATTATATTTTTTTCTGCCAAACCTATAGCTGACATTAAAATGATTCCGACATTAACTTACATAAAAAAAATGTGTTTCATTAAAGCAAAATGTGGGGCTTACGATTAATTTATAACTTACTCTGTAAAGTTGTGTTTTATCCATTTTGCTAATGCAGCTCTTTAACCTAGCAGTATATTTTTTGAAAAAATAAAACAAATGGCTTGGTTCCTGCCAATGGATTAAATATTTTTGACATAAATGGCTACAGGCATTTTTTTATGATTATATTTCTTTAAAAGTTCAGGTGTTAGTGAGACTTATAATGAACTGCTTTTAAACGTAGACATGGGGTGGTATTGTCCCAGATTTGCACAAAGTGCGGTAGCAGGCGGGATAAAGGATGTTAAACCCACTGACCGCAATGGCGGGTTTGTGCGCCGATCGTCCCATTCCCAGCGCGTCCTGTCTCATTAATAATGCATTCACAGGAAACATGCTGGATCGCTGGCCACACCTTAACCTCAGCACTCCCTCGCTCCGGGCGCCATATTTAAAGTGCACCAGAACGCATGCCTACTTCATGTCTTCAGATCAGGATTGCTCCAGGTGACAGATGGCCAAAAGCAGTCCCCAAATTTAGTAACACTTTTCTGGGGCACCTGCTGGATGCAGTGGAAGGCTGCCGCGATGTCCTCTACTCCCAATCTGGTTGAATGAGGTCCACCAGAGTCACCAATCCGGCCTGGGAGGTGGTGGCAGCGGTGGTCAGCGCCAACGGAGCACAGAGGAGGTCAAGCCATCCTGTGCAGGAAGAGGATGAATGTTCTCATCTGTTCTGCCAGGGCAAGTCAACCACCTCATCACTCTCAACTCACACTCCCAAACCCAACACACATCCACAAGGATCTTAAACATCAAGGGACACCACTAACTCTCACACACCCCCTCATATCTCCATCAGGCTCATTTCCTCATCCTGTCCATGGCTCCACTCCCCACACAAACATTCCACACAGTGCCATGCAGTGTCCTGCTCACATTCTCTCCATCTGCTTTCATGTAGGAGAAGCTGGCTCACAAGAGCAAAGAGAGGTCCCGGACCGGGGTTGGAGTAGCCCATTTTGGCCCCTCACTCACTTTGAGGAGCGTCCCATTGCGCTGACTGGTAAGGACATGGACCATGCCCGCGGCGATGATGAGGTCGGCTGTGAACACCCACTTGAGGATCCAGCACCACATCATCCAACCCTCAATGCAAATGCTCTCTCTCCTGCTTTTGACTCTGCTGCCGTGTACTAATTATCTCTACTTTGGTTCACAGGGTGCTCTGCCAAGTGACCAGTGCCCTCAATCAGCCAATCCCCCAGCTCCATCCACGTCCTCACCTCCAGCCAAGAGGATACCTCCTCCATTGAAGACCTTGAAATAAGCAGCCCGGAAGACACATCACAGCACTTACTGTCACCCTCCACCAGCGCAGGGAAACACATGTCAGTGGAACCTAGAATTAGAGCAGGCTTGAGTTCACAACCTGGTGGTCACCGCATGGACACATATCCGCAGCAGGAGGAGGAAGGTTCAGCCGACCTCCCTGGCACTCGGAAGGCTACTGGGGAAGAGGCGACTGTGAGGTTTGAGTCAGGTGACGAGCCTCTAGATTTGGCCTTCCAATGTATCCTGGAGATTGGCAGAAGGTGGGGGAACATCACGCAGAGTGGCATGCGGGTCAGAGGTGTGCGTCCGCCTGTTCTCTGATAAAATGGTGTTCACATGTGCATGTATGGAGGTCTCCATGGGAAGTATGGCAGATGCCATGGAAACCCTGGTCCAGCAGAAAGCGGAAGTGTGCACAGACCTGCACTCCATTGCAATAACCATGGGTGAGTTCCTGCAGTGGCAACACAAGGGGGAAATGGGGCACCTTGACGTCCCCCTAGGTGCTCCTTCCCCTCATGGAGTCAGGCCGTGGCCCTCAGGCACCTGAAGGGAGGCGGAGCAGCAGCTGGATATCCCCGGGGTCATCGACTCAGGAATCTCAGAGGCTGTATTCTCCCTTGGAGTTCCCTTTGTCTGTGACCCCCTCAACCTCATCCTCTGTCACCGCCAAAGGAGCAGCTGGCCCACAGGAGGACAGCCAAAACAAGCCAGGGGCCACAAGACCCTCGATTCTCGAGGGGACACATGCTAAGTCATCAGAAGCAACAGGGCCAACCATTGTACAGGCAGTCTCCATCTCTGCTGCAGATGTCAGGTTAGCATCTAGAAGTGGTAGGCCTAGAAAGGTTTAAAAATTCTGATCACAAGTGGTTGCACAGGTGAATACATTTTGTCACTTTTTACTGAATAATGCACAATGTTGTCTTTCAGCTTCATTCACAGGCCTTGCAAGTGCTTCCACTGCATCCGCCCCACCAGCACCAGCAGCTCAGCTGCACACAGCCTGACCACAAATGGTTCTGGAGGGAGAAGTGTACGTAACCGGGCCTTTTGGAGCCTCATGCAAGAACTCTCCCATGCACACAGAGTCTTCATCCACCACACTCATCTCACTGACCTGAGCATTTCCAATGCTGGGGTTCTCTTTCTGCTAACCCGCATCTCTGCCCACCCACTGACTGCACTCCCATGCAGCACCTGTGCCCGTCCAACATGAGGCTCTGCTCAACTCCCATTTCGACAACCATAGTCGTCGTTAAGTTTCTCATCAGGTCCCCTGTCCTTTCCCTTCCCCCAGTCCTTTCCCCCATCACTACTGGCCCATCTGGCATCACCTTCCACCTCTCCACCGTCACCTACCAACCCAAGCCCTTTTCTTTCCAGGGTGTCCAGGTGAACGTGCACATTCCCTACCTTGCTGAGAATCTCACCCCCATTCAAATTGACTTCACGACCTCAGTGTTTCCACCCCAGGGTCCGTGTCTGTCTCCGAGTTCCCCACCAACCATCCATGCTGTTCTTTCTACTGTGACCGATGCACTCTCACCCTCCCACCCTTCTGGCTCACTCTGCCACCACCCCCCTCCCCCCTCCCCACCCCGCCTCATACTCACCATTCCCTCCTGCTTAACCCCAGGAGGCAGTTGATGACTCCACAGACTCCTCCCTTACACTTTTACCTGGACATTCCCCCTCTCACTCACTCCTCCACCCTTCCTCCCCCAAGACTCCTTCCCCATCCCACCACCCCCACCCCGGACACCTTCCTCCCCCAGGATTCCTCCCCATTCCGAACTCCTTCCTCCCCCCAGATTCCTACCCCCCCCCATAAATTCCTTTCTCCCTCCCGGACACCTTCCCGGCTTCAAACTCCTGCCCCTCTCTGAACTCCCATTGCACTTTTCTCCCGCCTTACACCTACCTCCCTACTTGCCACATTCTTCCTCATTACACCCTCCTCCCCCAAACTCCACCCTGACACCTTTCTCGCCCCCTCTCAACCTCACACCGCCCCGCCCCCACCAACCCTCACCCACCCTGGTACACCTTCCTCTCCCAGTCACAGCTGGACTTTTCGTCGATCATCCATGGCAGCCCATGGCCAAGACTGTGATGTTCCGAAGCAGACTCCAGGCATCAATGGATAACAGCTCAACCTTCTGTGAGTTGATCAGCAGCAGAGTCATGTCCATGAGAATCCACCCAGCATGCGATGCACGTGTTCCTCCAGGGTCCAGTAGCTGTAGGGCTCCAGCATCTTCTGCTCCTCGGATGTCCGCGATCTGAGCAAGGCCCTAACAGTAAGTCCCGACTTGTGCACGTCACACTTGTCCAGACGTGTTCTTGGCCAGTGTGTTTTCCTGCCGGCGTAACGGGAAATCTGGCATGGGGAGAAGATTCCGGTCTGGCCCTACTTTGCATACCATTCGCGGGATGCAAAGCGGATTTACGCTGGCCTCCAGCGGGATTGGCGTTCCTCCATGGTGGACACCACCAGATGATCCCGCTGTACTGTCCCGCCAACGTGAAAGCAATGTTTGGTCTTCTCACCATATTGATTCCCCTCCCCACCCGGCCCCCGCCATGACACCCCTGCCAACGGGGCTGGAAAATTCCAGTCATAGTTTCAATGCAGTGTATCCCCGCTCTTCTGCTCAGAAACACTGACAATCGATAGTCGAAAGTTGATGAAAAGAGAATGTTAAATTAGATTCCTACAGCACAGGAGCAGGCTAATCAACCTACCAATCCTGTGCTGGCTGTCTGAAAAAGAGATATATATTTAGACCCATTCCCCTGTCCTTTCCCCTTAACCCTATAAATTTTTATTTTTCAAATATTTATTCACTCTCCTTTTAAAATTCATGATGGATTCCAGCAGTATATCTAATTGGGCATTCTGAATTCCGAAAAACTTCTTATGTAACAAAGCTCCTAACTTCTTCCCTCTTTTGATGATAAACTTAAATTTATGCACAAGAGGCTAGAGTTGGAGGAACATAGGCCAGAATTTTACATCCCGCAGGCGGGCGCACCCCAGACCTGACAGGCGTGAATTAGCACGAGATGATGTCGGGCGAGTATCCCGCACTCACGCGATATTTTGCTTGGCAGGTGCACGTGGCTGTCGGAAGCGTGCCCGCCGACAATTAAGTGGGCAATTAAGCCCAATAGCAATGCAATAAACGGTGATTTTACTTGGCCTGTGCACATTTACAGTTGCCATTCTCCCAGGCGGCATTCCCATTTTTGCTCAAACCTCGATCCAGGGCGGGATGAAATCTCAGTGGGGAAATAAATTAAAAAAAGCTTTCTGGGTACTGTTTATTTTATGTGGTATGCTTTCAGGTGCTTGATCGTGCTGCAAGGACATATTTTGCAGCATTTTTGTCGTGTTCTTTAGTCTGTGGAGGTCTGCAGCTCCCTGGGGCTGTCTTCAGGGCGCTCTCTCAAAGAGCTCACCAGCACCCTTGGTTACATCGGCGCCCGCACTCTGCCAGCCCCCACCCCGGCAGCACGGAGCGTTTCAGCACGCTTTTCACACTGGCTGGCCAATTAACATGGTCGGGGGCCGATCGCGGCCAGTAGGCCATTTCCCGTCCGCTCCTGGGCCCACCGATCGTGCGTGCCCGACGACCAGAAAATTTAGGCCTTAGTTTTTTTTATTCATTCATGGGATGTGGGCTTCGCTGGCTGGGCCAGCATTTATTGCCCATCCCTAATTGCCCTAGAGAAGGTTTTGAGCTGCCTCTTGAACCGCTGCAGTCCATGTGGTGTAGGTACACCCACAGTGCTGTTAGGAAGGGAGTTCCAGGATTTTGACCCAGCGACAGTGAAGGAATGGTGATATATTTCCAAGTCAGGATGGTGAGTGGCTTGGAGGGGAACTTCCAGGTAGTGGTTTTCCCATTTATCTGCTGCCCTTGTCCTTCTAGATGGTAGTGGTCGTGGGTTTGGAAGGTGCTGTCAAAGGAGCCTTAGTGAATTCCTGCAGTGCATCTTGTAGATGGTACACACTGCTGCTACTGTGCGTCGGTGGTGGAGGGAGTGAATGTATGTGGATGTGGTGCCAATCAAGTGGGCTGCTTTGTCCTGGACGGTGTCAAGCTTCTTGAGTGTTGTGGAAGCTGCACTCATCCAGGCAAGTGGGGAGTATTCCATCAGACTTGTGACTTGTAGATGTAGACAGGCTGTGCGGGGGGTCAGGGCATGAGTTACTCGTCGCACGATTCCCAGCCTCTTAAGGAGTTTAGTGATAGGGAGGAGCTAAGCCATTAAAAGATTTGAACAAAAGGAGGAGAATTTTAAATTAAGGCCGGAATTTTCCTGCTCCATCACTAGCTGGCATCGTTGCAGCGACGTTAGCTGTCCCGCCTGCGATGATGCCCACCAGCATCGGGGCTGTAAAATCCTACCCAAAGGCTTTGGAGCACTAGGGACTAATACAGGTCAAACAACACATGGTGATTGCTAAATGGAATCTGGTGTGAATTAGGATACAGGTATCAGAGATCCATATGAGCTCAAGTTTATGCAGCATGGAAGATGAGATGCTGGCTAGGATATTGTTGGAACAGTTAAGTCTGGAGGTAACAAAGGCATGGATGAGAGTTCCAACAGTTGAGGTAGGATATAGCCCAAATTATGGAGATGGAAGTAGGCTGTCTTGGAAATGGGAAGTTTGAGGGCTCGGAAGATTAGTTTAGAATAAAAATAGTGCTGCAAATAGTTTGGTTCAGATTGCAGTCAGGGAGGGGGTTGGAATCGATGGCTAGGTTATGGGGTTTCTGACTGAAGTCAATAGCTTCACTCTTCCCAATGTTTAACTGTAATGAAGTTTGGCTCATCCCGAATTAGATGTCGGACAATAAGTCAAGTAGAACAGGGGAAGTGGAGAGATCGAGAAGGGTGCTGGTGAGGTAGAGCAAGGTGTTGTGAGTGTATATGTGAAACCTGAGGTTACGTCTTCAAATAATGTTACTGAAGGGCAGTGCAACGATGAGAAATAGAAGACGACAAAGGATAGATGCTTGGGAGACCTCCAGAGGTCAAGAAGATAAACCATTGCAAAAGAGTGAAACCAGACAAACAGTCCCACTCAGCTGGATAATGAGCAGAGGCATTCGGGGAGGATGTTAAAGTTAATCATGTCAAAGTCTGGATGGCAGAGAGGGCTGGTGCATCACGGTCACAGTGACAGTGGCTATCACTGGGGCCTTTCAATGAAGTGGCAGGATGGAAAACTGATTGGAGAGATTCAAACATTTGAGTTTCAGGAAGGATGTGACGTAAATCCTTGAATCCTTTTAAATTGAGAGGAAAGGGCTGTAAGTCTCAAAGTCAACCCATTCTATTTCTTTTTAACCCACTTTCTTCTTAATGTCCATCTAATTTTTGTTAATGTTTCATAGTGCTTAATAAGATTGTTTTATACTCATATTTTATATTGTAAACAGCACTTGGCAGTCTTACGTGCGGAGATGGTCAGAGGGTGGTGAAACAGACTGAAGAAATGGGGGAAAAAAACAGTTTACGTAATTGCTTAATTGGACAAAGGTTTAAAATGTAATTTTTCGTTTTACGCTTAACAGTAAAAATACCTCACCTGCAAAAATTTTGGGCCGGATAAGATAAGAACTGAGACTGTTTACTCTCAAGAAAGTCCTGCAGATAAGGGAGTATAAGTGCTAAAGTTGTTTTTTTTTGGCTCAAAGTTAAACTGTTATGAACTTGAACAGGGATATGTGCTACCGCTGTCTAACAGTGAGAGATGGGGTGGGTGTGAGCATCTGCGTGAGAGATGTACTTTACAATATAAACATCAGGAGACTGAGAATGTCAGCACAATCGTCAGGAAGTTGCGGTCTGGTCAGCCACTAAAGACATGAAGAGGACTCATTCAACGGATTGACCCCCTGTGATGGGACTCTTGCACATGGAAGGCCATCTGCCATTTTGTAACTTTACTTGGGATACTCAATAAAGAAGTTTGATTAAGTCACATGATTGTTCTGCACCCTTGTGTACCCAGTAAGATTGGAGCCTAGGCAGTCCTAGGCATGTAATAGACGGGGCTTGACAGGACAGTCAGAGATGTAATTGGGTTCACAAGAACAGAGGAGTCAAGGGTAAGCTTTTTGTGGAGGGTGGTGATAACAGCCGATTTGCAAGGGAGCAAGACTGTACCTGAGGAGGGAGAACTGTTTACAATGTCGGCTAGCATGAGGGTCAGGAAGGGAAATTGGGTGTTCAGCAATTTTGTGAGAATAGTGCCAAGATCAAGGGATGTATTCTCATGAACAAGGTGAGCTCAAAGAGAACCTGAGAGGGGATTTTTTTTTTTCGTTCCTGGGCTGTGGGTGTCACTAGCTAGGCCAGCATTTATTGCCCATCCCTAATTGCCCTTGTTCAGAGGGCATTTAAGAGTCAAACACATTGCTGTGAGTCTGGAGTCACATGTAGGCCAGGCCAGGTAAGGAAGGCAGATTTCGTTCCCTAAAGGACATTAGTGAACCAGATGCATTTTTACCACAATGGCAATGGTTTCGTGGTCATCATCAAACTTTTAACTCCAGATCGTTATTGAATTCAAATTTCACCATCTGCCATCAACGTTCCCCTGGGTCCCTGGAATACCAGTCCAGTGACAATACCACTATTGCACTGCCTCCCCAAGCTAGGGAAGGCAGGAATCTTTGGGGAAGCTTGGCTTAGTGGGCAAGTGGAAGGGGGGTGGGATGTGGTAGAGGTAGCTGAATGAATAGTCTCAATTTCATCCACAGAGAATTACATAGAATTTACAGTACAGAAACAGACCATTTGGCCTAACTGGTACTGGTACATATCGATACCAGTATTTATGCTCCACACGAACCTCCTCCCACCTCACTTTATCTAGCCCTATCACCCTACCCTTTAATTACTTTGTCGTTCATGTACTTATCTAGCTTGCCCTTAAATGCTGTTTGCCATCTTTATTATTTGTGATAACAAGTCCCACATTCTAACCACTATCTGGATAGTGTAGTTTCTCCTGAGTTCCTTGTTAGATTTATTAGTGACTATCTTATATTCATGGCCCCCAGGATTAGGTTTCGGGTTTGTTTGCATTGCCATTGCCATTGAGATAATATAACAATTACCTCAAAAGTACTTTTTGAAAATATTGTAAAAGCATGAAACCTTTTGTACATTACTTTTAAAACGAACAGTTCTGGTCCACATTCCATAAAACAGGCAGTTGTTTAGGGTTCCCACGATAAGATTTCACGCAGAAAAAATGGTGCAGTTAAGTTAAGACAGAGATTTATCACCTTCATTAATAATACTTGCTGTCAGTTAGCTTCCTGGCTGACATCAGATAAATATATTTTGCCACAGAATATGTCAATAGCATGTTCCATTAAAAGAAAAAAATATTCATCCCCAACCACATACACCATTGGCAGCTTAGATAAAGTTACTGCACCTAAATGAAGGCATTATCCAGTAATTTTAAACAGTCAAGTATAAATCCACTCTTTATATATTTGCACGTCTGACTGTTGCTGGTGTTAAATGTATTTGCGTTGAAATTTTCAGACACTTACGCCAGTGCATAAATTTGCTGTTTTACCATAGTAAGGTCCAGATTTTCTTTTCCAAGTAACAGTGAGGCTCAGGACACTTGCTGTTATTTATGTGCAAATGGTTCAGTAACTTCAGATGAAAGGAAGATGCATGGTTAAACTCAAATATGGAGATGTTGTTATCAATTTAGTGCCACTACACCATTAGTTTTGCGAAAATAGCATCTCATTGTCTGGCCCACCACTGAAATGCATTAAAAGGCATGAAATTGTTGTATTTGCATGGTAGATTTGTTGCAGTACATCTTGTCCGTTCCAGTCTAAGACTGGAATTTTCCAGCTCCCCTGTGATGGGTTCCCCAATGGCAAGGCCGGCGAGCCATTGAAATCTCCGTTCACATTGGCGGGACTGGAAGATCCTGCTGACGTGAGGGGCTGGAAAATTCCAGCCTAAAGTATTTTACAATGTCATAAGTGTTCATTACTGCCCAACAACTTCTTTGATACTGAATATTAACTATTGCTAGTGTGGAGTCTCATTTATTTCGGTTTTAATTGTTGCTGGAGATTTTAAAATTGAAAAATGTTAAATAAAACATGCTTTTAGTTTTCCTTTCTGTCTCTTTTTCTTCCCTCTTTTAATCCAATATCGCTTTTCCTCTATTTATTTTTCTTTCTGTACCTGATTTGACAGGAAATTGAAGCTGGGCTCCGTTATAAGCGTGGAATTCCTGCTGCTAGGTTTTCCTCTCACTGCTTCACACAGAAGATATTGAGCACCCAGTGAATAAAGACAAAAAACTGCTCCTTACAGCTTCCCTCTGTGGAATCTATTATAGAAAATTCTGTTGCTCAGAATGGCAGTAAGCTCCATGAGTGAAGTGTATGATTGGCATGCACCAGTACAGCACTGCCACAAGTAAATTTTGCAGATGGCTTTTCTCCTCACAGTCCCAGTTTAATGCTTTCCTTTCCTGAAGGTGCAGCTCCACAGAACTAGCTGCTCTCGATTACATTCCTAAATGACCACTCCTAGACATACCAGTTATCTCGCATTCAATGGAAGGCTCACGATTTTTGGTCACCAGGCAACTCGGAATCAGAATCTTCCACTCTCTCATGACACGATCTAACTCTGCCAAGGTTTCCCGGTATGGTCTTATTTGCTCTCATTGAAAAGTGAAAATAAGGTGTATATATTTAATAGACCCCTTTGATTACCATCACTAACAGTGCACTAACCCTACTCCATAGTCATATCTGCTTTCCCCCTTCTCCAGCAAAGAAAAACATGAAATTCCATTGCCAGGTTGTTTTGGAAGAGGCAAAAAAAGAAAAATAAAGAATAATGACACAAACCGATTATGCAATTTCACTGCACTGCCAGCAGAAAGCTGCAATTAGTTTTCCACAATTTCTTGGTGTTACCCAACTTTGCATGGTCAGAGTGTTCAAACCGTTCAACCAAACTTCTATGCAGATTGGTTCAGACACAAGGAGTATGACTGAATTATAGATGGAATAGCTGTTATTAAAAAAAAATGATATGGTCGTTAAAAGCGCTTGCATGGGATTGGAGGGTAGGGAGAATAAAAGTAATTTCAGCCCTTGCAAAACCTGAAAATCATCTAAAAATATTTGCCAATATTTCCAAAATTTGAATGACAGCAAAGAAGAAATGGCAGGCAGTAAGGAAAGCAAAGCAAACCTGATGCAAGGGCACAAAATGGAATACTTGAGGAATTCCCATGCTAATGCAGAAACTGACCCTCTGCTTGATGGCTGATTAAGTAAATAGGCGGCTACACGAGGTGGATGAATGGTGGTAGTGGGGTGGGGGTGCTGGCAAGGGGTGCGCTGTTTGTCAGGCCAAAGTGCTGTTTCCACATGATAGCAATACAACATGCTTGACAGTAGGTGGCAGCCAGGCCTAACAGTGCATTAGCTGCAAAACCCAGGAGCAGTTGTTGGAGAAGGTGGCATATTAAGAAACCTGGCAAATATGATAAATCCAGGTGGATGCCACAAAAAATCTGCCTGTCAACCTGTTCCACACTAACTGCTTTCCCATGAAATGCCCTATCTCCTTGATCTGATTCCTAATCCCACAGGGAAAGCTTTCAAGTTGCAACTTGAAGGTTGTGCCGTAATCATATTTTCCTTCACACATCAAACCACTAAAAAACAAATATCGTTTCCTGATGCCTAGGATGGGCTTTGGATTGGACATTTGTAAGCTGTCAATATCCTTGTATTTTGAGAAATGCACCAGTGAAGTTACATTGGGAAGCTATCACATGCTGTTCAGTGACAAAGGATCACAGGCCAAGCTGAACAACACATCAGTCAGGTTATGTATTAGCACATTGTAGTGCTACCCAGGAATGACCCAAGGCATAACAGTTGAGGGCAGTGGTGATCTGGTCACAGGCAGTGTTATTCCAATATTACAGTTTAGTTGCTGACTTCTTTGTTGCAGATACAGAAGCTCTACAATCATGTCCTGCTGATTGGAAGTAAACTAAGGCAATTGTTATTTAACACAGACAGATTGACCAGACCCTGTGCATAGGGACACTGCATATAGCTTTGGTTTATCTTTTTTCATCATTTGCCTACTCAAACATGAAATACTGCATTTCCGGAAGATATGTTGTAAGCACAATTGTTTTCTGACAATAAATCAATAAATTGAAAATATGATTAAAATATCTAATCAAAATACCATACTAAAAAGTCACTGCAAATAATTTTTTAAAAATCCAAGGGCAACTTAAGAGTTCCTTTATTCATAGCTTCCCTTGCTCGCATTCAAATGAAAACAAACTGGGAAAAAAAACAAATCTCATGATTGTGTAAGGAGTTTATTTGGTCTAAGTCTTTAATAAGATGAAGGCATGAAATAAGTGTAAGTGCACAAGGTGCAACAGACTGCAGAACTACAATGCAGGAGGAAATGGGTATGAGGGTACTCCTCTGTTTATGTGATCCCAACAGCACAACTGCATTCCTTGCCAGTATCTCACAATCTTGTCCAGAGAAAAAGCGCATGAAAGGAGAACAAAACTGGAGCCAAAAAGAAAAATAGAGAAGAAAAAATATATTAACCATGCTTAGTGACCTATGTGAGGGACACTGTTTGCTGCATCCAATCACTTTCATCTTTGGTGCAATGCATCGCCTCAGGTACACAGCTCATGGCTCAAACCCCTACACTAGATTTTCCCAATGTTGACACTTCTGCCATTCATTGCGTGTTTGCTGAGACATTAAGTCTCCGCAGACTATAATAGAGTATGGCAGCCCAGTGATTATGGTACTGCACTACCAACACAGAGAGTAAGAGTTCAAATTCCAACACGGCAAGTAAGTGAAAGTCAATTTAATAAATCTGATCATTTGTGGGTTATGAAACCTGTCAGATTGTCTTAAAAATCCTACTGGTTCACTAATGTCCTTTCAGCAAGGGTGACTCCAGTCTCACAATATGCAGTTGAATATATAGCAGAAATGCCAAGTGGACTTATTCCCAAGAATCCAGGCATCAGGTCAGGATAAGGTTCAGCGCCCAAAACAAGATACCATGGGCTATTATCAACAACATTTTATACCATAACAATATCAGCACACCTTTCACTCCTTACATAAATAAAAACATAAAATGTTGGAAATGCTCAGCAGGTCAGGGAACATCTAACATTTCAGGACAATGACTTTTCATCAGAACCAGGAAAAGTTAGAAATTCAATAGGTTTTTCCGCAAGTAAAAAGCTGGAGGGTGGGAAAAGGAAGGTCAGGAGAGATTAAATGACAAAAAATGTGGTGGTTATAGGGACAAAGGGAGTGATAATGGGACAATTAAAGAAGCAAAAGATGTGTCTAGAGGAGGTGTGAATGGCAGAATGCTGAACAGCTGCAATGGCTCTCTGGCTGCGGTAGAGATGGGGGGGCGGGGAATATATGAGGCATTGCTGGCCCCTCAGCCTGCCACAAGGAGGCCACATCCATTCATCCAATGGGCTTTGGCCTCAGGAGGGGACCTCTAGAAAATTCCAGATGACGATGAGTGCCCTCAATAAGCACTTCAACCAGTCTATGGGCTACCTGCCTCTAGTGGGCAGGGCTAGCCATTACCCGCCCTCCCCCCCAACCCCGCCAAAAGCAACCTCCATGAATGGACACTGTTGCCTGGAACATGCCAGCAGACCGGCATGCCAGTCAGTAGCACAAAATGTCTACTATGCCCACCCTCCGCTCCCGTCCCCTCAACCCATTGAAAATTCAGTCCAATAAAACAGATTTGCTTTTGCATTTGAATTGTCTAAGACAGGGCCTAGGACCCCTTGTCTAAGACAGGTCTAGGACCTCTCCATCATAGATGTTACTGTTTTACCAATTCATTTCATTCCAAGAAACAATTGCACTAGGCACAATGCAGGCTATGGGCCCTATTAATATTCCAGTTGTAGTGCTGAAGGTAAAATAGCTAACCCCTGGCCAAACTATTCCAGTGCACCCATGATATTAACACCTACCTAACCACATGGAAAAAGTCCCAGGTATATTGTGTTGACAGAAGTAGGGCAAAAGAAATAAAAACAGAAAGTGCTGGAAAAATTCAGCAGGCCTGGCAGCATTTGTGGAGAGAGAAACAAAGTTAACATTTTAAGTCCAATATGACTCTTCTGCGGAATTGAAGAGAGGCAGGAAGATTATAGGTTTAATGCTGTTGAAAAAGGGAGGACGGGCAGGTGGGCAAAAGAGGCCAGGGATAGGTTAGAGGGCGGGGGAGATTACATGACGAGGATGTCATGGAACACAAGGCAAAGAGAATGGTAATGATAATATTAAAGACACAAAGCAATGTGTCCAGAGTAGGTGTTAATAGCAAAATAAAGGTCAGCGCTGTCAGAAAGCAAAATAGCGGAATGTATTAATAGCAGAAAAGGTCAGCGCTGTCTGAAAGCAGAAACATGAGACCAAGATATAGACTGGCACTTGGGGGAAAAAATTAAAAATGGAGGACAGAATTCATGTTGTGAAATTGTTGAACTCAATGCTGAATCCAGAAGGCTGTAAAGTGCCTAATCTTAACATCAGGTGCTGCTCCTCCAGCTTGCATTGAGCTGCACTGGAACATTGTAGCAGGCTGAGGACAGAAATGTGAGCATGACAGCATGATGGTTAATTGAAATGGCAAGCAACTGGAAGGTCAGGGTCATGCTTGCAGGACAAATGAAGACTAGCTAATTACAATCCCATCAATCCAATTACAATCCCATCCAAAATGAAGACTAGCTAATTACAATCCCATCAGTCCAATTACAATCCCATCCCAAATGAAGACTAGCTAATTACAATCCCATCAGTCTTTTCCCAATCATCAACAAGGTAATGGAATAAGTGACCAATATTTCCATAAAGTGACATACTCATCAGTAAACTGCATCACTAGAGCCACTTGGGATTCTGTCCTCACCATTGCCTTATCCAGCCTAACAGCTAAATGCCAAAGAGGGTAGTGTAGCTGTCCTTGGCATCAAGGCAGCCTCCGACAGAGTGTGCTACCAAAGATGCCCTAGAAAAGGTGAGGTTGGAATGGTGTGGGGGGGTAGGGAATGCTGAGTCAGTGGGAAACCATCTAGAGGGGACTGGGAACTCTGCAATTTGTGATTTGGCCCCAGTTCCCTTGATGCCTCTTCACCAGTGTACTTAACAAAATGCTTTTCTTGCACTTTGAAAAAAAATTGCACACACATTTTCTTTCTCTGAAATTATCCTATAAACAGTTAAATTGAGATTGTATTTCTCTGTTGGTTGACAAGTTCAACAATAAAATGTGTAGAAATCAGAGTGCATGAAACAACATATTCAAGCATTCAGAAACTTAACTAGAAAAAATTGAAAGCATTTTTTAAACTATGCCACTTATCCCATTTAACTTAATTTTATTAAATGTTTCTTTTAAGTCTAAATTTTATTTAGGCAGCATCACTATTAGGTTTATTTTAATATGTTAGTGGGATATTTGCTCGTAGCTGTATATCCTCATGATTTTATGATATAAATTCATTTGTAGTGTCCTGTAAATTATGAATTATTACATATAACTTTTTATCCCTTTCGAATTCCAAAGATACGACCAACCGACAGTGACAGCAGTGGAGTGTACATGATGCACTCATATGGTTTTTCCAAGCACTTATATCACTATATGATCCCTCATTTCCTAGAGTAACATTACCATGTTCAACACCATTGAACAATTCAATGAGACTCAACAAGGAAAGTGTGGTGATACTGTATAGGAAACATAATTTAGACATCAAAGCCTACTGTGACCAATAAACACAAAATGCCTGATTGTAAAAATGAACATGCTGCTGGCAACTTATAATGGAAATGAGTGTCAGATATAGTTATAAGACATTAAAACAAAGAAACATAGAAAGTTACAACACAGAATTTGGCTCATAATCTCCCTTGGGCTTTGGAACCCTGCAATGATGGTCAAAGTGGGGCGGGGGGGGGGGGGGGGGTCAGAAACCTAGCTGTAATTTTCCCCAAATTGGCCAATTGATGGCCTGAGGGCGGGCTCACAGTCCAATTAAGGATGGTGCATGGTTCTGAAAGCTGGAAGGACAATTGCAGTCCTGCAGCATTGAGGAGCCAGCTGGCTGCATTTTTAGGTAAGAGAAAGGGCACCTCCATTTTTGAGATCCCACTCTCCAACTTCTTTAACTTTAAAATAAAAATTCCTTTAGCTGCCGAGTCACCATACCAACCTGTGGCTGCAGCTGAATCCAGACAGACAGGGAGGTCCCTAAGTCTAGATAGAACATTTCAGGCAGCTACATTGTTCTTCAATGCCTATGGAACAGAACAAAACAGTTTCTGATCCACTCCAAGCCTTTATTGATATGCTTGTTAAAAATGATGGCTGACACGTACACTCTCTATGATGCATCCTTTGAGACAAAGGAGATCAGGAAGGAAGAGCCAATCATCATACACTGGGATCCTAATCCTGGCCCAACAACGCCCCCCCCGCCACCAAACCAACTCTCTCCCCTACCCATCCCCCAGCCTGACCCAACTGCTCACTTACTTATTCAGCCACCCACTCACTCACTCCCACACACTTCCTCACCTACTCTCTCACCCATTTACTTACCCACTCACTCACTCACCCACTGAAAGACTTGAGATCTTTCAAAACTTACCGGAATACGGCAGCTAATGTCGTAAATAGGGGACGTGTCCTCTCTTCGCCTATATTCTCCTGCACTAGTTGCTCTTCTGCAGGGTGGTTACGTTGACCCATCACTGCACTGCGATCAAAAATCCAGACTGAAATAACGCAATATGGTCGGGTCGCAGAAATTTTCGTGGGTAGTGGCAATGCGCGCAGCACTGCCGCTGACTGGAAGATCTGGCCCTATGCTTCTCGTTCATTTAAACTCAGTTTAGTAAAATTGCCCTTTCCTCGACTTAAAACTTTTGCTCCTTTTCTATCTTAGTCCTTTATGAAATCTACTCTAAATCTCACTGTGTTATGATTACTACTAGCAAAATGCTCTCCCACTGCTACTCTTTCCAATTTCATTTCTAAATATGTAACCAATCTCTGGTATTGTGTTTACATTAATAAAACCAAGGAGGGGGGCAAATGCAGTCAGTGACAGTCTGGAAATAGCAAAGAAAAAAGAAAAAATTTAGTAAGGCATTTGACAAGGTCCCACATGGCAGACTGGTCAGCAAAGTAAAAGCCCATGGGATACAGGGGTATATGGCGATTTGAATCCAAAATTGGCTCAGCAACAGGAAACAAGGGGTAATGATCGATGGATGTTTTTGTGAATGGAAAGTGGTTTCCAGTGGCGTTCCACAGGGCTCAGTGTTGGGGCCCTTGCTGTTTATTGTATATATCAATGATTTAAACTTATACGTGGGAGGCATGATTGGGAAATTTGCAGATGACACAAAAATTGGCTGTGTAGTTGATTGTGAAGAGACTAACTGTCAATTCCAGAATGATATCAATGGTTTGGTTGAGTGGGTAGAAAAGAGGCAAATTGAATTCTATTCAGAGGAGTGTGAGATAATGCATTTGGGGAGGGTAAACACAAAGGAATACACAATAAACGGGAGAATATGGAGATGGGTTGAGGAAGTGAGAGACCTTGGGAGTGCATGTTCATAGGTCTTTGGAGGTGGCAGGACAGGTGGATAAAATGGTAAAGAAAGCATATGGGGTAATGGAAGTTAAAACAAACAGTGAAGGAATAAAAACTAGCAGGTAAATTTAAAGATAAGTGGATGGATCATAGAGGACAGAGAAATTAAACTGTAATTTTAGCATGGCTGTAAAGTGAAAGTTGCAGTAGAACTTTTGACATATATCCTGACTATCAGAGAGAAGCAGTCTCAAGAGGAAGTAGTTCCGGCTTGGATTTGACAGCACACAGATTGTGATTCTGGTCCAGTATAAAACCTGATTTAAAATTGCTGAAAAGGCTTTGAATCTCCAAAGCACGTTTGAAACATACCAGAAGTTGATTTAAATATTAAGAGTATGAATGCTTCTGCTTTTACCCTCAATTCATTTCAATGCAAACCATATTTACCAAGATTGCAGAATTCAAGTTAGATCTAGGCAGTATAGCTGAGGCACCGCTTAGCTGGTACCAATACTACAGTTAGCAAACATCAACCAGTATTTATAGTAAAACAGCACTCATAGACACAATCAGTCTACACTAGTAACTCTTGTTTTCTTAATAATATCTCTGCATACAATGGATTTTCTATCTCATTTCGAACATAAGTCTCCCTGGGTGAGAGTAGGTGGGCTCAGTGCTGACATGAACATTTTTGTCAGTAGTATATATGCAAATCGTATATTTACCAGCAGTTTGGAGATTCAAGCAGCACTTAATGAGTGGAGTAATGCTGAATAGCAGATCGATTTAAAGTCAACTGGGTTCATAAATAGGGAATGAAAAGGCTGGAAAATGTGCATGCACAAGTTTCAATTAAGGAGTCCAGCATTAACTGCTTGTGGTATTTAATGTAAGTTAAAAATTGCCTTGATACTCCAACAGTATTATTAAACTGCTCACAGGAGCATATCTAGATCAAATCACTCAACCATCAGGAGCTGCATATCAGCAATAAGATGACCTGGTAAGAAGGGGAAAGTAGCAATTTACAAAGCCTGCATGAATTACATAACCTTAATTGAAAAACAATGTTAAAGGCAATTTAAACTCAGTAGGCAAATCCTGACTTAATGATTTTACAAACTGTTGACTGAGTGAAAATCTCACCATAATTTAGCTGCATTGCCAGATCACCTTAAAGTAACTGCTACCAACAACTTTTATGCGGGTGGATTTTTCCATCACTTTTCTCCAATTAAGTGAGCATTGGTCAGTGCATAACTACAGATACACACAGTAAATAACCAGTTGGGGACCATTACCCGCAATAAAGTAGTACATCACATTTTCCAAATATCTCAACTGAAAACAATAGTAAATCACAACTGGGTGGCTGAATAATACGTTGAATTAGAACACCATCCTAACTTTCTGGGGTCTGTTCCAACATGTTCCAGTATGATTAGATGAAAATCTACTTTATCTTCTGTAGATTTTACAATTAAATGCATGTGACCAATTTTACCAAGATCCCATTGGACATGGGTGCAACTCAAGGCTGCTTCACAAATTTTCAGGAGTTTTGTCATCTTACTTTTTTTTTTAATCCTTCCATGGGATGTGAACATCACTGGCAAGGCCAGCATTTGTTGCTCATCCCTAACTGCCCTTACTCAGAAACATTAACAGACACTTCTGGTAAAGTGGATGAAGAAAGAACCAGGGATAGAGACAGAGCCAGAGATGCCCTTCTGAGTTTAGCATTGCATTACATTTCTAAAGAAAAGTGAATGGGTCTAACGTGGGCACAATTCTAAGTGTCACAGATGGGAAAATGTTGCACTCTCCAGCAATGACATTTCTCGTATTACTCTGCATGAAAAAGAGTCAAACACATTATCTGTGACTCAATGCGTCCCACTGAGAATGCCAGATCATGGAATCACTCCCATAAAACTAAAAGCAACTTCTATTAATCAAGACTGGATAATCATAATTAGAACAATTATCTTTAATCTTACGTAACAAGGTTCGAACTGTTGGTTTCATTTATTTAAAAAATGTCAAAGCAGTTCATTTACTTGACGTAATTATTATTGTGCATTTGATATGAAAGAAACGAATCATATTATTGCATAAAGAGTTAGTTTCCCATTGGGACAGACTTTAGCACAGGAAGAAAAGAAAGTAGCATCGGAACAAGTTAATTAATCATGGGCTAAAGGGAAAAAATGAACTTCCAAGTACAGCTTCACGGGGAAATCAAAGGGCAGAGATGAATATAAAGTTAAGGAAGTTGAGAAACTGTTCAGGTGAGCTAAAGTATAAACATTGTTCAAGATTGAAGGTGAAAGAAGATACAACATGGAAGCTTTTATAATTATATTCAGTTGAAACAGTAGGATTTCCTCATGTTATGGTTCAGGTTTTTTCCCATACCCTTTACATGTGAAAGGCTTGGCTCTACAAACAGACAACCCCTCTTTGAATCTAAAGCCTGCGTTTTTTACTCTACTGCACTGAGTCAACATAACTCATCTCTAGTCATTATCTCCCACCATTCTAACATGCTTGGAAACAAAAACATAGAAACGCAAAAAACTTACCAGACAGAACAATGTCATTTACCCCTTCATGCCCATGCTGGCCAATAAAGAGAAATCCAACTTATTCACACTTTCCAGTTTGGTCCAAAACAGTGTAGGTTACAGCACTTCAGATGCATACCCAAGTAGTTTTTCAATGCAATGAGGGTTCTGCCTTTACCCATCTTTTAGGGAGGGAGTTCCAGGCTCCCACCATGCTCTGGATGAAAAAAAAACCTTCTGCCAACTGCATTAAATCTTTGTTTTTTTTAATCATTCATGGGATGTAGGTGTCACTGGCTAGGCCAGCATTTATTGCCCATCCCTAAATGCCCTTTATGTGTCCTGATTAATGACCCCCCCACTAAGGAAAACAGGTTGTTCCTATTTACTCTATCTAGACCCCTTATAATTTTATACACTTCAATTAAATCTCTGCTCAAGCTCCTCTGTTTGTAATGTGGTAACCAGAACTGTACATAGTACTCTAGTTGTGGCCTAACTAGTATTTTATACAATTCTAGCAAGACCTCCCTGTTCTTATATTCCATGCCTTGGCTAATGAAGGAAAGAATCCTTCATGCTTTCTCAATTACCTTATCTACCTGTTCTACTACCTTAGCCAATCTATGAACGTGCACTCTAAAGTCCCTCTTTTTCTCTACATCTCTCAATACCCTACCATTTATTGCATGTTCCTTTACTTTATTTGCCCTCCACAAATGCATTCCCTCAGACTTCTGCAGAATGGATTCCATCTGCTACTTGTCTGCCCACTTGACCGGTCCATTGGTATCTTCCTGCAGTTTACAGCTTTATTCTTCACTATAAACCACATTACCTTTTTTGTATTCTCTGCAAACTTCTGATTCATACCCTCTATATTTAAGTCTAAGTTATTAATAGACACCATGGAAAGCAAGTGATCTAGTACTGAGCCCTGTGGAATACCACAGGAAACAACCTTCCAGCCACACCTATAAACAACATCCCTTCTGCCACCGAGACAATTTTGGATCCAACTTGCTACTTTCCCTTGGATCCCAGGCTTTTACTTTTCTGACCAGTCTGCCATGTGGGAACTTGTCAAAAGCCTTGCTAACATCCATGTAGATTTTATTTACTTACTTCACATGTTTACTGGAGAATAAGTTGGATGTCCTCCACTGGAGTGGGGTAAACTATTATCCAGATTTGCTTAACTATCAAATAATTCACATAAACAAAATAAGGACAGTAACATTATACAGCACAATTGATGAAAAATGTCACCTACAACTCTATTCACAACCTTAGAGTGTCCATGGTTCATCCAGCTCCTTTTGAAAAATTCATGGAAAGGGATCAGGCTTTTTTCAGCCCCATGACAAAGGACAGCTGGTCTGCAAATGTGCCATATACTGTCAGAATATAACATCATCTTCAGGTCTAAATCAATATTGCATGATTTGAAATAAACATAGAGAATGCTAGAAATACTTAGCAGGTCTGGCAGCATCTGTGAAGAGAGAAACAGAGTTAACGTTTCGAGCCCAATATGACTTCTTCTTCGAAGCTACCCTGCTGAGTTTTTCCAGCACTTTCTGCTTTTATTTCGAACTCCAACATCCGCAGTATTGTGTGTTTATTATCATTGCATGATTTGAGAACTGGTACTCATCCTGTCCAGAAGTTCATGTGCAGATAGCACTCAACTCTCTGGTCTAAGTACAGATTGAAAACACTTCCAGTAATCTGGAAGCTCAGTACAGTTTTTTAAAGCTGCCCCTTAACACCAGTTTCTCAAAGCCAGTTTATTATTGTCCTTATACAACTACTGCACTTCTCCTGAGGTATGTGACTTGGTTGGTAGCACTCTTGCCTCCATGATTTACAAGGTTCTGGGTTCAAGTCCAACTCCAGGACTTGAGCACAAAAATCAAGGCTGACACTCCAGTACAGGGAGTGCTGTATTGGCAGAATTACCACCTTTCAGATGAGGCATTAAACCAAGGACTTGCCTGCCTCCTCAGGTAAATGTAAACGATCCCATGGCATTATCTCGACAAAGAGGGAAGTTATCCCCAGTGCCCTGTCCAATATTAATGCCTCAATCAACATTGGAAAAAATATCATCTAGTCATCATCACATTGTTGTTTCTGGGAGTTTGCTGTTCACAATTTAGCTGCTGCATTTCCCACGATATAACATTCTCTGGCTGTAAGGCACTACCTAAAATGCAAGTCTTTCTTTCTTTTGAAATTGCAATCAACAAGCAGAGTATCCAGTAGCATCTATGACAGGACAGTCCTGGTCCAACACTGGAGCCAAAATCATGTCCCTGGATGCAGCAGCAGTCAGCTTTTTGCTTGTGCTACCTAGCCATGTTAAATGTCATATTGAGGGATTTACCAGTAGCAACAGGGTTAGCATCAAGTGAGCGACTTTAAAAGTCTTGGAGGTTGGCATGCTGCCAATCATTAAATCAACAAAACATTTACAGTTCCAGATGAGTTCTCATGGACTGACATATCTATTTTCAGTTCTTAAAGCATAATTTGATAAATTACATTTTCAAATCTTAGGATTTTCTTTTTTGGAAGTGTATCTGAAAGGCATAAAGGCTTCTGTTTTGAATCCAAGACAAGGGTATTACATAGTAATGTGAGTGCATACATTTTGTAGATAAAATGTGTCAATCAGGCACTGCGAGTGAACTGTGACAGCTTTGCAGTTCTTAATTCATTTATACAGGTTGATAAAGCAATACTAATCTGTTTGCTGGTTTACCTTTCTACAGCAGGTTGAATGGACTCATGAAGTATGACATCAGGTAGGGTGAAAATCAGTACTGAGGTCATGGAGAGACACTGAGCTACTCACAACTGGAGGCAGCCATCGATTCATCTATGATTAACCTGACTATATCAGATCAGTAATAATCTGATGGTTGGAATGAAGCCATCCAGCACAGTCATGGTCTCTCAATGCCAGACTTCTGCTGTCTAAGTGCAATTGCATGCATACTTGGGAAAAATAAGTGACAATCGCATGCAGACAAGTTGAGAAGGCTGTTAAAAAGGCAGACAGATCATTGGCATTATTAATAGAGGCATTAAGGAACTTACACTAAACCTTCATAAAGTACTCCAATTGGAGTACTGCACCACACTTTAGGAATGATGCCCATCCCTTGAAGAGGGTGAACAGAAGATTTATTAAAATGGTAGCAGGGATGTGGGATTTCAGTTATGCAGAAAGATTAGAGAAAATGGAATTATTCTCCTTGGAGTGAAGATTAAGTTGAGATTTGAAAGAGGTGTTCAAAATCATGAAGGATTTTGATAAAGTAAAATAGGAAAAGCTGTTTCCAGTATTAGAAGGGTTGGTAACCAAAGGATTTGTGCTAGTTTGCAAAAAACCAGATGCAACATTGGGAAACGAGAAAGACACTGAGAGATGTGAGATCCAGTGAGAACTGGAATACACTACATAAAATGGTGGTGGAACCAGATTCAGTCTTAACTGTCAAAAGGAAATTGGACAAATACTTGAAGGGAACATTTGCAGAGCTATGGGGGAAAGAGAAGGAGAGTGGGAATAATTGGATAGCTTCCTCAAAGAGCCTGAAAAGAGCAAGGTGATCCAAGTGACCTCCCTCTGTATTGTATCATTCTGTGGTTCTGTATTATATATTAGGCAAATAATCTGCTTTCTCCAATCCCTTGTGGATGCTGGATCTCAGTTATACTTGTTTGGTCTCTAGGCAGAAACTGTGTAGAATCTGAATCTACTCAGAGTCTGTGCCAAGACTTCCTGCAGTCAGGCTGGCGGACATTCCATTTTAGGCCTTGCCAGCAATATATCTGATTGTGTAGAGAGTGTCTTGGCAGAAACAATTTACTGCAACTATATGATTAAGTAACTTAGCCACTCAGCAACTTTTTCCAACAAATCTGCATTTTGCTTCTACAGTGTTGGTTATTTGAAGGAAATCTAGAACAATAAATCATAGTCCTCGATCAGGCATCACTTTGAACTAAGTGTTCCATCCTTACAACCACAGGAAGTCTCAATCGATGACTGTAGGAAGTTGAAGTCTTCTTAGTCAAATTGGACTCTGCTAATTCTTTGTTCTGCTGATGGCTAATAATATTTGCAACAATAATTTTATTCCAGATTTATACTTTATAAATTATGTATCCTTCAATACAATGGCTAATGGCAATTTTAATTTACCATTGCCTTTTACTTTTACTGATTGGAATCTTTCAATTAACTGACGATTCACAAACAATCCATTTATTTTCCATAGTCTCCAAATTAAATGGTAGTGTCACCATCTCCTCTACCAGGATCAATAACAGTTGGGATGATTTATGATTTACTTCCAGCTTCAAACTCCAATGGTTACTCTAAAAATTGGGCCTATTTAGCATTGCATTCCTCATTTTAAAAATCCATGTTTTTCTCCCCTTTCCCCACCCCACCCCCCCCCACCCCCAAATTATTTTAATTATTAACTGGCTCAAGATATTCTCCTTCAATTAGTTAGGTTGGCTTTTTCATTCCAATTCCAACCTCACTTCATAATCATCCACTTTGATCGATGAGCGTCATAGGATGGCTTGTCTGCTAATTCACCTCCTAACTTGAAAAGGTGGACACTAGATGAAGAACTGAAAACTAAAAAGATTTAAATGTTAGTCAAGTTGTGATTCAAATTCAAATGTTGGGATTCCAATATTCAGTTGCTGTAGCTACCAGGCCATGTGGTATACTTACATCTTTCTCACAAACATTCAGCACTAAAAAGTTCAATCATGCACACAAATTTGTTCAATAACACACTTCATTGCATTCCAATTCTGAACATGGATTGAAACAGCAACAAATGTTAAGTGTATCAAAATGACATTTTCCGCTCTGTTTTAGGTCTTTAAAATGTACCAGCTGTCCAAAATTAAAACAATGCAGAGAAGATTTTCAAGACTGTAAAGGTTGCTGCTGAATTTTAATTTGCAGTGTTTTAATTTAAACCTGAGCAGTCGGATGTTGTTTATTGTGGTTGCTGCTGACAAGGCTTAAGAGATTTGCATTTTCCTTGGAGGAATATAATGTCCACCGCTGTCCTTATTTAATAGCATACAGGTTCGTTATTTCAACATCATGGCATATCATTCCTTCTAGGAAAATTCAAACTCCTATCTTTGAGCCATTTTATCATGGCATTCTGCCAATCTGTCAACACTATTTCCCAATACTCATTTTTATTGCTTTCCTATACTTCCCTGCAGGCTTCCACTAATTGGTAGCTCTCTACCGAGCCCAGGCCACAGCTGTATCAGTGTAAAGGTGCAGCTGGATAAGCAGAAATGTGCTATACATAGTGGGATGAACTCATTTGAAATCTGCATACACTTAAATTGCTATTAGATAGGCAAATGTTACTCAGCTTCTGAAATTATAATGTATTCAGGCTTTTCCAATGTTTGCAAAATCTAAACAGGAGAATTGTACATGCAATTGTATCCCTAAATTGGGCACATTAAAATCTAAAAACAACAAACGTATCAGTCCTCAGCCCAACCATTTTCAGCTGTTTCAGCAATGACCTTCCTTCCACCATAAGGGGATGTTTGCTGATGATTGCACGATGTTTCTTTTTATTCATTCATGGGATATGGACGTCGCTGGTAGGCCAGCATTTATTGCCCATCCCTAATTACCCTTGTTCATGATTCCTCAGATACTGAGGCAGTGCATGTCCAAATGCAGCAAGTCGTGGACAATATCCAGGCTTGGCCTGACAATTAGCAAGTAACATTCACGCCACACAAGTGCCAGGCAATGACCATCTCCAACAAAAGACAATCTAACCATCGCCCCTTGACATTCAATGGCATTAGCATCGCTGAATCACCCACTTTCAATATCCTGGGGGTTACCATTGACCAAAAGCTGAACTGGGCTAGCCATATAAATACTGTAGCTACAAGGTCAGGCCAGGGATCCTGCGGTGCGTAACTCACCTCCTGTCTCCCCAAAGCCTGTCCACCATCTACAAGGCACAAGTCAGGAGTGTGATGGAATACTCCCCACTTGCCTGGATGAGTGCAGCTCCAAAAACACTCAAGAAGTTCAACACCATCCAGGACAAAGCCACCTGCTTGATTGGCACCCCAACCGCAAACATTCACTCCCTCCACCATCAACGCAGTGTAACATCTACACGGTGCACTGCAGCAACTCACCAAGTCTTCTTAGACAACACCTTCCGAATCCACAACCGCTACCATCTAGAAGGACAAGGGCAGCAGATGCATGGGAACAATACCACCACTTGGAAGTACCCCTCCAAGGCGCACATCGTCTTGATTTGGAAATATATCGCCGTTCCTTCACTGTCGCTGGGACAAAATCTTAGAACGCCCTCCCTAACAGCACTGTGGGTGTACCTGCATCACATGGACTGCAGCGGTTCAAGAAGGCAGCTCAACACCGACTTCTCAAGGGCAACTAGGGATGGGAAATAAATGCTGGCTGAGCCAGCGGCACCCTCATCCCATGAATAAGAAAAAAACTTTTCACCTTGGAAAATTAGTTCAAGGTGATTTTTCCACAGGGAATGGCAACACAAGCTGGATTTGATGAGATGATATACACATGCTACATTTCACTCTTGGGAATAGATCCCTCTATGTGTCAAACTGAGGAAATCGTTTTCCTCAATGGCCTTCACAACTTTGCGAAGTGATTCATTTTTGAGCATGAGTTACACTTATTCCCTTAAACTGGACATGGTGTTGTGAATCGATGGGTACCTCTACAATTTGGGCAAATTTTTGAGGGTTATCTGACCATCAGTGTTCAATTGTGTGCGTTTGTTAACTGCTCACTATGCTGTGTGCTATGAGTTAAGCTTGTGGATGTGGCTACAGAGAAACTGAAACAAGCAGTAAACATGAGAACACAGATACTTTAAAAGATTTGTAATAAAGCTCCTGTTCACACATAGAGCATGGTGAAAGTCAACTCTGCATATCTTTGAAGTGTAAAAGACAACACCTGGTGAAGAAGAATAGTTTAAATTTACAGGCTTCAGCACCTTTCCTTTCTTCACTGGTAGCTCCACCTATGCCATGGGATCAATGAATTTTGAGTTCAAGACCTACTTGGTTGCACCAGGAATGGATGGTCTGCAGGTAGTAGCAACCCACAAGGCTGTAATACTGGTCCATTGCCTCGGAGCTGAAGGCCAACAAATGTTCAAGCAGAAGCCCTATGGGGCTAAATCTATTCGATAAGCTTGGCTTCAAACTTGAAGACCCCACTGGAGCACGCGTTAACCTGATCGATGACACTGACTTTGCACAACAGTACGGGGAGAGCTCTGAAGAAGGGTCATACAGACTTGAAACGGTAACTCTATTTCTCTCTCCACAGATGCTGCTAGACCTGCTGAGTTTTTCCAGCATTTTCTATTTGTGCACAACAGTATCCTTCCTTATTTACTAGATTTGGGGAGATTAAGGGGTGCTGCCATGTTCCTCATGTCAACATGTCAATTTCACCAACTTTACAAAATTTGAGGTGTTTGCCATTTGCAAGGCACGGCAAAGAATCACAGAAGCTGAAACTACTTGAAGTAGACAGTATCAATGAACGAATCATGCCTGACAAGTAGCCACTTCCTATGATCCAAGAATTATCGGCATCATTTTATGACTGCACAGTCTTCATAAAGCTTGACATGAAACTGAGATATCTTCAGATACCAATAGCAGAGCAAACCTGATACCTTACAACTATTGTTACTCACGAAGATGTGTTTCCATGCCTCAGAATTCCGTATGGTCTAAGCTGAACACCGAGCGCACTCCAGAAGATCATTTCTTCAGTCGTCAAATGTTGAGGAAACACTCAACCTACGTGACAATGTCATTGTCCATGGAAGGGATAAAGCAAAACTTGATCAACGGTTAAATGTGATGATAGCATCTCTGCCGGTCCTCACACATTTCAACCCATATGAAGAAATGCATGTCACAACAGATGCATCAGGAAACAATTGGATAAAAGCAAAATACTGCTAATGCTGGAAATCTAGAAAGAACAAAAACAAAAATACCTGGAAAAACTCAGCAGTTCTGACAGCAATGGCGGAGAGGGATACAGTTGACGTTATGAGTCTGTATGACCCTTCATCAGAACTAATACATATGGAAATGAGATGAAATATAAGCTGGTAGAAGAGGGTGGGACAGGAGAGCTCAATAGGGAGCCAGTGATAGGTGGAGGCCAAGAAGAGACTGCCAAAGATGTCATAGATAAAAGGACAAAGGGGTGTTGACGGTGGTGATATTATCTAAAGGATGTGCTAATGGGGACATTAAGGGAACCAAGCAGGACAAGCTAGTGGCAGATGGCCCTAGTGCGGGTGGGGTGGGGGGAAGGGATTGAAATGGGCTAAAAGGTGGAGATGAAATAATAGATCGAAACAAATTTAAAAATAGGAGGGAAAAGAAAAAAATATAGTTGTAAAAAAATGACAAATTATTGGAAAAAGGAGGATCGGAAAGGGGGTTGGGATGGAGGAGCGAGTTCATGATCTGAAATTGTTGAACTCAATATTAAGTCCGGACGACTGTAAATGTCTAGTCGGAAGATGAGGTGCTGTTCCTCCAGTTTGTGTTGAACTTCACTGGAACATTGCAGCAGGCCAAGGACGGACATGTGGGAATGAGAGCAGGAAACAATTGGAGTTGTCCTCTCACATACATTAAAGGAATTGAATGACCAATGACTTATGCATCATGCCTGCTGTCGGCAGCTGAACGCAAACATTCTAAGGCCATAAGAAGTAGGAGCAAAAGTAGGCCATTCAGCCCATTGAGTCTGCTCTACCATTAAATGAGATCATGGCTGATCTGATAATCCTCAATTCCACTTTCCTGCCTTTTCCCCATAACCCTTGATTCCCTTATTAATTAAAAATCTGTCTATCTCAGCCTTGAATATGCTTAATGGCCCAATCCCTGCGGTAAAGGATTCCATAGATTCACTACCCTCTGAGAGAAGAAATTCCTCCTCATCCCCGTCTTAAATGGGCGATTCCTTACTCTGAGATTATACCCTCTAGTTCTAGACTCTCCCACAAGAGAAAACAACCTCTCAGCATCTACCCTGTCAAGCCCCCTAAGAATCTTATATGTTTCAATAAGGTCGCCTCTCATTCTTCTAAACTCCAATGAGTACAGGCCCAACATATTTAACCTCTCATATGAAAATCCCTCCATACCTGGGATCAACCTAGTGAACCTTCTCTGGACTGCCTCTAATGCCAGTATATCTTTCCTTAGATAAGGGGACCAAAACTGTTCACAATATTCTAGGTGTGGTCTAACTAGTGCCAGGTATAGTTTAGCAAGACTTCCCTATTCTTATACTCCATTCCCTTTGAAATAAAGGCCAACATTCCATTTGCCTTCCCTATTACCTGCTCAACTTGTATGCTAGCCTTTTGTGATTCATGCATGAAGACCCCCAAATCCCTCTGTGCTGCAGCTTTCTGCCGTCTTTCTCCATTTAAGTAATATTCAGCTCCTCCATTCTTCCTGCCAAAGTGCATAAATTGATACTTTTCCACATTATATTTCATCTGCCAAGTTTTTGCCCACCACTTGACCTGTCTATATCCCTCTGTAGACTCATGTCATCCTCACCACTTGCCTTCCCACCTATTTTTGGCAAACTTGGCGATAGTACATTCACTTCCCTCATCCAAGTCATTAATGTATATTGTAAATAATTGTACTGGCAAGTGGGAAGCACCTGTCTGCATCTACTGTTTGTAAACATTGGCCCATGTATCTCTATGGTAGGAAGTTCACTCTCCGCACCGATCACCAAGCGCTGACTACACTGTTAGCCACATCAGGATCTGGTCATTGACCTGTACACATCTACAGATGGTCAGATTGTCTTCATCAGTACAGCTTTGAGGTCCACAGGTTCACACAATCAAGTACTACAGCTGACATGCTTAGCCATACTACTATCACAGACAGCATTAGCAATAGCGAAGCAACTTGTAACATTGAAGACAATGTGATCACGGTGATTTCACACGCAACTGTGAATCTTATTTTGCAACAGGAATTGAAGGCAGAATCGGTGATAGACAACATTCTGCAGAAAGTAAGCCAGTACCTGAAAACCAAGTGGCCTCGCAAGATAGAGGAAGTACTACAGAACGTGCAATGAACTCACATTGTTTTGTGATAACTGTCACATACACGCAACTTGAGCTGTTACCCCAAAAGCACTACAGCAACATGTATTGCATCTTGCCCATGATGGACATTTGGGTGTTGTTAAGATGAAGCAGTCTGATGTCCAGCAATTGATCACCATATAGAAAAGTTCATTAAAAACTGCGTAGCACATATACTTTGTTAAACCCTGTCCTGCACCTCTAAAACTGATCCCATGGCCAACAAAACCATTGCAACAACTCCAAGTAGATATTTTTGGAGAAGTGCAAGCAGCCCCTAGCTATCAAAGTTTTTTGTTTTTTGTCCATGATGTACATAGCAAATGCTCAGAATTGCTACAACAAATTCCATAACTACCACCGAAGTTTGCCAGAGATTATCACTACAGACAATGGACCACATTTTGTTTACCAGTCAATTCACCGAGTTCGTAGGAAGCTACATAATTCACCACCATCTAACATTGCAATACAACCCGCAATCAAATGGTGATGTCAAACAATTCGACAGGGTGATCAAGGACAGTCTGAGAGCTGAGAGTGGAAAACACTTAAACAATTCATTCATATCCTACTTTGCACATATCAATCAATCCCATGCTCGCTGACTGGAAAGACAATGGATGAACTTAGGTTGTATGCTTGATTGAGAACAGACCAGAATATTTTGAGGACAGCGATTATGAGGATGCATTTCCTTTTTCGATGAACGATCATAACGTTGATCATCACCTCATCAAGGTGATCATGCGGAACCACAACCTCTAGTTCACAGATCTCAGCGCCGTCATCCGCAACCTTCATATCTCAAAGGCTATTTCTTTACTTAGTAAAACTGGACACTCTGAACTCTAAGAAATGAGTCAATGTACATATGTTTGTTGTTTAGGATAGTTTAATTTAAAATAAGGTCCTTTAGTTTTACAAAGGGAAAAAGATATTGTGTTCAATTGTTTGGTGTTCAATTATATGTATCTGCTGACCTGCACTCTGTAACTGTGCTGTGAGTCAAGCCTGTGGATGTGGTTACAGAGAAACTGAAACAAACAGCAAGCATGAGAAAGCAGACATTTTAGAGGAAATGTAATAAACCTCCTGTTCACGCACACAACCTGTTGTGTCATCTATATCTGAGGCATAAAACAAAATAGGACCATTTGCATTTTCTTCCATGCCTCTTTTTTGCCTCCCCTCTTTTACAGATTTCTCCTTATTTAATTATCCTGCCCTTGCGTTAGTTTACTTTTGTTTGACATTTTTTCATCTATGCAAACATGACACTTACAGCATCTAGGTTTTGAAAAAATGATTACTTTGTTGCTGTACAAATCAAATGCTGTCTAACTATAGCTGTATGTGAGTACAGGGTATGTACAAAACTGTCACGTTAAATCATTCTGACATACACCTGGAGAATTACCTTAAGAGTGGATCATTTCATCACATTCTTACCTCTTCCAGGCTAATTGTCCCTTATATGACATACCTTCCCATTAAGTTCTCAAAATATTATAAATATACACTGCAGTTGTGACCTATTCCCTCACCTAAAGGCAGGAAACTGATTATAAATTACACCAGGGGTTAAAGAATGGAAAAGATGAAAATCTAGATGGAGATAATTAAGTTGTCTTCATAGTATATGGATTATTTTCTACTCTTTAGAGCTTGCCTTTATCGAGCCAATACTCTCAAATTGAGCACTGAAACCAACAACGCTCTGTGTCCTTTTCCCACAAAACAGTTCCTCAAAAATGGTAACTGTGTATTGCATTGTTTACTATTGTTTACTAAAAGAAAATGATTTCCAATTAGATCATAGGTGATGCGTACAATCTAAAGAGATTTGCTAATTCATGAATCAGAGATTTTGAATTTGTAATAAGACAAGCTAGTAAGATTTCTGATCTTTTATCCTTGTGTTAACACACTCTCCAACATTATTTCTGTAAGCTATATATAGCCACACAGGAGCAGGTCAGAGGCTAGGTATCCTGCAGCATGTAACTCATCTTCTGCCTTGGCACAAGTCACAATTTGATGGAATATTCTCCAACCTTCTTGCATGAGTGCAGCTCCATCAATACTCAAGAAGTCTGACACCATTCAGGACAAAGAAGACCATTTGATTCATACCCCATCCAACATCTTAAGCATTCATTAATTCCACTATTGGAGCACTGTGGCTGTAGTAGGTATTATGTAGGAAAATAGGAACAGGAGTAGGCCATTTAGCCCCTCGAACCTATTCCACCATTCAATGAGATCGTGGTTGATCTATGAATTGTCCACCTTTGCTTCATAGCCATTAATAACTCTGGTTAACATAAATCTAGCAATCTCAGTTTTCAAATTAAAAATTAATCTGGCATCAATTGCCAGTTGTGGAAGAGAGTTCTAAGCTTCTCTCACTCTTTGCGTGAAGACAACTTTATTTATTTGTTTACAGCATGCTAGGCCAGCATTTATTGCCATCCCTAATTGCCCATGAGATGATGGCGGTAAGCCGCTTTCTTGAACCGCTGCAATCCATGTGGTGTAGGTATGCCCACAGTGCTGTTAGGGAGGGAGTTCCAGGATTTTGACCCACTGACAGCGATGAAACAGTGATGTAGTTCCAAGTCAGAATGGTGTGTAACTTGAAAGGGAACTTGCAGTTGGTGGGGTTCCCACACATCTGCTGCCCTTGTCCTTCTAGGTGGTAGAGCTCACCATTTGGAAGGTGCTGTTGAAACAGCCTCGATGCGTTACTGCAGTACATTTTGTAAATGGTACACACTGCTGCCATTGTACATTGATGGTGGAGAGAGTGAATGTTTAAGGTGGTGGAAAGGGTGCAAATCAAGCAGGCTGCTTTGTCCTGGACAGTGTCGAGCTTCTTCATTGTTATTGGAGCTGCACTCATCCAGGCAAGTGGACAGTATTCCATCACAATCCTGACTTGTGCCTTGAAGATGGTCAACAAGCTTTGGGAGTCAGGAGGTGAGTAACTCACTACAGAATTCCTAGCCTCTGACCTGCCCTTGTAGTCACAGTATTTTTATGGCTGGTCCAGTTCAGATCCAGGTCAATGGTAAAGCCTGAAGGATGCGGACAGTGAGAGATTCAGCAATGGTAATGCCATTGAATGTCAAAGGGCGATGGTGAAATTCTCTCTTGTCGGAGATGGTCATTACCTGGCACTTGTGTGGCATGAATATTACTTCCCACTTATCAACCCAAGCTGAATATTGTCCAGATCTTGCTGCATCTCAACAGGGACTGCTCCAGTATCTGGGGAGTCACAAATGTGTGGCACATTGTGCAGCCATAAGCAAACCTCCACACTTCTGACCTCATGATGGAAAGCAGGTCATTGTTAAAGCAGCTGAAGGTGGTTGGACTTAGGGCACAACCCTGAGGAACTCCTGCAACAACGTCCTGGGACTGAGATGATTGACCTCTAACATTCACAGCCATTTTCCTTTCCACTAGGTAAGACTGCAACCACTGGAGAGTTTCCCTCCTGATTCCATTGACTTCAGTTTTGCTAGGACTTCTTTATGCCATGCTCCGTCAAATGCTGCCTTGATGTCAAGGGCAGTCACTCTCACCTCGCCTCTGGAATCCAGTCCTTCTGCCCTTGTTTGTACCAAGGTTGTAATGAGGTAGCTGCGTGGCCCTGGCAAAACCCCAACTGAGCGTCAGTTATTGCTGAGGAAGTGCCGCTTGATAGCACTGTCGACGACATCTTCCATCATGTTGCTGATGGTCGAGAGTTGACTAATGGGAGAGTAATTTGCCAAATTGGAATAGTCCTGATTTTTGTGGACAGTTCATAAGATGGGCAATTTTCTACATTGCTGGGTTGATGTCCGTGTTGTAGCTGTACTGGAACAGCTTGGCTAGGGGGTTGGCTAGTTCTGGAGCACAAGTCTTCTGTAGTATTGCTGGAATATTGTCAGGGCTCATAGCTTTTGCATTATCCAATGCCTTCAGTCGTTCCTTGATAGCACTCGAAGTGAATCAGATTGGCTGAGGACTGTAATGCTGGGGACCTGAGGAGGAGGCAGAGATGGATCATCCACTCGGCCCTTCTGGCTCAACATGATTCGAATGATGCAACCTTGTCTTTTGCACTGATGTGCTGAGGATTGGATTGAGGATGTGGATATTTGTTGAGCCTCCTCCTCCCATTAGTTGTTTAGTTGTGCAACTCCATTCATGACTGGATGTGGTAGGACTGCAGAACTTAGATTGGATCTGATTATTGCATGCTGTTCTTGCTGTTTGGCATGCAAGTAATCCTGTGTTGTAGCTTCACCAGGTTGATACTTCATTTTTAGGTATGCCTGGTGCTGATCCTAGTATGCCCTCCTGCGTACTGAAGCAGCGCTGATACCCCAGCTTGATGGTAATGATGGAGTGGGGAATATGCTGGGCCACATGGTTACAGACTGTGGTTGAATACAATTGTACTGTTGATAACGGCCCACAGCGTCTCATGGATGCCCAGTTTTGAGTTGCTAGATCTGTTCGAAATCTATCGCATTGAGCACAGTGCTAGTGCCACACAACACGATGGAGGGTATCCTCAATGTGAAGAAGTGACTTTGTACCCACAAGGACTGTGTGCTGGTCAATCCTACCAATACTGTCATGGATGGATGCAGCTGCGACAGCTTATTTGGTGAGGATGAGGTCAAGTAGGTGTTCCCTCACCACCTGCCGCAGACCCAGTCTAGCAGTTATGTCCTTTAGGACTCAGCCACCTCAGTCAGTAGTGGTGCTACCGAGCCACTCTTGGTAATGGACATTGGAGTTCCCATCCAGAGTATTTTCTGTGCCCTTGCCATCCTCAGTGCTTCTTCCAATTGGTGTTCAACATGGAGGAGTGCTGATTCATCAGCTAAGGCTGGGGGAGGGGGAGCAGATGGTAATCAGTGGGAGGTTTCTTGACAACGCTTGACCTGATGTCATGAGACTTCATGGGGTCCAGGGTCAATGTTATGGGCTCCAAGGGCAACTCCCTTCAGACTGGGTACCACTGTGCCATCACCTCTGGTGGGTTTGTCCTGCCCGTGGGACAAGACATACCCAGGGATGGTGATGGCGGTGTCTGGAACATTGTCGTGTATGCTTTGATGAGTATGAATCTGCAAGGCTTGACTAGTCTGTGGGACATCTCTTCCAATTTTGGCAAAAGCCCCCAGATCAAGGAGGACTTTACAGGGTCGACAGGGCTGGGTTTGCCATTGTTGTTTCCGGTGCCTTGATCGATGCCAGGTGGTCTGTCTGGTTCCATTCCTTTTTGTAGTCTTTGTGACCATTTGGTTTGCTAGGCCATTTCAGGGGGTATTTAGGAATCTATCATATTGCTGTGGGTGTGGAGCCAGATGTAGGACAGACTGATTAGAATGGCAGCCTTAGTTGACCGTTTGGTTTTTACAACAATCAACAATGGTTTCATGGTCACCATTACACTAGCACTAAATTCAAAATTTATTAATTGAATTTAAATTCCACCAGCTGCCATATGGTGAGATTTGAATCTGTGTCCTACAGCATTAGCCTAGGCCTCTGGATTACTAGTCCAATGACATTACCACTACGCCACCACTTCTCCAAAGCATTTCCTGGTTTCACTGCTGAAATGTCTGACTTGAAGTCTTAAACTATGTTCCCCAATCCTGGATTCCCCAACTAACAAAAATAATTTCGCCCAATCTACCCTGTGTATTCTCCTTAATACCTTGCAAACTTTAAACAAATAGCCTCTTAAACTTCTAAATTTTAGGGAATGCAACCCTAGTATGTTTAATCTCTCCTCATAGGTTAATCTTTGGAGTCCAAGTATCATTCTGGTAAATCTACGCTGCACTCCTCCAAGGCCAATATATCCTTCCTAAGGTGCGGTGACCAGAACAGTTCATAGTTCTCCAGGGGTGGTCTAACCAGGGCCTTGTATAGCTGAACTTCAATCCTTTTTATATTCTATTCTGCTAGGTATAAAGGACAGAATTCTAGTCTTTTTTGACTATTTTCTGTACTTTAATTGCTGCACCTTGCCAAGACTTTTTCAACAGCACCCTCTAAATTTGGCACTGGGTTAGCCTTGTAGAGCAAGGACTGGAGACAGATGGAAAACCTCTGCCAGCAAGTTCCGCTCCAAGTCACACACCTTCCTGACTTGGAACGATAATGTTGCTGGATCAAAATCCTAGAACTCCTATCTAACAGCAATGTGGGTGTACCTACACCACATGGACTGCAGCGGTTCAAGACAGCAGCTCACCACCACCTCCTCAAGGACAATTAGGGTACGGGTGATAAATGTTGGCCTTTCCATCAACACCCTCATCCCATCAAGGTGCTGATAAAAAAAAATGATGTTATGGAGAGAGGATTTCTTGTGGGTTTCTGTGTTGCATCAGAGGTTGCATAACATTCAAATGAGAATTTGTCTGTGTGCAGTTTCTTGTTAATATGCATCCTTTTTCAATTGGTAAGACAGATAAAGCTGATATTATTTAAATCCCTTGTGGATTAGGCTAATGTGAGATGTTTCAACTATGAAGCAAAATGGATATCATTGGTTTTCCTTCCTCTAAAGGTGTGGATTGGTACACTTAGTTAGGAATCTGGACTTACCTGATTCCCGAGCAGAGACCAGGAACTACAAATCCCAGCAGGCACAGGGAGTTTCTGTGCATGTTCAGATCTGGAGTGGGCAGCACGTGCACACTTCAGCATTGTGAGATCTTCAGGCTGGGGACAAGTGCCCAGTGCACCTGCCTGGGAAAAACGCCACAAAAACCCGATCACAGAACCCAGGTGTGGAGCGCCAAAACAGAGGAGTCCCAGGAGAGGGGACAAGGAGAGGTTCAAGAGTGAAAGACTGAGAAAGAGGGAGGCGGGGGGGGGGGGGAGACAGAGAAAGAGGAAGGCGGGGGGGGGGGGGGGGGGGTGGGGGGGGGGGGGGGTGGGGGGGCCAGAGGGAGAGGGAGAGAGGGACAGGGAGACAGGGAGTGAGAGAGAGAGAGAGGGGGGGAGGAGACAGAGAGAGAGAGAGGGTGGGGGGAGACAGAGAGAGAAGGGGGAGACAGAGAGAGACAGAGAGAGACAGAGAGAGTGAGGGGGAAGATAGAGAGACAGAGAGAGAGGGGGAGACAGAGAGAGAGAGAAGGGGAGACAGAGAGAGAGGGGGGAGACAGAGAGAGAGAGAGAAGGGGGGGACAGAGAGAGAGAACAGGGAGACAGAGAGAGAGAGTGTGGCACAGAGAGAGAGAGGGTGAGGGGACACAGAGAGAGAGAGGAGAAGGGGACAGAGAGAGGGGGAGGAGACAGAGAGGAGGAGGAGACAGAGAGGGGAAGAGACAGAGGTAGAGGAGAGAGAGACAGGGGGAGGAGAGAGAGAGACAGAGGGGGAGGAGAGAGAGACAGAGGGGGTGGAGACAGACACAGAGTGGGAGGAGACAGAGACAGAGGGGGAGGAGACAGAGAGACATAGGGGGGGGGGGCACAGAGAGAGAAAGAGAGAGAGGGGGGGAGAGAGAGAGAAGCTAAGAAAGAAGCTCCAAATAGTAAAAGTTCTGCGGTTGACAGGCTCCAAGTAGTGAGGGCTCCGGAGAAGCTCTGGTGGTGAAAAGGCAGCAGAGAGTTGCTGATTCCATGCTGTGGACCACTGGGCCAATGGTAATCATTTGGAGCAGTGATGTTCTGTTCAGCGTGGCTGAAGAATTGGAGTTCTCCCTGTGATTTGGTGCTGGAGTGCAGACTCAGGAATCCAGAGAAAGAGAGGCACACGAGATGAGACTGAAACCCTGGAATGTGGGCAGTTGTTGAGGTTTTTTTAAAAAATTCATTCATGGGATGTGGGCATCACTGGCTAGGCCAGCATTTATTGCCCTTGTTCATAGGGCATTTAAGAGTCAACGACATTGCTGTGGGTCTGGAGTCACATGTAGGCTAGGCCAGGTAAGGACAGCAGATTTCCTTCCCTAAAGGGCATTAGAATCAGAATGACTTTTGGAGGGAACTGCAAGGCTAGATCTTAATAAGGGAAGAGTGGGGACTTGCAATCCCTCACAAGGGAGACAGAGTTTCAACGAGATTGGTTGACTCACTGATGTCTGAGTGGGTTTCTGAGAAATCCCTGGGATCTGCCCTTTATTGTGCAGGGTAGAGTGTCCAAACATAGTTTGCCTGTTAAATTCACATTTACCTTATTTTAATCCTGAACTTTAGAATATAAGATAGATATTGTAAATTGTTTTATCTTCCCAACCTTATAGAGTAAAGTTTATTTTGTTTGTTCAAAAACTGTAGAATCTTGTGGCTTTATTCTCTTAGCAAGTACCTTGGATCTCAAAGATGGTCTATTTTAAACAAAAAGTTACTGGTCCCTAACTGGATCGTACCAAAAACTTGGGGGTCTGGTCCAGGATCATTACATAAATTGGGATTTCAAATCTACAGTCAGACACGAGTGCTGGGATTGCTGAGGTTCAGGCTAATAAGGTTTCCATGGTAAGTTTTACTATACTTATTGAAAAGCAGAATGGTTTTGTCAGTTGCTATGAATTTTTTGGTGAGGGAAGATTTATCCCTAAGTGCAATGCAACTCGCAGAAGAGTTAAAGTAAGAGTTAAAAGCATTGTCTAAATGAGCAGACATATTTGAGGTAATAGTGCAGCTTCTGGGGTTGAAAAAAGGAAAAGTTAATTCAGATAGCAATTCAGTTGATTTGGCTAATATTCAGTTGCAGAAATGAAGCAGCTTGAAACAGCGAGAGATAGAGAAAAGTAAATACTTGAACTCCAGAGAGAGAAGTTAGCAAGGGAGGAAAAAAGAAAAAGAGAAATGTGAAAGCTTGAGCTTGAGCTTAAAATAGTGGAAGGAATTAAACAGTATGAACTGACTAAAGAAAAGCTTAGGTTACATGGTTTTAAGAGAAGCCGTTCCAATCAATAGAAATGATATTGTAGAGAATAAAAGTGATGTAAAGATCCAAGTATGCTTTTTTGTCATAAATCAGGACATATAAAAGCAACTTGTTGGAAGCTGAATGATAAATTGGTGGCAGTAATAGGATGCTTAAGAAAGCTTCGGAAAACACAGTACCAGTAAAGGAAACAGAAAGTAAAATCCTAGCAGTGGTGCAATTGAAAAGTGTTCCCTCAGAAAATACAAGACAGAAGGATATGGTTCAGGATAGTCAAAGGGATTCTTTCTTGAATACTGCTGAAGTATGTTAGGTTAGTGGAGGTTTTAGAAGTTTCATCTCTAAGGGAGAAACGTTCCCCTAGTCCTTCAACAAAACAAGTAAACAAATTAATATTTTGAGAACTACTGGGGCAGGTCATTCATTGATGATGGCTGATGATAAGGTGTGTGTTCCAGGTGGTTTGATGAAAGGGTAAATAATAATAGGGGGTCCTCATGGTACTTATGAACCTGTTCTCTTGTACAAAATTAAGTTTGAAAGTGACTTCGTAAACGGAGTTGTTACCTTGGGAATTGTTTCTAGTTTACCTACGGAAGGGGTAGATTTTATACCGGGTAATGAGTTGGTAGGTTTGTAATTCTTAGCATCTCAGAGTTGAGAGAGAGCCTATTGAGGTGAAAGAAACAGAAATGTTGTTCCCTGATTGCATGGTAGCTGGAACCCAAGCTCATAAGGCTAGACAGAATGAAGTGGAAAAACAACTAGCCCTGGACCAAAAAAATGTTGGTATCAGAAATTAAAGAATGTCAAAGGTTGCGTGAGGAATTAAGATACTGTTAAGGAAAAATTGATCAGTGTAGAGAACCAACTTTCACGCACAAAAGATGAGTTTGCTAATGAGAAATGAGCACTGGTGGGAAGACTAGAGTGTCGGTCACAGGATAGAAACGTAGAAACTAGGAGCATGAGTAGGCCATTCGGCCCTTCGAGCCTGCTCCGCCATTCATTATGATCATGGCTGATCATCCAACTCAATAGCCTGCTCATGCTTTCTCCCCGTACCCTTTTGATCCCTTTCGCCCCAAGAGCTATATCTAACTCCTTCTTGAAAGCGTACAATGTTTTGGTCTCAACTACTTTCTGTGGTAATGAATTCCACAGGCCCACCACTCTCTGGGTGAAGAAATTTCTCCTCATCTCAGTCCTAAATGGTCTACCCCATATCCTCAGACTGTGACCCCTGGTTCTGGACTCCCCCACCAGCGGGAACATCCTTCCTACATCTACCCTGTCTAGTCCTGTTAGAATTTTAGAGGTGTCTATGAGATTCCCCCTCATTCTTCTGAATTCCAGCGAATATAATCCTAATCAACTCAATCTCTCCTCATATGTCAGTCCCGCCATCCCAAGAATCAGTTGGGTAAACATTCGCTGCACTCCCTCTATAGCAAGTACATCCTTCCTCAGATAAGGAGACCAAAACTGCATAAAACAATATTCCAAGTGTGGTCTCACCAATTGCAGCAAGACATCCCTGTTCCTGTACTCAAATCCTCTGGCTATGAAGGCCAACATACCATTTGCCTTCTTTACCACCTGCTGCACCTGTATGCTTACCTTCAGCGACTGGTGTACAAGGACACCCAGGTCTCGTTGCACATTCCCCTCTCTCAATTTATAGCCATTCAGATAATAATCTGCCATCCTGTTTTTGCCTCCAACACATTTATCCACATTATACTGCACCTGTCAATGCATTTGCCCACTCACTCAGCTTGTCCAAATCACACTGAAGCATCTCTGCATCCTCCTCACAGCTCACTCTCCCACCCAGCTTTGTGTCATCTGCAAATTTGGAGATATTACATTTAATTCCCTCATCTAAATCACTAATATATATTGTGAATAACTAGGGTCCTAGCACCGATCCCTGTGGTACTCCACTAGTCACTGCCTGCCGTTCGGAAAAAGACCCATTTATTCCTACTCTTTGTTTCCTGTCTGCCAACTAGTTTTCTATCCATCTCAATACACTACCCCCAATCCTATGCGCTTTAATTTTACACGCCAATCTCTTATGTGGGACTTTGTCGAAAGCCTTCTGAAAGTCCAAATAAACCACATCCACTGGCTCTCCCTCATCAACTCTACTAGTTACATCCTCGAAAAATTCCAGTAGATTTGTCAAGCATGATTTCCCTTTCATAAATCCATGCTGACTCTGTCCGATTCTGCGACTGTTTTCCACGTGCTCAGCTATTAAATCTTTTATAATGGACTCTAGGATTTTCCCTACTACTGACATCAGGCTGACTAGTCTATAATTCCCTGTTTTCTCTCTGCCTCCCTTTTTAAATAGTGGGATTACATTAACTACCCTCCAATCTGTAGGATGTAGAACACTTGAATGAGAACTTGAAATGTCTAAATTATAAACTTGTAGAAGCAAATCCAGAAAAAAGAGATCTTCAATTAACACTTGATGAACTTCAAGTATCAGAAGTCTCTAAACATCTTGAAAAATGCCTTGAGCAGGAAAAGAAATTGCTGATGAATCAGAATAGTTGATTTGCATGCAAAATTAAAAACCAAAGACTGATGAATTACTGGAACTTGGCCTTGAAAAAAGCAATGAAATTCTTGATATTTGATGCAATCTGGAAAACAGAAAGGGTGAGATGTGCAGTATTAGAGAGCAGATCCAGACTTTTAAAGCATTGAAGGAAATTTTTAAGAAACAGATTGAGGATCTAATGAATGAATTCAAAGAGTCTAAGGAGCAGCCAGCAACCATGGAGGAAAGATTCCAAATTGAACAGAATGTCCATGAGAAGTTAAGTTTATATAAAGGTTCCATAAATGACTCTAAAACAAAGGCAACTGAACTGACCCAAACAGTTGCTGAGCTGAGTGAAAAGATTAACAAACTTGGAAAAGAATTGGAAAATAAGAGATTAAACATAGATTTGGATGAAATTGTGAAAAAATTGGAGAAGGTTCCATTTTTCAAGCATAGGCAAGAAAAATATGGACATGCACAGAACGCTGTGGCACTCCTAAGATAAACTAGAAAATAACTTTAGCAAAAGGAGAAAAACTTCCTCCGTGCAGGTTTATTCATTTGGTGTTGTTCAAAACAATGAAACGGCAAAGGCTGTTATGTTTTGAAGCAGATCGTCAATCAGATATATACAGTTTCCATAGCAAACTTAAAGGATTAACCAAAGGCATGTTCCCAGTAACAGAGGGGAAGAGTAAGAAAACCCGATGTTCTTCTGTATTAAAGTTGAGAAACATGTAAAAGTCATTTGTCTCACATAGTGTGACTAATATGCATCCATATGTGAAGGGAAGACCACCAGAGTACTGGTTTACAGTTAACATCAGAAAGGTTGAAAACCCATGGTACAAAATAGAAATAGAAGCTGGTCAAGGTGTTTCTAAAGGAAACTTTAATGTATCTTCACCATCTTTGCTTGCCCATGAAAGACTATGTGAATAAAAAACATAATTGTTGATGTTCTGTCCAGACTTTAAAGGAAGATGGAGGAGAAAAGGCAGATTCTGAGTTATGATAATTCTTGGATGTTTTAATCCTGCCAATCCTATTTGTCGCAAGTACTTGCTTTAGTTTTGGTTAAACCTTTATAACTTTATGATACAGTATGTGTAATTGTGAAAAATGAAAAAGTTACCTGTATAATATGTAATAAGCAATTTGTTAGAGGTTTATGAGAATAAGAACATAGATTGCCTGTTAAATTCACATTTACCTCATATTAATATTGAACGTTAGAATATAAGATAGATATTGTAAATTGTTTTATCTTTCTGACCTTATACAGTAAAGTTTATTTTGTTTGTTCAAGCCATTGTAAAGAAGCCATCAATATGGTGAAGCTTTCTTTTTCCCCAAGGGATTTGCTGTTAGGACTTCTGACTTACCTGATTCCCGAACTACAAGTCCCAGCATGCCCAGTAGTTTCCTCACATGCATGCATCAGGAGTGGGCTGCACATGCGCAGGTCAGCATTATGAGATCTTCGGGCTCGGTAGAAGAGCCAAGTGAGCCTGCATGGTAAAAACGACACAAGAACTTGATCACAGGACCCAGGAGTGGGTCATCAAAACAGAGGAGTCTTGAGAGAGGGGACAGGAAGGGGTCCCAAGGAGGGAACCCAAAGAGGGAACAGAGGGAGGGAGCCCAAGGAGATGGGACAGGGGGAGATCTGAGAGAGAGGGATCGAGATCGAGGTAAAACCTGGGAAGGAGCCTCTGGGAGGATGAGCCCACTGGTAGGAACCAATGGAGGGAAGAGCAAAGAGGCTCCAAGTAGTAAAAGCACTGTAGTTGACAAGCTCCAAGTAGTGATGGCTCAAGAGAAGCCCTGGAGAGTTGAAAAGGCAGAAGAAAGTTGGTGAATCCGTGCTGCGGGCAGTGGGGTAAAGGCAACTATTTGGAGCAGTGGTGTTCTGCTCAGCATGGCTGAAGAGCTGGAGTTCTGCCTGTAGGTTGGTGCTGGAGTGCAATCTCAGGAATCCAGGGGAATGGTGTCTCAGGAGACGAGACTGAAACCCTGGGAGGTGAGCAGTCATTGAAGCAGTCTGAGTCAGAGTGATTTTTGAAGGAACTCCTGGTCTAGATCTTCAAAAGGGAAGAGTGTAGACTTGCAATCCTTCATAAGGGAGACAGATTCAATGAGATTGGTTGACTCACAATGTTTACTGTGTCTGGGTGGGTCGCTGAGAAATCCCTGGGATCTGCCCTTTATTGTGCAGGGTAGGGTGTCCAAACACAGTTTGCCCATTAATTCACATTTACCTCATATTAATCCTGAATATTAGAATATAAGATAGATACTGTAAATTATTTTATCTTTCTGACCTTGTACAGCAAAGGTTATTTTATTTGTTCAAAAACCGTGGCATCTTCTGGCTTTATTGTAAGTACCTTGGATCTCAAACATTGCCTATTTTCAACAAAAAGTTACTGGTCAGGACCAGATCATACCAAAAATTTGGGAGTCTGGTCCAGGATCATAACACTTAGTAAATGGTCAAGAACTGATGGATATTGCAAGGTCTCACAATCACAGAAATGAGAGATGAAATTTTGGGTGCCTTGAAGAGTTCTTCTGAATGGATATTGAAAAATATTCAAAGTTTAAAAGGAATAATTGTTGGAAGTCAATAAGAGTAATTTTATTTTGAAATTATTTGAAACAATGATTGTGGACAGGACGATGTTGATAACATGACATAACTGGTTGACATGCTTTAGATATCTCCCAAGGCAGTCATGTTATTTTATTGGCATTTCCCACTGGCACAGTGTCTGGTTACACACCACAGTCATGTGTTTTCAGAAGTTGGCTGCAGGTAGTTTGCTTTTTCAAATGATTCAAACATATAATCTTTAATATTTCAGGTAACAAAGGTCAATATAGCAACTTGTACAGTATTGAGAACAAAAAATTAGAGAATCCACCTGATTTTCTCCAGTCAAACCTTTTATGGATCAGCAGATTAATTTACAGTTTACATATGTGTTATTTTGAAAGGGAACAGCTTTGTGCATAAACTTGAGTCTGGAATTGCAAGTTAATTGCAATTACTTGTGAAATTGAAACAGATAAGCTTCCAAAAGATAAACTAATCTTCAAGTTTCTCATGTTATCTGTCTATTTCTTAATATCACAACAGGCATCATCAGGATTCAGAGATACAGAAACAGGATATATTGGAGCAGTGTTATCAGGTGCTTTGATGTATTTTCAGGAACTGGGCATTTGAATATTCATTATGCACATCAATCATTTCACTTGTAATTGGCTCAAAATCTATTTTTAAGCTAAAAATTCTCCATGATTGTTATAAACATACAGGTCACTTTGATATGCAATTTTATTAATGTTCTCTTCATGCTGCGATTTCTGATCATTATGAAAGCAAAAAAAAAATGAGAACTTGTATATGGTAACTTAAATGTAGTGAAAGTCCATCTGATGCTAAAGAAAATTAATGTCAAGAATTAGTAGGAAAAGAATTGTGAGGCCAAATAGACAGTTTTTGAGTTGGCTTTTGAAAATGGGGAGAGGAGTGGCATGGTGGAGGCGGGGGTGGGGTGTGGATTAAGAGTTCCAGAGTATAGGCCAAGATAATGGGAAGCTGTGTCACTGAGTTTGGAGCAAAAGGCAGTAGAAATTAACAGGAAGCCCAAGTCAAAATAATGGAAGTACAGATTGCTATGTGTGGTGGAAAGTTTTAGTAGCGAGCAAGTCTCCAGCAGTAGGTGAGGGACAGCACCGAGCAGAGGAACTGGTCGGCCCTTGTGGTTCCCTCCCTGCAGGGAGCAGTGTCTTTGACAAGCTGGGGGAGCAAGTTAGGTGCCATGAGATGAGGAAGAAAGCAGCAAGGACAAGACCAGGACTTGACGGTGACAGTGTGGCAGGAGCTGAGGGCAGATTGAAGCCCCCGAGGGTGGCTAAGGAGCCAGCAAGGGAAATTAGAGACCTGAGTCAGACTGACTGGCAGCACCCCTGAATCTGAAAAGCCTCATGGGGAGACAGGAGAGAAGGACTACAGCCAGGAGCTGAAGCCTCAGTTCACAAAATGGTGAGTCACTGCATTGACGAGCAAGGATCATGAATAGGGCAGAGATCTGGAGCATCAGCCGCGAATATTCTCTGTAGTTTATTCCTTAAAGTTAAGTTTCCCTGGAGTGTTGATACCGCTTTGATGCCAGTGGAATAAATGAACCTTGTTTTTAACCTTCACACAATCCATGTGCTTAAATCTCACATTACATCCTGGGGTCAGGTGTGAGATTCCACAGCACAGGCGCAGACGAGATGGAAAGGCGCCTGGCCGAGATGGAGCGGAATGTGTAAGAACTGAAACTGGCCCCTTCAGCGAGGGAGGCTGAAGTAGCTGCACCATTAGCAGAGGTGCAGGCTTCACAGGATGAAGCTGAGAGTCGAAGTAGTGACCAGAAAGCAGTTTCCAGTGTGCCTTCTGTTATGTTTTAATATTGGTATGACCCATAACTTTTTAAAGACTAATCAATGCTCACAGGGGCGTGGAGATGATTGAATATTGCACCTCTCATTTACTTAACAAAACAACTTGGATTCTGCGATCCCATAACGCACTGGCTTGCAAAGTATGGCAAGCTGACCAAGACATTCACTACATAACATATTCCTCCCCCCTTATTGGAAATATCAGTTTAACAAAACATTTTCTGAACTAGGGAAAGAGGGTAAACTGCCTCTATTTCCACTGAACCCGTTTCAAGTCTCATAGATTCAGACACTCAGGAGGTCTTCTCTCCCGGTGTGGGTTACAGTGTACTTCTGCTGCTTTTACAGGGTAATATTCAGAGACTGATGGCAAGTTAGCCCTTGAAGTGGAATCTGAAGTTGTGTCTAAGGCAAGTGAAAGTGAGACAACTTCTTCAGTTGAGATAGACTGAGGAGGTGAGACTGGAGTCGGCGTTCCTTGACTTGGAGATGGCTCTTCCATAAGAGGTGCATCCTTAGATGGTGCTTGACTTGGCAACAGTTGATCAACATGTCTCTGCCAGATGAGATAATTTGCAGTTTGGACTGTGTACGAAACAGGTCCTGTCTGAGCAATCACTGTAGCAGGAACCCATTTAGCTCCTGTAGCATAACTACGAGCTGGAACTTCTTGTCCAGAGCAGAAAATTCTTGGCTTTGATCTTTGTGCTCTTCTCTTCACTTGGTTATGCTGTTGATCTTGCACAATGTGTGTTTTTGTTGGTTTCAGGAGATCAAAGCAAGTGCTCAGTTGCAGCCCCATTAGTAGCAGGAATGGTGGAGACGCTTCAGCATGTCAGCAGAAACGTGTCCAGACGCTTTTGAATGGGGGAACGTCCTCGTGCCGAACTTAAAACGTGTTTCATGGCTTGAACAAATCTCTCAGCTAATCCATTGGTAGATGGGTGGTATGGTGCTGATGAATTCTGTTACTTTTCAAAAAATTCTCAAACTCCTGTGAGACAAACTGAGGTCCATTGTTGGTCACAGTTGTTCTGGTAACCCGTAACTTCTGAACATTTCTCTTAGCCTTTGAATTGTACTCTCAGCTGTAGTAGAGGACATCACTGAAACTTCTGGCTGTTTGAAATGAGCATCCACAGCCACCATGAACATTGTTCCTTCAAGTGATCCAGCGAAATTGACGCGGATGGGCTGCCAAGGGTTTTCCGGCGAATCCCATTGATGGAGGGGTGCCAACTGAGGCACATTTCTCACACTCTAACATGAAGGACAAGGTCTTGCCTTGGCTTCAATGTCTTCGTCCAGGCCAGGCCACCAAAAGTGGCTTCTTGCAATCTCTTTCATGTGAACTATTCCAGAGTGTCCAAAATGCAGTTGGTCCAACACTGGTTTCCTCAATGTTGGTGGAATAACAACTCGCATGCCCCAAAGCAAGCATCCTGAAGTGACTCCTCCTGGAAACGTAAGGATGAAGGTCAGATGAGACTAGGAAGTTTGGGGAAGAGTTGCCATGCATCACAAGGTCCATGACTTTGGACAATGTTGGGTCCACTCGAGTGGCCTTCTTGACTTGAACTGAAGTGATGGGTGTGCTCTCTACATGTGCAAAGTAGGAAATATCTTTCTGAGCAGTGTCCACATGGCTAACTGGTAGCCCTCAAAAGGCCATCTGCATTGCCATGCAAGGTAGATTTTATATTTGATGTCATATGTGTGAGCACTCATCAATGCCCAAAGCAGCATTCTGCTTGCAGCTAAAGAAGGGATGCCTGTGTGGTGAATGATAAGTCATCAGCATGAATTTCCGTCCAAACAGGTACTAGTGAAATTTCCGGATTCCGAAAATGATTCCCAGTGCTTCGCATTCGATTTGAGCGTATTGACTCTCTGCTTTGCTTAAAGTCCATGAAGCAACCGCTATGTGCCTCTCCACACCCAAAGGCAGTATATGTGAAACAACGGCCCCAACTCCATAAGGCGATGCATCATATGCAAGTTGTAAAGGTGAGGGGTCAAAGTGCATCAGTACCTCGGAATCTGTCAGTGCTGCTTTAACCTTCTTGAATGCAGTGTCACAGGGTTCTGTCCATTTCCAGGCTTTGTTCCGACACAGAAGCAGCTGTGGAATAAATCTCCCGTAATAATTCAGCAGTCCTAAGAACGTAGAAATCTGGCTGGTATTCTGGGGAGCTGGAGCATTCACAAAAGCCTTGACCTTGGAGGGTGCTTTGTAAAGTCCAGCAGCACCAATGATGTGCCCCAAATAGTCCACAGAGGGCTGAAAAAACTCCGATTGGTCTTTGCAAACCCGTAGGCCATATTCCTCTAGCCTTTGTAGGATTGCATTCAAGTTCTTGAGATGATCCTCATCAGTTCTGCCCATTACCAAGGTGTCATCAAGGTAGCACTGAACTCCAGGCAAGCCACTCAGGATCTGGTCCATGGCCCTCTAAAACAAGGCTGGAGCCAATGGTTATTCCAAAAGGCAAATGGCAATATCGGTACAATCCCTTTTGTGTTGTGATGGTAAGATATTCTTGAGACTTCTCATCAACGTGCATTTTTAAGTAGGCCTGAAATAGATCGATTTTGCTGAATTTCTGTCCACCAGCCAGGCCAGCAAAAAGGCCCTCAATATGGGGAAATGGACATTGTTCAGCACACAACACGGGGTTAACAGTAACCTTGAAATCTCCACAGATGCATATGGAGCTCTCTGTCTTGAGCACTGCAACAATTGGTGTTGCCCATTCGCTATGGGAGACAGGTGCCAAGACTCCTATCTTGACCAGACGCTCCAGGTCAGCCTCGGCTTTTGGTCGTATGGCATAAGGCACAGTTCTGGCCTTCAGAAATTTTGGTTGAGAGTCAGCTTTGATATTCAATTTTATAGTGATTCCCTTCATGCTTCCCAAATCTCTTTTGTAAACAACAGCATGTATTTATATAACAGCTGTCAGACCGGTTTCCTCTTTTGCAATGCTGTGTACTTCTGCCCAGTTTAACCGGATATTCTCAAGCCATGACCATCCGACTAAAGCTGGGTAGTTGCCTTTCACCACAAACAGTGGTAGCTTAGCAGTACTGTCCATTTAGTTGCACTTTAACTTCCGTTCTGCCCATCACTGGTACAGATTCCCCTGTGTATGTTTTCAAAACAATTTTTGCAGGCATCAAGGGAAGATGTTCAAGCGGGGAAACTGCTGCCCGTGTATCCAGTTCCATACGTATTGGTTGGCCCTCCAGCAGCGGTGTTACCCAGTAGCCCTGTGAACTACCTGCCACTAACAACATGGAGGGGCCCTTCTTCAGACTCTATCACCCTGGTCCACCCGTTCCTGCAGATTTTTCTTCTCGTGACGCCAGACAGCAGATTCCTTTTTCTCTGGTTCCCCTTTCTGATTCACTGCTGCTTTTTTGTTTTTACAGGCACGCTCAACGTGTCCCTTCTTGCCACATTGATGGCATTCAAGGTCTCTGCGCCAACATTCAAATGGATGTTGAGCAGGCTCTCCACATTGGTAACATCCTTGGCTGCTGCTATCTTGTGTGCACATTCAGCTGTCATGTTATGCACTTGAGTTGATGCACTCAGCTGCTGTGCTTCTTTTGCAGCCAGCTCCATGGAGACGGCAATCTCTATGGCTTTCTGCAAAGCAAGGTTAGCTTCTGCCAGACGGTGTTTCTGGGTTGCTTCAGTACGAAGGCCACAGACCAACCTGTATTGGAGGGTTCCATTCAGCACTTCCTTGAATTCACAATGTTCAGTGAGCTTTTTAAGTACTGCAACATACTGCGCAATTGTTTCCCCCACTCTTCTTGGTTTCTCTTGTGAAACGTAAATCTTTCTGCTATGACAAGTGGCTTAGGGGAAAAAATGTGTCTCCAGGACTTTTACAATGTCCTCATATGATTTTGTGCCAGGTTTGTCAGACTGCACCAAGTTGATCTTAATAAGCCAAAGATTTTAGCTCCCACCATGCTTAAAGCTGCCACCTTTCTATCATTTTCAATTCCATTTGCAAGGACACAAAACGCATAAGTGCTCAGGTGTAGGAGCTCCACTGTTCCACAGTCTCATCAAAATGTCCTATAGGGCCAGTAAGTGTAGTAATTTTCCGCTTTTATTTTCTCTTCTTAGTCAGTAATTTTTGGTTACTGTCATTTCCTTTTTTTGCAGTTACCACTTTAAATGCTGTTACTGCTTTAAGACAGTAAGCATTAATTTTAAACTCAGGCTGTTAGCAGTTGCTGGTTATGCCTCAGTGGTTTTTCCTGCGTTTTTCGGGGTTTTGTCGAGCTCAGCAGCGATCGTGGGCCTTCCCTTTGTGTAAGTTTTTAAACTTTTTAAACTGCAGCACATTCTTCTCTCTGTGTCTTACTTTTGAACGCTGCATGTCCTATCTATTTGGAACTTTGGAGGTGGTCTACAGCCGGCAGCCTTATCGCTGTATTTTTCCTGCGCTCTCTCTCTCTCAGGATCCCCGCGATCGTGGGTCTCTTTTTTTTCTGTAAATGTGGCTGCTTCACTTTTTTTCTGTAAGCTTTTTATTTTTCTAAACTTCTTTCCTGTTCAGAAAAGCACAGTAGCAATTTCTTCCCTTCTTGACTTTTTATCTTCGCCTTGCAGATCCCTTTTGTCTGAACTTCGGGAGCGCTCTGGAAGAGTAGGCGCGCATTTTTTTACCAGTCATTTCACTTTGAGTAGCCTTACCGCAAAGGTCCGCTGTCCTCATCGCCAATTTGTTATGTTTTAATATTGGTACAGCCGAGAACTTTTTAAAAGAATAATCAATACTCACAGAGGCGTGGAGGTGATTGAACATTGCACCTCTCGTTTATTCTACTGCAGTAACAGAACTAACAAGACAACATGGATTCTGCGATCCCGCAATGCACTGGCTTGCAAAGTACAGCAAGCTAAACAAGACATTCAATGCCTAACACCTTCCTTTAACGTAGCAGGGGAGGACAGAATATCCCATTACGGATATTGCACCTGCCCATAGCTAGGAAGCTGGACAGATCTGGGGGAAGGCTGGAGCTGTCCAATGACCTGGAAGCCGAGGGCTCGATCAAAAGCGTGCAGCTGGTCATAAAATCCAGGGGCCTCAATGAGAGGGAGCAGGCGGCTTTCATGATGGAACATCTCTGCGGGAAAGCTCACCAGGAAATACTGGGCAGAGGCGCAGATGTTCAAATAGTCCACAGTGGATCATTGAGGTCCTGGCATGGGTTTTTGGGGTCTGCAGTAGCACGCAAAGGTGCAGAAGTTTTATAAGTACAGCAAACCAAAGGAGAGGACCTGCATATTCCTGGAGCTGGTGAAGCTGTTCAACTGCACCGTTCCGCTGGATCTCTCCTTCAGGTCGACCAGGGGCATGCAGCTGAAAAATCATCCAGCGGAAGCGATGAGGGAAGAAGATACCCAGAGGGAATTGAGGAGACTTAATGACAAACCTCAGACTGTCCTTCTTTGATGCAGGATATTACATCATCTGAATCACGGGGGAAGACTGGACTCCTTAAGACCAGGAAAGAGGCCATCATCAAGGAGGTGGCTGTCAGTGATGTAGACTTCAGGTTGAAGAGGCAGGCGAGACAGATTGCTACTCAACAAGCACAAATCCAACCCTGCTGTCCTATCTCTACAGTAAGCCTCACAACTGAATACACCCAAGGGATGCTCCACAAAAGTGCTGAAATTGTAACAGGGTTGGCTACTTCCAATAAGACTGCCTTCAACAACCACAAACACTACAGGCGTCAGACACAGTGACCCAGTCCAACACAACTCCATTCCTCCTCCCTCACCAGAGAAGACACAGGCCCGGCAAAGGAAATGGAAAAGCTGAGGCCTGGAAGACTGAACATGGAAGGCAACGCACTGTTGCCAGTTTAAAGAGGATTATGGCTGATACCATGCCCATACCTCAAGCAAATGGCAGCAATCACACCCCAATCCTCTGTGGAATTGGGCAGGGAGGCAGCAAAGGACCCCCCGATATGTTTACGAGGGCGATCCAAAACCAATCTAGAGGAGTTGAGCCACGTCCGGTTTCTCCTTTGCCATCCATCTCCAAAGAGGCCATCAGGCAGCTTCAACTGATCGATGAAGACATCCATAGATTTCACTACTGCTGGAAGACTAAACATCCACCGACCCAACGCAGCCAAATGAAGGAGTCCGAATGGGCATGTAAACTGCTGAGATTCTTCTGGAAGAGGATCAGAGAGGAGGTTGGAGTTCTCTATTGGCTAGTCATGACAAGAGCAGAGAGGTGAAGCAACTCATCCTGCCCAACAGTGTCAAGCGTCAAGTGCTGACCACCGTTCATAATCAGGCGGGACACTGAGCATCAGAAAAGACAGCTGCACTGATAAGAAGATGGTGTTACTGGCCAGGCATGGCTGAAAACATTGCCAACTGCTGCCAGAACTGTGAGGGGTGTACTTTGGCCAAAGCAGGGAAGCGGCTTGACATTAGTGATCACACCCATGGCGTTGAACCTGTAGCTGGAGGACAGCCTCAGAAGACCTTTCTCAGAACGGAGTTGCTCATTGCCAAAAGTCTGGTGGATGACGTGGGGGAAAGCCCAATTAACAACATAACAGAACCTGAAGCGCCAGCTAGCAGTGGCCTGATTGAACAGGAGTCGGATAATGATGGGGAATCCTGGAACGTGTGTGTCACGGATTCGGGGGTGCACCCACTGTCAGAAGGCCAACTCCGGTGCCAGGAGGAGATGTGAGATGTAAGGCTAAGAGGCTGCAAATGGAACCAGTGCTGCTGATCATACAGTCCCTGAAGACATGACAAATCTAAACCCCTATATGGCTGAATCAGCACAGAGCCTGGGTGTTATTGAAAGTGCAGTTCAGAAGAGGGACTGAAAAGATCATCTCAAGCAAATGCTCGATATCATATCAACCTGCACCATTTGCCCAGATCAGTGATGCACGAAGGGAAGGCTGCCACCAATGTGGACGCGAATATGTAAGCTGTCGTAGCTCAATTGAACCTGCTGATCACGCGATTGCTCAGTAGTCACCGTGTACTATGTCTAGTTGCCAGAATGGCAACTCTCAAGCAGGAAGTGTGTAGCGGGGCCTCCGGCAGCACGTGGCGATGGTGGAGGACAGCATTGAGCAGGAGAACATGTGTCAGCCCTTATGGGCCCCTCCTTGCAGGGAGCAGTGTCTTTGACAAGCTAGATGCCATGAGGTGAGGGAGAAAGCAGCAAGGCCAAGGTTAGGACTTGTGAGTGACAGTGTGGCAAGAGCCTAGGGCAGCTTAAAGCCCCCAAGGGTGGCTAAGGAGTCAGATAGGGGAGTTAGATACCCGAGTCAGACTGACTGGCAGCACCCCCGAGACTGAAAAAATGGTGAGTCACTGCATTGAGGAGGTAAGGTCAAGAATAGGGCAGAGATCTGAAGCATCGGCCATGAATATTCTCTGTAAATAATTTGTTTCTTGAAGTTAAGCTTCCCCTGGAGAGTTGATGTCAGTGGAATAAAAGAACCTTTTTTTTTAACCTTCTTGCCGTCCATGCGCTTAAATCACACGCTACAGTAGAACGGGATGAAGCTATGGAGGCAGTTAAAAATGGGGATGTGAATTCTGAAGCCAATGTATTAGAGAACAGAGTTTCAGAGAAAGATGATGACAAGAAGAGTAGGTGTGCAGCACTTAATGTGTGCTTCAGAGATTGAAAGGTTGGCATGGAGAATATTGGCAAAGTCAAGCCTGGAGTTGACAAAAATTGGATGACAGTGTGAGTGAGAGAAGGCGGACAAGTTCTGTAGCTGAAAATAAGTTAGGTGTAGATGATAAAGACAGGAAAGGTTTTGATGCTCTGGATTCAGAAGGAACAGGAAACAGAGAGTAAGGATAAATGGGTCATTTTTGGGTTGGCAGGATGTAACCAGGGATCAGTGCTGGTGCCTCAACTATTTTCTTGGATGAAAGGACTGAATGTATAGTTGCTAAATTTGCTGATGACGGAAAGATAGTTAGGAGAGAAAGTTGTGAAGAGGAAATAAGGAGTCTGTAAAATGATATAGATAGGTTAAGTGACTGGGCAACAATTTGGCAGATGGCGTATAATGCGGGAAAAAGTGAACTTGTCCACTTTGGCAGGAGGAATAGAAAAGCAGTGTATTATTTAAATGGAGAAAGACTGCAGAATTCTTCAGTACAGAGGGGTCTGGGTGTGCCCATGCATGAATCAGGAAAAGTTAGTATGTAGGTTCTGCAAGTTATTAGGAAGGCAAATGGGATATTGTCATTTAATGCAAGGGGAATGGAATATAAAAGTAGGGAAGATTTGCTTTGGTTGTACAGGGTGTTGGTGAGACCACATCCAGAGTACAAGTACAGTTTTGGTCTTATTATGTTAATGGCAAGCGGTATTTGCCAGGCTGGCCCAAATCCCAAAGGGAAACTCAGCCATGCTATCACAACGATTTTGTAATTTGTATTTGTTATGAAAAGGATTGTGCACGGAAGTCATAAGTAATGAATGATTGTGACTGAAAGTTAACTGCCAAGCATTGTTTGAAATTTAAACCAAGCAGCTTGACTCTGATTGGTCAAGACATAGGGCCCGAGCCATTTGCTCATCATGCAAGCTTGAAACGACCTTTTGAGAGTTTAAAGATTAAATTAAAACATTTATTAACAAAATAAAAGAAAACTTAAACACACAAGACTGCAGTTATACAGTTACATTTAATTTATTAACAGGTCTCACATGTTTTCTACTGAACTTGACTTCCGACTACACCCCCGTTCCAGGCAACGCTCCAAATAGATCCTTAATCTATAAACATCCAGCTATATTACCACAAGCGCCTACTGTTGCTATAAGAGAGGTATTTCACAACTTCTTTCTCCCTCTCACTTGACAATGGAACTCCAAAGGCTTTTAACAAAACCTCGGTTACTGGAACAGCAAACTTCTCCAGGGTGGCTAGAGGCTTTTCCCACAAGTCTGTTTCACACAGTGCACCTTTCGAGATCTCACTCAGCCACTCCCCACACAGCTTTCCATCTTTTAAAAAATATATTTCCTCCCTTTTGATCAGTAAATCCCATTGTTTCAATCCTTCTTTGGAAGTTACTTTTCCCAAAATATAAAAATATTTCATGTTGTCATTATGGCCAGCACTTTCGGGAAAAATAAACTTAATAACTTTGCCATATTTATCTTCCCAGTTGCAAATATCTTACCATGTCCCTTTGAAAAATCAAATAACCTCTCAACTTATCTAAAAATTCCATTCACACTGTATCTACTGAGACTTCATCCTAGCTTACCCACCTCCATTTCAAATGCCCATTTTACACCCTACCCTTTTTGATGATTCAAACCTTGCAGTCTGACTGTCTGCTGTTTAATTAAATTACATACACATGCGCACGCATGCACACACTCACAATACAGCCCCCATTAGTCTGCTTCTGTATCCCACAGTAATATTAGGGAAAAAATGTTTCCTTTACAGTCTCTTTATTTAACAAAAGGTATATTAGCATTAGAAGTAGAGCAGAGAAAATTCACTTGGATGATTCCTGGGATGAAGGGGCTGTTTAATGAGGAAAGGTTGGACAGGTTGAGCCTGTTACCTATTGGAGTTTAGAAGAATGAGAGCTGATCTTATTGAAACATATAAGATCCTGAGGGTACTTGATAGGGTGGATGCTGAAAGCATATTTCACCTTGTGGGAGAGACCAAAACTAGGGGACACAGTTTAAAAATAAGGGGTTTACCATTTAAGGTGGAGATGAGAAGAATTTTTTTCTCAAAGAGGCTTGTTAGTCTGTGGAATTCTCTTCCCCAGAGACCAGTGGAGGCAGGGTCGTTGAATAGTTTTAAGGCTGATGTTTTAAAATTGCCAAATAAAAATGAATTTACTGATATCAACACTCTGGTGAACTACATGCACTTGTGGAATACTTTAAAAGTAATTAGTGAAGCAGGGTCAATATCCAAACTTAATTATGCTCCTTTTAAGTACTGACTGAGAACGGATGTATATGAGGAGGGGTGGTCCTTTCAGTTGATTTTCTTCCCCAGCCTTACATCTCTGAATTATGTACTATTTCAGAATGCAAAGAGCTGGCAGCAACCTAATTCTAGGTCTCTGAATAATTGCCTTGAATTAACAACTAGGAACCCTTGGAGGTGACTCATGTACAATTTTTCTCCAAATTCCTATAAAAAAACGTTGAACCTCCCTATGAAAGTCAAGAAAGGACATGAGATTGCAGAAGGCATGAACCTGCTTCCTACACAAACACAAAGTCACTTGAAAACATTTCTATTTTTAAAAAAAATATTCCTGGGATGTGTTCAACACTGGAACGGCCCATTTCCCTGAGGGCATTAAGAATAAACCACATATTATAGGACTGGAGCTACATTTAGGCCCAGGCTGGGTAGGGGTGGCAGGTTCCATTCATAAAAGGCATTAGTGAAACAACTGGATTTTTATGACAATTAGGGAATATGTATGCTCATTTTATCCAGTGTCAACCCACTAATTGTCCATTTTAATTAAATTTGGTAGTACAGAACTTGAATATTGCTGGAAAAGAGAGATTTTTTTTGTCGAAGCTTTTCGTCTTGCTCTGATCAGGACAATTTGCAAGAAAATTATCAATGTCAAGGAAACAACATAGTTATACCGTATGAGAGGAGAGTGCTGATTGGTTGGCAAATGGACTCTGATTGGTAGAACTGTCAGTCACAATCAACTGGTGCATTCTCCATGGCAACGCCTCTACCGGAGTCCATTTGCCAACCAATCAGCACTCTCTCATCATACAATATAAATTTATTGTTTCCTCTGACATTGGTATTTTTTTGTGAATTGCCCTGATGAGTGCAAGACAAAAATCTTCAACAAAAAATGTCTCTTTTTCAGCAATAATTAAATTTCCCAACGTGGCGGGATTTAGTTCACAACCTCCGTGTTAAAAGTCCAGTGCCATAGCCAGTATGCTACAATACCATTTTAAATTCCTTTAACTTCCTTCCCTTTGTCTAATGGCTTGTCCCAAGTCATGGAGGATCATAATTTTGCCGTGATATTTTTAGGGCAGCGAGTATTGACTTTTCAATAAGCAAACACATTGTAATGATCCCTCATGCTGGAGATTTGCACTATCAGTTCTGAGTGAAATAGAATAATTCCAAAACAGTGAGTAAGTTACACTAGTTGAGAATATTGTACACAAATTTATATTTAATATTTTATAAGGCAACACAAGAAATGGGAGTAGACCATACAACCCATCAAGTCTGCTCTGCTATTCAATACTATCATGGCTGATCTTGGGCTTCAAATCCACTTTCCCACCTCCTCCACATATCCCTTGATTCCCTGAGAGACCAAAAATCTGTCTATCTTAGCCTTAAGCATAGCCAATGATGGAGCATCCAACAACACTCTGGACAAAAGAATTCTAAAGATTCACAAGTTAAGTGAAGAAATTTCTCCTTATCACAGTCCTAAATGATCGGCCCTTTATCCCGAGACTGTGCTCTCCTCCATGTTCTAAATTCCCCAGCCAATGGAAACAACCTTTCAGTGCCTACCCTGTCGAATCCCTTTGGAATTGTGTATGTTTCAATGAAATCACCTCTTATTCTTCTAAACTCCAGAGAATAAAGGCCAATTTACTTAGCTTCTCATCACAGGACAACCCTCTCAGCCCAGGGACCAATTTCACTGTGCTGCCTCCCGTGCAAGTATATCCTTTCTAGAATGTGGCAAACAAGGCTGCGCGTATTAAATATAATATTTTATGACAAGTATTATTTCATTCACTAAATAATGAGGGAGTAAGTGTGGAAACACTTTTCATAGTCGCCGTGTGACAATGGGACAAACAATAAAATTTTGTTCATTTTTTTCAATTTCAAATTATTTTTCTGGCGGCTTCAACCCAGTTCCTATTGAGTAAAATTCACAATTTTAAAAAAAAGCAAAGACAACATGGACAACTCTGCTAGTGACTGTGTCACCACAGTCTTGTACTTCTATCCGATAGGATCTTTTCAAGCAACATAAAGATCAAATTTCAAATGAAAACAGCAGTTCATTGGTTACGTTTGCCTTGTTTGCACAGGATGAAATCTTCATTCACTTCTCTCCTCAAAGCAAGCAGCACAAGAGCATTGTACTTTTAAGTCTACCCAAAATACAGAACATTTGCACCACACAAGTGCCAGTCATTGACCATCTCCACAAAGAGGGGATCTAATCACCTCCCCTTGACATTCAATTGCAGTACCATTGCTGAATCCCCCAACATCAACATCCAGGGGTTACCATTGACCAAAAACTGAACTGGACCAGCCATAGAAATACTGTGGCTAGAACAGGGGATTGGAGGTTGGGAATTCTGATGCAATTAACTCACCTGCTGAATCCCCAAAGACTGTCCAACATCAACAAAGCTCAAGTCAGGAGTGTGATGGAATACTCTCCACTTTCCTGGATGAGTGCAACTCCAATAGTATTCAAGAAGCTGAACACTATCCAGGACAAAGCAGTCCACTTGATTGGCATCCCATCCACCGCCTTAAACATTCACTCCATCTACCACCAACACATAGTGACAGCAATGTGCACTATATACAAGATGCACTGCAGCAACTCACCAAGGTTCCTCAGGCAGCAGGCAGCGCCTTCCAAACCCGTGACCTCCTCCACCTAGAAGGACAAAGGCAACAGTTGCACGGAAACACCACCACCTGCAAGCTCCTGTCCAAGCCACACACCATCCTGACTCGGAACAATTTTGCCATTCCTTCACTCTCATCACTGGATCAAAATCCTGGAGCTTCCTTCCTAATAGCACTGTGGGTGTACCCACCCCACATGGACTTCTTAAACCACAGCAGTTTAAGAAGGCAAATAACAACCAAGAGCAATTAGGGATGGGCAACAAATGCTGGCCTGGCCAGTGATCCCATTTCCCATGAAAGAATTTTTAAAAAATATTGTGGCATGCACATAGCCATAATAATGGTAAATTAAACTGCTCACGAGGATGTTATCTTGCTTTGTTCACAACATAGCAGGAATATTTATAACTGAGTTATTTCACAAACTATGCTCTTGCTATTCAAGGAATTCCTTCAGTGACCCAAAGTTTTGTCAGCAGTGGAACTGTTAATGTGTTGTTACTATTCTTCCTGTCACAGCAGCAGAGAGCTCAGGACTAGCTTTAAAGCATGCTCATTTATGACAAATGCAGAGCATAGATAGCAATCCTTGAGATTAACCGTGGTTAATTTCTTCAGCTATCTTCTTTCTCACATTCTTTCATGCCCTATGGATTCAGAAAGTTTTATTTTTAATTTATTCTTAAATGGGGTGCAGGCATTACTGGCAAAACCAACTTTTGTTGCCCATTCATCTAAAAAAAATTGTTCCCAAACCTGCGAAACAGCAGAAGAGAATGTTTTGTGTCTTTTGATGATTCTTCTCTCTTCTCTCACTTCCCAGGCCAGTGCTCCTGTAGCCTGGTCACCAACTTGGCTTTTCTGTCATCATCTGTGCCGTGTGTGGTCTGAGGATATAGATCCCAATCAAGTGCTACTATTGCATGGGGTTTCAAATCACCCTAAATATCTGGTGGGGCCCTTGAGAAGCTATTTGAAGACTGAAGACTGATTACAGTCTAAATGGCTGCCCTGTTGTGTGAGCACTGAAGCAATCCAGCTATCACACACGTTCAAAATAAGATAGCTTATTCAGGTTTTGAACATTGAACATAATCCTAAAACCGTGCACCTTCATTCCTCATTAGGACAGTTTGCATCCTTCCATCTACGAAAAATGATGGACACACAGCAAACACCCATTTAGGTGGGGCATCTTCACTTGGTGCAATTTGCTGATGGCTATGAAGGTCAATTCTTGAGAGGCAGGTCCTGCCTCAAATGCCGCACATTAAGCTGCCGGGTGACTTTGTGGGTTGTTGTTTACAGTGTTGACACCTCTTGCCAAGCTGCTGTAGCCACTGGTCATTATGCAAGTGCATGCCAGCCCTCAGGAGATGTCACCATTTCCCTCTTTCATCAGACTAGCGACTCCCAGGTGAGATAGTCTATCTCTAGGGTCTTCATGCCATGCCTGCAAGCATCCTTGAAGTGGAGCCTTGGGCACCCCACTGGTCATCAGACTCCAGTTACATCACCATACAGAAGATTCTTGGGTTTGCTGCCCTCTTCCATCCTGCGGATGTGCCCGATCCACTGAAGACACCTCTGTTTGACTAATGCCAACACACTTGGGAGCTCTGCCTTTGAGAGAACTGCCGCACTTGTGATTTTGTGCTGGCAGGGTATATCCATAATGTTTTGCAGATAGCCAAGATGGATTGGGCTCAGCATCAAGGGACAGATTGTCTGTCACTGTAGACCCGAAGCAGCAGAATTTGCTAACTACTTCCAGAGGGGTATTATTTAATGTGATCAGGGGTGGAGATGCAACGACACCTATCCCATGACCACAGTTTTATTGATCCTTATGGTCAGGGAGAACAAGTTACAAGTATGGGAGAGACAGTCCGTGAGCCTTTGTAGCTGAGTTTCCATGTGGGTGACTAGCGCAGCATCATCAGCCCCAATCAGGAGCATGGAGAAGAAGATGCCAAACAGAGTGGGGGCTAGAACACAGCAATGTCTCACTCCTTTCTTCACTCTGAAACTGTCAGAAGTGGAACCATCAAACTGTACAGTGCGTGCATGTTGTAATGGAAGGAGCAGATGAGACTGAGGAGCTTTGATGGACAACCAATTTTCCCCAAAATTTTGCAGAGTTCTGCTCCATTGACTGTGTTAAATGCCTTAGTGAGATCTACAAAAGTAAGCTAAAGAGGTATACTCTGTTCCCCACACTTCTCTTGTAACTGGCATATGGAGAAGATCATGTCCACAGTATGTGTGCTGGCAAGGAAACTGCACTGTGCTTCCAGGTACATTTGGTCTGCAAGTAGTTAGAGCGTTTTAAGTAGCAAAGGCATTCCCCATAACATTGAGTGAGATGCTCCTGTAGTTGTTGCAATCTCCTCTGTCGCCTTTGTTTTTGTACAGTATGATGAGTTTGGTGTGTTATGGCCAGACCCCCAAGTTGTTGGTGAGATCCCGTTAGGGACCAATAAGGTTTTGTTTAAAGTATGCAAAGTTTGTGATTCAAGACACTTGCTAAAAGAATAAAGCCACGAGATTCCACAGGTTTTGAACAAACAAAAATAAACCTTACTATACAAGGTCTGAAAGATAAAACAATTTACAATATTTATCTTATACTCAGGGTAAGTATGAGGTACATGTGAATCAACAGACAAACTGGTCAGACACGCCACACTACACAATAAATGACAGGTGCAATTAAAACAGATTCCATGGATTTCTCAACAACCCACCCAGATGCGAGTCAACCAATCTCAATTAAATTCTGTCTCTCTCATGAGGGTTTCCAATCTTCACCTTCAAAGATCTCACCTTGGAATTCTCTGCAAAAGTCGCTTCAACTCAGGACAACTTCATTCAGAACCCACCTCGCAGGGTTTCAGTCTTCCCCTGGGTTCCAGAGTACATTCAAACACCAATTCACAAGCATAATTTCAGCTCTTCGGCCATATCAAGCAGAACACTACTGCTCCAAAGGGGTACCTTTGCTCCAGTGGCCTTCAATTACTAGAGCTTCTCCTGAGCCCTCTTTACTTAAGTCTGCTCCCTGCAGCCCCTTCTCTAATTTGGAGCCTGTTTCTCTGTTCCTTTCTTTTAATTGAACCTAACAAGGACCTGTTTCTGTCCCCTGTCTTTGTAACTTACCTGGGGCTTCCTTTTGGGACCTCTCCCGGTCCCCTTCCCTCATCTCCTATCTGGGGCACTTGCTGGCCATGGTACGCCACACCCAGTCACCTGACCCAGATTTTCACACCATTCTTCTTCTGCACAAGCATACTGGGCCAGTCCTCAGCCCAAACATAAAAGATGTAGAATTGTGCATGTGCAGCCTGCTTCTGGCTTACACATGCGCAGGAGGTCCAAGGTGTGTTGGGACTTGGAACTCTCGACCCCTGAACTCAAGGCTAAGGTAAATTGGGTATCATAACAGGTGTCGCGCATCTCCTGTGGAATGGAGCCTACCTTCCAGCAGTGAAGGAGGTCATAAAAAGGTGTGGAAATTGATGGGACTTCCCAGCTTTATCGATACCAGCATCAGCACATCCTGGTAAAACTTTGGTGAGTTCTAACGATCATACCAAGTGCTGGTATTTGGCATCATTGCTTGTGCAAAGAATGTTGATGCATGGTGGGCCATCATGCTTGGAATTGTAAAGCATTCTGGAGTGCGCATTCATTCTGCTGCTGACAAGAGATTGGCCCGTGTCACAATTTGCACTGTGGTAGGTGTGTGGAGAACACTGGACAAATCATGCCTCATCTTGATAACCAGGTCTAGTTGGTGCCAATGGCCAGACCTTGGGTAACACTATGATGCCCTGTGGCGATACCTGTCCTGAAAGAAGGTGTTGGTGATGCAGGGTTCATTCAAAGCAAAAAGCTCAAGAAGGCATTATCTGTTATCGTTGATCTTGCCCACCTCATAAAGATGGAGGCAAATTGGCCATGAATCACTGTCGGCCCTAGCGCATGCAATGAAATAACCCAGGATGAATAGCCTCTTACCATTTGGAATGCTCCTCAGAACATCACCTAGGGAATCTGAGATGCTGGCATACAGAGGTAATGCTGACTGCACCTCCATCAGACGAGAGCCATAGGGAGATGAGGCACTCCGAGGTCGTTACTGGCAGCTCAACTGACCATATCAGGTGGTTGCTCACTGCATGCCTACAGCATACTCACGATGGACTTCAGCGCTTTTTCCAGGCCTTACGAATAGAGCCCGTGTCGGCTAATCTGGTTTCTTGCAGGACGGCAATGTCGACCCCAAGCTTGTGTAACTCACCGTGAATCAAGACGCTTGCAGTGGAGTGTAGGTTGTTGTTCATGCCAGGACACATAGTTCTTAAAACTCCAGATTTTAAACCAAAAGGATTTCTTTCCTTGGTTTATTTATTTCTTCGCTTTATTTTCCTGTAGGCAGGAAGCAGTGACCTGGAGCTGCTCTCTTCATACACCTGGAGGGCAAGATCACACCGACATATGTGGCGATGCTGGCCCATTCAGGGAATGCCTTCCAACATTAACAACATCATCATCAAGAATTAATGGCTAAGGGAGTAAACCCGATGAAATCTGGAGTGGAGTCCCATTAGCCAGTTGGGATTTCCCTCAAGTTAGCACCTTCTGGCAACTCCTGGAACGGACTAGGCCCCAAATGTATAGGCTTTCTTTCAATCTTTCCTCTGGATGCCATCTTATGAGGTCGACAGGGGGGTGCAAATGCTACACAAGTCTGCACCTCCCAAATTCATGGCTAGGCTATGCTACATCCTTATTAGGACACAAAGTGCTAATTTCCAGGTTTATGATTCATGGTGCTGCACATGGATAAATAATGACACTCTCAGGAAAAAGCTTTCTTAGCTAGGCATTTAAAGAAATCTGTGCCAATGAAGTCATTAAAACAACAGCAGCGGTAATAATCACAGCAACAATATCATCCAGAACAATAACATAGCTCTTCAGTTCCCAACTAGTGTAAATATAGCTGCATAATTAAATATTTCATAATAGTCCTTTGTATGAATATCAATTATTCATATATACTTAGCATTTTACGCATTTTTGCCAAGCCCTAGAATTATCCAACTGACTAGCCAATAGTGCTATCAGCTTGATCTAGACTATTAGGAGACTTGTTCTTAGGTTATTATTTTACATTGTGTGCCTTTCTTCTTGATATTTACGCTGACACTTCAGTGCATTACTGAGGGTGTGCTGACACAGATGTGTCATCATGTGGATGAGATTTTAAACCTAAGCCCCATCAACTCTCTCAGATGGGCATAAAAGATCCCATGGTACTATTCAAAGAAGAATAAGGTGACCCGGCCAACATTTACCTCTCCAAAACTTAAAAGACAGACGATTTGATCATTTGTTTCATTCCTATTTTCGGGGACCTAGCTGTTCAAAAATTCTCTGTCACATTTTCTACATTTCAACAGCGTCTGCACTTTTTTTTTTCATTCTTTCATGGGATAGGAGTGTCGCCAGCAAGGACAACAATTATTGCTGCCATGACATGTGAAGCTTTTTTGACGCCACCAGAGCCATCACTAGACCAAGGTTAAATGAACAGAATCCCCTTTGCTCACAGGATGGTGTCTATCTTCATAAGGATGACAATGCCATTCATCAACGCTGAAAAGAACATTTCCAACAACTCCTCAACCATAAATCCACAGTGCCAGCTGATACTCTCCATGTTAAACCCCAGTACCATGGTGGTAAAATCCATGGTGAACCCCCATTGATGGGAGAGCTGCCACAAGCAATCAAACAGATTAAAAACAACAAAGCCTGCAGCCCCAGTGGTATTCCAGCTGAAATCTTCATAGCTTTTGCTCATATCAATACTCTATGCACTCATCCTACCAATTTGAAAAGAACTCTCTCCAACCTCCCCACCCCAACCCGGCTTCAGGAATGTGACAATTATAACTATCTTCAAGGGAGATAATTTATGCTGTGGAAACTATTGAGGTATTTCCCTCTTGTCCATTGCAGGAAATGTCCTAACACATTCTCCTTTCTGTAACTGAGGAAATCCATCCAGAGACACAATGTGGTTTTAGACCTGCCAGATGAACCACTGACATAGTCTTTGTTGCCAGACAAATCCAAGAAAATTGGCAAGAACAACTCAACATTGCATTCATTGGCCTGACCAAAGCATTTGACTCAGTAAATCGCGAGGCTCTATGGATTGTGCTCCAGAGATTTGGATGTCCAAGAAACTTCATCACGATCCTGAAAACGCTTTATGATGATATGGCTGCAACTATCTTAAGTGAGAGATCTGAACAGACTCCTTTAAAATCCGCACCAGTGTCAAGCAAGGCAATGTGATAGTCCCCCCATAGTATTTACAATCTACCTGACAGTGACTATTCATCTCAAAGACCAATTGCCCTCTGGCGTCAGCATTAAATATTACCAAATGGAAAACTCTTTAACCAAGTCACCTCCATGCCAAAACTAAACTGGCCAACATAGATATACGTGATCGACAGTTTGCAGATGACTGCAATGCTGTTGCCAACACTGCACCAGATTTGCAAGCCACTCTCGATCTCTTCAAATCTGCACACAAGAGACTCAGCCTGTCCTTAAATGTTGCCAATGCAAAACTCATATCAACCCACACTTGGTCATCCAAATATTCCATCTCCATATATGTTGAAGGATGGGCTCAGGACTACATTGAATACTTTCCATACCTTGACAGCCACCTCGTTCAAAAGGCCATCATTGACAAGGGAATCCAAGAACATATCAGCTGCACCAGTGCTACCTTCTATAAACCACAGCAATGGGCGTTTAACAACAAAGGCAAGTCAACAAAAGTCATAGTGTACAGAGCAGTTGTCGTCTCCACACTCCTGTACACATCAAGACCTGCACTGTGTATCAGTGACACATAAGAGCACTAGAAAAATTCCACCAATGGCTCCGCACGTATCCTTCAGATTCAATGGAAGAACCATCAAACAATTGCAAGTGTTGTTTTTGAAGCCATTTTGACAAGCCTTCAGGCACAACTCCTGCAAAATCAATTGCAATGAACTGGACAGTGTGTCTAGATGACCAAAAAAACATCGTCCTCTCCAGGTCCTGATTTCTCAACTCTCAAATGGCCAGCATTCCAGGGAAGAGCAAAGAAAACGCTTCAAAGACACTCTGAAGCTCTCCTTGAAGTGCAGAAGCATTGACATTAATGACTGGGATGACCTTGCTACTAATCCTTCTAAACGGCGACAACTTATCAAGTTGCATTATGCTAACGAGTCACGACGTCTTAATGAGGAGGCAAAGCGGCAGCAGAGGAGGAAAGAAAAGGAAGCAAATCCTGCACTCTGGATCCCACTACCTGGTAGGATGTCCTGCCCCATGTGCCCAAAGATCTTCAGGTCAAGCACCAGCCAGTTTACTCACATGAAGACCCATAGCAGAAACACACGACCCCAAGTAGGAATCAACCTTGAATCGAGAGACAGCCAAAAATGATGACGACGACAATGACGGTGGTGGGCTGCTTCCTTGAACTACTGCAGTCCATTTGGTGTAGGTACACTGATAATACAGTTTGGGAAACAGCTCCAGGATTTTGATCCAGTGATGGATATAGTTCCAAGTCATGATGGTGTTTGACTTACAAAGGAAACTTGCAGGTAATGGTGTTCACATGCATTTGCTGCCCTTGTTCTTCAAGGTGGCAGAGGTCTTGGGTTTGGATGTATATGGTCAACAGAGGCTTCATGAGTTGCTACAGTGCGCCAATGATGGAGGGAGGGAATTTTTAAGGTGGTGGCTGGACTGCCGATTAAATGGATTGCTTTGTCCTGGATGGTGTCAGGCTTCTTCAGTGTTGCTGGAACCACAGTGATCTAGGCAAGAGTATTCCATTACACTCCAGATTTGTGCCTTTGTTTCGAACAGGGCTTTTAAGAGAGAGCTACCGAAACCCCTTTTCCCTTCCTTACTGTCTGTAATCAGTATACTTTACTGCAAAAAGGTGTGTTTTGTAACCCCTGAGTATACGGACAATTTCAATAACCAGCAGTAAGCTTTTTGTGGGTTTAAATAGAGTATCATTTATTCAAACGTTCAGCGCAAAAATCTAGCGCATTGTCACTCACTCACCCAGTCTCTTTCATACTTACACACGATCAAGGAAAGGACAGTTAAAGAGAATAGTGCACGATAAGTCACAAGCAAAAGAATACTTTGTAATTCACATGATTGACTCATCTTGGAAAACACACAGTGCAGGCCTGAAGAAGAGGTTTTCACTCCTCCATGTCATGAAGTTAGTTGCTTGCAGTCTCGTTACCAGGAGCTTGGTTTGCTGACTTGGTGGATTCAAAAAGGAACAGGCTTGGAGACTTTACAATGTTACAGTCTCCAGTTCTTAAAGTGTAGGTGTTGTTGCCCTTTCAGCCGCTGCTATTTGTTGTTGTGTGCAGCACTTAAAGATTAAATTGGGAGGCTAACATGGTTTCAGGAGATTGGTAGTGACACCTCTATTGTGGAATGCATCCTTTTGTCCTTTCGAGACAGTGTGACAGTTCTGAATCCACAGACTAGGTCAGTTGACCCTCAACGGATTCCACACCGAGTACAGTTAATATTTTTTTCCGAAAAGTTATATGGTATGCCTTTACTGGTCACGACAGTCTTGTAGATGGTGAGAAGGCTTTGGGAAATCAGGAGGTGAGTGATTTGCTGCAGAATTCCCAGTCTATGACCTGTTCTCATAGCTACAGTATTTATATGGCTAGTCCAAATAAGTTTCTGGTCAATGGTAACCCCAGGATGCTGATGGTGAGGGTTTCAGCAATGCCAATGCTGATGAGCATTAAGAAAAGATGGTTAGATCCTCTCTTGTTTGAGAACTTGGCTATAAAATGCTTTGAGACATCCTGAAGCTGGAAAAGGCGCCAAATAAATTTAGGGCTGGGCGACAAAAGCTGGTCTAGCCAGTGACCCCCGCATGCTGTGAAGGAATAAAAAATGCAAGTTCTTTCTTTTCCCAAATTGTTATTTGTTTTCCTTTACATAAAATCAAAATATCCTAAACATATAAGGGTAGTGAATGGGAAACGTAGATCAATGAGGGATCTAAAAGAAAATCTTTTTGTGGAGGCAGAGATCATGGCTGAGGTACCTTGCATTTGTCTTCACTAGAGAAGAAAATGCTGCCAATGTTGCAGTAAAGTGGGAGGCAGTAGGAACATCAGATGGAATAAAAATAGATCAATAGTAGGTACTCACAATGGTTGCAGTACTAAGTAGAAAAGTAGAAAAGTCAAAGTCACCTCGTCTGGATGGGATGCATCCTAAGTTACTGAGGGAAGTAAGTGTTGAAATTGCAGAGGCAGCAATCACTCTATCCACTTTAGATGGGCGATGCTAGAGGACTGGAGAATTGCAAATCTTACACCTTCTTTCAAGAAACAGAAGAGGGATAAACGCAGAAATGGCAGGTCAATCAGCCTAATACCAGTGATGGGGAATCTTTTAGAGACAATGACCTGGGACAAAATAATTCGGTGCTTGGTAAATTAAGAGCTAATAAATGATAATCAATACAAGTTTATTAAAGACAATAAAAACAGAAAATGCTGAAAAAAACTCAGCAGGTTTGGCAGCATCTGTGGAGAAAGAAACAGAGTTAACATTTCGAGTCCATATGACTTCTTCAGAGTCATACGGACTCGAAACATTAACTCTGTTTCTCTCTCCGCAGATTGTCCGGAGATGGTGCTAGACGTGCTGAGTTCTTCCAGCATTTTCTGTTTTTATTTCAGATTTCCAGCATCCTCAGTATTTTGCTTTTATTTTGTTAAAGACAAATTGTATTTGACTAACTTATTTGAGCTCTTTGAAGAAGTTACGGAGAGGATTGATGAAGGCAGTGCGTTGATGTGTATATGGACTTTCCAAAGGTGCTTAATAAAGTACCACATAATAGACTTGTCAGTGAAATTGAAGTCCGTGGTATTGAAGGGACAGTTGGTACATGGATATAAAATTGGCTAAGGGACAAAAAGCAGCATGTATTGGTGAAGTTGTTTTCCCACTGGAAGGAAATGTATTTCCCAGGATTAGTATTAAAGTCACTGCATCTTTTGATATGTATGATCTGTATTTGGGTATACAGGGTATAATTTTAAAGGTTACAGATAATTCAAAGCTCAAATGTCATGAATAATAACAGGGTAGTTACGGACTCAGGAGAACCTGGACCAGCTGGTAAAATGGGAAAGCACATGGGTGAAATATAAAGCAGTGAAATGGCAACTGCTGCATTTTGGTAGGAAGAACGAGGAAAGGCAATTTAGCTAAATGGCATAATTTTAAAGGACTGCAGAGGGAGGGAGAACGGGGTATATGTTACACCAATGAAGATGGCAAGACAAGCTGTTAAAATGAAAATGGGATCCTTGGCTTTATTAATAAGGGAATAGAGTACAAAAGGGTGGTAGAAGTAGGTTCAATAGTATTTTTTAAAGAGAGAATTGGATAAACAGTTGAAAGAAAAAATTTGCACAGCCTAGGGGAAAGTGCAGAAGAGTCGAACTAATTGGATAGTTCCAAGTGCTGGCACAGACATTTGAGAGAACGGTCTCCTTCTCTGCTGTATCATTCTAATATCATAAATTGAAGTACTATATAAAAATAGGTATGACTTTAAAATGGGGGTTATATTACCTCTGTGCATTCTTATCTAATTATCCCCCACTGTATAACCTTGCTTTAGCTGAAGACCTAACTTTGGACTCACTCCCCATGTGCAATGCCATGGGAGACAATTAAAAATAAATTGAAAGCCTCAAGTCTATGCGAAGTTCATATCAACAGCTTCAATTATATATTTCTATATCCGCATTTATAATTCAAACTGCTTATGTAAATTTGTGACAAAGTAATTATACCCTTGCATCAATGGTAGCACAGCAGCTCTTCAGCCTATATTGCAGAGATATTCTTATGCTCCAACCTACTCTGTTTCCTAAATTAGAAACCTGGAACATAAGTAGGTCATTCAGCCCTAAATTGACAGAAGCTTTGTTGTTTCACTTTAAATAATGATACAAAAATCAAAATATTATATAAAAACATGGACATATTTTAGAATGGGGATTGAATTCTGATTGACAGCCATCTAATTATCCAATCATCCTCTAACTCCACAGCTGAAGACTACATTTGATTTTGACTTCCCATGCACTATGTCACTTGGGATTAACTAGTATATAAAACAATCGTATGCTGCCATAGGTACATGGATTCTTGCATTTAACAAGAGATATATTTTTGAAATAGGAAGGAGTTTTATGCTCAAATCGATACTATTTCAAAATCTGGATCTTAGAATCATAGAGTCTTAAGAAGGGGGCCATTCGACCCATTGTGCCTATATCTGCTCTTTGAAAGAGATGTCCAATTTAGTCCCAAACAGCAGCTTCCTCCTGATAATCCTGAAAATTAGATTTCTTCAAGTACATGCCCAATTGTCTTTTGAAAATTTCCTATGGAATATGTTTTCACCACCCTTTCAGGTACGCATTCCAGTCTGAGAAAATTTCTTTTTGTTTCTCCTCTAGATCTTTTGCCAGAAGAAACAAACAGTTTCCCCCTACTTGCTATATTAAAACCCTTTATTATTTTGAAGGTCTTCCCTTAACCTCCACTGTTCTAAGAAGAATAATTCCAGTTTCTCCAATCTCTCCACATAACTGAAGTCACTCATTCTTGGTATCCTCCAAGTGAACCTCCTCTGCACCGTCTCCAAGGTCTTACATCCTTCCTAAAGTATGGTACCTAGAATTGTGCGTAATATTCCAGTTGGGGCCTGACAAGTGATTTTTAAAAGTTTAGCACAAATGCCCCTATTTACAAAACTAAAGCCCCTGTATGCTTGCTTAAATGCCTTTAACAACCTACCTTTAAGGATTTGTGAACATGCATGACTATAGGTCTTTCCGCTCTTGCACCCACTTCAAAATAATACCATTTAGATTATACTGCCTCTCCATGTTATTTCTCCCAAAGTACATCACTTCAAACTAATTCACACTAAATTACATTTGTCATGTGTCAGTTCATTTCTATCTATGGCTTCCAGAAGTCTGCTACTATCCTGTTCACTATTTACTACATTGCCAAGTTTTGTATCACATGCAAACTTTGAAATTGTATTTGCTTTACCCAAATTCAGGTTGTTTATTTATAACAAGAAAAGCAATGATCCTAATACCAATCCAGGGGGAACCATACTATATTTCTTTCCAGTCAGAAAAACATCTGTTCGCCATGATCCTTGACTTCCTGTTCCTTTGTCAATCATGCACCCAAGTTACCGTCATCTCTTTAATACCATATGTTTCTATTTTTTTAATAAGTCTGTTATCTTGTACTTTATCATATGCTTTTTGAAAGCCCTTATATACACATCTGCTGCACTACTATCATCAAGGAACTCAATCAGATTAGTCAGACACAATTTGGCTTTAACAAATCTATTCTATCTCTTATTAAGCCATGCTTTTCCAAGTGAGAATTAATTTGGTCTTTGACAAGAGTGTCTAGTAGTTTTTCCAACATTGACATTAGACTGATTGACCAGTAGTTACTAGGTTTACCCCTCTTTGTTTCTTGAAGAGGTTTATTTTGAGTATTGCTGAAAAAAGGGACATGTTGAAACTTTTCACCTTGCACTCATCAGATACTTTGCAAGAATACCAATATAAGGGGAAAACAATAATTTATACAGTATGAGAGGAGTGTGCTGATTGATTGGTAGAGGCATTGCCAAGGAGAATGTGCCACTGGATGGTGACTGACAGTTAACTACCAAGTATTGTTTAAAATTTAAACCAGGCAGCTTGACCCTCAATGGTCAAGGCATTGCCCTGAGGAATGAGTCAGTAAATGGCTGTCACTTATTTTGTTTAGCTGAAACAGACACAATGTGTGTAGATGTTCTTTCTGTCTGCAAAGAACAGGGCCATGTGTATTCATATATGTAGCTTCCAGTACACGTAAATGCGCCACACTGTGAGCATGACTGGCAATCTTAAATTGGTTCTCAGTGTAATTCTTAGCACACAGAGGATTATTTAGCAAAGCTGTCCAATCACAGAATCACAACTAATGTCTGACACTGTTTTGAGTTTTGCAAGCACAGGTTGCTTGGGTACAGTCTGTACCCTGCCCACTGCGAACACAGCAGCTGGGACATGCTGCTTGATACGATCTGCCAGTCTTTGGGATGTATGATCTACGTGCTTAGCATCACACTGGCGCTGAAATTCACACACAATATTACTCATTTGTGTGATAGGCAGAACATATTTTTGGCTTGATGGCAGCGTCTTGTTAGTGGTGAATACCACTCATGTTGCTACTACACAGTAGCAGCGTGAAACAGTTTCACATTGCTACCATGCCAGTGGGTTTGAAGGCTGGGTGGCGCATAAAATCCAGTGGGTGGCCTTCCTACCACCTACCCACCTATCCCGATCCTGTCTGAAATTTTACCGGGGTGGGGAAAGGCATCGGGTGGCCTGTCTGCCCTTGGACCTGTTAGGCCCTTAATAAGGGCTTCATCCCGCTGTTGCCAGTATCTTATCCACAGCAGAGGGATCAGGGGGCGGGACCCACACCTTACAGGAAGCCCAGCAGCTTTAGCTGTGTGGGTTGATGACAGGCAAGGGGGTGGGGGGGTGCCTGATTTGCAGCCCCCTGGACCGATCAAAGAAACACCCCCCTCCCCAGGGTCATTCCCCCATTTAACCCTCCCCCCACCCCCACCCCCCACCTTTTAACCTGGCCCTCCAGCTCTCCTCACCCCACCGCCCAATTGCTCGGTGACAGGTAGGCTGGCTTCAGTGAGACCCCAACCCCAGACTTACTTGGGTTACTCGGGGTGGTGGGACTGCCTGTAGTCCCAGAAGCGGCCACTGCTCCTGATGACACTGCTGGGGCTACAGCTCTGCCAGCCACCTGATTGGCTGGCAGCTCTCTAAGGTGGGACTTGTGACTGAGACAGGAGCAGTTCTGTCACTTTAAAGCAATTAATACTGCTCTCAGCGTTAAATTGGTTCTGGGCACCCATCAGAAACGTAGACAGGCTCTCCCCAACTTTTTAGTTGGGGGCAGCAGGGCCATTGCGCCCTGTAAAATCCAACTCTCTGTAGCACAGCACCCAAAACAGTTCCTCAATGAGTCCACTTTATAATTATTTAAATTCACGTATGGATAATGGGGCATATTCCATTACTCTCAGTCATCATATATCCTCATCCAATATCCCGTGTTGCATCCCCCAGAAGGTATAATACACACAAGAACAATAATGGGAAAACTTGCCTCTTAAAATTCTGTAACGTAAAGAACTATGAATAAGAGGTTTTGGTGCCAAATAATAAAGATATTTGATTCTTACGCAAGCTTTACAAAATTGTTGATAGATTACATTTATTATATCTGTGTTAGTAAGATAGATTTATTTTTAGTTCCAGTCTGCAATGTGATATTTGGACCAGTAAATTTTCTCTATGAAACCAATAACCAAACCAGGTTCAAGCTGCAATGCAACATCAGAAAGCAGGTCCCGAAATACCTACTACTCCTTTTACTTTAAAGTTACTTCAGTGAAAATATGTGATGGTTCAATTTTTAAGCAGTAAATTCGTCAATCCAGTGGGAGCATGCCTTGTTCATTTCTCCAGGCTTTTCTGTCTCAATTCAAGGCAAACATTGGGGAATTATGTTCAACGTAAAAATTTAATCTTGCTTCATAAAGACTATAGTCCTGAAAATCCGTTTTGAGTGTATCCTGTCATAAATGCCAAGACGTTCTGACCAGAAACCTCTACAGCTGACTCCAATTTAAGTGATAGTTCTTTCAGTGGCTGATGCCCATACCGCTAGGGGCATATTTAGGGCAACACCAGCTAAAGCGATTTAAAAATCCAGCCAAAGGCTGCTTTGCCAGGGGTGGGTGGGGTGGGGGAGGCTGGATTCCAGATTTCTCCAACCCTCCAAAAAGAACACAGGTATCCCTATGACCTCATTTGCAAGTGGCTGTGTTCAAAATAATTTTGAAAATTCTGGTCACAAATCTCAGTTGGGACCCCCAGGTAGGCATCACTTCCTTTCTAGTCTTCATGGTCTCAGTATATTGGCAACGGCAGCGGTCCCTCAGAATCGAGGATGATGCTCATCATGACTGAGCAGCCCAATTCAAGAACTTCCACAGTGGGGGCACGTTGTTGCGCAGGGGAGTGGAAATCGCAGCCCCGGTTTGGCTACCTTCTCCTTCCTCTGGCGCTGTTCCGCCTCGCTGTCAAGTCGCTGAGCCTCGAAGTGACTTGCGTCTTGATGGACCACATGGTGCCATGCTGAGTGATCGACAGCATTCTTCTCCCAGTCAGTGGTGTTAATGCCTCCGTGCTTTAGGGCAACATTGAGCGTATCCTTACACCTTTTCCTTAGGCTGCCCTTTGAGCGTTGGCCAACGGAGAACTGTGAGTAGAGAATCTGCAAAGGGAGGCGATTTTTGGGCCCCCGGACGCAATGGCCCATCCATCGGAGTGGATTCCGCAGGAGCAGGGCTTCAACACTGGTAGACGCAGCTTCAGGGAAGATGCTCGCATTAGTCCAGCAGTCCTCCCAGGTGATCCCCAGGATTGGAAGCAAGCGCCGCTGATGGAAAGTCTCAAGGATCAGTAGACAGTCCATTTTTCGCTGCGGTAGAGGAGGATGGTCAACACAATGGTCGTATAAACCAGAACCTTTGTTGACTTGCAACGGTCCCTGTGTTCAAAGACGCATTGGCGCAGCCTGAAGGCTGCAGCGCTGGCACAGTTATTCCAGTGTTGGACTTCCTCATCGATGGTACTCCCTAAGGAGAGGTGGCTGCCGAGATAAGGGAAGTGCTGCACATACTCCAGAGCCACCCCACCTATATGGATGGTATGGAGGGTTTCAACTGGCCTGGGGAAGGTTGGTGAAGGACCTTTGTCTTGACAATATTTAAGGACAGGCTAAGCATCTTATACGAGACGTTGAAGAGGTCAAGTGTCCTTTGCATGTCCTATACAGAGTGAACCATCACGCAGCAGTTATCCACAAACTGAAGGTCATGGATGTCCACAGTGATGAATGTTGTTTTAGCCCGGAAGCAACCAATGTTGAAGAGCTTCCCAACCAGACAATACTGAATGCTGACACCAGGCGGTAGGTCATCTCAGATGAGGCGGACAATGATGGTCAGGTAAATAGTGAACAAGGCGGGGGCGATCACACAACCTTGTTTGACCCTGGTCCGGATGTAAAAGGTATCAGTTTCAGATCCTCCACTCAGGACGGTGGCAGTCATATTGTCATGCAGGAGTCTGAGGATGGTGACAAACTTCAACAGGCAACCAAAGCAATGGAGGATGATCCATAAAGCTTCACGATTTAAAGAATCTTGGCCAGGTTGATGAAGGCAAGGAACAATTCTTGATTTTGCTCCCAACATTTTCCTGGATCTGTCTAGCCACAAAGACCACATCAGCAGTACCCCAGGACGGTCGGAAGCCACACTGGATTTCTGGGAGGTTCTCCTCAGCGACCGGACGAAGGTGGTTCAGGAGGATGCAGGCCAGGGTCTTACCGCAATGGACAGGAGGGAAACCCCCCCCCTGCAGTTTTCACAATCAGATTTGTTCCCCTTCTTGTGGATAGTAGTGATAGTCATGTTGTTGAGATCCTGGGGGATGTCCTCTTTGTCCCTGAGGAGGAGGATGAACTGGTAGAGCCGTGACATGAGCAGACAGCTGCCAGCATGGTAAACCTCTGCAGATATACCGTCTGGCCCGCAAGCTTTGTTGGTTTTCATCTGTTGGATAGCCCGTTAAAGCTCATCGATGATTGGCGGATCGCCGAGGGAATCCTCCACAGGGTATCGTGGGACGGGTTGGAGGTCTCCTCCGATGCGGTGGAGTCTGCTTGAGGAGCAGTTTGAAGTGCTCTTTCTAACGCTGATGATGGTGTCATCGTCCTTGAGGAGCTGGGAACCGTCCTGTGATCAGAGAGAGTTTAGTCTGGCTAAGCGGGGTCCATAGGTCACCTTGGTAACCTGGAAGAAGTTGCGCATGTCGTGCTGGTCGGTGTAGGCCTGAATCTTGCGCGCCTTCTCCACCCACTGGTTATTCTTCATGTCTCAACTGCGTCGCTGGACCTCAGCCTACAGTTGGTGGCACACTGCCATCATTCGCTGGTTACGTGGGTGACTTTGCCAGGCAATGAAAGCTGCTTGCTTCTGCTCGGGGAGATTGCGGATCGCAGTGTCATTGGCATCAAACCAGTCCTGGCTCCGTCGTGGCGCAAACCCGATAATCTGTGCGCAGGCGTCTAGGGCAGAGGACTTGAGCTGCTCCCAGTATGCCTGGATGGAAATGGCATCATTGGTGGGCATTTGCTCCAGTGCACTGTGTAACTGGACCTGGAACTCTTCCCACAGTCCCAGGTCCTACCAATGCTGCAACATTCAGCTTTCTCCGGACAGCTTTTTGGATCCTCTGATGTCTTGGTGCCAGGCAGATATTCATCACCAAGCACACAAGTTGATGGTCCATCCAGCCATATTCAGAACCTTTCATGGCCCTCAGGTCTCTGCCTCAGACAATGATGTAGTCCAGGAGGTGCCAATGCCCCAACCTCGGGCGCTACTATGTGATCTTGAGCTGGTTGTTCAGCGGAAGACAGTGTTCATCATGATCAGATCATATTGGCGCACTTGGTGAAGAGTAGGATGCCGTTGGCATTGGCCTTCCCCACACCATTCTTGCCAATAGATTTCGTGTTCACGTCCAATTCGAGCATTAAAGTCACCTAGAAGGATGACCTTGTCATTCCTGGGGATGCAAGCAAGGATGCCATCAAGGTTGGGATGCAGGGGTAGGGTGATAAGCCTCTCAATGACCCCCAAGGGGAGTTTGGAGAGTGTGATAGCTATCCCATTCCTCATGGCAAAACTGACCACGTGGATGCGGGGTTAATGGTCTGACTTCCCTTTCCAGAAGAAGGTGTACCCTCCACTGGCCTCCCTCAGCTGCTCCTCCCCAGCGATTTAGGTTTCGCTTAGAGCAGCGACATTGATGTTGTGCCTCGCTAGCTCCCGAGCCACAATGGCAGCTCATCTTTCTGTGTGATCACTCTTTGGGTTGTCAACAAGTGTTCTTACATTCCAGGTTCTGAAGTTTAGTTTTTTCTTGTTTTGACCTCAGAGATGGCAATCCTGCTGGGTGCGGTTTCCCAGCCAGGAGAAATGAGACAGCCTATTTTTGGGGCACCTTTTCTAAACCCCTCCCCATTCAGGGTGATAGAGGGTATCCTGAAGAGGACTTCTCAGTCACAGATGCAGCTGCCGAAAGGCACCTCAGCCCCGACACAGGTGCCCGACGACTGTCACACATCCACCGCCTGTGTGATGAATCTTGGCTGGGGGCTTCCAGTTTTCACAGCCCTGCCCCCTGTCACCAATTCTCCATCATCATCATCAACAGGGCTTTTCGCCTGAGGAAGGTCTACGCGTGGCATAGTTTAGTTTGGGGGCTCCGGTGCGCAGCTGGGTTCCACACAGTCTTGGCAGTTGGTGGACAGATTCAATGACATGCGGACCATGATGACTGGAGCCACTTTCCCGTTGCAGCCTTATTCCGCCTTCACAGCCATTGGGGCAACAGCCTCCTCCGCCTGCTCTGCCGTCGAGGACTCCTTGGGTCGCTCTTTATCTGGAACCTCCCCCTCAACCTTACACCGTGGATCAACACCTTGTCGTGGTGGAGAGGCTTGCATGTCCCAATGAACCCGAGAGTGATGCCATCCAGAGCTCATGCTCCTGGTAGGGTCTCTCACCACATATGTCTCTATTGACCCAATGCCTGATCTCACTAAGGGCCGGGGAGCAAGGATTCCAAACATAGGGGTTGACAACCCTTGACGACCTCATCTTATGCCCATGGTCATGTGAGGGCAACCAGAAGTCAGCCATTAATAGGCCTATATGAAATCACCAATTCTAGGCCAGATTCCAATTCTAGTTTCAGACCTTCTTGGTGGGATCCTGCCAATGTTATATTGCAAGCACACCAGCAGGGCCATGGGTCTCCAGAGCCACACCTTTCAAATTACTACCTGCAGATTCAACATGACTCCTTAGCCCTATCTCTTAATTCCTTTCAAGCTGCAGATTCTACTGTACCTATACCTTATCCATAGTGTTCATAATGTCAATGTGAGCTACATCTTCCATCATGTTGTAAAATACACCCAAATTAAAGGATAAGTTCAGCAATTCTGCACTGACTACATGGACCTTGCTCAACTAAGCACAGTCAGTCTAGTGCAGCCCTATCTCTAATTCATGTTCCCATCGAACACAGGGCAACTGATTTTACCCTTATGATTTCTCTTAAATTGCCACTAAACCAGGTGACTGTTTTTTCTTTTTTGAATGGATGTCAGGGCTATATTTTCTGTCAAGTTCCCTTTGTTCTTATGGCTTGAGAACATCTAAGCATATCTAAAATTCTGTCTAGTGGCATTATAGTTAACAGTACAGCAAATCTATTTTGTCCATGTGACAATTGATAGTTTATTGACAATTATTATTCCACAGATAAAGCTGGCCTTCCCAGTCGCAAAATTCCAATGGGTTTTGCCGTGAGTCACATACAATAAACATCCGTGAAACGTCTAGGGAATTGCTTTTCAGTTCCCATCCAGTCAGGATGATCAAAATAATTAATATTGATTAGCAGACTATTGAGAAAAAGCTTTTGGTTTGCTTCAAAGATGGTTGCTTATTGTGACAGATTTGTTATTATATTTGAGCCATCAAAAATTGCCTGCACCAAATATAATTACTGCAGTTTTTGCCAAGCCGGGGTTGCATGACATTGGTGAAGCTCAACACCCATATTACATTAATTTATAAAAACATATCTGTTTACAGCACATAGTGAAGCCCCCCCCCCCCTTCTTGGGGGTGCCTACAGGGTCTTTGCCAGAGCTATCCCAAACTAATCCTATTGCCCTACTCTCTCCCCGTAGCTTCCCTGATTCAAATACTGATCTCGATTTCCATTAAAGGATGTAATAGTTTCCATCTCAACTATTCCCTCTCACAAAGCGTGTCATGCTGTAACAAATCTCCATGTAAATAAATCTTTCCTGAGCTCTTTCCTCAGTCTCTCAGGGATCATTTTAAATTGGCACCTTGCCATTGATTCCCCAACAAGAAATAGTCCATTCTTTTCTCTATTGTTTGGTTACGCTCCTGTGAAGCATCATGCTTTGCTATGTTAAAGGTGCTATATAAATGCAAGTTGCTGCCACTGTATTAGCTTTGAAGTACTTTTGGGCTTCCAGAAGTCATGAAAGGCACTAAGAAATGCAAGTCTTTTTTGTTTCATATTGGTGGCATTGGACCCTAACAAAGGTGGCCATGCACAGGTCCAGGTTAAATAGAACCAGTGGGGTGTTCGCTCTGGTTACCTGTCGCTCATGTACGCAATGTCCACACCTAGGCGGACCTGGAGAGGGAACATGCAATGTCTGGTGGTACACTTGGGGCCTTCCGCAAATGGTGGATACTGCAGGAACTGGAGCCCATTTTCCTTTGGATTTATGATTTAGTTATGATTAGTTGTACCTAACATTTTTGTTTGACTATTTTTTAATTGGATTGATGACACTAGGGCAACGCAGCTTTTTTTTTTTGCTAGGGGCTAATGCCACCAATATAAAACAAAAAAAGACTTTTCCTTAAAAAAAGTGGAGGCACCCGAGATGAAATTGGTCAAATTTCCAGTGGGTGACAAGTCAAGGAAAGCCAATTATAGCCATGAATTACTTATGGGCATATTGAACTTTTTAAGGAAGATGTGTATGTTTTTAAAGAAATACAAGCAAGGACACTGAGCAAAAGATAGCTGATAATGTAAAGTAACTACTTTCTGGAAAAATTCCTATGTGGATTATACTGACAGACCTGTCCTGAGAGAACATGGAATGTTGCGCCTGAAATGATATCATGGGCCTTCTTCAAGCAGAGACACTTGAAAGGGAGACAGGAAAGATGCAAAAGACTGAACTTTAATCTCCTGTGGTTGCAGAGACAAAAGACTCATTACTACATCTTGGCAGTGATCTAAAATCCATCTCCGGTTGATTCATATCTCGGAATGTGTAAAATGGTCAGAGATCAATGAAAACAAACTCTGGGCGCAAGACAATTATTTTTCCCCTTACAGGAAAAAAATGGGTTAATTGTGTGTGACAGCAAGAAGGCCACCAACTAGTCACCCCAGCAGTTGCAGGCGAAATCTCTCTCTCTGTTGCTGGACGTGCGGATATTTAAAGCAGAAGCCACAATCAAAAAGGAAATACAACAGCCTCTTCAGCTAACCTGTAGAACCAAGTGTTTCCAAACCAACTGCAAAACTATCCAAAGTCAGGTCTACCAGAACCACCCAACTTAACGGCCGCAATGCTATCTACACTTCACGGACAAGCCAAAGACTGATTAATATATCTTTTTTTAAAACTTTTATTCGGACTCTTAACTTCTCATTTCTCATCTGTGTGTATGTGTGCTGCATTTTTATTATTTTTCCTCAGGTTTATAGTAACTGCTAAACTTACTCTTTCTTTGACTGAAGAAAGCCTGGTTAAATTGGCCCCCTTTAAAAAAAATAAATACATTTGGACTGGGAAAAGGTATTCACAGTTGGAAGGGATCTCTTTTACATTTACCTTGTTGCAACCAACCGAGGGGTTTGAAAAAAGTAACCACTCATTGCTCCTCACCCGGGAGCATAATAAAATTGGGAAGTTAAATTGGGGGACCTCACCCAGGGCCTGGGTCGTAACAGACATTATCCTCTTAGTCTCATTTCCATCTATGGCATAGATTCCAAAGAGAGCAGATGCAGTTTTAGCACCCTGCCCCAACCTCTGCCCCCAAGGAAACCCCAGTTTTGTTCTAGTGAGGCAATGACCCAGTGAATTAAGATTAAGCTCCAATTGCCAACTCTGTTGGACCCCAAATGCCCCAAAACATTTTGGATTTTCAGGACCAAGATTTCAAACACAACTAAAACAGTTTTTTTAAGAAATATGTACAATGTATTTCATGATAACATGACAAAATCTACCTATAAAAGATATATTTTGTGACTTTGAGTATTTTAAGACTTGAAGGACTCAGCTTTTCTCCAGTGCTCCCAGATGAAATACATGCACAAAACTTTCTGAAAGATAGGTTAGGCCCAACAGATTGTCAAAGGTTAATTTTCATGCAGCAGATGGTTGTGTTACAAGTTGAGCTTCTTTACTGTACCTAACAAATAGCCAAATCCTACAGGTGAGCCTGAGCTTCCTATGACTGAAGCAACGGTCAAGATTTTACAGAGCGGCTGTAGCTCAGTCCACCAGCTGGAAAGTCAGGGGCAATCCCATCTTAGCCAGTTCTGGACACCCCGCCCCAATTTTACATGCAGCAGGCAATTAACTGCCTGCCATTGGGGCGCCAGTCCTTTAAGAGAATCCCAAGAGCAGCCAACCAATCAAAGGGCCAGTAGCTTTCCAGTCCCAGCAGTGCCACCTGGAGCGATGGCCATTGCTGGAACTGCAACCAGGGTTTCAATTAATAAACTAGAAGAAAGTTACTGCTTGATCCCTCCTTCTCCAGATACCATTCCCTAAGAAGGTATTGGAGACCATAACTTCCATGTGCTTGTCCATTGGCAAGGGGCTGAGTTGGTTTGCCATTGCCTTCTGCAGGTTCTGGCTAACTAGGAGACTTCCCTGCTCTTAGCCATAGGCATATTGGAAGAACTTACAGACTGATAATCAACTTGTTTGGCCACATTATGAACGCACCTTCCATGGCCACGCAGTCCTGGACTGGGACTCAGAGGTAGGGAACGCCACAGCTGCATCACAAGACCACTGCCTGATCCCTGCTAGTTACAAAAGCAATTGTTCTAATATTTTACCTACAGATCCCTGTGTTTCCCCCAAACCTGCAGAAACTAAATCATAAGCATAGTGGACTGGTATAACAAAGTATCCAATTCTTTTAATAAAACCCTTTGAAGTACAGTCTTGCCTTTGAGGAGTCTTGCCTTTGCACAGAAGAGGAGCATTTTCCCTGAGGTTGGAACCTGGCAGATCTGAGTCCCAGTTTTCTTTCTGAGCAATTCTGCCACAGATATGTTGGGAACCCATTAGAACAGGCAAGAAAATTAAACGCCCTGTTTTTGTTCCAGATTGTACATACCCAATGGTGAGGGGATCGATGAATGAAGGGATTTAGACTTCTAAGTGGATAAATAAAAGTTGTCATTGGATTTATTTTTGCACCTAAAGCCAATGGGATGCTCATCTTCAGAATAAGAGATATAGAATGTAAAAGCAAGGACATATTGCTGCAATTATACAAAGGACTGATCAGATCTCCTTTAGAATGATGTTCTCAGTTGAAGGGTGATCTGACTGAGGTATTTGAAATAATGATGAGAATTGAAGAGAGTAAATCGAGGAGAATCCAGAACTCAGGGGTCGAATAATAGATTTTAAGCTAAGCCCACTCACATTGTCAATATTAGCCGAGGCGTCAGGGAAGCTGCAGCAGTCAGCCCTATGTACTTTTTAAAAATGTTAATGATCAATTTAGCATCTAGCTCCACCTGTCACACCTTAAGACTCTGTGACACCTTAAACAACATACTTCAAGTTTCCATCAGATCTTAAATACGTCCTTATGGCTTAAATATTATCTATTTGTTTATTGATTAAGAAGTATGCCTGCCCATAATTCTTCATCACGTTCTGGCTTCACTTTTTAAATATGTAGAAGTATTTCCATATTCACACCTTTCAAGGGCCTCAGGCTGGACATGTGGCAGCCATTAGTGCCCGTGTACTTTGGGAACTGCATCAGTATGGTAACATTGGGAATGCATATCTGCTACTCTGAGAAATGAAGTAAACATCTTGATCAATACATAAGTCATTTTACACAGATCTGTGAAGCACCTTGAGGTGTTTCCTTATGTTAAATATTGTTGTCGTTACTGACCAGGAATGAGCCATTGGTTAAATAATGAGGGAAGTAGGGATTTTACTTACTCATTGGTATCGCCATCCCTATGTTATAAGTTCCCTGCAGTTATCCTTGCTGCAGATAATAACGCTCTGTTCTGTAACGAATTGAGGGAGTTGTCTACACTATTGGCAGGTAGGTGTGTCAGGCAGAACTGTCTCTGTGCAAGATTGTGTCACCAAGACAAGTTCCACCTGTTGGCACAACTGTGCCATTGGTTCTGTCATGAAGGAGAAGAGATGAAAATGGGTCTGCTCAGACATTGGCATGTAAGTATGCTGCTCTTCTCACAAAGATAAAAGCAAAACACTGCAGATGTTGGAAACCTGAAACAAAAACAAAAATTGCTGGAAAAACTCAGCAGGTCTGATAGGGCCTGTGGAGAGAAAGACAGAGTTAAGGTTTCAAGTCCATATGACTCTTCTTCAGAACTGGTTCCAGTTCTGAAGAAGAGTCATGCGGACTTGAAATGTTAGCTCTGTCTTTCTCTCTGCAGATGCTATCAGACCTGCTGAGTTTTTCCAGTAAGTTTTGTTTTTGTTTCTGGTCTTCTCACACATCATCAGCTAAGTAAACCTGAATTGGTAAATCTAATTTCCAGGCTGAATCCGAGTGGGTGCCTGACACTTGAGACACAAGTGCACCAGCCATTCTTTCACCACTGAAGGGTTGTCAAAATTCCCAAATTTTTCATATCATCAACAAGGATATGACTTTTGGACTTTTATGACAGAGGACCCAACTGCTGAGTTAAGTGTAGAACCCTGCAGACAGGAGGCTAAGCCCATGAATGCCTGGGACTGGACATGCCCGGGCTTGTTAAGTACAGTGTGGATTGTTGTCTGAAACCAGACAATGAGAGGAGACAGAATACGCATCTTCCCTTTAAAATAATCAACCCAGAGAAAGACTTCATCTTACACGAAACTAAAGCCCATCAAAATCTTGCATAAATAATTGCTACTAACTACTAAGACAGGAAGGCAGCAATCAATGCACTTATGCGAACCTATCAATACTCCACATATACAATGGTTTTCAGTTCAAGTCTAGTTATGGGGACAGGAAGACAACTATAAACATCATGCGAGACTATTAAAAACAATGAGACAACAATCACCTGAAGAAGCCCACCAAAATCAGACAAAGAACTAACCTTGATTTGAATTCAGATAAGAAATTCGAAAAACAGTATAACTGGGTCACCAGTTACGAAGGAGGAGGGTGAGCAGTTTTGGAGCGGTTGAAGCAGAGTTTAAGCAGGGAGAGGTAGCTGAGCCAAGTGGAGGGAGGAGATCTGGATGTTTGCAGGCCCGCAGGCAACATCACGGTGAGGGGCACGGGGTGGCAGGCTCAACCAAAGACAACAACCGCGCCCTCCACCCAACTGAAGAACCTTCGCAGATTCCACAGACCAGGACCACGTGGGGACGGCAGGCCCCAGAGGACACAAAGAGCGTACCCCAAAACTGGAACCGGCTTACCTGGCTGGATTTCGAAATGTCAAGGAACCCTGATTGGTGAGCATGATCCCTGACCTCTCCTAGTTCAATTTAGTAAGGTTTTGGGGGTGGGACAAGGGTAAGGGGATTAGTAGCGTGATTTTCCCTCGTTATGCCATGTGTTCCCCATTCTCAACTAAGTGTACTTTGCAGATCTGTATAATCTCAGTGTAATCCTAATGTTATAAGTTCACTTGTGACTTCAATAAAACCAGTTTTTTTTTCTTGCACCAAAACCAGTTGTCTGCTGCACTTTGTCACAACCCCCAAATAAGTCCAAGGTCTAGAACCCAGGGAGTGAGAGTGATTCGGACCACTCAGAAGTCAGAAGTCAAGCTGACACACACCACCACCCCCTACACTGCCTAAACTCTTTACTCAAATCAGTGACAAACGTTGCTAAGAGCCAGTGTTTTGTCAATTCTGAGCATTGTGGTTATAGATAGAGGGGGAAAGCTGGACGGGAGCAGCAGCAATGTTGCGGCTGTAAATCGGTGCAAAAAGAGTCCAGAATTACAAATCAAATAACAACAGAGAAAAAAACTGCAAAAATCAATAATGCAGAAGCAGCATTTTTCAACACACAAACAGCAGCTAAAAATGTTACAAAAAACAGTCAGCCCCAGCTTTAAGAATGGGTATTCAATAAAACCAGAAACCACCTAATGTTTGTTTTAAAAAGGAAGGCAGCACACCAAGAGTATGCCTATGGGAAAAGACAGGGAATTGAATGTGGTACATATTTAAATATATTTACATAAATTTAAGGGCTATAATGAGGCCTGTGCACACTTGCTCGTTCTCATGCAACGCACAGACTGAGCAAGGAGCCACTCCATGAGCTTAACATCATGGAATCAGCTATTAATGTAGATTTTCTTAATGCAAATTTAATTTAGATTATCATTAAAAGGCAAATATAAAAGGAAAAAGTTACCATTGTACTGTTTCTCTATTATAACAATTTTCAGTCTAGTGCTAGCAACACTAGCTGCCTTTCAATTGCTCCCGCAACCTATCAATGCCAGACATCTGCAACTGGAAAATCAAAGGACAGAATATAGCTGACTCTAGCTATGAAAAGGTGAATGCTAGAACTAGGCCTGCTTTTGTGTCGATAATTAGCGCAGAATAGTGTCTGTCAGCTTCTCGGTTTTTCTTTTGTTCCCCTAGTGCTTTTTCATTATTGTTTTGCAGGCCTGAAGATGAAACCCAGAGTGTGGGAGGAATACCATAGCAAGCAGACAAGAAAAGGTAGAAAATGTGGCTAAATGGAAAAGGGAAAAAAGGAGATTCAGCTATAGGCATAGATAAGACAGAGTCCAGGAGGATTTGTATGTTGCCCTAATAAATTGTAAATGAGGCACATGATTAGAAGCTTGTCACCTTGCCTCCCATATGTATCAGTTGCAGCTCCAGCCAATTTAAGATAACTAGATATAAACAGCAATCCTCCAATTTAACAATGTAGAAAAGACGGGGCAAAGGGTCTGTGGGTTGGGACAAAAACAGAGTTCTTGTCCCACCCTCCCCTTAAACCAGCTTATATTTCACCTCTCTTCTATTTTTACTTAGTTCTGTTGAAGGGTCATTCAGACTCGAAATATTAACTGTGCTCCTATCCGCAGATGCTGCCAGACCTGCTGAGTTTTTCCAGGTATTTTTGTTTGGTTCCAGGAGACTAAGAGAAAGACAAAAATCCAGGGATGATTCAGCTGCAGATAAGCAAGAAGATATAGAAAGACCAGAAGACATTTTAATTTGTGTGAATTAGAATAAACAAGAAAGATACTGTTGTATGTGTGTTGCAAGAGCTGGGCATTTTGTTATACTCCCTCTTTGCTGCTCCCTCTCTGTTCTGTTGGGAAGGTGTAGCTAAAGTTCAATAATGGCTGCCCGCTCTGAATCCACATGATGAGTTTTTCTCAGTGCAATACACAACAGAAAGATAGTGGTGGAGCTTGGATGGAATTTTCTTTTACATTTCATTTGAGAAATTAAGGATGGAATAGCATTGTCAAACATTTTTGGAACTCCTAAAGTTCATTTTGAGGAATCTTGAGTAATTTGAAAGATTGCACATGGATTCAGGTACACAGTGAGTCAGCATGACATGTCATCAAAAAAAAATGGACCAAAAGCATATTGGGGAGAATGGGAGAATTCAAACATAACAAAGAGGACTGGTACGATATAATTATAAATAAATGTTTCACATTTGGCTGAAAGCGAATGAGATAGGAGATGAGGATAAAGTAAATGTTTTCCTTATCACGATGGGGCCAGATGATTTTGAGATGGTGTTGAACCAATGTTGCCTGCTTATCCCCAGTACTATGGACTATTCTGAAATTAATGAGATTCTGAACTCTTATTCTGGCACACATAAAAATGAGATTGCACTAAGAGTTTCATTCCATGAAAGGAAGCAGCTGTCAAGTGAGACTGTTGAAGATTACATTCTCGAATTAACGACACCCTCATCAATGTGGATGTGGATATAGCGCAAATTTAGAAATCATACTTGGAGACACGTTTGTAGGAGGCCTAAAGAACAATAAAATCCAAGCCAAAGCTTGTGATCAAAGGCAAAATGCTGGCATGGAAGGAGTCTGCAAAAAAGTCACAGATATGGAAGTGGCACAAAGAGATAGCTGCTAATTGCAAGACAGTCCTTTTCCTGAGGCAACAGGAGAGGTCCACGAGATTTTGGCAAGTCCAGGCCACAGCAGCCAGGTTCAGCCTCAGAGTCAGAAATTTAGATGTACCACTGCTGTGATAGCCACCAACCATTTAAATACTTGCATTTCCAGTCAAAGTGCTATGCCAATGGAAAAGCTAGTCATATTGGGATGTTGTGCAGAAGTATAGGGAATAGTAATGCTCCAGGTCATGGTAGAGCTCCAGTTTGCAGCCGAACACCAGGTGAGATTGTGTTAGATGGAAAGCCAGTTCTGGTGTCTGGAGGTCCTCGCATGTGCCTCTGATAGATGTGGAAACAGAAGTTGATTTAATCGAGTAGGAAGAGCAAGGCCAGGATTTTACTTTCGGCGGGGGTGGGCCCGACATGCTGGAATGTAAAATGACGCACGATGATGTCATCGCACTGTCTCGCGATATTTCATTTGGCAGATGCGCGCATGCCTGCCACTAATTGAAAAACCTATTAAAGCCATTAACGAAGTAGTTAATTTCAACTTTATGTTGCCTATCCAACCTTACGGTTGGCGGGCAGACGAAAAGGCCAAGCAGCCTTTACATTTTTTTAGGAAATCTCATCCACATGCGGGATAAGGTTTCCTAAAGCTTTTACTACTTAAATGAAAGGTTTCTATGAAAAATAAAAACATGTCCCATCTCATGTGTTACAGTCACATGAGCGTACATGTTTCATTAAATTTTTAATGTTTTCAGATATTGTTTTAACAATCACTTCAATTTCCCTGAGGCATCTCCATGCGTGAAAGAGCACTGGACCTAACTCTCCCTTCTCCCCCCGCCCGCAGAGGTAGCGCTGCACTACCGTTAGCATATTATGCTGGGCGGGCCTTAATTGGTTCGCCTGTGTAAAATGGTGGTGCGGAGCCGATCGCAGGTGGCGGTCGTTTGTTCCTGCCGAGCCCGCCCGACGCGGTAAAAATTCAGGACCAAGAGTTGTACTCAGTCAGACAGCAAGAGAAAACAGCATGTGGAAGATGAGAGTAATAAAGCTGAAAATAAAATTCCAGTGTCCACAGAAGAAATTAAAGCCAGAGATTCACAGCTTACTTTGATCGTTGCTGCAGCTGTGGTTGTGTCTGTATCTCAGAAGCCTCTAAGTCACAATCTCTTATGAAAACTAATGTGAAGCCAACTGGTTATTCCAATAATAGTATTCCAGTGCTAGGTCAAGTTAGTGTTAGGGTGGAATTTTTTTTTTATTCGTTCATGGGATGTGGGCATCACTGGCTTGGCAAGCATTTTTTGCCCATCCCTTGTTCAGAGGGTATTTAAGAGTCAACCACATTGCTCTGGGTCTGGAGTCACATGTAGGCCAGACCAGGTAAGGACAGCAGTTTTCCTTCCGTAAAGGACATTAGTAAACTTGATGGGTTTTTACAACAATCAGCAATGATTCCATGGTCATCATTAGACTTTTAATTCCAGATTTTTATTGAACTCAAATTCCACCATTTGCCATGGCAGGATTCAAACCCAGGGCCCCAGAGCATTACCCTGGGTCTCTGGAATATGATGATATATCCTATTACTTGTCATTGGTAATAGTAGGAGGGAACAAAGATTTCCTGATGGGAAGAAATTGACTTCAGAAGATATGGTTAAACTGGGCTGGGTTATTTACAGTAGGGAACAGTAAGAGAATGTCTGTCATTGAGGAAGAGACAAGAGGACACGAAGTGGTCTTTGAGCAAGGAGGACCAATGACAAACTTCGCCAACAGTATAATACTAGATATCTTAAGTCAACAGATCCTTGTTATGGCACAGCGGTTAGTAAATGCTGAGTTGTTCAAATCCCAGAGGGAAACTTGAAACAACTGCCACAACTATTTTACAATTTGTATTTATTTTGAAATGCATGCCTTGAATTCAGTAGTAATAAGACCACTGGGTCTTTATAAAACTAAATGAAATCTTCATTAATTAAAAAAAAAGATTTAAGCACATACATAGGTTTACAACTTACTACTGTGATAACTCCTAGCTCCCTTAGTTAATTTAACTCCCAGTTACACCTCTGTTAAGGCAACAGTAAAACACATAAATTTAAACAGACCTAGGCAAAGCACACACTCTGGACATTCAAATTCAAAGTGAATTTTTCTCAGCTTTGGTTCCTTGTAAACAGCGACTTGAGGCTTAGATGATGGCGGATTTTCACACTTATGTTAGATCTTAAAATGCCCTCCTTACACACAGCCTTCTCTCCTTTATACACATTTCTCCCTTTGAATGCAAATTCCCATTGTTTCACTATGTCTTTGGACTTTAACTCTCCAATAATAAAAATCTATCATTGTACGAATTTTACAAGTAATCTTTGGGAAAAATAAACACAGTTTCTTAACTTCTTCTGGCTAGGTGTAACATTTCACTTCCTCTTTTGAATTTAAGCTACTCTGGTTTATTTAAAAATGCAAATATTCCCTTTACATCTCACATTCTAAAACTTCACCCATGTTTACCTATTTAGCATTTCAAACCTAGCTTCTCTTCTTACATCAAAGCATTCAGACCAACTTTCTTTAATTCAATTAAATCCCCTCCCCCCACACATACAGACCCATAGACACAGGCCCCACTATTACTCTACTTCACAATAAGTTTGAATAACATTATGAAAATTATTATATCTTCCTGACATACCCCTCTTTATTAAAAATGAACTGTCATTATTTAAAAAGATGGCTTCATTTTCTGAACCCATCTTACATTACCTCCTACACTTATTACACTATTATATTACCACATGCAAGCATTAACATAATAATATATACACAAATCCTTGGGATCAACAGAAATCATTCCAGTCCAGTGTCCAAGGTTTAAATGTCCAATTTTCTCTTTAAGCTCCAAACTCTTGACAATGCACCTGCAATCAGGTTTTCTCATCCAGCCACATGTTTAATCTATAGATTAAATGGTTGCAGTAATAAACTCCAACTGAATAGATTTGCACTTCTGTCTTGGAATTTGTCCAGAAATGTTAAAGGATTGTGATCTGTATAAACAATTCTTTCTAACAAATTGTTTGTAACGTAAATTTCAAAATACTGCAATGGTAACACCAGGCCCAAAGTTTCCTTTTCGATTGTTGAATATCATCTCTGTTGTACATTCAACTTTCATGAAAAATACCTATCGGTTTCTCAATTCCAGTGTCATCTTCTTGCAACAGGCCCCAATGCCTATATCACTTACGTCAATGGCCAACTTAAATTGATTGGCATAATTAGGTACTGCCAAAACTGGTGAAGTTAATGCAGTCTTCAAATTGTGAAATGCCTTCTGACACTCCAGTGTCCATTGAAACTTCTTGTCTTTTTGAATAGGTCAGGCAATGGAGCAAACACACTGCTAAAATTTCAGACAAATTTCCAGTAAAACACACTCATGCCCAGAAATCTCAAAACTTCTCATTTTGTTTTGTGGACATGGGGAAATCCATGATAGACTTGACTTTCAGATCTCTTGGAGCCACCTGACCATGTCCAACGGTATGGCCTAGATTCATAGCTTGCGCTTCTGCAAATTCACTTTTAGCCCAGTTCATCACCAAATCGGCTTCTTGCAATCGATTAAATAATTCTCCCAGATGTTGTAAATGCTCTTCCCACGTCTGACTGAAAACTACCAAGTCATCATTATAAACAGCACATTTACTCAGACCTGCAATTATTTTTGTGGTCAATCTTTGAAATGTTGCAGGTGCATTTTTCATACCAAATTCCATGAATTTACATTGATATAGTCCATCTAGCATCATAAAAGCCGATATCTCCTTTGCTCTCTCCGATAATGGTACTTGCCAATATCCTCTTAGCAAGTCAATTTTTGTGATAAATTTTGATTGTCCCACTTTCTCAATGCAATCTTTCAACCTTGGTATAAGATATGAATTCACGTTTGTCACTGCATTCACCTTTCGATAGTCCACACACAGTCTTTGTGTTCCATCCAGTATTGGTACCAACACATTAGGCAAACTCCAGTTACTGAAACTAGACTCAATGATATCATTTTGAAGCATGAAGTCAATTTCTTTCTGTATTTGTGATAACTTTGCTGGGTTTAATCTAAAAGGATGTTGCCTTAGCGAAGATGAAACTCCTACACATACATCATGTACAGCTAAATTTGCCCTCCCCAGCTTATTCTGATAAATGGCTTTGTGTGACTGCAATCGCTTCCCCAAATCACTTTGACACTTGTCTGGAAGGTAACTTAATATTATATTTAAATTTTCAGGTGCTCCCTCATTACCCAATTTGATTCGAGGAAAATCAATTTCAGAATCCTGCATTTCTACTTCTTTCTCATTATCTACCACCACTAATACTTCCTTTTAGTCCTCTTCCCTGTCAAAGTATTTTTTAAGCATATTTACATGACACACCCTCTGCTTTTTTCTTCTATCTGGAGTATTTATTAAATAATTTACCTCAATCAGTTTCTTTTCAATCCTGTAAGGCCCGCTAAACCTTGCCTTTAATGTGTCACCTAATACTGGTAACAGAATTAGCACTTTCTACCCAGCAACAAAACTATGAGCTGTAGCTTTCCTTTCTGCTCTCACTTTCATCACTTGCTGTGATATCTTTAAATGTTCCCTAGCCAACTCACATGCTCTGTCCAATCTTTCTCTGAAGTTTGTCACATAATCCAGGAGAATAGTTTCTGAATTTTGACCTACCAATTTCTCATGAATCAATTTCAGTGGTCCCCTTACCTCAGGACCATAAACTAGTTCAAAAGGATTAAAACCAGTTGATGCATGAGAAGCATCCCTAATAGCAAATAACAAAAATGGAATTCCCTTATCTCAATCATGTGGATAATCCTGACTATACACCCTCATTGTAGTTTTTAAAGTTAGATGCGATCTTTCCAAAGCCCCTTGTGACTCAGGATGGTAAGCTGTTAACTTAAACTGTTTTATTCCCAAACCAAACTGTTCATTACTTCCTTAAGCAGCTGTGACATGAAATTTGAACCCTGATCTGATTGTATTTCTTTTGGTAAACCATATCTTGTAAAAAATGTAGTTAACTCTTCCATAATTTTCTTTGTTGTAATATTTCTCAAAGGTATCGCTTTAGGAACCCTTGTAGACACATCCATTATTGTCAATAAGTGCTGATTTCCACTTTTAGTCTAAGGGAGGGGTCTTACACAATCAATCATGACACTAGTAAAAGGTTCTTCGAATGCTGGAATTGGAATTAAAGGTGTTGGCTTAATCATTGCTTGTGGTTTCCTTACTGCCTGTCATGTATTTCATGTTCTACAGAGTTTGACTACATCCCTATGCAATCCAGGCCAATAAAAATGTTTTGTACTTTTGCCTGTGCCTTTCTAATTCCTAAATGCCTCTCCCCACCATTGGAATTTCATGAACAATTCTCAGAATCTCATTTCTATATCCAAATGGTATTACAATCTGATGCACCTTCCTCCAGCTTTCATTTGCTGAAGCATGATAAGGCCGCCATTTTCTCATTAAAACATTACCCTTAAGGTAATAACATTCTGGAATACACTTTGACTCTGTTTCTGAGTAAGCTGTGTGATATAACTGTTTTATTTGCGACTCCTTTTTCTGCAAATTCACTAACTGCCATGAGTTAAACATCTCAGCTAAATTGTCCTCTGTTCTTTCCCCCTAACAATGTTATCAAACACAGTGCCAGCTAATTGGACTCCCACACGTTCTCCTTGCCTTTGAACTTCCTATTCTTCTTGTTTCAACCTAAGAGCCTATGATCTTGTTATCACACAATCTGGAAACATTCCAGAAGGCTCTCTCTGCAACACTTCTGTTGAAAACACATCTACAGGCTGCTCAACTACCATAGGCACCACCTACATCTGTGACCCAGCTATATCATTACCCAGAATAAATTGAACCCCTGCAATGGGCAATTTTTCCACTACTCCAACAATCACTTTGTCTGTTTTCCACTTACTCCTTAAATTTACCTTTCACAATGGGTTAGTGAACTCCATGAACCCTACTTATTATCATTTGTTCCTGCAACACTCCCTCTGAACAACAAATATCACTATCCCACAACATTAAGGATTGACTAGCCCCTGTGTCTTTTAAAATTTTAATATATTTACCTACTCCACACTGTACACATGGAAAAACACACACACACAAAATCTTTAAACATTTCTGCAACCAGCTCCTCTGAATTCTCTTGAGTAAATTGTGAACACATTCCCACTTCTTTATCTATCACTGATTCTTTCTGTTTTACCTGTACACAAACCACTGTTTTTTTCCTGTGCCTGAACCTCAGAACCCACAGTACTTTTACTTACAGAACTTTTCTGCATTCCAATTACTGCAACAGATTTTCCCTGCAATTTTCAACACACTGACTCCGAGTGTCCAACTTTATTACAATGAAAACCTCTCAGTTTTTGAATGTCACCTCTACCCTCAGCAACTTCCTTTTTATTCTGAAAAAAACTGCCTGCAAATTTCCTTGACTACCCCTTCCTTTTATCTTCCCACTTTCTATCCATCTCTGATTTGAAAGGGTAACGAGAAAAAGGTTTAACTCTATGAACTAACTCATAGTCATTAGCTATCTTTGCTGCTTGTCTTACCATTTTAACCTTCTGTTCCTCCACATGAGTGCTCACGACAAAAGGAATTTAATCTTTAAATTCTTCCAAAAGAATTACCTCTCTAAGAGCTGCATATGTCATCTCTATCTTTAATGCCTGTATCCACTGGTCAAAATTACTTTGTTTTACTCTTTCAAACTCAGTATAAGCTTGCCCAGGCTATTTTCTCATATTCCTAAATTTCTGCCTGTATGCCTCAGGAACCAACTCATATGCACTCAAAATAGTCTTTCTTTAAACTACATCATCGTTTACTGACATTTCTTCTGACAATGAAGCATAAACCTCATGTGCTTCACCCACCAACCGGGATTGTAACAACAATGTCCAGTTTTTCTGTGGCCATTTCATCTGTTTAGCTATCTTCTCAAGTGAAATAAAGAATACTTCAACATCTCTTTCTTCAAACTTTGGAACAGCTTGTACAAATTTAAACATCTCCTCACTGGATTCTGATCTGGAAATAAGACCTTCCTCACCTTCTGGTGTCTCTTTTTTAACTGCCAGCATTATAAGCTGGAATTCTCTCTCTTTTTCTCTCTCCTGCCTGTCTAAACTCGCCATTTTTAACTCCCTTTGAAATTCTCTCTCTCTTCCCTTTTCTGCTGCCTTTAGGTCAAGTTTGTTTCATTTGCAAGTGAATTTGAGCCCATTCCAATGAACTACCCCTTGGAGAACTCAGTCTCTCAGGTACCCCTTCAAATCTCAAGTGCTGTACAATACCTTCAGTTATGTCTGATTTCCTCACTCCTCCGGGTAACCCTAATTGTAACTTATCTGCCAATTCCATTAACTTAGCTTTATTTGCTATTTTGTAAACCAACCAAATTTATAACTTCAACTCCCAGACAGGTCATAGCAACTGCCAAAACCATTTTACAGTATCACCACTTAAACAAACCTCACAACAACTCATGGGGCAGAATCTTCTGTTTGGCGAGCGGGGAGCGGGGCCCACTCGCCGATGTGTAAAGTGACGCGGGGTGACATCGGGTGTGTGTCCTGACGTCACCCTGCGACATTTAGATTTTCAGTTCTATTAAAGGTCATTAAAAAATTGTCAAAGGCCTATTAAGGCCATTAAAAAAGTAATTAATGTGATTAATGGACCTGCTTGTCCAACCTTAAGGTTGGCGGGCAGGCCGGGAGGCCAGGCGGGCTTCTGAAAAAACATGAAACCTCATTACGGGCAGGATGAGGTTTCATGAGGGTATTAAAATTTTTATAAAATGTTCAAATAAAAGAAATTGACATGCCCTAGTTCATGTGACAGTGGCACATGAACGGACATGTCAATAATTTTTTTCCCCTTCCTTATTGAACCTTTCAAACTTGAGCCGATCTCCCTAAGGCAGCAGCCCTAAGGAGATGTGTGCACTTTTTCACGTGCATGCATGAAAGAGTGCACTCCCAGCTCAGGGAATCCCCTCCCCCCACCCCCACCCCGCCCTCACAGGGAGCGCATAGCACTTCCTGGTGGACGTCATGCTGGGCGGGCCTTAATAGGCCCGCCCATGTAAAATGACAGCTTCGGGAAACCGCCCACTCGCACCCACTTCTGCAAAACCCCCGCAACGGTGGGAAGATCCTGCCTGTGAATTCAAAGTGCTTCTTGTACACTTAACCTTAAGATTCACCAACTTCAATCCAATCCAAGAATTTCAAATATATCCCAGACGAGCCCCCAATTTTGTTATGGCATAGCGGTTGGTAAATGCTGTGTTGTTCAAATCCCAAAGGGGAAACATAAAACGACTATTTTACAATTTGTATTCGTTTTGTGATGTGTGCCTTGAATTCAGTAGGAATAAGACCACTGAGTCCTATAAGTTTCTTCCAAAACTAAATGAAACCTTTATTAATAAAAAAATGATTTTAAGCACATACAGAGGTTTACAAATTACTACTGTGATAACTCATAGCTCCCCTATTTAATCTAACTCCCAGTTACACCTCCGTTAAGGCAATAGTAAAACACATAGATTTAAACAGACCCAGGCAAAGCACACACCTGGACAGTCAAAGTGAGTTTTTCTCATCTTTGGTTCCTTGTAGGCAGCAGCTTAGATGATAGAGGATTTTCACACTTGTGTTAGATCTTAAAACTCCAGCCCTTACACACAGCCTTCTCTCCATCGTACAGATTGTCCCCATTGAATGCAAATTCTCATTGTTTCACTGTGGGAAAAATTTTCCCCCAGTTGCAGGGGGGAAGAACGGGAGCGGATGCAGGTGGGTGCCATTTTATGTGGGTGGGCCAATTAAGGCCCGCCCAGCATGAAGTCCGCCAGGAAGCACTATGCGCTCCCTGTGCGGGTGGGGTGGGGGGGGGGGGACTCCCTCAGCCGGGAGTGTACTCTTTTGCACATGCGCATGAAAGAGTGCACTGATCTCCCTGAGACTAAGTGCTGCCTCAGGGCGATTGGCTCCGAATTAAAATTTACAATAAAAATGATAGAAAATTTTCCCTGACATTGTCACATGAGTTGGGACATGTCCATAACTTTAACTGAAACCTTTATTAAAATTTAAATACCCTCATGAAACCTCATCCAGCCTGTGGATGAGGTTTCATGCTTTTTCTGAAGCCCGCCAGGGCTCCCGGCCTGCCTGCCAACCTTAAGGTTGGACGGACAGGCCCATTAATGATTTTAATTAGTTTCTCAATGGCCTTAATAGGCTGTTGACAGGTTGGCGGGCGCGAAGCCGATTTGGCTGCGCCCCCGCCGACCTGGAAATGGAAATGACGCGGGGTGACGTCGGGAGCTCCACCCGATGTCATCCTGCATCATTTCACGCATCACAAGCGGGCCCCACCCCCGCCCCCGCTCGCCAACCACAAGATCCTGCCCTATGTCTTTGGACTTTACCTCTCTAATAATAAAAATCTATCATAGTACTAATTTTACCAGTAATCTTTGGAAAGAATAAACACACTGTTTCTTAACTTCTTCTGGATAGGTGTAACATTTCACTCTCTCCTTTGAATTCAAACTACTCTGGTTTATTTAAAAATGCAAATATTCCCCTTACGCCTCACATTCTAAAACTTCACCCATGTTTACCTATTTAGCATTTCAAACCTAGCCATAGACACAGACCCCACTATTACTCTACAATAAATTCCAATAACATTATGAAAATTATTATATCTTCCTGACAATCCTATTAATGCAGAGGTTCTTTTGAGATTTCCTGTGAAGACTGATTCATTTCTAGCCACAGGGTTATCTCTGCATTTCTTTACCTACACACAAATGACATGCCAGTGTTGCCAGCGAAATTAGTAAAGAAACTCACAAGGATGTGGCACTCAGTAAACTGCTCAATTATGTCTGGCCTAAAGAGTGTGATGATGCGAAATTGCACTATTTTGCACATGGAAGTGAACTGAATGTAGGTCAGGGCTGTCTCCTATGGGGCTTAAGAGTCAATATTCTACTAAGATTTAGAGAGAGATTGTTAGAGAAACTTCACCAATAGCACACTAGGATAGTCTATATGAAAGCAGTAGCAAGAAGCTATTTTTGGTATCCAAAGGTAGATTGAGATATCAAAGAGTTGGTAAAAAGATGTAACCTTTATCTCAGAATGAGAAATGATCCAACCAAGGTTCAATTCATTTCATGGTCAAACACACGAAAACCTTGGTAACAAGTACATGTTGATTTCTTTGAAATGGAAGGCAAAGAGTACCTTGTTTTGGTCAATAACTATAGCCTGTGGACAAATGTTGAGTCTATGCCCAATACCTCAAGTGCTAAAGCTATTGTGGTTTTGCGAAGTGCAATTTATTGGTTGTCAAAGGTGTTGGTTCCAGATTATATATATATATCCACAGTTTATCTCAGAAGAATTCGAAATATTTCTGAGTAAGAATGTTATCAAATAGACTCTAATACCACCACATCACCCAGCATTGAATGGCACTGTAGAAAGAAGTGTACAGATTGTGGAGAGATCTTCAGAAGTTGCAAAAGTTTTCAGCAACATCGGCTGTCCCTCTATTCAAGCGTGAAGTCTACTCACGGATACCAATTTCTGCCAGGTGTCTTCATGTGAGTGAACAGGCTAATTCTCGACCCACAGATCTTTGAGCACAAGGAGTTGTATGTCCCACGAGTTAGTAGGGCCTGGGTCTGAACTTTACAGCCCTCTGCCGGATGTGTTTTCGGCGGGGAGGGCACATAAAATATGTCGGGTGACTGGCCCATTGCCTTCTCATCCATCCCTGACCTGGTCCCCATAATACGTGACGGGGGTGCTTAGGCGCCCACCAGGCTGCCCGATATATAATCATATATTTGCCAATTTGGGCCCACATAAGGCCCTCAATCCGCCTCCACTGCCATAGAACTCTGGGCAGTGGCCAGCAGGCGAGAGTGAAAACAACTGCTCTGTACACTAGGAATTTGGTTGACTTGCCAACATTTTTGTTGTCTAAAGCCACAGGCTTGCTCTGGGAGGATTTCCTCAGCCACAGGAAGTAAGCAATTTAGGAGAATGTGTATCAAGATTTTCCCTGCCAAGGACAAGAGGGAAATGCCTCAATTATTTCCACAGCATAGTTTACACTTCTTTAATTTACCCCCTTCTCGAAGGTATTTATAATTGTCACATTCCTGAAGTCAGGTGTCAGGAGTTCTTTTTCCTCCCAAATCCATAGGATGAGTACATGGAGTCCTGATGTGAGCAAAAACCCACCAGCTTTGAAGATCTCAGCAAGAACACTTTAAGGCCCGAGGCTTAGTTGTTTTTCATTCATTTGATTTTTTGTTCCAGCTCTCCCATTGATGGTGGTTCACTCATGGATTCTACCACTGCATACTGGAGTTTAGCCTGGAGAGTATCAGCTGCCATTGTGGATTCACGGTTGAGGAGTTGTTGAACATGTTCTTTCCAGTGTTGACAGAGGGTATAGTCAACCTTAAGAAGAAAAGCACCATCCTGTGAGCTAATGGGATATTGCCCATTTGACCTTGGTCTATAAATGGCCCTGGTGGCTTCAAAAGAGCTCCGCATGTCATGATGGTCAGCATATTGGGGGGAGATGGTGGCATAATGATATTGTCATTGGACTAGTGTTCCACAGTCCCAGGTTAATGCTCTGGGGACCAGGGTTCAAGTCCCACCATGGCAGATGGTGAAATTTGAATTCAATTAAAATAAATCTGGAATTAAGGGCTGGATTTTCAGCTCAGCATGCGGGCACATGCCCAACACTCACAAGTGTGAAATAGCGCATGATATTTTGGCCAGTGGGCACATGTGGGAGTCAGCAGCATGCCCGCTGACAATTAAGAGGGCTATTAAGCCAATTAATAAATTAATTAAACTGAATTTTTCCCTGCCCGTCCAACCTTATGGTTGGCAGGCGGGCAAAAAGGCAAAGCAGTCTTTGGATTTTTGAAGAAACCTTATCCATGGGTGGGATAAGGTTTCCGATGTTAATTAAAAATAAAATAAACATTTTTAAATCTCATTTTTAATATGTCCCTGCTCATGTGACAGAGTCACATGAGGGGACATGAAGACCTTAATTTTAAAATCTTTATTTTGAATGTTAGAAATCTTCAGCTCCCTGAGGCAGTTCTCTGCCTTGAGGGAGCTTTCACTGCATGCTCCCCCGTGTCTGCGCTGACTTCTGCAGTCACCCTTCTCCACCGCGCTCCCCGCCCTCCCCACCCCCACCCCCACCCCCCGGCCAGGCAGCCCTGAGCGTTTCCGCGTGCGATTCATGCTGGCTGGCAGTTAATTGGCCGGCCAGTGTGAAATCGCGGCCAGGGCCTGATCGCAGGTGGCGTTTGGTTTCACAGCCGCTCCTGGACCCCCCACCTGCCCGATGAGGTAAGAATCCTGCTCTAAGAGTCTGATGATGACCATGAAACCATTGCCAATTTTCATACAAACCTATCTGGTTCACTAATGGCCTGTAGGGAAGGAAATCTGCCATCCTTACCTGGTCTGGCCTACATGTGACTCCAGGCCCACAGCAATGTGGTTAATTCTTAAAATGCCTTCTGAACAAGAGCAATTAGGGATGGGCAATGAATGCTGGCCTAGCCAGCGATGCCCACATCTCATGAATGAATAAAAAAAAATTGTTAGTTCTCCTGGGCTTTCTCTTCCCACCACGTGCCTTTTATCTTCCAGATTTGTCTTTGGGTGTCAGCCTTGAGCTGCTGGAATGATGCCTTCTTGACTTGCGTCCTTGGGTTGACGAGGGACTCCCAGGCCCTCGTCACTGTTGACAATTCTCCATCACCACAAGACTTTGCAAATGGCCTGCATGTGACTGTTTAATGTGGTGACCCTGGGGCGCTGTCATCGTCCACACAATCTTGACAGGTGGTAGTCAGATTTTGGTTGCATGCCAAACTACAATGACCGGGACCACCTTGCTGCTGCAGCCTTCTTCAACCTTCACAGCCAGTGAAACGCACAGTCTTCTTTCATCTGTTCTGCTGTTGAGGACTTTCTGGACCGCACTTTGTCTGGTACCTCCCTCCCGCGACCTTGCCACCATAGGTGGCCCTACCAGGAGCAAGGAGCTCCCGACAGCATCATTCAAGGGATCATTGCGTGCACAAGCATCTCCATCTCATCAAGGTGGTGATCCACTGAGGTCTTTGCAGAAGTATTTGCTAGGTGACAACCAAGGCAGTAATTCCCATGTTTCTCTGTGACAGAGGCTAGACAATTTTTTGTTCTCTTACAGAACAACCCCACAGTCTAGAGCAGGTTACTCACCTTATGAGTTAATGTTTAAACATGCTCTTAGTACAAGGTTTAATTTGCTTAAACCTGATGCCAACAGCAAAGTAAGAGCAGAGTAAGACAAAGTGAAGATGAGTCATGATACACCAGTTCAGTGCTAGTCAGAAGATCATGGTGAAAAACCACCAAGATGATAAGGATGTGATTGGAGTTGAAAAGAGACTAGGTGCATTCACATATTTGGTGAAGATTGGAGAGGGACTCCATCAGTGTCATGCAGATGATTTGCGTGAAAAGGAAATCTGACAAAGGGAGAGCATGAGAAACCACCTATAGCCCAAAGTGAAAGTCAAAAAGAAACTGAAAGTTTATTGGTGTGCAGAATCCACCAGTAGAGCAAAGTGAACCAGGGTCTTTGATTAAGGCAAATCAATAAATGTTACAGTCTCAACTATTGAGTGAAGGTGGTAGTCAAAGTTCAGATTTGACACAGTCAGAGATGTTGAGAAACCAGAGTCAAGCAAGTGGAAACGGAAGGAGAGACCCAGACAGAAAGAGAAAGAAGCCACTAAAATAAAAGCAAAATACTGCAGATATTGGAAATCTGAAATAACAACAGAAAATGTTGGAAAAGCTCATCAGATCAGGCTGCATAAGTGGAGAAACAGAGTTAACATTTTGAGTCCAGTATGACTCTTCTTTGGAACTTCTTCTTCGATTCTGAAGGAGAGTCACATTGGACTCAAAACGCTAACTCTATTTCTCTCTCCACAGAGAAAGAAGCTAGATAGGTGAATTGAAAGTATGCAAGAAGGAAGAATGGAGGTCTTGCGGGCAATGGGTAGCATCACTACTTCTGACACTACCTCCCACACCAGGGCCGGGATTTTCCGGCCCCGTTGCGGGCGGGACCTGCCGCGGGTAAGGTGGCACCCCAGCCAGAAGTCCATTGACTTGCAGTGGGATCGGAAGATCCCGCGGCGGGTGTGTGTGGAAAATCCTGCCCCAGGGCTTGATGGCCAAGGAAGGTACATTTACAATGCAGCCAAAGAGGTTGAGTATTAACCTGCAAATCCTTCCAACACATGCCAATGGAGGATGATATGAGCGGGAGAGATTGCTGATCAGTTACATGATGGAAAAAGGATTGGAGCCTCTACCTTTAGTGTCCGTGGCTCCAGACTATAACATACATGTAAAAGTGTATGTTGCCACAGCAACTCGGACTCCCTAAGTGAATTGTAACACGCCACCACCAGGAAGGAAGAAGAAATACATTATCATTTGACAATAAATAATTTAGAAACATTTTTGTTAAACACATAATGCATTTTTTTAAACTTGTAAATTACTTTGGTAGTATTGGTTATTTATGTGTTTAAGTTGTGATTGTAGTAAAAATAAGTATGCAATCCAATCCGTTAAATTTTCAGATATTGTTAACCTTGATTTGGTCATATTGTATATTCTGGGAATTATGTACATATACCATTTCATATTTTAATGTATAAGTTTTTTAGATAGGGAGGGAGTATTATAGTGCAAGAGCTGAGCATTTTGTTATACTGTACTCTCTGCTGCCCTCTCTGTTTTATTGGGGAAGTGTAAATAAAGTTTGTTCAATAATAGCTGCCTGCAGCGAATCCACATGTTGAGTTTCCTCAATGCAATACACAACAGAGAATAAGAGAAAGACAAAATGTTAGGAATGATTCGGCTGCAGGTAAGCAAGAAGATACAGAAAGGTCAGGAAGCATAGGAATTTGTGTGAATTAGAGGAAACGATGGATTCTGCCGTAAGGAATAAGAAGACACATTCAAAAGGAAAATTTGAAAAGTAGTAAAGAGGCAGCTTCAATACAATATAGAATTGACAGTAAGAAAATCAAATAATCTAAATAAACTATAGTTGAAAGCTGTGACTATAGTTGCTGCATTGTCATTACAGATTTAAAAAGAAGTAAAGCACTAGGTCCATGGCCTGTTTCTGTGTTTGTAAATGCTAAGTAACACTATGTATCGAGAAACAACAGGCACTTGATTGTGATATATCTGACAGATATAGTGAAAATTTGGCACAACACCCTGACTTTTTTTTCAAAAGAGGGGTCAGCTGTAGAAGGATATAAATAAGATAGGGACAAAGACTTGGGGGCAATGTAGAGTAAAGGGTTAACAGCAGAAGCATACATGATGCTGATGTAATAATGATGTCAGATCAGATGACTGAGAAGTAAGAGAGATCTGGAAGGAGGAGAAGCTCCAACCTTGTGTAAGAGGTCCAAATATGTAAATACTTGCTGTACCTGAAGAGTAATGGTTTTTAGAAACTACAGACCTGAGCAGCATACTTTGGGAGAATAGAAAATCCGCAAAACCCCCATCTAGACCCCAAACCACACAACAAGACAGCCTCACTCAGTTTGAATGCATATTAAACAGATTTTCAATACCTTCAAAACATCAGTATAAATGTTTCTTAGCTCAATGATAGGGCTGATTTTCTGAAACTGATGCTAAATCAGTGGGCCTACATCACTGTGAGTAGACTACTTGCATAACAGATTAAGCCCAGCCTAGCGTTATATTCTCATTTGGCACATTACCACTCATTATAGTAAAAATGTAATTTAAGTAACTAAGATAGGTCTGGCTGAAAAAAGACATGCTGTTGAAGCTTTTCATCTTATACTCATCAAGACTGCAAGCCCGAATGATAATCATTAGAATTAAGCTGGTAATCAATTTAAAATTATCAGCCGGGCTCACAGTATGGGATACTTGTGCATGCAAAGAGCTACATATATTAATACACAGGGTCCAGTTCCTCACAGACAGAAAGAACATGTATGCACATTGCGCCTGTTTCAACTAAACAAAACAGACAACAGCCATTCCTCTGGCTCATTCTCCAGGGCAATGCCTTGACCAATCAGGGTCAACTTGTCTGGTTTGAATTTAAACAAAGCTTGGCAGTTAACTATCAGTCATCCATTAACTAGTGCATTCTCCATGGTAATGCTTCTACCAGAGTCCACTTGCCAAGCAATCAGCACTCTCTTCTGTTTCCTTTGCATTTGGTATTTTTGCAAATTGTCCTAATGAGTACAAGACGAAAAGCTTCAACAACATGTATCTTTTTTCAGCAATACTCAAGCTCTGTACTACCAAACAACTATCAGATGGGTTTCCTAGATCAGTGCTAGGAAAGATTATTCTTGAATGATGGCCAGCAACCACAGAAAGACCTTTCTGTTCTATTTGATACTGTGACTCAGGAACCAGTTTTAAAATGTTTAAAAGATTTACTATGTTTTAATATTTTAATCTAAGTGCAATAACATTTTAAACCAAGGAAGTTGCGCCAAACCTTTATAAAACACCTTTTAAGCCACACTTGGAGCATCATGTTGAATTCTGGCATCACACTTTTGAAAGGATGTCAATGTCTTGGAGATGGTGCAGGGAGGAGGTTTACTAAAATGGTAGCAGGGATGAGGGACTTCGGTTGTGTGGAGAGACTGGAGAAGCCAGGGTTGTTCTCCTTAAAGTAGAGAAGGTCAAGAAGAGATTTGATAGAGGCGTTGAAAATGATGAATGATTTTGAAAGAATAGGTGGCAGTGGCAGAAGGGTCAGTAACCAGAGGACATAGAGTTAAGGTAATGGCAAAAGAACCCGAGATGACATGAAGAAACTTCTGTTTATACAGATTGTTTATGCTGCAATCTGGAATGCACAACCTGAAACAGTGTTGGAAGCAGACATTCAAAAAAGAATTGGATACACATTTGAAGGAAAAGGTTTACAGGGCAATGGCGATAGAACAGGGGAATGGGATTAATTCGATAGCTTTACCAAATAGCCAGCAAAGGCAGGATGTTGTGTGGCACTTCCACCATGCTAAATGGGATAGATTTTGAACAGATCTTGCAACTCAAGACTGGGCATCCATAGGTCACTGTGGGCTATCAGCAGCAACAGAATTGAATACAACCACAGCCTGTAGTCTCATGGCCCGGCATATCCCCCACTCTACCATTACCATTAAGCTGGGGCATCAACCCTGGTCAATAAAGAGTGTAGGCGGGCATGCCAGGAGCAGAACCAGGCATACCTAAAAATGAGGCGTCAACCTGGTGAAGCTATAACACAGGACTACCTGCATGCCAAACAGCAGAAGCAGCATGGTAAGCGATCCCACAACCAACAGATCAGCTCAAAGTTTTGCAGTCCTGCCACATCCAGTCCTGAATGGTGGTGGAAAATTAAACAACTAACAGGAGGAGGAGGCTCCACAAATATCCCCATCCTCAATGATGGGGAGCCAGCACATCAATGCAAAAGACAGGGCTGAAGCATTTGCAACGCTCTTCAGCCAGAAGTGAATGATCCATCTTGGCCTCCTCCTGAGGAGCCCAGCTTCACAGATGCCGGTCTTCAGCCACTTCGATTCACTCCATGTAATACCAAGAAACAGCTGAAGGCACTGGATACTGCAAAGGCTATGGGCCCTGGCAACATTCCGGCATTATAGCTGAAGACTTGTACTCCAGAACTAGCTGCAACCTTAGCCAAGCTGCTTCAGTACAGCTACAGCACTGGCATCCACCCAGTAATATGGAAAATTGCCCAGTTATGTCCTGTCCATAAAAAGTAGGTTAAGTCCAGCCCAGCCATTTATCACTCCTTCAGTCTTCTCTCGATCATCAACAAAATGATGGAAAGTGTCATCAACAGTGCTATCAAGTGGCACTTACTCAGCAATAACCTGCTAACTGATCCTCTGTTTGGGTTCCGCCAGGACCACTCAGCTCCTGACCTCATTACAGCCTTTGTCCAAACATGGACAAAAGAGTTGAACTCAAGAAGTGAGGTGAGAGTGACTGCCCTTGACATCCAGGCATCATTTGACCGAGTATGGCATGAAGGAGCCCGAGCAAAACTGGAGTCAATGGCAATAAGGGGGAAACTTTCCACTAATGGGAGTCATATCTAGCAGAAAAGAAGATGGTTGTGGTTGTTGGAGGACAATTATCTCAGTCCCAGGACATCACTGCAGAAGTTCCTCAGGGCAGTATCCTAGGCACAACTATCTTTAGCTGCTTCATCAAACACCTTCCCTCTATCGTGAGGTCAGAAGTGGGGATATTTGCTGATGATTGCATAATGTTCAGCACCATTCACGACGCCTCAGATACTGAAGCTGTCCATGCACATATGTAGCAAGACCTGGACAACATTCAGGCTTGAGTTGGTAAGTGGCAAGTAACACAAGTGCCAGGCAATGACCAATTCCAATAAGAGAAAATCCAACTCTCCCCTTGACATTCAATGGCATCACCATTGCTAAGTTCCCTACTATCAAGATTCTGGGGGTTACCATTGACCAGAAACTGAACTGGACTAGCCATATAAATACTGTGGCTACAAGAGCAGGTCAGAGGTTGGGAATTCTGTGGCGAGTAACTCACCTCCTGACTCCCCAAAGCCAAGCCACCATCCACAAGGCACAAGTCAGGAGTGTGATGCTGTACACTTGCCTGGATGAATGCAGCTTCGGGAACACTCAAGAAGCTTGACACCATCCAGGACAAGTAGCCTGCTTGACTGGCACCCCATCCACCATCTTCAACATTTACTCCCACACAGAGTGGCAGCAGTGTGTACCACCTACAAGATGCAGTGCAGCAACTCACAGAAGCTCCTTTGACAGCAATTTCCAATCCCATGACCTCTACCACTTAGAAGGACAAGGGCAGCAGATACATGGGAGCACCACCACCTGCAAGTTCCTCGCCAAGCCACACACCATCCTTACTTGGAATTATATCATTATTCCTTCATTGTCGCTGGGCCAAAATTCTAGAACTCTCTCCCTAACAGCACTGTGAGTGTATCTACACAACTTGGACTGCACGGGTTCAAAAGGTGGCTGACCACGACCTCCTCCAGGGCAATAAGGGATGGGCAATAAATGCTGGCCTAGCCAGCGGCACTCACATCCCATGAAAGAATTTTTAAAAAAAGAATGCCCTAAATGGCCTTTTGGGGATTGAACCCATTTCCCCCAGTCGTATCATTCTGTGATTCAATGATAAATGTCTTAAACGCGTTTCCTAGTCACAACCAGATCTTAGAATGAGAACAGAAGGAAAGACATGGGCACTGATGCCAGGAGAGTGCAAGTGACAAGAAAGGACAGGCAACAGCATGATATAAGAATACAGAGCAGTGCGCAGCCTACAAGACGGAAGGATTCAGAATTTGACACGGGGGCAAAATTTTACATCAGACGCGGGATCCAATTTCATAGCTCTCAGGCGGGTGGCATTGTGAAGAACAGCAACAAAATACAAACTATTTTGAACTGATACTGGGAGGATTCAATGAAAGGTAAGTGCAATTAATAACTATATTTCTGAAATTAACAGGTACATATGAGGAAATAGCAGGACAGGAACTGTCCTGAAAATGGAAATTGCAAGAGCAAGTAAGTTATTCCTACAGGATGTGCATGATATTTAATGATGTAGTTAGGTACAATCCTCATAATTTTAGAAAAATATTTCTACTGCTTAAACATTCTTATTTTGGAAAATTCATATAAATTCCCCTTCAGATCTTGCATAATAATTTTGATGCTGCAATATTTGATTGCATAAAAGGAAGTTCCCCAACAATTGTTGTCACTGGCACAGTTTATACCTTTAGCAGTAAATCTAATGCTTCTTATTTCCTGGTGATGCTGGTAATATAGAAAATAATAAATCTCCTTAGTTAGTGTAAGGAGGATATCTAATTAAGTGATCAAATAGCATCATAAACTAGCTTGCAACCATCATTTGAATTCTAAGGTTAGCTTACAGTTTTGAAACATTGGTGTAATATTTTTAATGATATTGGTGTTCAGATTTTCTTCTGGGGCTTAATTCTTTTCTTTCAGGCATTGAGAGATATAATAATGGTAGCAAGACAAAAATATACTTTGCATATAACAGCAAAAGTGATCTGGGAAAATGGGAAAGGCCAATGACATTTCAAACAGATAAAATTGAAAAGGGTTTGATTTCTCAAACACTATGAAAAGCATCCCTCAAACCTCTGCATAATTTATCGTAATGTCAGACAGCATTAGATTCATATAGTCATAGGCCAACACCCAGCATCTAAAATGTCAGTGGTAAACTTTGATGGACAAAATTTTCTTGGAACATTGTAAATTTGGAAAATGTCACAGTGACAGTAGGCTGCAATTGAAAAACATTTTGAAATGCAAAAATAGAGTTTCAGCAGAGGTGTATACATGACACCAGGTCAGAACATCAACTGTTGTGGTCAGGTTCATTTAGGCCTTAATGCCATGCAACCTATTGATTAGCCCACTGTTAAGATTCAAACTGTTTCCATGGCTAAAGATATTGGATCAGCATACTGAAGAATGTACATGGAATTGGGCACCTCATATCAATCATTAAGGCAAATAATTAACAGATAAGTATAAGGGAGCAATTATACAGTTACTTTCACATTGATGTGAAGTGGATACATCAATGCAGTAGTAGGAGTGCAACTCAATACTACGGATTTCACTTACAGCTGTGACATGTAAGACACCAGCCTAAAAATGTTATAATATGGCTTGCAATTAGAAATAAAAGTCCATGACAGGAACTAAAACAAGTTTTTAGCTTTCGATGACTCTGGCTTTACACAAGTTTAGAGAATAGCCGGTGCCCAATATCCTTCAACTTTATCAGTAATGAATAGCATTGAATAAATTAATCTGTAATGGTAACATAAATCAGCATTTACCTTCAGATTTGATGCCTAACTGTCTAATGCCGAAAGGTGAGTCCCCCACTCTCTTGCCAGAAAACTGTCCACCAAAGGAGGTCATTATGAAACAGAGGGTGAAGAATCCAATCCCAGCCACAAATATCCTAGAATCAAGCAGAAAGTAAGTCACACTAAAATACTGGTTTATGTCTTATAGTTCACTTACTTATGTGATTACTCAAAATATGAGTTCTATATTGTATAATTGCTTATTCATATATGTTATGTTATAGCAATTTACAATTTTGTTTTATTAATTTGCACACTTTGAATATTTGTTTAAATGCACGACAAACTTCATTCCAATTGAAAAATAGTAAATAATCAGATGCAACAACATAGATGTATTGTGTGACATGCTGAACAGCATACTGTATTAAGAGTAACAGACATTGGACTTCCATCTAAACACGTGTACTAAATCGTAATGGTTTGTATGACATATCTGAGATGACAACTGTTAATAGTAACAGATTTAAAGAAAGCACAATTTATCATTTTATTTTATGTTCGATACAAGCCTTAAAAGGAACAATAACATTTTATTCAATCAATACTTGGGCTTAGTTTCATTCTAGCCTTGCCCTTCATTTCATTGTTAGTTTTCAGGCAGGAGATGAAGCAGGTGAATAATTTAAAACAAGAGGGAGATTGTGTAGAAGCACATTCCCAAATTATTTATTCTGACATATACCAGAGTCATCCTAGGGTAGGCATAGTAACAGATATAACAGTGATCCTATTACTTTTGCCATTGTACCACATGTTGCCAATGAAAGAAGATCAAGTCTAGCTCTTAAAGAATGTGTACGTATTGAGTAACTGAAACCGTGAGTCAGGAAAAGGTACAGCAACACTCTCTTATTTTTATATTATGATTTTTGAAATATTTTCCCTAAAAACAATTCTTAAATCCACAATTCTCAGTTTTTAGCATTAACAGTCAGGATTACTCCTGCATATTTGTCAACAATGAAACACATTCCATTTTCTATACCATTTCAACATTGTTAAACATGTCATCTTATTTAATAATAACATGCAGAAACAGAAATGTCTAGTAAACATAATAGGTCACACTCTAGAGTATTCTTTTCCAATACATTCCCCAAGCTCAATGGAGTGAATTTGCAATCCAGGAACAATCTAATCCTTCATAAAGTTCACCAGTTTAAGAAATAATTCTGGCTTTGCCCTACGAATAGCTGCAATTAATATTAATGTAATTACAAACAACATTTTAAAATGTATCCATTTATCTTTAATTATTTATGAAAGACTATCGGTTTACATATTTACATGACATTTCATACACTAGTATTTTATAGATTTGTGTTGCTTTTTTTGAATGGTACTAGGTAAACATCAAGCAACTTGCCACTACACTATATCCCCCTACCCCACCTCCAACCTCCCTGAACATGTGCTTAATGCCATCACCCCATGGAAATTGCCCACAAAAACAAGATCAATCACTACAGAATGTGTTCTGAAAGGCAAACAGCAGCTCATAGTGGGAAGGTGGGTGATCCCAGTGTGATTAGCCAACTACCTGGCTCCTGCTGCCCCCACCCTTCAGCCACAACTCCACACCTTGCCCTTTATGTTTTAAATGTAACTTTCCATGAAAGAAAAACATGAAGAAGAATGTCTCACGTGTCCCTCTTAATCTCGTCTCAAGCCCAATTACAATACTCAATAGAAAGCACCATTCGGTTCAGGGTGGTCCCAGAACATTACTGACATAAACACTGGGGGGTTTGCTAGCATAGAGATCTTTCCTTATTATAAAATGAAAAACATGAACCAAAATTCATAACAACGCAATACAGAACAGCAGCAGTTACAATGAGGTTAAAGTGTGAACACAAGAGTTCCACATTAGCCACATCAATCACCTGTAAACAATGCAAAATAATTTCACAGATGCAATTGAATAAAAAACTTGAAGATAAACTTACCTGAAAGGCCTTAATGTGACAAGGAACCTTCTCACCATTATCTTACCATCTGAATTTGTAGAATTTTTTGAAAGCAAAAACATCTTTCTGTCTGAGAAACATAAATATTATCTAACCTAAACTTGTCTAATGTCAAATTATTTAATTATTCAATATCCGACTTTGTCTATACTACAGAATTAGAAGACATCAGGAGATGTTACAGGTCAAAGCAAATAAAATCCATCCACAACTTTTGATTTGCTGTTTTAAAATGAATTTGCCAGCTTTCCCATCTCCTGAGTGAGTCCTTGTTCAAGCTGAAGTGATGCTGCTCCTAGCTTTATGGTGACTTTTTCAGGAAGTAGTGATGAATACAAGATGCCGAAGATAGCCAAAATTAACGGCTAAACAAGAGTCAAGGAGACTGCAGGTAAAAACACTTTAGTTGCTTGAAGGTTTCCTCCTCTCATGGTTAGGGCTTGCTGCTATTCACAGCCATATGACTATTGCATTGACACACTTAGGCAGGGCATCCTCAGAGTCCCCCGGGGTGAGAATCATACTGATTTTTGCTCCACCGCCAGATCTAATACAAGCAGCCACCAACAACCTCGGCAATCAACCCTTTGGACAAATGATTAGGGTTGGGGATAAGAGGCTGACTGACAGATCACAATCCAACCAGGATAGCTAGAATGCATCAGCCTCTCTATCATAGCTGCTTTATTTCTTTCACAAAGCATGAGATGTTGCATTACCTTGATGCAAAAATAGTGCTACAGCATCACCTAGTGTTCTGGGGGCAGTTCTTTTGTACATTAGTTCCCTTTACATTTTAACTCAATGTGTTCTTACCTAAACAGGTACTGTGTGTTTTCTATATTACGAACAGTGCTAAAATTCTGAAAAACACAAGAAAACAGGATGCCATAAATGCTCACAGCAACAATTTCAAAAGGAAAAAAATCTGCAATTCCAATTCATATTTGATGTAAAACATTATCTTTTATTATACTTCTTTCAATAAAAATCTTCTCGTTGCAGGAAAACAACACTATTTTGATTTTTTAAAGGAATGATCCTATCATATATTTTATATATACATCTGATATTATATATCATTTTTATTATTTTAACTCACAGTTCATACTCACCCTCATGCTATCTCTATTATGTCCTTGCTCGAAACTGGGAAGGGGAAATGATCCTTCAAATAATTGTTCACACTCCAGCCTAGCATAGTCATGGATTTGGTAGAGTAGTAGATGCGGTAGCCAGCCTATTGCATTTGTCATTACATTATCAGCTGCCAATGATGCTGAGCAAGCTGCAGATGGCAGTAATGTTCAGCCACTGAACTTCAGGGCTGGTGTGAAGCTCTAGTGGATAGGCCTGAATGAGGAATCTACAGTTCTAATTTTAAAAGTAGATTTTTGGATGAAAGAAATGACCAGTGTGTTTTTATGTTTTACAGGTGGCAAAGTTTCGATATTACACCTTGATTATGTGAAGCTCAGATCTAGACTCATGAGTAGACTCATGTCAGTGAGTGGAACTTCTTTGTTTTCTGAGAGGCACTTCAAAAATAAATGCCAAAGCTCCAATTTTTTGAGACCACAAAAATCAGCTTATTTGTAATATGTATGTGTTTACGTTGGCAGCAAGGAGGGCTAGGCTTATTGAATTTTACAAGGGCCAATTCCTCCTCTTCATTAAAAGAGGGTCCCTACAAATGGAAAATATATGCACAGAGTTGGGGCAGAATAATTTCAAGGCAGCCAACAGTTCTTAAAGGGCTTGCTTTATGCCCTCATTAGGAGACAATTTTTTGCTCTGCAAACAAACCATCGATGAAAACATGGGTAAAATTGCTCCCACTGAAGAATATTTGGAATTCCTGCTGCAGGAATGAAGCAGAAGTCGCCCTTTTTGAAAATGCAGGTACGTGCTACATAGAGCAAAATGGAAGAGGAAAGTAATACAGGTGAGTTACATCTGGGAGCAAATGAGAAAGCGGGCAGTGCTTTGGGTCAAGAACCGATGTCAGGGTCAAATGCAAATCCTGACCCCACACTTTGTGGAGAAAATTCCAGTTGGCCTCCCTTAAGTGGCCACTTATTTAATTGGCTATCCATTTCTTGAAGGCAAGGCCATCTGCCCTCGATCCTGCCTCTGGAAAGATGGCCTGTGGGAGGGATGGTGCTCGCAAATTGGCACGCCAGCTGGCAAAATGAATTTTCGTACGCACCAGCTCTGTTCTTGCCCCCATATGGAGAGTTAGTGGTGAAATCAAAGTTACGCCCGCCTCTGGTTTCCTCCTTGTGAATAATTTCCCCACCTTCATTTTCCCACCTTCCCCATCCTAGTTTTCTCTTCTTCACTTGTTCCCTGGTGGCCTCTTGGTTCTTGGAACTTCTCACACAGTTGCTGGCATGAAACCACAACTAAACATACTAGCTACAGGTGATTTAACCTTATATGGTGAATGGAGTAAAATTTGCAGATATAAAAACAAAAAGCTAAAAGCTACTGCGGATGCTGGAAATCCAAAACAAAAACAGAATTACCTGGAAAAACTCAGCAGGTCTGGCAGCATCGGTGGAGAAGAAATCAGTTAACGTTTCGAGCCTTCAAGGGCCGTGAAGGCTCGAAACATTAACTGATTTCTTCTCCACCGATGCTGCCAGACCTGCTGAGTTTTTCCAGGTAATTCTGTTTTTGTTTAAAATTTGCAGATGTCGGGTGATCATGTCACGTGGTCATGTATCATGTGATCAAACTCCAGAAATAGTTGACAACCCTAATACATCATGAAGCAGCAGACACAGTACACTTCAGACACATATTTATCTCAACAAAGGTGAAATAAAACTCATGTTATAGAGTTGATTTTCCAGGCAACTTTTCTTGGTGGAAACATTGAACTTTATTTACAAGACAGCAGCAGCAGCTACATGTGTGCACCTAATTCTATAACTAAAGAGGAAATCCCTCCTAGAAGTTCCCCATGCTGCAAACAGATTGGTTTACACAGATCATGTGATCTTACAACACAGGATTATTCTTAAATTTATCAAAATTATAATTACTACATTTCTCCCCCTTTAACTTTTCTGTACATTTTGTATTTACAAGGATACTCATCTCGTGACATTACAATATTTACATAGGTCATGAAATTATAAGTTCAGTCATTCAGGTGGTTTCCTGCTCTGTGTGGAACATCGTAGCTCCATAACTTCCAAATCTTTGGCAGGAACCACAGTCTCTGGAACCGCAATAACATCAGCTTCCTCATTAGGCACAGGCAGTTCATTGTTATTCACTCCGACAGAGACATCTGGCATGTCGATCCTTGGTTGAGCAACTTCAACAGGAACCACAGGTTCAGCAATGGTCACAGGTGAAACATCATTTTGTTGGGGTATCTCCCTTCTTCTTAAATGATCCATGTACTTATGGGAGATCCGGCCCTCCACTCCTACATGGTATGACAACAGTCCGGTCACAGAGCTTACTTTACCAGGTAACCACTTCGGTCCTCCATCAAATTCCTTACATATACTGCTTCACCCACAGTAAATTGTCACTCACGACTTTGTAAATCATGAGTCGCTTTTTGGTTCCTTTGACTTTTCTCCACTTTCCCCTCCAAATTGAGAAGTATCAGGCTTAGTCTTGTTCGAAGACAGCACCTCATCAGTAACTCTTCAGGTGTTGCTCCTGTCGTGTTGTGGGGGTTTGTTCTGTAGTGAAATAGGAAACAAGCAAGTTTAGTTTCCAATAATTCACCTTCTTCATCCCTGCCCTATAAATTTGTATTGCTTTTTCCGCCAGTCTGTTAGATGACGGATGGTATGGTGCAGTCTTTACATGGTTGATACCATTTAGACTGACAAACCTTTGAAATTCAGTGCTAGTAAACACAGTACCATTATCTGAGATGATTACTTCTGACAATCCATAGATAGAAAAGCTTCAGCGTAATCTTTCTATAGTAGCGCCTGACATCGGCGACTTAACCTCATATATGTCTAACCACTTGGAATGAGCATCTATAATCAGTAGAAACATGGTTCCAAGAAAAGGACTGGGTTAATCTATGTGCAATCTCACCCAGGGTCTAACAGGCCACTCCCATGGGTGTAATGGGGCTGCCATCGGCAACTTCTGTAGCTGTTGGCATTGCACACAGTGTTTAACCACCTTCTCAATATCGCCATCCATTCTTGGCCACCAAAGATAACTTCGCGCACCCTATAATAGGATACCATATTGACTGCTCATTTCGTGTCTTCGGTCAAAAAATGGCTTCAAATCATCAGGGACTGGTTCCTGAGACCATCCATTTAACACTTGGTCTCTCACTCGAGGCACGACTGGATCACAATTCGTCCAGTTTCTTATGTGCCTGGCACAGGCTGGTGAGGAATCCAGGGAATTCATCACTAATACGATTTCTTGGGGAACTGGGACATGTTCATTGTTCTCTTGCAAAGGAAGGCGACCTAAGGCATCGGCACTGGCTTTATGAATCCCTGGTCTATGTACGAAAGTGTATTCATATGTCGCTAAAATTAGGGCCCATCTTTCAACCCATGGGGCAGAATTTTCCATTTAGTGTGCAGGGGGCAGGCCCCGCACGTCCGTGTGTAAAATGATGCACAGTGACATCGGGCGAGCGTCCCGACGTCACCGAGCGCCATCACAATATTTCGCTGGGCGGGTGCGCGATGAAGTCCGACACGCGCCCACCAATAATTAACGGGCCACTTAAGGCCCTTTAGTCTTCAACTGATGCAGATTTTTCGGCGCTTGTGCGATCTTTGGGTCGGCGCATGGGCACAACAGGCAGGCAGGTAGGAGACATTTGTATTAACCTCAACCACGGGCAGGATATGCGGGCTCAGTGGGGTCGCGAATCTGCTCGGTGAAGTATTTATTGTTGAAAGTTTTTCAAACTTGCCTGTGTGATCTGCAGTACTTCAGTACAAATTCCAGCTGCTTTTTCTGGACTCTTAACCTTCAGGTCAGCGCTCTGCAGTGAGGAATCTTTTCTGGGCCTGCATGTTTCAGGAAGCCTTCCCTTAGCCTGGGTATGGGAGCTGATCTGTCCACTGGAGGCAGCTCCTCTGAGGAGGAAGGGAGGGCAAGAAAGGGAGAGGTGGCCTGGAGTCAATCAGCCTCCAGGGGAGTTACCTTTGGGAGGACAGGTGCAGGCACAAGGGGTGCAGGGCCAAGACGTAGCCCAAGTCAGAAGGGGCCGCAGAAGATGCCACTATCCTACTGCCAGGTTATACAGGCAGCGAAGCAGTTACCTCAATATGTCTGAGATGCAGTGCCGAAGGAGGCTCCATCTCTCAAGGGAGACAGTCAACAATATCTGTCAGATGATTGGACCTGAGATATCCCCTAACTATGTGGGCGGACACCCCATGCCAGTGGCTCTAAAGGTCACAGCTGCCCTCAACTTCTATGCCTCTGGCTCCTTTCAGGGGTCGCTGGGTGATCTTTGCAGTGTCAAGCAGGTGACAGACGCTCTGTTCAGGCGTGCATTGACCTTCATCCACTTCCGCTGCCAGGGGCTTCGCGGCCATTGCTGGCTTCCCCCCTGTCCAGGCTGCTATAGTCTGTACACATGTGGCCATCAAGGCGCCAGCAGGTGAGCCTGGTGCCTTTGTCAACAGGAAGGGCTTCCACTCCATAAACGTGCAGATAATGTGTGATCACAGGATGCAGATTCTGCAAGTCTGTGCAAGGTACCCAGACAGCTCCCACAACGCCTACATCCTCAGACACTCCCAGGTGCTGGGGCTCTTCAGTGCTCCAGCCCGGCTGGATGGTTGGCTGCTGGGTGACAAGGGCTATCCCCTCAGAAGGTGGCTCATGACGTCTCTCCGCCATCCAAGAACAGAAGCTGAGCAGCGCTACAATAGGAGCCACGGCACCACAAGGGCATGGTGGAGAGAATAATCAGTCTTCTCAAGATGCGCTTCCGTTGCCTGGACCACTCAAAGGGCGCACTCCAGTACCCCCCAAATCACGTCTTGGTGATAGTGGTTGCATGCTGCGCTCTCCACAATCTTGCACTGGAAAGGGGGGACGCAGTGGACAATGAAGACATAGACGCAGTGGCCGTGGCTGCACATGATGAGTCCAGCAGTGAGTCCACAGATGAGCACGCACAGGGAAATGCTGAGGGGATAAACGCTGTCCCGGGACTACTCCAGGGAGGCAGGGACACCTGGGATGCTTTAATCCAACAAACCTTCAACCAGCACAACACAGATAGATCACCAGGACAAGCCTGGGCTGCCGCCTCGACACTCGACACCTAAGTGCATAATCTGCCAGGTCAGCAGCACTTACTGAGGGTCTTGTAAATAAAGCTGAATGTCCAACAAATCACTCATTACACTTTTGTCAACCATGCACATGCAGAAGAAATGAGGCACCCTCAGCCATGGTCACACATTTGCGTTTAGTGTGAAGCAAAAGAACTTATCACAAAGAGAAAACAATGGCGTTAACAATCAAAAAGAAATCATCAGGACCTCAACTTGGGCCAACACAAAAGCACCAGTGAAAAGCCCGTGGTGTGCCTAAAGTGCCTTATGCTTCCGTTTACAGGTGCTACGTCTTGGTGCTGCCCCATCGCTCGGAGTGGCATCTGGGACAGCCTGCTGACTCTGCTGTCCTGTTGGCCTTGATGACCTCGGCAGTCATCCTCTGGCCTGTGGAGCCTGTGCTGGCCCCGCCTGGGAGGGATCTGCCTGTTCCACAGCTGGCACCTCCTCAGTCATCGCAGCCTCACCAGATGAAATGGTCACTGGGAGAGGGGCAGAGGAGCTGCCACCCTCATCTGGAGTGCCCTGAGAGGAGCCTCCAGAGACGACAGTAAGTAGCTGCGCCAACTTAAGGTTGTTTCAGACCAACCTGCTCACCGTGGATGGATGGGCAATGAGCTGGGAAGCTTGATGCCCACACCATCTCCCACACTGGCAGTGACAAGCTGAGGTCATTGCCAATGTGAGGGCTTGCTGGGCAGAGCGCATCCCCAGGAAGCCCTGGTGGGTCTCCTAGAGTAGGCTCTCCACGAGAGTCGCCACTCTCACCCCCAGATGCTCCCGCACACCCAGCCGCATTTACTGCACCTGCTGCGTTGCAGACAACTCCAGAGGCACATCATCAGGCACCGACTGAGCATGTGCCTGGTTCCCTGCAGTCCTCCGGCTGCTGGCGCCATGGGCACTCTGACTCTGCCAGCTCCTCCAGTGAGTGTGAAGTGCCGTCACCACTGTGCCCTGGGACACTAGCCGATGTTCTAATTCCCATCAAGGTGCTAGTATCTGCGCTGGTGCCTGCCTCGCAGAAATGGTGTGATGCTGGTGAGACTTCAGGCCCCTGAGGTGTGAGAGGGGACATCTGCTGCTCCTCCTCCTGGCCCTGCTCCGATGATGCTGAAAGGAAGAACAAGGACAGTGCATCAGTTAGCGCGCAGACAATAACAAAGTTCATCCCTGTCCCCCCGTCTCATTATGCGCTCAACCTTCCATTGCCAATGGTCCAGCAATTTGCAATAATAACTAATTTAACAATCATCAGTGCTATGGATGTTGGGAGGACAATGCTGACCTCACTGTTGGGCATAAATACTTGGCTGTGGCACTCCAGCCTCACTGACACCAGTAGACTTGGGTGCATGGTGCCTCTCCAGTTCAAGGACCTCCTGTTCGAAGTGGCTTAGTGTGGAGAGCTGTGCCTCCAGTCCTCAAATGCTCGGACGCATTCTGAGCATTCTTCTTCTGAAAAAGAGAGAAAACCATTCATTAGGGCAAATTGCACATGGACTCTATTCGCGCACAGAACACCCCAACCAGAGTGGGACATATCAGGCCTCCAGTGCCTCCTCACCCCGTTGCAGCCGATCACTCAGACAAAGATGCTAGGCCTGCTCCCCATCCCCCCACCGCCCCCTTGGACACATGATGCCTACATCACATTAGGAACCACATGGTATTTCATTCCATAGCAAGGAGGCACAAGCACGTGCAGCGTAGAGGGCAGCAGATGGTTTGTTGCCACGCCACCTTGAAGCTCCCCTTCCACCATCTCATCACCCTGACTAGTACATGTCCTGGAGGTCTGAGTCTGTGCCTAGGTGCAGCTCCTCCAGGTTGCCCCCAAACCAGTCATGGGGGATTCAGATCAACACATGCTGCGGGGGAAAACTCAGCTCCTCATGTCCCACTCAGGCTGACCTCAGCATGGGCACTATCTGCTGGCCCACCCAGCAAAGGAAAAATGCCGTCAATGATTGAAAGCAGTCACGACACTCAGACTTGGCGAGGGGGGGTGGGGGGGGGGGTGGGCAGAGGCAGAGGGTAAGGCTACCTGCTGGGTTAAATAGCGCTTGCAACACTGGATTCAGGTGCCTCGCACGATGTCGCGGGAGCTCACCACCTCCGCCACCTCCTGCCAGGCACGTTTCATCATGTGGGGGGCTTCCTCCTCCCATCCTGGGGGACCAACATCTCCTGCCGTGTTGCCAGCTCCCCGAGGAGGGCAGCAAGGCACACATCAGAAAAACGAGGGGCGCACTGGCTCCCCCACTGGCCTACCCTCCAGCCTGGCCTGCTCACCCAAACCCCCCTGCTGCAGCCTAGCACTGGCCATTGTGAGCAGCCTACTGGAGGCTGCCAGGCCATCTTTTAAACAGACTGCTTGGACACTTGGCTATTCTGGGGGAAGCCCTGAAATGATTTTTAGAAGCCGGAGTCCACCTAAAGACGGAAAAATGTACTTTTCAGGCAAATTTAGTCATTTACCTGGGCCACGGGGTAGATGCCCAAGGGTTACTCCCGGTTAAAGAGAACGTTAAAGCAATCAGAGAGGTGCCTGCACCTAAGAACATCTCTGAACCTTAATAATTTTTAGGGATGGTAAATTATTATGGCTGGTTTCTACCAAATTTATCAATAGTTTGCCAGGTCGCCATTGGACCTGGCGGCCTGTTCATGCCCGCTGCTACCCCAGTACTTCCGCTATCCACGGGAGTTGGGAAATACACTGGGCAGGCCTTAATTGGCCCGCCCGTGTAAAATGGCAGCACGGACACGATCGTGAATGGCGATCAGGTCTGCGCCTGCCTGTGCCAGAAAATTCTGCCCATGAAGAAGCCATGAGATGGATAGCCTTTACTTCGCTAGACAGACCCAAGAGTGGTTTGTGGTCTGACACTATCGTGAAGTGTCACCCGTGCACATATTGGTGGAATTTTTTTACACCAAAAATAATCGACAGACCTCCCTTTTTGATCTGAGAATATCCTTTTTCGGCTGTGGTAAATGTCCTGGACACATAGCCTATCGGCCTCTCTGTACCATCATCCATCTTGTGAGATAGTACCGTTCCCACTCCATAGGGGGACGCATCGCAAGTTCGCACCAATTCCTTTGTCGGGTCACAGTGCACTAACAAATTTGAAAAGTGCAAGAGCTGTTTGACTTTCATGAAGGCTTCTTCTTGGGGTGACTTCCAAGCCTAGCGCTGGTCTTTCTTTAGCAGTAAATATAGAGGGGCCAGAACCATTGATAAATTTGGTAGAAACCGGCCATAATAATTTACCATCCCTAAAAATGATTTAGGTTCAGAGACGTTCTTAGCTGCAGGTGCCTCTCTGATTGCTTTAACGTTCTCTTTAACCGGGTGTAATCCTTGGGCATCTATCCCATGGCCCAGCTAAATGACTTAATTTGCCTGAAAAGTACATTTTTCCTTCTTTAGTTGCACTCCTACTTTTAAAAATCATTTCAGGGCTTCCTCCAGATTAGCCAAGTGTTCAATTTCTGTGAATCCAGTTATTTGTACATTGCCCAGGTAGATCACAACTTGAGGTAGTCCTTGTAGCAAGCTCTCCATCATCCTCTGGAAAGTGGCACAGGCCGAAGACACACTGAAGGGCAGGCATGTGTATTAACATAATTCTTTGCGGGTGTTTATGGTCACAAACTCTCTGGAAGCATCACCCAGTTCCAGTTGCTGATATGCGTGACTCATATCTAGCTTTGTATACTGTGTTCCTCCTGCACCTTGAATTGCTTGTGAATCCCATACAGTGCTTTCCATCACAAGCACTATTTCTAACACTTTCTTAAAATCAAGATCCATTTCAGCCAGCAATCTTCACTGAATAGCATCATCTTGCATGTCACAGACCAAACAATCCCTCAGCATATCATTCAGGGCTTCACCGAGGTCACAATATTCCATTAGTTGTTTTAATTTCACCATGCAGGTAGCAATGGTCTCCCCCAGGGCTCTATTCCACGAATTTAACCTGAACTTCTGCATTGTGACTGAGGGTTTGGGTTGAAAATGTCCATTAATGAGGTCTACTAATTCACTGAATGTCTTTGAATCGGAGCACTGGGGGCCATCAAGCTTCGAATTAAACTGTAGGTCTTGCTGCCACAAATACTTAGGAAAATCGCTCTCCTCTTTTCCTTCCCTGTGATTTCTTTGGCTTGAAGGTAGAGCCCAATACTTCTATATATTGAGACCAGTCGCCTATGGCTGGCTCAAAGTTTTCCATTCTGCCAAACTGTGGCATCTTGGATGAGTATATCTTCCTTTCTTTTTAATTATCTTAGATACACACAATCACTGGGTGAGTGACAGCACCAGATCTGATTTATCCTCGTCGCCAGTTTGTTACAGAATTGATTTCCCAGGCAACTTTTCTTGGTGGAAACATTGAACTTTATTTACAAGACAGTAACAGGAGTAGCTACACGTGTAATTAAAGAAGAACTCCCTCCCAGAGGTTCCTCGCACTGCAAACAGTTTGGTTTACATAGATCATGTGATCTTACAACACAGGATTATTCTTAAAGCTACAGTCCTATGTTTATCAAAACTATAATTACTATCACTAGCTTTAGATAATAAATTATGCTTTAATTGATCTTGAATTTCAGTTTCATTTTTAAAGGGTGGAAAAGTGGGAGCAGTGCATTCTTTTGAATTACCTCCTGGTTTTCAAGTGATTTTCATATAATCTCTGTCATCATTGTTGCTAAATGGGGAATAATCATCACTACCCCCATCCCCCCACCCCTTAAATTGACAATTTAGTGATAGCACCAACAATGATTTGGGCTGGATTAAGACCATTTTAACTCAAGCACAAAGCTGCCATCAAATCCTACTTTTAAAAAATGTTATGTACAAAATTAATTTTAAGGTGTTCCACCCTTTTCTCTATTTTAAAATGACACGCAGTTCACCCTTTCCTAAAAGTGTTCTTTCCCATCAGCAAAATAGCAAAATGAGCATGCAATTTGTCCTTTGAGTCTGAACCAGTTGCCAGGAAGTAAATGACAGTGATCTCGTCTGACTTACCTGTTTTTTCATTCTTCCCTATGCAAAACCATTCAGCCTCTGCTTACTGCCTTTCCTCTGTCAATCACGATTTTGCTGTGCTTTGCAGGATTAAAACCCATTATGATTAATCTGAGACATTTTGTGGGATTTCACTGTGAGATGTATAGTGACAATGCTTGCGTCCTGCACACAACTTTTCATGCAATAAGTTCAATTTTGCAACTGTAGACTGAAGCTGTCCATAATTATAAATTTGAGACAAATCTTGGGTTCCAGAGAAACATATTTAATACACAGAAAAAGTCTTGATATGCAATGCATACAATTTAGAATTTCAGTTCCATTAACAGTAGTTGATTTCTATATGGGGATCTTAAAATTTTGTATTAACATCTGTGGTTGGTATGGTAAAATCAATAGCTCATTTTTGTTACGTGAATGGCATTAGGTGGCTTATAGCTGAATATATCCAGACCTGCTGCTCCAATATAGAAAGGTTTTATGTTACAGGAGCTCAGGGCAATCAACTTTTGTAATGGCCATCTAACAAATTCAGCTCCTGTGCTACTGAAACTCTCATCCATGCTTTTGTTACTCCCAGACTTGAATATTCCAATGTCTCCCTGCAGTCCCCCTCATTCTGCCCTTTGCTAGCTTGACCTCATCTGAAACTCTACTGCCCATATCGCACCAAGTTCTGTTCGCCCATCACCCCAGTGCTTGCTGATCACTCCTAGTCTGGCAACGCCTCAATTTTAAAATTCTAATTCCAGTATTTAATTCCTTTTAAGGCCTCACCCCCTCTGTATCTCTGTAAACTTCCCAGCGACCTCTTCCAATTCTAGCCCATTCCGCATCCCCAATTTTCATTGCTCCATCAGTGGCCGTGTCTTCAGCGGCTTGAGCTCTGGAACTCCTGATCTAAGCCTTGCTGCCTCATTACCTCTTTCTTCTCCTTTAAATTGCTTCTTAATGCCTATGGGCTGAATTTTCTGGCTGACGTGCGGGTGGCGGAGCCCACATGTCAGCGCTTAAAATGTCGCACGCTGACATTACGCAAGCGTCCCGACGTCAGCGCGCAGCATCGCGATATTTAGCTGGGCGGGTGCGCTATGAAGCACGATGCGCGCCCGCCATTAATTAAAGACCTTGTTAAGGCCATTAACTCGGCAATTGAAGCCGATTTTGAGGAGCCCATGCGATCTTCACCTCGGCGCACGGGCCCAACGGGCAGGCGGGTAAGTGATTTTTTAACAAACCTCATCCACGGGCGGGATATGTGGGCTCAGAGGGGTTGTTCATGTTTTTTCTGAAGTATTTATTGCAGAAAGTGTTTTAAACTTGCCCGTGTGATTGTTAGCAGCTCAGATAGATTTCCAAGAGCTTTCTGTGTATTCTGAAGCTTCAGCGCACAGTCTGCAGACAGGAATCTTTATCGGGCCTGTAGCTTTCCGGAGACCTACATTTAGCCTGGGTATGGGTTCTGACATCTCCACTGGAGGCAGCTCCTCTGAGGAGGAAGGGAGGGATAGAATAAGGAGGAGGCCAGGAGTGGACAATCAGCCTCCAGGGGAGCCACCTTTGGGAGGCCAGGCGCAGGCACAAGGGGCGCAGGGCCAAGAGGTTGTCCAAGGTGTAAGGGGCCACAGAAGATGCCACTATCCTGCTGCCAGGGTATACAGACGGCGAATCAGCTACCTCAATATGTCTGAGGTGCAGTGCCGAAGGAGGCTCCGTCTGTCAAGGGAGACAGTCTATATCTGTCAGATGATTGGCCCTGAGATGTCCCCTAACTGTGTGGGTGGACACCCCATGCCAGCGGCTCTGAAGGTCACAGTTGCCCTCCACTTCTATGCATCTGGCTCCTTCCAAGTCTCGGTGGGTGATCTTTGCAGTGTCTCCCAATCAGCTGTCCACACTTGTGTCAAGCAGGTTACAGATGCTCTGTTCAGACGGGCATTGACCTTCATCCACTTCCGCTGCGACCAGGCAAGTCAGATACAGTGAGCTAGAGGCTTCGCGGCCAATGCTGGCTTCCCCCGTGTCCAGGGTGCAATAGACTGTACACATGTGGCCATCAAGGCGCCATCAGGTGAGCCCGGTGCCTTCGTCAACAGGAAGGGCTTCCACTCCATGAACGTGCAGATAGTGTGTGATCACAGGATGCAGATTCTACAAGTGTACAGGGTACCCAGGCAGCTCCCACGACGCCTACATCCTCAGACATTCCCAGGTGCCAGGGCTCTTCAGTGCTCCGGCTCGGCTGGATGGTTGCCTGGTGGGTGATAAGGGCTATCCCCTCAGAAGGTGGCTCATGACGCCACTCCGCCATCCAAGAACAGAAGCTGAGGAGCGCTACAACAGGAGCCAAGACACCACAACGGCTGTGGTGGAGAGAGTCATCGGTCTGCTCAAGATGCGCTTCCGTTGCCTCAGGGGGCGCACTCCAGTACCCCCCAGATCGTGTCTCTGTGATAGTGGTAGCATGCTGCGCGCTGCACAATCTTGCGCTGGAAAGGGGGGATGCAGTTGACAATGAAGACCTTGATGCACTGGATGAGGCTGCACATGATGAATCCAGCAGTGGCTCAGAGGATGAGGAAGCACAGGACGATGATGAGGGGCAGCACGCCAACCCACTACTACACCAAGGAGGCAGGGACACCCGGGACACTTTAATCCAACGAACCTTCAGCTAGCTCCACACACATTGGTCAGCAGGAGCAGCATTGCCTGGCGCCTCCACACGTGGCACTTAGGTGCTACATCTTCCACCTCATCAGCTGCAACTAAGGGCTTAGTACAGAAACATCAATGTCCACTCAAACACTCATGAGATGTCTGTGAAACATACAAAGGAAACACCCTCAGCCATGGTCAGAAAAGTGGACTTTATTCTGTCCAAAATAAAACACAAACGTCGCTCAGACGTACATGATTATATATTCCCTAATCTAGGACCAACACAAAATCACCAGTGACAAACCCGTTGAGTGCCTAACGTGCCTTATGCTTTCGTTTGCGGGTGCTACGTTTAGGTGCCGCCCCATCGCTCGGAATGGCTTGTGAGACAGCCTGCTCACTCTGCTGTCCTGTTGGCATCGATGACCTTGGCGGGCGTCCTCTGGCCCATGGAGCCTGTGATGGCCCCGCCTGGGAGGGAGTGGCCAGTTCCAGAACTGGCACCTCCCCAGTTGTCGCAGCCTCAATGGATACAACGGTCACTGGCAGAGAGGCGGAGGAGCTGCTGCCCTCATCCGGAGTGCCCTGAGAGGAGCTCACAGCGACGACAGGCAGTTGCTGCGCGGTGAGGTCACATTGGACCTCCCTGCTCACCGCAGATGGATGGGCACCGAGCGGCGACACTTGGTGCCCAGAACACCTCCCACATTGGGAATGACCACCTGTGGCCATTAGCGCTGTGAGGGCTTGCAGGTCAGAGCATAACCCAATCAGAAGATTCTCAATCCGATTGAAGCCCCTCTCCATGAGAGTCGCCAATCTCTCTGTGGCGAAGCCTGAAGCTCTGTCCTGAGGTTCATGTCATCACTGACACTCTGCCTGGACTCCTCCACCACAGAGACCAACTGAAGCACACCCTCATGCAACCCTGCCAGATGCTCCCACGCAGCTGCTGCATGGCTGACATCTCCAGAGGCACATCATCACTGCCGGACTCAGCATGTGCCTGGTCCCCTGCAGTCCTCCGGCTGCTGGCACCATCTGCACTCTCTGTCTGTGCCATCTCCTCCAGCGATTGTGAAGTGCCCTCTCCACTGTGCCCCGGGACACTAGCCGACATCATAATCCCCACCGAAGTGTTTGCCGCTGCGCTGGTGCCTGGCTGGCTGAAAGGATGTGCCGCAAGTTGCAAGTCTCAGCCCTCAGGTGTGGAGGGGGCTCTGGACGTGTTGGGGGCGGCCATGCGGTGGTGATGCTGAAATTAACAACAAGGACAGTGCATCAGTTAGCGTTCAGTCAGTTAAACCTTTCATCCCTTTCCACCCCCAGCCTCATAAGTCACTCACCCTTCAAGAACCTAAGGAGACGAACATTGGTGGGGTGGTAAATAGTCAAGAGGAGGCCCAAACATTACACGCGCATACAGACAGGCTGGTCAGATGGCCTAAGGAATGCCACATGGAATGTTATGTGGATAAGTGTTTGGTTAAGCACTTGGGCAAGACAAGCAAGGTATGGGAATACATGAGTAATGGTAGGACCGTGGGAAGTCACGACGATTACAGGGACCTTGCTGGGCAGACCTGCTAAGGTAGCAGAACAGGAACATAAGGTGTTTAACAAGGTCGAAGCCAGACTTGCCTTTTTTAGCCAAGGAATAGAATGTAGGAAAAGGGAGGTCATGTTGCAAGTGCAGAAAACACTGCCGAGGCCACATCTACACTTCTGCGTTCAGTTGTGACCTGCGCTTCATGGGAGGGATGGCATTGGAGTGGGGAGAGTGCAGAGGTTCCTGACCTGGATGCATGCTGGCCTGGAGAGTTGCAGTGATGAGGAAACATTTGCAAACACTTGCGACATTTGCCATGGAGCACAGGAGATTGACAGGTCACATTATTGACCTTCATACCGTTATGAGGGACATAGAATGGGTGGACAGAAGGCAACATTTCCCCTTGGCGCAGGGATGACTAACGTGGTGGCATTTATTTCAGTTGAGTGCCATGAGGTTGACAGGTGAGGTGCTGAGGACCTTTTGGACAGAGTAATGTGGGACGCACTGGCTGAAAGGGTGGTGGAGATACAAACCCTCCTAAGATGCAATTAGTCTTTGGATGTGCAGCAGCGATGCCATGGCATGTTAGGCCATGGGGATAGTGGTCACAAATGGGATAAGGTGACTTTGGAAGGTGCTAGAGACGCGCACCCTCAAGGGGCCGAGGGACCTTTGTGTATAACCCACCCGTCTGACTGTATCAGTCTGTGAATGAGCAGTGTTGCTGCATTAACGATTGCAGCAGCCATCAGTGCTTTGGATGGTGGGGAGACAGAGTGGATGGGACTATGGCCTTCAAATACCTGGCCGCTGTACCCCAGCCTCGCCGACACCTGCCAACCTGGCCGCCTGCCTCCTCCCCAGCTCCATAGCCTGCTCCTCATAGGTGGTGAGGCGCTGCAGCACGACGTGCCCACCACCAGTCCTCTGCCGCTCCCTCAGATTGTGCTCTGTTTTTGCCTGCAGAACAGAGAAGAGGATTTATTGGGGCTGATCGCTCATGTACTCTGCACGCACACGCTGCACTCCAACCACAGTGGCCCATCTGAGGCTTCCAGTGGCTCCTGTCCACACTACTGGTGATCAGTCCCCAGAAGATAGTACGGCTGGTCCCAACCCCCTCCCCCAACGGACACCTTGGATACATTTGGCATCCATCACTTTGAAAAACACACGGGTCTTAGCGCCCATGGCAAGGAGGCGCAACTAGGTGCGGCACTGAGGCCAGCAGATGGTTCTTGGCCACGACACCTTGAGGCTCCCCTTCCACCATCTCATCACCATCAATAAGACATGTGTTGGAGTTCTGAGTATGTGTCTAGCTGCCTCCCCTGAAGGTTGCCCCCTGACTACTCAAATGCAACAAACACCAACATATGCTGCAGGGAGAACCCATCTTCTCCTCAACCACTAAGGCTGATGTAAGCATGGTCACTATGTGTTTTCCCACCCAGCGTGCGTCAAATGCCCAATGCGGTAACGACACTAAGACATGGCGGGGGGGGGGCCTCAAAGGCTAAGGCTACCTGTGCTGGGTCACATGGCCAAGGCCGACATGGTACTCACCCTTCCAGAGCGCAACAAATCATTGAAGCACTTGCGGCACTGGCCACTCTTTATACAGACTGTCGGTTCCCCATTGGAATTGATTTTCCCGTTGTAAACGTGAATCGCAATCCAACTGGGTGGGCCTTAACTGACCCGCCCGCGCAAAATGGCGGCGCGGCCTGTTTCGGTGGCGGGGATCGGCTGCCCGCCTGCCCGTCAAGGGCAAAATTCAGCCCTATGTCTTTTTGGCTACATGTCCAAAAATCCCATTATGTGTCTTGATGTCAAATTTTGTCTAATAACTCTCCTGTGAAGTGCCTTCAGTTGACACTACTTAATTAATGGTGCTACATAAATGCAATTTTTAGTTGTTGGCCAAACAAAATAGTTTTTTGAAACAAAAACAAAAAATGCTGGAAAAACTCAGCAGGTCTGACAGCATCTGTGGAGAGAAAGAGTTAGTGTTTTGAGTCCGTATGACTCTTCTTCAGAGCAGTATTTTGCCTTTCAAATAGTTTTTTCTGTATTCTGCTGAGAAACTTTTAAAAGAAAATTCTCAGCTTTCCTTAGCATCCTTATAATAGCAGCATCTGATGACAAAAGGCTGTTATGACAATTATATCTCAACAATAAGTGGGAAAACATGACCTTTGAAACTTTGTTTTACTGCATGCTTAGATGAAATGATAAAAAAACTAATTGTCAGAAACTTGATCCTGGAGGAGTCTTGTGAGTGGAATTTTCCCTTATGCATTATGGAGAAAGGAAAACTTTCAATGACAAATGCCAAGATTTACTCACTTTTTTTTTGCAAAAATATACTTTATTCATAAAATATCTTCAATCACATTCCAAACCATTTCAAAAACACCATTACAAGGGTACAATCCAGGTTAAACTTTTACAAAATGTATCACCAGGTGCATCAGTACAAACAATATTACAATCATTTACAGCCTTTCATTTTGAGCTGTACAGCCCGAGGGGCTCTAAACAGTTCCCAGTCTCTCGGTGCGCTGTAGCAGAAAGGTCTTAGACAGCGACCCTTCCCCATTGCGCCTTTGCGGCAGCTGCCCCAAGCTTTAGTGCGTCCCTCAGCACGTAGTCCTGGACTTTGGATTGTGCCAGTCCGCAACAATCGGTCGGGGACAACTCTTTGTGCTGGAAGACCAACAAGTTTCGGGCAGACCAAAGCACGTCTTTCACCGAGTTGATGATCCTCCAGCTGCAGTTGATGTTTGTCTCGGTGTGTGTCCCTGGGAACAGCCCGTAGAGCACAGAGTCCTGTGTCACAGAACTGCTCGGGATGAACCTCGACAGCAACCACTGCATCTCTCTCCAGACTTTCTTTGCAAAGGCACAATCCACAAGGAGGTGAACAACGGTCTCTTCCCCACCACAGCCACCTCGAGGGCAACGTGCAGAGGGGGTGAGACTCCTGGCGTGTAGGAAGGATCTGATGGGGAGGGCCTTTCTCACCACCAGCCAAGCCACGTCTTGGTGCTTGTTGGAAAGTTCTGGCGATGAGGCATTCTGCCAAATGACTTTGACAGTCTGCTCGGGGAACCATCCCACAGGGTCCACCCTCTCCTTTTCCCTCAGGGCCTCTAGGACGTTACGTGCTGACCACTGCCTGATGGACTTGTGGTCAAAGGTGTTTTTCTGCATAAGTTTTTCCACCAGGGACAGGTGGTACGGCACGGTCCAACTACTTGGAGCGTTCCGCGGCAGCGTGGCCAGACCCATCCTTCGCAACACCGGGGACAGGTAGAACCTCAGCACGTAGTGACACTTGGTGTTTGCGTACTGAGGGTCTACGCACCGCTTGATGCAGCCACACACAAAGGTGGCCATCAGTATGAGGGCGATGTTGGGCACGTTTTTTCCCCCTTTATCTAGAGGCTTGTACACCGCGTCCCTGCGGACACGATCCATTTTCAACCTCCAGATAAAGCGGAAGATGGCTCGAGTGATCGCCATCGCGCAGGAGTCTGGAATGGGCCAGACCTGCGCCACGTACAGCAACAGCGAGAGTGCCTCACACCTGATGACCAGGTTCTTACCCGCAATGGAGAGGGAGCATCGCTCCCACATGCCCAGTTTCCTTTTCACCATAGCCACTCGCTCCTTCCAGTTTCTAACGCATGCCCTGGTCCCTCCGAACCATATCCCCAGCACCTTCAGGCCGTCAGCCCTGACAGTGAAGGGGACAAAGGATCGGTCAGCCCAGTTCAAGATTGTTAAAAATCCATTTCAAGAAGATTATTGAACTAATTTGCACCAAACAAAGCCAAGCAACCTTTTGTGCATCTCACATTAAATTAACTAGATGCTGATGTTATGCTTTACCAGTAATATTTAGAGTGAAATTGCTGACTTTTATAGACTTTTAACATGCAGTTTGGAAAAATACACTGCTATGTAGCACAAGGTTGGACAATATGTCATACTATTTGCATATGACAATATGCAAATTGTATGTTGGCCTTCATTGCTAGAGTACTTGAGCACAGGAGCAAGGCTGTCTTACTGCAGCTGTGCAGGGCTTTGGTGAGACCACACCTGGAGTATTGTGTGCAGTTTTGGTCTCCTTACCTAAGAAAGGATATACTTGCCATAGAGGGAGTCAGCGAAGGTTCACCAGACTAATTCCTGGGACGGTAGAATTGTCGTATGAGGAGAGATTGGATTGACTAGGCCTGTATTCACTGGAGTTTAGAAGAATGAGGGGGATCTCATTGAAACATATAAAATTCTGACGGGGCTGGACAGACTGAATGCAGGGATGATGTTTCCTCTGGCTGGGGCTCGAGAAAAAGGGGTCACAATCTCAGGATATTGGGTAGGCCATTTAGGACTGAGATGAGGAGAAACTTCTTCACTCAGAGGGTGGTGAACCTGTGGAATTCTCTACCACAGAAGGCTGGGGAGGCCAAGTCACTGAACATATTTAAGAGGGAAATAGATAGATTTCTAGACTCTAAAGGCATCAAGGGGTATGAGGAGAGAGTGGGAGCATGGTGTTGAGATAGAGGATCAGCCATGGTCATATTGAATGGCGGATCAGGCTCGAAGGGCCAAATGACCTTCTCTTGCTCCTATTTTTGTTTCTAACATCACATTTATAAGATTGTGATTTGTAATGTTTTCATTGTGCTTACCAAAACAGTCTGAAGTTCAGTGTGAGTTCAATTAAATACTTGCTTTTTCATTCTGAAAGTTAAATAACCTTATACTTTCACAAAAATTTCAAAATATTTACTTTTTAATTAAAATTTACAGTAATACTACTGCACCAATAACACTGTACACTTTTGCTGTTGATCCAAATAGATTAATAAGCCATATATTTCCTTGTAAGATGTTGTTTTCTTGTTCTAGCTGCTCTTATGAAGTTGATGGTGGAGATGGGAAGGGTTAATAATTTGTACCCAAGTCTGCGCTAATGTCTTCCTGTAAAGGTATCCAATGAAGTGTGCACAGCCAGTGGTCAAGGTAAGATGATTCAGCCCAACTGCTCACACAGGTGGATGTAAAAGATCCTACAGCACCAGTTAGAGAAGAGGAGTTTCCCAGTGTCCTGCCCAATATTTATCCCTCAACCAACATCAAAAATAGATGATCTGGACATTTTTTTCATTCTGGTTTGTGGGACATTGTTGTGTGCAAATTGGCTGCCATGTTTGCTACACTACAACAGTGACTGCACTAAGTACTTCATTGGCTGTAAAGCACTTTGGGACATCCTGAAGTTACGAAAGGCTCAGTGTAAATGCAAGTATTCATTTCTTTGTCATTTTCCTTTTACTGGGGAAATGTTTTTTTTCCACTTGCTGCTCAACTCCACCAGTTCATGCTACACTACAATTTGATCTCTTATCTCAATTGTGTGAACTTTCAGCACCAAAAGTCAGAGAAAAGAAACATGTTTACTACACATATTTATATAGATGTTTTCATCCCTGTTTTTGTTGCTAATTCTTCTCATTTTTTTTGAACCATCAAATTAAGATGTCTTTTTCCAGCCTGATGATTTTTCAGCATTAACCCCACAGAAGCTTCATAATGTTTGGAGGGAGAAGTCAATTCAACCCTGTCTTACCATTTCTGTTGCTGTATAAGGTATGCAAAAAATTGTATCACTGCCTGGAATTGCATTTTCCTCCTCCTTCCTCCTCCTGAGGTCCCCAGCATCACAGATGTCAGTCTTCAGCCAATTCGATTCAATCCACGTGATATCCAGAAACGGCTGAAGGCACAGGATACTACAAAGGCTATAGGCCTTGACAATATTCCGGTAATAGTACTGAGGACTTGTGGTCCAGAACTTGCTGTGCCCCTAACCAAGCTGTTCTAGTACAGCTATGGCACTGGCATCTACCCAACAATGTGGAAAATTGCCCAGATATGTCCTGTACGCAAAAAGCAGGACAAGGCCAACTCGTCCAATTACTGCCCCACCAGTTTACTCTCGATCATAAGTAAAGTGATGGAAGGGGTCATCAACAGTGCTGTCAAGTGGCACTTGCTTCGCAATAACCTGCTAACTAATGCTCAGTTGGGTTCTGCCAGGGTCACTCAGCTTCTGACCTCATTACAACTTTGGTTCAAACATGAACAAAAGAGCTGAACTCCAGAGGTGAGGTGAGAATGATTACCCTTAACATCAAGGCCAAATTTGACCGAGTGTGGCATGAAGGAGCCCTAGCAAAACTGGAGTCAATGAGAATAAGGGGGAAAATTCTCCACTGGTTGGAGTCATACCTAGCACAAAGGAAGATGGTTCTGGTTGTTGGAGGTCAATCATCTCAGTTCCAGGACTCACTGCAGGAGTTCATCAGGCTAGTGTCCTAGGGCAACCATCTTCAGCTGCTTCATCAATGATCTTCCTTCCATCATAAGGTCAAAAGTGGGATGTTCACTGATGATTGCATAATGTTCAGCACCGTTCACAACTCCTCAGATACTGATGCAGTCCATGTCCAAATGCAACAAGACCTGGACAATATTCAGGCTTGGGCTGACAAGTGGCAAATAACATTTGCATCACACAAGCACCAGGCAATGACAACTTCCAACAAGAGAGAATCTAACCATCACCCCTTGACATTCAATGTCATTACCATCGCTGAATCTCCCACTATCAACATCCTGGGATTTACCATTGACCAGGAACTGACTGGACTAGCCATATAAATACTGTGGCTACAAAAGCAGGTCAGAGGCTGGGAATTCTATGCACATAACGCACCTCCTGACTCCCCAAAGCCAGGCCACCATCTACAAGGCACAAGTCAGGAGTGTGGTGGAATACTCTCTACTTACCTGGTTGAATGCAGCTCCAACATCACTCAAGAAGCTTGACACCATCCAGGACAAAGCAGCCCACTTGATTGCATCCCATTCACAAACATTCACTCCCTTCTCCACCGACGAACAGTGTGTACCATCTACAAGATGCACTGCAGAAATATCACCAAGGTTCCTTAGGCAGCACCTTCCAAACCCATTACTATACCACCTAGAAGGAAAAGGGTAGCAGACACATGGGAACACCACCACCTGGAAGTTCCCCTCCAAACCACTCACCATCCTGACTTGGAAATATATCACTGTTTCTTTACTGTCATTGAGTCAAAATCCTGTAACTCCCTCCCTAACGCACTGTGGGTGTACCTGCACCACAGGGACTGAAGCGGTTTAAGAAGACAGCTCACCACTACCTTCTCAAGGGCAATTAGGGATGGACGATAAATGCTGGCCTGGCCAACAACGCCCACATCCCACAGATGAATAAAAAGAAAACTATTTGGTGGCCTGGGTCTATAGATAGCTTGCCCCACCTCAAAGAAGTGATATCTGTAATAGAAATTATCTACAAGTATCACGTTGAACATTGCAACAGATGTGACAAATAGGTGAAAATGCACATGGACATTAGAGTATCACTTTTGCTGTTGATCCTGATAGACCCATGTTCTCTTGTAAAACTGGGCATCAAGTAGGAGAATCTTTCTCACAGGGTTGATTTTTATGTTGTGCAGGTTTAAACTCTGCCTGCTTACTTTCATTTTCCTTCCTCCCTGATATCTAGAGTTGGTAGTTGTATATCATTTACTTAAAGTGTTTTAATATGAAAAATGCTTTGTGTACACTTAAGAAAGATGAGGGGGAATCGGGGAGAGGAGTGGGCATTGGAGAGCAGAGGGGGAGTGGGGAGAAAATGGAAAGACTTGCATTTATATAGCACTTATCATGGCCACCGGACCTTTCAAAGCATTTTCCTGCCAATGAAGTACTTTTGAAGTACAGTCACTGTAATGCAGGAAACACAGTAGCCAATTTGCATACAGCAAGCTCCCACAAACAGCATAATGATCAGATAATTTGGTTTTTTTTTAACAGGTTGACTGAAGGATAAATGTTAGCTAGGACATCAGGAATAACTCTCCTGCTCTTCTTCAACATAGTATCTAGAGATCTTTTGCATCCACCCGAGGAGGCAAATGGGGCCTAAGCTTAATGGGCCATAGCCTCTGACTAACGTCGGAAAGTGCAGGCCCGCAGAAATTAGAAGAAATAAATACCTGCTTACCTGGTCTTGAAAATCCATTGACATTTCTGTTCGCTGGAGCTGCTTGGGGTCTACATCGAAATGCTCGCAGGCCCCCGTGAAGTGTAGCTCCAGCACATTCAAGGAGGCCACGCTTCCTTTTTTATGGCACCAGCTGCCATAAAGCAGGTAAGTTTAAAGGGCCGAGGAAATTGACAGGTCAGGGGAAGGTAAGTGTCTATGGTAAGTCGATAGGATTGATGCTCAGTTTGGGTTCCACCGGTGCCACTCAGCTCCAGACCTCATTATGGCCTTGGTCCAAACATGGACAAAAGAGCTGAACACAAGTAGTGAGGTGAGAGTTACTGCCCTTGACAACAAGGCATCCTTTGATCAAGTGTGGCATCAAGGAGCCCAACTGGAGTCAATGGGAATAAGGGGGAAAACTCTCCATTGGTTGGAGTCATACCGAGTACAAAGGAAGACGTTTGTGGTTGTTGGAGGTCAGTCATCTCAGTCCCAGAACCTCACTGCAGGAGTTCCTCTAGGTCCAATCATTTTCAGCTGCTTCATCAAGGATCTTTCCTCTATTGTCAGGTCAGAAGCGGAGATGTTTGCTGATGATTGCATAATGTTCTGCACCATTCGTGACTCTTCAGATGCTGAAATGATCCGTGACCATATGCAGCAAGAACAGAACAACATTCAGGCTTGGGCTGATAAGTGACAAGCTATATTAGTACCACACAAGTGACAGGCAATGACCATCTCCAACAAGAGAGAATCCAAACTTCTCCCCTTGACATTCAATTGCGTTACCATGCTGAAACCCCCACAATCAACATCCGGGGGGTGCTATTGACCAGGAACTGAACTGCACCAGCCATATAAATACTGTGGTTACAATAACAGGTCAGAGACTGGTAATTCTGCAGTGAGTAACTCACCTCCTGACTCCCCAAAGCCTGTCCACCATCTTTAAGGCACAAGTCAGGAGTGTGATGGAATACTCTCCACTTGCCTGGATGAGCGCTGCTCCAACAAACTCAAGAAGCTTGACACCTTCCAGGACAAAGTAACCCCCTTGATTGACAGCCCATCTACCATCTTCAGCATTCAATCCCTTCACCACCAATGCACAGTGGCAGCAGTGTGTATCAGCTACAAGATGCATTTCAGCAACTCAATAAGCCTTCTTCAACAGCACGGTCAAACATGTGACCTACTACATAGGAGGACAAGGGCAGTAGATGCATGGAAACACCACCACATGAAAGTTCCCCTCCAAGTTGCACACCATGCTGACTTGGAAATATATTGCCTTTCTCTCACTGTAGCTGGGTCAAAATCCTGAAACTCTCTCCCTAACAGCACTGCAGGTGTTCCTACAACACATGGACTTCAGCGATTCAGGAAGCTAGCACACCACCACCTTCTCAAGGGCAATTGGGGATGGGCAATAAATGCTGGTCTATCCAGCGATGCCCACATCCCATGAATGAATAAATTAAAGAAGTAGAGGGCGATGGGGGGAGAATGGGAGATTAAGGAGGGGATGGCTGAATTGAGCAGATTGGGAGACGAGGAGGATGGGGAATCGGTGAGGGGGTATCAAGGAGAGTGGGGGAATTAGGGACAGGAGAGCGTTATTGGGGAGAGTATGGGGGATTGTGGAGAAGTGGTGGGACCCTGAAGGAGTCCATACTGCGGGTGGGCAGGACTGGAGGGAGGTCTGGTTGGCCTCTATATGTGGGGGTTTGTATTGCCTATCAATTGTCAGAAGATTCAACGTTTTTCATATATCCACACTGTCAAGAAGAGGTAATTGTTTTAAAACTATTTAATTACTTAATTGAGAAATAATCAAGGGCTTTTTTAGATATTTTGTATTAAATCTCCTCACAAACAGGAACTGAGCAGCTTGTCACATTCCATGTTTTTTTCCCAATGTGTCTTTACTTGTCCTAATGTAATGAAGTTTCCATAATCAAGCTTCTATAGTTTCAGACTGTTCTTGACCCATGGAATTTATTTCTCCTTATCTTGATTTTTTTTCCTCCTTTGTCCAGTATCTTCCCATTTATATCCATGACATGTGCAACACTCTCAGCCACTTAGCCACTTAGGTAGGTTCTTGACCTTCATTATCTCTTTACACTATGGTCATCCAGTCCCCCTTTACTTCCATCTTCCACCTGGACATCCTATAGACCCTCCACCTCTTCCTTGAACGATGATCCAAGCAAACCATATTCACAATCAACCTCTCCTGCTTGGCTGAACATGTAAATGCCACTTGATATCACTGTCAATGACACTTTCCATCACTTTACTGATGATCGAGAATAGACTGATGGCGCGGTAATTGACTGGATTAACCTGTCCTGCTTTTTGTGGAAAGGGCATGCCTGGGCAATTTGTCACATTGTCTGGTAAGTGCCAGTGTTGTAGCTGTACTGGAACAGCTTGGCTAGTTCTGGAGTGTCAGGACTATTGCCAGAATGTCGTCAGGGCACATAACCTTTGCAGTATCCAGTACCTTCAGCCATTTCTTGACATCATGCGAGTAAATCAAATTGGCTGAAAACTGGCATTAGTGATGCTGGAGACTTCAGGAGGAGGATGAGTTGAATCATCCAATCGGCACCTCTGACTGAAGATGGTTGATGGTTGCAAATGCTTCAGCCTCGTCTTTTGTACTGTTCCCATTTCTTTGAACAGCATGTGTTAGGAATGATTCTGCTGTTGTCATTTACAACTTTGGACACATCTTTTGTTTCTTTACTTGTCCCATTACTGCCACCCCTTTTGCATCAAAATCCATTTTGTCATTTAATCACTCCTGCCTTCCACCTAGTCACATTTCTTCCCTTTTTTTCTTTCCTCCCCTAAACCCATTCTCTACTTCTGGTAAAACCTGTTATACATTAGCATTTTTTTAGCTCAGATAAAAGGCTACCGACCTGAAACGTTAACTGTGATTTTCTCTCCATAGATGCTGCCTAATTGCTGAGTATATCCAGCATTTTCTTTTTATACTCCAGTTGGAAGCTGCACACTCCACAAAACAAAAATATGACCTTATATTTTGAATATGAGATTGTGGTACACATTGCGCACTTAATAATCTTTTTGTCTTAAAAAGAGGTGTGCTTTAATGGAGGAAAGACTTAGTGCCAGATTTTCACAGAGCCAGGAAGACGCCGCAGACCTTTGAAAATGGCCAGCAGGACCTGGATGCAGAATTCCTGTCTCCATTTCTGATAGATCCCATTTTTGCTGATGGTGAAAGGGGGCAGGGTATGATTCACGTAGAGGGAAACCCGAACTCAGCAGAGCCATTTTTATTTAGTGCTGAGTTCAAACAGACCCCATTTTGGCTGTTGTAAGGGCCTTAACCTACAGTGTGGGCATCACAAATTTATGGAGTAGACCTAAACATTCTTGAAGGGTGGATAAAATCTGATTGACAGTCATGATCTGAAGTTTTTTTTTGAAACCCCGTTCTTTACATGGTAAAAAAAACCTGGTTGCAGCTGTCATTGATTGTTAAATAAAACCTCTGCTGGACTGCTTTGATTGACAGGGCAGCTTGTAGAGCATCTGCTCTTACAGTTCCAATGGAATTCTTTGTTGACATTTCCCTAAGGGCTATTCATTATGAATGCTTGGCTGAGTTTCAAAAGCTAGAGTTGACTCAGCTGGGGGTTCTGAATTCACAGTTTGATTCACGGCTTAAAGAGGCTATTAAAGGATTAGGGATATGAATAGATGTTTGTCTGTTTTATAAGAGATTAATCACTTGAGGAGTTTTAAAAGTCTTGATGTTTTCATGAATGGGAGTTTTCTCATTATCAAGTCTGTATACTGAAAGCTTTACTTGATCTTTAGAAGTTTGTTTTATTTCATCTTTACATGGCTCTTGAGATCTTCCCATTATGGATACTGTGTGAGTAACTATGGATTGGCATGGTGGGTATGAGGGGTCATGGGGGGGAGAGGTGGGATTGTGTGTGAGTGTGAGGCCTGAGGACTAAATGGTCTAAAATCTTCTAAATCAACTGGAACCAAGTTCCAAAGAACCAAATTGGACCTTCTATCCTGCCTGCCTTGGCACCTGCCTGCTTCCATGACTGCCTATGCTCTGCTTCTGGGCTCAGACTCCAGCCTGCACCTACCCCCACACCGGTGTGCAAATCTTGTGATTTGGGGTACTTTTTACCATTGCTGGTCCAGTGAGCTATCTGCCTTGCTAGCCAAAAACCAGCCCTTATTCTGAAGTGAAATAGTGTTGAGCATAGTTTTTTTGTGTCTTTGGAAACACCAGAGACACTGACATGCTGTGCTATTTAGAATGCATAAAGAACCCTTCCTTGCTCCGTGGAAATATTTGCATATTACAAACATAAGATCACCGTTTCAATTCAGAGTGCGAGGCTTAGTTATCGAAGCAGTTTTTATTAAACTAAGTTAAACAATATTGTAATAAACATGACTTGTAGTGGGGCTCAAAACCAGAAGTCATAAATATAAGAATGGTCACTAAAATCCATTAAGGAATTCAGAAGAAACTTCAGATTAGTGATAAGAAAGCAAAACGCACCACCACAGGGAGTAGTTGAAGCAAATAGCATGGATGCTATTTAGATCAGCACATGGGAAAAATATAGGATATGTTAATGGGGTTAGATAAAAACATAAACGCTGGTATGCACCAGTTAGGTTGAATGGTCAGTTTGTGCTGCAGATTCCATGGCCAAGATTTTTTAATGGCTCGGGGTCAGGATCAGGGGCGGCTGGGCCCACAATTTGGCGCCACCGGCTCCCAAGCCGGAATGCCCCACAGCGTGAGACATTTTCAATCAGGGCCAATCCGGGACGGATCAGCTGCCTGCCGGGAAACGGCGGGTAGCCAATTAAGAACAATTATTGTAAACTACAGGCCTTAGTAGGCACCATTCCCACACGGACTAGAATCCCAGAAGGAAAAAATAGTTTGGACCAGCCCTTTTATTTCCCAATGTTTACTGGTGTTCCATTTTAAGGTATACAAGACCAGTTCAGACCAGTATTCTTATATCCCAGTTTTTACTGTTTTTCCCTTCTGGGATTCTTAGGCCAGAATCTTCCAGGCCCACCTGCAGCAGGAAGCTTGGCGAGTGGGGGAGCTTAATTTGGCGGAAGGCCAAAAATCAGTTTCCTAATGGCAGGATGACCTTTAGCAATTGTGGCCTTGGGACTTTAAAGGTGGGTAGAGCTTCCAAACGAACAGCATCAGGGAGCTCATTTGCATGCATTTGCAAGCCATACATGCTCATTAAAAGGCCTGCTCACCAGGGTTAAGTGCCCCCTCCAAATTAAGATCTCTGCCAGCAAGAAACTAGGGCTAGAATTTTCTGTCCCTGTTGGCATTGGGCATCATGGTGGGCTTGAGTGGACAATATGGTGAGAAGGCCAAAAATCAGTTGCATGCCGTTGTGAAACAAGTTTGCGATTGTCTGCTCCACCCGTCAATGGCAGCCCACGTTTGCCGTGGCCGCATGTCGGGAACGTAATTTTCATACATCTGCATATAATTATAAGCCACTGTGGTTGACAGGGCCCTCAACCATGTTCGACCCATCTCCCATGCCTCTGCCCTCACACCTTCCCCCCAGAACCATGATAGGGTTCCCCTTGTCCTCACTTTTCACCCCACCACATTCAAAGGATCATCCTCCGCCATTTCCGCCAACTCCAGCATGATGCCACCACCAAACACACCTTCCCCTCACCCCTTCAGTCATTATTCCATGTGGACCGTTCCCCCTGTGACACCCTGGTCCATTCCTCCATCACTCCCAATACCTTATCCCCTTCCCACGGCACCTTACCATGCAATCGCAGAAGGTGCAACACCTGCCCATTTACCTCCTCCCTCCTCACCACCCAAACGCTTGCACCTCCTTCAATTTGGTCTACCCATTCGCTGCTCCCAATGAGGTCTCTCCTGCATTGGGGAGACCAAACACAGACTGGGTGACAGCTTTGCGGAACACCTTCGGTCTGTCCACAAGCATGACCCAGACCTTCTTGTCACTTTCCATTTCAACACATCACCCTGCTCTCATGCCCACATGTCCGTCCTTGGCCTGCTGCAATGCAAACTGGAGGAACAGCACCTCATCTTCTGATTAAACTCTTTACAGCCCTCCGGACTTAACATTGAGTTCAGCAACTTCAGACCATGAACTCTCTCTTCTATCTTCACCCCTTTTTTAATCCCCATTTTAAAAAAAATGATTTAAATTTTTTTATCTGCTTAGTTTCATTCTTATTCATTTATTCATTGTTTGATCCCACTTTTATCTCTTTATCATCCTTTTTCGCCAACCACCGCCCCCGCCCCCACCCACCCCCACAAAAGCCATCTGTTACTTGTTCCACGTTGTTCTTTCACAAAGTGCTTACTGTTGTTTTGCTATTAACACATTCTGCTTTCTCACATTTATTCCACGATCAGCACCTCCTTTAGCCCTTAGCACTACCATTAACAATCACTTTGTCTTTTTGTCCATGACATCTTTGTCAATCTCGCCTTAGCCCCCACCTATCGCTGGCTTTCCACCCAGCTTCATCTGTTTCACCCTTTTTAACCAATATAAATTTCATCACATTTCTATTTCTCTTTAGCTCTGAAGAAGGGTCATATAGACTCAAAATGTTAACCCTAATCTATCCTAACTCTCCACGGATGCTGTCGGACCTGCTGAGTTTTTCCCATATTTTCTGTTTTCATTTCAGATTTCCAGCGTCCACAGTGTTTTGCTTTTATCTTAGTGTTTAATTCACTGCCACTTCTCTTCCAGGAATGCCTACCTTGAAGAAGTACTGCTGTTCTCTCCAACAGGATTTCCATTTGTCCCTTTCGTCCTGTTCACCTTCATTGCTTTCCATTTCCCCCCTGGTGTTTGACAAGGTGTTTACCAAAACTCGCTTTCACAGCCGTATTTCCTTCCTCAGCGACTGTCTCCATCTGCGTTTACCCCACATGGATTCCAACTCCTCATGTTTCAAATCCACCCAGGATTACAGGTATCTCCAGGATATACAAAGTTTGTCGGACTCCTTATCTCCTCTGGAAATCTTCCCTCCACAGCTTCCAACCTCATAGTTTTCCAACCCCGGACAGCCCGTTTCTACCTCCTTCCCAAAATCCACAAACAGGACTGTCCTGGTAGTCCCATCATGTCAGCCTGTTCCTTCCCCATGGAAGTCATTTCTTCCTATCTTGATTGCATTCTCTCTCCCTTTGTCCAGTCTCTTCCCACCTACATCCATGATTCCTCTGATGCCCTATGTCATATCAACAATTTCCAGTTCCCTGGCCCTAACTGCCTCCTCTTCACCATGGACGTCCGATCCCTTTACATCTCCATCCCCCACCAGGATGGTCTGAGGGCTCTCCGCTTCTTCCTCGAACAGAGGCCCGAACAATCCCCATCCATCACTACTCTCCTCCGTCTGGCTGAACCTGTTCTCTCACTGAACAATTTCTCCTTTAACTTGTCTCACTTCCTCCAAATAAAAGGAGTGGCTATGGGTACCCTCATGGGCCCCAGTTACGCCTGTCTCTTTCTGGGGTATGTGGAACAATCCTTGTTCCAGTCGTACTCAGGCCGCCTCCTACAACTCTTTTCTCAGTACATCGATGACTGTTTTGGTGCTGCTTCATGCTCTCGTCTGGACTTGGAAAGATTTATCAATTTTGCTTCCAATATCCACCCCTCTATCATCTTCACATGGTCCATCTCTGACACTTTCCTTCCCCTCCTTGACATCTCTGTCACCATTTCTGGAGTTAGGCTGTCCACCAAAATCATTACAAGCCTACCGACCCCCACAGCTACCTCGACTACAGCTCCTCACACCCCGCTTCCAGTAAGGACTCCATCCCATCCTCTCAGTTCCTTCGCCTCCTTTGCATCCATTATGATGATGCTACTTTCCATAACGGCACTTCTGATATATCTTCCTTCTTCCATAACCGAGATTTCCCACCCACTGTAATTGACAGGGCCCGCAACAATGTCTGACGCATGTCCCGTGCCTCTGCACTCACACCTTCCCTTCTGCCCCAGAACCATCATAGGGTCCCCCTTGTTCTCACTTTTCACCCCGCCAGCCTCCGCATTCAAAGGATCATCCTCCGCCATTTCCACCAACTCCAGCACGATGCTACCACCAAACATATCTTCCCCTCGTCCCCCCCTCAGCATTCCATAGGGACTGTTCCCCCGGGACACTCTGGTCCACTCCTCCATCACTCCAAACACCTCATCCCCTTCCCACGGCACCTTCCCATGCAATCGCAGAAAGTGCAACACCTGCCCCTTTACCTCCTCCCTTCTCACCGTCCAAGGGCCCAAACATTCCTTTCAGGTGAAGCTGCGCTTCACTTGCACCTCCTTCAATTTGGTCTACTGCATTCACTGCTCCCAATGCGGTCTCCTCTACATTGGAGAGACCAAACGCAGACTGGGTGACCACTTTGCAGAACACCTTCGGCATGTCCGCAAGCATGACCCAGACCTTCCTGTCACTTGCCATTTCAACACACCATCCTGCTCTCATGCCCACATGTCCGTCCTTGGCCTGCTGCAATGTTCCAGTGAAGCCCAACGCAAACTGGAGGAACAGCACCTCATCTTCCGATTAGACACTTTACAGCCTTCTGGATTTAACACTGAGTTCCAACAACTTCAGACCATGAAGCTCTCTCCTCCATCCTCACCCCTTTTAAAAAAAAATGTTTTAAATGTTTTTATCCACTTAGTTTCATTTTTATTCATTTATTCATTGTTTTATCCCCCTTTTCCCCAACCACCCCCTCCCCTCACCCCACCCCCAAAAAGGCCATCTATTACTTGTTCCATATTGTTCTTTCACAGAGTGCTTATCCTTGTTCTGCTATTAACACATTCTGCTTTCTTACCTTTATGCCTCTATCAGCACCTCCTTTAGCCCTTACCACTACCATTAACACTCCCTTTGTCTTTTTGTTCATGACATCTTTATCAATCTCTCTCCTTAGTTCTCATCTAGAGCTTCACCTGCTCCACCCCCCCCCTCTTAAACAGTATAAATTTCATAAAGTTATACCTCTCTTTAGCTCTGAAGAAGGGTCATACAGATTTGAAACATTAACCCTGTTTCTCTCTTCACAGATGCTGTCAGACCTGCTGAGTTTTCCAGCATTTTCTGATCCTATTTCAGATTTCCAGCATGCGCAGTATTTTGCTTTTATAATTGTAAGCCCTGCTCGCCACAATCATGCTGGATTGTCCGGGCACGTTGGTTTGCACGCTGACGTGTTTCACAACAGCGTTTAAAAGACATGCACCTGGCAAGCTGAGATTTAAGGGAACTTGAAGGTGAGTTTTTTTTATTTATAAGAAGGGGCATCACTGGCTAGGCCAGCATTTATTGCCCATCCAGAAGGCATTTAAGAGTCAACCACATTGCTGTGGGTGTGGAGTCATATGTAGGCTAGACCAGCAGATTTCCTTCCCTAGAGGGGCATTAGTGAGGCAGATGGGTTCATGGTGATCACCAGACTTTTAATTCCAATTTTTATTGAATTCAGATTTCATCACTTACCATGGTGGGATTCAAACCTGGGTCCCCAGAGCATTATGCTAGGTCTCTGGAATGCTAGTTTAGCGACAATACCACTATGTCACCACCTCCCCTAACACTAATGTTACACAGCACTGGTGAGGGTCACCCATTTGACTTCAAGGAAGAGGCACCGCTCTTTCAGGCACGGGCACAGGAGAGTTGCTTTTTCCCAGCTGGCTGACTGTACAGTGCCGGGGCAAGGGCAGCACTGCAGTTGGGGTGAGGGGGAGTAGGTGGCAAGGCAGCACGGACCGATGGTAGTGCACAAGCACATGCCGGGTGGGGAAGGGAAGCGGCCACGCATTAGGGAAACCTTGTATAAAGTGGCCATTCCTCCGCAGCTGAGACAGTTCAGGCACAGCCATATTGACATTCTTGGAGTTGGGCCTCTAGTTTATCTGCCCACTCAAGCAATGCAGTGGAATGAAAGTGCCACCAAATGCTCCTGAACTTTGCACAGACTGCAAACTAACGAGCATTTTAGTGGACTGCAGAACAATTAGATGACTGGGCAAGTTGTATAATCTTATGGCTAAAGCTGGCCATGGAGCAATCACTGGTGGAGGCACTCACAGCCCCTTGCAATGTCTTCATTCAGCTTTGGACCAGTCTCCCCCATGGTTCAAGCTAATAGCACAGCCCTGCAGTGTAGGTTAGGAGAATGCCTGCGCCTGAGCTGAGAGCACAGCATGCAGTCCAGTGGGCAAAGCTGCCACCAATTGGCCAGGTGCAGTAGGGCGAAGGTCGGTGTGGTCTCAGGCAGCCATGCAGCGCACTAATCTCTGGCCATCCAAGTGGTGGCCAGCACTCTCTGGGATGCGTTAAGGGGCCCTCAGACTTAACCTTCAGAGTTTCTTAATACACCCAAGCTAACCCACACATCTCTCTCTTTCATCCTGCAGGAGGAGTATATCAGGAGCAAGGAGCCTGAGTGGAAATGAAGGAGAAGGGAGCAACGGAGGTGCCTGGCTGCACAGAGGGAAAAGCAGCACCCTCAAGAAGGGCAGCTGGAGCTCCTGTGCATGCAGGATGGTCAGTGCCTAGCTAGACCCAGAGTGTGCAAACTGCGCTTGTCATTAATGCAGATCTTCTTCTTATCGTGTCCACGGACAGTCTATACATGGCCCAGCCAGAACTGGACACATTTTTGCAACTTGTTGTTGAATTCGGCAGATCTGCAACAGTGCAGGGTTCCTCTAGCGATAGACATTGCAGGAGATGTTGCATAGTCTGTGGCTCAGTTCCACATTCACAAGTTGTCGGGCTGGTTGTATATCCCCATTTGCTTAGTGACACCTTTGAACGACCTACACCAGTCCTAAGTCTGTTAAGGCACTTCCAGGTTGCCCAGTTACAATTAGCTCCTGGGGGAAGGCTTTCATCCGGTAGAATTTCCATCGCTGGGGGTTGTCCGAGACTGGTGAGCCGGTCTTTCCACAAGGCGATGCGGGCTTCAGATGGGTTGATTGTAATGGAACAACACTGTTCATGAAGCTCTTCCTTGACTTTAGGCGGCTGGGTGTAGGTGTATGACCATGTAAAGGATGCCTCTCATCTAATGTTTGACGGAGTCGCTCTTTCTTGCTGGCTACCGTTCTTCTTATATCAGGGGGAGCGATACCCACCAGGATATATAGGCTGTTGATGTTTGTTGGTTTTAAACAACCTGTGATAAGTCGGCAGCTTGCATTCAGAACGGCATCCATCTTCTTAGCATGAGTAGATCTTTCCCATGCAGGGCAGGCGTATTTGGCAGTGGAAAAGCAAAGAACAAATGCACTGGTTCGTAATGTTTTCGAGCTTGCTCCCCATTTTGTGTTAGTGAGCTTATTCAGGATGTTGTTTCGTGTGCTCACTTTTGCCTTTGTCTTTTCGATGTGGTTCTTGAAGGTGAGGCATCTGTCAAGGGTGACTCCGAAGTGGATAGGGTGCTCGCAATGCGTCAGTGTTGCTCCACACCAGGTTACTTTAAGCTGGCGTTTGGCTTCACGGTTTCTGAGGTGGAATGCACAAACTTGCGTCTTTGATGGGTTTGTGCGAAGGTGATTTTCTTCATAGTAGGATGTTAGTCCCTCCAAGGCCTTAGAAAGCGTTTTCTCCACGGTATTAAAATCAGTGCTTTGGGCAGTGACACATACGTCATCAGCATATATAAAACGGCGTGTGACACCGTCTATAGGTCGGTCATTCGTGTAGATGTTGTACAGCAGCGGTGCAAGCACGCTTCCCTGAGGAAGACCATTCTTCTGAATACGCCACCTGCTGCGCTTCCCGCCTAGTTCAACATAGAACCGGCGATTCTGAAGCATGCTTTCTAACAGCTCTGTTAAGTGAATATCATTTGTCATCTCTAGGATCTTGCAGAGGAGACGTCTGTGGTTCACTGTATCGTATGCTGCTGACAGGTCTACAAAAACAGCACCTGTTATCATCCCTTGCTCAAAACCATCTTCAATATGTTGTGTGAGGTTGAGCAGTTGGCTTGTTGTTGATTTGCCGGGGGCGGAAACCTGCTTGCTCTGGAATGATCTTCTCATCTACAGTTGGTGCTATCCTATTGAATATCAGGTGTTCAAACAGCTTATTGGTGTGGCAAAGCAGTGAAATTGGCCGAAAACTCTTAGGATCTGAGGGATCTTTTCTGGGCTTTAATGGTGCTATTACATGTGCCTTCTGCTAAATATTAGGTGGCTTGTGTGTTGCCAGACAGTGGTTGAACAATTGTAGGAGCCATTTCTTTGCTTGCTGTCCAAAATGCTTTATCTGCTCTGTTGCTATGTTGTTAAGACCAATTGCTTTCCCGTGTTTTAAACTAGATATACCAGTTCCCAGCTCTTCCATGGTGAATGGTCCAGTGAAGCCAGGGTCATCGCTGTACTTCTTTCTATCTAGTTGTGCTCTTGGTTGTTTCTTGTTGATTTTTCCATTTAGGAGCAACTGGTGTGCAACTTTGTTAGCAGACACATTTGGAAGTTGGGCAGCTTTCTTGGGATCGCCTCCAAGTTTGCATATGAGAGACCATGCCTTCTTGCTGTTTTATGTAAGATCTGTTGTCTCTATCAAGTTGTACAGCAAGTAGTGTATACAACATTAATGCAGATGACTGAGAACTAGAGTCACTGAAGACTGCACATGTCCAGGGAACGAGTCAGTCACATCTGCCACTTGCTTCAGGATTTGGCGCCACAGGGGTGTGGAGGGCATCCACTGGCAGTGGCCGTGAAAGTGACCACAGCGCTCCATTTTTTATCCCAGTGGCTCCTTTCAAGGGCTCCACAGATGACCTCTGTGGGACCTCACAAGCCTCCACACACAAATGCATCCAGGAGGTCACGGATGCCATATTTGTGAAGGGTCACAACTTTGTGCATTTTGCCCGGGATCAGGAAAGCCAGGAAACAAGAGCACTGGGATTTGCGCAGATCTCAGGTTTCCCATGGGTGCAGGGTGCTATCGACTGCATTCAGATCTCCATGGCAACAAGCAGTCAGCTACATTAACTGGAAGGGTTTCCACTCGCTGAATGTTCAGCTGATCTGTGACCACCACAGACGCATCCTACAGGTCTGCACAAAATTCCCAGGGACTGTCCATGACTCCCACATTCTCAGTAGGTCTTGGATCCCTGACACCTTCCAGTGTCCACTGAGGTTGCAGGTTTGGCTACTCTGGGACAAGGGCTACCTGCAGAGGATGTGGCAGATGACGCCTGTGCGGTGGCCTCAGACTGCAGCAGAGAGAAGGTACAACATGGCTTATGCTGCAACTTGCACTTTGGTGGAGAAACCATCAGAATGTTGAAAATTAGGTCTGGTGCCAAGACCGGTCTAGTGGAGCCCTGCAATACAGTCCACAGAGGATGTCACACATTGCCGTCCCCTGCTGTGCCCTTCACAACCTGGTTGGTGCTGCAATGGGGTGAGGAGCTGGCTGAGGAGGAGATGGAGGAGCTGGACGTCTCCTCCGATGAGGTGGGCATCAACGGGGATGAGGGTGATGAGGTCCTCGAAGGCGAGGATGACGGTGATGATGCCTTTGTGTTGTCCAGGTGAGGCAGGCACACTCGGGAGGCCCTCATAGCGATTAGATTCATGAAAGATGATGACGACATGTAGTGAGGAGACTCCATAAATCCTCGCATTACATCTGTGAACGTTTGACTCCTGTCTGACTGATGGTAACACACTTACCCTCTGTGATAAGGCTCCTGTCATGGAGACACAGCGGATGCCCACAGTCCCTACATCCCAGGAGGATGATGACGACATGCAGTGGGGACACTCCATAGATCCTCACATAGCTAATGTGAATGTTTGACTCCTGTCTGGCTGGTGACATCTCACTTGTGCTCTGTGAACAGGTTCATATCATGGAGACGCAACAGAGAAAATTTAACCTCTTCTGATCTTAAGACATCCTTCGTGAACTGAACCCTTCAGGACCACCCTGTCACCGGATGCTGATGGGGTGGGGGGCCAGCCGCACCTCAGAGGTACTGAGAACACAGAGAGAATGACGGAACTCTGAGCTGCCAGCCCAGGACACTCTGGCAACAATGATAAGCCCGATTGAGGTGTAGGCATGACTAATATGTCCAGTGACTGTGAAGGCGCACCATCAGTGTGCTGGGAAGGCTGCACAAAGCACAGGGAAGAGCCCCTGGCCTGAGGCACCTGCCTTTATCTTGTGCAGGAACCAAGGTTTCATATCTGAGTGACGCGAACGCTGTTCATCAGAACAAGGAGCCATAGGCAAGGAGACATCCTTGGGAGTTTATTTACAATAGTGAATATTATGTATCAGTGGTTAGCACCCGTGCCCAGATTGTGCAACTACATCCTCTTAACTTTCCTAACATTGCCACTATATCTTGGTGCTCCCCAACGTCCACAGTGGAGGTGAAGAGAGCCTGCTGACTGCTAGGCCTTGTCTGTGATGACCTGGATGGGCGTCCTCTGGAGAGCCGAGACCTAGAGGGGCCCAGCCTGCTTTTAGGATCCTGCTGTATGGGAGTGGCACCCTCCTTGGCCTGTGGAGCTGGAGCAGCTGGGGTCACAGGAAGAGTGGATTCGGATGGGCTGGACACTCCTGGAATCACCTGGGTGGATGGTCCTGGGGTGCGCACCTGTTGATCTTCCTCCCTATGGGTGCCTGAGGACCCCTGGCTGACTCCTTGAGGAGAAGGGGAAGCTGGAGTGAGATAGAGCTGCCCCACACCCCTCTCACCAACTATGGCATCAGAGATGGAGATCAACCCACGCAGTAGTGCAGGACAGATGTCCTGGACAAAGGTCTCCATGGCAGCCGCCATTGTACCAGTGTTGACCTCGGTGCATTGGCATGCTGGTACTATCACCTCAGACTGAAGGCAGATGAGCTCCTGCATTATGCCTTGCAATCTGAGGAGTGCAGCGGACATCCCTTCCTGATGTTCCTGAGCTTGCCTTTGCAGCTCCAGCAACTGAGATATGACTGAGTCCAGAGGCTCGTCATCTGACTCGAACTCAGCAGATTTCTGGCCTCCAGCAGTCCTCTGAGTGATGAAAACCTGGGAAGTCCCTGCTGCTGCCTGCTGTGGATCAGAAAGTGCAATGTGCTCACCAGAATGTGACCCCAAGGCTATTCTAGAACTAGGTCCCACCGAGGTATGTGTCTCTGCACTGGTGGAGGATGTGGGTGAGCTCTGTGACGGGTCTTCAATGAGGGTGCCATTAGATTCTTCTTCCTGAGGTCTCTTCAGGGCTTGAGACGAGGACCTGGCTTGTGGACCCCTTGGCTGCTTCCCACTTGTGCCTGCGAAAGCAAGGAGAAATAATTAGTGAATGGCAGGGGACTGTGGAACAGGGGAACTGACTCACAGCATGGTTGTCTGATGGATGTTGCATGACTGGATCCTCACTTGGTTGAGCACCGGCAACCTCACCATCAGCACAGGAACGGTCCAGATCCTCACCGACCAGCTGGATGGCTCTAATTTCAAAGTCTATGAGGACCATGATTTCAGGCATTCCTCTCCCAGTCTGCGACCTCTCCTTTTTGTTGTGTGCCAGCTTGTCCTGCATGAATACAGATGGTGAAAGTGTAAGCAGGACGACTGCCAGGCCCGATATCAAGGATGCCTGGCATGTGTGTGGGTGGTGGGTGGTGCCACAGACGGGTTGAGGACACGATCCGCAGGGCAAATGAAGGTGTGCATGAGAGAGTGAATGGTCAAGTCCCTCGAACTGGCAGTGAGTGAGATCCCTGTGGTTGTGTGACTGGTTTGTGAGTGTTGAGTTGAGGGTGATGAGAAGAGTGACTTACCGTGGCAGAACAGATGAGATCATTCACTGGCTTTTCTGTTTTGCAGAGCATTGGCGCTGACCACTGCTGCCACTGCCTCCCATGCCAGACTGGCAACCTTGTTTGCTTTTCTTCACCAAGAGCAGGGTTAAAGGCCATCGCAGCGGCCTCTAATGCATCCAGAGGGAAGAGTCTAAAGTGTGAGGCTGTGGATGTAGAGGTTTGGGTCCTGAGGTTTAGGATTAAGGTACTGGGAAGCAGTGATGGAGGGAGCTGGATTTAGTAAGATGGGAGTGGCAGGATCATGGTCAGGTACTGTAGGGTTTCCTGGGGGTGGCCATAAAAAGTCAGGTTAATGGTGGCTTCGAGGGCGGGAGAGGTCAATGTCAGAATGGGCATCTGCACTTGGATGGTTAAGAGCTCAGGGGGAGAGCAGAGAATGAGACATAAAGTATTATAGGGTCAAAAGTGATGGGGGGTTGCAAGTCGAATGGGGGGAAGATGAAGGATCATGTGGTGTTGGTGAAGGAAGATAGGAGGAAATTGGTGGGTTACAGCGAGAGGGCAGAAGGTGCTGGACCTTTGTCGATATGAGATTTGCAACATAGTTTTACCTGTGATGTTGCAATGCAGTCCCACAGTGAAAGCCAGGACTTGAAATGGGGGGAGGGTCTTCAGCAGTGGGAGGAGTTATTGGTGAGGTTCATTGGTTAACTAAAGGGCACCCTAATAATCATTAGTCAACTGGATGGAGAGCCATGCCCAGGTATGTTCTCATCTCTATGGTCTTACCCCCAAGACAGTAACATTCCTCCATAACTCTTGGGCCTCATTGCAGCATCATTCCAACAAGGTCTGGAGCATCAGTGAAGCTTGAGTTGAAGGCCATCTCCTCTTGACTGAGGCGAGAATGGCCGGAGTGGGCGAGGGAAGTGGAGCTCCATGGGGCCTAGGTGAGTGTTGGCCCCAATGTGCCAGGTTGGAACATTGAGGTATCCGTGTAGATAATAAAGGCAGAAGAGGGGGTGGGTGCTACGTCTGTGATGGCAAGGACAGGGTCTACTGAATGTATCTTGAGGGTTTTGGAGGGAAGCTCAATAGCGTCTGAGGGAGGGTGCGCAGACATAGTTTTTGTGCAGCACAGAGGGATCTGGGTGTTCTTGCACATGAAAAGCTAGCATGCAGGTGCAGCAAGTAATTAAGAAGGCAAATGGAATTTTGGCCTGTTTCGCCGAGGATTGGAGTTAAAAAATAGGGAAGTCATGTTACAACTGAACAGGGTGTTGGTGAGGCCGCACCTGGAGTACTGTGTACAGTTTTGGTCCCTGTATTTAAGAAAGGATATACTGGCATTGGAGGAAGTTCTGAAGAGATTCACTAGGCTGACTCCTGGGATGAAGGGATTTACTTATCAAGAATGGCTAAACAGGTTAGGCCTTTATTCATTACAGTTTAGAAGAATGAGGGGGGATCTTATTGAAACGTACAAGATGATGATGGGGCTTGGCAGGATAGATTTCAGAAGATGTTTCCACTAGTGTATGGTGGCCTGATGTCTAGAGGGCCTTGGCCTGCTAAGGGTCTCCTGCACAGGTACCGTGCACCCTCCTTGGCTGACCAAAGCAAAGGGGTCACTGCCAGAGGGGAGGTTCAGTGGCAGAGCACCCTTGGAGTGTCCTAGGATGTTGCCCCCAGGGTGCCTTGCAGGTGTGCCTCCTCCCTGTAGGTGCACGATGGCACCTGCCTGACTCCTTGAGGAGAAGGGGTAAAGAATACTTAATTTAGGGTGATTTCAGAATTCATGTAAACTATTATTTTTCCTTTTGTTTAAAATTTAACTGTACAATTTATCTTGGTGACTGACCTTGGTGGAGGGGCTGCAGGGGAAGTTGATCAAGAACATAATGGGAATAGTCTAAAATTAAAATAGAAGTCTTTCTGCACATAGATTATTCATGTTCAATGATTTATATTTTGAACTGATGTTGTTTAATGTTGAGACATTAACTCCAGTAATAAATAGTATTTGGAGCTCCTTTTTTCTTTCATGGGATGTTGGTGTTGCTGGCAAAGCCATCATTTGTTGCCCATCTGTAATTGCCCTTAAACTGAGTGGCTTGCTAAGCCATTTCAGAGGGCAGTTCAACCACATTGCTGTGGTCTGGAGTCACATGTAGGCCAGACCAGGCAAGGATGGCAAATTTCCTTCTCTAAAGGACATTAGTGAACCAGATGGGTTTTTGACAATAGCTGTCATGGTCACATCATTAATAACTAGCTTTCAATTTGAGATTTATTGATTGAATTTAAATACCACCAACTGCCATGGCCCCCAAATTATTAGCCTGGGCCTCCGGATTACTAGTTCAGTGAAATTACCACTACATCACCATCTTCCTCAAATGCGTAGCGAATAGAATGGGAATAGAATGAGAGTTGAGAATGCTTAGTGAATAGAATGTTTGGTTCACCAGTTTTCCCCTTCCAATTTTGAAGGTTTTTAAAATTTGATTTGAATGGCATTACTAATTCATGCATAACCTGTTATGTACCATGAAACTTTAATGAAAGGGTTGTTTTTGTTTACCAGTTAAGAACACTTGTAACCTGGTGGTTTTAAATTTCAAGTTATCATATTCTGTGCAATAAAAATTACATTAATATCCATATTACTTTTGCTTATCAGTTTTCTATGTCTAATAAAAGTTTTTAACTCATCCTAGTTAGTCAGAGGGAGAAAATGTTTTTAAAATTCCAGTGGACTTTTCTTGAACACCTCACATCCCACACACACCATTTTGTAATTTGATACAATAATTACCAAAGCACATTGTGTGTTTTTTTTTCAGAAATGGGACAGATAGATTTTTAATTCTGAGAAAGTAATTACGGACGCAAATTATATATTTGGGGATCCTGTATGCAAAACAGTTCTTGAGATAATGCCCTTCCCCCTCCACACAAATTCTAGCAAACCAAATATGGGAGAGAAAACATTTCTTTTGAGTCTTTTTTGCCTATTTGCTAGCTTTTCGCATGGTCCTTATTTAGGTGAAATTGGAATCTTCCTTATTTGCTGTATTATTCAAGCCTTATTGATTGAGGTTCATTCTTCCTCTTATTTCTTCCGCTTTTTGAATTTCACTATTGTTACCTAATTGTATATTCTCAAAGGTTTAATGTTGTTTAAGTCAATAATTCTTATTCTTATTTGTTCAAGGATTGGCTGTTAATGCTTTGTTTACACTGGAAACATGTTCATAACATAACACATCTGTAATTATTTCTATAAATCACAAGGTAATTACTCTATAAAAGTTTACATTTAGCATATTTCATATTTTACAGAGCCAAGTAAGAGCCTCTAATTCTCTAGTCCGAAGACATTTTGCAATATTTTTGTTATGTAGAAACATGTTATATTTAGTTTCATTTCCAATTACTGTTGTCTCGACCTACTTTTATTCAAAAAAATAATTTTATCAACTCCACATTGCAAATAAAAAGATACAGAAATAAGTAGAAAAGGCTTTTTATCAGTTTTGAGTTATATTTTCTCTAATGTATACATTTAACAACCTCCTTTATTCTGCATCCCTTGCATTCAGCCAACCACATGTTGTTAGGGAAGTGGATTAGTTTCTGACTCAGTTGTAGCTGATGATGAGATCATGTATAATGGGGAATTCTGAACTTAATGTTGAAACTGGTCTTATTCCCAAACAGTTTTAAAACCACAGCCGATGAAGTCATTTTGTAATGTAAGGAAACACGGCAGCCAAATTGCATGAAAAACATCCACACAAGGCAGAGATAAATAATTGATGTTGGTTAAGGGATAAACATTTGTTAGGACATGGCGCAAACTCCAGTGCTATTCTCCAAATAGTGTGATTGGATCTTTAACATTCATCTGAGAGGACAGACAAGACCTCAGTTTGAAATTGCACCTGAAAGGCAGAACCTCCCACATTGCAGCACTCCCTTAAAATTCTACTGAAATGTCAGCCAAAATTATAAGGCAGGCAATAGAAACTAAATTACACAATTTTAAATGGGGTACAGGAACAGAGCTAGATATATGTACAAAAATCTTTGAAAAAAGGAAGACAATTGGAAAAGACATTTTTCTTTTAAAAAAAAGCATATGGGATCCTTGGCTTTATTAATAGAGGCATAGAGTACAAAAGCAGGGAAAATAGTCTAAAATTTTATAAATCAGTGGTTAGGCCCCAACTTGAACATTGTCCAATTCTGGCCACTACTCCTAAGAATTCAAGAGGATCCAGAGGAGATTTGGTAGAATTGTACCAGGGATTCAGGATTTCAGTTACATGGAAAGAAGCAGGGTTTATTTTCCTTAGAGCAGAGAAGATTAAGGGGAGATATAATAGAGATGTTCAGAATTATGAAGGGTTTTGTTAAGAGTAAATAAGGAAAAACTTTCCACTGACAGAAAGGTTGATTATTGGGAGACATGGATTTGTGACAATTGATAAAAGAATCAGAGGTGAGACTAGAAATGTTTTCAATGCAGCAAATTATGATGTGGAACGTACTGCTTGAATGGGTGATGAAACCAGATTCAATAATAACTTTCAAAAGGGATCTGTATAAACAAGTGAAGGAAAAAAATGTGTATGTATGGCTATGGGAGAGGACAAGTGAATGGGATAACTCGATAGCTCATTCAAAAAGCTGTCACACACGATGGGTCAACTGGCCTGAATGATATTGTTCTATGAAGTTTCATGTGTAGGTGTTTTAACCTGAGAGTTGTGAGAATCAATGGTGAGAGAGCTACCATGGAGGAAAGGCTGATATCATTATCAAGTATGGAACCAGGTGGATACACCAGCTAGAATCTTCCGTTCTAGAGTCTAAGTTTGGTGGTGGGAGCGGAAGTCGGAGTTATTTCTGCTGTAGGGTGAGACGGCTGACCATGCGCGATCTTGCACTGTTCAGCTCATTACCTATGCATCCGTGCGGAGCACAGCGAATCTTGTGGTGGGGGCGGAAGGAAGTTGAAGGTCCATGCACCATATTTAAAGGGCATCCGGACAGCCATTCACTCACTACAGGCCAAGGGCCTGGCTGTCCTTAATAGCTCAGAGAAGAAAACAACCTGTAGCCCCACAGTTCAGTGAAGCCTTTGTGGAGACTCTCCTCCAGGCCATCCAGGAAAGGCAGGAGGTGCTGTTTCCCCGGGATGGCAACAGGAGGCCCTCCCATCGGGTTGCAGTGGAGGTTAGAGCCCAGCACAGAAAAGCTCAGAAGTGTCAGAAGAGGATAAATAATCTGCTGCATTCTGCCAAAGTAAGTGCACCGTCTAATCTGACTGAAAACAAACCCTCATAAGGGCATCAAACAGTCTAAGTGTGTGAGTGCACAGGGATGTCACACAGCAGTTTGGGTTGCAACACTCGCCAGCAGATGGGACATCTGCATTGAATGTGTGCCAGCCACTTCATGCTCAAAATCTCATAACAGTTGCAGAACCTCCTACATCTTAGTCACTTACTGGGGAGGGCTCAGCAGCATCCATGGGTGTGCACGCTCCTGAACTGCTCATGCACCCATTGGGATGACAATCAATCCTTTTGTCTTTCTACAGGAGAAGAACATCCACAGGAAGCAGGCGCGGTCCCAGACCCGAGGCGGAATTCCGGACATTCAAGTCCTCACCCCTCTTGAGGAGCAGGCTGCTAAGAAAACCAGGGAGGAGCAGGACCATGTCTGTGTTGAAGGTGAGATAGGACTCCCCCAGGAAGCCTGTGAGGGTGCCTCTAGTCTGGAATAGACAGCTGCGCCCACAAACTAAGAGATTTATTTAATTAAGGAGCCTGCTTAGTCATTCACTAAATCTCCCTTTTCTCTATTCCAGGTATCAGCAAGAAAAGGGGAAGGCCAACAAGAGTGACCACCCACAGCTCCATGCCCAACCCCATTTCTTAGGATGATGCCTCAGAAGCCTCAGGGGATGCATCATCACAGCATTCATCTGCACCCTCCACCAGTGCAGATTCAATCACCTCGGTGGGTCCACAGCTGGCAGAGGAAGTGGCAGCCAAGGTCTCTGACACTCGGGGGATTGTTGGAGATCAGGCCCCTGCTGAGCCCCATGCAGATGATAAGCCTCTGGACTCAGCCCTCAGAGCCATGTTGAAGATGGAGAGACAGGCAGGGCTACATCAGGCAGATTTGCCAGAGGCCATGCACAGACTGGACTGAAGGCTTGAGGAGTCCATCCACGTTCTGTCAGATGTTGTGGCTCCTCCATTGAAAGTGTGGTGGCTGCCTTGGAGACTCAGGTCCTGCAAAACACATAGTGGGTATGCGCTTGGACCTGTATGGGATGGTCTAGCTATGGGTGCAGTGCAGCAGTGGCTAGGTGAGCGGGGCACAGGGAACCTCAACCTTCCCCCAAGGGTCTCCTTCTCCTTAAGGAGTCAGGCAAGTGCTACTGAGCACCCACAGGGAGGACCAGCCAGGCATGCCAGGGCCTTCATCCCAGGACACTCCAAGGGTGCTTGGAATTCTCTGCTCCAGAGGGCTGTGGAAGTTCAATCATTGAGTATGTTCAAGACAGAAATCAGTAGATTTTTGGATACTAATGACATCAAGGTATATGGGGATTGTGGGGAAAAATAGTGTAGAGGTTGATGATCAGTCATGACCTGTTTGAATGGTGAAGGAGGCTCAATGGGCCAAATGGCTTACTCCTGTTCCTATTTCCTACGTTTCTATGTTCCTTTTTCCTGCTGATCCACCTTCCCTCTGCCAGTAACCCCATCACCTCCACGAGGTCAGGCCAAGGAGGATGCACCTGCACCTGAGTAGGAGACCCTTAGCAGACCGGTGCCCTGTAGGCTTCAGGTCACCAGACGATGCCCGCCAAAGACATCACAATTAAATGGGCATAGCAGTCAGCAGGTTGCCTCCACCTCAGCTGTGTATGTCAGGGCTGCATCTAGACGTAGAAGTAGGCACTGAAAGATTAAGAAGTTTTGAAGGCACACAAGTGGCACAGGTGTACAACTATTGTATATAATTTTCACACTCGTAAATATATGTTCACTCACACTGTTTAGAAGTTTCCTGGATTCCGTCTTGTTACTAGTTGCTTCAATAGTCACGGGCATTTAAGGGTGTGGAATTTGACCCCCATAAGAGTCCAAAAATGAATTCCTATAGGTTCACTTCTCTCACATTATCAACATAGTGATTACTCAATAATCCCACTTGTGCAGGATTAAGCGCTGACAATAATTTGTGAGTGTGCAGCCTGGTCATGCATCATACAAGCCATTACTTGCAGCGCATCATGTTCGAGTCTCTGAAAATGTGTGCAGCAAGGTCACAGTATCTCCTGCTACTACTGCCCTGATGTGAGATGTGGGTGGATGCCACATGTACTCAATGGGAGTTAAATCTGCTATCTGAGTGGCAAGGAACAATGTAGATGCAGTTTTAAGGCTGACAGAGTGAAGCTCTACTCTGTCTTCTTAACAGTAGAAAACCAGAGGCTGCCCTACAGATCTGCAGAAAGCTATGGTGGGCACATCCAATCGGTAATGGCCTTCCTTGGTCATTTGTCATTTTGAGCTAACATGCAGTAAGTAAGGAGGCAATGGGTGTATTAGCCTTGGCTGTAAGAGGGATTTGAATGTAGAATTTAAGAGATGTGTGTGTGCAGTTCACTAAAGCCTTTGTGAGACCTCACATGGAGATTTGTGTGACCTGCTCGTCTCCTTGTCAAGGGTGGCAGTGGACCGCGCATAAAGGGTTTGCAACCAAAGTACGTCGGACATGATTGAAGGACAGGGGTTTTAGTGGATGAGGTGAGAGAGAGTAGAATGGGCCTGTGTGCTGGACTGTGTCGAAGATTGGGAGGTTATCCATGTGAAACATCAGCAGCTCTAACAGGGCTCTGCAGGGTCCATGCAGGAAAGATGTTTGCCTTGGCTGAGGTGACCACAATGACAGACTATGACAATGACAGTCTCAGACTAATGCTAAGGCCATCTAGGACTGAGACTTGTAGGAGTCTCTGCGATCAGAGGGTCTGGAGTGGTTGCAACTCAGCAACCCATGGTGCAGGTAAAGCATTCTCAGGAACACGATTTTCCCTGATCAACCTGCATGGAGGTGTGATCCCGAGGGGACAAATGGTGTTCTCACGCTGCTCCCCCCTGTGGACCCATCTATCTAGTTCTGCTTGAAAGAGCTCCCTGCCAGGTTAGCCTCTCCTTGGGAGCAGGTGTGAGGGTGACAAAGCTGCATCCCTGCAGTTTAGATTTGATATTGCTTCCAAGTTGCCATGCACACGGATTTGTGAGGGCCTGGGTAAAATCACAATTCTACTTACAGGTGCCCAAGGCTGTGGGGGAAGGAAGTGCTGTGGACCTTCTAATGTGTGCATTTGGCACTTCAGCATCGTTTGGCTCATGTGAAGGATCAAACTACCAGCAGGGCAGACAATAACTAGTGCATTTTAATTCAGCTATCATAAATATCATAAATCAAGGTACATTAAAGTAAATTATAATGTCTGTAACCAAAAAGGAACTGGGGCCTGCTAGCTAGCAGAGGATAGAAAACCAAAAGGTTAAGGAAATGTGTCAGCAGTTTACTCTGTCTGGAATATGGTAGCTATTTGGTAGGATTGGCACAGGCCTGTCTGCCGCATCATACCCCTGAAATGGCCTCTGCATGTGGCTCAGTGACATCCTGGCCCTTGTCAGCTCCATACCCTTCATCGTCCTCATCATTGGAGAAGACATCTCGGTCCTCCATGTCTCCCTCAGCCAAGACATCCCCCCTTTGTAGCATTAGGTTGTGTAGGGTGCAGCAGACAAAGATGATTCAGGACACTCTCTGTGGTGAGTATTGGATAGCCCTGCCTGAATGGTCCAAACATCTAAACCTCATTTGGAGGAGGCCTATTGTCTGCTGAAGCACAGACCTGGAGGAGGGACGTGCATCATTGTAGCTCTCCTCAGAAGTACTCTGCGGATGGTGAACTGGCACCATCAGTCAGATCTTCTGGGCATATCCCTTGTCTGCAAGGAGCCAGCCTTGGTGAAAGGTGTTTACTTTGAGGTCCTTGAAAAAACCTGTGGCGCCTGGGAGTGGTTCAGAATTTAAACACCATGATAGCTCCTTGGGAACTGAGCACAAACATACAGGAAATGCCTTCTGTGATCACATATCTTATAGAAGATGTTATAGAAGAGCACTTAGAAAAATTCAAGGCAATCAGGCAGAGTCAACATGGTTTTGTAAAAGGGAAATCATGTTTAACCAATTTATTGGAGTTCTTTGAAAGAGTCACATGTGCTGTGGATAAAGGGGAACTGGTGGATGTATTGTACTTAGATTTCCAGAAGGCATTTGATAAAGTGTCACATCAAAGGTTATTGCAGAAAATAAAAGCTTATGGTATAGGGGGTAACATATTGGCATGGATAAAAAGGACCGAAGGAATGGTTGATAAATTTGCTGACGACACAAAGATATGTTGGAAAATAAGTTGTGATGGGGACATAAGGAGGCTACAAAGTGACAGATAGGTTAAGTGAGTGGGCAAAGATCTGGCAAATGGAGCATAATGTGGGCAAATGTGAAATTGTTTATTTTGGCACAAGGAATAAAAAAAAAGTTTATTATCTAAATGGTGAGAGATTGCAGAGCTCTGACATTCAAAGGGATCTGGGTGTCCTGATAATCACAAAAGTAATTAGGAAAGCTAATAGAATGTTATCATTTATTGCGAAGGGAATTGATTACATAAGTAAGGAGGTTATGCTTCAGTTGTACAGGGCATTGGTGAGACCACATCTGGAGTATTGTGTACAGTACTGGCCTTCTTACTTAAGGAAAGATATAAATGCATTAGAGGCAGTTCAGAGAAAGTTTAGCACACTAATACCAGGAATGGGCGGGTTGTTTATGAGAAACGTTTGGACAGGTTAGGCTTGTATCCACTGGAGTTTAGAAGAGTAAGATTGAACCTTTAACACCTGAGGGGTCTTGACAGGGTGGATGTGGCGAGGATGTTTCCTCTTGCGAGATAATCTAGAACTAGGGGTCACTGTTTAAATATAAGGGGTCACTCATTTAAGACAGAGATGTGGAGAAATTTTTTCTCTCAGAGGGTAGTGAGTCTTTGGAACTCTCTTCCTCAAATGGCGGTGGAAGCAGAGTCTTTGAATGTTTTTAAGGCAGAACTAGATAGATTCTTGATTAACAGGGGGGTGAAAGTTATAGGGGGTAGGCAGGAATGTGGGGTTGAGGTTACATTCAGATCAGCCATGATCTTATTGAATGATGGAGCAGGCTCAAGGGGCTGAATGGCCTACTCCTGCTCCTAATTCATATGTTAGTATGTTCTTATATGAGCTGCGCATTCAAAGAGTAGAATCCTTTTCTATTGATGAATATGACTGCTGTTGTCAGGGAGCTCCCAAGGCCACATGTATGCAGTCAATAGTACCCTGCACTTGCAGGAAACCTGAGATCGCTATAAACTCCAATGCTCTTGCAGCCTGGCTTTCGGGATCCAGGCAGAATTGGACAAATTGGTGCGATCTCCTGAACAGGGCATCTCTCCCGTATGCACTTATGTTTCGCTAACTGGGAGGTGCCGCACAATGGACCCCTGAAAAGAGCCACTGGCGAAGAAGTTTAATGCAACAGTGACTTTCAATGCCACTGGCATGGAATTCCCTCCAAGTCCTTGCGGCCACAGGTTAGCATGGAGAAGCTAGCAGATGTGTGAAATCACATTCTGGGATATTCTAAGGCGCCGCTGGCATTGCCTTTCGCACATCTGTAGAAAGCTGCACCACCTGCGATACACTTATGGTCGGGCCAATGCTCACCTTTGCATTGGACCCTGTTTGCTAGAATCCTGACCTTCTTGAGGCCCAGCTGCTTCCTCTTGCTGCTCAGGCTTTGCCCCTCCTGGCCCTGTGCCAACCTACAATGGGCCTCCTTCTTCATCTAGGCAAGAGCCAGTAGAAAAGTAGGGTTGCCTGGAGGCTGCAGCATCTAGGCCCCAATGGATCTGTGAATGAATTTCAGTAATCAATCTAGTGCCCAAAATCTTTACAGGCTTGCATCTATCTCAGAGCCACCAAACCTGTGCCTGGCTTCCATCTAGAAATGGCAGCCCCACCCCACCCCTTCCAAGTGAAGGACATCCTGGAGGACCAGAGATGGGTATTCTTCTCATTCATACATGACTGTACATGGAGACATTGCTCTTTGACTGAGGCAATGCGAGCCATGTGCGAGAACCCTCCCTCAGACACTATTGAGCTTGCCTACATTACCCTCGAGACTCTATAGATAGGCCATTGTCTTGGCAGCATAGAAAGGCTTACCACATGAGCCCTTGTCAGCCATGGCCATTCACCTGGGACTATGGAGGTTTGAGTCGGGAATTTGTTGGCATACACCTCCCTCCCTCCCTTCATCCCTGCCTTTGACAGCAGCAGATGGCAAATGGCACAGAATGAGCAGCAGCTCCAGACCTTGCTGGGATCTCGATGTTATGAGACCCATGAGTCAGACAGCAAAACTGCTGCTGTTTTGGCTGTAGAGAGGAAAACACAACTGAGCATGGTTCTCATGTAGTTGCCTCATGATTATTAGGCTGTCCCTGTGGTCAGCCAATTGTGCTCACCTTGCTCTCCACCGACCTGAAAAGACCTTCCTCCTACTTTGAGGCATTGCAATTTTCCATTGTTGCATTTTGAGAATCGAAAAATGGTGCATATTATCTTTGAGGCTCACTCCACAACCTTCTACCCTCCCACTGTCACCCACCAACTTCCCCCCACCATCACCCTTGACCCAACCAATGTAACCATTCCTCTTTCATCTGTCACCCTTGAACCTCCCCCCATTACCTTTGCACCTATTGCTATCCGCTTCCACATGCCTTCCTTCCCCTTGTAGCCTACACCTGTTACCATCTCCATACCCACCCTGACCCCTCCCACTTCCGTGACAACCCCCCCCCCAACACCAAAGCACCCCAAAGATGTGAAAGAAGTCAAGCTTGCCAGGTGAAGACCACTTATATACAGTGAACATTCTCATTTCTGACTGGCAAGGAGCTTATTTTGGAGGGGGAAGTTAATTCCAGTGAGGTGGCCTTTTAATGAACATATATGACGTGCTAATGCATGCAAAAGAGCTTCCCAACATTGATCGTTGGGAAGCTTGACCCACCTTTAACACGCCTTTAAAGTCCAGAGAACAGAATTCCTAAAGTTCATCCCGATGTTGGGAAACTGATTTTTGGCCTCCACCCGCCAAGCTTCCTGCTGCTGGCAGAACCGAAAGATTCCGCCCACTAACACAGCTGCAAAGTAGCTCAAAATAAGACTGAGCACGTGGATAGGTTAGAGAGTGGGCTGGATAGAAAACAAAAAAATATAAGCAACAAAACAAAACTCTATAATGTGTATTGATTTGTTGGTTAAAGCCTGGCAAAAGAATGATAAAAAAGGGCTAAATAAGGCAAGCCAGATTGAATGAGTAAAATTGCATTTTAGAATGAAACCAATCAGATGGATTAGAGGGAGTCAGGACCGAAGTTTTATGAGTTAATTTAAAATAACCTGTTCAAAAAAAGAACAACTTGGCTATAAATGGAGATAGCCAATAAAGATAAGAGCACAGGCAGACTTCAGCATGTTTAAATTGTGGGTGGGAACCAGGCCAATCATTTAAAAACAATTTTTTAAAGAATCATTATTACTTTCAAAAATAGGGCAAATGTTAATGATTTAACTAGAAAAAATAATGGGGAGAAAGATTAGTTTTTTTTAATTAATTGTCTTTAATGAAAAAGGTCTTAAATTACTGTTGCCATTCCCATTCAGACTCTATTATAACTGAATTTGTTATTTGTCATTTAATTGCTCCTGCCTACCAACCTGTCACAAACCATGCTTTCTGTTTTCTCCCCTTCCATTTCCTTGCCTCAGCACTCTGAAGTGAAGTTGTGGGTCAAGTTCCTGCACAAACATATTGTGCAATCACATGTAAAACCTCCCATGAACCAATACAATCAGGCAGTGTAATAGAGTGTAATGGGGCTTTTCTTTCCATCGATGCTTTTAAGAGACTTAACCTGCTATGATTTTATTAAAACAGTTGAAAATGTATTTATCAAAAAAAATAAACATTTTTAATAAGTGCCTAGTTCAAACTTGTGATTTTAAATCACTAGACATGATTTTTAAAAATACTGAAGCATTTATTAGTTTCATTGGTATACACTAGTCAGTTTCTTTGATGTAAACTCTTCTGCTTCTGAGTAAGCTAAGTACTTTTTAATATGTGCAAACATTTAAAATGTGCCTACTAGTGCCTATTGCCAAAGGAAATAGTTCAATCGGAACACCCTCCCGATGGGCATAATTGGCAGAAACACACTATTCTCATTATTCAGACTGGGGGTGTGACCAGGTTTGTGGGGAGCGCCAACTTGGGGCAAAATAACTTTTATACCAGAGTCAAAGATTATGTGAACACAATTTACACTTGGCATAACTTACACTGAGTTTCTGCAATCTTTTGTATTGGTTTGCTGAGCACTGTACTGTTAAAATTAGTTCAATTTCTTATTACTTTATTTGATATGTAATATATAAGAAGCCATCTGTACAAGTAAACGCTATTAATAATTGTATGTTTGCTTTCAGCTTGCAAATAGATAATGGTGAGTCTCCTGAATAAATAAATTAGTATGAATAGAAACTTTCAGTGTAGTAATTTAAAAGTGTTTGCGATTGATGTAGTTAAAATTAACAACTTTTGGTGATTATTTGACCTTGTATTTGCATACATGCTTGTGAATAGAGGATATAATTAAATTGAAATTTAGCAAATATGTTTGTGTTGAACAGGACCATGTTGTATCAAGGGAAAACAGCATATATTCCTACTGTCCTTTCACAGAAAATATTTTAAGATTTATTATTAAATGTATTGACCCAGATTTAACAGTTGAAATAACAGAGAAACTATCAATGTTCACCGTTATTATAACTGTGAAATTGGCTGCAAACTCTGGCATCTGCACACGCGTAGTTAAACACGGAGATCCAGAAGTTACTGTCAGTGGTCCCCGACTTCTCCAGCGGGTGCACTTTTGAAGTTCCCCCAGATGAAAATCTTTGGAAATCACTTGAATTGAGGTGAACTTCCACTTTTAGGCTTTTCGTCTTGTTGTGAAAACCCTTGAAAAAATTATGCCATATTGAATGAAGTGGGTTTTTAATGGCATTACAAGTTCACAATTATTGATGAACAACCTCCCTAGCCCTGAAAAACTGATTTTATCTTTGTGGAATGTCAAATTTCTATATTATACTGTAATTCAAACCTATGGAATTTTCAATATAATAACAATGTATTTTTTCAGCTACTACCTTAATCACATATGTACCAATTTTTATTTAGGTCTCTGGAAAATGATCAAAAAGTGAAAGATAATTGGTATGTTTTGCTTCCTGGCTGTCATCGGTGAAAATTTAGCAATGTGATTGGCTGCTTAGCAAGCTTGATAACATCACTGCTGCCCCTATTGTTGCCACAAGGATCAAATTAATGTCAGGAAAGTTTAAATCCACACCACAGGGGTTGCTAGATCATTTTGGGTAGTTTCCTTTGAGCCCATTATTGAGCACTGTCACTTTGTCATGGACTGCAAAATGCAGCCCATTTTTTTTTTGTCTTGTATAGCTTCCTCAACCCTTTGACAAGTAATTTCCATGGGATCTAATTGGATACATATACCTACCAGAGATAATGAGGTCCATGTTTGGGATATTTTTTCAGAATCAGGATTTGAGTAAGAATACATGTGGATTAATTGTAAGAAGGAAAATCAAGATGTATCAATATTTCTTGCAATTTTGATCTTTTTTTAACTATGCTGCCTATCTAGCATCATTTATGAAAACAGCAGTAAACTGTTAGATAAAGTAGTCCATTTAAAGCATTTGGGCTCACATAGGCTTTTTGTTTCTTATTGTTTTTAAATATAAAAAGACAGCTGGCCTTAAACAGTCCAGAATATACTTTCCTCCAATTTCTACTTCCCATTTATATATACTTTCATACTTGCTTTTGCTTTCTGTAGGTGTCTGGTTAGGTATGTAATTAAAGATTTTATGATCGGGTTTAAAGTGAGAATATCCAATATATGCTATAGATCAGTGAACCACAATAATCCCACAATGGTTTGCCAAGACATTTTCGAAGACAGTAAGAACCATTGATATAATGTGAATAAGATTCACGCACAGACCATACCAGGTTGGTGCTCTTCCCTGAATGATATTACTGGACCATTTGGAATTGAATAGTTTTGAATAGGTGGGATAGAGTCCAAAATAAGATAGAGTACATGATATGTGCAAAGAAATGTGTGATGACCATTCTAGTCCATGATTCTATTTCTCCATTCCTTCTGATTCTCCATGCTGTTTGTATATTAGGGTACAAAGACCTGACAGGGAATACTTGGGAATATTTATATTCCTTGTGTACTAGGCATAACAAAATTATAAATATATTTGAAAAGAACTAGTTTACAATATTGTTGCAGGTGGGACATGGGAGAAATCTTCCCTTCCTCACATTGAAGTATAATCGGTATGAGTAGAGAAAAGGAATAGCAAGGGTCAAAAAACACCATTCGGAGCAGTTTACAGACCTCCTAACAATAGTTATATACCATTGGACCGAGCATTAAACAATCAATTATTGAGCTTATAACAAAGCGGAAATTAGTTTTCATATAGAATAGACCAATAAAATTGGCAAAGATAGTCTGGAAGTTGAGCTTGCAGAATGTTCTTGTGACAATTTCCTGGAGCAACATGATGTGAAAGCAACCGGATGTAAAGCTAATTTAGATCGAGTATTGTGCAATGAGGCAGGATAAATTAGTAACATCATAGTATTAGATCCACTGGGAAATAGTGATCATAATACAATTGAATTCCACATTAAGTTTGAAAATAACATATTCCAATCACGAGCAAGAATCTTAAACTTAAACAAAGCCAATTACTTATGTTTAATGGGAGAGCTGGCTGAGGTTGATTAGGTTAACAGAGGAAATTAAGGTAATTAACATCAGCAGAGAAAAAGCACTGGAGCAATTCAAGGGACCAAAATCCAACAAACACTCAGGACCTGATGTCCTACATCCTAGGGTTCTAAAAGAGATAGCTGTACAGATAATGGGTGCGCTGGCCAAAATTCCCTAGATTCTGGAACAGTCCCAGTGGACTGGAAGTTAGCAAATGTAACACTGTTTTTCAAGAAAGGAGAGAGAGAAAGAAAACAGGAAACTACTGGCCTGTTAGTCTGACATTAGTCATCAGGAATGAACTTGAATCTATTATTATGGAATTCGTAACCATGTACTTAGAAAATTGGAGTATGATTAGAACAAGTCAACACTGTTTTTCAAAAGGGAAATCCTGTTTGACAAATTTATTTGTATTTTTTGAGGATATTATTAGTAGGGCAAATAGAGGGTGACCAGTAGATGTAGTAAGTATGCTTGGATTTTACAAAAGGCATTCGATAAGGTGCCGCACAAAAGGTTAATGCACAAGATAAGGGCTCATGGAATTGGGGAGTGATATTTTAACATGGGTTTAGGATTGGTTGACAGGCAGGAAGCAGAGAATAATGATAAATGGGGCATTTTCAAGTTGGCAGGCTGTGGCTAGTGGAGTGCCACAAGGATCAGTGCAAGGGCCTTAGCTATTTACAATATATATGAATGATTTAGATGACAAGACACAGGGTGAAATTTTCCGTGCCCGTTGGTGCCAAGCATTATGGCGGGTGTGATATGGCAGGAAGGCCAAAAATCGATTCACGTTATCGTGAAACCAGTTTGAGATTGTCTGTTCCACCCATCGATGGCGAGTGGCCTTTCCTACTGCCAGACATCTGAAACTTCATTTTAATACATCTGCATATCATTATAAGCCCAGCTCGCTGGAATCATCCTCCCATGCTGGATCATCCAGGCACATCAGCGTGTTTCACAATTTAACGCAAGCGATGTGCACCTGGCGAGCTGCACTTCACTCGGGACTTCGAGGTTCGTTTGCCTACCTTGCTTCGGGCAGCACTCGTGGTCATCAGTGCCAGGCTTCACAGGCAACACCACTTTTAGTGGGGCTCACCGGCAGGTCTTTACCTACCAGACCAGCTGTAAGGCAGGGGTGGTTTTTTAATGGCTGCAGGGCTATGGCTTGCTTGGGGAAGGGGGAGAAGTGGCCTCAGGCTAGAGAAGATGTTGAAGGGCTAGGGCATCACTGGGGAAGGGGGGTATCCGAGAGTGTGTGTGGGACACATGTTGATCAGTGCAAGTGACCTCCAGAAAGTGAGGGCTGAGGAGGCAGTCTTCAGAGGAGATGATGCCAGATGGAAATGTGAGGGTATGTGTGAGAGAGCGAATGGTGATATCCCTTGAGCAGACAGTGAGTGAGATGCCAGTGAATGTGTGATGGGCTTGTGAATGTGTGAGTTTAGAGTGATGAGATGGTTGCCTTACCCTGGCAGCACGGATGACATCATTCATCCTCTTTCTGCACTGGATGGCGAACCTCTTCTGTGCAGCGTTGGCACTGACCACTTCTGCCACCACCTGCCAAGCCAAGGTGGTGACACTGATGAGCCTCCTGTGGCCAGAGCGAGTGTAAAGGACACCGTGGCGGGCTTTAACAGTGTCCAGAAGGCATCCCAGGGACATGTCACTGAATGTCTTCTGTGCAGCAGTCCTGGGCTGGAAGCACTGACAGGTGTGCGTGCTGCTGCTTTTGAAATATGGCGCCCAGCGTGAGGAAGCGGCGAGGTGAGGCGTGGTGGGTGATTGGGAGGCCACCTGCCAGTGAAATGGCACGTTTCCTGAGAATGCATGGTTAATGAGACGGGATTGGGACGATATGGCATGAAAACCCGCCATTGTAGCCAGTGGGTAAAACATTACCTGAGTTTGCTGATGATACAAAGCTAGGTGGAAATGTAAGCTGCAAGGAGGACATAAAGAGGCAGTGAAGAGATACAGACAGGTTAAGTGAGTGGGCAATAAGGTGGCAGATGGAGTATAATGTGGACAAGTGTGAGCTTATTAACTTTGGTCATAAGAACGGAAAAACAGAAAATGTTTTGAAAGGTGTGAAACTTATAAATGTCGATGTTCAGAGAGACTTGGCTGTACTCCTGCAAGGAACTCACAAAGTTATCATGCAGATGCAGCAAGCAATTAGGAAAGCAAATGGCATGTTGGCCTTTACTGCAAGGGGATTGGAGTAGAAGAATAAAGAATTCTTGCTACAATTGTACAGGGCTTTAGTGAGACCACACCTGGAATACTATGTGCAGCTTTGGTCTCCATATTTAAGGAAGGACATACTTGCATTGGAGGCAGTACAGTGAAGATTCACTAGATTCGTCCCTGGGATGAGGGGGTTGTTCCATGATGAGAGGCTGAGTAAATTGAGTCTATATTCTCTGGAGTTTAGAGGAATGAGAGGTGATCTTATTGAAACATTCAAGATTATGAAGGGGCGTGACATGGTAGATACTGAGCTGTTGTTTCCCTTTGCTGTAGAATCTAGAACAAATGGGCAGAATTTCAGGATAAGGAAGCCAGTCATTTCAGATTGAGATGAAGAGAAATTTCTTCACTCAAAGGAGTGTGAATCTTTGGAATTCTCTACCCTAGTGGATGGACCATCATTGAACATATTTCAAGGCTAACATAGATTTTTGGACTCACAGCAAATCAAAGCATATGGGGAACAGTCAGGAAAGTGAAGCTGAATCCCAAGATCAGCCATGGTTATCTTGAATGAACAGAAGGGCCGTATGGTCTTCCCATAGTCTTATTTCTTATGTTCTTATTGCCAATTCTAGTCCTAATTAATTTGTTTAAAAACAACTTGTAATGTTTTACGTCTATGACATATCAGTTATGTCTTACGCCCTACATTTATTTTATGCAGTTGAATTTAATTCAATAATCATTTAGTATTTTTCTAAAGATATCGACATGAGAACAAAATTCTCCAAACTCCAGACTGATACCACAAATAAAAGTTGTCTGTATATAGGGCAGAAATTTTCATCCCGTGGGCAGGCACGCACCCGACCCGAATGGGAGTAAAATAGTGCGCGATGATGTCAGGTGAGCGTCCTGACGTCATCACGCACTTGGACGATATTACGCTCGGCAGGTGCGTGCGGGTGCCAGAGTGACACCTGCCATTAACTAAGCAGCCACTTAAGGCCCTCAGTAGTCAAACTGAATGTATTTCTTGCAATTTTCTGCTCGTTGCATGGGCAAAATGGGTAGGCAGCCAGCTGACATTTTCACAAACCTCATCCAAGGGCGGGATAAAAAGGGTCAGCAGCTTTGCCAATGTGAGTAGTGAAGAAAGTTGAAGATAGTTTGCAGCTGGTTGCTTTGCAGCTTCATCTCTGTTTGGGGCTTCATTCTTAGCATTTCCAGGCCTAATTTCGGGACTCGTTGCTGGCTACCAGGCCCCCAGAGGATTCAGACCGTGTGCACCCTTTGAGGTATCAGACAGCCTTCCCTTACCCTGGTAATGGGGTTTGTGGTCTCCGCTGGAGGCACCTCCTCTGAGGAGGAAGAGAGGGGCAGAAAGGAGAGGGGGCCAGGTGTCCCAATGCAGCTTCCAGGGGAGGGACCTGTGGGAGGAGAGGCGCAGGCACAGGGGGCGCAGGGCCAGCTGGTAGTCCAAGGCGGAAGGGGCCGCAGAAGACGCCACTATCCTACTGCCAGGGTTTACAGGTGGTGATGCAGCTACCTCAATATGTCTAAGGTGCAGTGCTGAAGGAGGCTCCGCCTCTCAAGGGAGACAGTAACCTCCATTTGCCAGGTGATTAGGCCCGAGAACAGCTCCAACTGTAAGGGTGGACACCCCATGCCAGTGGTTCTGAAGGTCACTGTGGCCCTCAACTTCTATGCCTCTGGCTCTTTCCAGGGCTCCGTGGGGGATCTGTGTGGAGTCTCCCAATCAGCTGTCCATGGTTGCATCGAGCTGGAGACAGAAGCTCTGTTCAGGTGGGTACTGACATTTATTCTTTACCGTACGGATGAGGTCAGCCAGGCTGAGCGAGCCAGAGGGTTTGCAGCGATTGCTGGGTTCCCCCGCACCCAGGGTGCCATCAACTGCACACATGTGGCCATCAAGGCACCCGCGGGTCAGCCATGTACCTTTGTCAACAGGAAGGGATTCCACTCTATGAATGTGCAGATAGTGTGTGACCACAGGATGCTGATTCTGCAAGTCTGTGCAAGGTACCTGGCAGCTCCCATGACGCTTACATCCTGAGACACTCCCAGGTGCCGAGGTTCTTTAGTGCTCCAGCCTGACTGGATGGATGGCTGCTGGGTGACAAGGACTATCTGTTGAAGAGGTGGCTCATGGCGCCTCTCCACCACCCAAGAACAGAGGCAGAGAAGCGTTACAATACGAGACATGCCTCCACAAGGGCGGTGGTAGAGATGATCATAGGTCTTCTCAAGATGCACTTCCGATGCCTGGACCATTCAGGGGGAGCACAATACCCCCAGAGTGGGTGTCATTGATCGCGGTTGCCTGCTGTGCTCTCCATAATCTGGCACTGTCAAAGGAGGACCCACTGGAGCAAGGGGATCTTGACACAGCTTCACTGGCCACAGATGATGAGTCCAGTAGTGAGTCTGAAGATGAGCACAATGAAGAGAACGCTGAGGGTGTGGACCCAGACCTCGGTAACCTCCAAGGAGGCATGGACATCAGGGATGCCTTGATCCAATGCTCCTTCAGCTAGGCTGCCAAAGATCAGCTTCAAACACATGTCAGGGCTGCCTCCTCCAACCCGGATGTCTGAAAGGAGCCTTTCATTTGAACACACAGAACACTTAGTACCTGTGCAATAAAGTTCAGAGCCACTTCTATCCAGCATTACATACAGGCGTACCCTGCACCAATAAAATAAAAAGGTGAAACACACTCAGCCATGACGACAAAAACAAAATTTATCTCATTTCGACAATTCCAAACTATTCACATAAACTTCTCTGGTCTTTATGCCCAGCCCAGTGTAGATAAAATAAACATAAACGAACATAAAATCACCCATGAAATGTCCCTCTTGTGCTCATGATGCCTTTAACTTGCATTTGCGAGAGCTACATCTAGGTGCATCCCCTCACTGGCATCGGCATTGGAGGCAGCCTGCTGACTCTGCTGCCTTGTTAGCCTTGATGACTTTGGCTGTCGCCCTCTGGCCAGTGGAACCTCTGCTGGCCCTGCCTCGGAGCGAGCAGCCAGTTCCACGGCTGGCATCTCCCCAGTCGCTGCAGCTTCATCAGATGCCACGGTCACTGGCAGAGGGGGCAGAGGAGCTGCTGCCTTCATCCAGAGCACCCTGAGAGGAGCCCGCAGAGACAACAAGCAGCTCGTGCACCAACGTGAGGCCACTCTGGACCTCCCTGCACACCATTGATGGACGGGCACCTAGCTGGGATACTGGGTGCCTCATCCATCTCCCACATTGACACTGACCACCCCAGGAGCCCCTCACCCTCTCAATGAAGGAGGCAGTGCGCTCGGCCATGATGGTCAATGTAGTTCTCACGCTCCGCATGGACTCCTCCAACACGGAGACCATGACACACATACCCTCATGGATCTCCACTAGATCCTCCTTTACATCTCGCTGAACATCCAATGCCAGCCACCTAATGGACGACTCCAGAGGCTCATCATCAGCCTTTGACTGAGCATTGCCCTGGTCCCCAGCACTTCTCCGACTGCCAGTGCCCTGGGCACTCTCTGTCTCCGCCTGCACCTTAAGTGATTGTGAAGCCCCCTCACCAATATGCACTGATATACTCGCCGCCGCTCTAATGCCCGCCAAGATGCTGGTATCTGTGCTGGTGCCTGCTTCAGCGAGTGGGTGTGACGCAGGTGAAAATGACACCCCGTGGTCCTCAGGTGTCAAAGGTGGCCCTTCGAGGTCTGCAGATCGGACACCTGCTGGTGAACCTAAAAGGAAGAAGAAGGACATGTCATTAGTTAAAGTCATCACACTGTCACTGTGCATGCCACCCTGGTGAGACAATGGAGATCTGCATCACGGTGCCATCATCTTTCCATGATCAATGGGGACTCCAGATTCGAGGCTCCCATCAATGAGAAGACTACACTAGAATGGTTGCACAATCCAAAAGTCTCACCTCTGTGCACTGCACTCTTACCTTCGTCCAGCACCCCTGCCTCTCCACGCCCAGTTGCATGAGTTGTGTGCCTGCTCTCCAGCTCCAGGACGCCCTGCTCGAACTAGGAGAGCAGCAGCAAGTTGGTCGGGCCTCCGCCTGTATGTGTCCTCTTGACTTGGTTATGGCTCATCTTCTCCTGAAAGGACAGAAGGGCATTGATTAGTCCACTCTGTACCTGTAGCGCCATTGCAGCCTGGCCAACCCCAGCTGAGCAACACCTCGCAGGGTCCAAGCAGCCAGGGCTCACCCCCTTGCCCAGCTCCGGCGTCATTGCCAGTTGGCGCTCAGACTCTAGGACCCCTGAGGTCCATGGGGAGACAGCCACGCCCTAACATTTCTGCACACTGACCCACACCAACACGGTACTCACCCTTCCTGAGTGCAGCAGGTCATTGAAGCACTTCCGGCACTGCACCCATGTGCGCCGCACCACATCATGGCTGCTCACCAGGGCTGCCACCTTGTCATGAAGCTATTAATGTGTATAATATTTTGGAAAATATTTTTCTTTTGAAATAGAGGTTTAGTCTGCAGGTGTGTCTTAATTGGATTAAAGTCAGCTAGTCTGGGTGCTTTGACAGGTACTAGTTTTGATATGTAAGAGAGATATGTGCATTTGCATTTTTTGAATAGAGCATTCAGGAAGTGGGGTGAAAACTGACACCTTTCTAGCAGCTACCAAGCAATATGTTTATATTACTAATAAAGTTGGTACTATGAAAGTGGTTTTATTGTTAGAGAGGTTTAGTTCAGCAGTTGTTGATACAATGAGAATTAACATTCTTTGGAGCTGGTAGGTATAACTTCGATAGTTTTTGTATGTGCAGGGCAGAGGCAACGTAAGATCAAAAGGCAGCTGTAAGCCTCCAACTGGCTCCACAGGAATCAAAGTGACAAGAGCCTCATTTTGAATTTGTTAGGTGAAAATGCTTTGCTTGGTGTCTGGTTAAATCTATGGGTTGCTGTTGCCTTAATGGAGATTAGTTTGGGAATTTGCTAAAAGTTATGATAGTAGTCATTTGTACCCATGTGTATACCTATTCTAACTTGTGTAAATTAATAAAATGTTTCCTTTAGTTTAATGTAAAACCTCGAGAACTGATTGTCTGATTCCTGAATTTAGAGCTGCATCTCAAACACAACACTTAAAATTATAGGTTATGACAGTTGTTTAAAGTTTCCCTCTGGGATTTTTAAATAACTCTGCTTTACCAACTGCATCGGTCATAACACACCTCCTCCCGTGCCCTCTTGGTGAGGTGCGATGGCCTCCTCCTCCCATCTCTGAGGACAAGGGTGTCCCTCCTGGCAGCCACCTCCTCCAGGAAGACAGGGAGGCACTCACCAGAAAAGCAGGGGTGCGAGTGTCCACCCGACCTGCCCCACACCCCCCCCTCCTCCACCTGGCATTTGCAGCCGCGCTGGACTCCATCGCTACAACGGTAGACAGACGTCTTTCCCTGGCAGCCTTTCTGGGGCTGACTGGGCTGTTTTTAAACCGGCCGCCGGGTCACCATGGCCTGCCAGCGGGGCCCGATCGCGGGTGGCTTTGTGACTGCTCCTGGGCACGCCCACTGCCCCTGCCCTGACGAGGGGAAAATCCTGCCCATCATCTTTTGCACTACAGCTTGTTAAATTATTACTTCTGCAATTTAGCCTAAACAACAGGAAAACCAAAAAAATGTTCACACTTAAAATGATTAGAGTTTTTAAAAGCATTGCTTCCTCCAGGGAAAATTTGGCAGTCAACTTAATCTACTTAGATAATTGGAACACAATTTCTGCTTGGGACAGGATTTTGCATGTAAGTGTTATTCTTGGAATGAGAATTCAGTTTATTGAGGTTGGAGAGGTAATGTATGTGATGTTAACAGTACTGTACATCGAGTTGGATAACTGCCAAAAGTGAATCGCGTATAAGAAAATGTAAAAGAGGTTTGGAAAAGCATTTTTTAAATTATTCATATTAAATCGGAAGGTAATGAGCTGCAATCGACACTGTCTACAAAATCCACATTGAGAACTGTTTTCTGTTTTAAAATATTCACTCGAATTTCTGAAGAGGTGAAACATTTACAGGAGATATTGTAGCATTTTTTGACAGTGCCCACACTGATGGCAATGATACCTTTCCTCATTGAACATAGTAAGGCAATTGGCTTAGTTTAATAGAATTTGACTGGTTTGGGGAGTAAGCACTGAGAAGGACAAATAAAAAGAGATATTTTCACCACAAAATTACTTATTGCTCCATGTCTGCTCAGCAATTGGAGAAGATTATAAAAATTATTCAGTTATTTGTGGTTGCCCTGCACTTTTACTAGGCTGACATGTTTTTCTCCATTTTCTGTGCAATAGTCCTTTGACCGGGCATTAGAAATCCTACATACTGTCAATGGAACATTTTGCACAATCGGTTGGCACTCAGCACCTAGAATGGAAAGTAGTTCCAGTTATTGAAAATTCCTTTCAACTCACATAATTATTTTCTCCTGCAATTCTTGACTCATGTTGTCAAAAATCTTTTTGATGAACATATATATATATAATATGTGTTTAACATTAAGAAAACATTCAAGGTTTTTTGTAGATAGTCTGAAGAAATTGACCATCTGCTGTGTGCAATTTGCCCTTCCAACATTCCAACATGACTACACTTCACAAGTACCTAATTGTCTGTAAAGTATTTCGGAAGGTTGTATGTTTGTGATATAAATGCACATCTTTCTTTCCTGATCATTTTAACTGCCAGCCAGGCAGGTTCAAATTGCCTCTTGAGTCACAGTGTGGCACAACTCAGCTGACTGGTTTGCACTCAAAGCAGGTAATTTTCATTTCTTTTGCACTTGTGCAGAATAAAATAGCATTACAGAGCATTTCTAACAACATTTGGGAGGGAAGGGGGTTTTATGTGTGTTAGCAAAAAAACGGCTTTTGGGAAAAGAACAACTATAAAAGAGTCAAGTTTCAGCTCCAGCAGAGTTGGCAATCTGGGTGCAAATTGCGCTCAAGTTACATTACAACAACCATAACAACCTGCATTGATGTAATACCTTTAATGAAGCAAAATGTCCCAAAGTGCTTCACAGGAGCATTATCAAACAAAATTTGACACCATGCCACAGAGAGGATGTTAGGACAGATGACCAAGAGAGGTAGGTTTTTAAAAGCTTCTTAAAGGAGAAAAGAGAGCGAGAGAGGCAGTGAATTTTAGGGAAGAAATTCCAGAGTTTGGGGCCCAGGCAGCTGAAGGCACACCACCAATGGTGGAGTGATTAAAATTGAGGAAGCACAAGACGGCAAAATTGAAGTCGTACAGGTATCAGGGAGGGTTGTGGAGCTTTCAGGAAAAGGGAGGGGTGAGGTCATTTGAAAACAAAGGGCAGAATCATCCCAGATATGCACAAAGTGTGGTGGCGGGCAGGAAAAAGGGCATTTTACCTGCTGGCCGCAGTGGCAGCTTTTCACACTGTATCGTCCCAATTCTGCCTCATTAATCATGCATTCCCGGGAAACATGCCTTTTCGATAGTGGACGACCTTCAATTTGCCCGCCACACCATCACCCTCGCTGCTGCATCACACCGGGTGCCGTATTTAAAGTGCAGCCATGCGCACACCTTTCAGTGCTTCCAGCCCAGGACTGCCGCAAAGAAGACATAGCCCCGATAGGCCAGAAGACTGCAGCCTCACTGTTTCGTGATGCATTCCTCGAACAGCTTTTGGATGCCATGGAAGCCCGCTGTGATGTCCTCTACCCCTGCTCTGGCCACAGGAGGGGCAGCAACATCACCAATCCAGCTTGGGAGGTAGTGGCAGGATTGGTCAATGCCAAAGCTCTCCAAGATGACAACCACCCAGTACCGAAGGAGGATGAATGATCTCCTTCATTCTGCCAAGGTAAGCCACTCCTCCCATCACTCTCAACTCACATACTGACAAATCCATCACACATCCACGGGGATCGCACTCACTGTCAGTTCAAGAGACATCACCATTCACTCTCTCACACACACCTTCACAATCCTCATCCCATCTATGGCACCGCTCACCACACACATATATCAGGCATACTTATCATCTGGCCTAGCAGGCATCCTGTTTACATTCTATCCATCTGTATTCGTGCAGGACAAGCTGGCACACAACAAGAGGGAGAGATGACAGCCTGGTGGAGGAATGCCTGACATCAAGGCCCTCACAGACTTTGAAAACAGCCATCCAGCTGGCTGGCGATGACTGGAACCGGTCCTGTGCTGACATTGAGGTCGACGGTGCTCTACCAAGTGAGGATCCAGCAGTGCAACATCCATCAGACGACCATGCTGTGAATGATGTGTTCTGTTTTGCAGTGCCCTGCCATGCACTAATTATCTTTCCTTGCTTTCGCAGGCACATCTGGGAAACAGCCAATGGAGTCCATGACCCAGGGCCACCAACCAAGCCCCAAAGACACATCAGAAGAAGAATCTGAAGACACACTCATCGAAGACCCATCACAGCGCTCACCCACACCCTCCACCAGTGCAGAGACACACACCTCGGTGGGACCTAGTTCTAGAGTAGCCTTAGGATCATAATCTGGTGAGCACATTGCACTTTCTGATCCACAGCAGGCAGCGGTAGGGACTTCCCAGGTTTCCAGTACTCAGAGGACTGCTGGAGGCCAGAAGTCTACTGAGTCCAAGTCAGATGACGAGCCCCTGGACTCGGTCATGTCACAGTTGCTGGAGCTCCAAAGGCAAGCTCAGGAACATCAGGAAGGGATATCCACTGTGCTCTTCCATTTGCAAAGCACAATGGAGGAGTCCATCCGCCTTCAGTCTGAGGTGATAGCGCTGGCATGCCAAGGCACCAAGGTGAACACTGGTAGGATGGAGGCCACTATGGAGACCTTGGTTCAGGACATCACGCCTGCACTGTGCGCGGGCTGAACTCCATGGCTGATGCCGTAGTTGGCTTCCAGCAGTGTCAACGCAAGGGGGTGTGGAGCAGCTCAATCTCACTCCAACTTCCCCTTCTCTTGAAGGAGTCAGCGAGCGGCTCTCAGGCACCCATAAGGAGGAGGAGGATCAATAGGTGCATACCCTGAGGCCTTCCACCCAGATGAATTCGGGAGTGTCCAGCCCATCTGAATCCCCTCATCCTGTGGCCCCAGCAGCTCTAGCTCCACAGACCAAGGAGGGTGCCATTCCCACACAGCAGGACCCTGAAAGCAGGCCTGGGCCTTCCAAGTCTCTCCAGAGGCTGCCCATCAAGGTCATCACAGACAGGGCGTAGCAGTCAGCAGGCTGCCCACCTCCGCTATGGATGTCCGGGGAGCACCAAGGCATAGCGGCAGGTTAAGAATGTTAAAAAAACATACTTGCACAGCCTGGTCATGGGTGTTAATCACTTGTTCATAATGTTCACTATTGTAAGTACACTCCTAAGAATGTTTCTTTCCCAAGGCTATATGTTCTGATGAGCAGTGCTTGTGTCACTCAGATGTGAAACCTTGGTTCCTGCACAAGATAAAGGCAGATGTCTCATTCCACAGCCTCTTCTCTGTGCTTCATGCAGCCTTCAGACCAAAGTGATGGTCCGGCTTTACACTCACTGGACACATCATTGATGCCTGCACCTCGATCGTGCTTGTCATTGGTGCTAGAATGTTGTGGGCAGGTGTCACAGAGTTCCATCATTCACTGTGTGCTCTCAGCACCTTTGTGGTGGGGGTGGCCCCAACCTCTTCAGTATCTGTGACCAGTGACACTGTGCTCGCGAAGGGGTCAGGTGCTGAAGGCTGTCAAAGGATCAGGTGCTTTTAAAGTTTCATGGCTGCATCTCCATGATATGACCCTGATCACAGAGCGCAAGCAAGCTGCCCTCAGCCAGACAGGAGTCAGACATTCACAGAAGCAATGTGAAGATCTATGTTGTCATCATCCTCCTGGAATCAAGTGACTATTAGGGCCTCCACTGCGCCTCCATGACGGGAGCTTTATCACAGAGGGTATGTGCATTGCCATTAGCCGGACTGGAGTCAAATGTTCACAGATGCAATAAGAGGATCTACGGTGTCTCCTCACTGCATGTTGTCATCATCCTCCACGAATCTAGTACCTATGAGGGCCTCCCAAGCGCGCCTGCCTCATCTGGCTAATGTGAGGGCCTCATCGCCATCATTGTCGCCTTCAAGGACCTCCACACCCTCATCCCCATCGACGTCCTCCTCATTGGAGGAGATGTCCAACTTCTCCATCTCTTCCTCAGCCAGCTCCTCTCCCCGTTGCAGTGCCAGGTTGTAAAGGGCACAACATGTAACAGGGATGCGTGACATCCTCTGTGGACTATATTGCAGGGCTCCACCAGATCAGTCCATGCACTGGGACCTCATTTTCAGCATCCAAATGTTTTGCTTCACCAAGTTGCAAGTTGCAGCATGAGCCTCATTATACCTTCGCTCTGCTGCAGTCTGAGGCCATTGCACGGGTGTCATCAGCCACATCCTCTGCGGGTAGCCCTTGTCCCTGATGAACCATTCCTGCAGCCTCTCTGGACCCTGGAAGATGTAAGGGATCTGAGACCGACTGAGAACGCAGGAGTTGTAGATACTCCCTGGGAATGTGTGCAGACCTGCAGGATGCATCTGTGATGGTCGCACACCAGCTGCACTCGGCGAATGGAAGCCCCTGCAATTGACATAGTTGACTTCTTGTTGCCACAGAGATCTGAGTATAGTCAATGGCACCCTGCACCTGTCGGAAACCTGAGATCTGGGTGAATCCAATCGCTCTTGCATCCTGGCTGTCCCAGTCCCGGGTGAAATGCACTGTGTTGTGTGCCCTCGCAATGATGGCATCCGTGACCTCATGGATGCATTTATGGGTGGAGGCTTGTGATATCTCACAGAGGTCTCCTCTGGATCCCCGAAAGGAGCAACTGGCATAAACATTGAGCACCACGGTCACTTTCACAGCTACGGACAATTGATGCCCTCCATGTTCACATGGCGCCAAATCCTGCAGGAGCTGGCATATGTGACCAACCAGTTCCCTGGACATGCGCAGTCTTCGGCAACACTGGTTCTCTGTCATCTGCAGGAATGAAAGGCAGTGTCTATAGACCCTGGGTCTAGCTAGGCACCAACAAGTGATGGCTCACTGTGGCTCTTCATTGGCGTGTGTGGGAGCCCCAGCCATCCTTCTTCCTGAGGCTGCTGCTCCTCTCTCGGTGCAGCCAGGCACCTCCATCGCTCTCTTCTCTGATGTCTTTACCCTCTGTAAGCCATGAGGCATACAGCTAGTTCACCAGGCTCCATGATCCTATTGTATTCTCTTTCATCCTCCTGCAGGATGAAAGACAGAGATGCGTGGGTTAGCTTGGGTATACTAAGAACCTCTCTTGGTTAAGTCTGAAGGCCCCTTAACGCATCCCAGGGAGTGCTGGCCACCATTTGGATGGCCAGAGTTTAGTGCGCTGCATGGCTGCCCAAAACCCCACCCAGCTCTGCCCCACTGCACCTGACCGATTGGCGGCAGCTTTGCCCATTGGACTGCATGCTGTGCTCTCAGCTCAGGCACAGGCATTCTCCTAACCCACATTGCAAGGCTGCGCTGTTAGCTTGAACCATGGGGTTGACTGGTCCAAACCGGGATGATGACATTGCAAGGGGCTGTGAGCACTTTCACCAGTGACTGCTCCATGGCCAGCTTTAGCAAGGAGATTGTACAATGTGCCCAGTCATCCAACTGTTCTGCAGTCCACCAAAACGCTCATTAGTTTGCAGTCTGTGCCCGAGGGTTGAAAAGTTCAGGAGCATTTGGCGGCACTTTCATGCCTCTGCTTTGCTTGAATGGGCAGATAAGCTAGAGGCCCGACTCCACTTATGTCAATGTGGCTGCATCTGAACTGTCTCAGCTGTAGAGGAATGGTCACTTTAAACAAGGTTACCCTAATGCATAGCTGCTTCCCTCCCATCACCCCGCACGTTCTTGTGCACTACCATTAATTGCAATGCAGACCTTGCCCCCCCACCCAAACTCACCTCAACCGCAAGGCAGCCCTTGCCACCCTTCCACTCCAAGCCACTTCAATTGCAGGACAGCCCTTCCCCTCCAATGCCAAAGTCATTTCAAGCGCAAGGCATCCCTTGCCCCAGCACTACATGATCAGCCAGCCGGGAAAAAGCGACTTGCCTGTGCCCTCACCTGAATGTGCAGTGCCTCAACCTTGAAGTCCAACAGGGGACCCTTGCGAGCACTGCGCAACGTTACTGTGCACTCACCTCCGAGTTTCCTTTGAAGTGCAGCTGGCCAGGTGCATGCCTTATATACGCTATTGTGAAACACGTCAGCGTGCTTGGATGATCCAGCTTGGGGCATGATTCTGGCGGGCTGGCCTTATAATGATATGCAGATGTATTACAATGAAGTCCCCGACATCCACTGGTGGGAAACACGGCCCGCCATTGACGGGCAAAGCGGATGATTGCAAACTGGTTTCACGATGTTGTGAAACTGATTGCTGGCCTTCTCGCCATATCGTCCACTCGTGCCACCAAACACTCCTGCTGCCAACGGGCACGGAAAATTCCACTCAAAGATAGGAATTTTAAAATGAGTAGTTGCCAGACTGAGAGCAAGGAAGCACAGGGATAATGGGTGAACAAGACTTGATGTGAGTTAGGACACAAACAGTAGAGTTTGGGATGTGCTCAAGGTTATGGAAGGTGGAATTCAGGAACCTGATCAAGAGAGCAGTGGATTGGTCAAGTCTAGAACAAACAAAAGCCAGTGCAAGCGTTGCAGCAGGTTAGCTGAGGCAGGGGTGGAGTTGGATGGTGTCATGGTGATGAACGTACACAGACTTCGTGATGGTACAGATATGTGGTTGGAAACTCACCTTGGGGCCAAATATGATACCAAGGTTGTGAACAGTCTGTTTCAGCCTCAAGCAGTTGCTTGACTTGAATGTTTCCACTCAAACCCACTTGCAAAAAGACAAAAAGAAAATCTTCCATAAACCATGTTGTTATGTTTTGACTATGGGTCTGCTTTGTTCGCGAACCGGTTGCACACATATCTGTCGGCAGGCGCGTCGATTACGATGTACGGCAGACACAGAAACCAATATGAAATGAAGCACATACTATTTATTTACACAAGCAACAGAGCATTAACATGGTATGTGCTTCTCCAACCAGATCCTACTCTAGACTAACATTTACATGGTGGCCCACGCTACACAGCTATTGGGTCATTGCAGTCATGTGGTCAATCTGCTCACAGTCTCTTAAAGGTGTATTACACCTCAGATTACCACATCCCTCCCCCTTTACTTGAAAGTACATTTTACAACATATCAACTATTTACAAAAAAGAACTATCTACAAAGTTAGTCTCTCAGGGGGCTTTGTCAAATGTGTCAACCTTCGTAGTTCTAGGGCTTTGGATGGTTTATCTGAGGCCTCCCTGTCAGGAGATCTCTGTCCACTAGGCTCCCCAGTAGGAGCCTGTAAGTTTACCACCAACTCTCTCAGGCTCAACAGGTTCTGCAACACTTCCAAAGCAACAGGAGTTCCTTCTACCTGTGGTATAGACTCCAACGGGAATGTTTGGTGCACCTTTTCTTGTGGATCTGTTTCCCATTTCCTGGGGTGATCTATATGCTTCCTGGTTATCCGACCTTCAACTGATATATGGTAGGACAGGGGTCCTGTCACTGCACTGACTTCACCTGATAGCTATCTGCGTCCATCTCCAAAGTTCTTCACAAAAACACAATGAAGTTTCTTTCACGACTATGGTAATCATGTTCATTTTTCTGGTCCTCCTGACCTCTCTACTCTCCCCTCTAAATTTGCCTTATGAGGCTTAACCATGTCCTGAGATGCCTCTTCATTACTAACTTTGCGGGGGGCGATACCAGTGGTCGTATGTGGCGTGGTTCTGTAGCTGAGCAGGAAGCGCAATAGCTTTGTTGCTATAGAGTCCCCCTCTAGTTTTTCCTTTCCAGCACTGAAGGTCTGGACTGTTGTCTCGGCCAACCCATTGGGTGCAGTGTGTTATGGCGAGGCCTTGACATGTGTTATGCTGTTTAGAGTTGTAAATCTTTGGAACTCCCCGCTAGTGAATGCCATTCCATTGTCAGACACTGTTACCTCTGGTAAACCGTGTATCATGAAACTGATGCAATCTGTCTGTGGTAGCAGCAGATGTCGGTAATCACACCTCGTATACATCCATTCATTTGGAGTGGGCGTCGATAAGTAAGAGGAACATTGTGCCCAACAAACGTCCCACGTAGTCAAGTGAAGGCGGGCCCATGGCCTTCCTGGCCATTCCCCAGGATGCAGTGGAGCAGAAGGAGACAATTTCTGCACCTGTTGGCACTGCATGCAGCTCTTAACCATGTTTTCGATCTCAGTGTCCATCCCTGGCCACCATAAGTAGCAGTGCACCAACATTTTCATCCTGGAAATGTCAGGGTGAGCGCTATGCAATTCTATCAATGATGGTTGTCTTCCTCTGGAAGGCGCAATGATTCTTGCTCCCCAAAATAAGATGCCATCCTGGCAGGTGAGATCGTATCTCCTGTTAAAATAGGCCTTCATTTCATCCGACTTTAGCTCGGTAGTCCATCCCTGCAAGACTTGTTTGCTGATGTGAGACAAAACTGGATCGTGGTTGGTCCATTCTCTGATCTGTTTAGCATTCACTGGTAATGAATCCAGAAAATTTAATAACAAGACAAATTCTTGAGGGATAGGGACATTTGCATTGCTGTCCTTCAAGGGTCATCGGCTCAATGCGTCAGCACTGGCAATCTGGCTTCCCGGCCTGTGGATAAAATTATATTCGTAAGCAGCTAGAATCAGCATCCACCTTTGGATGCGTGCCGAGGCAATTGGGGGTGTTGCCTCATCTTCCCCAAACAAGCCTAGTAGTGGCTTGTGGTCAGATACTATGGTGAAGTGGCGACCATGAATGTATTGGTGGAATTTCTTAATGCCAAATACGATGGATAAGCCTTTTTTCTCTTTTTGTGAGTATCTTTGTTCTGCCTCATTGAGTGTTATTTAAACATAGTCAATGGGCCGCTCGGAGCCACCTGTCATCCGGTGGGAGAGTCCTGCCCCTACTCCATAAGGGGATGCATCACATGTTAAAATCAATTGTTTCTTTGGGTCGAAATGTACCAACAGGGCCGACGAATTTAGTAACTGCTTTACTGCTGTAAAAGCCTGTTGTTGTGGGGCTTGCCAAGTCCACCTGTGGTTTTTCTTGAGTAACCCACATCCATATAATGGAGCCAGCACTGTCGACAAATTTGGGAGAAAATGACCACAGTAGTTAAACATTCCCAAGAAGGACTTGAGTTCTGTGGCATTTTTTGGGGCTGGTGCCTCACAAATAGCTCTCACCTTGTCTTCTACTGGGTGAAGGCCCTATGAGTTAACCATATGACCCAGGCAAATCACTTCTTTTGCTTGGAAGATACATCTTTCCTTTTTCAAGCGCACTCCGGCTTGTGAGAAACACTTCAATATCTCTTCCAAATTAGCCAGATGTTCTTCATCAATTAGTCCTGTTACGAGGACATCATCGAGATAAATCACCACATGGGGTAGACCTTGGAGAAACTTTTCCATAGTCTGTTGAAAAATGGCACAAGCTGATGAGACTCTGAAGGGTAACCTGGTATACTGGTATAACCGTCTCTGTGTGTTGATAGTCACAAAATCCCGAAAGGCCTATTTTAGCTCAATTTGTTGGTAAGCGTGGCTCATGTTGGGTTTTGTATATGTGGTTCCCCCTGCCAGCTTGGAGTACAATTCATCAATTTTTGGAAAGGGTGCCTATCAAGTCTGGCTACTTTGTTAGGGTCAACTTATAGTCCCTACATATTCATACACTCTGGTCAAGCTTTAGAACTGGAACTATAGGCGCTGCCCATTTGGAAAATTGTGCAGGTTGTAAGACTCTCAACCTTTCCAACCTGTCTAATTCAATATCCACCTTTTCTCGTAATGCATAGGGGACTGGCTTTGCCTTCAAATATCTGAGCATTGCTCCGGGATCCATATGGATCTTGGCTTTCAGCCTCTGAATCTTCCCGAGCTCTTCCCTGAATACAGGGGCATATTTCCATAATAATTCTTATAGGTCTTTCATTCTGAGTTGGAAAATCTCAGTCCACTCCAAATTTATTTCCTTAAGCCAGTTCTGACCAAGTAGAGTTAGGCGCCTGCCTGCTACTACTATCAGGAGTAGGTTAGTAGACTGGCCTCCATATTGTACTGGAACCTTGCATATACCTTACACTCGTATGTTTTCACCTGTATATGTCTTTAGTCTGGCATCTGAGTTTTCCAGCTTTCGTGAGTGGCCTCCTCCATTCAGATACTTAAACATGTATTCCCCTTTGACTGTCGTGGATGTGCCTGTATCCACCTCCATTCAAAGGGGTTTTCTGTTGACTTCTACTGTCACGTAGATTGGCTCTGTTTTACCCATTTTTAAATTGTGCAGGGAATAAATGTCTGACTCGGTTTCTTCTGGTTCCTCCATTATATAAATTTCACAGCTTCTGCCTTTTTGTTTGAACTTTGGCCTCAATCTTTCTTTACGATATCGCATAATGTGCCCATTGTGATGACAGTAGAAGCACTCAGTTCTCTTAAATTGTTGTTCGTTTGTAGGCTGTCTGGTTCCAATTCTGCAGGTTATGAACGTGGTTTTTATCCATTAAGCCATTGCTTTTTGCTGGTCTGTTAATGACGGCTGTTTCCCGCCTTTCCGTGCAGCCCTGCGCTTCCACACCATTTCTAAGCGGTGCCTCCCTCCCAACGTGAAGAATGGCGCCATTTTGTGCTCCCTTGATTTCTTCTGAGTCCCTGACTGCGCTTTCCAGCGTGAGCGCCAATTTCAGGGCTTTGCTGAAATCCAAGTTTGTCTCAGACAGCAACCTTTTTTGAATGGCATCTTCATTAATTCCACACACTAATCTGTCTCTTAACATGTCATTAATCAACGTCCCAAACTCACAACGCTCCGTCAATTGTTTTAAGGCTGCTACGTAGCAAGCGACTGTCTCTCCAGGGCCATGACACCTTGAATTGTATTTAAAATGCTGCATTGTTACTGAGGGTTTCAGTTGGAAATGGCCTTTCACTAGATTCACCAACTCATCAAAGCTTTTGGAATCTGGGTCATTGGGTGCCAATAGACTGTGAATTAGGCTGTACATTTTACTGCCACATGTCAACAAGAGGATCACCCTCCTCTTCTCCTCCCTCGATATGTCATCGGCCAAAATGAAACAAGAAAAAAAATAATGTGGCCGGCCAGTCATCGGTGGTCTGATCAAATGGTTTGATGCGCCAAATTTGAGGGCAATGGCTTCGACAGCTATGGTGAGGGCTGATTCACTACAGTTGAATTTTCATGGCTTTCCTTGGTGTCGTCGCCCAGTGGTGTTTTGCCTCATCACCAGTTGTTATGTTTTGACTATGGGTCACTTTGCTCGCAAACCGGTTGCACACTCATCTGTCAGCAGGTGAGTTGATTGCAATATACGGCAGACACAGAGACCAATATGAAATGAAGCACATACTATTTATTTACACAAACAACAGAGCATTAACATGGTGTGTGCTTCTCCAGCCAGACCCTTCTCGAGACTAATATTTACATGGTAGCCCGTGCTACACAGCTATTTGGTCATTGCATTCATGTGGTCAATCTGCTCACAGTCTCTTAAACCTCAGATTACCACACACGTGAATGTCCACAAATCCCTGAAGGTAGCAGGACAGGTCGATATTTGGCTAAGAAGGCATCTGAAATCCTTTCATTTATTAGCCAAGGCATAGAATATAAGAGCAGGGAGGTTATGCTGGAACTATATAAAACATTAGTTGGGCCACAACTTGAGTAATGTGTGCAGTTCTTGTTACTTCATTACAGGAAGGATGTAATTGCACTAGAGAGGGGATAGAATAAATTTATAAAGATGTTGCCAGAACCGGAAAATTGCAGCTATGAAGAAAGATAGGATAGGCTTGGGTTGTTCTCCTTGGAACAGTGGAGGCTGAGGGGAGATTTGATTGAGATGTACAAAATTGTGAGGGCCCTGGATAGAATGGAGGGGAAGAGCCTATTTACTTTAGCAGACAGGTTAGTGACTAGGGGGTATTGATTTAAAGTGATTGGTGGAAGGATTAGAGCGGGCATGAGGAAATATTTTTTCACCCAGAGGGTTATAGGAGTTTGGAACTCACTGCCTGAAAGGGTAGTTGATGCAGAAACCCTGAACTCATTTAAAAAGTGTCTGGATACACAGCTGAAGTGCTGTAACCTGCAGGGCTACGGACCAAATGCTGATAAGTGGGATCAGGCTGGGTGGCTCGTCTTCTGGCCAGTGCAGACACAATGGGCTAAGTGCCCTCTTTCTGTGCCATAAACCTTCTATGATTCTAACCAATGCCATCGGGCAACATTTTAGATAATGTATTTTTTTTAACTGCATTGAAAAACGTTCCTTGATGTATTTTAGAGTGCTGCAGTTCGAGTAATGCTGCTGAAAATGGCTTTAACACAAAAAATAAGTGTCTAGTTCAGTGCCTATTAATAAGACCATAAGACCATAAGACATAGGAGCAGAAATTAGGCCATTCGGCCCATCGAGTCTGCTCCACCATTCAATCATGGCTGATAAGTTTCTCAACCCCATTCTCCCGCCTTCTCCTCGTAACCTTTGATCCCCTTACCAATTAAGAACCTATCTATCTCCATCTTAAATACACTCAATGACCTGGCCTCCACAGCCTTCTGTGGCAATGAATTCCATAGATTCACCACTCTCTGGCTAAAGAAGTTTCTCCTCATCTCTGTTCTAAAAGGTCTTCCCTTTACTCTGAGGCTGTGCCCTCGGGTCCTAGTCTCTCCTACTAATGGAACTCCCAAGTCCCTTTGCATTCCAGATTTCTGAATTCTCTCCCCATTTAGAAAAGTCTATGCCTCTATTCTTCCTACCAAAGTGCATGACCTCACACTTCCCCACGTTGTATTCCATCTGCCACTTCTTTGCCTATTCTCCCTCTCTGCCTCCTCAATACTACCTGTCCCTCCACCTATCTTTGTATCATCTGCAAACTTAGCCAGGATGCCCTCAGTTCCTTCATCTAGATCATTAATGTATAAAGTGAAAAGTTGTGGTCCCAACACTGACCCTTGCAGAACTCCACTAGTCACTGGCCACCATCCTGAGAAGGACCCCCTTATCCCCACTCTCTGCCTCCTGCCAGACAGCCAATCTTCTATCCATGCTAGTACCTTGCCTCTAACACCATGGGCTCTTATCTTACTGAGCAGCCTCCTGTGCGGCAACTGATTTTAATTAACTGCAAATGACTTGAAAATTTACGCAGAACCACTTGTTAGTATTATTGGTGTAAGGCAGTCAATTTCTTAGAAAAGTAGTTTTTTAAACATTTAAACCTTTTAAAACATGCATATCAGTGCCCTTGTGTCTTAAAAACACTTTAATTTTAAAAGCCTCCTCAAAGGCCTGCAAATGGGTGTAATTTTAGCAGATCCTCACCATGGTGATTAATTTGATTGGGCCCGGCTAGCTTCAAGAGCAATGTTATTTTTACATCAGTGGATTGCGGAAACTAGATTTGCCCTAGATACAACTTGCACTTGAAGTTCCTTGATATTTTCGGTGGTTTGACTGATTTGGGGTGAATCACGCTGACCAAGTGAAAACTCCAGGCTAGTTTCTTTCAAGGATACTTTTATGGTCTGCCAAGACATTGGAAAATACTGGTATTTCTGAAAATTGTGATAGACAATGTTCTGAATGTAATCAGTGTTATGCATTTTTCATTTGTTATGAATATTTCCAAGACATATTTCCTCATAATACCAGCCCAAATAAAGACGTTGATTCTTGCGGAATGTTGATATTGTGTGTGGGATGCAGCTGAATTACACAAAGAGAAACAGTGTTGGATGGAGCTTTCTTTTTGCATTAAATTGCATAAATACCTATTTTACAACTGTCAGCTCTTTTTGAAGGCCATGTCAGCATATTTTTGAAGCTGCTGGTAAGCTTTTGTTAGTTTTCCAAACTTGCAAGTAGGCATCAAAAAGATATTTGCTTTCACTGACTCGGTTTACTTATTCAGGTTTCTTTTAATGTGTTACTGTCGGGCCTGAGGTTCCACAGAGGGGCTGCTGAGGAAATGCTTTGGTGCCGAGCTTGCTAATTGTGTTGAGAATCAGCCAGGCAGGCCCAAAGCAGAACAAAAGTGCAGGATTCTGGTCATTGGGCATTAACAGTAGGGAAAGGTTTTCTGGTGTAGTGCTGTGCCAATGAATAACTTCAGCAACAACTTTGATTCCACAATGTGAAGGACGAATAACGACACATTTTTGAGCAAGGCGAATAACTCAAAGAAAGAGAGTTTTGGGACTGAACCGGAGACAAATAAACAAACAAATAAATAAAGCATTTCCATCTCAAACAAACAATACCAAGTAAAAAAAGGCTACAATTTAAATAACTAAAAACATTAGGGATTGGATTTTATGGGGCGTCATGGCTCCCATTGTCCCGTGACTAAAATGTTGGGCAGTTGAGTCCACCTACAATACTGCCGGCTGCCCCTCAGTAATTTAACGCTGGGAGCAGTGTTAATTGTCTTAAGGCAGGGAGGCGGTGGCGTAGTGGTATTGTCACTGGACTGGTAATCCAGAGACCCAGGGTAATGCTCTGGAGACCAGGGTTCGAATCCCACCATGGCAGATGGTGGAATTTGAATTCAATAAAAATCTGGAATTAAAAGTCTAATGATGACCATGAAACCATTGTTGTCTTAAAAAAAGCCCATCTAGTTCACTCATGGCCTTTAGGGAAGGAAATCTGCTGTCCTCACCTGGTCTGGCCTACATATGACTCCAGACCCACAGAAATGTGGTTGACTCTTAAAGAAAAAAAAAAAGACTTCCTACCCTATGTGGATACCTGCCTCATCAGCTTGGATCAGGAGAAGGCCTTTGACAGAATATCGCACACCTACATGGGGGATGTGCTCTCCAAAATGGGGTTTGGGGAGGGAATTCGAAATTGGATCCAACTGCTCTACACTAACATCAGTAGCGCAGTCTCAATCAATGGGTGGGAAACAGATAGCTTTCCGATTAAATCTGGAGTCAGGCAGGGCTGTCCTCTCTCGCCTGTCCTTTTCGTGTGCTGCATAGAACCCTTTGCCGAGTCCATCAGGAAGGATCCGGGCATAAGAGGAGTGACGATCCCAGGCAGTGGAGGCACTCAGGTAAAAGCCTCCCTGTACATGGACGACGTCGCCGTTTTCTGCTCGGATCCGCTGTCGGTGCGCAGACTGATGCACGTCTGCGACCATTTCGAACTGGCCTCGGGAGCCAAGGTAAATCGTGGGAAGAGCGAGGCCATGTTCTTTGGGAACTGGGCTGACCGATCCTTTGTCCCCTTCACTGTCAGGGCTGACGGCCTGAGGGTGCTGGGGATATGGTTCGGAGGGACCGGGGCATGCGTTAGAAACTGGAAGGAGCGAGTGGCTATGGTGAAAAGGAAACTGGGCATGTGGGAGCGACGCTCCCTCTCCATTGCGGGTAAGAACCTGGTCATCAGGTGTGAGGTACTCTCGCTGTTGCTGTACGTGGCGCAGGTCTGGCCCATTCCACACTCCTGCGCGATGGCGATCACTCGAGCCATCTTCCGCTTTATCTGGAGGTCGAAAATGGATCGTGTCTGCAGGGACGCGATGTACAAGCCTCTAGATAAAGGGGGAAAAAACGTGCCCAACATCGCCCTCATACTGATGGCCACCTTTGTGTGTGGCTGCATCAAGCGGTGCGTAGACCCTCAGTACGCAAACACCAAGTGTCACTACGTGCTGAGGTTCTACCTGTCCCCGGTGTTGCGAAGGATGGGTCTGGCCACGCTGCCGCGGAACGCTCCAAGTAGTTGGACCGTGCCGTACCACCTGTCCCTGGTGGAAAAATTTATGCAGAAAAACACCTTTGACCACAAGTCCATCAGGCAGTGGTCAGCACGTAACGTCCTAGAGGCCCTGAGGGAAAAGGAGAGGGTGGACCCTGTGGGATGGTTCCCCGAGCAGACTGTCAAAGTCATTTGGCAGAATGCCTCATCGCCAGAACTTTCCAACAAGCACCAAGACGTAGCTTGGCTGGTGGTGAGAAAGGCCCTCCCCGTCAGATCCTTCCTACACGCCAGGAGTCTCACCCCCTCTGCACGTTGCCCTCGAGGTGGCTGTGGTGGGGAAGAGACCGTTGTTCACCTCCTTGTGGATTGTGCCTTTGCAAAGAAAGTCTGGAGAGAGATGCAGTGGTTGCTGTCGAGGTTCATCCCGAGCAGTTCCGTGACACAGGACTCTGTGCTCTACGGGCTGTTCCCAGGGACACACACCGAGACAAACATCGACTGCAGCTGGAGGATCATCAACTCGGTGAAAGACGCGCTTTGGTCTGCCCGAAACTTGTTGGTCTTCCAGCACAAAGAGTTGTCCCCGACCGATTGTTGCGGACTGGCACAATCCAAAGTCCAGGACTACGTGCTGAGGGACGCACTAAAGCTTGGGGCAGCTGCCGCCAAGGCGCAATGGGGAAGGGTCGCTGTCTAAGACCTTTCTACCACAGCGCACCGAGAGACTGGGAACTGTTTAGAGCCCCTCGGGCTGTACAGATCAAAATGAAAGGCTGTAAATGATTGTAATATTGTTTGTACTGATGCACCTGGTGATACATTTTGTAAAAGTTTAACCTGGATTGTACCCTTGTAATGTTGTTTTTGAAATGGTTTTGAATGTGATTGAAGATTTTTTATGAATAAAGTATATTTTTACAAAAAAAAGACTTCCTACCCTATCGCACAGGCAGCCAAAGCCGACCACGGGGAAGCAGAAGAAATGTTCCGTGTCACTCCAACCACCAAGGCCCCCAGGGAGCTCAACGGGACAAAGGAGGACACAGAGAGAGACAAGGTGGAGAAAGAGATTGAGGCAACAGAGAGCCAATCAACAGCACTACCCCCTGAACCTTCCAGTCCTCAGGACAGCGAATCAATGGAGGAGGAGGCAGCAGTGGAAAAGCAGCAGGGGGAGTGGCGGACGGTGAAGAACAAGAAAAGTAAGAGGGAGCGAAGAAGAAGCAAAGGCGTTTCCCAGAGAAGCGGCAAGAGGCGTCTCCCATCCGACACGGATGACAAGGGCAGCAGCTCTTCGGATGATGAAGTGCCAGAGCGGCACCGACAGAAGAGGCGGCAAAGCTCCAGGGCGTTGGAGGACGAGACACCCGAGCTCCAGAAAATTGGAGACAACAAGGAGACCAGCGCACCCCAACTTTGCCTGCAACCTGAGGAGGCCAGTGCACCACAGCCCCTGGAATCTGGGAGCAGTGAGGCAATCATCGCACCCCAGCTCCAGGAAGCCGGGAACAGCAACCCCCCAGAGGGGGTGAGTTTTGGAGAAGCTTCTCCAGCAAAGGTCATCTCAAAACCCGCTCACTACGTGAACCTCCAGATGCCACTGGAGCAGAACACGGCCAAGGAGATCTACCTCAGCCCATCCAAAGTGAAGGAATTTGAGCTCACTACGGGTATGAAGGAGCAGACTAAAGGTCTGGGACTCTCAGAGACAGTGGGTTTGGTAGGAGAATAAATGCTTTAATATGGGTTTAAAGATTGTATCCATAAATGTGCGTAGCATTAAATCTACTACGCGATGTGTTGCGACCTTGGACTACCTAGCCAAGGTCAAAGCTGACCTGTTGTTTCTGCAGGAGTGTGCGATACCGCACCTCAGCTCCTACAGGCAATGGTCACGATGGTGGTCCCACGGGCCATCGATCTGGTCGGGCGGAAACGACTCTCGTTCCTCCGGCCTGGGTATTCTGCTGCGGGGAGGCAACTTCACCGTCTCCGAGGTCAAGGAGGTGGTGGGCGGGCGACTCCTGGTAGCAGACGTAATGTACAAGAACGCTCCACTCCGGTTAATTAACGTGTACGGCCCGGCACAAGGGGCTGAGCGGCTGGAGGTTTTTCAGCAGCTCCCACTGCTGCTGGCGACCTCCAGGCCGGTCATTCTGGGCGGGGACTTCAACTGCATCATCGATGCGGCTGGACGATCCGGCAGGGCCGGAAGCAGATTGGACGCTACGTCCAGATCCCTGATGGAAACAGTTAAGGATGCCAAGCTGCACGACGTCTTCAGCAACCCTGCAGACGGAGCGCAGCGTAGATACACCTGGTCGCGGCCAGACGGGTCCATTCGTTCCAGGATAGACTTCCTGTTTGTGTCCCGTGCATTCACAGTCAGATCCACCGAGGTCAAGCCGGTGTTCTTCTCTGACCACTGCCTCCTACTGGCGGACTGCCACTTGGAGGAAGACCTGAGGGTGGGCAGGGGGGCATGGAAGCTAAATGTGCAACTGCTGACCCCAGAGAACATTGAGGAGCTCAAGAGGGATTACAAAGGTTGGAGAACCGTGAAACCCCTCTTTGAGTCCCTGACACACTGGTGGGAAGTGATCAAGGGAAGCATCAAGAGGTTTTTCATCCGCAAAGGCACCCAGAAAGCTAGAAAGGAACAGAGGGAAATGTCCCGACTCCAGGAAAAGATGCAGAATCTGCTCCGGCTGCAGTCGATGGGGGTCGATGTCAAGGAGGAGCTCCAAGAGGTGAAGGGCCAGCAAGCCTCGCACTTTGCCTCGGAGGCCTCCAAGATCATCTTCCGTTCCAGAGTCCGCTCCGTGGAGCAGGATGAGACGTGCTCACGTTTCTTCTTCCAAAAGGTACACAGAGAGCGCTCTGTGATCAGCAGCCTGAAGGAAGAAGACGGCTCAGTAAAGTCATCACGGTCCGACATTCTGAGGATCAGCAAATCCTTTTATGCCGGTCTGTATGACGTGAAGCCCACGGACAGCACGGCCTCCCAGTCCTTCCTGTCCTCTATCACGGAGGTCTTAGACCACAGTACGCGGGAGAGCCTAGACAAACCGCTAACTCCTGACGAACTGACTAAGGCCCTCGAGTCCTTCGAGAAGAGTAAAACCCCCGGAAGCGACGGCCTGCCGGCGGAGTTGTATTCGGCTCTGTGGGACTTGATCGGCCCAGACCTGCTAGAAGTGTACGAGAGTATGCTCCTGGCCGGCAGCATGTCAGAATCCATGAGGAAAGGCATCATCACCCTCATCTACAAGCACAAGGGGGAAAGGGAGGAAATTAGAAATTGGCGACCCATTTCACTGTTGAATGTGGACTATAAGATTCTGTCCAAGGTCATCGCCAACCGGGTCAAATCCGCTCTGGAATTGGTGATTCACCCTGACCAGACCTGCTCTGTGCCAGGCAGGAAGATCTCGGACAGCCTGGCGCTGCTCAGGGATACGATTGCCTATGTACAGGACAGGGGTGTGGACACCTGCCTCATCAGCTTGGATCAGGAGAAGGCCTTTGACAGAATATCGCACACCTACATGGGGGATGTGCTCTCCAAAATGGGGTTTGGGGAGGGAATTCGAAATTGGATCCAACTGCTCTACACTAACATCAGTAGCGCAGTCTCAATCAATGGGTGGGAAACAGATAGCTTTCCGATTAAATCTGGAGTCAGGCAGGGCTGTCCTCTCTCGCCTGTCCTTTTCGTGTGCTGCATAGAACCCTTTGCCGAGTCCATCAGGAAGGATCCGGGCATAAGAGGAGTGACGATCCCAGGCAGTGGAGGCACTCAGGTAAAAGCCTCCCTGTACATGGACGACGTCGCCGTCTTCTGCTCGGATCCGCTGTCGGTGCGCAGACTGATGCACGTCTGCGACCAGTTCGAACTGGCCTCGGGAGCCAAGGTAAATCGTGGGAAGAGCGAGGCCATGTTCTTTGGGAACTGGGCTGACCGATCCTTTGTCCCCTTCGCTGTCAGGGCTGACGGCCTGAAGGTGCTGGGGATATGGTTCGGAGGGACCGGGGCATGCGTTAGAAACTGGAAGGAGCGAGTGGCTATGGTGAAAAGGAAACTGGGCATGTGGGAGCGACGCTCCCTCTCCATTGCGGGTAAGAACCTGGTCATCAGGTGTGAGGTACTCTCGCTGTTGCTGTACGTGGCGCAGGTCTGGCCCATTCCACACTCCTGCGCGATGGCGATCACTCGAGCCATCTTCCGCTTTATCTGGAGGTCGAAAATGGATCGTGTCTGCAGGGACGCGATGTACAAGCCTCTAGATAAAGGGGGAAAAAACGTGCCCAACATTGCCCTCATACTGATGGCCACCTTTGTGTGTGGCTGCATCAAGCGGTGCGTAGACCCTCAGTACGCAAACACCAAGTGTCACTACGTGCTGAGGTTCTACCTGTCCCCGGTGTTGCGAAGGATGGGTCTGGCCACGCTGCCGCGGAACGCTCCAAGTAGTTGGACCGTGCCGTACCACCTGTCCCTGGTGGAAAAATTTATGCAGAAAAACACCTTTGACCACAAGTCCATCAGGCAGTGGTCAGCACGTAACGTCCTAGAGGCCCTGAGGGATAAGGAGAGGGTGGACCCTGTGGGATGGTTCCCCGAGCAGACTGTCAAAGTCATTTGGCAGAATGCCTCATCGCCAGAACTTTCCAACAAGCACCAAGACGTAGCTTGGCTGGTGGTGAGAAAGGCCCTCCCCGTCAGATCCTTCCTACACGCCAGGAGTCTCACCCCCTCTGCACGATGCCCTCGAGGTGGCTGTGGTGGGGAAGAGACCGTTGTTCACCTCCTTGTGGATTGTGCCTTTGCAAAGAAAGTCTGGAGAGAGATGCAGTGGTTGCTGTCGAGGTTCATCCCGAGCAGTTCTGTGACACAGGACTCTGTGCTCTACGGGCTGTTCCCAGGGACACACACCGAGACAAACATCGACTGCAGCTGGAGGATCATCAACTCGGTGAAAGACGCGCTTTGGTCTGCCCGAAACTTGTTGGTCTTCCAGCACAAAGAGTTGTCCCCGACCGATTGTTGCGGACTGGCACAATCCAAAGTCCAGGACTACGTGCTGAGGGACGCACTAAAGCTTGGGGCAGCTGCCGCAAAGGCGCAATGGGGAGGGGTCGCTGTCTAAGACCTTTCTACCACAGCGCACCGAGAGACTGGGAACTGTTTAGAGCCCCTCGGGCTGTACAGATCAAAATGAAAGGCTGTAAATGATTGTAATATTGTTTGTACTGATGCACCTGGTGATACATTTTGTAAAAGTTTAACCTGGATTGTACCCTTGTAATGTTGTTTTTGAAATGGTTTTGAATGTGATTGAAGATTTTTTATGAATAAAGTATATTTTTACAATAAAAAAAAAGACTTCCTACCCTATCTTGGGAGGAAGTCTAGGTTTTAGAAAACTGCCAGCTGATTGGATGACAGGGAGCTCAGTCCGATGGGAGCAGTGGCCATTGATGGGACTACAGGAAGCCCCGAAGAAGAGGAGCCCAAACTCCAAGGTCAATCCGGGGTATCTCCAGGGCCAGGCTGGCAGGCCCCAGTGAGGCTGCTGAGGGGATTGGGGGTGGGCAGGTTTGAGAGGCCAGGGTGGGAGGGTAAAGAGGGAAGGATGATCTTGGGGGGGGTTGCCTCCAACAGCCAAAGGGGATCTTCAAAGGAAGTCGACCTGCCCCTTGCCCAACACCAGCTCATGCAGTTAAAGCTGCCTAGGTACCTGCTTGGCTTGGGCCTCCCCCTGCCATAGTAGAAAAGCACAGGGAGGGAATGGGGCCCTTATGTGGTCATTAATTGGCTACTTAAGGGCCTCAATGGGCCCCAGGGGTGGGCAGGCCACCCGATAACTCCACTGCCCCTTGTACAATTTGAGACAGAGGTGGGGGTGGGCGGGTAGGTGGAAGCGGCAGATCACACTCTGGATTTTAGTAATCCCCCACCTTTAATCCCATCGGAAGAGGTGTGCAAAATCCAGCCCTAGAGTTTAAGAGCAAAGTGAATTGTATCCTAAGTAAGCTTTGTTAAATATTATTATAAATATTATGGGCAGAATTGTCCCAGATTTGCAATAAGTGTGGGAGTGGGCAGGAAAAAAGATATTTTACCCGCCGACTGCAATGGCGGCTTTTCACGTCGTATCATCCCAATCCTGTCTCATTAATTATGTATTCCAGGGAATGGCCCTCATTCACCTGCAACGCCATCACCTCGCCGCTTCATTATGCCGGGCACCATATTTAAAATGCAGCCACACGCACACCCTCAGTGCTTCCATTCAAGGACTGCTGCACGGAAGACATGGCCCTGAAAGGCAAGAAGACTGCAGCCCCCCTAGTTTAATGATGCGTCCCTTGAGCGCCTTCCAACTCATCTCGGAGAGTCAGCAAAAGGCAGGGGAACATCACGCAGAGCTGTTGGAGGCCCTCAACAGAGTGGCACAGAGGACTGTGTCCGCCTGCTCTCTGATGAAGTGGTGCCCACATGTGCGCATGTGGAGGTCTCCATGGATAGGAAGGGAGACTCTGGTCCAGCAGAACACAGAGATGTGCACAGACCTGCACTCTATTGCAGTAGCCATGGGTGAGTTCCTGCAGTGGCAATGCTGGAGGGAAATGGGGCATCTCAACATCCCTCCAGGTGCTCCTTACCCTCAAGGGGTCAGGCTGGGGCCCCTGGGCACCCGAAAGGAGGAGGAGCAGTAGCTGGACACCCCGGGTCATCCACTCAGGAATCTCAGAGGCTGTCCTCTCCCTCTGAGTCCCCTTTGCCTGTGCCCCTCAAACTCATCCTCTGTCACTGCAGAGGGAACAGCTGGCCCACAGGAGGACAACCAAAGCAAGGCTTCGGCTCTCCAGAGGACCCAGACCAAAGTCATCAGCAACAGGGCCAACCATTGCACAGGCTGTCCCCACCCCTGCTGCAGATGTCAGGGCAGCATCTAGAAATGTAAGGTGTTCAAAAGTTAAGAAATTCTGATCACAGTTAGTTGCACGGGTGAACATATTATGTCACTTTACGATCGGAAAATATATCCACTTTCACTCAGTAATGTGTAATGGTGACTTTCAACTTTATTTACAGGCTTCACAAATCCTTCCACTGCATCCCCCCACCCCTAACAGTTCACCTGCCCACAAGTGATTCCTAAGGGAGTATTGTGTGTGTGGGACAGGGCCTTTCGGAGCCTCATGCAAGCAATCTCCAATGCACGTGGATCCTTCCCATATCACATTCATCTCAATGTCCTGAGCATTTTCAATGCTACCTGCTGGGGTTCACTTTCAGTTGTCCATCTGAGCTGACCTGCATCTCCACCCACCCAATAATCACACTCCCATGCAGCACCTGATCTTGCCCACCACGAGTCTTGTTTCACTTTCGATTTAGCAAGCATGATGCAGCTAACATTTTTCTTCAGGTTCCCTGTCCTTTCCCCTCCCCAGTCACCCATTTCCTTTCCCCCATCACTATCGACCCCCCTGGCATCACTCCCACCTTCTCACTGTGACCTACCAGCCACAACTCTTTTCTTTTGGGGATGTCCTGGTAAACGTTCATGTTCCCTTCCTTCCCGACACTCCCACCCCCATCCACATTAACCTACCCAACCTCCTCCTTCCCACCCCCAGGGTCTGCATCTGCCTCCGAGTCCCACCAACCCTGGCCTTCCCTTCGACCAATACCGTCGCATCCTCACCCTCCCACTCTACCACCTCGCTGCCCTCGGTCATTCTCACCATTCCCTCATACCATGCCCACTCTCAGTTCGCTCTCCAGGAGGCAGTGATGGACTCAACAGAGCCCTCCCTTGCATGTTCACCTGGACATCCCCCGCCTCTGGATTCCTTCCCCTCTTGGAACTCCTTTCCCCCTTGGAACTCATCCACCCCCCCTGCACCCCCCAGACTACCCACCCCTCCCACACTCCACACACCCCTCCTTCCTGACTCCATCTGCCACCCTTACTTTTTCCTCCACTCTTACTCCTTCCCCTCTCCAGACTCCTTCCTCCCCCTGGACTCCTTCCCCTCTCTGGACTCCTTCCCCCCTCCAAACTCCATCTCTTATACCTTCCTCCCCTCTTACACCTACCTCCCCAGTTGCCGTCTTCTCCCCCATTACCCCACTCCTCCCCCCATACTCCCTTCTCCTCCCAATCTCACCCCCCGACACCATCGTTCCCCCCTCTCAACCTCACCCCCTGACACATCTTCCTCTCCCAGTCGAATCTAGACTTTCTTCTCCCTGTTGTTCATCTTCCTTTCCCAAACACAGCTGGGGTTTCATCTCCGCCCGTCAATCATCATCCGTTGTGAGCAGACCCTCAACAGAGACCTCCCACCTTCCTTGAGCTACTTTGCAGTGGACCATGTCCATGAGAATCCATCCAGCATGCCATGGTTGTTACTCCAGGATCCCGTTGCTGTCAGGCTCCAGCATCTTCTGCTCCTTGAATGTCCATGATGTGAGCAAGGCCCCGATGGTAAGTCCCAACTTTTGCACGCCACACTTGTTAAGACGTGTTCTACACCGGTGTGTTTTCCACCAACTTGGGCCGATGATCCACTGTGGGGAGATGATTCTGGTGGGCTTTGCTTAAAATGATAAGCAGATGTATTATAAGAGGTTCCTGACATCCAACAGCGGGAAATGCAGCCTGCTATTGATGGGCAGAGCGGACAATTGCAAATTGGTTTCACAATGCCATAAAACCGATTTTTGGCCTTCTCGCCATATTGTCCGCTTATGCTGCGTAACATGTCCAACACCAGCGAACACGGAACATTCCGCCCTATATCTACAGTTTTCAGAATCAGTAATGCCCCAATATTCATGACAATTATATGATGTAATGTTATGTAAGATTTACTGTAAAACAAAGATTGACAAACCAATTTTATAGAATGTAGAATTGCAGGAGAGAAACCCGAAAGCCAAATCAGCGGGTCAGAATTTAAGATCTCAACTGAATTATACCAATTGATTTTGCCTTCCAGGTTTTGCACCTCCAAGCTACCCAGGGGGTGTGATGTACACTTGCATGTCTCAATTTCATTTGTATTTAAAAGGGACAGTTCACAGATGTAAACTGGAGGTGTTCAGGATGGATGGTTATCCTAGAGCAAAAGGCCTAGAGCAAAGGGCCGCCATGATCTAATGATGCGTTTCTGGAATTATTCCTGGGCACAGTCAGGAGCAGGAGGGATATATTTCTCCCTAGCAATAGGAGGAAGAAAACTCCACCTCTCAGGTCTTGGATGCAATGTGGAAAACATTTTAATGACCTAATCTGGTCAGGTAAATGAGTACATTTGCTGATTCAACTACTTCCTGTGCTTTAAACCCCCGCCACCTTTCAATCTGTTTTGCCAGACCTCATTCCTCCCACTCATTTAACCCTCAGCAGGTGTCTCATGTGTTGCCCTCACTGAATGCACTGCATCCATTGGTGAATATCTCATCTTCACTCATTCATGAATCTGCTTTTCTGCCCCTTATAAAAGAGAAGAGTACAAAATACAAGAGAGAGGGGCAGAACTAGAAGTGGGCAAGCACAAACAATCCAGCTCACTCAAGCACAAGAGGTTGCCCTGCAGTTAAGTGGCACATTTGTATTTCTCCCAGTCAGAGCTGGAGAAACAAGGAACTCATGGACAGCTAGAAATAGAAATAAAAATATCTCACACACACAGGCTGACTTAATTTCATCAATGAATGATGTCACAATGACAGGAAATGATGACCGAGTGAGATCTTCCGATAACCATAGACATATTGAGCTGTTTATAAATACAGGAAAAAACACTGACCAAAGAGAGATACCAGTAGTCACCTGATGTTTGGTATTGTAAGTGACTACTTTTCTGGGAAGTTCCTATATGCATTGCAGACTTGCTCTGAGATGTTGCATGGAATACCATACCTGGAGGATGTCAAGGTCCATGTCAAACAGGGACTCTTGAAAGGAAGGCATTAAAAATGCAAAGTGCTGTACTTTTAATCCAGTGTAATTCTGTCAAGACAATGGGAACTGCTACCCAGCTAGTTACACCCCAACAGACACTCAAAACCCACCATGGAGGACAAAATAACCCCATACCCTCTTGGTTTCTATGACCTCAAAATGTGTCAAAAAGTTTCTGAGATGAAAGATCAAAAACTGTGATTACTTGGTCTACAATAATGACTGCGAGACATGTTAATCAAATATCTCTCTAGGACTATACAAACAAGAGGTTTAAGAACTGGTTTTGCAAAGCCAGAAACAGAAAGAAATCATCAAATTCATCTGGAAAAGAACTTCAGAAAAAGCAGTAAGGAATCTCTCTCTCTCTCTCTCTTTCTCTCTCTCTCTGAAGCTAAGAGTATCTCCAGCAAAGTGCAGACCATGAACTTCAATTCGACTCCAGGATTTCAAAGGAAACCAACTTACCTCAGACAACCTTCAACAAACTATGCCTCATGGACAAGCAAAAGGACTTAATCATATATTCTTTTAACTTTTATTTGGACTCTAACTTCCTAACTCCTGATATCTGTGCGTGTGTGATGTCACGTTTTTTAATAATTTTTTCTCAGGTTTTGTAACTAATAAAATTACTTCTTCGTGCCCTGAAGAAAATCTGGTTTGATTAGCCCCTTATTAGCAAATAAGTACATTTGGATTGGAAAAGGCATTCACGGGGAAAAGAAATGTTAAAAATCTTTCTTGCGACCAACTAAGGGAGCTGAAATAAAGGGGAGCCACTCCTCCTCAACCGGTCATAACACTAAGCTATGAAAAGACTAAGTATGGTGATTGTAAAGATTGTGACTTTACCTTGGTTTTATTTGTTCATGGGGTGTGGACATCACTTGCTGGCCAGCATTTATTGCCCATCCCTAATTGCCCTTGTTCAGAGGGCATTCAAGAGTTAACCACAATACTGCAGGTCTGGAGTCACATGTAGGCCAGACCAGGTAAGGACAGCAGATTTCCTTCCCTAAAGGACAAAAGTGAACCAGATGGGTTTTTATGACAATCGGCAACGGTTTTGTCATCATCATCAGACTTCTAGTTCCAGATTTTTATTGAATTCAAATTTCACTATCTGTCGTGGTGGGATTCAAGCCTAGGCCCCCAGAGCATTACATTATGGAATACACTATGCCATCGCCTCTCAAGTCATATCCCTTTCTTTAGTCTTCTAGGACCTTCACAGCAAATGTCACATGACATCCATAAGGACATTTCCTCAGAGGGCTTCATTCCTTCTGAGGATGCATTGTCACAGGACCTACAATAAAGCATGAATGCAGATACTCACACTTGGATGGGTCCACATAGAATGTTAATTGGATCTTCACCCGGTGGTTCACATCTCACAGGTGCACATCAGCTACCTTGTGCTAAGGACTATGCTGTGGATATTCCATAAGGGGGTACAATCCCCTTCAAGTTTTGTTCAGTTGGACACAGATGCTGAATCCCAGTGGCTGTTATTGGGAAGGGGAGTGTCAGGGCTTCAAGAGCACACTCTTCACTATCCTCAAACATTGACAAAAGCTATATCCACACAAACATTCTCTGCCAAACAGTTGCTAGAGGGAACTGAGAACAGCTGAAATAATTGAGGTTTTATTCAGATGGGACAATAATGCGTTTAAATACCCACCTGAACTGCTCTACAAACATGCCTCCATTTCCCTGGGCAGTTTCTTAAGCCCCGGCAAGCTCATGCTGTTGATGTGAAATTTGAAATCAAGTTTAAAGCAATTTAAAAATGCCTCGATTACATCTCCTAGGGATGCTAATTACATCAATAAATACCCAGTCACATCCAATTATGAAATCCCCAATTTTGATGAGCAGTTTTCTTGTTGTATCCAAGTTACCCTCCATTAATCCCAATTAATACATTGGAGCCAAGTTGTTCTCCCCCTCTAAAATCAAAATTACTTTATCCCCCACCTGCCCCCCAACTCACCCAATTACCTACTAGGCCTCAAATTAGCTATAAACAAGATGATCATTAAACTGGTGTTGTTAAAAATTCTGTTTAAAGCTTATTAATTAAAAATGTCAAATTTTATCATCTTATTTATCACATTATTTCAAAAGAGTCTGAATTCTCGAGGCTCATTATCATAAGCTACGGTGAAACTCAGTGAGTTTCTAATCTTGGCAATGCCATGAGGAATGATGTCAAGGAAATGGCTTTCCCAAAAGAGAGTGTATACTCTCATGTACAACAATAGAACAGAACTAATAGGTGTCTCACAGCTGGTTACTCACTTTTTCTTTTGGCCCGAGAGATTTTGAAAATACTTCTATGGGAAAAAGAAAACAAAAACCTTTAAAAAGGAAGTCACACAATACAGTTTGCTGACCATAGTGTTGTGACTATACTAAGGAAAATTAACGGAAATTTATGTGGAATTTACTCTCACTGTTCCTATCTAACTGACTTCAGCCTGTGGAATGTATGTTCTGACGACCTTTTATTCCTCCATAAAATGACATGGTAATGAGTGTCCAAAGCATCGCATTTCCTTCATTGTAATTAATTAACTTTGTTCCAGTTAATTATAAAAAGCACATACAGCTTAGAATATAATTATTGTTACTGTTACAATCAGGTGAGGAGGGGTAGAATGGCTCCCCTCTTTTCCCTCTCCCTATTTGATCGCAACAGGGTTTTTTAAAGGGATATGCTTTCCAATTCAGTGAGTGTTTAACTATTTAAGTGCTGTAACTGTAAAATACACACACAGACCGGTTTCCTCTTAAGTTTTTAAAAACACAAAATAATATTTATTGTACTTAACAACCGGTCTAAATAAAAATAATAAAAACTCTCTGACTGTCATGCACACATGCATTCAGGAGTTCACACACACACATACAAGTAAGTTACAAGGTAGGAAGATAGATTAAATAGTTTTTTTTAATCTATAAAAGTTAGTGTTATACGGATCTTGTAGATTGATGATGACCTGGATGGTTTCAGGCTGGGCTTGATGGTCCCTCTGGATTTTGCATCGAGACAATTTAAAGATGTTGACGGATGATTTATCTTTTCTTCTGGAGCCAGCAGCTGGTGGGTTATTTTTAAAATACTGTCTGTGGCTTGTGGATAGTCAAACAATAGGCAGGGCTCAAGCTTGCAGGATGGACAGAGAGCGAAAGAGTGAGAGAGATATTACCCACTCAGAGTCCTCCTTCTTGTGTTCTATATTGTAGCCTAAAGAAAGCAGTTTCTTAAAATACAAAAGAGGGTTGGTTGGCTCATCACATGAACCCTTCTCACCAAATGACCAGCTATCCAAACATGGTCATAGTAAGGTGATTCCAGGTCCATGGTTTAGACATGATTGGATTATGGCTAGATGAGTTCCTTTCTCAGCCAGCATCCATTGTCCAAAGTGATTGCGTCTAATGCTTGTTCCACACTCAGTTGAATACAGAGGTGATTGTCTGGATATTTTGTGATTGGGCCATCCACATTTGATTAAGGTCTTTGATGGGTTCTTCTAGACAGCCTGACTACATTTTAATGGCTTTGAAATTTGTAAGGTAAAATTATGCAAATATTTGGACATCTTAGAAGCTGCTGTTTGAAGTCACTGAACTGCTAATGTTCAGTATTTTAAAACTGAACCAGTGGTTTCAGCCCAATAGATAAATTAAGTCATTGTTGATATCAAGCATGGTTATAACACTACTTGTGTGTATGGTTGAAGCAGTCCATGTCCAAATGCAGCAAGACCTGGACAATACCCAGGCTTGGGCTGACAAGTGGCAAGAAACATTTGCGCCACATAAGTGTCAGGCAATGACCATCTCCAACAAGAGAGAACCCAATCATGGTCCCCTGATGTTCAATGACATTACCATTCTGAATCCCCCACTATCAACACCCTGGAGGTTACCATTGACCAGAAGCTGAACTGGGCTAGCCACATAAATACTGTGGCTACAAGAGCAGGTCAAAGGCTAGGAATCGTGTGATGAGTAACTCACCTCCTGACTCCCCAAAGCCTGTCCACCATCTGCAAGGCACAAGCCAGGAGTGTGATGGAATACTCCCCACTTGCTTGGATGAATGCAGCTCCCACAATGCTCAAGGAGCTTGACACATTCCAGACAGAGCAGCCCGCTTGATTGGCACCACATCCACAAACATTCAATTCCTCCATCACCGATGCACATTAGCGGCAGTCTATAAAATGCACTGCAGGAATTCACCAAGGCCCCTTCGACAGCACCTTCCAAACCCATGACCACTACCATCTGGAAGGACAAGGGCAGCAGATAGATGGGAATACCACCAACGGGAGGCTCCCCTCCAAGTCACTCACCATCCTGACCAGGAAATATATCGCCGTTTCTTCACTGTTGCTGGGTCAAAATCCTGGAACTCCCTTCCTAACAGCACTATGAGTGTACCTACACCACATGGACTGCAGCAGTTCAAGAAGGCAGCTCACCACCACCTTCTCAAGGACAACTACGGATGGGCTGGCCAGTAAATGCTGGCCCAGCCAGCGAAGCCCACATCCCATGAATGAATAAGGAAAATTACTGAAACCTTGGTTAAAGAGGTAGGTTTTAAGGAAGTTCATAAAGGCTGAAAGCAAGGTAGAGAACTGGGGAGGTGAAGGGAGGAAGGCGTGACCACTGATGGTGCAGTAATTAAAATCAGGGATGCTCAACAGGCCAGAATTAGAGGAATGCAGATATGTCAGTATGTTGCAGGAAGGAAGAGTTTATAGAGATAAGGAGCACTGAGGCCATGGAGGGATTTGAAAACAAGGATGAGAATTTTAACAACAAAACATTGCTTGAGCAGGAGCCAATGTATGTCAGTGAAAACAGGGGTGAAAGGTGAATGGGATTTGGTGTGAGTTAAGATATGGGCAGTTTTGGGATGGCCTGAATTTTTCTGGAAGGTAGGATGTGGGAGACCAGCCAAGAGGCCATTCCTCTAGAGGCTAAAGATAAAAGGCTGCAGACAGTCCAAGAAGAGCAGGAAAGGAAAATTTATCTTTGTCACAGTCACATAAAATGTCATTTGTGACTTTGGTAAAAGCTGTTTCAGTGCTGTGGTGGGGCAGAAACATAACTGGAGGGATTCAAACACGGAGTTCCAGGAAAGTTGGAAATGGATTTGGGAAGCGATAACGCTTTCAAGGGCGTTTGGAGGTCAATGATAGTTTGCAAGGACAGTGAGATCTAGATTTTTTTTGAGGATTGGGGTGATGAAGGCAGATTGAAAAGGAGAAAGGGACAACGTCTGAAAAGAGAGAACAATTAACAATATCGGATAACATGAAGGACCAGGAACGGATGTTGGGTGGCCAGTAGTTTAGTGGGGATAGGATCAAGGGAGCAAAAGCTGGGTCTCATGAACAAGATGATTTCAGAGAGGGCAAGAGGAGAGAAAGGAAAGAAACTAGAAAAGATGTGAGTTCAGGTTGAGGGCAAAAAGAAGCATCAGAGGAGGTTTGGCACAGTGGGCTCGTGGAAAGGAGGGATGTGGCAGAGGCAACTGATAGGATGGTCTCAATCTTAGTGACAAAGAAGTCCATGAGCTCCTCACCTTTATTGTTGGAGGTAAGGGTGTAAGGGAGAGGGGAGAGGGGTTTAAAAAGATGGTTTGCAGTAGAGAAATGAAGCCAGGGGTTATCTTTGCATTCCAGGACTATCCTGGATTAGTGAGCAGTTTTAGAAGATGAGAGCAGGATCCGATAGTGGGTCTCATGGTTCAGCCAGATCCGGCAGTGGATGGCTAATCCAGTTGTCTGGCATATCCTTTCAAGTCTGAATACTAAACAAATACTTTGGCTGGAATTTTCGGACGTCATGGCGGGCAGAGGGAAGCAATATGGCGGGAAGGCCAAAAATCTGTTTTACGCCATTGTGAAACCAGTTTGTGATCGTACATTCCGCCTGTCAGTGGCGGGCTGCGTTTCTCGCCGCCGCACGTCGGACACGTAATTTTAATACATTTGCATCTAATTATAAGCCCTGCTCGCCGGAATCATCCCCCCACATCAAACTTACCACCCACATCGGCGTGATTTCAGAATGGCATGCTTCACGATTGCCTTTAAATGGCGTGCACCTGGCGAGCTGAACTTTGAGGGGAACTCGGAGGTGAGTGCACACAACCTTGCTCAGCGCACGCAAGCATCGCCCGTAGGACATCAAGGAAGAGGCATTCATGGGTGGCACAGGCAAGTCGCTTTTCCCTGGCTGGCATTCAGTGCTTGTCAAAAGTGAGCATTCTTCCAGAGCTGAGACCGTTCAGCTGCAGCTTCCTTGGCATGCTTGGAGTCGGGCCTCTGAATCTTTTTTGCCCACTCAAGCAACGCAAAAGCATGAATGTACCATTAGATGCTCCAGGATGTTTCACCCCTTGGGCGCAGATGGCAAATTAATGTGTGTTTTAGGAGCCAGCAGAGTAATGGCCGACTGGGTAAGCTGTACAATCCCCTTGCGAAAGGTGGCCATGGTACAGTCACTAGTGGAGGTGCTCACAGCCTCTTGCAATGTCTTGATTAAGATTTGGACCAGTATCCATTATGGTTCAAGCTAACAGTGCAGCCCTGCAGTGCGGGTTAGGAGAATGCCTGAACTTGAGGTGGGAGCACAGCTTGCAGTCCAACGGGCAAAGCTGCTGCCAATCAGTCAAGTAGAGTGGGGTGGAGATGGGTGGGGTTTCGGACATCCAATGAGCGCACTACACACTGGTCATCCAAGTGGTGTCCAGCACTCTCCTGCATGCATGAAGGGGCCTTCAAACCTAACCAAGAGAGGTTCTGAGTACACCCATGCTAACCCACGCGTCTCTCTCTTTGATCTTGCAGGAGGAGAACATCAGGGTCATGGAGCTTGGTGATTTAGCGGTATGCCTCATAGCTTACAGAGACCAGAGAATAAAAAGAAGAGAATGGCGGAGACTCCTAGCTCAGCAAAGTGGGAAGCACCTCCTTCAAGATGAAGGGGCAGCAGGGCATGCTGAAGATCCACAGTGAGCCATTACTTGTAGGCGCTTTGCTAGACCCAGGGTCTACAGTGGGTGTGTGTCATTCCTGCAGATGACTCAGAAACAGTGTCTCCGAAGACTGTGCATGTCTAGGGAACTGGTCGGTCACATATGCCACCTGCTGCAGGATTTAGCACCACGGGGACATGGAGGGCATCCACTGCCAGTGGCCATGGAAGTGACCGTGTTGCTCGATATTTATGCCAGTGGCTCCTTCCAGTGCTCCACAGGTGACCTGTATGGGATCTCGCAAGCCTCCACACACAAATGTAACCAGGAGGTCATGGACAATATCTTCACAAAGGCACAGAACTTTGTGCATTTCGGCCGGGATCAGGAAAGCCAGGAAGCAAGAGCTGTGGGATTTGTGCGGATTTCAGGTTTTCCACAGGTGCAGGATGCCATCGACTGCTCATCCGCTCATGTGGCACTTCGATCTCCATGGCAACAAGCAGTCAACTACATCAGCTGCAAGGGTTTCCACTTGCTGAATGTTCAGCTGGTATGTGACCACAGCGACCACAACTCCCACATCCTTAGCAGGTCTCAGGTCCCTGACATCTTCCTCGGTACAGAGAGGCTGCAGGGATGGCTCCTTGGGGACAAGGGCCACCCGCAGAGGATGTGGCTGATGACAGCTGTGTGGCAGCCTCAGACTGCAGCAGAGTGATGGTACAACGAGACTCGTGCTGTGCCCCGGACATTGGTGAAGCAAACCATAGGCATTTTGAAAATGAGGTTCTGGTGCCTTGACAGGTCTGTTGGAGCACTGCAATACAATCCCCAAAGGATGTTGCGCATCATCGTTCTTGCTGTGCACTTCACAGCCTGGTGCTGCAAAGTGGAGCTGACCTGGCTGAGGAGGAGATGGAGGAGCTGCATGTCTCCTTCGATGAGGAGGACATCAAAGGGGATGATGATGATGAGGCCCTCGAAGTCGAGGATGCCAGTGATGAGATCATTGCACTTGCCAGAGGAGGCAGGCACACTCAGGAGAACCCCATAGCCGCAAGATTCATGGAGGATGATGACGAAATGCAGTGACGGCAGATCTGACATCCTCAACTTGCATCTGTGAATGTTTGACTCCCGTGTGGCTGATGAAAGTGCACATACCCTCAGTGCTCAGGCTCATGTCATGGAGATGCAGCGGAGACCCTAATAGTTGTCAGATTCCAGGGGGATGATGACAACATGCAGTGAGGACACTCCATAGATCTTCGCATTGCCTCTGCCTCTGTGAACGTCTGACTCCTGTCTGGCCAAGGGCATCTTGCTTGCCCTCTGTGACCAGGGTCATATCATGGAGACGCAGCTGTGAAATTTTAAATGCACCTGATGCTTTGTCAGCCTTCAGCACCTGGCCCCTTCAGGAACACAGCGTCACTGGTCACAGATGCTGAAGAGATGGGGGCCACTCCCATCTCAAAAGTGCTGAGAGCACACAGAGAGAATGACGGAACTCTGTGCCTCCTGCCCACGACATTCTGGCAGCAATGACAAGCACCATCAAGCTGCAGGCATCACTAATGTGTCCAGTGAGTGTGAAGCCAGACCATCACTTTGGTCTGAAGGTTATACACTGCACAGGGAAGAGGCCTTGGACTGGGACACCTGCCTTTATCTTGTGCAGGAACCAAGGATTCACATTTGAATGACACAAACACGGCTCATCATAACAAGGAGCCATAGACAAGGAGACATTCTTGGGATTTTATTTACAAAAGTGAACATTACATACAAGTGATTAACACCTGTGTCCAGGCTGTGCAACTACATCTTCTTCACACTGTGCTTGATTTATCCCTTGTTATTGTTAATTTAGTTAATTGTTTTAACTCTACAAGAGTTACATCTTCTTCACCTTCCTAACCCTGCCGCTACATCTTGGTGCTCCCCTGACATGCACAGTGGAGGGGAAGGCAGCCTGCTGACTGCTACGCCTGTGTATTGTCTGGAGGGCCGAGACCTGGCGAGCCCCGGCCTGCTTTCGGGATCTTGCTCTGTGGCAGTGGCACCCTCCTCAGTCTGTGGAATCGAAGCTGCTGGGGTCACAGGAAGAGGGTATTCGGATGGGCCGGACACTCCCGGAGTCACCTGGGTAGATGGTCCGAGGGTGTGCACCTGATGATCCTCCTCCCTATTGGTGCATTGAGGGCCCCTGGCTGACTCCTTGGGGAGAAGGGGAAGCTGCAGTGAGATCGAGCTGCCCTGCACCCCTCTTGCATTGAAATTGTTGGAGGCCAACTATGGCGTCGGCGATGGAGTTCCGCCCGCAAGGCAATGCAGGACTGATGTCCTGTACAAAGGTTTCCATGGCGGCTGCCATCCTACCAGCATTGACTTCAGTGCGTTGGCATGCCAGCGCTATCACCTCAGACTGAAGGCAAATGGACTCCTCCATTGTGCCTTGCAATCTGAGGAGTGCAGTGGACATCCCTTCCTGATGTTCCTGAGCTTGCCTTTGCAGCTCCAGCAACTGTGTCATGACCGAGTCCAGAAGCTTGTCATCTGACTCGGACTCAGCAGATTTCTGGCCTCCAGAGGTCCTCTGAGTGCCGGAAACCTGGGAGGTCCCTACCGCTGCCTGCCGTAGATCAGACAGTGCAACGTGCTCACGAGATTGTGGTCCCGAGGCTACTTTAGAACTGGGTCCCACCGAGGTTTGTGTCTCTGTGCTGATGGAGGGTGTGGGTGAGCGCTGTGATGGGTCTTCAGCTAGGGTGCCATCATGTTCTTCTTCTGAGGTGTCTTTGGGGCTTGAGTTGAGGGCCTGGGTTGTGGACCCTCGGCAGCTTCCCAGGTGTGCCTACAAAAGCAAGGATAATTAATGCATGGCAGGGGACTGCGGAACAGGGGAACTGACTCACAGCATGGTTGTCTGATGGATGTTGCACGACTGGATCCTCACTTGGTTGCGCACCGCCAACCTCACCGTCAGCACAGGAACGGTCCCGATCATCGTCAGCCAGCTGGATGGCTCTATTTTCAAAGTCTGTGAGGACCTTGATGTCAGAAGTTCCTCCACCGGCCTGTGGCCTTACCCTTTTGTTGTGTGCCAGCTTGTCCTGCATGAATACAGATGGAGAGAGTGTAAGCAGGATGCCTGCCAGGCTAGATGAGAGGGATGCCTGACATGTGTGGGTGGTAAGTGGTGCCATGGATGGGATCATGACATGATCCACAGGTCAGATGAAGGTGTGTGTGAGAGAGTGAATGGTGGTGTCCATTGAACTGGCAGTGAGTGAGATCTTTGTGGATGTGTGATGGGTTTATGAGTGTGAGTTGAGAGTGATGAGAAGAGTGATTTACCCTGGCGGAACGGAGGAGACCATTCATCCTCTTTAGGCACTGGGTGGCTGTTCTCTTTTGAAGGGTGTTGGCACTGCCCAGCACTGCCACAGCCTCCCATGCTGGATTGGTGACCTTGCTTGCTGGTCTTCACCCAGAGCAGGGGTAGAGAACTTCATGGCGGATCTCCACAGTGTCCAGTAGGCACCCAAGGGAGGCATCACCAAATTTGGGGGCTGCATGTTTCCTCCAATTGGCAGTCATGACTTTCCAGCAGCTTCCGATGCCTTAGAGAGAGCTCGCTCTGTGCAGGGGTGCCCTTTCAATATGGCGCCTGGATTACTGAAGACCTGAGTTTAAGGTGGGACAGGTGAATCAGAGGCTGCCCCGCTAGCGACTCAGCATGTTTCCCTGGAATGCATTATAGAGGCGGGATGTGCCGGGAATGGGATGATAGGGTATGAAAAGCTGCCATTGCGGCCGGTGGGTAAAATGTCCTTTTTCTCGCCCACTACCACACTTAGTGCAAATCAGGGATGGTTCTGCTCTGGGTCTATAGTCTTTAGAGCTTAGAAGAATGAGAGGTGTTCTCATTGAAGTATACAAAATTCTTACAGTGCTCAACAGGGTTAATGCAAGAAGGATGTTTCCTCTGGCTGGAAGGGTCTAGGACAAGGGGACACAGTCTCAGAATAAGAGGGAAGCAATTTAGGACCGAGATGAGGAGGTATTTCTTTACTCAGAGGATGGTGAATCTTTGGAATTCTCTACCCGCAGGGTTGTGGAAGCTCAGTCATTGAGTATCTTCAAGACACAGATTGATAGATTTCTACATATTACAGATATCAAGGGATATGGAGATAGTACAAGAAAATGGCATTCAGGTAGGAGATCAGTCATGGCCTACTTGAATGGTGGAGCAGGCTCGTGGGGCCTACTCCTCCTCCTATTTCCTATGTTCCTATATGTTCCCATAGCTTGGACTTAAGGTATAGGAGATGAGGGCCATACACAGAGGCCATGGCTAGGGTGAGGAAATGTAATGGATTTTATATGGAATAGGGCATTAATGCTTCATAGCACAAATTTGCATTGTACCTTTTCCAAAGGCTCGACTTACACAAACAGCTCTGCACACACAGATAAACAAACTAGGCAATGTTGAAAATGTAAATTTTTAGCCTTAGTGACTTGTGCGAAACACCAATTGGGAGAGAGGACAAAGGATGTCAGTCCTTTTTTGAATTTACTTCATAATAATGAAGGTCAAAGAATAACCTGAACTCTGAGAGAATTGATAATTATATGCTAGAAATTGTTTTTCTTACAGAACATGAGGGAGGTTTCACACGACAGTAAATCATCTAGGATGTTTTCATTCACACCAGTATTCGCACAGGAAAATACATTGATTTCACCTCCGTTTCTGGTGATATGTGGCAACATCTAATAGTACAGTGTTGCCAAGTGCTTTACATCCCCTGCTGATTTCTCTGCAGGCAAATTTGGATATAGACATTTCTATTCTAGATAACATTTTGTAAACTTATTTGTCTTTCCCCTTCCTTTTAAAAGTAATTTTTCACCTGCATCCTGTGTATTTGAAATAAACATTGGGCGGAATATAATGTCCTCCCTCGTGGTGAGTTTGTTGGCGGAACAGACATATAAGCAAGTTGGAAGGAGGTGGTTGGGAACCTTGCTGCCTTCCAACCTCCACCCTGATTAAATCTGTGGTAGGAAAGCCTGTGGACGGCCTTCCCGCCCCGCCACCAATCAAGGCCCTTAAATGGCCCATTTAAGGGCCTCATTCCACTGCCACTGGTATTAACCCAATGGCAGGTGGGGGGATCGCCATGATGGGAGCATGGCAAGCAAACCTGTGCTGCGTTGCTCGCGAGCTTGCTTGTGAGGTCCTAGGGAGAGTCCCTCATTCAAATCATTCAGTGCCTGATCGAGGGACCCGGCACTGCCAACCCCCTGCCCTTGCTGTCAACCCACCATCACCTCCCGCATGACCCCCACACCATGAACACTCTCTCACCATCACTCACTTGTGTCCTGGGATCCAGGCCTTGGGTGGGTGTTGTACTGGCAGCAGCCACCACCTCTGATTGGCCAGCAGCTCTTGCCGCTGGGGCTTCTGCCCCCAGGGTCATTGATCGTCGGGTAGGTGAGCTAGACCCCCATTGCCTCTATTAAATACCGCCCATTGTTTTCCTTGTCTGTTGCTTATAACTGAATAATTATGTATACATTTATGAACAATAAAAATATTCACAGTAGATTCACCAATTAGATTTTTAAATATATAAATTGAGATTGACGCTGTTTTTGTATCACATTATAAAGTACATTCTTCACATTAGATTCATGCCAAAATGTCAGTTTTAACACTTGCTGTGTAAACAGCAGCAACTGATAATTCTCTAAAATATAGAAAGTGTTGTAGTCTGCATTCTTTGCTGTTGTATATACATGATATGGTAAAATGTCACATTTGCATTCCCAGTTCCTATTCTCTTTCTCTGCTTCACTAAGGTATTGAAAAGTACTCATGTATTAGGATACACTTGAGGGATTATATATTTATTTGCTATATCATAAAAGCAATGGTGTAGGCATAGGGATTTACAACATCACAAGAATGCATCTGCAAAAAATGCAGGCATTGAACTTCAGGGTCAGTGGTTCATTATTTAGTTTGAACTTGAGAATTTATGGCTAAAATCCATTCATATAGTTGATGCAATCAGATAGCTACGGACTTGTCCTGGATGGAGTCATTCATCTGCCGTTAATTTCCATTTTATGTTGTGTTATTTTCCAACTTATATTTCTCTCCATTCTCTCTGCACTTCAAAAATTACTTAATTGGCCGTGCAGTGCTTTGGGATGCCCTGGGGGTGTGAAAGGCACTATATATATGCAGGTGCTTTCTTTCTTTCTTAATTGTCTCCTGTCTTCTCCTGAAGATGCTGACTCTTGGTCAGTTTGGATTAATAGTTGCAGATAGCAGTCACTTTTTGATTTCTTATACAAGTGCCCATTTTTGATGTTTAAGCATAGGCAGTGGATCCCAGCAAGTAATTGAACCATAAAAGGCATCATAATCAACCTCTTTTTCTATTTACCGATAGTATTAGACAAAATAGTGATAAGGAGTGAAAAAACCTGACAGATATTTTTCCCTCATTTACCACAGAGATTTTTAATAACATAATGGCTGAGAGAAGCTGAACTCAACTGATTGGAGATATTATAGTGCTGGTGTCTCACATTGTGTTGCTGCTATTGGTGCTGATGAGCAATGTTTTACTGATAGTGATATCTTATGGATGATGTTTTGCTAATATTGGTGCTGTGGAGTAATATTCTGCCACAATTGGTGATCACTCATCAGTAGCAACAACACTCATCTCTCATCAGCACCAGTAACAGCAACAAAACATTATTAACTAACATTAGTAAGCAGAATCAAAATATTTTGATGATATAAATGCTGCTGAGTAATGGTTTGCTGCTGGGAAGCAAGTTTTTTGCTGATGCCGGTAAGTAATGTTTTGTTGACACTGATTAATACTACTATGCCCCTGTTGAATGATAGCTTGGAGCTGTTGGATAATGTTTTATCTGATGTTGGTTAGTAACATTTTGCAGCCAGTTAGTTATATTTTTGCGGTTTCTGGTCAGTAAATTGTGTGGTTGGTGAATAATATTTTGCAGTTTCTGCTCAGCAACAGCTTGCAAGTTGTGAGTAATATTTTGCCATTTTTGCTCAATGACAGTTTGCAGATAGTGTGTGATTTGCTGCTCAGCAGTGAGTAATACTTTCCCAATCAGTGAGTAATATTTGCTGCCCAGGCAGTGAGTAACATTTGATGTCCAGGCACTGAGTAATATTTGCTGCTCAGGCAGTGAGTAATATGTGTTCCCCAAACAGTCAATAATATTTTTCACCCAGATGGTGAGTAAAGTTTCTTTCCTAGGCACTGAGTCATATTTGTTGCCCAGGTAGTGAGCAATATTTGTTGCTCAGGCAGCGAGTAATATTCGCTACCCAGGCAGTAATATTTGCTACCCAGGCAGCGAGTAATATTTGCTACCCAATCAGTGGGTAACATTTGCTGCCCAGGCAATGAGTAATATTTGCTGCCATAAGTGAGTAATATTAGCTATCCAGGCAGCGACTAATATTTTCTATCCAGTCAGTGAGTAATGTTTGCTGCTCAGGCGGTGAATAATATTTGCTGCCCAGGCATTGACTAATACATGCTGTCCAGGCAATAAGTAATATTTGCTTCCCAGGCAGTGAGTAATATTTGCTGCCCTGGCAGTGAGTAATATTATCTGCCCAAGTAGAGAGTAATATCTGATGCCCGGGCAGAGACTAATATTGGCTGCCCAACCAATGAGTGATATTTGCTGCCGGGGTAGTGAGTAATACTTTCTGCCCAGACAGTGAACAAAGCTTGCTGCCTTGACAGTGTGTAATACTTCATGCCCAGACATTGAGCAATATTTGTTGCCCTGACAGAGAGTAATGCTTGTTGTCCTGGTAGTGGGAATTATTTGTTACCTAGGCAGTGAATAATATTTTTTGCCCAGGCAGTGAGTAGTATTTGCTGCTCAGGTGGTCAATAATATTTGGTGCCCAGGCAGTGAGTAATATTTGCTGCCCAGGCAGTGAGTAACATTTGCTTCCCAGGCAGAGAAGAGTGTTTGGTGCCCAGGCAATGAGTAATATTTGCTGTTCAAACAAAGCACAATATTACCCAGGCAATGAATAATATTTGCTACTCAAACAGTAGCATTTGCTTTCCAAGCAGTAGGTAGTATTTGCAGCACAGCCAGTAAGTAATGTTTGGTGCGCAGGCAGTGAGTAACATTTGTTGCAATGTGTAATATTTGCAGCCCAGGTCTTGACTTATACCTGCTGTCCAGGCAGTGTGTAATATTTGCTGCACAGGTAATGAGGAATAGTTGCTTCCCAGGCAGTGAGTAATATTTGTTGCCCAGGCAATGAGTAATATTTGCTACCCAGTCAGTAATATTTGCTGTTCAAGCAGTCAGTCATATTTGCAGCACAGCCAGTAAGTAATGTTTTGTGCCCAGTCAGTGAATAATAGTTGCTGCCCAGGCAGTGAGTAAAACTTGCAGCCCAGGCATTGACTAATAGATGCTGTCCAGGCAATGAGTAGTATTTGAAGCCCAGGCAGTGACTAATATTTGCTGCACAGGCAATAAGGAATAGTTGCTTCCCAAGCAGTGAATAATATTTGCTACCCAGACAGTAATATTTGCTGTTCATGCAGTAGGTAGTATTTGCAGCACAGCCAGTAAGTAATGTTTGGTGCCCAGGCAATGTGTAATATTTGCTGCCCAGGCAGTGAGTAATATTTGCTGCTCAGGCAGTAAGTAATATTTGTTGTCCAAGCAGTAATACTTATTGCCCAGTCAGTGAGTAATATTTGTTGCCTAGGTAATAATATTTGCTGCCCGGGCAGTGAGTAACATTTGCTGCCCAAGCAGTGAATAATATTTGTTGCCCTGGCAATGAGGAATATTTGCTGTCCAGGCTGTAAGTAATATTTGCTGACCAGGCAGTGAGTAATATATGCTGCCCAGGCCCTGAGCAATATTTGCTGACTAGCCAGTGAGCAACATGTGCTGCCCAGGCAATGAGTAGTATTTGCTGCCCATCCAGTTATTAACAATCGTCCCAGATTTTCACAAAGTGCTGGAGCGGGCAGGAAAAAAAATGTTTTACCCACCGGCCATAATTGCGGGTTTTTGCATTATATCTTCCTATTCCGACCTCATAAATTATGCAGCTACAGGAAACATGCTGTCTTGCAGGTGGGCAGCCTCCGATTAGCCCACCATGCCATTACCTCGCTGCTTTCTCACACAGGGCATCATATTTAAACTGCAGCCGCGCGGATACTTCTCAATTCTCCGAGGACTGCTCTGGTAAAGTCATGGCCCCGAAAGCCAAGAAGAGTGTAGCAGCCTGATTCAGTGAAGCATCGTTGGGTCGCCTTCTGGATGCCCTGGAGGCCTGCTGTGATGTCCTCTATTCCCACTCTAGCTGCAGGAGGCCCAACAGTCTCACCGCTATGGTTTTGGAGGCAGTGGCAGAGGTGGTCAGTGCCAAAGCTGCACACAAGAGGTCAGCCATCCAGCACAGAAAACGGATGAATGATCTCATCCATGCCGTGAGGGTAAGGCAACCATCACTCTAAATTCACATACTCACAAGGCCATCACACATTCACTGGCATCCCACTCACTGCCAGCTCAAGGGACATCACTAATCACTCTCTCACACACCCTCACATCTTGATCTGGCCTCATCTCCTCTGGAGACTGCCTCCTTAGCCCTCACCATGTTGAGGCTACTTGCACAGATCAATATGTGCCCCAAGATACACACCTTGGGATAATCCCCCCGCCCCCCCATCCCTCGGTACAGCCAACGTCCTGCAGCCTCTTCTCTTGCCTGAGGCCACTTCTCCCCCTTCCTCAAGCAAGCCCTAGCCCTGCAGCCATTGAAAAACCACCCCCACCTGAAGGCTGGTCTGGTAGGTAGAGACCTGCCCGTGGGCCTTCCTAAAAGTGCTGTGCTGCTGCCAGTGAAGACTGGCGCTGATGGCCGTGTATGCTGCCCAAAGCAAAAGGTCGGCAAACAAACCTCAAAGTCTTGAGCGAAGTCCAGCTCACCAGGTGCACATCCCTTGTGTACAGTTGTGAAACCTGCGGCGTGAAATCACACCAATGTGCCCAGATGATCCGGGGGAGGGGGGATGATCCTGGGGGTGGGGGGGGGATGATCCTGGGGGTGGGGATGATCCTGGGGGTGGGGATGATCCTGGGGGTGGGGGGATGATCCTGGGGGTGGGGGGATGATCCGGGGGAGGGGGATGATCCTGGAGGTGGGGATGATCCTGGGGGTGGGGGGAATGATCCGGGGGAGGGGGATGATCCTGGGGGTGGGGGGGGATGATCCTGGGGGTGGGGATGATCCTGGGGGTGGGGGGTGGGGATGATCCTGGGGGTGGGTGGATGATCCTGGGGGTGGGGGGATGATCCGGGGGAGGGGGATGATCCTGGAGGTGGGGATGATCCTGGGGGTGGGGGGAATGATCCGGGGGAGGGGGATGATCCTGGGGGTGGGGGGAATGATCCGGGGGAGGGGGGATGATCTGGGGGTGGGGGGGGGATGATCCTGGGGGTGGTGGGGTGGGATGATCCTGGGGGTGGGGGGGGGGGGATGATCCTGGGGGTGGGGGGGGATGATCCTGGGGGTGGTGGGGTGGGATGATCCTGGGGGTGGGGGATGATCCTGGGGGTGGGGGATGATCCGGGGGAGGGGGGATGATCTGGGGGTGGTGGGGTGGGATGATCCTGGGGGTGGGGGGGGGATGATCCTGGGGGTGGGTGGGGGATGATCCTGGGGGAGGGGGGGGATGATTCTGGTGAGCAGGGCTTACAATGATGCTAAAGAGTTGAAATTAGGGCCGCCTGCCATTGAGGGTTGAGGTGGTCCGACGCAAAGTGGTTTCCATTTTGACCTTCTCCCCATATTGTCCCCGCCCGCCTGCCTGACGCCAACGGGGCCGGAAAATTCCGGTCAGTGAGCAATGCTACGCTGGCCAGGCAGTGCGTGATCTTGGGGTTATTTTTGTGCTTCTCTTTCCTGCCTCTGACATGTCGCCTCCGGTTCCTGACGTCACACACCGGCCGGCCGGGGTGCGCAGGCGCAGTGAGCTCGGCTGGCCGGGCTTTTTTTTTGGGAAGGGGGCGGAGCCGGAGACCGTCAGTCCGACAGTCAGTCAGCGCTGGGTGTTCGGCAGTTGGTCTTTGGGTCTGTTTGTGAGTGACGGAAGTCCCGCAGAGAGAGGAGGGAGGGAGGAGGAGGAGGAGGTGGGGTTGGGGGAAACTTCTCACAATCCGCTCCGCCCGCTTGCAGCCTGAGCGCTGGAAGTTTCCAGATCGGGAAGCGGTGGGTGGGGGAGAGAGAGGGAGCCGGGGCCTCGCCGTTATTGCCTCCCGGTGTCCGGCTGTTTGAAGGCGGGAGGCGGTGACCGGGGGGACGGGGGGCTGCTGTTGACCGAGTAGCGGGGCCGGCCAGAGAGCTCGCAGGCCCCGGTCAGAGCGGCCCCGGTCAGAGCGGCTTCCTTCAGCCCCGAGCCTGCGAGGTCCTCGGAGTTTCTGACAAGTTTGGCGCGGACACAGGTAAACGGATCAATCCCTGTTCCTCCTCCCAGCACCGAATTGTCCTGCTCGGCTTTTAACTATTTGGATCCGTGTGCGCGGTTTTGTTTTTGTTTTGATCGGCGGCGCCGGAAACGAGAGCTCACAGTTTGCTCACCAGATGTCTTTTCTTCTCTCTCTCTCTCTCTCTCTCTCCCATCCCCCTCCCCTGTTTCTTTAGGTGCTTTTAATGCAAGCTCAGTCATGGTACAGAAATACCAGTCACCCGTCAGGGTTTACAAACATCCCTTTGAACTTGTTATGACAGTAAGTAGAATATGGTTTTTTTTATATTGGTCGTAGTTTTGGCTTTTTAGAAACTCCATCTGGAATGTAATTATTCCCACGCCTGTTTGAGTGCCAGATAGTTGACCGACTCCCATTTGTGTTAGGTCAGAGATAACCTGAGCCTACTTTGGGCAGATTTTATATTTGTACCAAGTGTGGTAGTTTTTTTAAAAAAAATCTTCAGTGTTTAAAAATGCACGCAACCCTACTTTAATATTTAACTATTATGAATATTACATTTGTGTTGGTATTCTGCTTGACAGCCAAGGGTCTGCACTGTAGGCTTATACATAAACACCCGCTGATTGCATGAATTTATCAAAATTTAAAAATATTGGAGAATGATATTAAGGTGCAGTTCCTCATGGGGACCTTGTTGTCACTTTTAACACTTAAAGTAGCTTGATCGTGAAAATGTACCACCACTTCCCTGTTTAATGACAAAAGTGAGAAGATTATATTGCACTTGTCATGTTAAGGATTGCATGTTTGAAAGTATAGTAGCATTTATTCAATTATATTTGAATATTCTTGCAAAATTTCTGAGCCAAAGGTAATCACTGGGTGGTTCTGTATGTTCCTCTAGTTGGATCATAATCTAAAATTAAGCTTACAAAAGTAATTCTTCAGGCTGTTATGTGATTCAAACTATCTAAAATGACAATCTAAACAAGGCATCAATAATGGCTTTTCTTATCAGGGTTCAAGGATAGAGGTTGTTATTAGCAAGTTAGAATTTGTCGCACAAAAAATATTCCTATTAAAATTGGAACATTTGTAACAAAATAGGATCCAATTTCTAAGTGTGAAAACTTAGTAATACTTAACAAGCTGCGTTGACACCTTGGATTTATATAACGCCTTTAAGGTAGAAAGCATCTCAAGGAATTTCACAGATGGTGTTCGGGAACGAATGCCAACTAGGAGGAAGATTAGGAAATGGAGTAAGTAGCTTTGTTGAAGAAAAAGGATTCTGCCTACAAAATGTTTGAATTATTCAAATTTGAATACTGAGGAGAAAAATGAGTCAGATTTCCATATTCAGGACAGATCCATGTTGATTAAAACAAGATAACAGCAGGGCCATTGATCACAAATAATGTTCACCTATGCAACTGAAACACTGACCAAGATTAAACAGCAAGGGGATTGATTCAGTTGTATTATTGGGTTCACGCATATGATCTTCTTATCGTGTCCACGGACAGTCTATACATGGCCCAGCCAGAACTGGACACATTTTTGTGCCTTGTTGTTGAATTCGGCAAGATCTGCAAGATCTAGCGATAGGCATTGCAGGAAATGTTGCATAATCTGTGGCTCAGTTCCACATTCACAAGTTGTCGGGCTGGTTGTACATCCCCATTTGCTTAGTGACACCTTGGGGGCCAAGGTAGAAGCGTTCACGTCGTGGCCCTGTTTCAACCAATTCTACCACCACCACGCACAGCAAGTAGTGTATATAACATTTTTGTACCGCTGATTTGATCAAGTACCAACACCATGCCTGAAGATGGAAGCCGTCGATGTCAGAAACAGGGGTCTTTTTCAAGACCGGCATTGACTGTTATATCTGCTATCGTTGAAGGTTTCTCTGTAGCTAAACAAAACGCATATGATGATAGCAGTTGAGGGTTAATATATTTCAACCTTTTTGGGAGATAGAATTTAAGCTGGGTGAATGTGATCCATGAGAATATTGATGCTCTTGGCACTGTTTTTCAGATAGAAGTAAGAATGTCATTTTTTTTCTTTTCGTTGTATCACATGGCAACAAGAGAGTGTTAGTTTTACTGTGTTCTAATTTTGGCTGCCTGAAGTAACAAGATTCTAGTTCTGCACTGAATGACCATTATCTTGCAGTGCAGCTGTCTTAAGTCCCTAAGGAACACATACTTTGTGTTTGAAGATTTTAGATGGATTTCTCCAGATAGTGCTATTTATGTCAGCACTTACTTTTTTGCTATAGTGTTATTCAGCAATTTCTGTTGATCCATGGTTCCTTCAGGTTTTCTGAAGTTAAATGCACTGTTGTTATATTTACAAAATCAGTAGATTTGTGTTCTAATCACCATTTTTTGTTGTTTGTTTCCTTCTTTTCAAGTATATTGATACCTTTTGTAAAGTATTGGGGAAAAACACCATTTAACGCTTAAGAATAATGGGTCATGCTTTGCATTAGAATATAACCTTAAGTAGGTGTGTTCTTTATAAGGAATTTTGTTTCCTTTACATACATACGAACATACAAATTAGGAGACCAGTAGGCCATTCGGCCCCTCAACCTGCTCTGCCACTCAATAAGATCATGGCTGATCTGATTGTGGCCTCAGTTCCACATTCCGCTTACCCCTGATAACCTTTGACTCCCTTGTTAGTCAAGAATCTGTCTACCTGCCTTAAAAATATTCAATAGCCCTGCCTCCACTGCTCTCTGGGGGAGAGAGTTCCAAAGACTCATAGCCCTCTTTGAGAAAAAATTTCTTCTCATTATTTATTTTTAAACTGTGTACCCTAGGGAAATACCCTTTCAACATCCGCCCTGTTAAGTAGTCTCAAGATCTTATATTTCAGTAAGATCACCTCTCATTCTTCCAAACTCCATTGGATACAGGCCCAGCCCATCCAATCTTTCCTCATAAGACAAGGTATCAGTCGAGTGAAGAGTGAACCTTCTCTGGACTGCTAACACATTTACATAATTTCTTAAATAAGGAGACCAAAACTGTACACAGCACTCCAGATGTGACCTTACCAACTCCCTGTATAACTGTAGCAAAACATCCCTAATTTAATGTTCCATTCCCCCTGCGATAAACAACATTTCATTTGTTGTCTTAATCACTTCCTGTATCTGCATACTAACTTCTAGTGATTCATGTACCAGGACACCCTCTGTACTGCAGAGTTTTGCAGCCTCTCTCCATTTAGATAACATGCTGCTTTTCTACTCTTCCTGCCAAACCGGGCAAGTTCACATTTTTCCACATCTGCCAAATTTTTGCCCACTTATTTAACCCGCCTATATCCCTTTGCACGCTCTCTACCTCCTCTTGGCAACTTGCTTTCCTACTAATCTTTGTGTCATCAGCAAATTTGGCAACCATACATTTGGTCCCTTCATCCAAATAATTGATATACATAATAAATTGTTGAGGCCCCAGCACTGGTCCTTGTGGTTACTTCTTGCCAACCCAAAAATGACCCATTTATGCCTACTCTGCTTCCTTTAGCTAACCAATGTTAGTCCCTCCACCATGAGTCTTATTTTGCACAGTAACCTTCGATGTGGCTCCTTGTCTTGAGATGTGTTTTGTGTTTAGAACACCTAGTGAATACTGGCCAAGTTTATGTAGAGTGGATCTTTGACTGCAGAATTTCTATTGATAATTGCCCAGGCAGAGATTATACTTCTCAATGCAAAATATATTTGTTCTTACAAAACAAATATTGTAAATGTGATATACTGTAGCTAGTAACGTTACTTGCTGCTCATGGAACTGGCTGCCTGAGAACCACTGGTCTGTTCAAATGGCATTCAAATGATTACTGAATGTACTTTAATAACATATTTCTTTCTATTTGTGATCGGTCTGAATGGATGTTTTTCGTCAAAAAATCTATTGTGTACGTTTATTCTTCAATCTTTGTGAATGCTTAAAAGTTTCATAGACAGTGGACTTCTTTATTTTGAAAGCAAAATACTGCGGATGCTGGAAATCTAAAACAAAAACAAAAATAGCTGGAAAAACTCAGCAGGTCTGACAGCATCTGTGGAGAGGAAGACAGAGTTAATGTTTCGAGTCCGTATGACTCTTCATCAGAACCTGATGAAGAGTCATACAGACTCGAAACGTAAACTCTGTCTTCCTTTCCACAGATGCTGTCAGACCTGCTGAGTTTTTCCAGCTATTTTTGTCTTTCACTTTATTTTGTTTGTTATACATTGACCACATGTTAATATGTAGAAACCAGATACACACAGCTATGCTTTCTGGCCTTTTGTGAGGCAGGAAGGTACACAGAAGCACACTCCATTGTGTCCCTGCTCTTTGCATCATGTTTCCATTTCCAGGTGGTTAGTCCAGTTTGTGTGGCATTTACCTACCCATATGTTTCCTACATTACAGCAGTGACGACTCTTCAAAAGTAATTAATTGGGTCTGAAGCTGTTTGGGGTGTCCTGAGTTAAAGGTGTTACATAAATGCAAGTCTTGTTTTTGTTGACTGGATGTATATAAACTATATGCAAATAAGATAAACTGACACGCTTCACACCAATTGTACTACTTAAATATTCGATGCGAGGGCCAAACGTCCAGCATTCAGTGGTTGGCAGAAGGCCAAGAGAAATTATTCCTGGCCGCCTCCATGCTATCCATAAAATGGCTTTTTTTTTTGTGGCAACTTTTGAATCAGCTTCTTGGATCTGTGCCTTTCACAGACCCAAGGAGGAGAGTAAAACACTTTCTGTACAGAAAAGCTCCTATTTTGCAGGCAGCACAGAGTTTGCCTGCTTCCGGTCTCTTCAGAACTCCACACTTTTTTCGGCTGAACTCCCTGGCAGAAGAAATGGAACCACTTCCAAGGCGACCCTGAGGCTGGAAGGTTGTTAGGGCACATCTCCATGACAGTTAGAAGTCTCCTTCCCTAGAAATGTATGCCAAACAGGAGGGACACAGATGCTCTGGGCCATGATCTCCTTATAAATATATGATTAACTAATTTTGACTGAAGTCGTAGCCTTTTATAAACATCTGTTTAAAGGTTAAGTTTGTACCTCCTGAACTTTTTGGATCATAATAATGCATTATATTAAGGGGATTGTTTCATTTATAAAAATGTGATCTATGAGCAGATCTTGTGTAACATTGCTCTTGAGGACATTGGGAGAGATATGCTGGTATGAAATGGGAATGTATGGTGTATGAATGGGAAGATTCAGTGATGATTACAGCTCATCTTCAGAAAACTCATCAGCAAAGGCAGAAGACAGGTGGTGCCTGGCTTGTGTTTTAGGTCATTTGAACTTACAGTAATTGTTGCAGGAACCATACCAAATTAAATTGAGATTAGCAAAAAACAATTCACGCTATGGGTTTAGTGTCTCAAATCTGGCTATCCAAAAAAATGGACCTTTTTATGAGCTGCCATTCGTGAATTTTAATTCTTATTAAATGAGTAAAATAACCGGCTTGTTCGGCTAGGTGCTGCATTGGTGCAGTGGCGCGCCAGATTAGTTATCATCTTCATACGCCAGTCTTTTCCTATCTCTGAGCAACCCTTGGCCCCACTCGACCTGGCTGAATCGCAAGATCCGAAACCTAGCACAGACTCGGTCTCGAAGTTGCTGGCTTTGAGCCATTGTACCTGTATTGCAAAAATGCAACTTGTGTAGTGTTGGTTAATTTAAGATAAGTTGGCACCTGTGGTGAAGAGTAGAATTGACCCAAAATGGTAGTAGTTATTACTTTTTTATGGGGTATGCATTGCTGGAAGAAAATAGGATGTAGTACTGGCTGGGGATTTACTTAATCACAAGTGGTACTGTATGGTACACGTGAAGCAAATAGCTGTTGTATTTGACATTAATGTTATGGTGCATTCTGTATTTGCAACTCATACATTCAAGGCAATAACTCATTTACAGCAGTCTTGACCCACATTGAAACTAGCCAGCTAACTATAACTGTCATCTGGTGCTTTTTTTTTTTCAAGCATTTTTTTTTCCTTTTGCCTGAAGGGATCACCTCCTGTTGAGGTACAGTTCATTGGATGCTGTCCTTTCTCATGTAGCATAAATGCCATCAGCAGGCTATTTGATCATTACAATTATTGCTTGGCGTCATTGCCAACAATGATCTCATCTGTACGTGTGTATGTTTCGGAAGTGCTCGCCAATCAATAAGATGGGAATTGGACCTTAAATCTTCTGCGACCTGCTTCCCCAGCCCCAATGTTCAGCAAGCTTTTGTGGTGAGAAACTGAGACACACTGAGTTACTAGGTCTAACCTGGATTGAAGATATAGGTTTTAAAATTAGCTTCTATTTCCTCTCACAGAGCTATTATCTGCTTCTTTTGATCACTAATTTGTAAAGCCTGCTAAAAGAGCTAACGTAAAAACAGATTCTGTTTAAATGTGATGCCTTTTGTGGTGAAATAGCTCATTGCTAGTTACTGTTGAGGCTAACTGGGACAAGTTAGTGCCTATGGAATTGTACCTCAGAAAATATTCCATCCTTCAGGAAAGGAAGGAAATGCTGCAAATTGTTATGAATGTGGTGGGGGAGGGAAAGAATTCCATTAAATATTGGGATCTTCCTAATATTTAAGGCCTCATTTGATAAGGGGTTGTTCATTACCCAACAGAATAGATCAACAGATTTTAATTTCTAAACGTGTCTAATTAAGTATCGGAACAACTTAATTCCATCTTTTCATATGTGGTTCCACAAAGGTAGTTTTTTTTTAGACTTATTTTAAAAAGGTTCTGACATGGTTACAAGTTTCAGAAATTTTTGTATGCCTGCTGAGCCAAATTTGTGCTACATGTGAATATAATCCAACTGTGTTTGAATTTATAATAGCATTGGTTTGGCTTATTTTAAGCCTGAGCTGCTTTATTACAATAAGTTAAATTGCTTCATACTGCTAACTTGTTGGAAATAAGTTCAACAAAATCTAATTAGCTTTGACACCCCATTAACATTTTTTCTGAGATTAATCTTTTTCCAGTGTTGTCCGTCTATTTTTAATCAGCATGCACATGACTGCACTGTCAGCTGACAAACACAGTTACATATTGTGTGACAGCTGTTTACAGCGTTCAGCCACTTTCTGGTGCATGATGGGATTGCTGACTACAGCATTCATGCTTTTTTAATCACAGTCAGCAGCTATTGTACGCTAAAAGCAAGTTTTCTAAGTACTGTAATAAGAAAGTCAACTCAGCAGCTTAACTGTTCTAGTAATTGTGTTGGCTGACTTACAGTTTATAAATCAATCCTTAGTTACAAAAGGGTTTCAAATAAGAAAAAGCAGAGCTGACTTAATTACTTTGCTACTACAACACTAAAGTTTGGGAACTTTGTGAAATATTCTTTTAACCAGATTTATTGAGAAATCTTCTGGATTTTAATGCAACTGTCTATTAAGTGTAATTTTCAATATGGAGACTTTAGAAACATGACTTGATCCTTTTCTCTTGGAGCAAGTCCATGGAATGTAACATTTGCAGTCTCAACTAGACCTTATGGCCACCCTCCTTGCCTAAGTCTTGCTTTTGGAAGAATATTAAAGAAATGGTGGTTGAGTGGGATTTACTAAGAAAAGCACCACGAGGATATGAGGAGAATTTGCCAACTTGAACCCTGGTTGGGTTGTCCCTCTTTTAATACATCAGATTATTTCCTTAATTGAAGAGAATAATTTAGTAAAACTCCTTCATCTGTTTCGGAAGTAAAAGCAAGTTACAAAACCAAAAAATGTCTAATCAATTCATTCCTTTTACAAAACCGCTTGTGTTATGCTCGCTGATCAGTTATTTTACATGCACATTCTAAATTTAAAAAGTCACACACACTTCAATTATCTTGTGTTATCCATGCTCGCGGTTAGTCTCGTCACATCTGTTGTATAACCATATTATGATGCCAAGGAAATGAGGTCAGGAGCATACAGCTGCAATTTTTGAGGCTGATACAAACTGAAAATTCTGAGTATTCTGGGGCAGTTGGAGCTATCGTTTTTATATAAACCTATCGAGCAGCACCAAGTTACTGAGTTTTTAAAATTCTTTTACAGGCTGAGGATGTTGCTGGTTAGGCCAGCATTTCTTGCCCATCCCTAATTGCCCCTGAGAAGGTGATGGTGAGCCACCTTTTTGTACCGCTGCAGTCCTTGTAGTGTAGGTACACCCACAGCATTGTGAGGGAGGGAGTACCAGATTTTGATCCAAAGGTTTGATAAATACCAGTAAAGTTTGGTTTGTTATTGACCTACCACCAGCTGCCACTGGCATATTTAGAAAAGATTTTTATAAAATTAAAAGTCAATCAGAGGAAGATGTCCAAGAGGTGAAATAGGTTGTAGTGAATCGGGACCTATTATACACATTGCAAGGAAAATTGAACAGGACGTCTAATATACTGCCTATTTGTGCCCCCACCAAAGTTGAGTTTAAAGTATTCTGTCTTTGTTCCTGTTATATTATATTACATAGTTAAATGGTGGTCCAATTATATTAAAAGTGGTTAGAGTGAATATGGTGTCCATACAGTTATTTTGGGACCCAAATGAGAGAATAGTTAAATTTTATCAGTTGAAATACTTCATTTTAAAAATTTATAATTTTACTATATAAAATCTTGTGTATGGAGATGTATTTCAGGAGAAATTTTTTTGAAGAGTAACTTTGTAGGACTTATCATGTTTGAAAGGACAAAGCCTTTCCTTTTACCTTTGAATATCTGCACTACTCTTTTTTCCTGCATTTTGGATCCTATCCTGCATCAGCGGTACTATAATTGGTGGGTATGTCCAACAGGTTGATGTGATGCATCTAGTGTGTGGGTGAAGAGAATTAGCATGCTTTCAGCTTTTGTGTGGTAGTTTGCTTCTCATTTTCAACCCACGCCGCTGGCAGCAATGTGAAAAAGAAAACCAAATATTGTAAGTGTCTCCCTGTCAGTACACAGCCTCTCTATTGGCAAGTTTTCAGCTGTGTCTCCTTGTGGTGACACATGGAAACTGGGTCCCTCACAGCTCCAGGCTAAAGCTTCAGAGGAACTCTAAGCAGTATGGCCCCCCCAGACATATAGTGAGCAGGCCCACCAGCTTGTGGACATGCCCTGGCATTCATGAATCAAACTCCCAGCTATGGGTGAATAGCTCCACTGCATTGTGGGTACCTCAGGAGAGTGGAAGGCTAAGGTAGTAAATCCTAACAAAAACCTGGACTGGAGCCCGAAGGCAGACTGATGTCCAAATATGTTATCTTTCCAGAAACTCCTCCAGTCAAGCTGGTGCCAATCACAGTGCTTTGCATTTCTTTGGACTCATCAGGGGAGGTTGAGAGGGTTATCTTGACATTTGGGCAGCCTAGAAACTCCATAAATTGGGTCCTGATGATGACACTATAGTTTCGTAACAGCGCGTTAACAGCACGGGAGATAGCAGTTATGAGTCATAAGCCAAACTCAATTGATGTAGAGAACAGGTGCTATGGGCTGTCTCCAATGATGGGAGGGACCATCATGTCCCACTGGTCAGCTACTGCCTGCTTCAAGTCCAGCACTCCCCGACTAATAAGGTGCTGACCTGCCATGGTCGATCTGCTTCATTGGCTGTTGGGGCTTACATTCTCTGCTCAACAAGTAGATGGAATCCATCACACCAAGAGGAAGCAATCAGAAACAAATAGCTCAGCTGGCCAAGAAGAGGACCCAGAGAAAATGACAAGCAGCAATTGTCCAGCTTCTCACCCCAATGTCTTCCTCTGCAGCAAACCAACCATCTTCAGCTGGTTCATCAATGACCTTCCTTCCATCATAAAGAAGTGGGGATGTTCGCTGATATTGCACAATGTTCAGCACCATTTGCAATTCAGATACTGAAGCAGTCCATGTCCAAATGCAGCAAGACCTGGACAATATCCAGGCTTGGGCTGACAAGTGGCAAGTAACATTCGCTCCGCACAGGTGCCAGGCAATGACCATCTCCAACAAGAGAGAATCTAACCATCACCTTTTAACATTCAATGACATTATCATCACTGAACCCTCCACCATCAACATGCTGGGGGTTACCATTGACCAGAAACTAAACTGGACTAGCCATATAAATACTGTGACTACAAGAGCAGGTCAGAAGCTCGGAATCCTGCAGCGAGTAACTTGCCTCCTAACTCCCCAAAGCATGTCCGCCATCTAAAAGGCACAAGTCAGGAGTGTGATGGAATATTCTCCACTTGTCTGGATGAGTGCAGCCCCAACAACACTCAAGAAGCTTGACAAAACAGCCTGCTTGATTTGCAACCCTTCCACAAACATTCACTCCCTCCACCACTGACCCACAGTGGCAGCAGTGTGTACCACCTCCAAAATGCACTGCAGGAACTCGCCAAGCCTCCTTCGTCAGCACCTACCAAACCTATGACCACTACCATCTAGAATGACGAGGGTAGCAGATACATGTGAACACCACCACCTGGAGTTTCCCCTCCAAGCCACTAACTATCCTGACTTGGCAATACATTGCCATTCCTTCACTGTCGCTGGGTCAAAATCAAAACTCTTCCCTAACAGCACTGTGGATGTACTTACACCGCATGGTTCAAGAAGGCAGCTGACCACCATCTTCTCAAGAGCAATTAGGGATGGGCAATAAATGCTGGCCTAGCCAGCGTCACCCACATCCCATGAATGGATAAAAAGAAAGTGGCAGAGACTGCTGTGCCAGAGTGGGGTTCCTGAGCAACACAAGGCAATACTTAGTACAGAGTTGTCCATCACGGTGCAAACCATCATCTTACAAGATGGAAGGCTGCAGCTGAGACTGTGAAACAGAAACAGACTTGAAACTGGGTTGATTTTTGGGGAAGGTTAATGTGAAGAATATCAGGGTTGTAGAGTTGGTATGCTATTCTCCAGCACTGTTACATTTTTGTTTAAACACTGTATTCTATTTTCAAAAAGAAGAACATTTAAGTCTTGAACACTGCTGGATGTGCATTTATTTTAACCTGCTTGTGATGGGCTGCAGTTTTAGCTGGTTAAATCTGGAGACCGAAACTGTAAAACTTATGTAAAAATTTTGCTGTATATTGTATTTTAATCCTTGAGTCCTTTTAGTTTCAGGAAAATACTTGTCTTCCAGGTAAACTGGTTTAGTAGGTTTTCAACTGGCACGCAGATCCTGGTAACTATTTAATGGTAAAAACATAACTCAAGCATTGAGAATACTTTGAGCCTTATAAAACTAATTACTGGAGAAAACTCCAGAAAACAAAATATAAAAGTAAGGTGAATATTTGTGCTCATTCTGTCATCCTCCTTTCTTCCTATTCCCTTGCCATCTTTATTAATTAACATTTTATTTTCTTATACCAGGTGTAGTTGAGGCTACTGGCATTAATGCACCTAACAGGAAGCTAGATAAGCATTTGTGGGAGAAAGGAAAATGGTGATAGGGTTGGATGGAGTAGAGTGGCAGAAGATTTATGCGGAAACACTGGCATAGACCAGTTGGACCAAAAGGCCTGTTTGTATGTTGTACGTTTCATGTAATGTTACCCACCCCCCCCAATTCTAATTTTTCCTTTTCTTATTTGTGTTTTCAAGCCCCCCTTCTCCCATCATCCACTTTGGAGGCAGGAATGACTTTGGAAAATATTTTTATTTGATTGGCTAAAAATCATCTCGAAGGATTTTTCTTCAAATTTCTGAACTGGATTTCTAGCATCCCAGTATTTTGCTTTTGTAGTAGAAAACAATTAGCATTGTCATGCAGACCAAATCTAGAATCTGTTCGTTCTTCTAGTTTCCAAAACTGAGTAACATTATCATGTTTTTGCAAATGCTGTATCCTGTTGATGTTCTCGGTCTGGATTTTCACAATCAGTGAGTGGAAAATACAGTCTGTGCATCTTTAATGCTAGTTTTTATATTGGAAGAATACTTCATTTTCAGTGTGTTTTAATGTGCAGCAACTTGTATGTAGGTTGCTGTACAAACTAATATAGCAGTGCTGTCATGCATAGAGGAAATAATGTACTCTTTCTAAAAAAAAATCATTGTACTGGCTAGGAGCAGCAGTCTAGCACTAGTGGATTCATCGTTAACAAATTTCATCTTTACATTGATGCATAAATGTTTAGGTTCTACTTATTTAGACAATAATAGATTTTTGAAATTCTTTTTTTCCCTGGTTAATAGCCATATGATCTGGTCTTGAGCTGTCACTGATACAGAGGTACACAGGTGCTTGGAGATATTCACCAGAGCCTAATGTTTCCGGTTCTTCCCCTCTGGTGGGGAGCTGCTTAGCCTTTACTGTGTGTTTTCCCACAGTGACACAGCTGCAATTAGCAACTCAATTGCATGGGGAATTTGAGTCCTCGTGGAGCTAGGGTTTGACGTCGCGGTTCATTAAACTTTTCTTAGAACTAGTCCTTTTATATATGTTTATCAAAATGAAGGATGTTAGTGTTGGGGAACAGAACATATTTTGGTTAATCCACTTCTCTTGCTTTGCGCCCCACCCCACTCCTTGAAATGAGTAAATAATTGATGTAGTTTTGTACTGCGCTATTTTAAACAACAGTGTCAGTTCAAAATCTTGCTCCTAATAATGTGGAATATGTTTCAGCTCCTGTCACTGCCAAAACTTTGATCTCAGTAGCATTTTCAACCGAGCTTATCCATTTTGGACTGGTCATTTTTCTTAATGCTGTTCATCAGAAATAACATTGACAAGTCATGAACCCCTGCATCTGCAACTAAACAAGAAAGGAAAAAATTGCATATGTAATTGAGGTGAATAGTATAGATGAACAAGTACATGAGGGAGAAGGGGATAGAATGTTTTGATGGTAGGAGGCACGTGTGGAGCAAAAAACACTGGCATAGACTAGATAGGCCAAGTGGCCTGTTTCTGTCCTGTACATTCTATGTAATTATGTGTATTATAATGCATTTCACACATGAGATTTGAAAATGCTTTGCAGTCAATGAAGTACTGTTGAAGTGTAGTCACTGTTGTAATGTGAGCCTGAACTATTTTGTTTACCATACTTTTGCATGGTATAATTTTGCTTGTTTTTATCAACAGCTATCACTGACCTGAACCTTTACTATGCCAAACATAAAGAACAAACTTTAGCAACTTTTTTGTGCTCAGGTACTGGTGTTTAACTGTCTTACCATCTTAATTAGCTTTATGAGTAGTTCTTGTATAGAGCATTTGGATTCTGTATTGCCCCTTGCTGTAAGAATTGAATGAGTGTTGCGTTTGTGAGGTAAGTTTCAGCCACTGTCAGGATTGTGAGGTGATTAATTGTCGGACATTCAGCTTTTTATTCTCAAGGTAGCTTACAAATAGTCACTGAAGTTACCAACAATGCATTTGGGCTTTATTGAGAGCAAGTACTGAATACTTTCTGAACATCAAGTTGCAGTGATTTGTTTCTGGCTGTTCCTAATCAGACTTTATATTCCGCAATTACGTTCACATTCAATTTGTTGCTACTATTTGTAAAATATTTTGTTTGCCTTTTCCTGCTGATGCATTCAGGCAAGAGTTCATTCAGGAAAGAATTAATTTTTCAATAATATGTAGATTTATTTTAGTTGTAATGCACTAATTTCATTTGTTAAATGGAATTGTCAGTGATTTGAATGAGATATTGCTAAACCTGCTAAATACTGAAGAAGTCAAAACTTTTCACATCCTTCATGATGCAATGTTTTCTTTTAAATTACTAATCTGTCAGTAATGTAGGTGGTGTGTTTACATGGTACCTGACCTCAAATAAATGCTAAATTCTTAATGTTGAATAATCAAAAAGCTACTTATGCAGCCAAGTCTTCATTAAATGCTTGTATTTTTAGTTGGTGGTGGGGGAGCCAATGTTGCATTTGCTTTGGGTTGTGTTAAAGTCCCCTGGAAATGAAAATAATTATATTCACAGCTGCTGGGGAAAAAGCCTTTAATAAAATCCTGAAGCTGCTCTACGGAGATAGTAATTGTCATTTTAGAAAGATCTGGCTGAACGTATTATAAAAATGCACAAGGAGTACCTAAAGGAATAATTTGCTCAGATCCTATTTTCTGTTGCAAAATGCAGTGTTTCTTTAACAAATTTTAACTGTATCATTGCTGTATAATAGGATTGTACAATGCCTGCTTTTAAAAATACGGATATACGATATTTTATACAAAAACCGCAAGCTGCTAATAATATCTGGCTTTTCAAATGAGTTCTGTATTTCTGTAAGAGAATTTGGACAGACAGATTTTACTGGAAAAACTCTTATGTATATTAAATAGGGTGAATTGACATCTATGTTGTAATTTTTAAAAGTGCAACGGCTGTGAATGCGTTCTTATTTAAATTGAAAAGAAAATTGAGAACGTGATGCAGCTGTTTGATTTTGAACTTTGCATTATTACTACTTGTAAAGCTTGTAACCTCAATATTATATAGTCTCGATGGTGTAGAAGCACCGAGCTGGGGCTGCTACAATCCACGTTTTTAAAAAAATGACTATCGAAGCTGCTCCTTCCTCACTGCCCTTCTCCCAAGCCCTTTCTCGGAGTGAGTTCGGGAGAAGGGAGCAGCGAGCGGGAGCGTTTTCCAAAATGATGGGGGAGAGGCCACAACTCGGAGGGTCACGGATTGGGGAGAGGCCTCGGCTGGGAGGGTGGGGTGGGATCTGCAACGACCAGGAGGATCAGGGAGCGAGAGGGTCGGTGAGCAAGGGATGCTGTATGTAGAAAGTTACAGTTTTCTTTAATATTTTTAAACTTATTTTATAGGTTATTTTATTTAGCAATGTAATATATTTCAACTTAGACGGTATAATGTTTTAATTTTTTTGATGAGGAAGGTTCTACAGAACCCGCTTAAAGTTATGATTTTCAGGAATGCAACCATAACTTTGTGAGGACTTACTGTATTTCTAGCATTGCCTTTTTTTACTTCAGATTTCCAGCATCAGCAGTATTTTGCTTTTATTTGTTTTGCTCGTACCACAGGATGTGGATTTGTTATAGTTTCCTAGCATTAGAAATGACTTGACACCAGCTGACAGCAGTGAGATGTTATTTGTCTGCAGTCTGCCTTTTTGGAGAGTTGATCAGCTCTACTGAAGTACTCTGTAGATTTGTTGTTTCCGTAACTGGTGTATGTTTACTCGTTCTTGGTGTCTTCAAATAATGAAACACATGCTATGATTCTTTTAGTGCCCTGGCCGACATTTATCTCTCAATCAACATTAAGAAGATTATCTGGTCATTGCTATCTGTGGGAGTTTGTTGTATGCATATTGGCTGCTGTGTATTCCACATTACTACAGTGATTACGCTTCCAAAAGTACATCATTGACAATAAAGAGCTTTGAGAAATCCAGTGATCATGAAAACTGCTACATAAGTGCAAATCTTTTTCTTTTAAAGAATTTAACCTTCCACTATCTTTAGAGCACTGATTACTGCATGTGTACATGAGTTCCTGTCTGTGCCATTTTAATGCAATTGCTAATCTATTAGATGGATTAGTGACTTAAAATTGTTTTCAAATTCCTCAATGGCCTTGCCCCTCTCTAGCTCTGAAACTACCTCCAGCCCCAAAACTGCTTCTTGAATTTTGGCCTTTTGAGCATCCTTGATTTTAATTGCTCCACCATTGGTCTCTGTGACTTCCACTGCCTGATCCCTAAGCTCGGGAATTATCTCCCTAAACTTCAGTGCCTCTGTACCTCACTTTCCTTCCTAAGATGTTCCTATGACTTCTTTGACTGAGCTTTTGGTCATCTGCCCTAATATCCCCTTTTGTGGCTCAGTGTCATGTTGTTTAACAATGCCCCTGCGAATTGCCTTGGGACATTTTAATACATTCATGCCACTTTTTAACTGCTATGATTGTAGTTGTTGCTGTTGTTAAAATGGCACCGATGAGGTTTTAACAATATGTTAACCAGAATGCTAAAAAAATAACGTGAGAAAATTAGCCCCCAGGGAGTTATCCTCATCAATTTTACAAATTTAATTTTGGCTCCTTTTGAACTTGAACCTGTTTGAACTTGTCTGGCTTTTTATTTTGTGCATTCTCGCTTCATTATCCAAGAAAGGTGAAAAGTTCTAAGTTCATTTGAGGAGAATATCATGTTATGACCGGGATGGGAGGAGTGCGTGAACTATCAAGCCCCACTACTCCGTAGGCTGCACCATTTATCTAAATGTTTAATTTTCCCATCAAAATGGACAATTGTGTACCTATAGTACCCCAAAGAAAATAAACACTGACCAGTCTTCTTTCAAAAACTCAGAATGATTAATTTATTTTTAAACAAAACTTCTTTTAACAAGCTGCAAGTACTGGTTAACACACAATGGTAATTGGGAAGTCTAGCTATCTATCTCTTCCTAAGGAATTCCCCCAGCACACACAGACAAACAAAGGACAAACAGTCTTTCTGCAGAGATGGGCTTTGGGGGATGGGCCTTATAAAACAAAAGATAAAGTCCACAGGGACTTAACACTGTCGACCTGGAGTTCTCTCGTGTGCCTGGAAGTTCTCACCACTGGTCCCGGCTTTGTAGGTGCAAATGCAGACCAGTTACAATCAGATGAGGGTACTCTGGCTGCAGGTTGAGAGCCACACACAATTTTAGGCAAGGTAGAGAGAGGGAATCAGTCAAGGTAACCTTCCTCCCTCAGATTGGTCTCCGACAAAACTGCCTTCAAACAAGCAGGCTCATAACTTAAGTTTTTTTCCCTCTCCTATGTGATTGCCTTTTGTCTCCTAGCTTTTTATTAATTAAAGTCTTTGCAATTCAACACAAACAAGCAACTCCTTCTCAAGTACCATGTAGATTTATTGGAAGAGGCCTACTTATTTGCAGTTCCAAGGTAAATTTATGACCTTTTTTAAAAAAAAATCCCAGGTTAGCATCCACATGTCCAGGTCATGCCAAATCTTTCTATTTTGTGAAAGGAAACTTCAGTCTTGAGAGATACGATTCTAACAATTAACTATATCCTGCATTCTCTAACGACTGACAGTGGAAAATAACTATGTAAACCTCTGTTGTTTGTCTGCTAAACTGAATTTTACGTTGCCTATTTTTTAGATATTATGTAAAAATTGGTTAAGGCTGTCAAGAGAGTGGCAGCTCCCCTCCTTGAGTTTGTATGACTGCAAAACCTTTCTTGAGATTTCTTTTGCCTCTATAGATTTTATACAATATAATTTGTTTTTTTGTAGTAAGACGCAAAACTTGGTCAGAAGTTGGCTTGGCAGTAGTTTCACCTTCAAAAAAAGATGCATGGTATCCAAGAAATTGGTTACCATCAAATAGAAACTTCAACATTTTTCACTCTGCTTTCTGACATTGTAAAATTCACCTTATTGACATATCCCATGTTTGATGACTTTGTTAACAGTGGAAAATTTAAGTAGCTTTCTGAAAATAGCTATTACACTTTAAGAAATAAAACTTCACGTGATAGTAAACATATGCTTCTCAATGGATTACACTCTTGTATTCTAACAGGAAGTACAGATAATGAGCAATATATCAGTGATTTGAACTTTGATATTTTTGATTTGGGAGTACATTGTTTGATATAGTGTTGATGGACCACTTCATAGTGATGCAGTGTTGTTGGGTGCCTGTCAGTGTGACTGGAATGTGCTGAATGTAAGTTGTTATTCAAGGTGGTGTCATTCCAGCATTATTAGTGTTTATTGATGTTATAAAGAATGACAGGAAACTTTTAATTACTAGAATAGGGATGCAGATGAGAGTTCAGTCCTTCAATTAAATTAAACCTTCTAGATCATTAATTGATAACTAATAACCTGCTTTAATGTATTGTGACTGGATTTACCAATGATTTCTGTTAACAAATTGGCTGATAACTCATTACACTTCTGAAGTATGTATTTTACACTTAACAGCTTTGTACCGACAAGATATACATACACCCCTTTTTTTGTATAGACAGATGCTGATAAGTGTAGAACATCCTTCAGAATTGCTGGAAGGTGCCTGAACTATGAATGCAGAGTGAGGAAAGGGTTACGCCCTCCACTGTCTGTGAACAATCAATGCCTTGGCTCATTCATGAGCAGTAGTCACCAGGGAAGACAGCAGAGAATGTACTGTGTGCAGCTGTGGAATTGTACCCCGTTTTGAGCCGCTATTTTTAAAAAAACTGGCATATTACAATTGAATTGTTGGGTTAATCTACATTTATTGTGTATGTATAATGTAAGGCGCGGACAACAGAAGGCATCTGCCAATGCCAGAGCCTCCAAGCAGGGGTTTCTGGCCCCAATTGCTCAAGAGCCTGCAGATCAAGAATTGGTTTCTTGAGTCACTAATGATGACGCCAACTATAATAGAATCAAACCTTCCCAAGATCTTTGCCTGTGAAGAATCTGACATCCTCCTCATAAGCAAGTAGTTTAAGGTTTATCTTTAGTGACTGTAATGAAAACTAATTTAAATATGATATATGTTCTATGGTTTTGTTCATTTTTTTCCCATCTGTTTGCAGTCATTCACACTGGGATACAGTTTAGTGCTCATCTAGTGCTCTTTAGTTGATCATCTAGTTCCACACCTAAGTAATCCTCCTTCACATGAGTGTGGAGAATGTTGAGGTTACAGTTTGCACTGGGAATCAGGCTTCGGAACTCTGACTTGCATTTTCTTGTTTATCTTCGCATCCAAGCCAAGCTACAACCTGATTTTTGTTGACCCAAGAAGCAGCGACTGTGTTTAAGAAGCTATTCTAAGGTGTGGCGTTGCTCCTCACATGATTGCATTTGGTTTTTGGTGAATTTGTACAATGCGCTTAAATGCATCAAAAATTCAATTTTTATTTAAGAATGCAACTTTTGCATCACAGTACACCACCCCCACTGTATTTTAATACTCGCGTCTAGAATAATTATTGTAATCAGGAGAGAATATTTCTGATAATTATGAACACTGTAACTCTTGTAATTAAAGTAATTATTGCTCATCATAAATCTCATTTAAAGCTTTATACAGGACCATGTAAAATACTTGTCTTCTTCTCCAAACATTTTTTAAGTCATGCCTCCTCTCTCTCGGAGGATTCAGAGTGGCTTTATGGAGACCTTGTATGTCTGGTTTGGATTGCTGAATAGAACAGGTCTGAACCCAGTTATACATCCTTGTGATTAAGGAAATATTTTAAATTTATTTTTATAAACTATGGGGAGCCTACTTTCTTTTGAAAAATTTCAGTCTGCAGCGTGCAAGAGTAAATTGTTCATGAACTGTCTTCATCTGACAGGTATATGAAGATATTTAACTTCAGCTTTGGCTGTTATCTGTTTCCAATCAACGATGAGGATTCCAGTAATTATTATAAATCCCTTAAACATATTTCACATAATTTGCAATATACTTTGTTATATAGGTTGTGAAGACATGTGGGTCATGGTATGGACTGTGATTGACTTAAGAATTTATTGCTCTTCTCCAGAGAACATAACTTGTGGCATATTAATCGTGCCATAGGTCTTTGTAATGCTTTCTTAATTTGCTGTTAAAGAAAATATTCTCAGCTGTTAAATTTAGGAGCCATCCACAATTAACATCTTTCACAATTACCAATGTTTACTCTTACAAAATGTAAAGTGAGGACCATTTTAATGTTTGACATATAAATGATGTATTGACACCTCATTCAGAACTTGATACTTTTGAGAACATAAGGCCAACTGCCCATAACAGCTTGATGTTCTGTGCACAAAGCAATGCATATTAAGTCTGAATTTTGATTTTTTGTGTGCTTTATTTGCAACTGACAATTTATAGTACTAATTCTGCAGCGAGAGATTTTGCTTTTGGTGGTGTGAAAATACATAGGGGAGGACAGTAGCATAGTGGTAATCTTACTGGACCACTAATCCAGAGGCCTGGACTGCTGCTGCAGAAACTTGAATTCAAATTCCATCCTAGCAGCTGGGGGAATTTAAAGGATGGGGGAGGGGAACAGGGGCGTGCTGGGGTGGCCCGCCCCCCTACCTGGTTACAGCTCTGGCTGTAGACTGTCCTATGGAAGGGTTACTCCTCTGCAATGGCGCTTTGGTAGCTGTGGCCATTTATTAATTCACAGTTTTTTAAAGTTGCTGACAGGGTGACTCCATCTTGAGGCACCCTCCCTCTCCTATGCTGCAGCAGCAGGCTGCAACTCCTTTGGTGCCTTGAGGACCTCCTATTGGTCCTCCTGCTTTGAGAACCCACTGCCCTTTGGCCACTAATTGGCCAATTCAGGAAAGATCTCTGTTGAGTGACTGTTGCCCACAGTGTGGGGTTGAGGCTCCCATTTAACTCTGACGCCAGGGTCATGACCAATTCCTGCCCTGGGTCGCCGTTCATTATGGCAGAAGACTAACAGGAGATCAAATGGAGGTGGCCAAATTGTTCAGTTAGTAAAGGTTTTAAATTTATGAATGTCACCCTTTTCAAGGGACAGACAGCTGTAAGGACATGGACTATACTATCAGATCATTAATGGCAACAGAACCCGTAATAGTGATGGGATGAGTGGAATACAGTCAGTCCTCACGATAAGTTGTTGCGTTCCGGAAAATCGGGACTTTCATTGAAACAAGTTTATGTGAATCATGGGTTCCCATAGGAATCAATGTTAAAGCCAGAGTTAGTTCCCTTCAGACATTTCTTACCTGGGAATAAACAATGTACAAGTTGAAATATTCTACCGTCCATTTGCATTCTGAGCAGGAATAACATACAAAATAAAATACATCAATGCATATAACAGAAATACTACATACATTGAAATTAGGCAACACTAAATGACCCAAACAAGCCTTGAGTAGCACAGCTTCTGGCCTCACTCTCGGCACTCTTCAAGATTTTGCTTGCTTTCCTTTCCCACTGCCCCTCTCTCCTCCCCCTCTCTCCTCCAGTTGCCCCATTCCCTCCACCCCTCTCTTCTCCCCTCCCCCCAGCCTTCTCCTCCCCCCACCCCTCTCCCCCCTTCTCCCTCCTCCCCCTTCCTCTCTCTTCCCCCCCCTTCCTCTCTCTTCCCCCCCCCTTCCTTTCTCTTCCCCCCCTTCCTCTCTCTTCCCCCCCTTCCTCTCTCTTCCCCCCCTTCCTCTCTCTTCCCCCCCTTCCTCTCTCTTCCCCCTTCCTCTCTCTTCCCCCCCTTCCTCTCCCCCCCTTCCTCTCTCTTCCCCCTTCCTCTCTCTTCCCCCCCCTTCCTCTCTCTTCCCCCCCCTTCCTCTCTCTTCCCCCCCCTTCCTCTCTCTTCCCCCCCCTTCCTCTTTCTTCCCCCCCCTTCCTCTCTCTCCCTCCCCTTCCTCTCTCTCCCTCCCCTTCCTCTCTCTCCCTCCCCTTCCTCTCTCTCCCTCCCCTTCCTCTCTCTCCCCAACCTTCCTCTCTCTCCCCCCCCCTTCCTCTCTCTCCCCCCGCCTCCTCTCTCTCTCTCCCCGCCTCCTCTCTCTCTCCCCCCTTCCTCTCTCTCCCCCCTTCCTCTCTCTCTCCCCTCCTTCCTCTCTCTTCCCCCCTTCCTCTCTCTTCCCCCCCCTTCCTCTCTCTTCCCCCCTTCCTCTCTCTTCCCCCCCTTCCTCTCTCTTCCCCCCCTTCCTCTCTCTTCCCCCCTTCCTCTCTCTTCCCCCCCTTCCTCTCTCTTCCCCCCCTTCCTCTCTCTTCCCCCCCTTCCTCTCTCTTCCCCCCCTTCCTCTCTCTTCCCCCCCTTCCTCTCTCTTCCCCCCCTTCCTCTCTCTTCCCCCCCTTCCTCTCTCTTCCCCCCCTTCCTCTCTTTCTCTCCCCCCTCCTTCCTCTCTCTATCCCCCTCTTCCTATCTCTCTCTCTCTCCCCCCCTTCATCTCTTCCCCCCTTTTATCTTACCCCCTCCCCTGCCCACCTCGTGAAATGTTTGTGGAATTCTGAGGACTTTGATTCATGTTGCTGGGGGGTGGGCTGTCTCTGTGCTCCCCCCCTCCCCCGCACATTCTCCTCCCCCTTCGTCTCTGTACCCTCTCCACTTGGCGACATGAATTGAAATCCTCTGAATTCTACAGACATTTCACTTCTAATGTCCTAAGCCATACAGACCAATAAGAGATACCGATTTACAATTTCAAACTGAGTGCAGGACTGAGATACCTGAGGTTGTATGCACAAAATCTTGGCCGTGGCAGAGCAAGTTGAGAACGCTGTGAAAATAGCACATAGGATCCTTAATTTTATTAGTAGAGGAATAGTATAGCCTAAAAAGCAAGGATGATTTGCTAAGCTTTATAAATTGTTGTTTATTCTCAGCTGAAGCATTGTGTTCAACTCTGGGCATCATTTGAGGCAGGATGTCAAGGCCTTGAGAAGGTGCAGAAGAAATTTATTCGACTAGCCAGTGATAATTAGCTTCAGTTATGTGGAGAGACTGGGAACCTGGGCTTGTTCTTTAGGAAGAAGAGAAAGTTTTGATAGAGATGTTAATATCATGAATAGTTCTGATAGAATAAATAAGGAGAAATTGTTTCCTGTGGCAGAAGGCTCAGTAACAAGAGGTTACACATTTAAGGTGATCGGCAAAGAAAAAACAAGTGATGTAGAAATGTTCTTTCACGCACCAAGTTGTTGTGATCTGGGATGTGCAGCCTGAAAGGGTCGTGGTAGGTGTAATATTCAAAAGAGAATTGGATAAATACTTGAAAGATAAAAATACAGGGTTATATTCAAAGAGCAGGGGAGTGGGATTAATTGGATAGTGAAAGAGCCAGCACAGGCACAATGGGCCAAACAGCCTTACTCTGAAGTATCATTCTACGATTCTGTTTAATTCTTGGCCTGTCCTATGGTGCCAATGGGCCAATAAGGAGGTAATTTCCTTTTGCTCAGTTGGAAAATGTGTGTGTATATGTTCAGTTGTATTTATTTATTTATTCTGTACACTTTTTAATGAGACTCTTTAAAATGAAGAGCCATGGCCCAAAATACAGGGCATCATGAGAAAAGAGTGAAAGATGAGGTAAATCAGCAAATAATGATTAGGTGACTTCAAGCTTGATTTCTTTTTAAAAACAACTGCATCTTGCATGTTTTTTCACAGCTATTTAGCCACCCCTTGGGCTTGCAGGAACGTTCCCTTTTTCAGTTCTGTAACTGAAGAATTGACAGACATTTAATGAAAAGTTTGGCTCTGTGACAAAAGTCCAGCTGGTTTGCAGAAGCACTTGCTGGAGCTTACAGGGAACTTCCTTATGTAATATAAAAATTTCAATACATGTATTCAATAGAAATATAATTTTCATAATTGTTTTTTCTGTAGGCGTATGAAAGGCGATTCCCAACATGCCCATTAATCCCGATGTTTGTTGGAAGTGACATTACCAGTGAATACAAGAGTGAGGATGAAACAGTTCATATTTTAGAAAGGCGGTGCAAACTGGATGTAGATGCCCCAAGACTACTGAAAAAGGTAAGGCGAAAACAATTGAATCAGTTCACGCATGTAAGGGTTTGTGCAAGTAGATGGTCATTTTTAAGAAGAGTTAGTTCAATTAAGTAATTTTGAAATGCTATTCTTTTGGAAAGAGCAGTTACATTTTAGAGCAATCTGCTGCAGAAAGGCATAAAATTACAACTTTAATAGATCGACATATGATCTGTAACTTAACTGTCTATTTTAACTATTACCTGATGGAATATTTTTGTAACTTTGAGTGTTTTTTTTTACATTGTTTCATCTGCTTTGCATTACTGTTAATGTTAATGTTGTGAATATTCTACTCTTGTTTTTATTTAATGTATATTACATTACTGCTAATTTTGTCTCAACTTCTATTACAATAAGCAAAACATTGCCTTTTTAAGCCTCGTTTCTGAGGCAAGAACAAAGCCAGCTGACTGACGTAAGGATTGGCACAAATTATTTGTAAACATCACCATCTGCTGGCAGAAAATAGTATTACAGTTTTGAGCAAACCAAAATCCAAGTACCTTTTAAAGGCAGGGCTGCGCATCAACAGTTAGTTGCCCAATTGCTTCTGGCAACTGGAATGCTTGAGCCATTGCCCACTTAACTGATATGCCCTGGATTTGTAATAATGCCCTCTCTTCCTTGTGCAGGGAAGATTTAGCCAGTTCTACTGGAAGGACTATCACAGACTTTTCCTCATTTTAAAATCACTTTATCATCATAATGTTAGATCAGAGAGTTTGAGGAGGAGGCTGGAGTAACCATGATTTGCTTCTTTAATATCTTAAGTGTAAGACTATGGCAGAGACTTGTACCAATTGATATATATCAAGTGCAAATTGTCATTACCATAAACTATTTGTCCTATTGCGTTAAAATTTTTGTGTTCAGATTTTGCTTCCTGTTACTGTGCCATTTAGGGGTCCATATGCCATAGCCATTGGTGGCTCTAATATTCCTCTAGGAGCGGACATATTTGAGCCCTGGGATTTCATGTATTGGAACATACTAAAGACACAGATGATGCCCAATTGAGTATGTAAAGGACATTCAAAGCTTGCTATATAATGCCTTCACCATTTTTCATTAGAGAAAAAAATGGGATGACAGAGTTATTTAAAATTATGAAAGGATCAGACGGGGAAGAAAAGCCATTTGTTTCCCTGAGGGGTCGAGACAAGGGGCCATAAGTACAAGACTAAACGCAAGAGATTTAAAACGGAGGGTTGGAGAAACTTCTTTGCCCAGAGAGGCGTGAGGATGTAGTATTCATTTTGAGTTGGTGGTTGAGGCAGAAACATTATTAACATTCAAGATTAGATTAGACAGCTGGTTGGAAGGTTATAAGAATAGGCTGGGTAAAATTGAAAGCCTTTGTATGGAGGGTAAATGTCAAAGCAATCTGTTTGGCTCAAATAGCCTCTTTATGGTGTAACTTCTATGTATTTCTATGTATCTGCTGCGCAGTTGTAGATCTAGTGAGGATTCATAACCAAATTTGCTATTAGGTAAACTGAGGATTATTTGTATCCTAATCATCATTAAATTCCATAAGACTTGCTTTGGTTTTATCTAGACTTAAAAGTGATATCCTGTCATCAGACATTGGACTTTTTCTAACAAACTGAGTTTACCTGATCCCCAGTGGAAGCATTGCTTTAAATTTGTACTACAAAAGAGCATATAGCATTGATTTTTGAAATGTTTCCGCTTAGTTGATTGCATTTACAGGTTTGTGCGTACTGCTTTCCAGTGGTGTTTTGAACATTTTCTGTGTCTCTCTTGACCCTGAAGATTATTTGAGTGTTCATGTTTGAGTGTTCACAAATTTTTATGGAGGACCTGGAGGACCAAATAAACAACATGCACAACTGCTTTCATTGTGAATACAGTTATCCGAGTTAGTTTTATTAATGCACTGTATGACTTGTGATATATTGATTGCCATAACCATGAGGTATTTGCTGCCATAATTATGTTTCACAATAATACAGATTCATCTATCATAATGTTATCCAGATTGCAGGTGTTGATTACATCTACTTCATTCAGAAGAACTCCTTGAACAGGCAGGATAGAACATTGAAGATAGAAGCCCACAATGAAACCTTTGCCAACAGAGTTGTCATCAATGAATTCTGCTGTTACACAGTACGTTATCATTTACAACTTCAAATCTAATTAATTTAACAAAAAGAAAGGCTGGATTCCCAGTACCTTTATCTCCTGAAGCCAGAGAAAATACAGGGCAACAGAGGTATTCAGAAGAAGAGCTAAATTTTCATAGCTTAACAACATAAAATAAACTATGTAAAAGTGATCTGTATGTGTATTTTGTCCCATCAGTTCCATTATGCTTTAGATTCAGTCTGGTTATTGGTGTTTGAATTCAAATTATAGTTGTCCTTCATAGCAAATATGCTTTATATGAATTGCAGAACTCTTTCACTTATACATTACGCATTCTGTACCATAAGTCACAAACAAATGCTCCTGCACCAGTTCAGTCATTCGTTATCCATTCTGAAGTGTGGTATAGGAAATGCAAGAATGCAAACAAATACTGTTAACCACACTGCAAATTGTATTGTAATGGGGGCAAGGAAGACAGGAGACTGAAAGGGTCAAAAAATAAAAAATTACAGATTTGAAATGTGACTAAAGAATAAGTCATTTCTTCCAAATTTTTGTCCTTTTCACTCGTGCCCCTATAATGACCTGTAGCATAGGTAAAAATTTGGCTTTTTAATTAACCCTATCCTGTAATATTAAATGTTTATCTCCTTTATAAATTACATTTTGTATGTTTTTCTAATATATTGTCCTGTCGAGGTAGTGAAATTGTGTAAGTTTAGCACTATGTTTAGCACCTTGGCTCCTGATAGCCCCAGGGAAATGAAACTTTTTCTTTCCAACCAGTTTTAATTTCTTACTTCAAGCTGTGAAATTGAAACAATATTAATATGACGGTAATAATACAGCTCTGATATGAGGAATTGATTGTATTACAGTGTTAATATATACATGACTAAAGCATACAGTTTCTGCCTTTCAGTTGTCTTCCTCATTTATTCCTTTTACTGTCCTATTTTAGCTTAATTTTCTGACTGCATAAGGACTGTGGGACACAGATTTATGGTTTTTGGCAAATTTGGGAATTTGAGGAAGAACTTCTTTAGGCAGTGACTGGTAATGAATAGAACCCACTGCCTAAGAGATGATCAGTGATTTCTAAAGGAAATTGGATGAACATTTAAGGGAAATAAACTTGCAGAGCTATGGGGATAGAACAAGGGAATGGGACTGACTGGATTGCTTTACAGAGAATTGGTATGGACTTGGTGGGATGAATGGTCTCCTATGCTGCATTGACTCTTGACTCTATGACTTCCTCCTCCCTGCCATTGACTTTGTTCTTTTTATTAAAGAAAACTCTTTCTAAAAAGTAAGACTGGAGAAACTTAGACCTGAATTTTTCAGTCGGCGTGCGGGGGCAGGCCCGACACGCTGGCACATAAAATGGCACGCGATGATGTTGGGCGTGCGTCCCGAAGTCATCGTGCTGTCTCGTGATGTTTTGTTTGGCGTGTGCGTGCTGGAGTCGGCTGTGCGCCCGTCGATATTTAAACTGCCTATTAAGGCCATTAAGGAAGTAATTAAGGTCATTGTTGATGCTGCCTATCCAACCCTAAGGTTGGCAGGCAGGCGAAAAGGCCAAGCAGACTTCACGTTTTTTAGGAAACCTCATCCACAAGCGGAATGAGGTTTCCTAAAACTTTTATTAATTAAATAACAATTTTTAATGAAATATAAAAATATGTCCCATCACATGAGGGGACATGTTTAAATAGATGTTCGATCCATTTATTTATTTATTTGAAAACCACTTCAACCTCCCTGAGGCAGCTCCATGCCTCAGGGAGATTGAAGCACTCTTTCGCGCTGGCCCCAACTCTCCTCCCTCGGCCTGCACAGGTAGCGCCGAGCTCTATGGCTCGCGTCTTACGCTGGGTGGGCCTTAATTGGCCCGCCCGCCTAAAATGGCAGCGCAAGGCCGATTGCAAGCGGCGATCGGCTCTGTGACCGCCCCTGCCTGCTCCCCCCGAGCCCGCCCGCCGACTGAAAAATTCAGGCGTAGCTCCAAAGGCAGTCTTAGTAACTAACTGGAAAACCTTTCAGATTTTGCAGATTGACAGCATGTCATTGTGGCCAGATGAACCTTGGACATGTCAAAATGTATTAAATCAAGAGAACATATTGCTTCAAGAAAGCTTAAATCAATAACCAGAGCCTAATCACACCTGAAAATCACTCATAGTAAACTAAAAATTGATAGGAATAAGTAGAACTAACATTGGCCCATTTCATATTTGATCAGGATTTGCTTTTTACACCTGCTAATGCAAAATGTCAGTTGCAGTTGAGTAACTTTTTCTGTACTAAATGACCAAAGAACACTATTATTGTACAATATTTCAGTTATACTTGGAAATGTAAAACCGTAACTTCAGGATTGTGCTTTATGAATGGTTAGTTTTTTTTTTAAAAAAAAATAGTCATATAATTTTGCAACCATTATTTAGAACTGTTAAAAATCAGAACAGTGCCTGACACGTCTTTACTTACGTGCTACAAGGTTCACCAAGAAAATGAAGATTGGACCTGCTTTGAGCAGTCAGCAAGCCTTGATATCAAATCGTTTTTTGGATTTGAAAGCACTGTTGAAAAAATAGCAATGAAACAGTATGCCAGCAGCATCAAAAAGGTATGTGAATAAAAAGATATTTTAGTTTTACTGCAGATTCTTCAGACAGGCTATCTGTTGTGTTTCTAACCAAGGTTATATTTGTATTGATTGGAAGTACTATACCTATAATTGTAATGCAAGAACCACCTGATCACAAAAAAATGCCTGAAATCAAGAATATTTATTGTAAATAAGATCATTTAGCTTTATGGTAATTTTCAACAAGCTCAATAAAGTGTATCTGTCAGTCTGCTAATATTATTGCCAATGCTGCTGAGAATTTAAAGATAAGCTTTAGTACAAGCAGCAATGGATGATTTGTAGTTGCCCATGTTGGTCCTTATTATGATTTGATTTTAATTCTGGCGTTTTACATAAGATTTAGATGTCTAAGTCTGTTCCATTGTAACCATTTTTAAAACACATACTTATAATGTCCCTCTTCACAGTGAACCTGCCCACCTGCAGCTATTTGTGTCACCAATGCTTCTTGAATTGTCACCAAAAGGTGGAAAGAGCAGTCTGCTGCTGAGAATCTCTGATCCCTCTAATCAAAAGGCTCTTGGCTTCTGCTCAGTGTCACAATATGGCAGATGGTAATTGCCAGGCTGACAAAATCCCAAAGTGAAACTTGCAAAATCATTGTGATAGCTTGACTAATTTGTATTTATTATGAGAAGGTATGTTCACTGAAGTCAAAAATAAAGAGTCCACTACCACCTCTGGAAATTTTAAAGATTAAATTAAAACATTTACTAACAAAAGAAAAGGAAAAATTAAACACACAAGATTACAGTTATACACTTAAACTTAGTCTTATAACAGTTCCCAAAAGGTTTCTACTTAACCAGACTCCCAACTACACACCTTTTTAGGCAACAGCCCGAATGGATTCTTAATCTATAAAAACATCCAGCAATATTACCACAGGCACCCACTGTTGCTATAAGAGAGGTATTTCACAGCTCCCCTCTCCTTCTCAATCAGCAATGGAATTCCAAGGCTTTTAACAAAACTTTGCTCTCCAGAACAAACACACACTTCTCTGGGGTGGCTAGTGTCTGTTTTCACAGTCCACCTTTCCAAGTTCTCACATGGCCACACACTATCCATCTTTCTTTAAATATATTTTCTCCCTTTTGACATATAAACCCCACTGCTTTCACCCTTGCTTTGGAAGTTGCTTTTCCTAGAATATATGGATCTTTCATGTTGTCCTTATGGCCAGCATTTTTGGGAAAAATAAAGTTAATAACTTTGCCTTATTTGTCTTGCCAGTTGTAAAACATCTCATCATATCCCTTTGAAAATCAAACAACCTCTCAACTTACCTACAAATGCAAATTCCATTCACTGAGACCTCATCTTAGCTTACCCATCTCCATTTCAAAATGCCTGGTTTTTTTTACACGTAACCCCTTTGATGTTTCAAACCTTGCAGTCTGACCGTCTTTAGTTAAATTAGTCTCACACACACAAACATGCACGCACAACACAGCCCCCACAAGCCTGCTTTAAAGTATCCCGCAATAATATTAGGAAAAAATAATATTTCCTTTACATCAGTGATTTTCCACAACTATCAGCAAGTGACTGACTTGTTCCTGTGGACAGTTTTTCTTTCTGACTATAAATCAATCTATTGGCAATCCGCCTCCAAAAAAAAAGATACATAACTCGTTTCACCATTGTGGATGTTGCAGACATCCAAGATCATGTTTGACAAGTCTAAGAGTTTTTGATTTGATAAGGGCGTACCAGTATTTGGATTTTCAAGAGAGATTATCACACAAAATTAGGACTCTGGGAGTAAAAATGAGCATTGATTGAGGATTAATTAATGGACAGAAAGCAGGAAGTGGGGATAAACAGGGCATTATCAGGTTGGCAGGCTTTAACTAGCAGGATACTGCAAGGATCAACACTTGGGCTTCAGCTATCTACGATCTATATTAAAGACTTAAATCAGGAGATTGAATGTAACGTATCCAGATTTGGTGGTGACATAAAGTTAGGTGGGAAGGTTAGCAATGAGGAGGAAGCTCAGAAGCTGCATTTTCTTCACCAAAGGTATGTATATGCTCTAAGATAAAAGCAAAATGCTGCGGATGCTGGAAATCTGAAACAAAAACCAGAAAATGCTGGAAAAACTCAGCAGGTTTAACAGCATCTGTGGAGAGAAAAAAAACAGAGTTAACGTTTCGAGTCCGCATGACTCCTCTTCAGAGCTAAAGAGAAGTAAAGATGTGATGAAATTTATAATGTTTCGGGGGTGAAGCTGGATAGAAGGTGGAGGCAAAGGAGAGATTGCCAGAGATGTCATGGACAGAAGGACAAAGGGGTGTTAATGATAGTGGTACTGGCTAAAGGAGGTGATGATGGTGAAATTAAGGCCAGAAAGCAGAATGTGATAGTAGCAGGACAAGGCTAAGCACCCTGGAAAGAACAACATGAACAAGTGACAGATGGCCCTTGTAGGGGTGGGGTGGGGGGAGGGGGCGGTGGTGGGAAAAAAGATTGAAAATAGGATAAAAGGCAGGGATAAAACAATGAATAAAAATGAAAATAAATAAAAATAAGTGGATAAAAAATAAAGATGAAAATTGAGAAAAGGGGGTGAGGATGGAGGAGAGAGTTCATGGTCTGAAGTATTGTCATGGTGTTGAACTCACTGTTAAGCCTGGAAGGCTATAAAGTGCCTAATCGGAAGATGAGGTGCTGTTCCTCCAGTTTGCGTTGGGCTTCACTGGAACATTGCAGCAGGCCAAGGACAGATATGTGGGCATGAGAGCAGGATCAGGTGTTGAAATGGCAAGCGACAGGAAGATCTGGATCATGCTTGCAGACAGACTGAAGGTGTTCCGCAAAGCGGTCACCCAGACTGCGTTTGGTCTCCCCATTGTAGAGGAGACTGCATTAGGAGCAGCGAATGCAGTAAACCAAATTGAAGGAGGTGCAAGTGAAGCTGTGCTTCACCTGAAAGGAGTGTTTGGGCCCTTGGATGGTGAGGAGGAAGGAGGTAAAGGGGCAGGTGTTGCACCTTCTGCGATTGCATGAGATGGTGCCGTGGGAGTGGGATGAGGTGTTGGGGGTGATGGAGGTCTGGACTAGGGTGTCCCGGAGGGAATGGTCCCTACAGAATGTTTGGTGGTGGCATCATGCTGGAGCTGGCGGAAATGGCGGAGGATGATCCTTTGAATGCGGAGGCTGGTGGGGTGAAAAATGAGGATGGGGGGACTCTATCATGGTTCTGGGAGGAAGAGGAAGGTATGAGGGCAGAGGCGCGGGATATGGGTCAGACACGGTTGAGGGCCCTGTCAACCACAATGGGTGGGAAACCTCAGTTAAAAAAGAAGACAGACATGTCAGAAGTGCCGTTTTGGAAAGTGGCATCGGCGGAACAGATGTGACAGAGGCAAAGGAACTGAGAGAATAGAATGGAGTCCTTACAGGAAGCAGGGTGTGAAGAGCTGTAGTCAAGGTAGCTGTGGGAATCGGTGGGCTTGTAGTGAAAATAGTGGAAAAATTCTCTTCACAGATGTTATTAGACCTGAGTTTTTCCAGCATTTTCTGTTAATATGTATATGCTCAGTGGTTGGGTATTTTCAAGACAGAAGTTGATAGATTTTTGTGTACTAAGGAAATTAAGGGAATGGGGATAGTGCTGGCAGGTGGACTTTAGGCAGAAGATCAGCCTTGATCTTGCTGAATGGTAGAGTAAGCTTAAAGGGCCAAATAGCCTACTCCTGCTTCTCAGAATCCCACAGTGCAGAAGAGGCCCTCCGGCCCATCGAGTCTGCACTGACACGTAAGAAACACCTGACCGACCTACCTAATCCCATTTGCCAGCACTTGGCCCATAGCCTTGAATGTTATGACGTGCCAAGTGCTCATCCAGGTACTTTTTAAAGGATGTGAGGCAACCCGCCTCCACCACCCTCCCAGGCAGTGCATTCCAGAGTGTCACCATCCTCTGGGTAAAAAGATTTTTCCTCACATCCCCCCTAAACCTCCTGCCCCTCACCTTGAACTTATGTTCCCTCGTGACTGACCCTTCAACTAAGGGGAACAGCTGCTCCCTATCCACCCTGTCCATGCCCCTCATAATCTTGTACACCTTTATCAGGTCGCCCCTCAGCCTTCCCTGCTCCAACGAAAACAACCCAAGTCTATCCAACCTCACTTCATAACTTAAATGTTTCCCAGGCAACATCCTGATGAATCTCCTCTGCACCCCCTCCAGTGCAATCATATCCTTCCTATAATGTGGCGACCAGAAATGCACACAGTACTCCAGCTGTGGCCTCACCAAGGTTCTATGCAACTCCAACATGACCTCCCTACTTTTGTAATCTATGCCTCGATTGATAAAGGCAAGTGCCCTATATGCCTTTTTCACCATCCCACTAACATGCCCCTCCGCCTTCAGAGATCTAGGCACATGCACGCCAAAGTCCCTTTGTTCCTCAGAACTTCCTAGTGTCATGCCGTTCATTGAATACTTCCTTGTCAAATTATTCCTTCCAAAGTGTATCACCTCACACTTTTCAGGGTTAAATCCCATCTGCCACTTATCTGCCCATTTGACCATCCCATCTATATCTTCCTGTAGCCCAAGACACTCAACCTCACTGCTAACCACCCGGCCAATCATTGTGTCATCCACAAGCTTACCAATCCTACCCCCAGCCTACTCCCAGCACAGAACCCTGTGGTACGCCACTGGACACTGGCTTCCAGTCACTGAAGCATCCTTCTGTCATCACTCTCTGTCTCCTACAACTAAGCCAATTTTGAATCGACCTTATCAAATTACCCTGTATCCCATTTGCATTTGCCTTCTTTATAAGTCTCCCATGTGGGACCTTGTAAAAGGCTTTGCTGAAATCCATATAAACTACATCAACTGCACTACCCACATCTACACACCTGGTCGTCACCTCAAAAAATTCAATCAAATTTGTGAGGCATGTTCTCCCTCTGACAAAGCCATGCTGACTATCCCTGATCAAACCTTGCCTCTCCAAGTGGAGATAGATTCTCTCCTTCAGAATTTTCTCCAATAGTTTCCCTACCAGTGACGTGAGACTCACTGGCCTGTAGTTCCCTGGCTTATCTCTACAACCCTTCTTAAATAGCGGAACCACATTAGCTGTTCTCCGGTCCTCTGGCACCTCCCCCATGGCCAGAGAGGAATTAAAAATTTGGGTCAGAGCCCCTGCGATCTCCCTTGCCTCCCTCAGCAGTCTGGGACACAAATCATCTGGATCTGGAGATTTGTCCATTTTGAAGCCTGCCAACACCTCCAATACCTTGTCACTCCCTATATCAATTTGTGCAAGAACTTCGCAGTTTCTCTTCCCGTGTTCGATACCTTCATCCTCATTCTCTTGGATGAAGACGGATGTGAGGTATTCGTTCAACACTCTAGCAATGTCCCCTGGCTCCACCCATAGATTGGGCCCTACTCTTTCCCTGGTTATCCTCTTCCCATTGATATAATTATAGAATATCTTGGGATTTTCCCTGCTTTTACCAGCCAGAGCTTTCTCATAACCACTCTGTGCTCTCCTAATTGCTTTCTTAAGCTCCACCCTGCACTTCACTAATGCCTCTGCTGATTTGCTCCCCTTGTACCTGCTAAAAGCCTCTTTTCCTTCTCATCGTATCCTGAATATCTCTGTTCATCCATGGTTCTCTGGGCGTGTTACTTCTTCCTATCCCTAGAGGGAACATGTTGAGCCTGTACCCTCCCCATTTCCTTTTTGAACGCCTCCCATTGCTCCTCTGTAGATTCCCCCAAAAGTAGCTGTTCCCAGTCTACCTTGGCCAGATCCTGCCTTATTTTACTAAAATCCGCTCTTCCCCCAATCCAAAACATTTTTTTGCAACTTGTCTATTTCTTTGTCCATAACAAGCTTAAATTGTACCATGTTGTGGTCGCTATGGCTAAAATGCTCCCCCACCACCACCTTAGCCACTTGTCTGGCTTCATTCCCCAGAATTAGGTCCAGCACTGCGCTGTCCCTTGTTGGACCCTCTACATATTGACCTAAAAAGTTCTTCTGTACACATTTCAAGAAATCCACTCCATCCAAGCCTTTAACAATATGTCTATCCTAATTAATGTTCTATTTCTTATATTTTTACAATGATCATATTTCTAAAATAATTATACAGAAATGTCCCCTTGAAGGGCTGAATTTCTAATTATATTTTAACTGTTATAACTAGGGGAGGAGGGGTTGGATGGCTCCCCACCTTTCCCTCTCCCTGTTTGACCGCAACAGGTTTTTTTGTTTGGAAAAGGGTATATTTCCTAATTTAGTGACTACTTAACTGCTTACATGCTGTGATAATAGAGAGCCAATTGGACAGATTTTCTTGAGTTTAACAAAGTAAAACAATAAAATAAACTCCAACTTTTGCATGTGCACGCGTGGACACACACACGCACGCACACACACACACACACATATATTACAGAGTGGGGAAGGATAGGTTGATCAAATTAGAGTCCATAAAAATTAAAAAAGAAATATACAGCCTGAAGTTTGGTGACTCGGTGGGCTTCCGATTTAAAGCTTTGGCTGGCTGATTTGGGTGTTCTTCTGAAGACGATAGTGCTGGGTTCAATTCTTTTAAGAAGCCTCTGTTTGCAGCAATAGCATCCCTGAATAGTCATAGTCAGCAAATAGGGCTCAAAGCTTGCCAGGTGGGTTGGAGAGGTAGTGAAGCTGGAGGGTCCCCTAAGCTGCTTGTCCTCAGTTCTGCTGAGAAAACATGCTTACAACATACAAAGGATTGGCTTGTCATGTGATCATCTTTCTCCAACTGCCAGGGGGATCCAAGTAAGGTCTTATAATGTAATCCAAGGGTAACTTGGTTAGCTCATGTCTGGAAAGCTATCTTAGCCAGGGTCCCATTGCTTAAGTGATTCTTCTTAATGGTTGCAACAGTTGAATACCTCAGGTAATTGCCACAGATGCCTTGCTAATGAGACAGGAGATGTGAGTCCTTCACAGTCCCCTTAAGTCATTGTCTTTGGGTTTTGCAGACATGCTATCTCCATACCAATAGATAGGAATGTGGAATACATAGTAATGCAAATTAGGCTGGTCATCTTTTGCAGTGAGTTCAAGTCACCTTTAGTCTCTGTCTTTGAAAAAGCCTGTTTTTAAAAGCTCAATTCAAACTTCCAGCTGGTGGATTAAAAACCATTATTTGGCATTACAGACATCTTTATGACATAACCAGTGAAATAGTAGAGAAAATACTGGCACCAAAAATCGATTTAATGGTCAGTACATATCTTCTATTACCTCTACACCAAGCTCCCTCTCAACTGACTTAAATTCCATAATGCATAATTGTTTAATTGTTGGCGTTTTGTACATCATTTTTCAGCATTTCAATTGCTGAGAGTTATGTTTTTATTTTTAACAGGGGAAAGAAATAATTGAATATTACCTAAAACAGCTAGAGGAAGAAGGAATTACTTATGTACCACGATGGACACCGCTGGCTAGCACTAACATAGAAAAGGCAGTTCCCGTTCAGAAGCTGACCTCCTCTCCAGCCGTGGCTATTCCTGGCCGAGGTGATGCTGTTGTAAAGGAAGAACATGTCAACAAAGACTTGACTGCTGGTTCCAATAATTCACCTGATTCTCTCTCAGGAACACCAGATGGTAAATGACTTGAGACTTTCATTTCCTTAACTGTAGAATTTCACCTTTCTTCTATGTTTATAGAATTGTTGCACAGTCTTGAAAGTATGTTATGCACGTTCAGGCTCTTGAATAAGAAACAGTGATATATTTGTCGATAAATGTTTAAGGGCCAGATTGAGAAAAGTACATAATATTCCTTTGTAATGTCCTTGAAATAAAGATTTTTGTTAGCTTGCTGTATATAAAAAGGCTGGTGCAAAATCTTTAAGAAAATAACCAATTGTTTTCATTTGTCTTAAATGCATTTTAGCATTTAGTTATCTGTACTGGAGTTTCAGGTGAAAGAGAATAAAGTGCTTCAATTTATGTATAATTTTAAGTTCTTATTGTGTCTTAGATAAACTAGATGCTGATTACATTGAGCGTTATTTGGGTGACTTGACACCACTGCAAGAGAGCTGTCTCATTAGACTTCGATCGCGGCTTCAGGAAGCACATAAAGGCAAGGTAAGGATATAATTGCCATGATGATCTTCTGCAATAGCAAGGGCACAAATTACTTCACCTTATCTTGTTGATTGCTTGATAAATATTGACTAGGGCACCAGGGATAACTCCCCTACTCTCCTTTGAAATAGTGCCATGCAATCTTTTACTTCCATCTAAAAGGGCAGGCAGAGCCTTGGTTTAATACCTCATCTGAAAGACACCTCTGATAGTGCAGCACACCCTCAGTACTGCACAAGAGTATCAGTCTTGACTTTTTTGTTCAAGTCCTGGAATGGGACTTGAACTTACCACCTCTAACTCACAGATGAGGGTGCTGCCAACAATTGGTCATGGTTGATGAACTGAAGACATTAGAGAGAGAGAGTGCAGAAAACATTCACATGAACGGTCCCAGAGATGAGGAACTTTAATTATGTAGATAGATTGGAGAAGTTGGAACTGTTTTCCTTGGAGAAGAGAAGGTTGAGGGGAGATTTGATAGAGATATTCAAAATCATGAGGGGCCTGGATTGAGTAGATGTGAAAACTATCTCCCGTTGGTGGGAGGATCGAGAACAAGAGGGCACAAATTTAAGGTAATTGGCAAAAGAAGCAATGCTAACATGAACAAGGCAACTGCAATTCTTTGAACAGTTGTAACAAGTTGGATTTTAGTATGTTTCCATTCAGTCAATAGGAAAATTATCTTGTTCTTTCGCTTAAGTCAATTTAATTATCGTTTTTACAGATCCCTAAAGATGAGCATATCCTGCGGTTCTTAAGAGCACGTGATTTCAATATGGATAAGGCAAGAGAGCTTCTCTGCCAGTCTTTGACATGGCGCAAACAGCACAAAGTAGACTACCTGCTGGAAACTTGGACACCACCACAAGTGCTGCATGATTATTACACAGGAGGCTGGCATCACCATGACAAAGGTAAGCCAGATGTGACCTTATATACAATGCTAGACTATCACACTGTTGAGAGTATTGTCTAAATTTTATTTTAAACAGAACTAGACTCTAATATCCTATAGTCTTAATGGAATAGCATTGTATTTCACAATCAAGTATGAATATAAGTGCATATGTGGTTGAATTGTTACTTTTAAGTGTCTAGTTTCAGCCTAGAGTCATAGTTGAAATTTTCTCTGCAGATCCAAAATGATGTTTATTTGGATAGTTCATCGATTACCAGTCAAAAAAACTTGCACGATTTGATACTACGTTGACATGTCATTTGAGTTATAAGTTTGTAGGAAATCAGAGCAATATGCTTGTGCAAGAAGGCATCGTTTTTTGGGGTTCAGTTTAGGCATTGAATTTCTGTTGGGGTTTCCTGCTTGTCTGCCTTAACTTTGGCAGAAGAACCATGGAAACTGTTGGACACTGTAACTATTTATGTTGGTTAATTGGGTTTTTGTGGCTTTTGTGCTGAAGTTATGGTGGATAAGCAGGGGTACTGGTAGAAGTACACGTTCATAGTATTGGATGTTATAGAATTGTGGGGAAGGGTGCTGGTGCTGCACTTCATCTAGACTGCTTGAACTGACTTGGCAATGCTTGGTTCCAACATTGGCTGGAAAAATTGGAAAAGTATTCTAACTGGAGTGTTTCTAGTTTTCACAATAAAACTATCTACCTCTTCTTTCTCCACTATCTCATTTTAATAAAGAAACTTCCTACGTGCTTTAATATTGTCACATCAGTGTATTGTAGCTAAGTGGTAATTATGGAAATACGTATATATGGGAGCAAAATTGCTGATAACTGTAATTGTAACAGACATGTCATATAGATATTACAAATAAAGCTTGAGTATTTGTATTGGCTGTTACAACAGTAGAAGTGCTTAAGTTCCTGATCAAGCAATTGTATACTTAAGTGCCAGATAATCAGTTCAAATTTGCCTGTGTATGCTTCTGAATTAGGTCTTTGTTGGATGGTTTCATGAACTGAGATATGTATGCAAATTGTAGAAGGGTATCTGAATTTCCTTTTCTTTAATTCTACCTTTTGTGGGCCAATTGTACAATAGTATTGATACTTCTTTCTGGAGAGCTTTTGAGCTAGAGAATCAGATAAAGTACCAATTGCACTCCAAAGGGCAAGAGTAAGTAACTATTTTAATGCATAAATAAACTTGAGTGATAACGTCCAGTTCAGTTGGTACATTTAAAGTGGTTAAGCAGATGTTTCCAGCTCACCTGTATTCAATATTCTGTGTAAATGCAAATGTCTGGCTAGTTAAACTACTGTGTAATAGCTAGTTTTATGGAAGCAATAATTTGACAAATTTACTATTACCTGTAACAACAGCAACTTGTATTTATATTGTGCCATTAATGTCACAAAACACCCTAACGCATTTCACAGGAGCATTATAAAAATTTGACACTGAGCCACATAAGGTGATATTAGGGTAGATGGCCAAAAGCTTGATCAAACAGAGGTTTAAAGCACTGCCTTAAAAGAGGAAAGAGTGGGAGAGAGCCAAGAAGTTTAACGAGAAATTTCCAGAGCTCAGGGCCTTGGCACCTGAAGGTATAGTCACCAATGGTGGATCAATTAAAATCGGGAATGCTCAAGAGGGCAGAATTAGAGGAGCACAGAGACCTTGGAGATTTATGGGGTTGGAGGAGATTACAGAGATGGGGAGGTCGAGGCCATGCAGGAATCTGAAAGTTAAATTACAACGTGATTGCTGAGTGTCTGAATTGGATACTCTGAGGACTAGAATGCATAAGCCTCTTCAGGTGGACTAATTTCTAGTTCAGTGTTTTGCATGTTATAGTCTGGGGACTTTTAATATGTTTGGCAAAAGAATTTAATACTATTTTTTTTAATACAGATGGGAGACCCCTATATATCTTAAGACTTGGGCAAATGGATACCAAAGGTCTTGTCAGAGCGCTTGGAGAGGAAGCACTGCTGCGGCATGTAAGTGTATTTTAATCATTGTATTTTTAAAATTAAATTAATGCATGTTTCTAGTATCATCTCTGCTGAATTAGTGGAACTCTACACAGTCATCAAAAATGCTACAAGAGGTACTTCCAGTTAATAAGTAATTTAGCATTTATTTATTTATTTTAAGTGATTTCTTTATGCAGTGCCTGTCCAGTATCCAGAATTGTGTTGCTGTTTTCACAGGGGTTGATGGTATAGGGGTTTGATCAGTCCCAACCCTTGTCAGATGGGGGATGATTTTATCCCTTCAGTCTGGAATGGAATCAAACTTGGATTTCAAAGGTGCAAATTGTTGATTAATCCACAACTGGATTCAGTCTTAAATTCTATTAAGATTTTTTTTCTTCATCCTAATAGGAACAGTAAATATTGCATGAAATATTAATTAACTCAGTTCTATGATGGACAACTTAGAATAATCACTTGAGTTAAGTGATTAATCATTAAGCCATTGCAGAATGTTTACCTGTATACGATCACAGGCTTCTTCCTCTTCCTCAACAGTGCTAAATATTAAGTAAACGAGAGCATTATAAGCATGGCAAATGTCATGACAAATTCTACAAAATTTAATTTTAAATTTCATTCACTTAATTTAAAGATGGCAATAAATCCAGACTTCTGTGCAACAGATGACACAGATTTCAAACTTAAACTGAGGAGAAACTTGCATAGTTATTTCACTGCTCTCCAGTTGAGCAGCGTAACATTGTGTTTATTGCCTTATTCCAGTATTCTAGATTTGATTTTATGCCATTTGTTTGGTTTCTAATAAGATGGATTGTATTGCCTGAATTTCTCAAGTGTAGGTGACCACCAGATCATTAACTGCAACCATTCTATGGCATCACTCCCTTGGAAGAAAATTGAAAATAATAGGAAAAAATAAAAACACAAAACAACTATGAGCTCAGTTTCATTTGTGAGCTCTGATGGTGTCTTCTCATGCAGTTTACAGTTTCCTGAGATTATGCATACTTGAAATCTTTGGTACCAGACTAAAGCCTCACTAATTTACTGCTAGTCACAAAGCACTTGTCACATAAACCTTTGAAGTAACCTTTGCTTTTTCAAAAAAATGCAGACTGGTATCTGAAACAAATCTCATCAACCTATAGGATAACCACATTGGATTATTTCAAAGTATATAGATCTGAAGCCACCAGAATTTCTCTTGTTTCAACTAGGGATAAACATTTTACAGTTTTTGGTGATATGATTCAGGAATTTATGCTGCCAAAGAGCAGTGCAGGAAATTAGCTACAGATCATTGCAGATAGACTGCCAGAGAGCAATAATGCATCCTTCAAAATCACCCCCCCGCTCAATCAGTACACTGCTGAGAGCTTTGGTTTTCTCCTGAGATCTTATTACATAACTGGCAGGGATCAAATGCATGTCCCTGCCCTATTCCATGGGGGCAGTTATTTTATTTTAACTTCTTGCAGCTGTTCTAGCCACAGCTACTCTTATGATGGAATGTCTAAGATGGCGTTTTCTGCACACAGAAGGATCTTTTGTTTGTGTTTTAAGTAATTGTCTTTTTAAAATAACAAATAAACTTGCACCTATAGTAAACTAAATGGGATAAAATTTGAATCTTTTTTAAGAAAAGCAAGAGAGTTACAGTAGAAAATTTAACATCAGTTGTAGGAAGTTACTAGAATCTATTAGAGACAGAGTGACTGAGCATTTGGACAGATATCAGCTCATCAGGGAGAGCCAGCAGGGAATTGTAATGGGTAAGTCTAACAAACTTAGTTGAATTTTTTGAGGAGATAACTAACCTGCTAGATAAAGGAGTAGTTATGAAGATTCTTATTATGGACTTCAGGAAGCCGTTTGACAAGGCTTCACATCATAGACTAATAACAAAAATGAGAGCATATGGAAAGAAGCAATCTATTGGCCTGGATAGGGAATTGGTTAGGAGGAAGGATACTTAGAGCCGAGATAATGGGTATGCATTCAAATTGACAGGATGTGACTAGTGATGTCCCACAGGTATTTGTGCTTGGGCCTCAGCAGTTCACTATGTATACATGACTGGATGAAGGAATGGAGAGCACTATATCATTTATTGATGACACCAAGTTAGTGGCGTAGTACATTGTGTAAATGGAAGTGGAAAGTTGCCAGGGGGCATTGCTAGATTAAGTGGGCATAACTGGCCCATGGAGTTCATTGTGAGAGAATTGTGACATCATCCACTATGGACTTGAGAAAGATAGATCAAAGTATTTCCTAAATGGTGAGGTGCTAGGAACTGTAGATGAGCAGTGAGATTCCAGAGTCCAAATGCACAAATCAATAAAAAAACTAATGGAAGGTTGGCTTTTATTTCAGGAGGGCTGCAAATACTACCACAGCAGCTTGCAGTTCTATGATGCTTTTAATAAAGCACCTCGGAGTAATAAAGCAAGATTTGACACTGGGCCACACAAAGATATTAGGCCAGATCAAATGTTTTGATAGGAGGTAGGTTTTAAGGAGTGTCTTAAAAGAAGGAAAAGAGATAATGATTTGGGGAATTATGGCCCAGGAAGTTGAAGGCATGGCACCAGTGCTGGAGTGATTAAAATTGGGAAAGTTCAAGAGGCATCAATTAGGGGAACATCAGTTAGACAGGGCTGTAGAACTAGAGATTTCAAATTCCTCCCTAGCTTTGATTTTTTTTGATGTTGAGATTTTGCTTGACCTGGAGCCAATGTAGGTCAGGGAGCACAAGGGTGAGCAGGACTTGAATTAGGGCATGGAGAGTGGAGTTTTGAAAGCCCTCAAATTTACAGAGAATAGAACATGGGAGGCCAGCCAGGAATGCATTGTGATAATCAACTCAAAAGATAACAAATACGTGGATGAGGGTTTCAGCAGCAGATGAGTTGTGGCAGCGTGGAGCCAGGTGATAATACAGAGATGGAAATAGGTGTTCTTAGTGAATGTCTGGTTGGAACCTTGTCTTGGGGACAAATATAGCACCAAGGTTGCAAGCAGCCTGAGTCAGCCTCAGGGTTGCTACGGGGTTGGAGTTGGTAGCAAGGGAATGGAATCTGTGATGCAGACCAAAAACGATTGCATGAGTTAGGGAGGTGACAATACGCTCAAGGACTTTGGCGAGGAAAGAGAAGTTTGAGGTGGTGAGTAGTTAGGATTGATCTTTTGATTGTTAATTGCAGCTATTTTGAAGGAGATGGGCACAGTACCTGAGGAGAGGGAACTGTTAATAAAATCAGCTAATATGGGAGCCAGGAAGGGAACTGAATTGGCAACAATTTATTAGAAATAAGTTCTAGGGAGCAAGAAGTGGTTCTCATCGACAAGCTGAGCTCAGAGGGGATATGATGAGAGATAGGAGAGAAACTAGAGAAAGATGCAAATTCAGGGTCAGGGCAGGGTGGAACCATAGAGGAGGTTCAAACGGTGGGCTAGAGAAAGGCGGTGAAGCAGCTGAATGGATGGTCTTGATCTATTAACCTGAAAAGTTCAAGTTCCTTGAACTTGTTGGGGGTGAGGATGGAGGAGACAAGGAAAGGGTGGTTTCAGAAGATGGATTGTGGCTTTTCTTGGATCTTTGAATAATGATCAGTTTTAGTGATGCAGAGCATTTCCCAGTAATGTTTTAAGTGATTAGCATGGTTAAACCAGTTGCCAAAGACATTCAAGTTTGTGTCCCTTGCATTTAAGAGAGTGTGCATACCAGGAGATCGATTAAGGTGAAAAACTGTAGTAGTTCTAGTGGAGACAAGGGCATCAACTGTGATAGAGAGGGTATGATTTAACAAAACAGTAACAGCTGTGGTATCATGATGAATTGAAGGCCAAAGGATAGATGATTGGGAATTTGAGTGCAGTGGTAAATGACTCGAGGGAGACTTTTTTTTACCAGAGACAGACAAAGGGAGAAGCGGACTTGAGGGGGAAAAGAGGAATGTGGGTAGAGAACAATACAAGGAAATGATCAAAGTTTTCGTAACGGTGATAGTAATGATCAGGGATGAGGCTGCGTGAGATATGATCAAGAGGGTGGCCATGTATTTGGGTAGGACAGTTTGTATGAAGGAAGAGATTTTGTGAGGAAAAAGCAGTAAATTCAGAGTGAAGAGAAAGGGGAGAGTTGAAATGGAAATGGGGAAATTGCCAAGCGTGACTCGTCACTCAGTGCAGAGGCAGAGGGAAGAAAGCAGAGAAAATATCTGAGAAATTTGGGTGGGTGATACAGAACAAGAATTTTTAATGAAAGGTGTGAAGAGTAGAATGAAATGAGATGCTTAAAGAAGTTGGCAGAAGAGCAGGGGACAGACCAAGGTGTGTTCCAGAAATAAGGGTTACAATGGTTTGAACTGCAAGCTATGGAAAGTATAGCCAGCTGGGGAAGCTTCATTAAAGGGGTATGGTGCCATTACTCCTCAACTATGTCTCTGTCAAGGTCTTAACCTCAATCTGAGTATCCATAATAAGCTTATAGACGGCTTTATTAGCAAGTGAACATACTAAAGGGAGATGTTGAGGAGAGCAGTAATAACCAGTCTATAAGCAGAGCCCACAGGGTCGAAGTTGGGATTGATGAGAAGGGCAGGATGTAGTTTAGCAAAATTAGCCTCCAGCAGACATGCAGGTCAGGAAGGGTGGGAGAGAATATTGAGGCAATTGGGGTTGCTGCTGGTCAGGAAGTAGCAACAGGTGCCTCAGAGCCTTTCTGAGGGCACCAAGAGGCAAGAGGGAATCTGTGGAATAAGAGGGACTCAAGCCTGGAATGGCAGCAATGGAGCAGCAAAGGCAATGAGAATTGAAGAATTGGCATTTGTCAAGGTGGATTACCTTGGGCAGAGAAAATGAAGGATAAATGTTAGTGGTAAGGGGAGAAAGGGTTGCGGGGGGGGGAGAAGTGTTGGGCTCAGTTTCAAAGCAGTCGCCAAAACATGCACAGATTGGCGAAAGAGAAGCAAATCTCTGAGCAGCAAAGTTACAAATTAGTTCAAGATAGCTAAACTTTGAAATGCATGCAGAGTAGAGAGGAACAAACGCATTGGAAAAAACTATATTCAAAATTAAATGATGTAGAAAACATACGAACATATGAACTAGGAGCAAGAATAGGCCACTCGTCCCTTTGCGCCTGCTTCGTCGTTCAGTAAAATCATTGCTGATCTGACTAACCTCCTGCCTTAAACCGACGATGAATTGAAGACCAGGTACTGAGACAGGTGAATGGAAGTAGGCAATTTGATGTGCAGAACAATGGGGTGCGTATTAAAGTATTAAATATTTTCTATATCTACTAAAATAATTATTGCTGGAGCCAAGACATCTATTGCCACCTGTGGATGAGTCCCTTAGGAGTCAATGCAGATAAATCTGACAGTTCAACTGTCAAAATGGTACATCAAAGATGTTCTTCAAACAACAGGTTGAGTTTTGAAAGAGAGTAGCCAGAGACTGAAGAATTTCTTGAACAATAGTCCCTAATGCCTAGTCCAACGAGAAGAATGAAAACAATTTTTTGCAGTTGATTGGAATTGCGGGGTAGATCCATCAATGTCTTTGTCTATGTCAATATTGCTATTGTCAGTTTCAATTACTGTGCCGGTAAAGGTGATTAGTCATCAGTGGTTTTTAAATCCAAAGGACAAATCTGTCCAACAAGTGAAATTAGTAGTGATTAATCCTACTGGACAGCCCTCAGAGATGTGAATAAACCACAGTTCAGCAGAAAAGACCCATGATATAATGCCATCGAAACGATAGTTGAACATGACAATATAGCGATGTTACAGTCACCATGTTCAAATCCGCCCCTGCCTAAAGGGTGGATGTTATGTTGCAGCTATACAGAGCCAGAGTTAGATCCCATCTGGAATACTGCATTCAGTTCAGGGTACCTCGGGAAGGATATATATTAGCCATGGAGGGGGTGCAATGCAGATTCACCAGAATGATATTGGGGCTGAAAGGAATAAATTATGCAGGTTGCATAGGCTATGTTTATCTTCACTTGAATATAGAAGATTAAGGGGTGATCTAATTGAGGTGTTTAAGATCATCATGGGAATTAATAGGATGATAGAAACTTTCAAGGGATGGGTGGGGAGTCTAGAACAAGGGGGACATAACATTAAAGTTTGGAGCCAGACCATTCTGAAGTGGTCAGGAAGCACTTTCTCAAAGGTAGTGGAAATCTGAAACTCCCTTTTCCCAAAAAACTTTTGAGGCTAGGTCAATTGAAACATTCAAAATTGAGTAGATTTTTATTAGGCAAGGGTGTTAAAAATTATAAGACCAAGTCGAGTAGGTGAAATTGCCATCTGCTGTGATCTAACCGCATGACAGGAACAGGCTCAAGGTGTTGAATGAGGGCAAAAAGAAATAGCATTTTTTTAATAAGAACCTCTTACACAGGGGGTATTTACAATTAAAATATCAATTCAACAAATATGCAGAAGTTTTTGAAATTAGGATAAAAAAGTTTACCCCTCTGGTATTTTTGTTCTAAATCAGGTTCTGTCTATCAATGAAGAAGGATTAAGACGATGTGAAGAAAACACCAATGTGTTTGGAAGACCAATCAGGTAACCACAAGCTCCATCTTAACTAGTACAGAGTACTCGAAGGCTGGCACTGCACAAAAGAACTGTTTCATGTATATGTTACAGCTCTTTAACTTTATCAAAGCCTCAAATTACCGTTTTTCTTAATTGTTTACTTTTATTAAATAGTTCATGGACATGCTTGGTGGATTTAGAAGGCTTGAATATGAGACACCTTTGGCGACCCGGTGTTAAGGCACTGTTGAGAATCATTGAGGTTGTTGAAGCTAACTATCCAGAAACATTGGGGCGACTATTGATCCTTAGAGCACCTAGAGTGTTTCCAGTACTTTGGACGTTGGTAAGTTGTCGCAGTGTCTAAGAAACGAATTGTAAATTGTTTCGCTTTTAAGACACCTTGCATTCTAAATTATGATTTAATGTCCTTTTTTTGATTCTAGGTCAGTCCTTTCATTGATGACAATACAAGAAAAAAATTCCTCATCTATGCAGGAAATGATTACCAGGGGCCTGGAGGACTGGTTGATTACATAGACAAAGAAGTGATCCCTGATTTCCTTGGAGGAGAATGTGTGGTAAGAATATGTACACGAGTTGATTTTTTTGAGTCATTTTCTAATGCCAACAATTGAATATGACAAGAAATATGCAATCTCTGTTGCTTCAGCAAAAGGAAAAATGTTAATTAAATTGAATAATATTTTGAAGAAGGAATTCTAATTTAGGGTGTTATCTTTTGGAACTGATTGGATCCAGAATTATGTAATAGGTATTTCAAGCATTCCTAGCATCTCGCATTGGCACCTGAAGGGATTGATTGTACAAGTATGTTTTTGAGTTGGTAGAATAGGTAAATTATCATAAATTATGCTGCTGTTTATAATTGTGAACTGTCGCCAATCACATTCTGTTTATGTATTGTGTTTCCATTTTGATCAAAAGGAAAATGCAGCTTGCTTTGTTTAAAGTTCTTGTTTCACTCTTTCTAAATAGTAACTGCATATCAGTGAATGCAAGTTAAATAATTAATGTACAGGCTGCAGAGGATTGAACAGCTCTTGCCCCTCACTGCCCTTTCAGGCAGATTTGTAACATCAAGTAACCCAATCAAAATGCTTGTTCTATATCTCTGTCTATTGCTTTGATTCCCAAAAGAACTGGTTACAATCTGATGTTTATGTATATAAATATGAAGGACTAATGTTACTATTGTTAATTATAAGGCAGTATTATTTCTTTGAGGGAGCTACTCTGCAAGTCTGTTTAATTTTTGCTCTTGAGATGTTTTGACCCAAACCATGAAGAAATGTTTGGGGTAGGGGTGTATACAAGGCAGATCCAAAGGGGCGTGATGTTATTCTATAGCACTCTATAGTATGACAATCAAATGTCAGCACTAGTTTGATCCTGAGTGTCATTTGTATCAGAGGCACCTTATATGTTTACCGTCCCTTTGCCCTCTTGAATTTCCAACATTATGTACTCCCATGTCACACCCAGTTAAAGAAAAGCTCTCCTGCATGGAGGGAAGGTAGCTTTTCCAACAGCACAGCTAAGACTGAGAACTTGACATGTGGATAATTATTGTCATATACCCATAATCTACTATTTTAGCAAAGTGCATTGTTACTGTGTTATTTATATTTTTCAATAGACATCATTTGTCGAGCAGTTACTTAGAAGCATAATGACCTCCAGAGCCCAGTTATCTACTTGCTAGGCGTTTAGATTATAAAAATACCCTTTGAGAATTGTGCATGATTTAAAAATCTTATTTAATGATGTTTTCGTTTCACTTTTTAGTGTGAGGTTCCGGAGGGAGGTCTAATCCCCAAATCAATGTATAGAACAGCAGAAGAACTTGACAATGATGACATCAGGTTATTGACTGAAACTATTTATCAGTCAGCAAGTGTTTTCAAAGGTTCACCTCATGAGGTAAAATTTGTGCTATCTCTTTAGCTGTTCTTAATTTCAAGCCCTTAATTTAATGTTTGTACATATACAAATTGACTTCTATGTACCCTGATAGTTAAGATGAAAAAGTAAACATTTTACTAATATACAGATTGTAATGTATTTTGCTGTATGTGCATCCAGATATTAATTGAAATGGTGGAAGCATCTTCTGTGATAACCTGGGATTTTGATGTGGTGAAAGGTGATATCGCTTTCAACATCTACCATTCAAAACGAGTACCTCAGCTTCCCAAAAAGGACACCCTTGGAGCCCATGGGATAACATGTCCTGGAGGAAATAATGTGCAGCTTATAGATAAATCATGGCTACTAGGAAAGGACTATAGTATGGTGGAGCCACCACTCATCTGCAAAGAAGGAGAAAGTGTACAGGTCAGTTTTGTAATGATCAGAAACCAACACAGTAAGGCCAGTGTTATATGATGTAATTTTTAGTTATGGTGCCCAGTCAAAGTAATCCAATCTGAAGCATTCTAAAGGTTCATCTTTGCTGTAATGTTCAGGTTAATTGGTGTTTGCACATTTTTAAAATCAATTCTGTTTTTATCTTCTGTGTTATCCACAGGGTTCACATGTAACAAGATGGCCTGGTTTTTATATCCTACAGTGGAAATTTCACAGTATGCCTTCCTGTGCTACAACTAACCTGCCTCGTGTAGATGATGTGCTGGCAACATTACAGGTTTCTTCCCATAAGTGTAAAGTTATGTATTACACTGAGGTCATAGGATCGGATGATTTTAGGTACGGCATATAAAACTATTGTGTTGAGAATTCAGTATGATGTCAGAACCGTGCTCAGATGAGAAATAGATGCAAATAGTCTTCACTGAATATGGTTGAATCTATTTATTCTTCAATTCACCATGGGGAATCTGTCAGTGTATTTTCCAAACCATACACTAATCCCTGATATTTAGAGCAGGCTGTGATTTATTCCCAGACTGCTCCTCTAAAACTGTTGAGAATTGCACAGATACACTACAGATCCTTACTTCTGCTCATAACCCCTCCACTGCAACCCCCCAATATCTTTGTCTGAATGGATTTGAAGCTTAAGTACAAGGAATTGCAGCAGGAACCCATGTCTCGCAATTCCATTGCGTCAGTTCAGTGAGATGTTTGGGAATTAATTTACAGCATTTAAAATTATATAGTGTTTAAAACTGATGGTAATTCAGTTTACTATGGTTAAAAAAGTTGTAATTTTCCATAGTTACAATTTGACTTGTTTGTCCTTTGTTTATTTTAACAAAGGAAAGAAAAGAAGCTTGAGTTCCATTTTGCAAGTTATACATTGGAAAATTGTTGAGTTGCACTTTCCACAAGTGCTGGTGTTAAGTCATGGTTTTGGCAAGTCTGCAATCTTGGGTTCTATTGTGTGGCTGCTATTATAAAAAAGTGGTTCCTTGATCATATGACAACTTTGAATAAAAAAAAAACAATCAATTTTGAAATAACCTTAATTTGGATCATGCTTTGTTTCTATAAAGTTTAGATGTTGTGGTCCTACGAAACCAGTCCAAGTGATGGCGATATTTTAGGTACAAGTTGATGTAACCAAAAGGGTTTCAGCTACTCTAAGGAATATGGTTATGAATTTTACATTCAAAAAAGATGAGAGAAGCGAGGTAAAAAACAGGATAATTACACCAACTGACCAGTTGCCATTTTAATTCCAATTTTTTAAATCAGTTTTTAGATAGTGATGGACCAGTATTTAAGAGGTTTTCTGACTCCCTTCGTTGGAAGGTTCGATCTGATGCAGTAGTTCAAAATTGCGAAGTATATCAAAATTATTAATGGGGGAGAAACTACTTAAGCTGTTGTAGAGAGAGGTGTGTTCTTTTTTTTAAAAAAAGCAAAGGGTTGTAAGAAGCTATAATCTGAGTATGGTAAAGGACAGGGGGATAGGACTAAGTGGACAGCTCTTTCAGAGAGCCAGTATAAGTAAGTGCAAAGGCTAGTTGATGCTGCTTTGGTGCTGTAAAATTCTTTGATTTTCATCCAAACAATACTAAAATTGTGTGGATACCAAAGAAAAGATTCCCAATAAACAGCTTCCAAACAAATCTTCAAATTATTTCATGTAAATGAATATTTATATTGCATCGAAACCCAAAACCACATGCTATTTTTATTTCAGGGGGTCCATGACTAGCCTCGAATCTAGCCATAGTGGCTTCTCACAGCTCAGTGCCGCTACAACATCATCCAGCCAGTCACACTCCAGCTCTATGATCTCCAGGTAGTGATTCAGAATGCCTGCAATTAAAATACAAGTGCAAAAACAGGACAATTTTTTTGGTGGCAGCTGATTGGAATGATGGTGCAGCAACAAACAATGCGTATTTGACGTTACTAGTGCAACAAGTACAATCAGTTCAGTTTCTTTGTATCTTTCGATTTCTCCTTCACTTATGTATCAGAGTGCACCCATAGTTTGCAATCAAGATTTTAAAAATAATGTACTAATTCATATTTTAGCCAAATGTCATGAAGGTGTAAATGTTTGCAGGACTGTATTTTTTAACAGACTGTAATATGTTTTAAAGATAGTACTGTACTTTAAATCCTACCTGTTCTGGAAATGTCACCAAACCTTTCCTAAATTCTTGAAATTGTTGTTACAATGCATTGAAAAAAAGCACACAGTCAAAGAAACAAATATTCTGAATTTGATAGTTAAAGGAAAAGAACGTTGTATAAATGGGAAAAAAAGTTATTACAAGCACATGCTAGACATAAAAAGTGTGTCTTTTGCACTTGAACCAGACAAATAATTGCTTGGAAACATGAGGTCGCACACTTTAGTTTTGAAACCCATTGTCACAACCTACTTGAATGTAGTTATAGCTAAACATTTCATCTTTGTTAAGGAGTTCCTCTTTAACTGTATAAGACATCTTTCTACAATTTGGTTACTGTGTTTAATGTCCTGAAACCAATAATGTTCCCATGAAACAAAATCATTGTGTTAATATTCTTGTTGTGTCTACCTATACTTGTACATTGCATATCAATCTTTGTTTATGGAGCAATACTTGTTACCACTGGGTTGGTAATAAATCATTCAAATATCCTTTGAACAGCCTCTTTTTAAATAATAAACTTCTAAACTGAAATCCTAATGTTTGTCTTATTTTGTGTTACCATTTGTAGTGGTTCAGATTCTTGTACGACTGCAATTTTTCATTAAAGGTGCTATATAAATATAAGTTAATGTAATGAAAGATTCCAAGGTGCTTAGGAATTATAAAACAAAGTATGACAGCAAGCCACAGAAAGGAGATATTAGGTCAAAGAGGCAGGAGGTTTTAAGGAGTGGCTTAAAGGAGGAAAGTGAGGATGAGAGGTGTAGGGAGGGTATTCCACAACATGTGAAGGCAAGGCCACCAATTGTGGAGCAATTAAAATTGGGGGTGCACAAGAAATCAGAATAAGAAGAATGCAGATATCTCAGAAGGTTGCAGGGCCGGAGGAGAATACAGAGATAGAGGGGGTGGCCATGGCTTGCAAGCCTGGGATGGCAACAAGAAAGCAGGAAGGCCAAGGAGTACTGAAGGGTTGGAGTAGGGAATTTGTAGGACAGTGTACCTCAGAGTGCAGAAGTGAAAGGAGACATGACAACAGAAAAGAGTCCGGGAGCGATAAACAGGAGAAGTTGTTAAATAGAAACCGCAATCGTGGGAATAGATCATGCGAACATGTGAATGGACCCAAGGAGAGCTCAGGTTATTGGAGGATACCATAAAATCCAAAAGCAGCAGAGGATTTCTCTTCTGGTATAACAGAATGCTTGCAGATAGGAGTATGCAGTAACTTAGCCAATGTGTTGCTAGTTACGTATTTTCATTGTTCTTTTGAAAACTGACCTCTACTCAAGGCAGCCCTTTAAATCAAATTTATTGGAAAAAGTTTATGCTTCATTAGGTATACAATCTGCTGGAGTGTAATACCCTTACCAGCTGCCAATATTATGATTGGCAAGAAGAAATCCTAGAGGAGATTGCTAAATACACCTCACTGTCAGAAGCCTTGCTAATGAAGGCATAATGCTCCCTTGAACATCAACAACCACATATTTTGCTGTAAGTTGAAGTGGGCAGAAGTAGTTAGATTCCTTTGTGCTGTTTATGAATGACCACCAGATGGTGCTATATTTCTTCAAATAATAGAAGTGCATCTTGGAGGAATGGAATAATCAACCAAGAAAGCTATGAATTGGTTGGTAAGTCCTGATTCAGGCGTAAAAACTGGCGAAATTTTTCTGGCTAGACATCAAGATAAAAACCGTCAAATTTGTGGCTGCATATAAGTTAATTGTCTCATGCAACAAGCACGGGGCTGAGGTGAACTCCAGGCTTTATTCAATTTCCACCTTTGAAAGTAATGTTTTAAGCTCATCTTGGTAAAGCACAAAGAGATATTGGACAGAGTTTGCATATATCACATGGGTTTACAGCTTCAAGCTTGCATTTCCTGCAGATTTCTGGTCACAGGTTTGGCAGGCAAAACACATTTTGCCAAACAAGGATGAGCTATGGTCTATGTCTAATTGAAGCTTTGGTTATATTTGGAAACATGTTGCATGGAGTTTGCAGAAAAGCAGGTGAAAGAAGTTTGCCAAGCAGGTGGGTCTTGGTCGAATGCCCGAAACAGAAGTTGTCGCACATGCTATTTTTTCTTCCTATTCTCCAGTTTCAGGAAGTACTGCTTTAATATTCCTTTAATAAACAAAAACTTTTTTCTCGTAACTTTCAGGTTCTCAGAATATGCCAGAGTATTTCACTGCTAATGTGTAATTTTTTTGAAGTGTATCATTGTTTTCTAGGCAAATGCAACAGCTGATTTGCACGCAGCAATTTAAATAAAATGACCAGATAATCTGATGTAAAAGCAAAGCACTTTGAATGCTGGAAATCTGAAATAAAAACAGAAAATGTTGGAAAGACTCAGCAGGTCTGGCAGCACCTGTGGAGAGAGAAACAGAATTAATGTTTCAAGTCTGTATGACTGCTCTTCAGAGCAGCTCTGAAGACATGGATTCGAAATGTTAACTCTGGTGAGCAGGTTATTGCTGTGTAAGTGCTGCTGGATAGCACTGCCGATGATGTGCTGCTTTTAGTACCATGGTGTTAATCTGTGTTTCAGTTAATAGATAAATTCTACAGAAAAGTGGTTACCGTGCAAATATTAGAACTCTGAATTTGAAGCACTACTTTTGCTTTTGCTTGGGAGTCAGAGGCACAGAAATTGGATTGCGGTGAATCGTGATTCAGGTGCTGGGCACATTGCACATGCCTAATGAGTCCTGGTGACAGGAAAATGGAAAATTGCCAATTGGTGTGCTGGCCTCATTTGTTTAGACAAACTCTAGGTGTGAGTTGCACCCCTGGAGGCAACTCACTGGTCTTGATGCACCAAGGCAGGCCAGTTTGTGCGTCAGCCAAGTTCGTAAGAGTCTGGAAGCAGGAGACAATCTCTGTCAGGTCTGATGGGTTGCAAACAGTGGAATAAGTTAATTTAAAATGTGTTTTTAAATGTGTTATATTACCTTCATGACTTATTCTCAGACATTTTGGTTGTTACAGTGATTATATTTTGGAGTTCTGCTATGATCCAAGTGCCAACACTTCAGTAAACATTTAGGTAAAGGTGCACAAGGAACATTTATATCCAAATAGTTATAAATACCACACCTGCTATGGGCAAAATGGTCATATAAAGACAATTAATATTTTCTGTCTGTCATAATATTGAGATTTTTTTCTTCATATAGGTAAGTTAAAGAAGATGGCAATAATAAACAGGTCTGGCAACATCTGAAAAAGAACAATTTGTCCTGGGTATGATTACCATAAAGTACAGAAACAGCTAATTTAAAGAATTATGAATTTGAGTGGCTGAGACCCTGCTTTTAGTTTATCTTCACACAGTAACTATACAGGGTCTGGGAGATCAACCTTGAGTTTGTTCAAAGTAGTGTGGACAATAGAGGGTTATACTGTGGTAAAAAATAGAATATAGATTGGCAAGACAATGCCAACATACTGAAAGATCTAAAAACTAAACAGGTGGGAAAAAGTGGAAAATTTAATTTAGTTTGTATTGTATTTAATTATCTTTGCAACCTAATCGATTGTGGTACAATAATAAGTCTTGAAGTGTCACATATCTGAGCAATGTCGCGTGGCAGATTTTCATTCAAATGCAGATCATTATGACCTTCCAATTTGGTCACATTTACCTGGGCACAATAAATTTACATCTCATTGTATTTAAAGCACATCATCCGTTTGAACCTCCTTAATTTAATTGCTAAAATCACAGTTCATCAGCGTCAAATTAATCCGTTGAATTGTTAAATTTCTAATTATATCACTACAGACTGAACTTTCATTTATTTCTAAACTGCCATTGAAATGGTATTGTGCCTACTCTCAACATTTTACTAAAAGCAAAAATTAAGGTCTCCAAAATATATGAAATGACAGTAGCTATTTGGATTAGAATAATGTGAATTCTCAAAGCAATATCACACTTAACAGGAATTGGCATTTTGTGTGGTTTTCCGGGAGTTAACTTGTACAAGGATCTGTGATATCAACCTGGAGATAAAAGTGGCCCCATATTAGATGCTGGATGTTTTACCAGCTCCTGCTGTTAATTGCTTGTGACTTTTCAACCTACTTTAGATTAAGATTTCCTTCACTGTGTTTCTTGCTGACTGGCTTATTTGTGCTATTAATGACACAATATAAAGCTCTTGAACAAGTTTTGTACAATTGGTTTCACTTCTGGTTTCACATACATGCTCTTTTAATTTACAATACAATTACCTGTTTCCATTTTCACAACTATAAATAGAACCTGATGAGTCAAACCTTTTAGATGATTTTAGAAGAACATAGTCAGGACATTTTTCCCCATTAGTTTTCAACTCCTGCACACACTGATTTGTGCCTGGGTACAGTTCTGTAGGCAATCTGGTACCTTCATGTTTGAGCCCATATGCTACTCATCATCAAGACTGTTTACGGCCATTTCTGCAATATTTCCTACCTCCAGCCCCACTTCCAATGCTGATACCTTAAACATACGGCAATGATTGTCACTGTGTTCAACGATTCGTCTGACCCGACACTGCCATGCATTTCTTCCAGGATGTGCAGCATAGCATCCCATGGGAACTCCATCGGAATGGAGTAGAATGGGGGAAAGGTAGGACACAGCCCATTTTAACAGCACCAGCTGCCGTACGGTAAGTTTAAACGTCCAGTCTTTGAATGTGAGAGAATAGATGAGTGAATGGGTAGGGTGGGTAAATAAATGAGGCGGACAGGTGGGTGAGTGAGTAGTTGGGTCATGGGATAGTCGGGTCAGGTCAAGGGGGTAGTCAGGTCTGGTCAGTTGATAACCAGGTGGTTAGGGGTTTGGTACAGTAGTCGGGGTTAGTCGGGACGTGGGGAAGATGTTTCCATTAGTAGGAGAGACAAGGACCCGAGGGCACAGCCTCAGAGTAAAGGGAAGACCTTTTAGAACAGAGATGAGGAGAAACTTCTTTAGCCAGAGAGTGGCGAATCTATGGAATTCATTGCCACAGAAGGCTGTAGAGGCCAGGTCATTGAGTGTATTTAAGACCGAGATAGATAGGTTCTTGATTGGTAAGGGGATCAAAGGTTACGGGGAGAAGGCGGGAGAATGGGTTTGAGAAACTTATCAGCCATGATTGAATGGCGGAGCAGACTCGGTGGGCTGAATGGCCTAATTTCTGCTCCTGTCTTATGGTCTTATACAGGAAAAAGATACTTAAAGATGAGGTTTTCAAATCAGTCTCTTTGCGATATCGTTGTAGGCCTGTTTCTTGAGTTCCTGCTTTCTGAAGTGAATGGTTGAAACTTGAGGTTCGGTTTAGCAGCTGTGACGGCTTCTGCCGTTGCTTAGTTGGTGTTTGTCTTTTTCAGGTGGACTCTGCGCCTGAGCAGGCTCTGGGAGAGAGAAGGTTTTTTGTTGCTCACTAGCTCTGCTGTTACGAGACTTGAAAATTGTCTAGATTCTTCTCATATCTTCCCCCTTACAGAAAAAAAATATTTTCAATTTTTTTTTTACAGAACTACATTGTGGAAACAAGAGGTCAAGAAATGCACACATTTTTTTCACACGGGCAGATGGCTGATGCAATACAGCTTCCCTCTTACATTTTCCAGTTAGGATTTATCAGGGATTCCTGGTTTTTATAACAGTTTGCATTGAGTTTAACTTTGGAACTTCTCTGGACTCACTATCCGTAGCCTTTTTGCCATTGATGCCTTCAAAGAATGTGCCTGACAAACCTAAAGCTAAATCAATCACTGTTCTTTCACCTGGACGCATTTCCTGTTCACATACCAGACTTAACCAGTCCAACCTCAGTGGTGGGGAAACTATTGGAAGCAATTCTGAGGGTGAGAATTAATCTACACTTGGAGAGGCAGGGATTAATCAAGGACAGTCAGCATGGTTTGTTAAGGGGAGGTCATGTCTGACCAATTTGATTGAATTTTTTGAAGACGTGACCAGGTGTGTAGATGAGGGCAATGCATTTGACGTAGTCTACTTGGACTTCAGCAAGGCTTTTGATAAGGTCCTGCATGGGAGACTGATAACGAAGGTAATAGCCCATGGGATCCAAGGCAATTTGGAAAATTGGATCCAGAATTGGCTGAGTGGCAGGAAGCAGAGGGGTCAAGGGGTGTTTTTCTGACTGGATGCGCCCAGTGGGGTCCCACAGGGATCGGTGTTGGGACCCTTGCTGTTTGTAGTATATATGAATGATTTAGACTTGAATGTAGGAGGGTTGATCAGTAAGTTCGTGGATGACACGAAAATTGGTGGGGTGGTAAATAGTGAGGAGGATAGCCTTGGATTACAGGAGGATATAGACGAGCTGGTCAGATGGGCTGATCAGTGGCAAATGGAATTTAATCCAGATAAGTGTGAGGTGATGCACTTGGGAAGGACAAACAAGGCACGGAAATACACGATAAATGATAGGACTCTGGGAAGTGCCAAGGATCAGAGGGTGTGCATGTCCACCGGTCTTTTAAGGTAGCGGGACAGGTAGGTAAGGTGGTTAAGAAGGCATATGGGATACTTGCCTTTATTAGCTGAGGCATAGAATACAAGAGCAGGAAGGTTATGCTGGAACTGTATAAAACGCTGGTTAGGCCACAGCTAGAGTATTGCGTGCAGTTCTGGAATCCGCATTATAGGAAGGATATGATTGCACTAGAGAGAGTGCAGAGGAGATTTACCAGGATGTTGCCTGGGCTGGAGAGTTTTAGTTATGAGGAGAGATTGGATAGACTGGGGTTATTTTCCCTGGAGCAGAGGAGATTGAGGGGGAATGTGATTGAGGTGTATAAAATTATGAGGGGCATAGATAGGGTAGACAGGAAGGAACTTTTCCCTTTGGTGGAGGGATCAATAACCAGGGGGCATAGACTTAAGGTAAGGGGCAGGAGGTTTAAAGAGGATGTGAGGAAGAATTCTTTCACCCAGAGGGTGGTGGGAATCTGTAAGTCACTGCCTGAAAGGGAGGTAGAGGCAGAAATCCTCATAACATTTAAGAAGCTTTTGGATGTGCACTTGCGATGCCATGACATACAAGGCTATAAGCCTAGTGCTGGAAAATGGGATTAGAATATTTAGGTATTTGTTTGACCGGCGCAGACTTGATGGGCTGAAGGGCCTTTTTCTGTGCTGTAGACCTCCATGATTCTATGACTCTATTAAACCTTTTAAATTCTCCCTTTGAGTGTTCAAGTTAACGATGGCCTCTTTCTGTGCCAGTAACTTATCCCTTCTTTGATCAAAGTCTCTTTTTGCTGATACAAGAATGTCGTTAAGAAGCAGGCGTGGTATTCTTATTTGATCTGTTCTTTGGACATTTTAAAATCTCTCAGTTTTTCCTGATTCCAGTCAGATCGAACTCGATTGAATTCTTCTCGAGCAATGTCAACAGCCTCTACAAATTGAGTTTTTGCTTTTTCCTCTAACACTAAGTTTGCCCCTTAGCCCACAAACTAGTTTATCACAATTATGGTTTAAACTGAGTTCAGGGTATCCTAGTTTTGGAGCTGTATTCTGACACTCCACGCTGATGGATATAGTCAGCTTCTGTGCTGCTTCAGCACAGTCAGGGCTATGTACATCAGTGTTTGCTGCTATTAAACCTTTAGGATCCCCCTGAGATCTCATTCTTTTCTTTGGGCATTTTGATTTGGGAATTCAGTAGATCCCTTTTGTGCCTCTTTTAACTCATTTGGCTTGTCTTCAGCTCTTTTAATACTCAATTGACATTCCTCAGCCTCTTTGACTAAGTGGGCATCTCCTCTACTGTCTCTTGACATACTGGTGCATTTCCTTGGTCCCTGTTTAATTGACTGGGCTCTAGTTTAGCCATTTCAGCCTTCATGGGTTGTTTCATCCCCTGTAGGGTTTCTGAAACCTTTTCAGTGTCTGCAACTTTACAGATTCCTGCTGCTGAAGTTGTTTAGTTTGCTCAGTCTGCCTGGACTGTTTTTGAGTTTTGTGGGGTGACACTCCAGCCTGCAAGGTCATTTCCTAGCAGAAGGTCGACCCCCTGCATGGGCAAGTTTGAGATTACACCCACCATTCCCAGCCCGGCAACGAGTTCACTCTTTAACTGAATTTTTACCAATGGTACCTCAACACCTTCTCCAGTTAGTCCTTTCACTACCACTTTGGAACTTGTCCTGCTTCTGCATGGGAAATCTTCAATTCTTCCCACTAGCAGTGTTTGTAAACAACCAGTGTCCTGAAGAATAGTAATCTCCTTTCTCGATTCTCTGGAGCCAGCAGTGGCCATTTCCCCTTTACAAATGAAATCCTGATCGGCTTCTGTGCCTTCCTTTGCATTTGCACAAAGGGTTACGATTTTAGTGACTGCTAATATGGACTGTCTTGGAATACTGCCTTTGGCTTTCTTCACATGCCAGCAGTGTTCTGTTATATGGCCTGGTTCGCCACAATTAAAACAGACAGGGCACGGTCCCACAGCCCTGCCTTCTACATTTCTTCTTTTCAAAGACTGAGATTGGTTCCCCCATTTTTCTCCAATTTCTTCTCCCTTAGCATCTATTTCCTTCCCCTCTGTCTCCCTCTTATCTTTTCCCTGCTTAAACAAGCTAGTTGACCCATGCCTGCTGCGTTTCGGAGGTGGGTGAGTCAATTCAAAACCCTCGGCTTTCATGGCAGTTACCCTAGCTGAGGGTACCTTTGTTCCTCAAGGTGCATTCTAGTATTGTAAAGGAGACAAATTTGGAACTCCTCTAACAACACCAACTCTCTTATTCCATCGTAAGTACGCTCTGTTTTTAAAGCATGTACCCATTGGTTGAACGCAAACTGTTTGACTCTTTCACATTCCAGATATGGTTATGTGGGCTTTTTTTACAGGAATTTCAGAATTGCTGATGAAAAGCCTCTGGTAAAGTTTGTAGGCACTCAGGATAGCATCCTTGGTCTGTTTGTAATCAGAAGTCATTTCAGGGGCCCGTGTGGAAAAGATCTCTTGGGCTTTTCCTGTTGACTGACCCTGGATTATCAGTGTCCACCCATCCTGGGGTAAATGTAGCTGATCTGCTATTTTTTTCAAAAGCAGTAAAGAAGGATTCTACACCTGCCTCTTCAAATTTAGGGGGCAGATTCGGAGAATTTCAGAGCTTCGAGGCCTGTTGCAGGGTTATGGGGAACTGGGCTGTCATTAGACAGAGTGAGATTTCCCCTAGCTGCCTTTGGTCTCTATGAGCAGAATCTTGCCCTTGTCGCGCAGGTTCAGCGGGGGCTGTCAGGAAGCTGACTGTTGCCCACAATCGGGGCCAGAAGGCGATTTCATGCTGGTGGGCCAGTTAGGGCCCGTCCAGTGAGGAACGCGAGCGGCAGCGCTGGTTGTGCGGGCAGGGGAGGGGGTGGGGGGGTGCAAGCAGGGCGAGCATGACTTTCGCGCATACACATGAGTGCTTGCTTCATAATCTCCCCGTGGCACAGAGCTGCCTCAGGGAGGTGAAGAGCTATAAAACAATAAAGAAATTAAAAATGTAATGAAACCTATCCCCTGATGTGACTCTGTCACATGAGCAGGGACACGTTACTAATGAAGTTTTAAAATTTTTATTTGATTTTTATTTGCTTTAGGGAACCTCATCCCGCCCATGGACGAGGGTTGCTAAAAAGTGCAAAGTCTGCGTGGCCTTTCTGCCTGCCTGCAGCGAAAAATTTAACTTAATTTGATAATTTAATGGCCTTAACAGGCGGGCGCGCTGCTGACTCTGGGGTGTGCCTGCCGACCGGAATATCATGCGACTGTGCGTTGATGTCAGGGTGCTCGCCTGCCCACCGAGCTAAACATTTTGCTCTGTAGCTTGAAATTCCTCTCCTCCCTTTCTTTCTGAGCTTGCCTTTCATCCCTATATTTCTGAGCCTCAAACTTCAGTTCAATTTTTAACTTTTCCAGCTCTCTTTTGGCTAGAGTGACCTGGTCTGCTTCTGATTCAGCTTCTGCTGCCTGTTCCAACTCTGGACTGAATTCAAAAATGCTCAGCCAGCATTTTCAGGAATTCCTGTCTCTTTGTCTTACTGGGAATCCTGCTCAGCAATGGCCTTTAGTTGCTTCATGTCTAAGGGCACAAACTTCTGCAAATTTAAACCTCCTGATCGATAAATTCTGGTGCATCAAAAGTTGCCATCATAATTTTTGATAGCAATTTTTATAAAATCAAGTTTTCTGCCGTAATATCTGGTTTGGTTTCAAACAATTTGGACATGGTTATTTCCCATCTACTTCTAATTTCTTGCAGTTCAAAATGTGGTTCTTTCCACAATGGAATAAATCCCGGCTTTAGTACAAATTTGGCTTTGGCTCATTTCGCAATGGGTACAATCCCAGATAAGAAACCCCAATTGTCGTGACCATGTAAAAGGCGTTTCCTCAAAGTGGCCCATGAGCTAAGAATTTATGTGTGTGTCTATATGTAGCCCACTTTTTAAATTTATGAGTGGTTCAATTTAGAAAAGAACCCATCAGACAAGCTTTAGTGTTAAACAAGATAAAGGTTGGTTTATTATAAAACTGCTACTGAAAGTTAGTTAGGTAAAAGTGATAAAGCTTTACCTAAAATACAGTTACAAGGATTAAAATGCAGATATAGGAAAAAAGATACTTAAAGATGAGGTTTCAAATCTGTTTCTGTGAGATATCATTGCTGGCTCATTGCTTGAGTTCCTTCTTTCCAAAGTGAAGGGGTTGAAACTTGAGGTTTGGTTTGGCAGGTGGAATATAATGTGAATAAGTGTGAAGTTATCTACTTTGGTAGAAAAAACAGAAAGGCAGAGTATTTTTTAAATGGCAAGAGGTTGTGAAGTGTTGATGTCCAAAGGGACCTGGGTGTCCTTGTTCATGAGTCACTAAAAGCTAGTATCCAGGTGCAGCAAGGAATTAGGGAGGTAAATGGTATGTTGGCATTCAGCGCAAGGACATTTGAGTACAGGTGTAAAGATGTCTTGTTGCAATTGCCTTGAACCTTGTTGAGACTACACTTGGAGTATTGTGGACAGTTTTGGTCTCGTTACCTAAGGAAGAGTATACTTGCCATAGAGGGAGTGCAACAGAGGTTCACCAGACTAATCCCTGAGATGGTGGGATTGTCTTATGAGGAGAGATTGAGGAAACTGGGCCTGTATTCTCTGGAGTATCAAGTAATGAGACTTGATCTTAAAATTCTTACAGGACAAGGGATTTGTGGATAAGATGGTTCCCCCAGCTGCTGGGTTTAGAACCAGGGGACACAGTGTCAAAAGGTGGTGAATCTTTGGAATTCTCTACTTCATAGGGCTGGGAAAGTCCAAACATGGAACATGTTCAAGACAGAAATCGATAGATTTCTGGATACTAATGATGTCAAGGGATATGGAGATAGTGGGGAAAAATGGCGTAGTGGTAAATGATCAGCCATGATTTGTTTGAATGGTGGAACAGGCTCGATGGGCCGAATGGCCTACTCCTGCTCCTATTTCCTATATTCCTATACAGTCAACTTGTTGGTGTTTCCTTTTTCAGGTGGACTCACAGGATCAAGCAGATTCTGGCAGAGAGAGAAGGTTTCTTGTTCCTCACTAGTTCTGCGGTTACGACACTTGAAAATTAACTAGATTCTTCTCAGCAGAATGACAGTTGATTTCTAGGTAACCTTCCTCTTTGACTCCCGGTGGCAGAGAGGAAACCCCTCTGATGATATCTCTGAGTTCTCCCTGGGGGTTCTGAACACCTGGCTTTCATAGTATATCTTTATCACAACCAAGGACAAAATGGCTGCGATGTTAATTTTAATTAATCATTATTCCACCAGGCAAAGTTAATCACACTGAGGTCCCTTAAAGTCCCTCCCTGTCTTCTGTTCTCCCAGAAGCCAAGGGGTAAAATTTTGAGCTCGGTGGGCGGGCGCGTGCCCGATCCAACTGAGCATAAAATGACACGCGATGAGGTCGGGCGTGCATCCCAACGTCATCGTGCACTCGCGCGATATTTTGGTCAGCTGGTGTGTGTGTGCACTCCTGCCAACAATTAAGAGGTCTTTTAAGGCCGTTAACAAGTTAATTAAAATAAACCTTTTGCTGCCCATCCAACATTACGGTTGGCGGGCAGGCGAAAAGGCCAAGTGGCCTTTTGTACCTTTTTGGAAACCTCGTCCATGGGCGGGATGAGGTTTCCAAAAGCAAATAAAAATCATAATAAAAATGTTATTTTTTCATTAATAACATGTCCCTGTTCATGCGACAGGATCATATGAGGGGATATGTTTCATTACATTTTTTTTTAATTGTAATTTTTCATATATCTTCATCTGCCCGCGGCAGCTCTCTGCCTCGGGGAGATTGTGTAGCGCGCACTTGCCCGCATGCGCGAAGTTCGTGCTTGCCCCTTCACCTCCTCCCCCTGCCCGCACAGGCAGCGCTCTGCACTGCTGCTCGCATTTCACGCTGTGGGGCCTTAACTGGCGCGCCAGCGTGAAATTGCCTTCCGGACCTGATCACGGGCGCGGTGAGCTTCCCGACCGCCCCCACCCACCCCCACTGAGCCCGCACACCAAGGGCAAAGTTCTGCCCAAGGGGTTTTCATACCTTTTAGAGGATAATGGTTATCCCTGGAGGAATCTTTGCATTTTAGTAATTCTTCGTAACCAACTCCAGGCCTGAATATTGCCATCAGTGTGCGGGAGCGGGTCAGGCACGCCAACGCGCAATGTGACGCGAAATGATGTCAGGTGTGCGTCCCGACATCATCGCGCATCATTTAGATCTTTCGTTTGGCGGGCGCGTGCTGGAGGAGGCTGCGCGCCCGCCAAACTGTCAAAGGCCTATTAAGGCCATTAGGGAAATAATGTAGGTAACTGTCAGGGATGCCCGTCCAACCTGAAGGTTGCCGGGCAGGCGAAGAGCCCAAGCGGCCTTCACGTTTCTCAGGAAACCTTATCCACGGGCAGGATGAGGTTTCCTGAAGGTTTTATAAAATTATACATTAATTTTTGCACATTTCATAAATATGTCCCAGCTCATGTGACACTCTCACATGAGAGGACATGTCTAAATAACTTTTAACGTTATTATTTATAAACTTTTATTACGTACTTAATCTCCCTGAGGCAGCTCCGCGCGTATGCTCCCTACAAGGTTTGAACAAATACGGAAAGGTGCCAAGATGTTGGTCCACACCTGAATTTTGAAGGGACCTTTAAGTTTTTTCAGACATGCAAACATGCACTTTTCAACCAGTTATCCTGAAAAATCTATAATAATACAACTACACGTTCGTGGCGCTACCCAATAACATAAAATGTCTTATGAAGAAGATGAGATCGAAACAAGACACAGGATAATACTCCATATATAATGGTATGTAGGCAACATTCACTTTCAATTCAAATGTTATAACCTTTGCTTTACATCCCAATGTTTTGCATTGGTTTTAATATTCCAAAATTCCCTAGATTCAGGAAAGGTTCCATTAGATTGGAAAATAGCAAATCTAACTCCTTTATTCAAAAGGGAAGGGAGACAGAAAGCAGGAAACTACAGGCCAGTTAGCCTAACATCTGTCACAGGGAAAATTTTAGAAGCTATAATTAGGGCAAAATTTTTAGCTCGGCGGGCAGGCGTGTGCCCAACCCGCCCAAGTGTGAAATGACGCATGTTAATGTCGGGCGAGCATCCCAACATTAACATGCAGGCGCGCGATATTTCAGTCAGCTGGAGTTGGCAGCGTGCCTGCCGACAATTAAAAGGCCTGTTAAGGCCATTAAATGATCAATTAAGTTAAATTTTTCGCTGCCCATCCAATCATATGGTTGGCGGGGAGGCGAAAAGGTCAAGCGGCCTTTGCACTTTTTAGGAAACCTCATCCATGGACGGGATGAGGTTTCCTAAAGCAAATAAAAATAAAATCAAAATTTGAAAACTTAATTTATAACATGTCCCTGCTCATGTGACAGAGTCACATGAGGGGACATGTTTTATTACATTTTTAAGTTCTTTATTTTTTTTTTATAACTCTTCGTCAATCTTCGCACAGAGCTGCTTCAGGGAGATTCTGCAGCGCGCACTCGTGCTCACCCTCCTCCCCACCCCACACAGGCAGTGCTGAGCGCTGCCGCTCACGTTTCACACTGGGCAAGCCTTAATTGGCCCCCACCAGTCCCCGCCTGACAAGGGCAAGATCCTGCCCTTAAAGATATTATAGCAGGGCACTTTGAAAAATTCAATGCAATCAGGCAGAGTTAACATGGTTTTGTGAAAGGGAAATCATGTTTAACCAATTTATTGGTGTTCTCTGAAGGAGTCACATGTGCTGTGGATAAAGGGAAGCTGGTAGATGTACTGTACTTAGATTTCCAGAAGGCATTTGATAAAGGTTATTGCAGAAACTGAAAACTCAAGGTATAGGAAGTAACATATTGGCATGGATAGAAGATTGGCTAGCTAACAGGAAACAGAGAGTTGGCATAAATGGTATTTTCCTGGTTGGCAGGATGTGATGAGTGGTGCGCCATTGGGATCAGTGCTGGGGCCTCAACTTTTTACAATTTATGTAAATAACTTGGATGAAGGAACCGAAGGAATGGGTGCTAAATTAGCAACGGCACAAAGGTAGGTAGGAAAGTAAATTGTGAAGGGGACATAAGGAGGCTACAAAGTGACATAGATAGGTTAAGTGAGTGGTCAAAGATCTGGCAAATGGAGCATAATGTGGGCAAATGTGAAATTGTTCATTTTGGCAGGAAGAATAAAAAAGAAGCTTATTATCTAAATGGTGAGAAATTGCAGAGCTCTGATATGCAGAGGGATCTGGATGCCCTACTGCATGAATCACAAAAGGTTAGTATGCAAGTACAGCAGGTAATTAGGAAAGCTAATAGAATGTTATCATTTATTGTGAGGGGAATTAATTACAAAAGTAGGGAGTTTATGCTTCAGTTGTACAGGGCATTGGTGAGATCACACTTGGAGAATTGTGTAGAGTACCGGTTTCTTTACTTAAGGAAAGACATAAATGCGTTAGAAGCAGTTCAGAGAAAGTTTACTAAACTAATACCAGGAATGGGAATATCTTATGAGGAAAGACTAAACTTGTATCCACTGGAGTTTAGAAGAGTAAGAGGTGACTTGATTGAAACCTTTAAGATCCTGAGAAGTCTTGACAGGGGCAATGTGGAGAGGCTGTTTCCTCTTGCGGGAGAATCTAGAACTAGGGGCCATTGTTTAAAAATAAGGGGTCATTCATTTGAGACAGAGATTAGGAGAATTTTTTTCTCTTAGAGGGTAGTGAGTCTTTGGAATTCCCTTCCTCAAAAGGCAGTGGAAGCAGAGTCTTTGAATATTTCTAAAGCATCATATCTCAGGAGGATGTTAGTAAATGTATTTATAAGAAATGTTAAAGAGGAATGAATCATACCTAATACCCAAAAGCATATTCGGTGATGCACAGTGCCATGGATACAACTGGATTAATTAATGCTACGTTCTGTTATCTAGCAGAGCTAGATAGATTCGTGATTAACAATGGGGTTAAAGATTATCGGGGGTAGACAGGAATGTGGGCTTGAAGGTCAGATCAGCCATGATCTTATTGAATGGCGGAGCAGACTCGAGGGGCGGAGTGGCCTACTCCTGCTCCTAATCCGAATGATCATATGTCCGTATGTTTTGCTTGTTTCCTTTACTACCTCAGAACAGAGGGCTTTAGTGTTAGTGACTCGCTAAGTAATATTCCAAAATATGCCAATTACTTTGAAACTTGAGTTGTTCCTATTGAATAGCCATTATACTATGCTTCTTGCCAAATCTCATCATTTATCCTTAGCACACACTTTTTGTGATAACAACAGCACAGAGCCACTCAAATCCCATGGCACAGGGTCCATGGGTCTGTATTTAATATGACATTTTCTAAGTTTCATTAAAGCTTAGATTGGCTCTATTGCTCCACCTTGAGCTACCTGGAGGCTAGTGAACTATCAAAATAAGCTTTTAAAATTCAAGGCTGGAAAATCCATAGTGATGCAGCCTGCAAGTGTAATAAACCTATTTCTAACTGTTTCTAAGGGTATTTGCTTAAAACAAATACATGCAAGATCTTGCTGGATATATTTTGTTCTATGTTTTACAAGCATTACTTAGGTGATTCTTACATTGCATTAATTTTATAAATGCCAGGTGTAATAGTTTGACATGGTTTTGACTCAATAACTCAACCAAATGAAAAAAAATGGGATCCTGTACATTTTTAGATTTTTTGATGTGTTTTGTGTGTGCATCATAATATTTTGTAACTAGAGCATGAAGGTTGCACAAATACCTAAATATACTTCGTTGCATGACCATTGTAATTTATAAAATTAAAGCTCATCTCTCAGTGAGCAACAGCAGCCCACAATGTGCATGTAGCATTAATTAATCCAGTTGTACCCATGGCACTGTGCATCACCAAATATGCTTTTGGGTATTAGGTATGATTCATTCCCCTTTAACAGTTCTTATAAATACATTTACTAACATCCTCCTGAGGTATGATGCTTTAATTTTGCTGAAGTTGATAAAACAAAGGAGCATGTCATGGAATTTTTGATAGCTCCCATGATGCTGTGGCAAGTCAGTGGAGCTTTTCCTTTTCTGCCTGGGTCATCTTTATAAATGAAGCGATCTTTTAATGAGTCTCCAGTGATTTCGAGCTCAGAAGTTCTAAATTTGTGTCATTCACACTATTTCCACGTGAGTTCATTAGACCGTCTCTCTGCAGATAGCTGTTCTTATAATAATATATTTTGTATTGTGGGAATTGTCTCTTTGACCCATTAAAATTTTGTATTTGAAGATTCCTTAGAGCAATTGTTAGATCTAAAAATTATGCTGTATAAAGAACAAGAGAAGCATTGATATTGGTATTAATAACCAACCAAACAAAAAACTATCCGGGCAACCAATTATTACTTATCAAACTGCTAGAAATTATATGCTATATTCTCCTTTTAGCTTATCTGATAAAACACCAAATGGCATAACACTAAACCATGTCAGCAGCAATGTTCTATCTGGTTAGAATCCTGGGTTGTGCTGAGTTAATTGATACATAGCCAAGGTAATTGTAGGGACGCTATCATTTGTACCCATTAACTAGGGAAGGGTAAATTAGCCTCCGTTCCTACTCCTGAGTGCTGTTTAATGACCTCTACTGGAAATCACACATATGCAAAAAGTCAGATGAGAACAGAATAGTTGAATAGGCAGCTAACACTGTTGCCGACACTGATGAAATTGTACTGCAGAAAGGGCACGCATTTTTAAGAGGGTGTGGGGGTTGGGGGGTGGGGGAGAGGGGAAGGAAAAAAGAAATTGTATTCTCGAGGATTTTTAAGGTCTTCAATGATTTTGTAGAGCTTGGCTGTTTTCTGTTAATAAAATGTAGCTCTACTGCGATACATAAAGAGCAGCTGAAAATTTGTGGGATAGTGTCATCAATGGATTCTTCTCAAAACTTATTAACTGTTCAGAAGTGAGGTATATTTCCAGATTGTTGGAAATGGTTTAGGAGTGTATACAAGGAGAGGAGAGAAATTCCAATAACTAGTAGGAAAAACACCAAAGGCAGGATCTTCCACTCGGCGAGCGGGGGCGGGGCCTGCTCGCCGATGCATAAAAATGACGCAGGATGACGTCGGGTGGAACATCCACCCCCCCCCCCAACCCTCACAGGGAGCACATAGTGCTTCCTGGCGGAGGTCACGCTGGGCGGGCCTTAATTGGCCCGCCCACATAAAATGGCAACGCACGCCTCCGCCCGCTCCCGCACTCTCCCCCACCCCAATGGGGGAAAAATTTTTCCTCAAGGATTATTTGTGATTTGTACTTATGGGTATAATTTCCTATGTGTAGCATTGAAGAAAACTTCTCTTACTAAACTGCCATTATAAACTGGTAGGGAAGAATTTTACATCCAGCAGGTGGGCACGCGCCCGAGCCGATCGGGTGTAAAATTGCACGAGGTGACTTCGGGAGACCGTTCCGGTGTCATCGTGCTCTGGCGCGGTATTTCGCTTGGCGGGCGCATGCAAAAGTTGGCAGATGGGCGAATTGGCCAAGCAGCCTTTACATTTTTCATCAAACCTCATCCAAGGGCGGTGGGGGGTATGAAATCTCGGTTTTGAAATAAATATGTGGACAGCATTTTTATAATGTATATTTTCAGGTGCTTGATTGTGATGCATGGATTTTTTTTGCAACTTTTGAAACCTTTATTTCATCCTTTGAATGTCTGCAGTTTCCTGAGGCAGCTGTCTGTCTTCAGGGAGCTCTCTCGCAGCACTCACCCGCCCGCCCTCTTCCTGCCCCTACCCCGGCAGCGCTGAGCTTTGCAATGTGTGTTTCACACTAGCTGGCCAATTAACGGCCAGCGTGAAATCACAGTTGGGGGCTGATCACATTCGGCGGTCTATTTCCCGGCTGCTCCTGGGCCCGCCAATCGCGTACGCCCACCAAAGGTAAAATTCAGGCCCTAGCGTTACACCCCTTTGAACTCAGTAAATTAAATGTTTCACTTACCAAAACCTTCGACCTGACCTTAAATCCTAAGGAGGCAGAAAGAATATCTGAGTTACAGATGAAAGTCTGTAATCAGGAGAGAGATGTGACATGGGGCACCAGGGAAAAAAGACAAAGTATAAAGATGTTTGAGATGGAGGACTGATCTAGGCAGGTGAGGATTTCTGTTTGCAGCTCATAAAAACTAGGCAGTAACTTTGTTTTGGTTAATTGACAAGTGCAAATTTCTATCCATGGAACTTATGTAAATCTTCTGTGTTTTTACTGAGGAAACTATTTGGGAAACTGGAAATCAGCAAAGGACAAAAACAACTGGTCCCAAACCAGATGCATTAAATTAGGGGCAGGAATATCATTTTTTTTGGATGTTTTCAGGAAATGTAGTCAAATGAACCAAGATTTGACTGTATCTAGAATCACTTGGTTCTCTACAGTCTTAATATTGAGGTTCTCCATCAATATAAGACTGTAACCTTTTATACATAAATTAAGATTCAGCGCAGCATCCTGAGGCAAATTTGAGGGGTGCAGTAGTTTGATGTGGCTGATTGCTCTTTGGAAATCACTTCTATGACTTCTGTCACAATTCGTTCCTGGCATGCAAGTACGAAGCATGTCCGTGTTTGGCAGGTATATTTAGTATTGGGGGCATTGGAGGCGGAATTGGTGGGAATTTTGATGGATGACATCATCGCACCGGCCCCACCTCTTCTGATGACGTGCAATCAAAATGAAATGGGTTCAAGAGCTGCCCTTTTCCATTTATGGAGGAATTTGACATTGAAAAATTGGAATGGGGACCCAGCAGAACTGGTCTAAGTATTTTCATCTTCCTATCCTGATTCTGCTGGCCCCATGCTCACCCCCCCAACAAATCAACTAGGACTTATGGATAACTAGATAAATAGGTTAAGCTTTCCAATTTTACTTTAAATAGGACTGTCAACATTCCATAAAAAATGAAAACCAAGAACCATGATGATCAGCTCTATGGAAATGTTTAATTTCTGTGATTTTGTTTTGAATAGTTAATGATTACTAGATTAGTAGAAATACTTTGGAGGAGATGTGTAGCTTGAAATAACAGATATACTTGAAGTGACAAAATGGATGAAGTATTCAGAGTTAATAACAGTACCTGTGGATGTTAATTCAGCTGTTTTGTGGTGCCGTCTCCTACAAGCCAGTGTTTAGCATGGTATAATACAACAATTTAAACTGAAGTGTGAGAAAAGCAAACTGAAAGCAAATCGACTAATTATTTGTTGCCAGATTTTTAAAGAGAGCCTGAAGGTGAAACGCCTTCTCCAGATCAAAATAAAAGTGGTATTTGGACTTAGGGCTGAGTGTGTGTGTTATTTTTTTCCACAAATGTTGTAGTGAAAACAAATGCAGACTCATTTTGTCCTGATAGCTGTATAATTTAAAATTCAATTACTATAATTTTTATTTCCAGAAACTGTCTAGTACCAGCAAGCACAGAACAGAAGACAGCTCTCTTTAAAGTAAGTTGCCATCTCATTATGCCCATATTTCACTTGCTAAAATTAAATTTAAAGGTTACGGAATGGTTCGCAAAATTACTTGTTGTCCTGTTATATCAGATTATGGCTAGGCTTCACAATCTGATTTTATGAAGCCCAAAAAAATATTCTTAAGACGGGCTGTAGCACTTTGGTATTTTTAAAGCAAATTGATATTTAGAATGATTTAAATTTAGGTAACTGCTTTGTTCTGAATTTTGATATAAAAAAGGACATTGAGCCAGCTACTGTCTTAATAAAAAACAGATTTAATACATCTGTTTACACTACAATATGTAAAGATAAGATCTAATTCAATGTGTACCTGCAGATTGAGGACAGATCCTTCTTAAGGGTGTTATGTTTTGCAATCATAACTCAATTATGCTCTTTCCAATAAAACCCAGGTAATTTAAAAATGGTTAGTTCATATTTCATTTTTACAACATATGCAATTAATAAGAATTTAAATGATTTTTTGGGGAGCTTCAGCTATGGCTTTTATTACATTAGTACATTAAAATATTAGGAAGGAATAAATCCCCATATCTGGATTTGAATTAATCTAATACTCTGGTAGATGTATTTCAACTGAGGTTGAAATCATTTATATACAAATAGTACTCTTGGGTCATTGGTATTTCTATCTGGAAATAAAGTAAATCATGGTTAATGGCTTTTGGAAATAGTCCTCCTGGCAAAGGTTGGAGTATTTCTTCAGTAACCAATCAAACTGCAACACCTATTTCACTCTTTGAAATATATATGGTAAGAGAAGAATGATTTTATACAGCTCTGTTCAGCCTCGAAATATTCATTATCACGCAAAATTCATGTAACTTGCGAATTCATGATTTGTTTTAATGAGATGCTATACAATATTAAAACATCATCACCCGTAATGGAAGCTACTGTTTCATCTGCAAAGAAAACCTCTGGTAAATTTTGGTCAATACTTCCAGATTTCAAATTGTTAAGGTCTTAGAAATCATCAATTTGTTAACATTTGTGTTCCATATTTACATTGGCTTCTGGTGTAACCTGAAAGCAGTTGATCATGAATTAAACTTAAAGAACACTTTAATGATACCATTAGCTTACAAAAAGGTTTGGAATGACTAGTTATAACATTATTTGCATAACAAAATGAAATATTCAAATATAACATAGGCCCCTGACAACAATTAATTAGATTTCCCATCACTTGAATAGCAAGTAGACATTGGAATCACTATAGATTGACATAAGTTGACTTACTTGAAATTGTGTTTGAATGTTATTATGCGAAAGTAATTACTGGATCTTACAACTTGAACACCTCAGAGATTTTGGGATTTATTTATTTATTTAGCACGTGAATAGTCACAGAGCCAAGCAATAGCCTTGACAGTGACTAGATGGAGTTTTTTTAGCCTGCCTTGAAGTTTAGTCAGCGGACACTCTTTGACAATGTGAGTCATGGTTTGGACTGCATCACAGCTGCAGCCTAGATAGTCTTGGTGACCCCACTTTGGATGGCTAGGCAGAGGCCTTGGCTACTTGGAAATGGTTTAAAAGGGCCCACTGTTGCTGTGGGAGATCAAAGCCAGGTGAACAAGCAGTGGAACTACAATGAGAGTGATTTCTGGTGGACATTTTCTCCGGCCAATCGTTCTGCCACAGATCCTCAGCTGTCACTCCTCGGCATGGTGGGTTTAACCATATGGAGTGGCGTGAGAGAATGCATATGGCTGGTGGGTTATGGAGGTCATTGGGTAGGGGCAGCTTGGGTTGGAGTAGACCTTCTCCAGTAGCTTGCCTGTTACAATTAATTTTGAATTAAATGATGCATTTAGAATTCTTCACTTTTATTGTCCCTCATATATAATGATCAATGAAAACCCCACGGGTACAGTTTTGTAAGACTTTAAGAAAATGTTAATTGTTCCCTTGTATAGCACCTACCCCAAGTTGTTCCAAACAGTGCGTCCTTTCACAACAAAAACAGAAAATGCTGGAAAAACTCAGCAGGTCTGACAGCATCTGTAGAGAGAGAAAGACGAAGTTAACATTTCGAGTCCATATGACTCTTCTTCAGAACTTTGAAAACAAAAACTTTGTTTTCCTCTCTCCACAGATGCTGTCAGACATGTTGAGTTTTTCCAGCATTTCCTGTTTTTGTTTCAGATTTCCAGCATCTGCAGTATTTTGCTTTTATCCTAGTGCGTTCTTTCCTTCTGCGGTTATGTTTCTCCCGTCCGCTGCATCAGTTGCAGACTTGCACTTGTGCTACTGCCAGTTTTATGCTGCATTCTATCCAATTCAACAAAAGGACATATGTAAGTTTATATTTTATTCCTCACAGTTTTTGCTAAGATATGTCAAATCTTGACTTTAGTACTTGTGTAGAATGTTGGAAGGCTTTTCCTGTTGTCATGAAGATGTGCTTTATGCGAAATAATGATTTTTAATCTATTGGCTGGAAATCTGAATTGAACTTTTAAAACCAGAGAGACTAAAGTGACTTGAACTCACAGCCCAAGATGGCTAACCTCAGTTTGCATTGCTCTATGGTCCACATTCCAGTTCATTGGAGTGGAGTCAATCTGTCTGCAAAAGCCATCAAAGGCAATGACTTCAGGGACATAATCACCTGCGATATTCAACTATTGGAGATGGGCCATTAAAACTAGTCGCTTGGACAATGGGATGCTGGATAAGTTAGCTTCCAAACATAAGTTAATCAAGTCACTTTTGGAATACATGGGCAATGTCTTTTTTTGAATTCCCCAGCAGTCGGAGAAGGAAGGTCATATGACTAGCCAACCCTTTGTATGCTTCAAGCACATGTTTTCTCAGTAGAACTGAGGACAAGCAGCTCAGGGAGAAGGCCTAAGCAGCGTCCCTCCTGTCTCCTTTTTTCTCCCAGACACCTGGTAAGCTTCGAACCTCTGCTTACTGACTGTGATCATCCAGGAATACCCTGCTGCAGACAGAGATTTCTTAAAAGAATCCAACCCAGCGCTACTATCTCCTGAAGAGCAACCAACTCAGTCATCTACAGCTTTAAATCAGGAGCATCGAAACCATCAAATTCAGCTTGAAGCCAACTGAGTCACCAAACTGTATACCCTTTTACCTCATGTTTGGCACTCTAATTTGGCCAACCTATCCTTCCCCACTCTGTAATCGGTATTTGTGTGTATGTGAACTTAGAGTATATATGTGTGTCTGAGTTTGTGAAAGGCAGTGCGTATTTTGTTATTTTACCTCTTTCTTTGCTAAACTCAAGAAAACCTGTCCAATTGGCTCTTTTATGATTACAGCACGTCAATAGTTAAGTACCAACTAAATTGGCAAATATACCCCTTTCAAACAAAAGAACCCTGTTGCAGTCAAATGAGAAGAGCTCAAAGAGAGAAGCCATTTGACCCCTCCTCACCTGGTTGTAACACTATTAAGATGGAAAACTGTGTTTATAGAAGTACCATGAGGATCTGTACTGGGGATAAAAAAATCTCCCAGGAAGAATTCAGTGCATAGGTCTCATGTTGTACTGAAGACAATGTGCCTACTCTTCAAGATAAAAGCATGCCACAATTGCACTGTAGGTAAACTCATTACCAAAAGAACATTTTCACTGTAGCCAGAAACAGCTGGCGTCTTTCAGTGTTGGAACCATGATCACAACAGAGTACTGCTTATGGCCTTTAGAGCAAGGTGTCCACAGCTACTAATGTTGCCTGGTTTTCAAAGTAATTGATGCGCTGGAAAGTGAATTATCTAAGTGGTTTTGAAGAACACAAAGAGATTCAACAAATGTATACCTTTCTCTGGTATAAACCATATTTGAATTTGCACATGCCAGGGTATTTTATGTTTCAAGTGAAGTCAGGCAGTGCAATGTTTCTATGCCTCCTGTGCTAAATGCATCGGTATTTCTGGGAAGAGAACATTCATATAGAATGGGTGAACAGCAAGTGTAATTGTATTTTTGGCAGGGATATGGCCAACACTGACACAGCAGTATTTATTGTCCAACTCTAGATGCTTTGAAGACATTAGGAGTGAATCATGTCGTATGGGACAGGAGTCACATGTAGGATATACTAGGTAGGAGTGACAAGGTCTCTTCTCTGAAAGGCATTGATGAACCAATTGTGTTTCTATGACAAGCTGACAGGTTTCATGGACGTTCTCTGTTAGGGTATAAAAACAGCATGATGCTGTACATCTTAAAGTAGCAGCTAAGAAAACAGTGCTGTAGAGGATACCCCTGTTCCCAATGATCTAACCTTGCACTCTTTTGTCGTAGGCAAATAATGGGCATGAGAGATTGCTTTAAAACAAAAGTATCATATGCTTCCAGGGACGTGGGCATCCACATCCATTATCTTGTATACTTGGTCACAAATGATCTTTATATTGATTGAATGGTATCATTACCACAACAGTATCTTGCATTTATATAACTGCCTTTAATGTAGCAAAATATTCCAAGTTTAAGCCAACAAAATTTAGCACAAAGGGACATAGGGAGATATTTGTAGAGGTGACCAAAAACTTGGTGAAAGGTAGATTTAAAGGCGCATTTTAAAGCATTAGAGAGAAATAGCAAGGTGGAGAGGTTTAGCGAAGCTATTCCAGGGTTTAGGATTTCGGCAGCTGAAGGCACTGACGCAATTAAAATCAGTACAGTTCAAATATAGCCTATCTGAAGGAGCCATCTATTACTCCCTGGACCTTGGGGAATCCTGTCATTTGGCAAAACCTACTACTCTATCTTGCTGCCTCTTGTTCATGGAGAAGTTATATAATTGTTAGCTTCTGCAAGTAATGCCTTAGTCACCTCCATTATATGTCTGGCAACTGCTGATTGCCTCACGTTGCTGAAATGTCCACTGTCAGCCTGGACAACGCCAGTGGTAAAGATGTTCAAGGGCCGAAGTGACTCACAACAATTAACAAGATCACGAGTCCATGTGGTTTGGCTGGAGCTCATCTTAAAGTATGTGTCAAACTCAGTCACCACCTCCCTGGTGAATCTTAGCCTTTCTAACCAATGTTTCACAGTTAAGTCCAGATAATTCTGCTTGGTCAATAGATGCATTTAATATGATAATGGTAGGTAGGACTCCTCATCTTGCATGCAGTCTTGCTTCTCTGATATCCATACATTCTTCCTTTTTCTCCTCTTCAGGTAGGACAAGTTACAGCAGGATTCCCACAGTGTAATTTACTCAACCAAATGGTAGAGGATTAGTAAAATTGGGAAACACATTGCATCTTTTTCAACTAAACAAAAGCTTGGGTACAGTCATTCCCTGGTTCATTTCCCAGGGCAATGACTTAACCAATCAGAGCCAACCTGCTTGGTTTGAATTTAAACAAAACTGGGCAATTAACTGTTCCATGCTACATTCTCCATGGCAATGCCTCCACTAATCAGAGTCCACTTGCCAACCAATCAGCACTCTTTTCATATGCAGTATAAATTGTTGTTCCCCTTTACTATTAGTAATTTCTTGACAGTTATCCTGATGAGTGCAAGATGAAAAACTTTGATAGCATGTCTCTTTTTTCAGCAATACTAAAATTGGGAAATTTCATAAGTCCAGCAGAAAACCCCTTTAGCCTACAATATTACAAACTGAATAAAAATCATGGAAAAAAAATGAGAAAAAGCAATCTGAAGTGTATGCTGCTGGTGAATCTCTTCAAATTTCCTGACATTTAAAAAACAATAAAAGCTGATTACTCAGTTTATCTCAGACACATTAAGAACTGGAACACTTCCAATATTCAGACTGGAGGAAGGCTTCCACATCTTAATAATATGACCCATGCATGGTTTCACATTATAGTGAAGATCCCACCTGTTTCTATGACCCAGAAATGAGTACAATGTGTAAACTGGGTTCAGACCAACATAATAGGCTTCTGACCCTTTTAGCGGTTAATTATGCCCCATCTGTGCCAGTTTGCAGGGTGTTACAAGTACAAATATTAGCCCCAGAATCTCCAGGATGGTATACGTGCACACATTTTGTACCTCTATGATCTATATTTATTTTATGATTTATAATAAATGTCTGTAACATTTTGTGAATCAAATGCACATGATTTTTATTACATTTCTTGTAGTCTGTAAACATTCCTTGGATTTATTGCATTGTTTGACATGTGCCACGACCAAGAAAAGAGAAAGGTGTTCATTTTCCAGAGCAGCTATTACAAATATTTCATATTCTTTTGTTATAAGCAGCTATTCTACATAGAGCACATAGACCTGAGTTTTCCATTATGATATAAATATAAATTCCATGCAGCCTTATAAATACATTAAAGTGCTGAAATAGTTCTCTGGTATGATGGTCACTTTGTACTTAGTATTGGAGAGGGCTTCTCATTAACATAAAAATTATTTTTTGTAAATAGAATTTGCTCGGACTCAGCATGCATGAGACAGGAATTTTCTACTTCAGGGGTAAAATTTTTAGCTCGGTGGGTGGACACGCGCCCAACTCGACCGAGCATAAAATGACATGCGATGACGTACGGCGAGCGTCCCGATGTCATCGCACACTCACGTGGTATTTCGATCATCGGGCATGCACCAGATTTGGCAGCGCGCTCGCCAACAATTAAAAGGCTTATGAAGGGCATTAAAAAGTTAATTCAAAGACATTTTTTGCTGCCTGTCCAACTTTACGTTCGGCGGGCAGACGAAAAAGCCAAGCACTTTTTGGAAACCTCATCCACAGATGAGTGAGGTTTCCAAAAGCAAATAAAAAATAAAATAAGAACTTTAATTTTTCATTAATAAAATATCCCTGCTCATGTGACAGAGTCACATGAGGGGACATACTTTATAACATTTATAAAATCTGTGTTTTTTTTAATTTGTTCATCCCCCTGAGGCATCTCTGTGCCTTAGAGAGATTTGCAAATGGCACTCATGTGCATGTGCAAAGTTTGCGCTCACCCCACTCACGCTCCCCACCCACCTGCACAGGCAGCGCTGAGCGCTGCCACTAGCGCTTAACACTGGGTGGGCCTTAATTAGCCCACCAGAATGAAATTGCCTTCTGGACTGATTGCAGGCGGCAGTCGGCTTCCCGACCACCCCCACTGAGCCCCCCCACCACTGACATGGGTGAAATTCTGCCCCAGGTTTTGAACTCCATTAGCATTAGATATCAACTGTTGCCAATTTGTTATGATCCACTTAGAGGCCAATAACTTTTAGAAGGATATATAAATTTCCAGTGGCTGACTGGAAGGATTACACGGCAAGATTTCAAGTCTTTTACTGTAATAAGCAAACTCAAAGCAACATTGTCTAAACACTGTTCAGTAAGCAACTTATACTCTAAACTACAAAAAAGATTCCCCATTTAACTCTTAAAATGACATAAAATCCTTCTTCATGGTTATATTTACTCTGTCCCTTACGTGGACATTTCATTCTCCAGGAACTATTCCAAAGCTATTTTCAGCTCCCTCTGGCTTGCTTCCCTCTTCCAGATGGATGACATCTAATTCCTGAACTGACTTTCATGGTGAGGGACGAATTGGAGATTCTTCCCTCTAGCCAAGCTAGGTGAATCTTTCAGTCTCATTTAAATCATCATGAACTCGGCCTCTTCCATCTGAACGTGAGCTCCCACCCGCATTTCACATGGTGACCACCGGGTTCTCTGCTTTAGGAGCATCTCCTTCGCTCTTCATTGTTGTTCAGAATTCAGAACAGGTCACATGAGCCCCCAACGTTCCTCCATTTTACCCCAAATTAAAGAGAAAGTTCCAAAATGTAACAATCTTACTAGCTTCATATTTGTAACAAATTCCCTGTTAAATTATATAAATTACCAGTTGCGGTAAAGCTTTCAATGATTTAATAATCCTATGCAGTAAAACACTTCCAATGTTAATTGGGAATGAAAATATTAGTCCTCTGGATTTGTTCGTGTTGTTGGCATTGAAGTATGGTTGCTGCTGATACACAATCTCTGCCAGCATCTTTTATGCTAAGTTGATAACTATACCCATGGGATACCCCTGATCACCTGTTGCAGCAACAATTATAGTTCTCAGATTGAAATAAGATAATGGGCTGAATTTTTGTGGAGGAGCTGGGAAGGTTGAGTCAGGAAACTTCCCACCCTGGCAGCCCTGTCTTCCTCAAAAGGGATTCCAACTACTGTATTTTCACTCCAGTGGAGGTAGGGCCAGTTTGGAGTAGGGCATGCCTCCTCTAGAGGCTGGCACAAGGCAGCAAAAAAGGTGGGTAGATGACAAGGCCAGCAGGCTAGAACACCCACCTCCGTTTACTGGTACATCAGCCCAGTTTTAAAGCTTAATATCAGGCCCTCAAATCTTCACCATTACCCCTCACTCCCACCCACTCCATATGACCCCTCATACCGCCAAGACCAGAGAGAGAAATCATGGACCCTCATAATTTTGTACACCTCAATTAGGTCACCCCTCAGCCTTCTCTGTCCTAAGGAAAACAACACTAGCCTATCCAACCTTTCTCCGTAGCTGCAATTTTCAAGCCCTGGCAACATTCTTGCAAGTCTCCTCTGTACTCTCTCCAGAGAAATTATGCCCCCCCTGTAATGTGGTGACCAGAACTGTACACAAAATTCCAGCTGTGACTTAACCAGCGTTTTATACAGTGCCATCATTATATCCCTGCTTTTGTATTCAATACCCCGCCCAATAAAGGAAAGCATTCCTTATGCTTTCTTTCCGACTTTATCCACCTGTCCAGCCACCTTCAGGGACCTGTGGACATACACTCCAAGGTCTCTTACTTCCTTGGCTCCCCTCAATATCCCCCCATTTATTGAGTATTCCCTTGCATTGTTTGGCCTCCTCAAATGCATTACCTCACAACTTTCTGGGTTGAATTCCATTTGCCACTTATCCACCCAATCAACCAAACCATTGGTATCATTCTGAAGACAATGGCTACCCTCTTCACTATCAACTACACAGCCAATTTTTGTGTCATCTGCAAATTTCCTGATCATGCCTCCCACATTTAAGCCCAAATCATTAATATATACAACAAACAGCAAGGGACCCAATGCTGAGCCCTGTGGAACACCACTGGAAATTGCTTTCCACTTGCAAAAACATCCATTGGCAATTACCCTTTGTTTCCTGTCGCTGAGCCAATTTTGGATCCAACTCGCCACCTTCCCTGTTTTCCATGGGATCTCACTTTTCTGACCAGTCTGCCATGTGGGACCTCAAATGCCTTATTAAAATGCATTTGACAACATCCACTGCACTACTTTCATCAATCCTCCTTGTTACTTACTCAAAAAAATTAACTAAGTTAGTAAGACATGATTTCCCCTTAACAAAACCATGCTAACTATCCCTGATCAATCCTTGCCTTTCTAAGTGACATCTTACCCTGTCTCACCAAATTGATCCCAATAATTTGCCGAAATCAGACTGACTGGCCTATAATTTTCTGGCCTATCCCTCGCATCCTTTTTAAATATTGGTATAACGTTCGCAGACCTCCAACCCTCTGGTACCTTGTCTGTAGCTAGTGAGGATTGGAAAATGATCCTCAGATCATCTGCTATTTCCTCTCTGGCTTCCTTCAACAGCCTGGGGTATAATCCATCTGGCCCTGGTGATTTATCCACCTTCAAGGATGTCAGTCCTTCCAGTACTTTCTCTTTCACTATGCTTATTGTATCTAATATTTCACACTCCTCCTCTTTAACTAGGATGTCTGCATCATCCCTCTCCTTATTGAAGACAGAGACGAACTATTCATTGAGAACCCTGCCCACTTCTTCAGCATCAATACGTAAGTTACCACATACATCCCATGATAGGCCCTACCCTTTCCTTGGCTATTCTCTTGCTCTTAATGACTGGTAAAACAAATTTTGGTTTTCTTTGATATTTTTTCATATCCTGTCTTTGCTTTCCTGATTTCCTTTTTTACTTCACCCCTGTACTTTCTATACTCCTCTAGGCTTTCTACAGTATTAAGCTTTTTGTAACCGTTATAACCTTCCTTTTTCTGTTTTATCTTACCCTGTATGCTTCTGGATAACCAGGGAGATCTAGATTAGGCAATACCACCCTTTTCCTTTGTGGGGATATGTCTACACTGTGCATTGTAGAATCTCACTTTTGAATACCTCCCACTGATTTGACACTGTTTTCCCTTCTAGTAGCTGTATCGATTCCACTTTCGCCAGTTCACTTCTCAGCTTTGTAAAATTTGTCTTCCCCGAATTTAGAACTTTTATCCCTGTTCTATCTTTGTCCTTTTCCATAATGATGCTAAATCTAACTATATTATGGTCACTATCTCCAAAATGGTCCCCCATTTCTACTTCATCCACTTGCCCAGCTTCATTTCCTAAGACTAAATCTAGAATTTCACCCCCTCTCATTGGACTTGTTACATGCTGGCTAAAAAAGTTCTCTTGAATGCAGTTTAAGAATTTTGTGGCCTCTGTGCTCTTCACACTGTTCGTACCCCAATTGATATGAGGGTAGTTTAAGTCTCCAACTATTACTGCCCTATTGTTTTTGCACTCAGAAATTTGCTTACATATTTGCTCTTCTAACTCCCTTCCACCATTTGGGGGTCTATCGTACACTCCTAGCAGTGTGACTGCCCCTTTTATATTTCTGAGCTCAACCCATATGGCCTCATTTGATGCTTCATTTAGTATATCATCCCTCCTCACAGCTGTAATTGATTCCTTAACCAATAATGCTACACCCCCATCTTTTTTATCCCCCTCTCCATCCTGCCTGAAAACTCTATATCCAGGGATGCTGAGCTGCCATTTTTGCCCCTCTTTAAACAAAGTTTCCATTATGGCGATGATATCATGCTGCCATGTGTCTATCTGTGCCCTCAGCTCATTGGCTTTATTTGCTATACTCCTTGCATTTACATATATGCCTTTTAACATTGCCAAATTCCTGTGTTGTACACTTTTTAACCTGTGCTTCTTCGGTCTTTTGGGGTGGAAATTTACGCCAGCGGGATTTTATGGTCCTGCTGAAGTCAATGGAATTTTGAATGGCTTGTCGCATTCTACAGCCCCACCCCCGCTGCAATGGGGCTGTAAAACTCAGCCCTCAGAGTCATGTAGTAATCTGATGTGTAATATGCCTTTAAGACGAATGTTGTCATAGAATACCACATGATCTTGGTATCCAATAGCAGAGTAGCGTGGGCTATCTCTGTAGTCAGTAGTCTTGAGTTAGACTCTGAAGCGTAAAGACAGAGTTTTGAGGTGTAAGCGCACAAGTATAGCTGCTGAGATCCTTTTGTAAATAAACAGAATGTGTTTCTTCTAAGGACGATCCACTGATCTTCTCTTTCAATGGCACCAGCTCGGTCATCCCAAAACAAGTATGCAGCCCTGATCCTTAAGTCCCAATAAACCAGGGTACAGGATCCAATGAACTGGCGACGAGAATAAAGAGCATGAAAAAGACACGAAAGGACGAGAAAAAGCAAGAAAGAACAAAGGCAATCAAGAGAACTGAAATCAGGCCGTACCTCGCACGGTAGTTGTAAGTAAAAAAAAATTTCCTTCCTGATTGTCGAAACAATTCCCTCAGAGCTTGCCACAGTTTGGAGCAGTTGAACCTTTCGATCCAGCCTTGGATAATTGGTCCTCGTGTTCTTCTTCCAGGCGAACGACATCACGGAGAAGGAAAAGAAGCACGCGATCCTCTTATCCACGTGTGGGAGTAAGACATATGGATTAATTCAAAATTTGTTGGCGCCCAGTGCCCCAGATTCAAAAAGCTTTGATGACTTAGTAAGCGTCATAAAGAATCACCACCAGCCCAGGCCCTTAGAGACGGTGCAACGGTTCAAATTTAACTCAAGGAATAGAGCTGCAGGGGAGACAGTTGCTTGACATGTGGCAAGTCTGAAACAATTGACAGAATATTGAGAGTTTGGTACATCTTTCAATGATATGCTTAGAGATCGGTTGGTGTGCGGTATACATTAAGATGCCATTCAGAAGAGATTACTGTCTGAAACAAATTTTAATTTTCAGAAGGCATTGGAAATCACTCTGGCAATGGGAGGTGTAATGGGGGACTCGAAAGCCATACAGGGGGAACAAAACGACGCCGTCCTCCACACTGGGCAGGGAGCCTCAGCCAAAAAGAGTGCGAAAGTGCAAGGCTTGGCTCAGAAGTAGGATGCAGCCACCGCGAGCAGACAAATAAAAAGAGATAACTTAGCAGCAAAAAGATGACATAATGGTAACAGAGATGGGAGCAGACAACATTGTAATGAATCACAGTTTAAAAAAATCGAATTTCTTTCTGCCATCGAAATGGACACCTCATGAGACATTGTAAAGATAGAATCAGGCAGACTGTCAAACAAAAGCAAAAACCCAATGTGATCTACAGCATTGAAAAACCTGAAATAATAGATTCAGATATTTATTCATTGTATAATTTAAAGGCAGGGAGAACAAAATCTATCTATGTAACAACGAGAGTGAATGAGAGGCCGATAAGAATGGAGGCGGATACAAGAGTGTCCAGTATGGTGATAGGTGAGCACACTTTTAAATACCTGAATCATGGGGAGCATAAACTAAATTTGGAAGAAACAGATGCCAAATTGAAAACTTAACGGGAGAAGACATACAAGACAAGGGCATAAGTGAAGTCACAGTACTCTACAGAGATCAAATAGTAAAATTACCCTTGATGGTGGTAGCAGGCGAGGGACCTGGTCTCCTTGGATGAATCTGGCTGAAAGAAACTAAATTGGAATGGACTGAAATCTTCCAACTGAGAACTAAAGGGCTTTCTGAGCTACTACAAAATGCCTCATCTTCAAGGACAAACTTGGACAGATTGAGGGGCTACAAGCAAAAATTCATGTGGATCCAGAGGCAACACCCAGATTCATGAAGGCAAGACCAGTACCTTGTGCAAAGCGGAAAAAGGTAGGCGCCGAACTGGACAGATTAGAAACACTGGGAGTGACACAGCCAGTGCAGTTTTCAGAATGGGCAGCACCAATTGTAACTGTTCTCAAACCTGACTGAAGTGTTTGAATTTGTGGGGGCTACAAATTAACAGTTAATAAAGTGGCTAAGTTGGACAGACACCCCATACCAAAAATTGAAGACTTATACGCTAAGCTGGCAGGTGGAATTTCCTGCACGAAACTTGATATGAGGCATGCTTATCAACAATTGGAATTAGTTCTGGTGACAGGACTCACTGAAAAGGAACATTTGGTAAACTTGGAAGAAGTTTTGAAACATTTTTCGCAGGTGGGGATGCATTTAAAAAAAGAAAAGTACACATTCCAGTGAAAGAGGTAACTTACCTAGGTCACAAGGTAGATTCACAAAGCCTACACCCAGTTGAGGAAAAAGTGAAAGCCATTAGAGGGACACCAGCAGCAAAGAATACATCCAAACTCAAATCATTCTTGGGGATGATCAATTACTATGGGTGCTTTCTGCCTAATTTGTCGACAGAACTGGCACCCCTGTATTACTTACTCAAGAAAAACCAGCGATGGTCTTGGCAACGCCACAAGAAGAAGCTTTCACAAAAGTCAAACAGTTGTTGCAATCATCTACCCTACTAGTACATTTTGACCTGAAGAAAGAGTTGTTGTTGACATGTGATGCATCTCCCTATGGAGTGGGAGCAGTGCTGTCCCATTGAATGGATGATGGATCAGAACGGCCTAAAGGATATGCATCGAGAATGCTCAATACAGCAGAAAAGGGATACTCACAGATAGAAAAAAAAGGCCTGTCAATCATCTTTGGTGTTAAGAAATTTCACCAGTGTGTACACGATTGTCATTTTACTATCATATTGGACCACAAGCCGTTGCTGGGATTGATCAGCAAAGACAAGGCTATAACCCCTATAGCCTCAGCAAGAGTACATAGATGGGCATTGATCTTGGCAACGTATGAGTATATTTTCATTCATAGACCCGGAAGTCAAATTGCAAACGCTGATGCACTTAGTTGTTTGCCCATGCAAGTAAATGATGAGGATGTTCCAATTCCTCAAGGATTACTTTTATTATTGAACTTCCTGGATTCATCGCCAATATGTGCTAGACAGATTAAAGATTAGACAAGTTGAGACCCAGTCTTATCCAAAGTACGAGAACGAGTTCTTCATTGTTAGTCACAAGAACAGGAATTTGACGAAATGAAATGGTATTTTCAGAGAAGATACGAGATAACCAGCCGGGAATGTATCTTATTGTGGGGAGCACAAGTGATTGTTCCTCCAAAAGGATGAAAGCCATTGTTGTCTGAACAGCGCACATCCAGGAATTTCCCGAATGAAGGCCATAGCACGCAGCAATCTATGGTGGCTTGGGATGAATGGAGAAATAGAGAACTTAGTGAGAAGTTGTATGCAGTGTCAGCAATTGCAAAAGTTACCTTCAAGAACTCTGTTACACCCTTGGGAGTGGCCAGGAAGGCCATGGGTGCGATTACACGTCAACTATGTGGGACCTTTTATGGGAACAATGTTTCTACTTATCATTGATGCTCACTGAAAATGGATGACCATATGTGAAGTGAAGTCGCTGACATCTTCTGCAACAATTGACAAGCTATGTCAACATTTTGCAATCAACGGACTACCAGAAGTGATTGTATCAGACAATGGAACGGTATTTATGAGTGCTGAGTTTCACTGATTTATCAGTTTCACCGGTATTACTCATGTAAAAACTTCACCGTATCACCCTTGTTCAAATGGACTGGCCGAGGGAGTGGTTCAGGTGTTCAAGTCTGGTATGAAGAAATTTCCTGGAGATTCTATAGCGACTAGCACATTTTCTATTCCATTGTAGGACCACCCCTCATACAACGACAGGTGTCAAACCTGTGGAATTGTTGATGAAACGCCATCTCCAATCGAAATTGAGCCTAATTATGCCAAACTTGGTGGGGGAAGGTGGAAAGAAGTCAGGGAAGTCAGAAAACTGGACATGACAGACATAATTGTGACAGGACGTTTAATGTAGGAGGGAAGGTATATGTGAAGAATTCTAGAGAAGGACCAATATGGTTGTTTGGTGAAATAAGTGCAATAACTGGACCTCTTTCCTACCATGTGGAAGCAGAAGACCGAGTCATACTGAGACATGTGGATCATATAAGAAGAGGAGAAAAAAGAATCGAGAAATAATTCCACTAATGTTCGAGCCTGAGTCAACATCTCCTGTTGAAAGAACTCAAACAACTCAAATAAGTACAGATGTGTCTGAAGGGTCGACTGTACCTGAAAGAGTCAAGGAAACGGATTTGCAGGTACCTACCAAAGAGCCAGATGCTCAGATGACTCCAATGAAGGAGGTCCCAGGTAAAACATCAGAAACTGTACAGCTGAGATGTTCTATAGGCATAAGGAAACTCCCAGAAAAAATGACTTTGTAAATTGCTGATCTGTGTGAAAAATTTGATATTTTGAGAAAAAATTGTAAAATGTATTTCTGAGTAAAAGGGGAGGGATGTAGTAAACTGATGTGTAATACACGTTTAAGATGAATGTTGTAATGAAAGATCACATGATCTTGGTATCCAATAGCAGAGTAACGTGGGCTATCTCTGTAGTCAGTAGTCTTGAGTTAGAGTCTGAAGTGTAAAGACAGAGTTTTGAGTTGTAACTGCTGAGTTCCTTTTGTAAATAAACAGAATGTGTTTCTTCTAAGAACAATCTACTGATCTTCTCTCTCTATGGTATCAACTTGGTCACCCCCGAAACAAGCATGCAACCCGGATCCATAAGTCTCAACAAACCAGGGTACAGGATCCAACAGTCACTCACTAATTTTCTATCTCTTGTTCCCTGCTCTGAATTTGCCCTCAACTTCCCATCCCCCTGCCCACCTAGTTTGGCCCTCACCTCCCAACAACACTAGCAAATCTCCTGCGAGGATATTTGTCCCAGTCCTATTCAGGTGTAGGCTGTCCGGCTTGTATGGATCCCCCCTTCCCCAGAACCGGTCCCAATACCTCAGAAATCTAATGCCCTCCCTCCTACACCAACTTTCCAGCCACATGTTTAGTCACTCAATTCTCTTATTTCTGTACTCACTTGCACGTGGGACTGGGAATAATCCTGAGATTACTGCTTGAGAGGTCCTGCTTTTCAATCGCCTTCCTAGTTCCCTGAAATCTGCTTTCAGGACTTCATCCTCTTTCCTACCTAAATCATTGGCACCAGTGTGGACCGCGACCTCTGGCTGATCACCCTCCCCCAAAAGAATGTCCTGCAGCTGCTCCATGACATCCTTGACCCTGGCACCAAGGAGGCAACATACCATCCTGGAGTCACGTCTACGGCCACAGAAATGCCAATCTATTCTCCTAACTAACGAATCCCCTATAACTATTGCTCTTCCTTTCTTCTTCCTTTCCTCCTGTCCAGCAGAGCCACCTGTGGTGTCACAAACTTGGCTCTGACTGCACTCCTTCGAGGAACCAATGCCCTCACCAGTGTCCAAAATGGAAAACCAATTGACGAGCGGGGACTCTTGCACTACCTGCCTAGTTCTCTTGCAGTGCCTGGGAGTTACCCATTCCCTTTCTGCCTTTAGGCTCCTAAGCTGCGGTGTGACCACCTCCCTGAACATGCTATCCAAGTGGCTCTCAGCCTGGCGGATGAGCCAATGACTCCAACCGCCGCTTGAGCTCTGAAACCCAAAACGCCACAAACAACAATCCCATGTACAAATGAGAATATCTTGAACTAACAGTGGCATATTCTATTGGTGCATGAATCCTGATTTCACTTCCAAATTTAAAAATGGCAAAACCTTCCAGTAAATTAACATCAACCAATTCACCTGCAATAATGTGCTATTTCTATGCACACAAGTGGTCTTTGTTAACAGAAAAATTACACTTTGCATTGAGGGATAAATATTTTCTTATTTTAAATTGAAACTATTCACAATTACAAATGCCCAACATGGAGCATATAATAGAAGAACAAAGTATTGCAGATGCTGGAAGTTTGAAATATAAACAGAAAATGCTGGAAATACTCAACAAGTCAGACAGCCCCTGTGGAGACAGAAACAGAGTCAATGCTTTAGTCCACAATCTGCACTAGTTTTGATGAATGGTCACTGACCTCTGTTTCTCTCTGCACAGATGCCACCAGACGTGCTGAACATTTCCAACACTTCCTGATTCGATTGGAGCAACATAGCCTCTTTTGCCAGCCCCCAAAAAGCAATCAGGCTTCCTGTGAGTCTCTCACTTCCCTTCAGCAAGAAACCTAGCAGCAGTCGCCTGAGATCTGGTTTGGCACGACATTAAACATGAGTTTCAAAAAATAAGTTAAGATGTGAAGAAAACACATACAGCAATGCCTAAGCAATAAATTGATAATTTAATAAAAGGAGTCATTGATAAAAATGACATTAAAAAGTGCCAAACTGTGGAACTAACGAATAAAACCTTTTTTGCCTTCTTGCTTAAGAAGCAGAGCTAGAGAGAAACAGACTAGGTCCAAGTCCCGGTCACCAGGGAAGAGGAGAGTAACAGGGGCTGACCTAAGGAGTTGGGTTGAACTAACACTAACCTTGCACTTGCCACTGGTGGCACACAGCCTGAGCTGGTTTCTGCGGAATTTACACAAAAGTGGGGATTGAAAGTGGGTTACCTTTCAGCCTGGGTTTTCCTCTTCACCCAGCCCAGTGTGTGGATATGTTTCTGAAGATGGAGGAGGCAGAGGGGGGGGAAGGGTACATGCATATGTGTCCCCATGTGTGTGTGCACATGTGCGTGTGAACATGTATGTGTGTGTGTGTGTGCGTATGTGTGTGCATGTGTGTCACTCCCAGTCTCAGTGTTCTTTTTCCCTGACACACACAAACATACAAGTGATAGGCAATGACCATCTCCAACAAGAGAGAATCTAACCATCTCCCCTTGACATTCAATGGCATTATCATCGCTGAACCCCGCCACCCACACTCCCTCCCCCCACTATCAACATCCTGGGGATTACCATTGACTAGAAACTGAACTGGAACAGCCATATAAATACTAGGCTAGGATTCCTTTTTTTTATTCATTCAAGGGATGTGGGCTTCGCTAGCTGGGCTAGCATTTATTGCCCATCCCTAGTTGCCCTTGAGAAGGTGGTGGTGAGTTGCTTCTTGAATCACTGCAGTCCATGTGGTTTAGGTACACCAGTAGTGCTGTTAGGAAAGGGTTCCAGGATTTTGACCCAGCAACAGTGAAGGAACGGCAATAGATTTCCAAGTCAGGATAGTGAGTGATTTGGAGGGGAACTTGCAGGTGGTGCTGTTCCCATCTATCTGCTGCCCTGTCCTTCTAGATGGCAATGGTCGTGGGTTTGGAAGGTGCTGTCGATGGAGCCTTGGTGGATTCCTGCAGTGCATCTTGTAGATGGTACACACTGCTGCTACTGTGTGTCGGTGGTAGAGGGAGTGGATGTGATGCTAATCAAGCGGGCTGCTTTGTCCTGGACGGTGTCAAGCTTCTTGAGCATTGTGGGAGTCGCACTCATCCAGGCAAGTGGGGAGTGTTCCATAATACTCCTGACTTGTGCATTGTAGATGGTGGACAGGCTTTGGGGAGTCAGGAGGTGGGTTACTTGTCGCATGAATCCTAGCCTCTGACCTGCTCCTGTAGCCACAGTATTTATATGGCTAGTCCAGTTCAGTTTCTGATCAATGGTAACCCCCAGGATGCTGATAGTGGGGGATTCAGTGATGGTAATGCCATTGAACAGCAGTGAGTAACTCACCTCCTCATTCCTCAAAGCATCTACAAGGCATAAGTCAGGAGTGTGATGAAATACTCTCCATTTACTCAGATGAGTGCAGCTCCAACAACACTCAAGAAGCTTGACATCATTCAAGCAAAGCAGCCCGCTCGATTGGCACCCCTTCCACAAACATTCACCCCATCCACCACCTTAAACATTCACTGCCTCCATCACTGCTGCACAGTGGCAGCAGTGTGTACCATCTACAAGACGCACTGCAGCAACTCACCAAGGCTCCTTCGACTGCCCCTTCCAAACCTGTGACCTCTACCACCTAGAAGGACAAGGGCAGCAGATGCATGGGAACACCACCACCTGCAGGTTTTCCTCTAAGTCACACACAATGCTGACTTGGAAATATATCACCGTTCTTTCACTGTCACTGGGTCAAAATCCTGGAACTCCCTGCCTAACAGCACTGTGGGTGCACCTACACCACATGGGCTGCAGCAGTTCAAGAAGGCAGCTCACCACCATCTTCTCAAGAGCAATTAGGGATGGGCAATAAATACTGGCCTCGCCAGTGATACCCATACCCCACGAATGAATAAAAAAAAAACAACTCAATCACTCTTCGCAGCTTAGTGAAAAAGCCCTGACTCCTTCTCAAGTTCCTCATCCTTCATAAATTCCTGATGAACCTACAATGGCCCTTTTCTATTACTTTGATATCCTTTCTATGTGAGGGTGTTCAAATGCTCCCGCTCTCTCTCCCTTTCTCACGCTCTCTCTCTCTTGCTCACTTACACGCTCCCTCTCTCTTGTGCTTTTCTTGGCTCATTTCCTTGCAGCTGTTTTCCTGCTAGGCCAACCCGCTGCTCTTGTCGGGGCCATTGGCTGCTTTTCTTTGTATGTGGAAAGGCCCTGCACATCTTCTTCTGTTACTCTAGGTAACAGTGACTTGGATTGGGGTTCAGCCTGTCATGAGCTAATGGACTGGGGTTCCCAACCTTCCCAGAATGACCCAGAGTTTCCTGGAATCAGGAGATATCCTCCCTGTGCACTTGCTCCGTTAGCCTGGAAGGTCAGCGATATAAGCTTCTTGCCAAACTGCATCCCAAATTCACACCTCTACCCACTGCCTGGTGACACTACATGACCAGTACCACAGAGAGTTGGAACCATGTGGACTACAGTCAGGAGGGATAGGAGAACCAGGAATTGAGGGCAAGGCTCCAGAGGGTGTAGTTGGGGAGGGGCTGTACTGCCATTGGAGCATCTGTTAGATAGATCTCCCTGGAGGGGGCCATTTAGCATGCTGTGTCCAGGCGCTCTGCCGAATCTGGAACAACTGCCAGGTTTCAGAGTCAGATGTGAAATTGGCGCTACTGCCTGTAAAGCAAAAGCTGCGGTTTAAGTCTGGGGGCCCCAGGCTCCAGAGGGCATGTGGCACTTACTCACTACCTCCTTGGCATGAGGCAGCCACTTGAGAGAAGAGAGGTGCTGTCCATGCCTGGGTCCTCCCCAAGGGCGTGGGTTCCGGCCATTGGCATGGGCTGCACCCACCTTTCCTGGACCCTGCATACCGCCCATGTCCTCTATGCATCCTCCATGTCCCCTCATACCTCCATGCCCCTTCCCTGCCCCCTCATAACACAATGCCCCCTCCATGCTCTCTTATATTCTGTATGCCACCTCTATGACCACTCATATTCCCCAAGTTCTCTCCATGGCCCCTTATATTCTCCATGACTCCTCACTTTAAAAATCAAATAGAGCTCTCACTCAAACACGCTTGATACTGAAAAAAAACTCTCATTCATAAAACCCATTCAAAAAACTAAATCCCCTCAAGTGGTCAGTCTGTTGTTAAAACAAACAAACATCTATTTCACTTACCACAAAGACAGATAATCCTTTAATAACCACTTTAAACTGCCAATAAAATGGTGAAAATTGCTCCTTCCTTACATAAGTGGTTCTGGAACCTTTGAAGCTCAGTCAAGCACTCATAATGGGCTTAGCTGTAATAACAACCTTTTGGAAATCTAAACAATGGAGTCTATTGAAATTGCAAAAACAGATGGCTAATGTTTTTTCTAAGCTACACCAGATGGCTTGTCAATCAATGCACTCCAGTAGCAGGTATCTTTTTTTAACTCCAAGTGAAATCTGCAGACTCTTTTTTCAATTTTAATGGGCTGGGGATTTAAATCATTTCAGATTGTGACACTTAGACAGCTCTTAAATCCACCCTTCTCAACTGTTTATTCCTCCTCCATAAAATCAAGGCTGCCACACTGTGCATTGAGGCTGTTGCAGCAACGAGAATTGGTCTGTTTGTTCTCAGCAGCCTAATCAAATGGCCCTGTTGAGTTCAGATTTTCCACTTGTGTGATTTATGTTCCTGAACATGCTGAATTGAATCAGGTCATCCTTTAATGATGGCTTTGTCTTTCTGTAGTATTCATACTCCCTGACCTTTCTGTGAGGTATCTATCTCCAGGGTGGTTGTCTCCCTAGGATTGTAAAATTACAATGTTGATGCCCCTGATAATGACTGTTTCAGTGCCTTGAAGTATTAGTGGTCTTCATACCGCACGAAAGGCACATCCTTTCTCAACAATTTTCTTAGCGATGAAGTTTCTGAGCAAAATTGGGAATGTATGGAGAGAAGAAATTAAAAAGACTTAGACATCTTTGAAGATTGTCCTCTATTTTACTTGTTTCAGGACAAATGCCAGTACTGAAATAAATAGAACCAAAGAAATTGGTCTACCGCATACCAACCCTTCATTATGTGCCGCTTGCATCAATAAGGGCAGATTGTGGTCATGTTCTGGTTTTGTTCTTCCCATAACAGGTTATGTCATCTGCGATACAGATGAATCCTGGTACAGTGCATGTAATGCAGTCCATGTGAGCTTGAAAGGGACCCTGGCTAACAAACAGCCCGAAAGGAAGTTGTTGAAACACTATTGTGCAAATGGGGTATGAAATGTTGTAAGCTCTTGGGACTTCTCCATGAAATGTAATGACCAGTAACTATGCTTGGCATCAAGCTTCAAGAAAAATCTTTCACCAGCAAATCATGGAACTAACTCTTCTAATGTGGGTATTTTGTAAGGACAACATTTTAAAGCTGCGTTTAAACATTGTTGATCGAGGTAAACTCTCATTGATCTGTCATTCTTTATGACACGAGATTGAGCTGCACCAATCTGAGCGCTCTTGTACTCTTCTAATGATGCCGTTGTTCTCCATTTTGTCTAGTTCGACCTTCAATTTTTCTTGTATGTGGATGCGGCACTTACATGGTGGATCAAATGACGGACTTGCATTCTATTGCAAGTGTAATGTTGCAGCTCCCTTGAAACTGCCAATTTTTTTGAAACATTCTTGATATTTTGATGTTAGGTCATGAACTTAGAAGTAGTATCTGAGGTTGATCTGCCTTGTGATGTCTGACTGATTCCATGGTCTGTGAGTAGTGTAAAGTCACTGACATGCAACCGCTGGTCCTCTCCATGATGTAGAACATCTGTGATACCCAAGGTGATTGATTGTACTTGCACTCCAGAACTATGGATCCTGCAGATAGAATTAGTGAACTGTTGTATGCTGAAAGTTTCACAACAGTAGGTTTTGCCATGGCGTTCCACATCTGTGCATAAGTGTCTTTTAGAATTTGCAGAGGTAGAATGTTGGCACTTGTCCGTGTGTCAATCTTGGCCAATAACAAACAGTTATAGTTATCAGCATTCTTAGGCAGATAATTTGTATCTTGGCAAACACTTCAGGTGGTGTGATGGCATCTATGTTTTCCACATGATTGATGGTGTGAAACGTGTTTACCATTCTTCATGATGGCAATAACATCATTGTAATTTTCAGGTTTATCAAACACCTCATGTATATGTTTCTGACAGGATACCAGATGGTCATTCTTGGAGCTGAAGATACTCATTGTGTATTGTTCTGTTTGGATCAGTGCGCCGCTCCTTGTAGCTGCATCAGCCTTTGCTCTAGTGCACTGCCACTGCCAATGGCCCTTTCTCCCACATGCCATGCTGAACGATGAAAAGCTGGGCATTTCCATAGTGCATGCAGAAGACCACACCTTCCACATGTCTTGCTGGTTTGGGTGTTCTAGTGAGTGCATCAATAATTGGCATTATACTTAGCGTCTGTAAACTTTGTCGACCTGTGAGGATCGCCTTGTGCTTATGTCCATTCTTGAGTAGCTCCTCAATGCTGTACGTTTTGGGCTTGTCAAGCAGATCTTTCTGGAATGCTTCCAGGGGAGTGGATGCAATCACCAACTCAACAATTCTGCCTAGTAGCTCTGTGTTTGAACAATCACAGTACATACCATTGTCTCTGTACTGGCTGAGGAAGTGGTCTATGGACTCTGCAGGCTATTGTTGAAATGACATGAACTCTAGCAGATGATACAGAAGTTTAACTTGATTCTGAACTAGTCTTCCAATGTAGCCCATATCTTTTTGGGGATCCTTTAGCTCTTCTTCTGTTAATTCTGATATGTTCAGCCTGTGTAGACCTTCATTCCCAATTGTTAGGTGAATTTTTTTGACTTACTTGTCTGGTTCAGACACACCTGAATCAAGAAACCATTGCTCTGTACACTGTTTAAATATTTTGAATTTGGATAATAGGTCAGCTGCAGCCCATTCAAACTGGGGAATTTTGTAGACATTCTGACAACATACCTTTGCCCTTCCTTTTTCTGTAGTGCCTGGGATGAATCTTGCTGTAGCTGCTATTGTGTGCTTTTCTGAAGCTCCACCCATAAAGATAAGTTGTGGCGGGAATGCAGCACAGAGTAGTGGCATCTTTGCCTTTTATTCAAGTTAGTTTTTAGCAACTCCCAAAGCTGCCCATTAGAATCACAGCTTTCTCTCGCCTTATTATTATGATTGTTCTTTTGTTTGTCTTTTCTTTGTTGTTTGATCCTCCCTGGCACGCTATCAACCCACCCCACACCTTGGTCACTTGCCTTTCCTGATTGAGCTAACCCAGTGCTGGTCCACTTGATGTGCTGTCCCACTCACGGAATTGACAGGCTTTGTGTTGCAATCTCACCACGAGGGATCCATCTGCTTACTAGCTCTTTACTTGAGCGCTAGCTCGGCGTTGTCTTCAAAGCTTTTCTTCAAAGTCACAAGGCTGCCTGTTCAACACTCTCTGATGCTGTGACTTTGTTGCAGTCTGACCAAAACATTGAGGGCCTTGGCATGCCATGCAGCACGATCAAATAGGCTGTTCACCATGTTGTACCTGTGCTTAATCTTACTGCCACCTGTCTCACCACTGTTGATCACCATGTCGTGTTCTTGTAATGATATAAGTCCCTGAGCTTATTTACTATATAAGACACAAGGCAGCAATCACTCATAAGGGATTGGGTAAACACATTGTGCGTTCATTTATTAAGACTAAGTACATGAGAACAGTCGTACATTGTTGTAAAGCTTGGAGCATTAGAAGCTGTGTTGTCTGCTCTGCTCAAAGTGAAAGTGAAACTAAGACTGGATCACATGACATACTTTTTTTCTAGTGATGTCATGCTGCTACTCCCTAAAGGCATATTACAACAACAACTATGGAGAGCACCACGAATGTGTGACTTTGTAGTGACCACCAGAAGAATTGAATTGCAATTTATCTGTAAGTAATTGAGAATCTCTTTAAATAACACTGGGGGAGGAGGGATCCTTCATGTTGCCTAATACATGTTCATCTGTGGGAGCTTAACAGAGGGTGTCGCTGGAGCGTGGAGCTCTAAAACTGCATTAGTCCCACTAGACATTGGCCGTTCATGTTGCAGACACCATTCTGGATCCTCAACAGCACTCATAGTGCCCAAAACCAATCACTGCTGAGTCCTGTGGTTCTTAAAATCATTAAGAAGAATAGACAATTAAAAATACAAACGAGGACTAATGCCTCTGGAGTTCTGCTAGAATTTTATTGCTTGGTAGACAATCCTAAGTTTCTTCTTAACTCATTCATACAAAAACTAGAACCTTTCATCACCTTAATATTGTCTAGTCTAATTATGAGCATTAGTTGGCAGTAATGTTTTGGTACACATCAGAACAAAGCTCATAAAGTTAGGGAACAGATAAAACACTTTGAAATTTTAAACAAAAAATGATCACAAGGGCAAAATTTAAAAAGTATTTTCAAATTTGTTATGAAATCCATTTTTTCTGTGTCCCTGTGTGCTAAGTTAGCAGACTATGGAGGTTGTAACATTTAAGGTACAGGATGTTCCACTACTTGTTACATTTTTTCCTCCCTAGTAACAAGGGCACGACCCTCTTGGAGTGTTTTGATAGTTCGCCAGATCAGTTCAAGGGTCAGTGAACAGCAGTTCTTGGGATGGCAGTTCTTGGGATGTCAGTTTTTCATCAGTCAGTCAGTTTTAATCAGAAGGGGAGTGTCCCAGAGAGAGGACAGGGGAGGGGGACAGGGAGAGGTCCCAAAAATTGTCCTAGAGAGAGGGACCAGGCAGAGCTACATGGAGAGGTCCCAAAAAGAATTCCCAGGTAAGGGACAAAGACAGCGGGCAGAAACAGGTCCCAGTTAAGTTAAAAGAAAAGAAAGGAGCAGAGAAACAGGCTCCAAGTTAGAGAAATGGCTGCAGGGAGCAGACATTAAATAAAGAGGGCCATTGTGGCAAAGGTACCCCCTTGGAGCATTGGTGCTCTGCTTGGTGCAGCCGAAGTTCTGAAATTATGCTTGTAAATTGAAGCTTGAGTGTACTTGGGAATCTAGGGCAACAGAATCTCAGATGGCAAGATTGAAACTCAGCGAGGTGGGCTGGCATTGAAGCCATCTGTGTTGGAACGACTTTTGGAGAGAATTCCAAGGCAAGATCTTTGAAGGTGAAGATTGGAAACACTTGTGAGAGAGTGTTTCAGACACCTGGGTGGTTATTGCGAAATCCATGGAACCTGTTTTGGTTGCATTTGGCATTTATTGTGTAGTGTGTTCGACCACAGGGGGCTTATTAGTTCACAAGCACCTGATACTTACCCTGAATGTTAGGTTATAAGATACTTATTGCAAGTTGTTTTATCTTTCTAACCTTGTATAGTGAAGTTTATTTTGTTTGTTCAAGACCCATGGAATCTTGTGACTTTCTTTACTTAGTGTCTTGGATCTCAAACGTTGTCTACTTTAAACAAAACATTATTGGTATGTAGCCAGATCTCACCAACAACTTGGGATCTGGCCAAGGACCATAACAACTTTAAACAAAGAAAGCAAATGTAATATCAGGCCAACTTCTTTGTTTGATGTCAAAATTCAAATGATTAATACCACAAAGATGAACTAATAACTAAAAAGGGAACTATTTTATTAAAATCACCTAAGTGATTTTTTTTTTTGAAACTTTCAAGCTATTCATTATTTTCTATTAGACTGTGGAAAAAGGGACTTTCTGCTCTGAGCGTTACCAATTGTTTTTTAAAGCAAAATCCAAAGGAACACATGATGCAGTTGACAATATTATTAAAATTTATGGCATTTAATTTCTACCCCATGTGGCTCTACTATGGTTGATGTTGTGAAACTGGGAAATCTCGCTCCTAGCATGATTCACTTGTTCACTGTCAGAGAGAGGCACCTGGAAAACAATTACAACTTAAAACCTTGAATTTGCATTTACAACTTTAATTGAAATTATATCGCCAAGTATGATATTGGAAGATGGGAGGCCTTAATCTTCACTATCAGCCAAAGCTGAAAGTGATTGATGATTGGCACCATGAAAGAGATAAAGATTGTAAAAATTACTCCTCAATGCCTACAGCGTTTATGCCATACCTTAGAAAAGTAATCAAAACTAAATTGAGGAACTTCTCTTATGATTTAGTGGATAAATGCTGAGTACAGTGTCAATGAGCAAGAGGGACCAGGATTTCCACACAGTGATCACCCTCTAGTGTCCTTTGCTGGAATTACAGACGGAAACAATGGCCGGGATTTTTCCTGTCTGCCAGCGTCAGGTGTGTTTGGTGGCGTGAGCGGACAATGTGGCGTGATCGGTTTCACCACGGTGTGAAACCAGTTCGCGATTGTGCGCTGAGCCCGCCAACACCGGTATAGAACACGTCTTGACAACTGTGATGTGCAGAGATCAGGACTTACCCACCAGGGATTTGCTCACACCCTGGACATCCAAAGAGCAGGGGACGCAGGAACCCGACAGCAACAGCACACTGGAGGAACATCCATGGCATGCTGCGAGGCTTCTCTTGGACCTGGCTCTGTTGTGAAGCAGCGCACGGAAGTTGGAAAATCACCATTGATCCTCACAATGGATGATGGTCGAAGGGGTGGGAGAGGAAGGGCTGGGATCAGCTGGGAGAAAAACAGGTGTCGGAGAGGTGAGGTTGGGAGGTGGGGAATGAAGGTGTCAGGATGGGGTGAGGTTGAGAGGTGGGAGGGAGAGCAGGGGGAGGAGGGGTAACGGGGGAGAAGAAGGCAACTTGGAAGGTAGGTGAAAGGGGAGTGGAATGTGCAAGGGAAGGAGTATGGGGGAGGGGAGGGTGTCCGTGGGGAGGAAAGGGTGCAGAGACGGGAGGTTGTCCAGGGGTGCGGAGAGCAGAGGGGGTAAGGGTGAAGGAAGAAATAAGGCTGGAGGAAGAAATGAGGCTGGCGGAAGAGGTAAGGGTGGGGGAAGGAGTCAGGAGAGGGGAGGGACTAAGTGTGGGAGGAAAGAGTCCTGTGGGGTGGGAGGACTAGGGGGGGAAGAGGTTCCAGGGGAGGGGAGGAGTTCTGTGGGGGGGAAGGGGTTGCAGTGGGGAAGGGGTGCAGGGCGGGAGGGGTGCGGGGGGGGGGAAGGAGTGCAGTGGGGGTGTGTGAAGGAGGGAAGGGGTACGAAGGAGGAAGGGGTGTGGAAGGGGGCAGGGGTGCGAAGGAGGGAAGGGGTGCGAGGGGGGAAGGGGTGTGGAGGGGAGGTTATGCAGGTGAATGAGCTAAGGTGTAATCCCTCAGCCTTGTACAGGTCCCACCTGCTCCAGAAGCAGTTCCAGTGTCTCAGAAATCTAAAGCCTCCCTCCTGTCCCATCTCTTTAGCCACGCATTCATTTGCTCCATCTTCCTATTCTGTACTCACTAGTACGTGACACTGGGAGCAATCCTGAAATTACTGCCTTTGAAGCTCTACCATTGAGGCAGGGGGAGCAAGGGCAGCCCTGCTGTTGAATATAATGCAGCACATCAGGACCATGGAGCCTGGTGACCTAGCTGTATGCCTGATGGCCCACAGAGCATGAAAGCGACGGAGGAGAGAGTGACTGAGGCGCCTGACTGCACATAGGCAGGAGCAGCAACCTCAGGAAGAAGGGGTGGATGGGGCTCCTGCACACTCCGCCCAAGAGCCACAGTGAGCCATTGCTGGTCGGCACCTAGTGATGCCCAAGATCTACAGACGGCGCCTTTCATTCGAGTAGGTGACTGAGAGCCAGTGTCACCGAAGACTGTGCATGTCTAGGGAACTGGCTGGTCACATCTGCCACCTACTGCAGGATTTGGCACCATGGGGACATGGAGGGCATCCACTGGCTGTGAAAGTGACCACGGCGCTCAATTTCTATGGCAGTGGCTCTTTTCAGGGTTCCACAGGTAATCCATGTGGAATCTAACAAGCCTCCACCCACAAATACATCTATGAGGTCACGGATGCCATCTTCTCGAGGGCACACAACTTTGTGCATTTCGCCCGGGACCAGGACAGCCAGGATACAAGAGAGATTGGATTCGCCCAGATCTCTGTTTTCCCACAGGTTCAGGGTGCAATTGGCTGCACTCATGTGACGCTCAGATCTCTATCACAACATGTTGTGAACTATATCAACCGCAAGGGGTTCCATTCGCTGAATGTGCAGCTGGTGTGCGACCACCATAAACACATCCTGCAGGTCTGCACACGGTCTCCAGGGAGTGTGCACGACGGCTATACTCTCAGTCAGTCACAGATCCCTGGGGTCTTCCAGGGTCCACAGAAGCTGTAGGGATGGTTCCTCGGAGACAAGGGCTACCCACAGAGGCTGTGGCTGATGACAGGCATGCGGCAGCCTCAGACTGCAGCAGAGAGAAGGTATAATTGAGGCTCATGCTGCAACTTGCAACTTGGTGGAGCAGACCATCAGGATGCTGAAGATGAGGTTCCGGTGCCTGGACCAGTCTGGTGGAGCCCTGCAATACAGTCCGCAGAGGGTGTCACTCATCATGGTCGTCTGGTGTGGCTTTTACATCCTTCCGCTCCAACAGGGAGATGAGCTGGCTGAGGAGAAGATGGAGGAGCTGCACGTCTCCTCTGAAGAGGAGGACACTGACAGGGATGAGGATGAGGAGGTCCTCGGAGGCAACGATGACGGGGATGAGGCCCTTGCACAGGCCAGGAGAGGCAGGCGCGCTTGGGAGACCCTCATACCTTCTAGATTTGTGGAGAATGATGGTGACATGCAGTGAGGAGGCCCCGTAGATCCTCACATTGCATCTGTGAACATTTGATTCCAGTGTGGCTTATGGCAGTGTGAACACCCCTATGTGAGAACTCTCCTGTCATGGAGACACAGTGGAGGCCCTAATAGTCACTCGGTCGCAGGAGGATGATGACGACGTGCAATGAGGACATTCCAGAGATCTTCACATAGCCTCTGAGAATGTCTGACTCCTTTCTGGCCGAGGGCAGCTCGCTTGCCTTCCATGATCAGGGTCATATCATAGAGACGCAGTCATGAAACTTTAGAAGCATCTGATCCTTTGTCCGCCTTCAGCAGCTGAGCCTTTCAGGAGCACAGCATCACTGGTCACAGATGCTGACGAGATGGGGGACAGCCCCACCTTAAAGGTGCTGAGAGCACACAGAGAGAATGACGGAACTCTGTGACACCTGCCCACGGCATTCTGGCAGCAATGACAAGCACCATCGAGGTGCAGACATCAGTAATGTGCCCAGGGAGTGTGAGTCTGGTCCATCACTTTGGTCTGAATGCTGCACAAAGCACAGGGAAGAGGCCCTGGACTCAGACACCTGCCTTTATCTTGTGCAGAAAGGTTTCACATCTGAATGACAAGAACACTGCTCATCAGAACAAGGAGCCATAAGCAGGGAGACATTCTTGGGAGTTTATCTACAGTAGTGAATATTATGTACAAGTGATTAGCACCCATGCCCAAGATGTGCAACTTGACCTTCCTAAACCTGCCGCTTGATCTTGGTGCTCCTCGGACATCCACAGCGGAGGTGGAGGCAGTCTGCTGACTGTGACGCCCTGTCTGTGATGACTTTGGTGTGTGTCCTCTGGAGTCCAAGACTTGGAGAGCCCCGGCCTGCTTTCGGGGTCCTGCTGTGTGGCAGTGGCATCCTCCTTGGCAGGTGGAGCTGGAGCTGCTGAGGTCACAGGAAGAGGGGATTCGGACGATCCAGTCACCTGGAGTCACCTGGGTGGATGGGCCCGGGGTGTGCACCTGATGATCTTCCTCCCTATGGGTGCCATAGGGCCCCAGGCTGACTCCTTGAGGAGAAGGGTGGCTGGAGTGAGATCGAGCTGCCCAGCACCCCTCTCACGTACACATTGTTGGAGGTTAACTATGGCATCAGCGATGGAGCTGAGCCCACGCAGCAGGGCAGGAGTGAAGTCCCGGACCAAGGTCTCCATGTGGCTGCCTTCCTACCAGTGTTGAGCTCGGTGTGTTGTCATGCTGGCGCTATCACCTCAGCCTGAAGGGGGACGGATTCCTCCATCGTGCCTTGCAATCTTGCAGACTTGCCTTCCTGATGTTCCCGAGCTTGCCTTTGCAGCTCCAGCAACTGTGACATTACCAGGTCCAGGGGCTCGTCATCTGACTCAGACTCAGCAAATTTTTGGCCTCCAGCAGTCCTCCGAGTGCTAGACCACCTGGAAAGTCCCTTCCGCTGCCTGCTGTGGATCAGACAGTGTGATGTGCTCACCAGGTTGTGATCCCGAGGCTACTCTAAAGCTAGGTCCCACCGGGGTGTGTATCTCTGCGCTGGTGGAGGGTGTGGGTGAGTGCTGTGACGGGTCTTCAAGGAGGGTGCCTCCAGATTCCTCTTCAGAGGTTTCTTTGGAGCTTGATTGGAGGCCGTGGGTGGTGGACTCCATCAGCTGCTTCCCAGATGTGCCTACAGAAGAAAGGGGAGATACTTAGTGCATGGCACTGGCCTGTGAATCACTCATAGCATGGTTTACTGATGGATGTTGCACTGCTGGACCCTCTCTTGGTTGAGCAGCACCGACCTCACCGTCAGTGCAGGAACGGTCCAGATCCTTGCCGGCCAGCTGGATGGCTCTGTTTTCAGAGTCGGTGAGACCTTGATCTCAGGCATTCCGCCACCGGTAAGCAACTTCTCCCTCGTGTTGTGTGCCAGCTTGTCCTGCATGAGTAAGCTGGAGAGAGTGTAAGCAGGACGACGGCCAGATGATAAGTATGTCTGACATGTGTGGGTGGTGAGTGGTCCCATGGACAGGCTGAGGACAATGAAGGTGTGTGTGAGAGAGTGAATGGTGATGTCCCTTGAACTGGCAGTGAGTGAGGGCCCTGTGGATGTGTGATAGGTTTGTGAGTGTGAGTTGGGAGTGATGAGGGGAGTGACTTACCCTGGCTGAACGGAGGAGATCATTCATCCTCTTGCAAGATTGGGTGGCTATCCTCATTTGAAGGGTGTTGGCACTGACCACTGCTACCACCGCCTCTCAAGTTGGGTTAGTGCTGTTGCTGCCTGTCCTGTAGCCAGAGCGGGGTAGAGGGCATCCTAGCGGACCTCCACGGCATCTAAAAGTCGCTCGAGGGACATGTTGCTGAACTTGGGGGCTGCATTCTTCTTCAGTTTCAGGGCCATGTCTTCTGTGCAGCAGTGATGGTCTGGAAACACTGAGATGTGTGCTTGCTGCTGGACTTTAAACATGGTGCCCGGTGTGATGCAGTGGCGAGGTGATGGCGGGCGGGCGAATGAGAGCCCGTCTGCCATGGAAACAGTGTTTCCCAGGACTGCATAATTTGTGTGGTGGGCTTGGGACGATACGGCGTGAAAACCCGCCATTACGGCCAGCGGGTAAAATGTCGTTTTACCCGTCCGCTACCGCACTTAGTGGAAATCTGGGACAATTCCGCCGTTAAAAATCCAAAATGGACCAGTATGAGGAATTGCTGAAAAACTGCTTCCAGAAGCTGAATCTGAATAGAGTTATGAAAATGCAAGCAGACTTCGGAATTTATTTTCCTCCAGGGTTTGGTTTTGTGAGTTATTTTTTAATTGCTTGGGGACAGGAATGCTTGGATCTTTTGGAACAACCACTACACAAACTTAAGCTTTCAGTGAGATTGTAAACCTGATGTGTCATTTTTGACCTTTACCCTTGTGGCTTATGATGTCATCTAAACCCTCAAGGTCAACTTGACCTTTTTCAGCAAAGTAGTCCCTATCTCTGTAACTTCCTTCAGCCCTAAAACAGCCCACCCTGAAACTCTGCATTTCTTCAACCCTGACCTATTGTGTATCCTACCCCCTTCGCATCACCTCTGGTGGCTGCACCTTCAGCTATATAGGTTCTGTACTCTGAAATTTCCTTCCTAAACCTCTCTGCTTTCCTCTCCTATCCTCACCTCTTTCTCTTTTAAGATCCTTCTTCAGCCCACTTCTTTGATCAAGCTTTTGGTCAATAGTTCTAATATCTCTTTCTTTGACTTGAAGTTGATTTTTGGCTGATTATACTTCTGTTAAGTGCCTTACAGCATTTTTCTACATCAAAATTATATTTGTATTTTATGTTATATTATATTTGTATAAATGAAATTTGTTTTGGTTGACAATGACTTTTCAATGCCAATAACAAATATAAGAGACAGCAAGAACAGCATCTTTATCTAATGCTATAGGAGTGCCAGATGCAAGGTATCAATTAATCAGACTCAAAACTATATCAGCACTTCAGCACTTTTAGTTTTTACATCCTAACCTGTGTTATGTTCTTACGCAAGGGTGGTATCAAAATATTCTTGCATTACTTGCAAGGAAATAAGATAGCAACTAATACAAAATCCATCATCACGGTCACTTGACGGATTGTTTAGAATAAAATTTAATTCATTAAATTTCTGAGGGTAATTTTGACATCAGGCCTCCTTTTGTATGTTAGTAACAAAGACAAAATATCAAAATCTAAGTCAAATAGTCAGACCAAAGCTTCTGGAGTAACAGTGTGGATATCTTGTAGGCGGCCTGTGAATTTCCTGAGGGAAGAGTTCAGTGCTGTCCTCGGAGCTCTGTAATCGCATGATAGGGATGCTTTAATCTTCCATCTATGGAGAAGGTGACAGCAACTACCATGGCCCACCCTGAGGTGGTTAGCTGTTGTCCACTGTTTGCAAGGGAGATCTGGTCTTTCAGGTTATATTGGGGGGCCCTTTATAAGGAATCCATTCAGTATGTTGCTGAATGATTGCTGAACGGCTCCTGTGACAGTCCAAAATAGCCTTCGAGGTTTGAGATGGTTGGTGACAGGTTGGTCAAATTGATCTGAATTGGCGTGTCTTTGCTGATGTAGCGGTTGTATTCTCTGGTGATTTCATATTGGTGGTGTAAGGGTGGTTGTGCAATGTTTGCAAGCACAAGCTGCAAGATATTGGTGTCTATAGAAACGCATTACTGATAAATATAATAGAGCTCAGCTGGCCAATGGGTTTGACCTGTGGGGCTAATAGCCATGCCAGAGAATAGTACTCCTCTATAGAGTAAACCAGGATAAAGGCTGCTATACAGAGAGATTGATCATCACTTTGAGTAATAATGAAAAATGGGTGATATTGATTCAGTCTTTTCATTAAATTTCATTTATATTGACTTCAATGAAATATCCACTGGTCAGATGGGAACAATTTCATAAAGGGGCCTGAAATGCATAGAGTCTTTCAGTTTGCATGCACAAAGGGCCAAATGCCTATTTCAGGTGGTTGACCTGGGTGACTTCGGGGTGCCCTAACCAATTTGGTGTGCAAGCGTGCACAGCGCAGAATGAGTGTGCACATGTCACAGGCACTGACCGATTCCATTTCTAAGCCATGGCCTTAATAAAATTGCTTTTTCCATTGTAGTAGCAATGGAGTTCATCAGGCCTTTTGGCTGCTGTTCTTGGGTGGGAGCTGGGCGTATGGATTTTCATTACAACTCAAATCAAACATCAGGAATTTTAATAAATTAGCCTTTTAATTTATACTAAACAAAAGGTATTTGTCATCACTCAGGTTCTATAGATGGGCTGGGTGGCTGCTTCCAATTTTCAAAGAGTCTTTGTTCTTTTTAAAATGAATGCCATGTGTTGAACTTCAATATTCAATGATTTGGGTGAATACTCAAACTAATGAGGGCCCAATTTGGGAGAGAGTTTTTAATAACATTCTGAAAAGTAGCCATCCACCCCAGGAGCCTTCACAATTACAGTTAAAGAGATGTACACTCCTCTTTTAATTTATATACACTGTGATTTTTTGTGATATTTGTGATTCATTTTTTTGCAAGATATCTCCAAACTGTTGGCACAAAGATATTCTGAATTAGTGACTGATACAAGTAAAAACTATTATAACACTGCTGCAGAATGAAAATGGTAATTTGGCAGAAATTCAAAAAGAGTTTATCTTTTTAATCCTAGGTTTTCTTATATTTCACCAGTTGATATGATTTACAGGAAGCAATACATGTTTTGGAGTTCTTTATGTGCTCTGTAGTAATTCTCAATTTATTTTAAATTCATTAATTGTCTTCTGACTGAATCCCTAATTTTTGAAACTATGTTAATTTTAGGAATATGGACATATCGGTCAAGACCAACACTTGTTCACTATCCCTAGTTACCCTTGAGGAGGTGGTGGTGAATGTAGCTGATGTAATAAATACATTAATTGAGGAAATCGCTAGAGAATAAACAACCACGAGGAAGACTCTAACCTGCAATTATTACAGTCACATACCATAACATGCAATTTAATCCACCTTTCCCATTCCAAGCTGTTCTAAATTGATAAGTCCCCCTGCATCTTGTAGAAGCTAATTGCTATTTTCTGTTAGTTCTTGAATGGCCCTCCAGTGCAAGAAACGATATATTGATGGGAAATTCAGTGCAGTGTGGTCCTTTTAATTAGTACATTTGAACTCTCAGTGGTTGATTGGTGCATGATCTATAACTGTTTCGCTTGCAAGCAGCGCTCTGTAGAAACAGATCAAAAGTTCTCCAGATCTGTTTTTTGTTGCTGTTATGCAGTTTTGTTTCAGTCAAGAAAGGTTGTCAGAACATTCAACATTTGCTTGATCCAAAATATTATACACCATGCTTTAGATTGGAAAATTGCACATGTCACTTCGCAGTTTAAGAAAGGTGAGAGAGTGAAAACCAAAGAATTATAGACCTGTTAAGTAACATCTGTTGTTAGGAAATTACTAGAGTCTATAATCAGGATGACTGAACACCTTGAAAATGTCCAGAGAGAGCCAGCACCAATTTATAAAGGGTGGGTCATGCACGACAAATATGAGTGCATTTTTTGAAGAAGTGCCTAAAAGTAGTGAACAGGTAAACACCTGTATTGGTGTTAGTTATATGGACTCCCAGAAGGCATTTGATAAAGTTTCTCATAAGAGACTCTTAGCTAATGTTGAAGTTCATGCGATCGAAGGTAAATTATTGACCTTGTTCGGGAGTTGGATGAGCAGTAACAGACAGAGAGTGTTGATAATGAGAAGGTACTCTAATTGGCATTTCGTGACTGGCGGAGTCCTGCAAGGATCTGTGTTGGGGTCTCAGCTATTCACTGTATTTATTAGATGATGGAATAGAAAACCACATATTCAAATTTTCTGGTGACACATAGATAGGCAATGAATAGTGGCATAAAGAGAGAACATAAAATTATGAAGAGATATTGATGGGTTAAGTAGACAAAACTGTGGCAAATAGATTTCAGTGTAGGTAAATTTTCAGAGAGCAGATGGATACAGTCCTCTGACTCAAGTGCCATTCTGTTGAGAGCTTCCAACAGCCCTGCCTGATGTTCCCCCACCTTTGCTGGCTCTCCAGGATGAGTTGGAAGGCCGAATCCAGAGGTTCGTCATCTGACTCGGACTTCACGGATGCCTCTTCCCCAGCAGTCCTCCGAGTGCCTGGGAGCTTGGCTGAGCCTGCCTCCTCCTGCTGTGGACATGTGTCTATGCGGTGACCACCGGATTGTGAACCCGAGCCTGCGGTTGATCTAGGTCCTATCGAGGTGTGTGTCTCTGTGCTGGTGGAAGGTGTGGGTATGCGCTGTGATGGTTACCCACACCCTGCTTATTTCCAGCTCTTCAATGGACGAGGTGTCCTCTTGGCTGAAGGTGAGGACATGGATGGAGCTGAGGGACTGGCTGGCTGAGGGTGTCAGTGGCTTGGCAGAGCTCCCTGTGAATCAAAGTAGAGATAATTAGTGCATGGCAGCAGAGTCAAGAGCAGGAGAGAGAGCACTCACATTTGCATTGAGAGAAGGATGATGTGGTGCAGGATCTTCATGTGGGTGTTCGCCGCCAACCTCACCGTCACTGTAGGCATGGTCCACATCCTCAGCAGTCAGCGTGATAGCACATTCCTCAAAGTGAGTGAGGAGCCTAATGTGGCCACTCTGCCCCTGGTCTTGGATCTCTCCCTGTTGTTGTGAGCCAATTTCTCCTGGCTGAAAACAGCTGGAGAGAGAGTGAGCAGGATGCATGGCACTGCATGGAATGTTTGTGTGGTGAGCAGGCGTTTGTGTGGACGGGATGAGGATGCGAGCTCCAAGGGATATGAGCTTGATGGAGATGTGAGGGTGTGTGTGAGAGTTAGTGGTATTGTCCCTTGAAGTGTGAGATCCCCGTGAATGTGTGATGGGTCTGTGAGTGTGTGAGTTGAGAGTGATGAGAAGAGTGACTTACCCTGGCGGAATGGATAAGCGCACTGATCCTCTCCCTGCACTGGGTGGCTGCCCTCTTTTGCAGGGCATTGGTGCTGACCACCGCTGCCACTGCCTTCCATGCTGGATTTGTCACTTGCTTGCTGGCATTTACCTAGAGCAGGGGTAGAGGACATTGCGACGAGCCCCCACTGCCTCCAGGCGGCGCTCGAGGGAGGCGTCGCTAAATCTGGAGGCAGCATTTTTCCTCCTTTTGGTAGACGTCAGTTCTCAGCGGCTTCCTATGACTTGAAGAGTGTTAGTCCTTTGTAGGGGTGGCCTTTAAATGTGGAGCCCAGTTTACTGAAGGCCTGAGGTGATGGCAGGGTGGGCGAATGAGAGGATGGCCAACCAGTGACCCGGCATGTTTCCCGGGAATACATGATTAATGAGGCGGGATTGGGGCGATACGGACTGAAAATCTGCTATTGCGGCCAGTGGATAGAACGTCCTTTTTCTCGCCCTACCGCACTTCATCCAGGTGTGGGATGATTCCACCATTCTAAGGAAGCTCAGGCCCAATAAATACTGTATGCTGTATCACATCTCAGCATTCTTCAAGTGTTAAAATTAACTAAATCTGATTCAAAACCCAAAAACCAGAACACCTTACCTCCCATCAATCAGCCTATCATATTACAATCTAAAGGCTCTTAAAATCCAATCCTGATGTCGCTCTACTGTTATTGATTTATCTTCTATTCAGCTATTCTTTTGAACCTTCTTGATACTTGCACTATGGGTCCTAACCCTTTTATCTATGTTTTTCAATGACAAACAAAACTCCTATCATTTTACCCTCTTAGATGTTAGGCATACAAATATTGGGCATAATTATAAAATCATGTTTGAAATCAAATTTTGGCTGCTTGAACTTAATTGTTTGCATATTGCAATAAGTTGATAATATAGATAAGGACATCACTATCTGCAAACCATTGGATGCTGTAATGCTGATTTGTTTTTAATCTGTAGATCAAATTGGTAACATTTGCAGGTTGAATTTTAACATGTGCTTTAAGACAGGTTTCAGATTTGAAAGGGGAATAATAAATTCTTGTACAGTTTGTGAAATATGAGTAATTTTGAAAAGACTTTTTAGAGGTAATTGGGCTGTAACTTCCGAGCTCCCCAGCATCAGGTTTGGGGGGGTACCCCAAAGATGCGCTGGGGAATCTCTCCCACAAGTTCCCAGATAAGGATTTGCATGACAGAAGTGCAAACTTCCCCTGGACACTTGCCACGCGCTGGGAACCATCCGAAAATGCGATTTAAATTGCGAACTTTGGATATTTCCGCCAGGGTTACACCAATAGTTACCCAGATAAAGCTAGAAGAATTAAAACCTCTTCTAACTTCTGGGTAGGAAAATGAAAATGTAATCTAAATAAAACATGTAGGAAGTGTAAAGGGCATGGGTCTTGGAGGCAGTTGAGATTAAGAACTGAAATGTGGCTTGAGGACGTGATGTAACTCATAAACAAGGATGAGAATAACACAAAGAGACAGATGGAACTAGGTCCAAGGTAACTCAAGGACAAAACTAAGTGAGAATAAACCCTTGCAGTGCCATCCGTTCAGTGCACTAATCAAAAAGTACATACCTTCTGCCTTGTTAGAGTATGTACATTTCGAATGTTGAACACTAGAGAGAATCGTGTTCAGATCTTGATGTCAAATATTATACTCTTGTTATATTTTAGTGATAAAATCTTGTTTCAGCCCTCGCAGGGAAAATAGAAGAATATGTGAATGTAGAGACAAGTGAAATAGAGTGTGGAGAGAATGAGCAGAGAAGCAAAACACTTTGTATTTGTCACAAGACAAAGATGGAAAAAGAGATAATTACCAAAAATAATCCTGAATAGAAATAATGAGTTTCGGAGGGGAAATTCACTGGAATATAATCACAATGTGTTCAAGAATGTATCAAGGTTTTGTTTTAAAATTGTGATTTGACCCCATGAGGGGGGGGGGAACAAAAACCAAGGAACCAATTTGATTTCCACATGCAACCTTCAATAACTCCAGGAGATAAACCAGTGCTTGCTGCTATTTTTTAAAAAAAATAATCTCCCTAAGATTGTGTTACAAAGGCATGCAAGATGTTGTAGTGCACATCAATTTCAGAAGCTGGCACTTCTGCATATTCTATGCTGTTGAAAGCATTCTTCATTATTGGGTCCCTGTCAATCAAAGCGCTTGAAGCAAAGAGTAGAGGTCAGCTATGTGAGCACACAAATATTATGTTTCTGAAACTCATTTCTCCTGAATAAATTCATGCTGAATGATGGCAAGAAGAGTTGTGTTTTTTTTAATCTAGACTTTTTTTTTAGCCTATACATCAGGAACATTAAGAGACAACCAAGAGGCCCTGTAGCTTTAATGTGATCCTTTGAGCTAACAATCCTCATTTGGGAGCATCAGTAGTTTTGTGTGAAATCATTGACATCTCTCTGCCTTCTTGTAAGTCAAGAAAGGCAAAGTGAAGCTAATAAATGACAATATAAAGAACCAGATACATGCAGATTAGAAATGTTGCTCTGGTTTGCCCAGTTTGCTGAGGATTAAATAATACATTTTACTTAAAATTGTATACCTTGTTCTTAAATCATATATTTCAGTTACATTGCATCCACTTGCCCAAAGTCCGGAACAAGTAAATTGAAAAACATTAAATGTATGAAAATATTTTGAAACCAGACATGGAATAAAATTGGTTTCAACATGACTGTATTGTTAATTTTGGGTCCTAACTTGAGGTTGGCCACCGGACAAAAAGATCTCACAGGTAGTACGGTTATTTTAAACCCGTCGATATTAAGCAGGGAAATGTATGCCAGAGTCTCTAGGCAGAAAAATGCATTATTTATGCAAATTCCTAACAACTGCTGCTTAGAGAAGTACTGGATATGAAAATGTAATTACAACCTATGCAAATCTGAACCTTAACTAAGCTTTTAATGAACCGTCAGGTTATCCAGTAGCTCAAGAAGTCGAAGCATTTCTCACCCAGAAATAAACAGTCTCGGGCCGGTTGCTATTCCACTGCGCTTGCCTTCGTTGCTATGTTTTGGTAATTCTCGGGTACACTAGTAAATGAAGCCCTAAGTGGAAGCTTTGGCTCCTATTTCATAAGATAGAAAGAGAGATAGCTCGACCTGCTTGTATCATATCTGCTATGAACTATGGTGTAAGATTGAAAGCTGCTGCGATTATATCTGTAGCCTCCTGGCAGGGCAAAAGGCTGAAAAAATATACAATTTAAAGGAAAGATAAATGTTTGCCAGGAAATGTTTAACCGTAACCAGGCTAGGACATAGAAATGAGGTTTGATAATGCTCATAGAAATTGGGGTTGCTAAGAGATTTGTTTCAAGTGTAACTATTTAATTTAAATCAGCAACTGTGCTGTGTATTGTGCACAATGTAAATGTCATAATTCAGAGCCTTGTGTTTTTTTTAAAATTGAAACAATTTTACTGGAGGCTATTATAAGTAATGATGACCTCTTATCAGCTAAGACTCATTATAAACTTTTTGCACCTACCACAACCTTGCAAGATCCCAAAATTTATAGGTAATGATGAATCAGTCAGTGTGTTCCACATTTTGGGACAATCTTACTTCCCAGGTATCTGTACCAGTATTCTCCCTCCCACACCACAAAGTTTAATTTCCTTGTTTGCATTCGGAGGTGCCAAATTAAAATTGTTACTTTTTGTTTTCTTGACGTACTTAGAATAATGCGATCCATTACCCAGTCTACTGTCATCAGTGTTGGTTGCAAACACTCCAGGAAACCAAACAGAATACGCATGCAATAATACAAATGTGTGAAAGGGACAAGAAAAGGCCAATTGGTTCATCAAGCCTGTACCAGCGAGACTTAGTGCAAAGGACAAAGGACATGCACCACCCGTCCCTTTCCCTGCCCCCAATTCCCTCCACCCCAGTATTTTTGCTGTTCACACAGGCTCCTGGCAAAGGCAAAAAATTAGAGGAAGAAGACCCGAGTTCAGTTTAGCAACACGTCCTTGGAAATTCTTTTCCAACACCTGAAGGCAACCATACAAGCTTCAGGGGATGACGGTAAATCAAATGAATAATTGCAGCTCCACCTTATCCACCTTCTATGATGTGATGTCCTCAACTCTCAGGAACTGATCCAGCTTCAATATTTACAATACTTCCAGGCAATCTATTCCAGAGGCTGAAGATTCACTGTAAAAAGAATTGTTTCCTGGCACCAAACCTAACTACGTTTGCACATTACAAAAACAGAATTACCTGGAAAAACTCAGCAGGTCTGGCAGCATCGGCCGATGCTGCCAGACCTGCTGAGTTTTTCCAGGTAATTCTGTTTTTGTTTTGGATTTCCAGCGTCCGCAGTAGCTTTTAGCTTTTTGTTTTTATCTCTATGTTTGCACATTTACTACTGATATCTTATAACTCTCCTATCCCTATCTTTCTCTATGTACCTCATCATTTTAAAAAAAAATCTCATTTTATACTGCTACAATGAAAAAAAACACCAGTTCCTTGAGCCTATACTGTCAGCTTAGAGTGTTGACCACATAGCATTTTAGTTCCCCTCCTCTGGAATTTCTCCCACGAAAACTAGACAGATTGGTGTAGATTTTGTGTTTTTTTATGGTGGCTAAACTGTCAGCGTTCGCCATCATCACACCTCAGAAACTGAGAGCAACTTCTGGAGCCTGCAAATATGCAATTGTACGAACATTCGAATTAGGAGCAGGAGTAGGCCACTCGGCCCCTCGAGCCTGCTCCTCTATTCAATAAGATCATGGCTGATCAGAATGTAATCTCAGCCCTACATTTCTGCCCACCCCCGATAACCTTTCACCCCCTTGTTAATCAATAATCTATCTAGCTCTGCCTTAAAAATATTCAAAGGGTCTCCTTCCACCGACTTTTGAGGAAGAGAGTTCCAAAGTCTCACAACCCATCTGTCTTAAATGAGCGACCCATTATTTTTAAACAGTGACCCCTAGTTCTAGATTCTCCCACAAGAGGAAACATCCTCTCCACATCTACCCTGTCAAGACCCCTCAGGATCTTAAAGGTTTCAATTAAATCACCTCTTACTCTTCTAAATTCCAGTGGATACAAGCATAACCTATCCAGCCTTTCCTCATAAGACCACCCACCCATTCCTGGTAATAATCCAGTAAACATTCTCTGAACTGCTTCTAACGCATTTATATGTTTCTTTAAATAAGGAGACCAGTACGGTACACAATACTTCAGATGTGGTCTCACCAATGCCCTCTACAACTGAAGCATAACCTCTCTACTTTTGTATTCAATTCCCCTCGCAATAAATTATAACATTCTATTAGCTTTCCTAATCACCTGCTGTACCTGCATACTGACCCTTTTGGGCGGAATTTTCTGTGCCTGCTGGCAGTGGGCGTGATAGGGGGCGGACGTGGGCAATATGGTGTGATCTGGTTAACAATGGTGGAAAGGCAGGTTGCGACAGCGGGCTGAACGGTCGGCGGGGAGCTCATTGTAATACATCAGCATCTCATTAAAAGGCCATCCCGCCAGGCTCTGGACCCCTGTCAGATCATCCGTCCATGTCAACAGGAAAACACATCGAGATGTCTCACAATGGTACATAGGCAACATGCGCTTGGCGGCCTTCAGTTTTGGGGAACTGAGGTGAGTGAACAGCATCATTTTCCACAGCTCGCCAGGGTCGCCTGTTGCTCTGCAGGCTTCAGGGGCGCTGGCGGCCTGGGTGAAGTACCGCCCTATCTCAAAGGTGACTGTTTTCGGGGGGCGGTGTCCCGGGGTAACTGCTGCTTAGCTCCGGAGGCAACTGTACTCGAGGTGGGGGTGTCCCGGGGTAACTGCTGCCTGGCCACGGAGGTGACTGTTTTTGGGGGGAGTGGTGTCCGGGGGTAACTGCTGCCTGGCCCCGGAGGTGACTGTTTTTGGGGGGAGTGGTGTCCGGGGGTAACTGCTGCCTGGCCACGGAGGTGACTGTTTTTGGGAGGAGTGGTGTCCGGGGGTAACTGCTGTCTGGCCCCGGAGGTGACTGTTTTTGGGGGGAGTGGTGTCCGGGGGTAACTGCTGCCTGGCCCCGGAGGTGACTGTTTTTGGGGGAGTGGTTTCCCGGGGTACCTGCTGCCTGGCTCCAGAGGCGACTGCACTTGGGGTGGGGGTGTCCGGGGGCAGCTGCTACCCTGGCGTTGGATCCCGCGCACGAGCAATCGAGGTGGAGGGCAGGGTAGGCAAGGGAAGTGGTCACGCATTAAGGACACCTGTATATAAACTGACCATCCTCTGCAACTGAGACAGTTCAGGCGCAGCCACAGTGATATAATTGGGGTCGGGCTCCTAGCCTGCCCACCCACACAAGCAATGCGGAGGCACCAAAGGGCCATCAAGCCCTCTGGACCTTACCCTGCACCACTCCAGCACAGGCTGTGAGCCTGCGACCACTTTACTGGACCGGGCAGCAGTTGGGCTGCACAGGTTGTACAATCTCCTCGCCAACCCTGGCCATGGAGCAGTCACTGCTGGAGGTGCTCACAGCCTCTTGCAATCTCAGCAACCTGGTTTGGACCAGTGTCCCCCATGTCGCAGGCTGACAGGGCATCCAAGGGGTGGCCAGCACTTCCTGGGAAGCGTTAAGGGGCAATCACACAGGGCCAGGAAAGTGGCTAAGTTCACCCATGCAAACCACGTCTCTCTCTCTCTCTCTCATGCTGCAGGAGGACCACATCAGGACCATGGATCCTGATGACCTAGCTGTATGCCTGATGGCTACAGAGACCATAGAAGATGGAGGAGAGGGTAACTGAGGCTCCTGGCTGTGCAAAGGCAGGAGCAGCAACCTCAGGGAGAAGGAGCTGCTGGGGCTCCCGCACACTCTGCCCAGGAGTGACAGCGAGCTGCGACTGGTTGGCGCCTAGTGGCACCCAGGGTCTATAGACGCCATCTGTCATTCCTGCAGATGACCAAGAACCAGTGTTGCCGAAGACTGCGCATGTCTAGGACCAGATATGTCTGGTCGCTCATATCTGCCACTTATTGCAGGACTTGGCGCCAAGAGGACATGGAGGGCATCCACTCCCAGTGGCTGTGAAAGTGACTGTGGCGCTCAATTTCTAAGCTTGTGGCTCCTTTCAGGGCTCCACAGGTGACCCCTGTGAGACCTCACAAATTGCCACCCACAAATTCATCCATGAGGTCATGGACTTTATCAACCGCAAGGGCTTCCATTCACTGAGTGTGCAGTTAGTGTGTGACCACCAGAAGCACATCCTTCAGGTGTGCGCACAGCTTCCAGAGAGTGTGCACGATGCCTACATCCTGAGTTGCTCGCAGATCCCTGCAGTCTTCCAGGGTCCAAAGAGGCTGCAGGGATAGCTCTTCGGGGGCAAGGGCTACCCGCAGAGGCCGCAGCTAATGAAACCCATGCAGAGGCCTCAGACTGCAACAAAGCTACGGTATAATGAAGCTCATGATGCAGCTGCAACTTGGTGGAGCAGACTATCCAGATGCTGAAAATGTGGTTCCGGTGCCTGGACTGATCTGGCGATGCCCTGCAATATAGGCCACAGAAGGTGTCACACATCATCGTCGTCTGCTGCGCCCTTTACAACCTGGCACTCCAATGGGGAGACGAGCTGGCTGAGGAGGAGATGGAGGAGCTGGAGGTCTCCTCGGATGAGGAGGATGGCAACGGGGATGAGGGTGAGGAGGTCCTCTGTGGTGACGATGACGGGGATGAGGCACGCACACTGGCTAGACAAGGCAGGCACACTCGGGAGGCCCTCATAGCTGCCAGGCTTGTGGAGGATGATGACGACAGCAGTGAAGTGTCCCCATACATTGCCACATCGCAGTTGTGAATGTTTGGCTCCAGCCTGGCTTATGGCAGCGCCAAAAGCCTCTATGAGAATGCTCCTGTCATGGAGATGCTGTGGAGGCCCTCATACTCACTTGATAACAGGAGGATGATGACAACATGCAGTGAAGACACTCCATGAATCCTCACATAGCCTCTGTGAATGTCTGGCTCCTGTCTGGCAGAGGGCAGCTCGCTTGATCTCTCTTTAATATGTAAGTTCCTTTGTTCCATATATCTTTGGAACTGTAACTTTTCCATAATATAAAACCTTTCATGTTCCCAATATTGTCAGTAACCTTCGGGAAAAATAAACACATTCCTTAGCCTTGCTTATCTGGTTAGTTATAAAGAGACTAACATCCCTTTGAAATACAAATAATCCCTTCACTTATCTAAAAATGCAAATTCCCTCACACCTTACATGCTACACAGCATCCATGTTTACTCATTAGAATTTCAAAACCTAGCTTCTTTTGATAATTTCAAGCTGGAAGTCTACCTGACCATGATATAGTTACCAATTTCCTTGAGCTAAAAGCTTCAGCTTCATTCTCCACTATTCTCTCTCCCGGAACAATATTATCAAAAATAGTGTCAGCTAATTGAACTTTAACACCTTCCCCCTACCTTTCAACTTCCTCCTCTTCCTGTTTCAACTTATGAGTTTGTTCCTACACACTCTGGAAACAATCCAGGATGTTCTTTCTTTAATGCCTCTGTTGAATGCACCTCCACAGGCTGCTCAACTACTGTAGGCATCACCCACATCTGTGATCTAGCTATATCATTATCTAAAATAAACCGAACACCTGCAATGGGCAATTTTTCCAGTACTTCAACAATCACCTCACCTGTTTTCCACTTATTCTTTAAATTCACCTTCCACAATGGAATAGGTTTAGCATCTCCATGAACCCAATTTATTATCACCTTTTCCTGCAACACTCCCTCTGAACAACAAATACCACTATCCCATAACATTAAGGATTGGCTAGCCCCTGTGTCTCTTAAAGTTTTAATACCTTTACCTGCTCCACCCTGCACACATGGGAAGACTTCCCCTTCACATACAAAATCTTTAACATTTATGCAGCCTGCTCTTCAGAATTCCCTTGGGTAAATTGTGAACACATTCCTACTTCTTTACTTATCACTGAATCTTCCTGTTTTAACTATACACAAACCATTGCTTTTTCCTGTGCCCGAACCTCAGAACCAACAGTACTCTTATTTCCAGAACTTTTCTGCATTCCGATTGCTGCAACAGATTTTCCCTGTAACCCCCAACGCAATGACTTTGTGTGCCCGACCTTATTACAATGAAAGCACCTCCATTTTCGAGTGTCACTTCTACCCTCAGCACCTTCCTTTTTAGCCTGAGAAAAAACTTCCTGAGAATTTCCAACTACTCATTCTCTTCCCTGACTACCTACCTTCCTTTCACCTTCCCACTTTCCATCCTTCTCTGAATCAAAAGGGTGACGAAGAAAAGGTTTAGATCCATGAACTAACTCATAATCCCTGCTGCTTGCTTTGTCGTTTTAACCCACTGTTCCTCCACATGAGTTCTCACTACCGAAGAAATTGAATCTTTAAATTCTTCCAAAAGAATTACTTCTCTAAAAGCTGCATATGTTGTTTCTACCTTTAATGCCCATATCAACCTGTCGAAATTACTTTGTTTTACTCTCTCAAACTCAATGTAAGTTTGACCATGCTGGTTCCTTATATTCCTAAATTTCTGCCTGTACACCATAGAAACCAACTCATATACATTCAAAATAATCTTTTTTACTGCATCATAATCCACCGATACTTCTTCGGATAGTGAAGCAAAAACCTCATGAGCTCTACCCACTAACCTAGACTGTAAAAGCAATGTCCAGCTTTCTTCTGGCCATTTCATCTGCTTAGCGATCTTCTCAAATAAAATAAAGAATGCCCCTACAACTCTTTCTTCAGACTTTGGAAGATCTTGTACAAATTTAAGCATCTCCCCACTGGGCTTTAGACTGGAAGTGGTTATTTCCAGATCAGAACCTTCTTCAGCATCTGAGATCTCTTTTTTAACTTCCAGCTTTCTAAGCTGATATTCTCTTTCTCTCCTTCTCTCTTTCCTCCCTTGTTAATTTCTCCAGTTCCAATTCCCTTTCCTGTTTTCTTTCTCTCCCCTCCCTTTCTGCTTGCTCCTTTTGATACGCCTTTCCTCTTTCCTTTTCCTCTGTATCCAGTTAAGTTTTTTTTTCATTTCCATTGATTGTTTAAGTTCAAGGTTCTTCATTTGTAACTGAAGTCTCACTACCTCCAGCTGCCTCTCATTAGTTTCAGGTATCCCATCCAGCTTCAAATGCTGTGCTACCACTTCAACTATGCCTGCTTTCTTTGCCCCTATTGGTAACCTCAACTGCAACTTATCCACCAAATCTGTTAACTTACCCTTAGATACTTTTTGTAACCCAATCAGAGTTATATTTTCTACTTCCAAAATAGTGTTAGCCATGGATAAAGCCATTTTTGCAGTCTCACTACTTTAAAATCCCAAACACCAACTCCTGAGTGCAATGTGCTTCTCATACTCGTAGCCTTATGATTCACCAACTCCAAACCAATCAAGGAATTTCAAATACCCTGCAAAGACTCCCCCAGTTTTGTTATGACGTGGCAGTTGATGTGTGCCAGGTAAACCAAATCCACAAGAGAAACTTGGTTATGCTATCACAACAATTTGCAATTTGCATTTATTATGAGAAGATGTGCGGACTGAACTCAGAAGTAATGAATCCACCAAGACCTTTAGAGATTTTAAAAATGAAATTAAAATATTTATTAACAAAATAAAAGATTTTAAGCACATACATAAGTCTACAATTACTTAATAATATAACCACTTCTAAAATTCCTAATTAACCTAACTCCCAGTTACACACCCCCTTTGAGGCAACAGTCCAAAATAGATTTTAGACTTAAAAAAACCCAGCAAGTTAACACAGTACCCACTTGACAGTGGAATTCCGAATGGCTTTCTCTAACTTTAGTTACTGGACACAACAGACTGATGCACAAATGGCTGGAGGCTTCTTAAAGGCTGTTTCACACACTCCCATAAGATCCAACATAGCCTTTCATTCTCCTTTATATATGTTTCTCTTTCTTTAATATGTAAATTCCATTGTTCCATATATCTTTGTAACTTTCCCATAATATAAAACCTTTCATGTTGCCAATATTGTCAGTAACCTTTGGGAAAAATAAACAAACTCCTTCACCTTGTTTATCTGACTAATTGTAAAGAGACTAACATCCCTTTGAAATCCAAACAATCCCTTCACTATCTAAAAATGAAAATTCCCTTCACACCTTACATGCTAAGACAGCATCCATGTTTACCATTAGCATTTCAAGTACATTTCTACACCTAGCTCTTTTGATAATTTCAAGCTTCCAGGGTGTCACTTGTGCCCTCTATAGTGAAGACCAAAGTAAAATGCCTGTTTCATTCGGCCACCATTTCCCTACTTTCCAATATCAATTCCCCAGATACACTTTCTTTGGACTCACTTTAACTCTTTTCTTACTTAAATATCTATAGAAACTCTTACTATCCATCTTTATATCTCTAGCTAGCTTTCTCTCATACTCTAGTTTTTCTCTCCTTATTAATCTTTTTGTCATTCTTTGCTGTTCTTTATATTCTTTCCAGTCTTCTGACCTGCCACTCATCTTTGCGTAATTATATGCTTTTACTTTAAGTTTGATACTGTCTTTAACTTTTCTAGTTAACTGTGGATGGTAGGCCTTCCCCTTGGAAATTTTCTTTCTTGTTGGAATGTATATATACTGTGTATTCTGAAATGTCCCCTTAAATGTCTGCCATTGAACTTCCATTGACATATCCCTTAACTTCATTTGCCAGTTCACTTTAGCTAGTTCTGCTTTCATGCCCTCATAATTAACCTTATTTAAGTTTAAAATACGAGTCTTGGATGCACTTGTTTCTCCCTCAAAATGAATGTAATATTGAATCATATTATGATTGCTGCTACCTAGGGTTGCCTTCACTAGGAGGTTATCAATTAATTCTATCTCATTGCCCAATATCAGGTCTAGTATAGTGTGCTCTCTGGTTGGCTCCAGAGGGCGCTGTTCTAAGGAACTATCCTGAAAACATTCTATGAAGTCCTCATCTACGCTACCTTTGCCCATCTGATGTTTCCAGTCTATATGTAGATTAAAATCCCCTATGATTATTGCTGTACCTTTCTGGCAATCTTCCATTATGTCTTCTTTTACACTTTGTCTACTTTGTAGTTACAATTAGGAGGCCTGTACACCACTCCCACAAGTGACTTTTTGCCTTTATCATTCCTCATCTCAACCCAACCGTTTCTACACCCTGGTTTCCTGAACTTAGGTCATTCCTCTCTAACGTGCTAATACCCTAATTAATTAACAGAGCCACCCCTCCACCTTTTCCTAACTTCCTGTCCTTCCTAAATATCACGTACCCTTCAATATTCAGATTCCAATCTATGTCATCATGTAGCTATGTCTCTGTATGGCTATCAAATCGTACTTATTTATTGCTATTTGCACAATCAGTTCATCTGTTTTGTTTCAAATGCTACGTGTGTTTAGATACAGAGCCTTTAGTTTTGTCCTTTTGTTATTTTTGCACTGTTTAGCCTTATCTGCTGATTTACTCTTAGGATTGTACTGTCTGTCTCTTCCTGTCACTGTCTGTTTATTATTTCCCATATTAATACCTGTCTCTCTTGCCTTATCTCTACTCTTTGGTTTACCACATCTTCCCAAATTTGACCCCTGCCCACACTATTCGGTTTAAAACCCTCTCTACCTCCCTAGTTAGTTGGTTTGTGGGGACACCAGGCGCAGCACGGTTCAGGTGTAGACCGTCCAAACGTGAACCCGGAAGTCCACAAGTTGCTGTCAATTATTCTATGTTCCCCACTAGGTGCACTGTTAATGCCCCTCTAGAACTGCAATCAAGTAGAAGTCATTGAACAGATGAAAACTTTACCTTTTAGGCTATTAGGCTCACTGTAAAAAAAGAACCCTTGAAAACCTTACACCATGTTGTATGAGGTGCAATTAGGTTTTTGATGGTGTACTAAGGTCACAATTACTGCTGAGCAGCTTTATTATCCCTGAAAAACTAATTTCATATTTGTGAAATGTCAAATTTATCCATCATTGTAAGAAAATTCACATTCTTAAAATGAGACAATTCTTTTCATAGCTTCTTAATGGTATTTCAGCATCTACCTTAACCCTATGTGCATGTCCCAATAATTTACTTCTATAAAGTTTTTTATTTTAAAAAAAAATCAGTGCATTTTACTTTCTGGTTTGATGTCTGTAAGAATACTTTAATGTGATTGGCTGCTTCTGCGGCTTAATGACATCACTGTTACAGGATGTCTGGAGATTTCCTTGACTTGGCACCAGATTCAAACTGATGTTTGGAAATGGGAGATCCACACCACAGATTTCTTCGAGGTCACACATGAGAGCCATTGCCTTACCACTGACCACAAAATATCTGCCAGTGTTCTTGATGCATTAGCACCTGTTTGCTGGTCCCGCTGGCCTACAGGCTATCAACGTTTTGTCAACTATGGGCCCATGTCTGCCTGCTGTGAAACATGAAGCAAACAATCCTGTATTTTGCGAAAGGACTCATTAACCATTAGAATGAGCACAGAAATAATGCATGCATAGTGCATCTAGCCAGCCCTAGAGGGGGTAAATATAAACACTGGCATAAGGAGCAAAGAGTACATGAAGAAAGCCAGTTTGCATAGTCCACCAGAGTTATTACACAGATTCACACATTTCGGTGCAATAATGGCTGTTTACTCTGTAGACTGCTGCTGAGCAACAAGTAGCACTTACAGAGGACATCTGAGCTGTACAGGTGGTGAGAACAATTGGAGCATCTCTCAGGGAAGCTCTTGTTATCCTTCTGTCCTTTTCCAATCCCTTTTCTCATCTTTACAGCTTGACAAGGTTCCCTAACCAGATCGAGTATTTTATGGCCAGGATTTAACGTTTGGCGTGCGGGCGCGCGCCCGAAACGCATGAGCGTAATATGACGCGCAATGACGCTTGCATCCCGACGTCATCATGCACTCATGCGACATTTCGTTTGGCGGGCGTGCGCCGAAGTCGGCTGTGCGCCCGCCGATAATTGAGAGGCCTATTAAGGCCATTAACGAGCTAATTAACTTGAAATTTATGCTGCCCGTCCAACCTAACATGAGGGGACATGTTTCATTAAATTTTTGGGAAAAATTTTGGCCTAAACAAACCTGGCGTTTTAATCTCTACTACACATGGGCCAGAATTTTTCCCTCGTCGGGCGGGCTCGGTGGGAGCGGGCGGGGCGGTCGGGAAGCTGACCGCCGCCCATGATGGGCTCAGCACCGCGATTTCATGTGGGCAGGCCAGCACGGAGCTGCCTCAGGGAGATTGAAGCACTTTTTTTAAAAATTAACAATGACAATAAAAATTTACTGAACCATGTCGCCTCATGTGACTGTGTGACATGAGATGAGACATGTTTTATAATTCAAAATAAAGTATTTATTTAATTCGTATGAGCTCATCCCACTTGTGGATGAGGTTTCCTAAAGAATGTAAAGGCCGCTTGGCCTTTTCGCCTGCCCACCAACTGTTAGGTTGGACGGGCAGCGTAAATTTCAAGCTAATTAGCTCGTTAATGGCTTTAATAGGCCTTTCAATTATCGGCGGACGCACAGCCAACTCCGGCGCGCACCAGTCGAATGAAATATCGCACAGAAATACAGAAAGAAAGAAAGGAAAAGGCTTGCATTTTTGAAGTGCTTTTCCTGGCCATTGGACGCCTCAAAGCACTTAATTTGCCACCAATGAAGTACTTTTGAAGTGTAGTCACTATTGCAATATAGGGATAGCGACATGAGGTGCTCACTAAACTTTCCTGCCACTTCAGAACAAAAATCACACTGCTGGACAACCGTTTAGTCCACAGTTATCTACAGGTAAACTAATATTAGAAGCAGAAACATCGATAATTCAGTGTAATAATCAAACTCACACATAGGAAAATTGCATTAATTACTTCAAAATAAATTGTCTGTCATTCTTGTTGCTCTTTTCTTCTTAATAACACACAATTTGTGACCATTTTGTGTATGACCTTAATCTCATGTAGAGGCTCAGGCCTCTCTAGAGACTTGAGCACACACTCTTGTAGATCTGTTAGTACAATATTGAGGAATCCAGCCACCAAAGCTTCTTGAAGAAGATATCTCAGAGGAAGGCAATCCTCCGAAGGATGCACTAGTCACATGCTCCATCCCTCCCAAGCACCAGCACACAGATTGGTACCCCATGTGGGTGAGAAGGTTCTGTTTGTGGTGAAACACTCAGCTTGAACAAACAAGCAGCAGCAGGTGCCAGAACACAAGGGCAGCCCAGAACTTAGTTTATCACAGAGTGATCTCTGCTAAATGCAACAGGGATGATGACTTCATGGGCCTAGCTAGGAAAACAAAACTACCTGCCTTGCACACACATATTCTAAGCCCCTGCCAAAGAGTTTCAGCACCACAGCTGAAAACATGGCAGAATCTGCTTCCAGCCTGTGTGGTGTTAGCTTACATGGTATCAGTACACTGCAGTCTAACTTGGAGAGTGCATGCACATCCGGGCTACTGCAACCAACCATTCCCCCTCACAAAAGAAACCAATGTCAGCAGCCTTTGCAGATTTGATGGAAGCTCAAAAAGCTGCCACCTTGGAGATGCAGGTGTCCACCTTGGACAGATTGATAAATTTAATAACTAGGCACTGCCAAGGAGTCAATAATTCTCTGCAGTCTACTCGCACACAGATCAGTGCAAATGGTGAACCCCAGCTTCTTGAAGCGGCAGTAGAGCTATGGGACCACTACATTGTTATCTTTCAGGATGTCAGTCTCTATTCCCCCCCCTACCCCACCATTCCCCCAACCAATACCCATCATGGTTCCAAGAAGTCAATTGGGACAAGCTGCACAAGCAACAGTCAAGGTGTAGCAGCCTGCATCATTGGTTCAAACCTCCATAAGTCACAAGCATGTGGACATGTGCTGCTTGTGCCCCGGGAGCAATGTCAGTCCTGAACCGACCCGTTCCGCAGCCAAAACACACTCCATGCAACCTTAAGTAATGAGAGTGGGTCTTCCATCCCTCAGGGGGAGGGTTAAGTCCCACCCTCGAGAGTTGGTCGACAGCTCTAGCGGTCCCAGCAGTGCCAGAACTCTGTAGTGGGCACTGCTGGGACTGCAAGTAGGCCCCTGGATGAAGACAACATGGATCCCAGAGAAAGTTGAGTCAGGGAGGGATTGGGGAGCCTAGGTAGGGGGCAAGAGGGATGGGGGTGGGGCATAGTTTGGTGGCCCGATGGGAAGTGACAAAGGGGGGTGGGCAAAATCTTGGTGGGGGAAACGTTGCTCCCAATGGGATCAGGGCACCCCCTCCCCCTCCCCAATGGATGTACACTCATTCCTTCCCACCTTTCAACCAGTTTGGCTGAAAAAAACAGCCTGCCCACTCCCATCAGCCTGTCCACGCCACCTGTTTTATGGTGTGGGCAGCATAATATTTGGGTCAATTGGCTTGTTAACAAGCTCAATTGCCTGTTAGTTTTTTTTTTGAATGGCGGGTGGGCTGCTGATTCTGGTGCCCACCTGCCCACCTACTGTTTTATGGGGAATGGATTGGGGAGTGGGCTCACCACCCATCATGGAAAACACTCCCCGGCAGGGGCTTTAAAGCCCAGCCTGACCTTTGTTGAGGTGACTAAGGAAAGTACCTCGTAGGAATACTGGAGTTAGAAAGCCATCTTTTAAGTAAGGCACCATGAGAGAATCTTTTGGTGCTACCCAAGTGAATTTCGCCCCTGTGGGTTTACGTTTAGGTGTAAATTTAAGTCAAGGCAATTATTATATTTGGCATTATATTAAGGCTTCACAGTTTTTCTTCAACATTCTTCTAACCCTTGAGAAAGAAACAGCTTATAACAAACAGGATTACTTCTGCTGAATTTTCATTTTATTGTGTTTTATTAACTAACACTGAAGCGATCCATTTAAAACTACTAGGCTTCTCCACTGAAAGATTTCTATAGACTTGAGGGGAAGCTGGACAGTTCCACTGTGAACTGTCAGTCTGACCAGTATGTAAGTATTTCAAGTGTCAGATATCAGGCCGATCAACAACGTGCTAGAGGTACAATTGAAATATAATTCCTACACTGAAACAAGTTGCTCTATTAAATCTAGTCTTTTTAAAAAATTATTTAGGAATGGTTTCTTTGATCTTGATCAAATATCTAAAGCAGTAAATTTAGATTTTTGACAGTTTACCTGCTGCCAAGAAACAACCCAGAATGTAATTCGGTAAGAACAAGTAAAAACAGAATATTGCAATTTTTCAGGCATTTAAGATGGAGGATAGTACCTTAATTAAAACTTTCAGTGCACTGACAATGTGAATGATTGCGAAATGAAAGAAGGCTTTCAGGATTTCAAGTAGCTTGTTGTTGCAGTCTCCAATATGTCGTGACATCTTGATGTTCCAGTGTGTGTTCATGGGGTTTTTTTTATTTCGTTTTTGTAACTAACATTCAAAGACAAATGGAATCTAAAAGAGTAAGTATGACAGTGAATAATTAAACCAATGTCATGGCAAAGCAGACAAAAGCTAGCAAATAAATATTGCCTTGCTTTCTAGATCCATGCTGCATTTCAGATGGTTGCTATGGAAACTTACAGAGTGCTTGGATTCTGCTAATAATTCAGTACCTTAGGAAATTGGAACTCTGAATGGAGATGCTTCATTGTTGGATCAGGCTGAGGAGTACACCATGTTCAAGTACAGAGCTAATCAACAGAAACAGGGGTAACAACAAATGCTGTGCCCAGTTTCTCCTTGTGTATAAATGCACAATTATTTGAGTGCTTTTCCTTTTTATTCTTTTGCCGCTTTCATTTTGCTAATACTGAAAATTGAATTGCTAATGGATATCTGGGGGTGTTAAAGTATTATTACCAACCTTTTAGTTAAGACATGTACTTTGCGTATTTGTTAAATTACCCATGCCTTTGGTCTACTTGGGCTGCCTTTTAAATTAAGGTGAAAGGGCACAGTGTATGGTACAGTATACGAGGAAAATTGAAAAGGATGAAAACAAACATTATCAATCAGGAAGTAGTCTATCAGTCTGTGATGGCACTCTTACTTGTGGGCCAAAAGGTCATTGGTTCAAATCCAACAGTGTGGTTTGCTCTCACAATCTACTTATATATACAGCAATATGTATGGAGGTTCTGTTCTTTGGAGGGTGTCATAATCATCTAGTTGATGTTTCTTATTAATATTTTAGAGGTAAGGTTTAGTTTCAGAAAGATTCAAGTTGTAAGAGGACTGGAATTTAGAAATTGCCACAACACCTCATATAACGGCAGTCAAAGGGTTCCATGCATGCTTATGAGGTCTGAGTTAGGAGAGTAAAAGCCATAAAAATGGCCGGTGGCCTTCATTTATCCGGGGAACTGCAGATAGTAAGTCTGAGGAGAATTGCCCTTGACTTCATTAGAAATTTAAATTATTCATGCCGACCTCAGGTTCAAAAGGTTTGCTGAGGAATCTAAAACATGGGTGCGCAGGATAAGGAGCCGATTCTTGAGGACATAGATGAGGAGAAATTTCTTTGCTCAGAGAGTTATGAATCTTTGGAATTGTCTACTCTGGCGATTTTTATGCTCCACCATTGAGTATAGTGAAGGCAGATAAACAGATTTTTGGTCTCCAGGGAAACAAAGGAAATATTGAGCAAATGGGAAAGCAAAGTTAAGCCACAAGATCAACCATGATCATATTGAATTGTGGAGGGGCCTCAGTGGACCATATGGTCTAGTTCTGCTCATATTTCTCATGTTATTATAACCTTCTTGCTCTTATACGCTAGGTCTCAGCCAATGAAGAGAAGTATCCTGTGTGCCTTCTTGACCACCTTATCCACATGTCCTGTTATCCTCATGAATGCGTAGACATACACTCCAATATTCCTCTACGCTTCTCAGAATTGTTCCATTTATTGTGTATTCCCTTGCCTTGTTTGTCCTCTCCAAATACATTACCTCGCACTTCTCCAGGTTCAATTCCATTTGCCACTTTTCTGCCATCTGACCAATCCAGTGATATCTTCCTGCGGTCCACAGCTTTCTTCTTCACTATTAACCACATGGCCAATTCTTGTATTCACCCGTAAGCTTAATAATTTGAGTATATTTTGGACAATTAAACTAATTTGGTAAGTTTCCATTTATGAATTTTCAAGCATATAAAAAATAATGGACGGGAACAGACATATTGATGGAATGCTCCCCACTTGCCTGGATGAGTGCAGCTCCCACAACACTCAAGAAGCTTGACACCATCCAGGACAAAGCAGCCCACTTGATTGGCACCCCGTCCACAAACATTCACTTTCTCCACCAGCAATGCACAGTAGCAGCAGTGTGTACCATCTACAAGATAACATTGTAGGAATTCACCAAAGCTCCTTCGACAGCACCTTCCAAACCCACAACCACTACCATCTAGAAGGACAAGGGCAGCAGATAGATGGGAACACCACCGCCTGGAAGTTCCCCTCCAAGTCACTCATCATCTTGACCTGGAAATGTATCGCCGTCCCTTCACTGTTGCTGGGACCAAATTCTGGAACTCCCTTCCTAACAGCACTGTGGGTGTACCTACACCACATGGACTGCAGCAGTTCAAGAAGGCAGCTCATCCCACCTTCTCAAGCACAACTAGGGATGGGCAATAAATGCTGACCCAGCCTGCGAAGCCCTCATCCCATGAATGAACTTTTAAACAATTGGCCTATCTAGCCTGTCCCATACAGCTGTGGCCCAGGACACTAGCCGATGTTCTAACTCCCACCGAAGTGCTAGTATCTGCGTTGGTGCCTGCCTGGCAGAGATGGTGTGACGCTGGTGAGACTTCAGTGCCCTCAGGTGTGAAGGGGGCCTCTGCTCTTCCTCTTGGCCCTGCTCCGCTGATGCTGAAAGTGAGAACAAGGATATTGGATCAGTTAACGTGGAGACTATGTCAATGTGCATCCCTGTCCCCCGGATCATTATGCGCTCATCCTTCCATAAGCAATGGTCAAGCCGTGTTGCAAACTTCAATCACTGAACATTCAGCACTGCCATGGCTGTTGGGAGAACAATGGTGACCTCAGTGCAGGGCAAACATACCTGCCCGTGGCACCCCAGCCTCAACGACACCGGTGGACCTGGGCGCACGGCGCCTCTTCAAACCTAGGGCTGGAGGCTCGAAGCGGCTGAGAATCGCCAACTGAGCCAGCCCGCCACCAGTCCTCACCCGATCGGCTGCATTATGTGTATTCTTCTCCTGAAAAGGGGAGAAGAGCATTGATCAGTGCTACTTGTGCCTGGACTGTCTTCGCGGACAGCCCACCCCAACCAGAGTGGGACATTGCAGGGCTCCAGTGACTCCTCACCCTGCTGCTGCCGAACACTCACACAAAGATGCTAGGCCTGTCTCACCCCCCACCCCCCACCCCACCACCCCCTTGGCCAAATGCTGCCTACACCACATTAGGCACCACACGGTCTAACCTTCCATAGCAAGGAAGCACAAGCACATGGAGCGCAGAGGGCAGCAGATCGATCGGTGCCAACGCCACCTTGAAGCTCCCCTCCCAGCATGTCATCACCTTGACTAGGACATGTCCTGGAGTTCCAGCACTGCGCCTAGGTGCAGCTCCTCCAGGTTGCCCGCAAAAGAGTAATGTGGGTCTCAGTGTACCACAAGCTGTGGGTGCAGAAACCATCTCTTCACCACCCTCTCAGGGTGTCCTTGGCATGGGCAATATCTGCTGGCCCACCCAGCGAAGGACACATGCCGTCAATGACTCAATGCAGTCACTACACTCAGATTTGAGGTGGAGGGGGCACCAGGGGAGAAAGCTTACCTGCTGGGTAAGTGACCAATGCCAACATGGCACTCACCCTTCCTGAGCGCAACAGGTCGTTGAAGCGCCTGCGACACTGGGTCCAGGTGCACATCGAGGGAGCTCACCACCTCCGCCACCTCCTCCCAGGCACGCTTATTCATGTGGGGGGGCCTCCTCCTCCCATCCTGGGGTACGAGGACCCTCCGCTGTGCTGCCACCTCCTCAAGGAGGGCAGCAAGGCAATCGTCTGAAAAATGAGGGGCACAGTGCCCCCCCCTGCCCTACCCTCCAGCCTGGCCTGCTCACCTGCAGTGCTCTGGGGAGTCCTTCCACTGGCCATGATTCACAGCCTTTGAAAGGCTGGAGCAACTTTTTAAAACAGGCCGCCCGGGTCGCCATTGGACACGATGGTAACTGCAGTCCCGCTGCCGCCCGCCCACTCCCGCTGTCCTCAGGGGCCGCGATTCATGCTGGGCGGGTCTTAATTGGCCCACCCGTGTAAAATGGCGGCGCGGACCCGATCGCAGGCGGTGATCGGGTCCGCGCCCACCTGCGCCTGCTCTCTCTCCACACCCTCGCCAGCTGGAAAATTCTGCCCATAAATCCCAATGCATTTTAAACATATTGATGTATGAGGCTCAATTGAAACTCTCCACCTAATATGCTTTATATATTGAAACGGTCATGAACACCTTGGTAAACAGAGTCAAAAAGTGTACTAGTCAGCTTCTCTGCAACTTGATGGGTACAGACCCTGTTTAGTATAGGAGAGAGCTGCAAAAACTGGAAGCATCTCATGTTTAGTTCTTTGCCTGTGCTGAATTTGATGATCTGGGAAACAATAGGATGCAGCAAATGTCATCAGGTAGGTGGATAGGAAGAAAAAAGTCAGCCAGGATTCCTGCTCTTATTTACCATCTAGTGACCGTCAGTAGAAAGCAGGTCTGTGTGAGTATCGGGTGAGGGCAAGATAAGGCTTATCCGTTTTAGCTTTATTGGGTTGCCATAATAAAATCACTGTCAACATCCGAGCATGAGAGTCATGTTTTGTTTTATTTCAATGTCACTGTGTTTTTAAGGAGGGAAAGCTCTCAAAAGGAGTCTGGAGTTTTCAGAAATCTAGGTTAGTACAACATTGTACCCATTTTTTGAATGAGGTTATTTTAACGCTGGCAGTAAACTTTTTAAAATCAATGGAACACAGACTCAAAGCACCCTGTAATTTCTTAATGCTTAAAATGTCTCCAAAGGTTATTTCAAATTCTTTGTCTTAATTCACACACAGACCGGAATTTTTAGCTCGGCGGGTGGGTGTATGCCTGACCCGACCGAGCATGAAGTGAAGCGCAATGACATCGGCACGCTGGGCAGACACGCCATGGTTCAGTCGGCGGGTGCGCCAGAGCCAGCAGCGCACCCGCCAACAATTAAAAGGCCTATTAAGGCCATTAAGTTATCAATTGAGTTTAATTTTTCACTGCTTGTTCAACCTAACGGTTGGCGGGCAGATGAAAAGACCACGCGGCCTTTGCATTTTTTTTTGGAAACCTCATCCACGGGCGGGATGAGGTTTCCAAAAGCAAATGCAAATAAAATAAAAGCCTTATTTTTAAATTTAAAACATATCCCTGCCCATGTGACAGAGTCACATGAGGGGACATGTTTTATTATATTTTTCTGATGTTCAATAATTTGTTTAATATATTCTTCATCTCCCTGAGGCAGCTCCATGCCTCAGGGAGATTATTCTGCACTCTCTCGCGTGCCCGCGTGAAGTTCGCGCTAGGCCTGCTCGCACTACCCCTCACCCCCACCGCCTGCGCTCAGTGCTGCCGCTCATGTATCATACTGGACGGGCCTTAGTTGGCCCACCCACGTAAAAACGCGGGCTGCTGCAGGTTGTGGTCGGTGGTCAGCAGTCAGCTTCCCGAATGCCCCCGCTGATCCCACACACCAAGGGCAAAATTCTGCCAATAGTAATTGAAGCATAAAATCAGAGAATAGTACTGCACAGAAGGAGGCCAGTTGGCCGATCAAGTCTGTGCCAGCTCTTTCAAATAGTAATCTAGTTAGGTTATTATTGAATTTGTATCCACCGCCCTATTAGGCAACACATTCCAAATTCTACCCACTGGTAGCATAAAATAATTTTTCCTTATAATGCCGCTGGTTCTTTTGCCAATAACCTTCAATCTGTGCCCTCTAATCCTCAACCTTTCAGCTATTGGAAAAAGTTCCTCTTTATTTTTACTAGCTAAACCTTTCATTATTTTAAGCACCTTTCTCAAGTCCCCTCTTCACCTTCTCTGCTGCCAGCTTCCCTAGTCTATTCAGGTAACTGTAATCCCTCATCACTAGAACTATTCCAGTAAATCTCTTCTGTATCCTCTCCAAAGTTTTCAAATCTTTCCTAAAGTTTGGTGCCCAGAATTGGACCTTCTACTCTAGCTGGGGCTGAACTAGTGTTTTATAAAGGTTTTACATAGCATCCTGGCTTTTGTACTATATGCCTCTATTTATAAAGTCCACGACCCAATAGACTTTATTAACTGCTTTGTTATCCTGTTCTGCCATCTTCAAAGATCTGTGCTGATGTACCCTTAGGTCTCTCTGTTCTTGCATCTTCTTTCAAATTATACTGCTTTGCTTGTTTGTTACTCCTTATTCTTCCTACTAAAATGTATCACCGAACACTTTTCTGCATTGAATTTCATCTGCCATGTGTCAACCCATTCCACCAGCGTTTGAGATCTTGAAGTTTATTACTATCTTCCTCACTATTTACTATACTTACAAATTTTGTGCCTTCTGCAAATTTTGAAATTGTGCGCTGTACTCCCAAGTCACCAATGTGTATCTAAAACTGCAGTGGTCCTAGTACTGAACTGTGGTGAACAATATTGTATACCTTCTTCTTGTCCAAAAAACAGCCACTCCCATTCTCCGTTTTCTATCCCTTAGTCAAGTTTGTATCCATGCTGCTACTGGCTCTTTTATCATATGGGCTTCAATTTTTCTAACAAGCCAATTATGTGGTGCTTCTTTTGAAAATCCATATACACAATGTTAACTGCAATGCCCTCATCAAGCATCTTTTTTACCTTACTGAAGACTGAATCAAGTTGACCATACTTGATTTGCCCTTAACAAATCTATGCTGGCTCGCAATTATTAGTCCATGTTTGTCCAAGCTAATTTTCTCCCACATTATTGTTTCTAAAAGCTTCCACACCACCCATTTTAAACTGACTGTCCTGTAATTGCCAGGTTCATTCTTCTTCATTTTTTGAATGTTCACAATCCTCCAGTCCTCCAGCCCTTTGTATCTAAGGATGTTTGGAAGATTGTGACCAGCACCTCCGTAGTTTTTATACTTACTCCCCATTGTGACTAGGATGCATCCCATCCAGACAGGGTGACTTATCTATTTGAACTACTGCCAGTCTTTCCAATACTTTCTCTTTATCTATTTTCATCTCATGCAGTATCCCGGCAAAGTTCCCTTCCTTGGTAAATACCAATGCTAAGTATTCATTTAACACCTCAGCTATGGTTCCTGACTCATAAATAGATCTTCATTTCTGGTGCCTAATTGGCCCCACTGCTCCTCTGATAACCCTTTAAATTCATATGCCTATAGAAAAACTCATGAGAACAAAACATTACATACCATAGATTAAAATTTTGAAAGTATTGTTGAAAAAAGAGACAGGTCTAAGCTTTTCATCTTGCATGTCTCTTTTTTCAGCAATACTCAAATTCTGTACTACCAAACGAATTTTGAAAGTATTTTTTTTATTCATTCACGGGGGATGGGCTTCGCTGGTTGGGCCAGCATTTATTGCCCATCCATAGTTGCCCTCGAGAAGGTGGTGATGTTATGTTTTGACTATGCGTCTGCTTTGCTCAGTAACCGCCTGCACGCTTATCTGTCGGCACGTGAATTGATTGCAATATACGGCAGACACAGAGATCAATATGATATGAAGCACATACTATTTATTTACACAAACAACAGAGCATTAACATGGTGTGTGCTTCTCCAACCAGACTCTCCTCTAGACTAACATTTACATTGTAGCCCACGCTACACATACATTGATACATTGGGTCATTGCAGTCATGTGGTCAATCTGCTCACAGTCTCTTAAAGGTATATTACACCTCATGTTACCACATCCCTCCCCCTTTACTTGAAAGTATATTTTACAATATATTAACTATTTGCAAAAATAAATTATTTACAAATTCAGTCACTCAGGAGGCTTTTTCAAATGCATCAACTGTCGTAGTTCCAAGACTTCGGATGGTTTATCTGAGGCCTCCCTCTCAGGAGTTATCTGTCCACTAGGGTCCCTAGTAGGAACCTGTAAGTTTTGAAAGTCAAATACTTTCAACTCTCTCAGGCTCAACGGGTTCTGCAGGTACTTCCAAAGCAAGAGGAGTTCCATCTACCTGTGGTGCGGACTCCAACGGAATGTTTGGCGTACCTTTTCTTGTGGATCTGTTTCCTGTTTCCTGAGGTGGTCTCTTTGCCTCCTGGCTATCTGACCTTCAGCTGATATATGGTAGGACAGGGGTCCTGTCACTGCACTGACTTCACCTGATAGCTATTTGGGCCCATTTTCAAAGTTCTTCGTGAAAACAGTTTCCCCGACAGTGAAGTTTCTTTCACGACTATGATAATCGTGTTCATTTTCCTGGGCATCCTGACTTCTCTCTAACCTCCCCCCCGAGTTTGGCCTTATGAGGCTTAACCATGTCCTGAGATGTCTCTTCATTACTAACTCTGTGGGGGCAATACCGGTGGTCGTATGTGGCGTGGTTCTGTAGCTAAGCAGGAAGCGCGATAACTTCATTCCTATAGAGTCCCCCTCTAGCTTTTTCATTCCGGCCCTGAAGGTCTGGACTGCCCTCTTGGCCAACCCATTGGGTGCAGTGTGTTCCGGCGAGGTCTTGACAATGTTACACCATTTAGAGTTATAAATCTTTGGAACTCCCCACTAGTGAATGCCGTTCCATTGTCAAACACTATTACCTCAGGTAAACCGTGTATCATGAAACTGATGCAATCTGTCTGTGGTAGCAGCAGATGTGGGTGATCGCACCTCATATACATCCATTCATTTGGAGTGGGAATCGATAAGTAAGAGGAACATTGTGCCCAAAAAAAGTCCAACATAGTCAGTGTGGAGGTGGGCCCATGGCCTTCCTGGCCATTCCCAAGGATGCAGTGGAGCAGAAGGAGGCAATTTCTGCACCTGTTGGCACTGCATGCAGCTCTTGACCATGTTTTCAATCTCAGTGTCCATCCCTGGCCACCATAAGTAGCTGTGCACCAACATTTTCATCCTGGAAATATCAGAAATTATCAATAATGGTTGTCTTCCTTTGGGGGGCACAATGATTCTCGCTCCCCACAGTAAGATGCCATCCTGGCAGGTGAGCTTGTATCTCCTGTTAAAACAGGCCTTCATTTGGTCTGACTTTGGCTCGTTAGACCATCCCTGCAAGACTTGCTCCCTGAGGTGAGACAAAATTGGATCACAGTTTGTCCGTGCTCTGATCTATTTGGCGTTCACTGGTGATGAATCCAGAAAATTTAATAACAAGACAAGTTCTTGTGGGATGGGGACATTCACATTGCTGTCCTTCAAGGGTCATTGGCTCAGCGCGTCAGCACTGGCAATCTGGCTTCCCGGCTTGTGGATAAAAGTGTATTCGTAATCAGTGCCCACATTTGGATATGTAGCTGAGGCGATTGTGGGTATTGCTTTAACTTCCCCAAGCATGCCTAGTAGTGGCTTGTGATTGGATACTATAGTGACGTGGTGACCGTGGATGTATTCGTGGAATTTCTTAACATCAAAAACGATGGGTAAGCCTTCTTTTTCTGTTTGTGAGTATCTTTGTTCTGCCTCACAGAGTGTTGCTGAAGCGTAATCAATGGGCCGCTCAGAGCCATCTGTCATCCGGTGGGAGAGTCCTGCCCCTACCCCATAGGGGGATGCATCTCACGTTAAAATCAATTGTTTCTTTGGGTCGAAATGTACCAACAGCTGATGAATGTAGTAACTGCTTTACTGCTGTAAAAGCCTGTTGTTGTGGGACTTGCCAAGTCCACCTGTGGTTTTCTTGAGTAACCCACACCCATATAATGGAGCCAGTACTGTTGGCAAATTTGGGAGAAAATGACCGTAGTAGTTAAACATTCCCAAGAAGGACTTGAGTCCTGTAGCATTTTTCGGGGCTGGCACTTCACGAATAGCTCTCACCTTGTCTTCTGCTGGGTTAAGGCCTTGTGAGTCAACCCTTTGACCCAGGTAAATCACTTCTTTTGCTTGGAAGATACATTTTTCCTTTTTCAAGTGCACTCCAGCTTGTGAGAAACGCTTCAATACCTCTTCCAAGTTAGCCAGATGTTCTTCATCAGTTAGTCCTGTTCCGAGGACATCATCGAGATAAATCACCACACGGGGTAGACCTTAGAGCAACTTTTCCATAGTCCGTTGGAAAATGGCACAAGCCAATGAAACTCCAAAGGGAGTTTCTTAAGGTTGGCGGGCAGGCGAAGAGCCCAGGCAGCCTTTGCATTTAGCATGGAACCTCATCCACGAGTGGGATGACGTTTCATGAAGGTATTTAAAGTTTTATAAAAAATGTTAATAACATTCATAGACATGTCCCAGCTCATGTGACACTTTCACATGAGGGGACATGTCTTAAATGTTTTTTTCCTTCATTAAAATTTTCAGAACTTAAACTCATCCCTCTGAGGAAGCTTTGTGTGCAAAAGAGCGCACTCCCCGACTCAGGCAACCCCCCCCACTTCCTGCACAGCAAGCACTGGTGCTTCTGGGTGCGTGTCACGCTGGGCGGGCCTTAATTGGCCATCCCACGTAAAATGGTGACGCCCAGCCGATCGCGGGCGGTGATCAACTGCGCGCCTGCCCGCACCCACTCCCGCCCAACCGCCCCGACAGGAGTCGTGTTCAACATGGAGGAGCATTGATTCATCAGCTGAGGGAGGGCGGTACGTGGTAATCAGCAGGAGATTTCCTTACCCATGTTTGACCGGATGCCATGAGACTTCATGGGGTCCAGAGTCGATGTTGAGGACTCCCAGGGAATTGATTCATCTTTGCTCAATATCATTCCAGGAAGCTTGAACAAGGTCAGGAACTTACCAACTGAGGCATCACATCATTGGCTTCTCACTCTGTACATAACATTTCATGCCACAATCTGCTATCAGCTCTAATTGGAATTGCTTAAGTTACTAATAGCGTAATTATATAAATCTCACTGCTCCCAATGTTACATGATTAAAAAGTTGTATTTTACCTTTATCTGAACACATATTTTGGTATAAAACTGATGAAATTGACAATTATTTAAAATATAGTTATTGAAAATTGAACATACTTTTTTAGGAATTCAATATCAGGGTAAAATGTTTATATTATTTAAAGTTTGGAGGTCTTGTGGCACAGTGACAGTGTCCCTATCTCTGAACTAGAAGCTCCAAGTTCAAGTCCCACTTCAGGGTTTGATGGCTGTGGAAGGTGTGTTCATAATGTGGCCAAATGGGTTGATTATCAGTCTGTAAATCCTTCCAATATGCCTGATGGCAGGCAGTAAAGAGTGGAAGAGTTTTCTGGTCAGCCATACTGCAGAAGGCAGACAAACCACTGTTTGCCGAGAATAATCATGGACTAATCCAATGTAAGTCCATGGTCACCAATGCTTAGGGCAAGGTATCTGAAGGAGGAGGTTTTAAAGTTTGTTTTCATTGCAAAATAAACATTTTAGAAAATTTTTAGTCTACAAAGAGACTTTTTGAACTTAAGTTTCATTTCACTACTTTTTCACTTACATTCAGTCCATCATGTCTCTTCCTTATACTTTCAAGCTGATAGCTTGCTACAAGAGTTCAATAGTTTCATGAGATTCGCACTAGGATAGAAAGTTAATGTGTCTTTACAAACTGCCCTTCAAGCAAGGATAGACCCCACAGGATAAAGGAGCAAACCATTTTACTTTATTTTTGCTTTACTTCAACTCAGTAAAGGAAGCTTCACGATGAAAAGCCAGCTGCTAAATTTGCTATGAGCATATTTCGCACTGCAGGAGTAGACTAATTTCATGCCCTAAATATTATTAGGTGCTCATCACCAGTAATGGAACTTAACTTTGACAACAACCTCACAAAGAGAATGACAGATAAATGGTGGTGGTGTTGTTTGAAGTGTAATATTCTTGCTATATATATCGGGTTGGCTAATTCTTGCTTCTTATACTGCCACTGGCTTCCCTTACTTTTTTTTTTTACATGTTCATCTATAAGAGTTCACAATTACAGAAAAAATAATGTGAATAATTTTTATGTTGCCTAAAGACTGTTGTCAATCATGATCAAAAGAATTTCTCTGGGCTACTGCCAGTGACTGACAAGTCCAGTGCTCACCAACAAATGTGTGAGACCAACCTTGGAGCCAAAGAAAAGGTCTGAATTGATGTCTGACCCAGTGAACCATAACAGGCATCAGAAGTTAGAAAGTGCAATGGAGACCTTTCCTGAAATTATTTGCCTTTTCATTTTACTTTGGTGACAATTTCCTTCTTTCTCTATTTCCAGAAGATCTTTTTGCATTGTACAGCTTGAAGTGTGATTTAAAAGCAGAGTATCTAATATAGGACAGACTTCACCCTTGCGTTCAAGTAGCACACCTTGATGAATTGAGAATGTAGGTCAAATTTTTCTGGCATATTTCTGTTGAAGTACACTATACATTTCAAAATTAGCTCCAATGTAAATAAATGTTATTCCAATGTGAGTAGAAAAATCTGGCCATGATAAAATGTAGTTTTACAGAATATCTGATATTGTATTCAAAGTCTTTATTTGAAATGACTTCAGCTTTCCCTTGTAAAGGTACATATTGCTTAAACTCCAAGTACACGATGAAAATAAAGCATGAAGAATACTAACTAAATGTTAAAATAAAAGCAAAATACTGTGGGTGCTGGAAATCTGAAATCAAAACAGAAAGTCCTGGAAATACTCAGTAGGTCTAGCAGCATCTGTGGAGAGGGAAAAAAGAGTTAATGTTTTGAGTCAAATATGACTGCTTCTGAACTGAAGACTCACATTTGACTCAAAATGTTACAATTTCTGCAGATTCTTTAAATTGGGGATAGTCTTCAGTAAGCAAGCACATAATTAAACAAGCACAGTTAATACATTGGAGGTAGTCATGATGGCCATGGATCAACAGACATATGGGGCAGAATATTGTCGTCGGCATGCAGGGGCAGGCCCGACACGCCAGCGTGTAAAATGACACGCGATGATGTCGGGCGTGCTTCCCCACATCATTGCGCGTCATTTCGATATTTTGTTCGGCGGGCATGCACCGGAGGCGGCTGTGCACCCGCCGAACTGTCAACGGCATATTAAGGCTATCAAAAAGCAATGAAAGTTGTTAACCACGCTGCCCGTCCAACCTTAAGGTTGGCGGACAGGCGAAGAGCCCAAGCGGCCTCCATGTTTTTCAGGAAACCTCATCCTCGGGCGGGATGAGGTTTCCTGAAGCTTTTATAAAATAATTAATTAAATTTTGCAAAATTCACAAACATGTCCCATCTCATGTGACACTGTCACATGATGGGACATGTTAATCTATCAAAACCAACCAAACCAATCGGAATTACAACTGCCGGTCATTTGCAACTGAGGATAATCAAAACACAAGTTAATCTCAACAGTAATTCATTAATTCTGAAAAGAATGGTGTTAGTAATTAATGTCAGAACAGCCACTCAGACAAAATGTAGGATAAAAGTCAGATTGGATTCCACCTGGAAGGAAGAGTGGGTACAATGGACAATGAATGGCCAATCACAGGCTGATTCAAAAGGATGCCCCCATTTTGCTCACGGAGCCAGTAAGAGAAGAAATAGATTTCCTTATTTGTCACTAGGCACAGGAGACAGTAAGATATCAGTGAACATGGGTACTTCTGAAACAGGAGGTGTAGGATTAAGCTGGTATTCAGGTGGAATTAGTTGAAGCTTGCGCCAGGCACCGACAGAAGAGGTGTGGCCATGAAAGGAAGCCTTAGGAAGTACAAGAGAAATGGATATTGGTGAAGGCGAAGAGGGTAATAGTGCTGCTGAAGGTAGAAACAGAACTTTGTCAAGGGAAACATTCCCTGAGGAGAAACAGTAACAAATTAAACAATGCAAAAAAAAGGAGCCTATAGATGCTGTAAATCTAAATCTGAAACAGAAAATACTGAGAACACTCAGCAGGTCAGTTTGGTATCAACAGAAGGAACAGCCAAATTCAATATTTTATGCATGGACCTTTCATTAAAACTGATCAGTTTTTAGAGTGGGTGAAATTTTTCTTTTAGGTCTATTTTACCTCTGTAACTACTATTTCTCCTAACGCCAGTTTTTATTTATGGTGCAAGTGAAGCTGTTCTACAATGGAGAAAAAATCTTTTGGAGGCCATCCCTCTTGGAGCGTTTTCAATTTTTGTAAGGATAGCACTACAACCTGCTAACACTAGACTTGTATACCAAATGGATATCTGTTTTTGTGCAGGAAGCCTGTTTCATTGTGACCATGAAGTGGAGACAGCAAATCATTGATCTTTGAAAACCAACTTTGAACTTCTCTGTATTTATTTAAATACTTGTCCTTTGCATTCAGTTCTGAAGGATGACTGGCTTATCCATTCAGTATTCACTCCCATTTCGGCAAAGCAATCATTTATCAATCATTAATCTTAATGCAATTAGTTTTTATTATGCAGACTGTTTGCAATCTGGAGACATCCCAATAGTAATTTTCAGCAATAATAGTGTGAAATTGGGAACTTAAGGTCATTAGAAGTAATAAGATGTTTCACCGCCACCCCTGCTCTAAGCAACTAATGAAAATAACAAAGAATGATCCTTTGAGTACTGTGGGAGCTCTTGATCTTGACCTGGTATAGATTAATCAAATAGAGCTTTAGTCATATCCAGTGACAGACATTAATACTAAACATTTAAATATATCCTCCCAACTATAGTAAAATCATTTTACTGCTATTTGACGTTAAATGAATTTCCTTCGTCTTCCAGTCATATTTAAAGACTTTTTACAATTGTCCAATTAATCTCAATATATCATCTATTGAGAATATAGAGTACATTTCTCATTGTTTTATTCTATTATATTAAAACTAACAAAACAAAGAAGTTTCAAACACACTGGGTGAAGATTTTTATTGTGTAGGATGTAACATCTTTCTGGTTTTAAACAAGACGATCCGAGAATTTGGAGCCAGTGGACATGAATTGCCACGAGGCTGTTCTGGTTCCTTCAGTGCAATTTGTGGAATTTTATGTTCATTGCAAATTGAGTTTCTGCAATTTTTGCACTGGTTTAAAAAATCACTGCACTCGTTCCCTCAGGTTTTGGCTCAAACCCATTCACAAATCTGGTCACACACCCAAATTAAATTAATCATCATTGCGGGTTTCCGCTAATTGCTTCCTGTGGGCTTTTGAGGAGCTCTTGCAACTAATCATTTTTTCTTGGCAAATGGACATGTCTTAAAAGGTTGCAATTTTAAAAAAAATTTCTAAGAAACTGACCACCGTACACCAATATAACTAGTAAATCATCCTCTATAGATGTTTTTTACTGTCAGTTTCATTTATTTAAAATTGGGTTACTCACAGGCTGTGGACTAGACAAATTGATTGAAAATCATTATTTTGTGTGATAAACCCATTATCAGCTCTATTAATCAAACTCCAATGACTTACCACTCTTTTTAAATTTTTTAAAAATTACATTCCAATACGTTGTCCGACTACACTGATTCATGTCAGACTTTACAGTTGGCATTAAGCAAATGGGTTTGAGCTAAAACCTGAGGGAAAAAGACTTTTTTCAGTGAAAATACTCAGCAGGTCTGACAGCATCTGGGGGAGAAACAGAGTTAACATTTCAAGTTGCTAACCTTCATCAGAACCCTTCTCACAAGTGTTGCTGACCTGAAATATTAACTCTATTTCTCTCCCCACAGACACTGCCAGATCTGCTGAGTATCTTCAACATTTTCTGTTCTTATTTCAGATTTCCAGCACCCACAGAACTTTGCCCTTACTAATGCAGGACTAAGCAGATAAATGAGAACCTGCAATGTTGTTGTCATTACACTGTTAACCCCCTTAATAGATATTTATCAAACTGGACTGCTTACTAAGGCATCAGAAAACCTGATCCATCGATGACATCACTGCAAACAAAGAACAGGACTGGAGTAATGTCTTCCTTAGGTAAAGAGGACAATCCATGAGAAAACTGATTTCTAAATGGTGAGAAGCTAAAGACAATGAATTCCAAAGAGTTTTGGGACTCCATGTATATAGATCACTAAAATGTCATGAACAGGTACAGAAGATAATCAAAATGGAATGCTGACCTTTATATCTTGAGGAGCAGAATGCAAGGGGATAGAAGTAATTCTTCAGCTACACAAAGTCCTGGTGAGACCACACCTGGAGCACTGTGAGCAGTTCTGGGCACCACATCCCAAGCAGGATATATTGACAATGCAGAGTGTACAGCATAGATTTACCAGAATGAAACTGGACACCAAGGGTTAAATTATGAGGAGAGATTATGCCTTCAGATTACATTTCCTGGAATTTAGAAGGTTATGTGGTGATTTAATCAAAGTTTTCTATATACTAAGGAGAACAAAGAGGATGGATAGAGAGAAACTATTTCGCTGGTTAGGGAATCTAGGACCATAGCCAAAAAATTAGAACCAAACCCTTCAGGAGTGAAATTTGGAAATGCTTCTACACATAAAGGGTAGTAAAAGTTTGGAACTCTCTTCTACAAATAACAACTGATGCCAGGTGAATTGGTAATTTTAAAATGTGAGATTGATCAATTTTGTTAACCAAAGTATTAAGCGATATGGGACAAAGATGGGTATATCGGTTTAGGTCGCAGATCAGTCATTATCTTATTAAATGGCAGAACAGGTTCAAGGGGCTAAATGGCCTATTCCTATTTCTCAGCTCTTATGTCCCAGCAATCCAGCAGGTAAGAGGCAATCATGTGGGAGGTCAACATAATGTCAATAATGTGTTGCACTTGAAAGCACCAGTGGAAGAACGTCCTGATTTGAAGAAAATTATTAAGGTTAATGATAGGGATCACTCTCACTACTTTACGGGAGCATGTCTGCCAATTACTTTACATTACAATGTGAGTGCTCTCATATTGACAGAAATAGCAATCCAAGCAGGATGCAGGTATCAGCTATGTTTGCCTAAATTATTTCACAGATGAGTATTGTTCCATGTTGATTGCTGTTATCAAACAGAAACCAAGATTGTAACGCTTTTGGGGAATATTTCAGCTGTGATATCTGCAAATAAAAATTATGGCACTAGATCTGCTCAGTATTGGAGTTTGTAATATAAATTCTGGAATACAGTTATAGCAGGTGCCTCCCAATTTCAAATGTCCATATTTTGAATACTGTCCATATTGTGCACACAGCGTGTGTTGGAAAGGACATTTTTTACACATTCTTTCATCATTGCATTTTTGATGAGCTGTTAAGATCTTAAGAGGATCTCAATTCCTGGGACTTAACTCTCATTTCCAAAGATCGTTGGCTTCCTGACAATCATTAGCATAATCTTCTTCATCTTTTTTTTTAACACACACTTGATAATATAAATAGATTCAAAATCTATGAAATCCATTGATGGGGAGGTGGTGGCATTGTGGTAATGTCATTGGCCTAGTAATGATAGGCACCCAGGCTAATGATCTGAGGACATGGGCCAGGATTTTACATTGGTCGGGCGGAATCAGCGGGAATGGGCGGGAACCTGACCGTTGCCTGCAATCGGCTCCACACCACCATTTTACGTTCGTCCAGCATAATACGCGGCTCCAGCATCAGCGAGAAGGGGCGAGTGGGGGCAGGAGCTCAATGTCCGCCGGGTCCAATGGCGACCCGGCGGCTGATTCAAAAGTGGCTGCGGCAGCCAGGCGAAGGCTGCCATTGACTCGGAGGAACCTCATATGGAGAACCTCAGTACTGAACACGGCAGGCAGGAGGGCAGGTCGACGGGGCAGTCGGACCCGCGTTTTTACGACGAGTGTCCTGCCCTCCTAGAGGAGGTGGCAGCACGTAGAGATATACTTGTTCCCAGGGAGGGGAGGAGGAGGACCCCCACCTCACCAAAAATGCCTGGGAGGAGGTGGCATCCAGGGTGAGCTCCCATGATGTGGTGAGGCGTACATGGGTGCAGTCCTGTAAGCGCTTCAGTGATCTCCTGCGATCAGGAAGGGTGAGTACAGTGTTGGCATGGGTCACTTAGCACAGCAGTTAGGAGCGCCCCCCCCACCCCCCCCCACCTCCCCTACCCGGCCCCCACCCCGGACCTCAGAGGTCTTAGAGTGCGAGTGGAAAATGTCAATGAGGCAGCATCTGGGCAAGGGGGTGAGCCCTGGCTGCTTGGAATGAGTGTCTTGCGGCTCCAGGGTCACGAATCAGCTGAGCCCTGTGAGGTATTCCTCAGGTGGGGTTGGCCAGGCTGCAATGGCACTGCAGGTACAGGGTGGACTAATCAATGCTCCTCTCTCCTTTCAGGAGAAGACATCCCATAAAAATGCGGAGAGGTTGTGGACTGGCAGAGGACTGGCCCACCTTCTAATCCTGAGTAGATATGAGCAGGAGGCCCTGGAGCTGGAGAGGCGCCATGCGCCTAGGTCAACCGGCCGTGGTGAGGTTGGGTTGCCACAGGGAGGTAAGAGTGCAGTGCACTGAGGGCAGAATGTCTGTAATAGCCACCATTCCACTGTAGTCTCTATGTTGATGTGAGCATCGAACATGGAGATCCCCATTGATAATGGAAAGACGAGGGCACCCTGATCCGGATGCCAGGCATGCACAGTAACAGTGTAATGACTTCAACTAATGACATGTCCTTGTTGTCCCTTTCAGGCTCACCAAATGCCTGTCGGGGTGAGGAGTCTGAAGGCCCGCCGCTCACCCCAGAGGACACAGACGATAAAAACGCACCAGCGTCACACCCTCTCAGCCAGGCAGGCACCAGTGCAGATACCAGCACCTCGGTGGGCATTAGATTGGCAGATAGTATCTCGGTGCACATTGGTGAGGCCACTTCACACTCACTTGAGGTGCAGGCGGAGGCAGAGAGTGCCCAGGGTTCCGGCAGTCGGAGGAATTCTGGGGACCAGGAACATGCTCAGTCAGTGGCTGATGATGAGCCTCTGGAGTCGTCCATTAGGCAGCAGATGCTGGAAGTCCGGCAGGATGTGCGGGAGGATCTGCCGGAGATACATGAGGGAATGCGTGCCATGGTCTCCATTTTGGAGGAATCAATGAGGAGTGTGAGCAATGCAATGACCCTCATGGCCGGGCTCAATGCCTCCTCCATGGAGAGAGTGGCGACTCTCATGGAGAGGCTGCTCCAGAAGCTGAATCAGGGACTCCTGGGGATGCGCTCGGACCTGCAAGACCTCACACCGGTAATGACCTCAGGTGGTCAGTGTCAGTGTGGGAGATGGATTGGGCACCCAGTATCCCAGCTGGGTGCCCGTCCATCAATGGTGAGCAGGGAGATCCAAAGCAACCTGACGTTGGCGCACGAGCTGCTTGTCATCTCTGTGGGCTCCATTCAGGGCATTCCGGATGACAGCAGCAGCTCCTCTGCCTCCCTGCCAGTTACCGTGGCATCTGATGAGGCTGCGGCGACTGGGGAGATGCCAGCCGTGGTACTGGCCGCTCCCTCCCAGGCGGGGCCAGCATAGGCTCCACGGGCCAGAGGACACCCGCCAAGTTATTGAGGCCAACAGGACAGCAGAGTGAGCAGGCTGTCTCCAATGCAAAGTGCCAGCGAGGGGGGAGCACCTAGACGTAGCACCCGCAAATGAAAACTTAAAGCACCTTAAGCGCAACACGGGATTATCACTGGTGATATTTTTCCCTCACTTTTACGTTAATTATTAGTAGGTGTGAGAACACCTTTCCATTATATTTGTTTTAGGTATTCCAGGCACGAGACCATTAAATATGTTTGTGTTCAGCAAGCCTCTGGGTGCTTCATTAGTTCTGCAGGTGCAGGGTAACCCATGATGTTATGAGTGACTTGTTTGTCATTGAACTTTATTGAAATGGTACATTGTGCACGTTATTCACCAAGCAAATGTTCCTGTCAGATATCGAGTATGGAACCTGCAGCCTGGCATGTGGTAGTGGTTTTCCTTTAGTAGGCTAGCTGAAGGAGCGTTGGATCAAAGCCTCCCTGGTGTCCCTGCCTCCCTGGAGGTTACCCAGCTCAGCATCTGAGAGGATATAGAGAAGGAGGAACTTAGAACAATCACTATTACTAGAGAAAAAGTACTGAGCAAACTATTGGGATTAAAGGGTGACAAGTCCCCAGGACCTGATGGCCTACATCCCAGGGTCTTAAAGGAAGTGGCAGTGGAGATAGTGGATGCATTGGCTATAATATTCCAAAATTCCCTGGATTCTGGAAAGGTTCCAGTGGATTGGAAAAATGCTAATATAACGCCCTTATTCAAAAAGGGGGGAGGCAGAAAGTAGGAAACTATAGACCAGTTAGTTTAACATCTGTCATTGGGAAATTGTTAGAATCCATTATTAAGAATGTAGTAATGGGACATTTGGAAAGTCAAAATGCAATCCATCAGAGTCAGCATGGTTTTATGAAGAGTAAATCGTGTTTGACTAATTTGCTAGAGTTCTTTGAAGATGTGACAAGCAAAGTGGATAATGGGGAATCCTGTAGATGTAGTATATTTGGACTTCCAGGGGGCCTTTGATAAGGTGCCGCACAAAAGATTAATACACAGGATAAGATCACATGGAGTTAGGGGTAATATATTAGCTTAGATAGAGGATTGGCTAACCAACAGAAAGCAGAGAGTCGAGATAAATGGGTCTTTTTCTGGATGGCAAGCTGTACCTAGTGGGGTGTACAGGGCTCGGTCCTTGGGCCCCAGATATTACAATTTATATGAGTGACTTGGATTCAGGGATAGAAGGTACTATAGCTAAATTTGCAAATGACACCAAAATAGGTGGGAAAGTAAGTTGCAAAGAAGAAGTAAGAAATTTACAAATGGATATGGACAGGTTAGGCAAATGGGCCAAAATTTGGCAGATGGAGTTTAACGTGGATAAGTGTGAGGTTATCCATTTTGGTCGGAAGAATAAAAAGACGACTTATTATTTAAATTATGATAAACTTCAGAATGCTTCAGTGCAGAAGGATCTGGGTATCCTTGTACATGAATCACTGAAAGCTAGTATGCAGGTACAGCAGGTAATAAGGAAGGCAAATTGAATTTTGGCATTTATTGCTAAAGGAATAGAGTATAAAAATAGGGAAGTGTTGTTGCAACTGTACAAGGCATTGGTGAGACCGCACCTGGAGTACTGTGGTCCCCTTACTTGAGGAAGGATGTGGTTGCATTGGAGGCGGTTCAGAGGAGGTTCACTAGATTGATTCCAGAGATGTGGGGCTTGTCTTATGAGGAGAGATTGAGCAGTTTAGGCCTATACTCGCTAGAGTTTAGAAGGATGAGAGGAGATCTAATTGAGGTGTATGAGATGCTAAAGGGGATAGACAAAGTAGATGTGGAGTGGATGTTTCCCCTTCTGGGGCGTTCTAGAACGAGAGGCCATAGTTTTAGGCTAAGGGGTGGTAGGGTTAAATCAGGGATGAGGAGGAATTACTTTTCTCAAAGGGTCGTGAATCTGTGGAATTCACTACCTCAGAGTGCAGTGGATGTTGGGACGCTGAATAAATTTGAGGAGGAGATAGACAGATTTTTAATTAGTAATGGGCTGAAAGGTTATGGGGAGAGGGCAGGAAATTGGAGTTGAGGCCGAAATGAGATCAGCTATGATCGTAATGAATGACAGGGCAGGTTCGAGGGGCTGAATTGCCTACTCCTGCTTCTAGTTCTTATGTTCTTATGTTCTATCCCCTCAGCATTCTCCTGACCGTGCTCGTCCTTGGACTCACGACTGGACTCATTGTCTGCTGCCAGAGCAACTGCATCAAAATCTTCGTCCTCCCTTTCCAGTGCCAGATTGTGGAGAGCGCAGCATGCAACCACTATCTGGGGGGTATTGCAGTGCGCTCCCTGAATGGTCCAGGCATCGGGAACGCATCTTGAGAAGTCTATGGTTCTCTCTACCATAGCCCTTGCTGAGGCATGGCTCTTATTATACCGTTGCTCGGCCTCTGTTCTTGGATGGTGGAGAGGCGTCATGAGCCACTTTTTGAGGGGATTGCCCTTGTCACCCAGCAGCCATCCACCCAGCCGGGCTGGAGCACTGAAGAGCCTCGGCACCCGGGAGCATCTCAGGATGTAAGCGTCATGGGAGCTGCCTGGGTACCTTGCACAGACTTGCAGAATCTGCATCCTATGGTCACACACTATCTGCACATTCATGGAGTGGAATCCCTTCCTGTTGACGAAGGCACCCGGTTCACCCACTGGCACCTTGATGGCCACATGTGTACAGTCAATTGCACCCTGGATGCAGGTGAACCCAGCAATCGCTGCAAAGCCTCTGGCTTGCTCTCCCTGGCTGGCCTTGTCCATGCGGTAGTGAATGAAAGTCAATGCACGCCTGAACGGAGTGTCTGTCACCAGCTTGACACAAGTGTGGACATCTGATTGGGAGACTCCACAAAGATCACCCACTGACTCCTGGAAAGAGCCCGAGGCATAGAAGTTGAGAGCCACTGTGACCTTTAGCGCCACTGGCATGGGGTGCCCACCCACACAGTTGGAGCTGATCTCAGGGCCGATCATCTGACAGATGGAGGTCACTGTCTCCCTTGAGAGACAGAGCCTCCTTCGGCATTGCACCTCAGACATATTGAGGTAGCTGCATCACCGCCTGTAAACCCAGGCAGCAGGATAGTGGCGTCTTCTACGGCCTCTTCGGCCTTGCACTTCCTGTTGGCCCTGCGCCTCTCCTCCCACAGGTCACTCCCCTGGGGGCTGAATAGGGACACCTGGTGGTCTCCCCCTCCTGGCCCTCTCTTCCTCCTCAGAGGAGGTGCCTCCAGCGGAGAGCACAATCCCCATTCCCAGGATAAGGGAAGGCTGTCTGATACCTGGAAAGCCCCAAGTGTTATGACTCCTCTTGGAGTCCTGAACTGAAGCCTGTTATTTCTGTCAAAGCGGCTCTGAAGCGAAATGAAGTTGTCCTGTTCACACAAGCAAGTAGCAGTAAGTAATAATCTAAAGTTCTAACAACTCGCATTAGCAAGCGAGCCCACTCACCCTTCTTAACCCGCCCGTGGATGAGGTTTTTGAAAATGTGGCCTACCCGCCTGCCTGTTGCAACCGTGCACTGCCCTGAAAATCGCACGGGCTGCGGAAAATCAAAGACAATTGGTGCCTTAACTGGCCTGTTAATTAATGGTGGTCTTCATCAGGCACCTGGCCAATTTGATTGGCAGGCAGCCCTCCAGTCCTTGCAGTGGACAGAAGAAGAAATGCAGGAGGACGTCTGGGTCTAAGGGCAGCATTCTACGGCTCGCGGGCGGACAGGCATCTGCCCGACCCGATCGGGCGTAAAATAGTGCGAGAAGACATCGGGCGAGCGTCCCAACGTTATCCTGCACACACGCAATCTTCAGGTCGGCGGGCGCGCGCGAGTGTCGAAGCTGAGCCCGCCTTCAACTAAGAGTTCACTTAAGGCCATCAAAAACCAAATTGAACCCGATTTTACATTGCCCGTGGGATTTTGCACTCGTCGTACGGGCAAAACGGGCAGACGGGCAGCCCACATTTTGCAAAACCTCATCCAAGGGCGGGGTAAAAAGGTTCAGCAGCATTGCCAGTGTGAGTAATGAGGAGTTTGGGAGATAGTTTGCTGCTGGTTGCTTATTTGAACTTGACAGCTTTGTCTCTGTTCTGGGCTTCATTCTTAGAATTTCTAGGCTTCATTTCAGGACTCATTGGTGTCTCCAAGGCCCCCGAAGGATTTTTACCATGTGGACCCTTCCAGGTATCAGATAGCCTCTGTTACCCTGGTAATGGGGATTGTGGTCTCCGCTGGAGGTACATCCTCTGAGGAGGAAGAGAGGGGCAGAAGGGAGAGGGGGCCAGGTGTCCCAATGCAGCTTCCAGGGGAGGGACCTGTGAGAGGAGAGGCGCAGGCACAAGGGGGGCAGGGCCAGCAGGGAGTCCAAGGCAGAAGGGGCCGCAGAACACACCACTATCCAGCTGGCGGGGTTTATAGGCAATGCAGCTACCTCAATATGTCTGAGGTGCAATGCTGAAGGAGTCTCCACCTCTCAAGGGAGACCGTGACCTCCATTTGTCAGATGATTGGGCCTAAGATTACCTCCGGCTGTGTGGGTGGACACCCCATACCAGTGGTTCTGAAGGTCACAGTGGCCCTCAACCGCTATGCCTCCGGCTCTTTCCAGGGATCAGTGGGGGATCTTTGTGGAGTCTCCCAATCAGCTGTCCAGTTATGTCAAGTCGGTGACAGAAACTCTGTTCAGGCAGGTACTGACCTTTATTATTTACTGCATGGACAAGGCCAGCCAGGCTGAGCAACCCAGAGGCTTTGCTGCAATTGCTGGGTTCCCCCACATCCAGGGTGCCATTGGCTGCACGCATGCAGCTCCAAGGTGTCCTGGTCAAATCTGGTTAAGATTAGGAAGTTTAAGGGCCTACACCTTTCGACCTCTCAATGTTGTTATGGGTCATGTTCTCCTGAAAGGACAGAGGAGCATTGATTAGTCCACTCTCTACCTGTAGCACCATTGTAGCCTGGCCAACCCCACCTGAGGAGCACCTTGCAGGGCACATCCAAGCCGTGGCCCTCGATCCGCAAGGCACTCAGTCCATGCAGCCAGGGCTCACCCCCTTGGCCAGCTCTGGCGTCATTGACAGTTGGCACTCAGACTCTAGCACCCCTGAGCTCCATGGGGGGGATGGCCAGACCTTAACACTTCAACACACTGATCCATGCCAACACAGTACTCACCCTTTTGCGGTACTGCACCCATGTGCGCCGCACAACGTGGTGTCTGCTGACCCAGGGCCCCACCTCCTCCCAAGCTTTCTTTGTCAGATGCGGTAGCCTCCTCCTTCCGTCTCTGGGGATGAGGGCACCCTCCTGGCAACCACCTCCTCCAGGAGGACCATGACAACTGGGGGGTGGTGGTGGGTGGGCGAGTGCACGCCTGACCCGCCCCCATCTCTGGTATCTCCAGCTGCACTTGACGCCACAGCTTCAGTCTTCAGAACGTTGCAAATACGTTCTTCCCTGGCAGCCTTCAAGGAGCTGCCTGTGCCGTTTTTAAACCACCTGCCGGGTTGCCGACAGGCCCCCGCCCGGCTATTGGGAAAACGCGTTTCACGCTGGGCGGGCCAGCGGGCATGAAATCGCGGCTGGTGGCCGATTGTGGGCTGGTTTCGGGCCCGCAAGGGTAAAATTCAGGCCTAAGTCTGGACACTGGAGGCCCAGGTAAGTTCAAGGGGTCCCAGGGCAGGCGGGTAGGGAAGGACTGCGGAGGGGTGCGAAGGGGGGAATCGGGTGGTAAAGTCAATTGTCTGCTTTTGTAGAATCTGCCTGATTTTTTAAAAATTCCATGCTTTTGATGGAATGAATATTGGGCTGGTTCAAAAATAGCCAATAATTCATTGTCACCCAAGTGAAAACAGACCCCTATATTTGAGTGAATAAAACTATTTAATTTAATCTCCCCTTATGCTACGACTTGGTGAGAAGTGGTAAATTGGCTCCTCTCTCTGTCCACCTCTCAGTTTATCACAGCAGGAGTTTTAAAAGAATTTACTTGCCAATTCAGTGAATGTTAACTATTTAAGTGCTGTGACTGTAAAAGACACACACAGACAGGTTTTCTTTTAAGTTTTAAAAGAGAAGGAAATAGCATTTATTGTACTTAATGCCTGATAATAACATAATAGTAAAAATAATAAAAATGCTCTAACTCTCACACACACATGCATCCATCCACGAGGTTCACAAATACACACAGAAGTAAGTTACAGGAAAGGAGAATAGAGAAATGATTTAAGAGCCCCAAAATAGATCAAACATACATGCAGTTCCTGTAGATTGATAACTTGGATGGTTTCAGGCTGAGTTTGGTGATTTTTCAGGATTCTGCGTTGAGACGATCTTTCAATGTTCATGGACAATTTCTGTCCTGTCTCTGAAGTCAGCAGCTTCTTGGTTTATGTTAAAGATGCTACCTGTGGTATTTCACTGGTCAGAATACAAGCAGAATGGTTGGTGGGGCAGAGAGAAAGGGACCACAAGTTTTCTTCTCGCTGTTACCCCCACATCTCTGAAATCAGTTTCTTAAAGCACCGTGGGTTAGTTTGCTTATCACATGACCTCCATTCACAAGCTAGCCAGGTTCCAAATATAGCCGCAACAAGATGGGGAACCCTCATTCCAGGTCCATGGTTTGTAGTGATTAGATTACATGGCTGGTGTTGGAGGGGAAGGGGCAGGGGTCCCCTTCTCTGCTGGGTGGCTTGGTCCATACCCACCTCAATACACAGCTGTCTCTGGATGTTTTGCGAATGGTTCAGAAGATGGGTCATTCATACTCGTTTAAGTTGATTGTCTCTGGTGGGCTACTTCTAGACAGCCCAACTCTGTCAGATAGCTTTGTAAATTGTCAGGTGTTGTTATGTAAATGTTCAGCCATTTTGGGACTCACTTGAATCTTTTTTAAAACTTATTCTTTGGCTTCAGCCCACTCAGTAAACAAAGTTATTTTTTGACATAAAGGAGGGATCTATAACATTTAATGGGTGATGAGATCCACAATTAAATCAGGTTGTGTTGATTTATTTACGTGTGATACAAAAACATGTTTTTCCAGATTCAAGGAGCACGAAGTTCGGTTCCATAGCATCCGGTTTGTTTTGTACTATGAGTGCAATTTTGCATCTAAAATGATATCTGGGATGTACGTACATTTTTAATGCTTGCCAAGTTTGGTGAAGGTGTTAGTGCCCACGCAGGGAGCGCTCATTCACTGGTAGTATGCAGAGTAGGCAGATTGTGACGTCAATGAGTGGGCAATACTGGTTTGAAGCCAGCCCTACAATTTTTGAGCTCAATCCTCAGCTGACGCCATCTCTTAAACAAGCAAAGATGAAAACACATTCACTACCAGCATTATTTAACTGGATCATTAATTACTTTTAAATTAGTTGCTGATCGATTGTTATCAGCTTTTGCTGCAATTGTAGAAATGTTTGGTGGTTTCCAGCATTGTTTAAAGTTGCTGATGTCTACAGGATGTGTTGTGGCATGTGCTGAAGGCTTGTGCTTCAAGGGTTCAGTACAAACCACTTGCTCCCCATTATGGTTACTGCATGACGGGGAGAATGAGCAAAGGCAACACAGAGCAGGACAAGCTTCTGAAAGAGGGAGGAGGAAGAAGGGCTTGCTACAGAGACCATATGTGCCCAGGGTATATAGGGAGGAATTCTCCTGCCTGAATCTCCTTGAAGAATGTTGCGGTTGTAGATGTCTCCACTTAATTGAGGAAGTCATCTCTGAAAACTGCCACCTGCTGCTTCCACAAATGCAGCCAGAGCAGGGCGGGGAAGGCACTTCCAAAGGGAAGGTAACCTTGACCACAATGTTTTATGTACCTGGCTCCTTCAAGGTTGAATCAGGCAATGTTTGCATTATCTCCCAGTTTGCCAGCGGCTGTTGCACAAGGGAGATGATTGAAGCTCTGTATTCCAAGAGAGCTGAGTACATTACATTCTCTTTTGTCAGAGAGAAGCAGGCAGAGTGAGCATGTGGCTTTGTGAGGATTGCATGATCCCCATGGTACAGGGTGCAAGTGACTGCATGCATGTTGCTTTGCAAGTGGCATGTATCAACACTGAGAAATGCCACAACCGAAAGGGATTTCACTCTCTCATCACCCAGCTGGTGTGTGACCATACACAGTGTATCATGCAAGTCTAAGCCCAGTATCCTGGCAGCAATCATAATACCTTCATTCTGGGGCATCTGCTGTGCCAGCGGCATTTGAACACCCACGATAAAACAGAGAGTGGTTACTGGGCAACAAGGACTTTCTGCTGTTGATATGGCTCATGGCACTGATGAGCAACCCCTTACATACAACAAAATATAAGAGCAGACTACAAGGGTGCTTAAACAATGCTTCTGCTGCCTGAACCAGTCTAGGGAAGAGCTGCAGTATTCGACAGAGTACATGTCAAGACTCTTGGTGGTCTGCTGCATGGTGCAAAGCCCACCATCATGTGGGCACAGCCCTTGCCACCAGCTGAAGAGGGGGAGGAAGAGAAGAGGATGTGAAGGAGGGGGAAGGGAGGAGGAAGAGGAGGAGGAAGGGAGGAAGCAATCAACACATCCCCTGTCTGGCCTTACTGCCCGTGATTGACTCATCCAACTGTGATACCAGTAAACGCAACCCCAATTCTGCATTCAATAACAATCCCACACCTTCTCTACCATCTGTCACTGATCATCACAGTGTCTCCTTGCCCACAATGCAAAAATAAAAGCCAACACAATATAAACATTCCAAACCAAATTTATAAAATCAAACCATGCCATATTGTATACAAAAATCAAATAATCAGCCTTCCGTGTTCCCTTAGATCCAGCCTCTGTGTCTTTGCCTGTCCTAGTGCTGTCTGGAGGCCTGCAGTATGGAATATGGAAAGCTGGTGACTTTCAATGGGAGAGAATGCAGATGGCCAAGCAAGACAACCTCGAGCAGCTTCTGGGAGGCCTGGCTTTGGACTGTACCATCTGTGTATGGGCAGTGGCAGTCTGGCTGGCAGGCACCAGCAAGGGCACTGCTGAAGTGAGAGTGGTGAGAGTATGAATGCTGTCACCTTGAGGGAAGGCAGCAGGTTCATGCCCTTTGGTGCCACTGCCACTCCCATGGAGCTGCGCCTCAGAAATCTTAGAAATGTGTTGGAGGACAGATTGCTGGACTGCTGTGACACCCTGTAAATCCTTTGAATGCTGTTATCTACAACCAAGATGGCAGCAGTCTGAGCTTTAATGGCAATGAGCTGAGTTTCCCTGACTTCAGTCTGAACTTCCCCTGCAGCACTCAGAGTCTGAGTGGCCTCTGTTTGTGCAGCAATGGAAGCTGAGACATTGGCCATCTGACGTTGCATCATGGTTTGGTCCACAAATGTTCTCATGGAATTGGCCAGCACTTTACACTGGAAAGAGTGTGTTCCAAACTCTGCACAAAGCACTGTACCAGATTGGTGCCAGACTCTTCCTTGATCCATGACACTGACCGCAAGCATCCTGGCAGGCTTCCTAATGCACCAAGCATTAACTGTGCATGACCATCAGCATTCTTCTGTAAGCTGCCTGATTGAAGCGTTCATCTGAGTCCCTCTGTAGTAGAACTCATGTGCAACCTCGCAATCTAGCTTGCATCTTTGTTTCCTGGTTTGACTGCAAGCCCCTCATGATTAGTGTCTCACCACTGTCTAAGATATCCTCTGATATACAAATATTGTTAATATCTGAGCTGGTGGCTGTAAGCATGAGACTGAGCGATGGTGTTTCTTCTGCATCACTGTCTTCCTGCTCTTCCTCCTCTTGATACTCTACCGCTCCCTGCCAGGCTGCAGTTCATGTGTATGTGAAAGGAGAAAGGCACCAGGTTATGTTGTGTTGACGGGAGGGGTGGAAAGCAATGGGTGTGTGCTTTACACTATCTCCAGCTTGTAAATCAGAGGAGAGTGTGGGATGAAGGGGAAGTGGAGGTGTGAGGAGGAGGATTAAGTATGAGGATACCGTATTCTTCCATAATTTCAGCTATGCTTCTGTTCACAGCCTCAGTCGTGACCATTTCACTAATGTGAGCACAATCTGTTTTATGGGAGTGAGGACTTACAACTGTGCCTGTGCCCCATTGATTAGGTGCTGCTGCCTTCAGTTTTGTGTCACCTAGTCCTGCAAGAAAGAGGTTAGTGTGTCAAGTTAGTGTGGTGCAATGTGTTTGAGTGATGTGGCTGAAATGGTTGAATAGTTGCAGTGTGTGCAAGCTGAGATGTAAGTGTGAGGCTTGCAGCAGTGCTAAGTGTTTGAGGGTGAGATGAAGCTATAAATGTTCAGTATAAGGTGTGATTAATAGATATTGTTGGTAGGTGAGTCATGGGGCTGTGGTGCATTGAGCAGTGGGTGAGGCTAGTGGTACAATTTGTAGGAAATGGCACTTGAAGATCTTACGATGATGCATCCATGTCCTCTGGGCTGGGCTCCTGGTATTGACTGACTTGGCTATCTGGTCCAACTGCCTTTGCGATGTTTGTTGGAAGGGCCTTCTACCCCCATCGTGGATATCTCCCCTCCTGTCCACCTCCTACACCAAAGCCTCCAGTGCAAACCTTGTCAGTAAACCTTGGAGCTTGCTTTCTGCCATGTTGTGTCATTTTTGTGTTTTTTCTAGGTCAGAACAAGTGTAGAATAATGCCCAGCACCTGTACCAGCTGAAATGTACCTCCCTTTTAAAAACTGCAGTTTGGCTTTAAATATTGCAGGCTAACTCAAACTCTCACTTCCCTCTAGCAATTGTGCAATTTCCCCCTCCCCTCCCTGCGCTCCCCCACCCACCCACAGCTACCTGGCCACTCAACAGTGCACACTGGGCTAGTTTTGTGCTACAATCATTTAAATTAGCCGGCAGCAAGAAGTTTGAATACTACGTTTTGTGATCCCCGTGGCTATTTTCTGGGGTTACTGAATTTTGCAGTCTAAATATTTACATATGAGGGAATTTCACTGTATCTGCAATCTTGATGAAGACCTGATGGTGATCCGCTGTATGTAAATTGCTACCACAGATTATCGTCTGTTCCAACTATTTATGGTTTAGCAAATTAAGGTAGACATTTTTTTGATGACTTCAGCAGAGAGACAGGTGATTCAGTATCACATAAAATTGGGAGAATCATGTTAGACATTATTTCAAGAGGAGGTTTGTTGACATCCAGCAATATGCAAAATTGGATTGAATATATTCTTAACAGGTGACATTGCCTCATGAATTTGCTGACCTAGTTAGAATGTATTTATTCAAAGAAAAATACTCTTAGCCTTCCACTTTCAGCAAGATGCCCTTTCATTTTCAGATAGGAGCATAAATAATACAATTATATTCAATTTCAGAGTTATATATTGTAAATATTTGCTCCAGTCTACAAGAGTCTTAGCAGGAAATAGAATTCACCCAGAGGCAATTTGGATTCAAAACATGTAAATTAGTGCAATAGTTTTGGAAGTTAATACATAAAAATATTCTCTATACACAGAGAATAAAGCGCAGAAAATGATAAGGATGCTGGAAACCAAATTTAATTTATACATCAACACAAATGCATTTTAAGTGGCCTACCACAGATTGTGCTTCCATTTGATTCCGGGATCATGTCTGCAAGCAGCATTGTCCTTTCCCTTTTTATTTATGCAACTGGTTTGGAGAAAATTATTAAAGATTGAAGATTTTAAATTAATTTTTCATTACAAAAGGGTAAGTAGCCCAGCTCATGCAAACACACTGCTTGCCTTTCAGAAGATATATCAGAAACCAGCTTCAAATTTCTTGCCAAAAGCTGGGAAACAAAAAAAAAATAGCCTCATACAACTCTATGTCTTGCCTCGCTGTGGTGCTGTTCCGAGATGGTGCAGCCAGCTTTACAGAATATTCATTTTTGTACTGATTGCTGCATTTCCATTCTGTAAAAATATAAGCCACCTTGAGCATTTTCAGAGGACAATGAGATTTGCTAGAAGCATATCCATGTTATGCAAATGCCCAGTTGTGCTTTCAGCCCATTGAAGTGTTCGAAATATCCCTTGGGACCTTTCCATTTTTACAGCAGGAAAGATTGAAAATCAACAGAAGAATTGAAATTAAAATCCTGTGAACAGAATTGTAAGATAGTTCTGAGCATGTGGGCGTTTTTAGCAATCGTTCTTGGAGATCAGTGAAGGTAGCTGATGTTTCTTTAAATTCTTTAAACCTTCAACAGTTTAGATGGCTTAGTGATAAATGCCCTAATTTTTGAATCATGTAGTAGTAGATCATATAAATGCTAATTGTTAAAAATGCCATTCTGCCTTGATACCCATTTTTGCTAAATTCTGTTTTACTTATTCACCATTAAGAAGGTGACAATCAGCAGCCTCTGAAATTCTTCACACCGTACTAATTTCCAAAGAAGAGAGTAGTTAATCTAGATTTTTCAATTGTATTTTTGTGCTGTGAATCAATAACCCAAAATTTAGGAAATAAGAAATAATCTTGCAGCCTCTCTTTGCCAAATTCCTCTGTAACTGGACTCCCTGTATTAAAGAGCTCCTGTTTATACCCATGATGTTTTATCCAAACCTCCCCTCCTTACTCAAATGATGGTACAGGGCACCTCAATTAAATAACCATTATTCAAGCTTGAGACTTAACACTGAGTGTGGACTAATTGGATGCATTTTGAATCACCAGAGGAAAAAGCATTAAAGTACTTATCAATATTAAGCAATTTAACAGCATGCAAAAAAAGGGAAATTAAGCATATGTGTTGGTGGAAAGCTTGGTGCAGCTAGCTAAATATCACATAAAATATACAGCATGCAAACAGGCATGTGGCCCAACCAGTCCATGTCAATGCTTAAGTTCCATTCAAGCTTCCTCCCATTCTTCCTCCTCTAACGCTAGAGTATACAGTTCCATCCCTTTCTCCTCATATGTTAACCTAGTTTTCCCTGAAATGCAATTGTACTATTCACCTCAACTAGTTCCTGAGATAGCAAGTTCCATATTCTCACCACTGTCTGGGTTAAGAAGTTTCTTCGGAATTCCCTACTTGATTTCTTGGTGACTACCTTATATTTATGGCCTCTAGTTTTCCTCTTCATCAGCAGTGGAAACATTCTCTCTGTGTCTGCTCTATCAAAACCTTTCATAATTATAAGGACCTTAATTATGTCGCCCCCTCAGCCTTCTCTTTTTAAGAGAAAAGAGTCTCAGCCTGTTCATCCTTTCCTGATAGGTTGACCCTCGTGGTTCTGGTATCATCCTACTTTGGAACCTCTCCAGTGCCTCTATATCCTTATACAATGTGATGGCCAGAACTATACATAGTAATCCAAGTGTGGTCTAATCAAGGTTCAACATAAATTCAGCATAACCTCTCTCCTTTTTAATTCTATCCCTCTAGAAATAACCTGAGTGCATGCTTTGCTTTTTTTAATGGATTTATCAATCCGTATCGCTGCTTGAAGCAATTTGTACATTTGTACTCCCACAATCCCTTGCTCCTCAATCCCATTTAGACTCTTAACTTGCAAATAATATGTAACTTCCTCATAGTGCTCTACCAAAACATAATACCTCACACCTAGCTATGTTGAAATTCATTTGCCAATTGTATTCCCATTCTGCAAGTTTATTAATGCCTACGTGTGACTTATTACAATCCTCCTCGATATTGACCCTCACATTTGGTGTGATCCACAAATTTAGAAATTGTGTTTTTCATTCCAAAGTCGAGATTATTAATATAAACTGTGAACAATAATAGTTCCAGCACTGATCTTAGTGGAACCCCACTTCCTACATTCTATCACTCTGAATAGCTACCACTTTCGTAGGGACATTTTAGGCCATTTGTCCCCTCGAGCCTGTTCCTCCCCCATTCAATGAAGTCATGGTTGATTTGTGACCTAACTCCATATGCCTGCTTTTAATTGCCATCCCTTAATATCTTTGGCTGACAAAAATGTATTTATCTCCGTTTAAAATTAACAATTGATCTAGCATCAATTGTCATTTGCAGAAGAGAGTTCCAAACTTCTACCACCCTTTGTGTGTAGAAGCTTTTCCTAATTTCACTCCTGAAGGGCCTGGCTTTAATTCCAGCAATAGTGTTTCTCTCTTTCAGTCCTATCTGTTCCCCTTAATCTCGTGAAAAGCTCAATCAAATCTCTTTAGCCTATTAATTTTCAGTGAATGCAGCCCTAGTTTGTGTAATTTCTCCTTGTAATTTAACCCTTTGAGCTCAGGCCAATATATCCTTCCTAAAGTGCAGCTCCCAGAACTGCTCACAGTCCTTCAAGGTGTAGACTGACCAGGGGTTTGTATATTGAAGCATAATTTTCACCCCCTTGTATTCTATTCTAGTTCACTAGATACAAAAGTAAGCATTGCATTAGTCTTTTTGATTTATTCTGTACCCATTCATGACATTTTAATGATCCGTGTGCTTGGAACCCAAAGTCTCTTTGGACCTCCACTGCTTCTACCTTTTTACCACTTAGAAAGTACCCTGTTATTTTAATTTTAGGTTCAAAGGTGACCTCACATTTGCCTACTATTGAAATCCGTTTGACACAGTTTTGCCCTTTCGTTTAATCTATCAATATCTTTTTACTATTTTATGTTTTATTTTACACTGCATATAGTGCCACCTATCTTTGTGTCATTGGCAAATTTGGATATGTGACATTCTTTTCCATCATCAAAGTTGTTAATGAACATCTTGCATAGTTCAGGGCTCAACAAAGATCCTTGTGGGGCACCAATAGTCACTTGTTGCCATTAAGTTTACCTGCCCATTAAGCCTAATCTTTGTCTCCTTCCACTCAGCCTGTTTCCTAATGAGATTTTAATCTTTTTTTATATACATTCATGGAATGTGAGCATTTCTGGCAAGCATTTGTTGCCCATCCCTAATTGCTCTGCAGAAGGTGATGGTACTGTCGATGACACTTTCCATTACTTCACCGATGATCAAGAGTAGACTGATGAAGCACTTATGGTCAGTTTGGATTTGTCCTGCTTTTTATGGACAGGACATACCCAGGCAACTATCCACATTGCTGAGTAAATGCCAGTGTTGTAGCTGTACTGGAACAGCTTGGCTAAAAGCATGGCTAATTCTGGAGCAAGTCTTCACTACTTACTACTAGGATGTTGTCAGGGCCCATAGCCTTTGCTGTACCCAGTGCCTTCAGCCATTCTTGATATCACATGAAATGAATCAAATTGGCTGAAGACTGGCATAATATGATTTTGGGATCTCAGGAGGAGGCCTATGTGGATCATCTAGCTGGCACTTCTGGCTGAAGATGTTTGAAAATACAACAGCCTTGTCTTTTGCATTGACTTGCTAGACTGTCCCATCATTGAGGATGGGGATGTTTGTGGAGCCTCCTCATCTAGTTAGTTGTTTAGTTGTCCACCACCATTATACGTATAGATGTGGCAGGACTGTAGAGTTTTGAGCTGATCCATTGAGGTCATTTAGCTCTGTTGATCACATTCTGCTTCCATTGTTTAGCATGCACATAGTCCTGTGTTGTAACCTCACAAGGTTCGTACCTCATTTTTAAGTGTGCTTGGTGTTGCTCCTGGCATGGTCTACTGCATTCTTCTTTCAACCAGGGTTGATCTCCTGGCTTGGTGGTAATGGTAGAGTGAGAAATATGCCAGACCATGAAGGTACAGATTGTGGTTGAATACATCCTGCTTTTTCTGATGGCCCACAGTGCCTCATGGATGCTTGGTTTTGAGCTGCTGGATCTGTTCTGAATCTATCCCATTTAGCACAGTGGTAGTGCCAGACAACACAATGGTATCCTCAATGTGAAGATGGGATTTTGTCTCCACAAGGACCATGCAATGGTCACTCCTAGCAAAACTGTCATGGACAGATGCATTTGCGACAGATAGATTGATGAGAACAAGGTCAAGTAGGTTTTTCCCTCTTGATTCATCAGCTGAAGGAAGGTGGTAGGTGTTAATACCAGGAGGTTTCCGTGCCCATGTTTGACCTGTTGCCATGAGAATTCATGGGGTCTGGAGTCAATGCTGAGGACTCTCAGGGCAACTCCGTCCTGATTGTATGCCCTCTGCTGCCACCTCTGCCGATGGAGGAGTATGGGACATAGGCTGTAAGGCTTGTTATAATGAGTATGACCATGTCAGGCTGTTACTTGGCTAGTCTTTGGGACACGCTCCCACTATTTGCACAAGCCTCTAGATGTTAGTAAGGATGATTTCACAGGATTGACTGGGCAGCTTGTTCTGTTGTTGCTTCAGGTATCTAGGTTTGTCTGGTTTTATTCCTTTGCAAATTTTTTGTAGTGTTTCAGTACAACTGAATGGCTTGCTAGGCCATTTCAGAGGGCAATAAAAAGTCAACCATCTTGCTGTGGTCTGGAGTCAGATGTGGGCCAGACGGGGTAACAACAGCAGATTTTTCTTCTTATTCTTTCATCGGGTGTGAGCGTCGCTGGCTAGGCAAGCATTTATTGCCCATCCCTATTTGCCCTTCAGAGTAAGGCGATGTGTCACCTTCATGAACCATGCAGACCAGGTGATGTAGGTACACCCACAATGCTATTGGGAACAGAATTCCAGGATTTTGATCCTCCAACAGTGAAGGAATGGTAATATAGGGCAGATTTGCACATTTGCACAAAGTGCGGTAGCAGGCAGGAAAAAGAACCTTTTACCCGTTGGCCGCAATGGCAGCTTTTCATGCCGTATCGTCCCAATACCGCCACATTAATCATGCATTCTCGGGAGACATGCCGAGTCGCTGGTGGGCGGCCTCTCATTTGCCCGCCTCGCCACTTCCTCACGTCGGGCGTCATACTTAAAGTGAAGCCGTGCGCACACCTCTCAGTTCCTCCAGCCCAGGACTGCTCCACAGAAGTCATGGCCCTGAAAGGCAAGAAGACTGCAGCCCCCCGATTCAGTGACGCATCCCTGGAACGCCTTTTGAATGCTGTGGAGAACCACCGTGATGTCCCCTACCCATCTTCTGGCCACAGGAGCGGCAGTAATATCACCAATCTGGCTTGGGAGGTGGTGGCAGCGGTGGCCAGTGCTAATGCCCTGCAAAAGAAGACAGCCACCCAGTGCTGAAAAAGGATGAATGATCTCCTCTGTTCCACCAGAGTAAATCATTCTTCTCATCACACTAAACTCACACACTCATAAGCCAATCGCACATCCACAGGGATCTGTTCAAGGGACATCACCATTCACAATATCACAGCATCTTTACAGTGTAGAAGAAGGCCATTCAGCCCATCGACTCTGCACTGGCTCTCTGAAAGAACATTCCACCTCGTCCCACTCCCCTGCCTTATCCCCGAAACCTTGCACATTATCTCTTTTCGGGTAGCAATCCAATTCCCTTTTGAATAACTCGACCAAACCTGCCTCCACCACCCTTTCAGGAAGTATGTTCCAGACTCCAACCACCCTCTGGGTGAAAACATTTTTCTTCATACCACATTTACTCCTTTTGCCAATTATTTTGAATCTTTGCCCTCTGGTTCTTAATGCTCTCTTGAGTGGGAACAGTTCCTCACTATTTACCCTGTCCATACCCCTCAGGATCTTGAATACATCTATCAAGTCTCCTCCCAGCCTTCTTTTCTCCAAGAGAAACAGTTCCAACCTCTCCAATCTAACCTCATAGCTACAGTTCTTTATCCCTGGAATCATTCTTATGAGTCTCCTCTGTACTCTCTTCAATGCCTTCACATCCTTCCTCAAGTATGGTGCCCAGAACTGGATGCAGTACTCCAGATGAGGCCTAACTAGTGTCATATACATGTTCAACATGACCTCCTTACTCTTGTACTCAATGCCCCTATTAATAAAGCCTAAGACACTATATACTTTATTAACTGCTTCTCAACATGTCCTGCCATCTTCCATGACCCATGTGCACATACACTGAGGTCCCTCTGTTCCTGCACCTCCTTTAGAGACTCTCCGTTTATTTTATACTGTCTCACTATATCTTTCCTGCCAAAATGAATCACCTCACACTTCTCTGCATTGAACTTCATCTGCCTCTTGTCTGCCCAATCCACCAACATGTCTATATCCTTTTGAAGTTCAAGACTATCCCCATCACAGTTGACAACATTTCCAATCTTCCTATCATTTGCAAATTTTGAAATCATGCCCTGCACATTACAGTCTAGGTCATTAATATATATCAGGAAGAGCAAAGGCCTGAGGAACTCTACTCCAAACCTGTCTCCAATCTGAAAAAAGCAACCATTTGTCGCTACTCTCTGTTTCCTGTCACTCAGCCAGTTTTTTATCCAAGTGACGACTTTCCCTTTTATTCCATGACCTAGAATTTTGCTCACAAGTCTGTTGTGTGGCAATGTATCTGAAAATCCATATACACCACATCAAAGGGGTACATTTATCAACCTTCTCTGTTACCTCCTCAAAAAACTCCAGCAAGTTAGTTAAACATGATTTTCTCTTGATGAATCCATGCTGGCTTTCCTTAAATACCCTGCACTTGTCTAAAGGATTCTTGATTTTATCCCATATATAGTTTCCAGAAGTTTCCCTACCACTGAGATCAAGCTGACTGGTCTGTAGTTGCCAGCTTTATCCTTGTACCCCTTTTTGAACAAGGGTGTAACATTTGCAGTTCTCCAGCCTCTCACATCTCCCCTGTAACTAAGGAAGACTGGAAGATTATCACTAGTGCCTCTACAATTTCTACTCCCCAGGGGTCGAGTGCTAGTCATAAACAAGTTGATCGCCGCCGTGCTGTGGTACCGGCTGGTCACTTTGACCCCTCCCCCAGAATTTGTCACAAAAACCCAGAGAATGCTCATTGATTTCTTCTGGGACAAAAGGCTGCACTGGGTCGCTGCCGAGGTCCTGAGTCTCTCGCGGTCAGGCGCTGGTGTGCCTATGCACCCAGGTGGTGACTTTGTGCCTTCAGGCCCTGCAGTGATACCTTTACGTAGAGCCTCCTCCGAGATGGTGTGCCCTGGCGACGTATTTTTTCCGCCACGTTCAGGGCTTGAATTATGATATGCAGCTCCTGTTTGTAGACCTGAGGGGCCTTTGTGGCTCCTTGCAGGCGTTGCCCGTCTTTTACCAGGACCTGATCAGAGTCTGGAACATGGTCACCTCATGCCGTAGTTCTCTGCTATCAGGAGTAGTAGCTATCATCAGAGAGCCACTGCTCAGGAGTCTGTATCTCCACCACTTCCAGTGGCTGGCCGAGAGGGGGGGTTCTGGCTGTCGGAGTGACCAGGATTGGGAACGTGCTGGGTGGCGGAGGTGTGGGCTGAATGCTCCCACAGGAGTTCACGCATTGCAGGTCAGTGGACGTTTGGCTCACGGCCAATGCCATCCATGACCTTAGGATGCTCGTGCTCAGCCCCAGTGTCATTCTAGGTCTCCAGGTGGCGCAGGTGCGTGGTGTCTTCCGTCTGAGCGTAACCCTGTTCAGATGGAATTCCACATTGACCCCAAGCGCCGAGCCCGCCTGCATTTTTTGTGGTCTTGTGGAGTCGGTGGGCCTTGCATATGTAAGTTGTTGTAGGCTGCACTCCCTTTTTAGTTACTTGAAAAGCCAAAAGGCTTTACCTTTTGCTTTTGTTTTATTTGCACTTCAGTCCCATGCTCCTGATCGGTGCAGAGAGGGGTGCCAGGAGGGAGGAGGACCTCCTCGTGAACCTGCTCCTGGGCCTGGCCAAGTTGGCCATTAGCAGGTCCAGGCAGCGGGCGATAGAGGGGGTCTTCCGGCCCGATTGTCTGTCCCTCTTCCGCGGCTACGTTTGAGGCTGGGTGTCCCTGGAGAGCGAGCACACAGTGTTCGCCAGCACCATCGAGGCCTTCAGTGCTCGGTGGGCACCACAGAGATTGAGGTGCTTATTGACCCTGTTAATCACATTTTAGTTTAATGTTTGTAAGTTTCCTTTAAATTTTGACTTTTGTTTTTGCAGTTTCCCTTCAAGGGCTACCTTTTACTTTGTCCCTGATTTTGTTAATTTAGTTTAATTGTTTTGTAACCAAAGAGTTACAATTTCCACTCTCACTTCCCTCAGTACCCTTGGATACATCTCATCCAGTCCTGGTACCTTATCCATTTTAAGTAAAGTTGGCCTTTTCAACACCTCCTTCCTCTCAATTGTAAGTTTTTCTAGTGTACCAGTTACTTCCTCTCTCACCTCCCTCACACACACACTCTCTCACACACACCTTCATTGACCTCATCCCGTCCATGGTACCACTCACCACCCACCCATACCAGGCACACTTATCATCTGGCCTGGCAGGGTCCTGCTTATACTATCTCCATCTGTATTCATGCAAGCTGACACACAACGAAAGGGAGAGGTCGTGGTCTGGTGGAGGAATGCCTGAAATCAAGGTCCTCATGGACTTTGAAAATAGAGTCACTCAGCTGGCCGGCGAAAATCTGAACCGTTCCTGTGCTGACGGTGAGGTCGGCGGTGTTCAACCAAGTGAGGATCCAGCAGTGCAACATCCATCAGATAACCATCCTGTGAGTGATGTGTCCCGTTTCACAGGCCACTACCATGCACTAATTAGCTCTCCATGGTTTCGCAGGCACATCTGGGAACCAGCCAAGGGGGTCCACAACCCAGGTCCTTGACTCAAGCCCCAAAGCTACCTCAGAAGAAGAATCTGCTGAAACTCTCATTGAAGACCAATCATAGCACTCACCCACACCCTCCACCAGTGCAGAGACACACACCTCGGTGGGACCAAGCTTTAGAGTAGCCTTAGGATCAAAATCTGGTGAGTATATCACACAGTTTGATCCACAGCAGGCAGAAGCAGGGACTTCCCAGGTTTCTGGAACTCGGAGGACTTCTGGAGGCCAGAAACTTGCTGAGTCCGAGTTAGATGACGAGCCTCTGGACTCGGTCATGTCACAGTTGTTGGAGCTGCAAAGGCAAGCTCGGGAACATCAGGAAGGGATGTCTGCTGCATTCCTCAGATTGCAAAGCATGATGGAGGAGTCTGTCCACCTTCAGTCTGAGATGATAGCACCAGCATGCCAACACACCGAGGTCAACACTGGTAGGATGACGGCTGCCATGGAGACCTTGGTCCAGGACATTGCTCTCATACTGCTGCGCAGGCTGAACTCTATTGCTGACGCCATAGTTGGCCTCCAACAGTGTCAACGCGAGAGGGGTACGAGACAGCTCGATCTCACTGCAGCTACCCCTTCTACTCAAAGAGGCAGCCAGGAGCCCTTGGGCATCCACTGGGAGGAGGATCAGCAGGTGCACACCCTGGGGTCATCCGCCCAGGTGATTCCGGGAGTGTCCAGCCTGTCCGAATCCCCAGCAAATCCAGCTCCACAGGCTGAGGAGAGTGCCACTGCCACACAGCAAGACCCCGAAAGCAGGCCTGGGTCCTCCAAGTCTCAGCCCTTCAAGGATGCCCGCCAAGGTCATCACAGACAGGTTGTAGCAGTTAGCAGGCTGCTTCCATGTTCACTGTGGTTGTCGGGGGAGCACCAAGATGTAGCAACAGGGTTAGGAAAATTAAGGAGAATTAGTTGCACAGCCTGGGCTCAGGTGTTAATCACTTGTGCATAATGTTCACTATTGTCAATAAACTCCCAAGAATGTCTCCTTGTCTATGGCTCCTTGTTCTGATGAGCAGTATTTGTGTCACTCAGATGTGAAACCTTAGTTCCTGCACAAGATAAAGGCAGATGTCTCAGGCCAGGGCCTCCTCCCTGTGCTTTGTGTAGCCTTCCCAGCACACTAATGGTGCACCTTCACAGTCACTGGACATATCGGTCATGCTTACACCTCAATCGGGCTTATCATTGCTGCCAGAGTGTCCTGGGCCGGTGGCCCAGAGTTCTGTCATTCTCTCTGTGCTCTCAACACCTCTGAGGTACAGCTGACCGCCCCCCCCGCCCCCAACCATCCCATCAGCACCTGTGTCCGGTGACAGGGTGGTCCTGGAGGGTTCAGCTCACGAAGGATGACACAGAATCAGGAGAAATTAAAGTTTCCCCGTTGCATCTCCACGACCCTGTTCACAGAGCGCAAGCGAGCTGCCCTCAGCCAGACAGGAGTCAAACATTCACATTAGCTATGTGAGGATCTATGGAGTGTTCCCATTGCATGTCGTCATCATCCTCCTGGGATGTAGAGCGCTGCCATCAGCCAGAGTGGTGTCAAATGTTCACAGATGCGATGTGAGGATCTATGGTGTCTCCTCACTGCATGTTGTTATCATCCTCCATGAATCTAGCAGCTGTGAGGGCCTCCAGAGCATGTCTGCTTCATCTGGCCAGTGCGATGGCCTCATCGCTGTCATCTTCGCCTTTGAGGACCTCCTCATCCTCATCCCTGTTGACATCATTCTCATCAGAGGAGTCGTGCAGCTCCCCCATCTCTTCCTCAGTCAGCTCCACTTCCTGTTGCAGCACCAGGTTGTGAAGGGGTCAGCAAGCAACAACGATGTGTGACACCCTCTGTGGACTGTATTGCAGGCTCCACCAGACCGGTCCAGGCACCGGAACCTCATTTTCAACATGCCAATGGTTTACTCCACCAAGTTGCGAATTGCAGCTTGAGCCTCATTACACCTTCACTCTGCTGCAGTCTGAGGCCGCCGCACGGGTGTCATCAGCTACGGCCTCTGTGGGCAGCCCTTGTCCCTAAGGAGCCATCCCTGCAGCCTCTGTGGGCACTGGAAGACGTCAGGGATCTGTGACATACTGAGAATGTAGGGGTCATGGACACTCCCTGGGAACATTGCGCACACCCGCAGGGTGCATTTGTGGTGGTCGCACACCATCTGAACATTCAGCGAGTGGAAGCCCTTATGGTTGATGTAATGGACCGCTTGTTGCCATGGAGATCTGAGCACCATGTGAGTGCAGTCGATGCACCTGTGGAAAACCTGAGATCTGGGCAGGTCCCAGCGGCCTTGCATCCTGACTTTCCTGATCCCAGGTGAAAAGTTGTGTGCCTTAACAAAGATGGTGCCTGTGACCTCTTGGATACATTTGTGCATGAGGGCTTGCAATATCCCACAGAGGTCAGCTGTGGAGTCCTGAAAGGTGCGGCTGACGTAAAAATTGAGTGCTGTGGTCACTTTCACGGGCACTCGCAGTGGATGCCCTCCATGTCCCGATGGTGCTAAATCCTGCAGTAGCTGGCAGATGTGACCGACCAGTTCCCTGGACATGCGCAGTCTTCGGCGACACTGGTTCTCGGTCATCTGCAGGAATAACAGGCACTGTCTCTCGACCCTGGCTCTAGCTAAGTGCCAACCAGCGACAGCTTGCTGTGGCTATTCAGTGGTGTGTTTGGGAGTCCCAGCCGCCCCTTCTTCCTGAGGGTGCTGCTCCTCTCTCTGCACAGCCAGGCACCTCCATCGTTCCCTTCTCCTTCATCTCCACTTTCTGTAAGCCATGAGGCATACAGCTAGGTCACCAGGCTCCATGCTACTGATGTACTGCTCCTGCAGGATGAAAGAGAGAGATGCGTGGGTTAGCTTGGGTATACCAAGAACCTCTCTTGGTTAAGTCTGAAGGCCCTTTAATGCATCCCAGAGAGTGCTGGCCACCACTTGGATGGCCAGAGTTTAATGTGCTGCATGACTGCCCGAGACCACACCCAGCTCCGCCTCACTCCACCTGACCGATTGGCAGCAGCTTTGCCCACTGGACTCCATGCTGTGCTCTCAGCTCAGGTGCAGGCATTCTCCTAACCCGCACTGCAAGGCTGCACTGTTAGCCTGAACCATGGGGGAGACTGGTCCAAACTGGAATGATGACATTGTAAGTGGCTGTGAGCACCTTCACCAGTGACTGCTCCATGTCCAGCTTTAGCAAGTAGATTGTACAACATACCCAATTGTCCAATTGTTCTGCAGTCCACTAAAATACTCATCAGTTTACACTCTGTGCCCGAGGGGTGAAAAGCTCTGGAGTACTCGGTGGCACTTTCAGGCCTCTGCGTTGCTTGAGTGGGTGGATGAGTTAGAGACCCGACTCCAAGCATGTCAATGTAGCTGTGCCTGAACTGTCTCAGCTGCAGAGGAATAGTCACTTTATGCAAGGTTTCCCTAATGTGTGGCCGCTTCTCTCCCCCACCAACCCTTCACATGCTTGTGCACTACCTTCAACCACAGTACAGCCCTTGTCCCCCAACACACCCCCCAACTTCCCTCAGCTGCAGTGCAGCCCTTGCCCCAGCACCGCACTGTCAGCCAGCCGGGAAAATGCGACTTGCCAGAGCCCTCACCTGAATGTGCAGCACCTCAACCTTGAGGTCCAACGGGCGACCCTCGTGAGTGCTGTGCAATGTTACGGTGCACTCACTCCGAGTTCACCAGGTGCACACCTTATAAATGCTGTTGTAAAACACGTTAGTGTGCAATCATGCTGATGTGCTCGGATGATCCAGCGTGAGGGGATGATTCCAGCCAGCCGAGCTTATAAAGCTATGCATATGTATTACAATAAAGTTCCCGACACGTGGCGGTGGGAAACGTGGCCTGCCATTGACAGGCGGAGCATCCGATTGCGAACTGAGTTCATGACATCCTGAAACCAATTTTTGGCCTTCCTGCCATATTGTCCGCTCATGCCTGCCATCACGCCCAATGCCAGCGGGCATGGAAAATTCCGCCCAGATTTCAAGTTAGGATCGTGAGTGGCTTGGAGGGGAACTTGTGGCGTTTCTATGCATCTGCTGCCTTTCTTTCGAGATGGTAGAGGTTGTGGGTTTGGAAGGTGCTGTTGAAGGAGCCTTGGTGAGTTGCTGCAGTGCATCCTGTAGATGGTACACTGTGTGTCAGTGGTGGAGGGACTGGATGTTGAAGATGGTGGATGGGGTACCAATCAAGCGGGCTGCTTTGTCCTGGATGTTGTCCAGCTTCTTGAATGTTGTTGGACCAGCACTCATCCAGGCAAGTGGAGAGTACTCTACCACACTCCTGACTTGTGCCTTGTAGATGGTGGATAGGCTTTGGGAAGTCAGGCAATGAATTATTTGCTGCAGAGCTCCTAGCCTCTGACCTGCTCTTGTAGCCACAGTATTTATGTGGCTGGTCCAGTTCAGTTCCTGGTTAATAGTAACCCCCAGGGTGTTGATAGAGAGGGATTCAGCGATGGCAATGCCCTTGAATGTCAAGGGGCGATGGTTAGATTCTCTCTGGTTGGAGATGGTCATTGCCTGGCAATTGTGTGTCACAAATGTTACTTGCCACTTATCTCCCAACCTGAATGCTGTCCAGGTCTTGCTGCATATGGACATGGATTGTCTCAGTATCTGAGGAGTCACCAATGGTCCTGACCATGGTGAAATCATCAGAGAACATCCCCATTGCTGACCTTATGATGGAAGGAAGGTCATTGGTGAAGCAGCTGAAGATGGTTGGGCCGAGGACACTACCCTGAAGAACTCCTGCAGTGATATCCTGGAGCTGAGATGCTTGACCTCCAACAACCACAACCATCTTCCTTTGTACTAGGTATGACTCCAACCAATGGAGAGTTTTCCCCCTGATTCCCACTGACTCCAGTTTTGCTAGTGCTGCTTGCTGTTGCTGATCAGCTTGGTGCTCATCTGAAGCCCATTCTCAAGGCAGCATTAGCTGCATCCATCCCTGATATAATAAAGCAAATCACCAAAGTGTGGAAAGAATTTCCAAAGCATAGGAAGTAACCTCTCATAAAAAATTGTGTGAACGCACACTTCCCTTGTAGCAGCTAACAAAGCAATTGAGTAGTTACTGGCATATTTTCCTGTGGTTGATTCAGTTCTGCAATTGCCACCGTATATTCAACTTGCTTTCACGGATGAGTTTCAGGAAACCTGTGGACCCAACATTAAAATCAAAAGTGTGTTGAATTGAGCATTCAGCATATGCTAATAGACAAGCTGCCTTTCCTGAGGGAACTGGGGTTTGGTGGTTTGTGTGTACACACTGTAACAGTCTCAAGTGAAATGTGGTACTCAGCAGATTGAACGTGGTTTCCTGATGCACTGCCAATTTCGTTGGTTTTAATCGCCAACTGCACCCAAGCATATAGGCCCCTGCAGATTAAAATCCAGCTCATTGGGGAGGTGGTGGTGTGGTGGTATTGTCACTAGCCAAGTAATCCAGAGATGCAGGGTAATGCTCTGGGGACCCAGGTTCCACCATGGCAGATGGTGGAATTTGAATTCATTAAAAGTCTAATGGTGGCCATGGATCCATTGTCATAAAACGTCCATCTGGTTCACTAATGCCCCTTTAGTGAAGGCCTGGTCTGGCCTACCTGTGACTCCAGATCCACAACAGTGTGTTGACTCTGAAATGGCCTGGCAAGCCACTCAGTTGTGTCAAAATGGGAATGAAACCAGAAAGACAACCCTATGTACCAGGAAACGACAATGGCAAGTGCAGCACTGTCGACCCTGAAAAGTTTGGGGGCTTGTGCCAAAATTGGGAGAGCTGTCTCACAGACTAGTCAAGTCAGCCTGACATATTCATATTCACTGAATCATACCTTACAGATAACGTCCCAGACTCTACCATCACCATCCCTGGGTATGTCCTGTCCCACCGGCAGAAGGTGGCAGCACAGTGGTATACAGTTGGGAGGGAGTTGCCCTGGGAGTAACCAACATTGACTCCAGAACCCAAGAAGTCTCATGGCATTAGGTCAAACATGGGCAAGGAAACCTCCTGCTGGTTACTGCCCTCCCTCAGCTGATGAATCAGTGCTCCTCCATGTTGAACACCACTTGAAGGAAGCACTGAGAGTGGCAAGGGCGCAGAATGTACTCTGGGTGGGGGGCTTCAATGTCCATCACCAAGAGTGACTCAGTTGCAGCACTACAGACCGAGCTGGCCGTGTCATAAAGGACATAGCTGCTAGACTGGGTCTGCAGCAGGCGGTAAGGGAAAAACATACTTGACTTCACCCTCACCAATCTGCCTACGGCAGATGCATCTGTCTATAACAGTATTGATGGGAGTGACTACTGCAGTCCTTATGGAGACAAAGTCCCATCTTCACATTGAGGATACCCTCCACTGTGTTGTGTGGGAAGGGGAAAGTTACCTGGACACTTTGCTCCAGGAGGCAGTCACACATCTCAGATTAGGTCATTCAAATTTGGTCTGTGATCAGGGACAGGAGGGTGTGACTGCGGGTGAGGCAGGTATGGGGACCCAGGGGGTAGCGTGCGAGGGGCCTCGGCTCCTGCAATTGTCCAACAGTTACGAGGTTCTTGCAAGCTGAGAGCGGGGACTGCAGGGAGGATGAGTGAACTGACGACGGCACCATGGTACAGGAAGTCATTCAAGTGTGGGGAGGAAATGGGAAAGTGGTAGTGGTAGGGGACAGTATAATTAGGGGGATAAATACTGTTCTCTGCAGCTGTGAGCTTGAGTTCCAAAGGCTATGTTACCTGCCTGGTGCCAGGGTTAAGGACATTTCCTCAGGGCTAGAGAGGAACTTGGAGTGGGAGGGGAGGGATCCAGTTGTTGTCATCCACGTTGGTACCAATAACGTTGGTAGGACTCGAAAGGAGGTTCTGCTGAAGGAATTTGAACAATCAGGAGCTAAATTAAAAAAACAGAACCACCAAGGTAATAATCTCAAGATTACCACCTGAGCCACGAGCAAACTGGCGTAGGGTAAATAAAGTCAAGGAGTTAAATGCCTGGCTCGAAGATTGGTGTAGGAGAAATGGGTTTCAGTTCATGGGGCACTGGCACCAGCATTGGGGTAGAAGGGAGCTGTTCAGGTGGGATGGGCTTGACATGAACCGTGCTGGGACCAGTGTCCTAGTGAATCAAATAACTAGGGCTATAGAGAGGGCTTTAATCTAAATAGAGTGGGGAAGATCCTGGAGAGGGGATACATAGACTTACAAAGCAAAAAGATATGGCAGCCTTGCAGGGCAGCTATTTAGGTAATCACTCCCAGAGTGTGACAGGAGAGGACAGAGTGTACAAACATTAAAAAAAAGCAGCAAATAGGGTCAAAGGGGGAAAAAATGGTAAATAGGCAAAATTAATGGCTCTTTAGATAAATGCACGTAATATTCGGAACGAGATAAATGAATTAGCGGCACAAATAGAGATTAATGGGTATGACCTTATAGCCATTAGAGAGACATAGTTACAAGGCGATCAAAGCTGGGGACTAAATATTCAGGGGTATGTGACTTTTTGAAAGGACAGGCAGGAAGGAAAGGGTGGTGGGGTAGCTTTGTTAGTACGAGATGGAATAAGTACAATATCAAGAAATGATCTTGGATTGGAGGATGTAGAATCTATATGGGTGAAGGTAAGAAATAACGAGGGGAAGAAGACACTGGTGGGAATAGTGTATAGGCCCCCTAATGGTAGCTATAATGTAGGGCAAATAATAAATCAGGAGATAATGAGGGCATGTAAAAAAGGCAGTGCATTAATCATGGGTGACTTTAATCTTCATGTAGATTTAGAAAATCAAATTGGCAGAGGTGGCCACGAGCAAGAATTCACAGAGTATATTCGGGACAGTTTCCTAGAACAATATGTTGTGGATCCAACCAGGGGTCAGGCTATTTTGGATCTGGTAATGTGTAATGAGGCAGGTTTAATAAATGATCCTAGAGTAAAAGATCCCCTAGGAAACAATGACCATAACATGGTAGAATTTAGCATTCAGTTTGAGAGTGAAAACTTGGATCGGAAACAACTGTACTAAGGGTAATTACAAAGGAATGAGGGCAGAATTGGCTGGGGTGGACTGGGAAAGAAGTTTAGAAGAAAAGATGGTTGATGAACAATGGCAGACACTTAATAAAATAGTTCATGACTCACAACAAAGATATATCCCATTTAAGGACGAAGGATTCAAGGAAGGGGATAAACCAACCATGGTTAACCAAGGAAGCTGAAAGAAAAAACAAACAATGTAGCAAAGATTAGTGGTAAGCCAGAGGATTGGAAAAGTTTTAAAAACCAACAAAAGATGACCAAAAAAAGGGAGGGAGAAAATAAACTTTGAGAGTAAACTAGCAAGTAATATAAAATCAGACCGTAAGAGCTTCTTTAAATATATAGAAAGGAAGAGAGAGGCCAAAGTAAACATAGGCCCCCTTGGAGAATGAGGCTGGGGAAATAATAATGGGAACCAGGAAATTGCAGAGGAGTTGAATAAATACTTTGCATCAGTCTTCACGGTAGAAGACACTAATAGCATTCCAAAAATACTAAATAATCAAGGAGCAAAAGGGGGGAGGAAATAAATACAGTAACTATCACTAGAGAAAAAGTACTAGGGAAACTAATGGGGCTAAAGGCTAATAAGTCTCTGGACCTGATGGGTTGCATCCTAGGATATTAAAAGAAGTAGCTACAGAGATAGTAGAGGCACTGGTAGCTAGCCTAGGACCAGAGGGCATAATCTCAGAGTAAGGGGTCGCCCATTTAAGACAGAGGTGAGGAGGAATTTCTTCTCTCAGAGTCGTGAATCTGTGGAATTCTTTACCGCAGAGGGTTGTAGAGGCTGGGTCGTTAAGTATATTCAAGGCTGAGATAGACAGATTTTTAATCAGTAAGGGAATCAAGGGTTATGGGGAAAAGGTAAGAAAGTGGAGTTGTAGATTATCAGATCAGCCATGATATCATTAAATAGCGGAGCAGACTCGATAGACCAAATGGCCTACTTCTGCTCCTACGTCTTATGGTCTTATGGTGTAGCACTACTACCTTGCTAAATGGGGTTGATTTAAAACAAATATAGCAACTCAAAACTGGACATCCATGAGGCGCTGTGGGCCACCAGCAACAGCAGAATTGTACTCAATCACAATCTGTAACCTCATGGACTACCATTACTACCAAACTAGGGGATCAACCCTGGCTCAGTGAAGAGTGCAGGAGGGCATACCAGAGCAGCACCAAGCATACCTAAAAATGGGGTGTCAACCTGGTGAAGCTACAACACAAGGACTACTTGAATGCCAAACAGCATTCGATAGACAGAGCCATGCCACAACCAATGGATCAGATCCAAGCTCTACAGTCCTGACACACCCAGTCATGAATGTTGGTGGACAAGTAAACAATTCACTGGAGGAGGGGGCTCCACAAATATCCCCATCCTCATTGATGGGATTCCAGCACATCGGTGCAAAAGATAAAGCTGAAGCATTTGCATCAATCTTTAGCCAAAAGTGCCGTGTGGATGATTCAACTCGGCCTTCTCCAAAGGTCCCCATCATCACAGCTACCAGTCTTCAGGCAATTCAATTCACTACGAGCATATGAACAAGGAGCAGAAATAGGCCATTCGGCCCCTCGAGCCTGCTCCTCCATTTAATAAGATCGTGGCTGATCTGATAGCAACCTCAAATCTGCATCCCGCCTACCCCCGATAACCTATCACCCTCTTGCTTACCAAGAATCTATCCACTTCTGCCTTAAAAATATTCAAAGATTTTGCTTCCACCGCCTTTTCAGGAAGAGAGTTCCAAAGACTTACGACCCGCTGAGAGAAAAAAATTTGCCTCATCTCCGTTTTAAATGGGCGACCCCTTATTTTTAAACCCTAAATTAAATTAAATCCTAGTCCTAGATTCTTCCACAAGGGGAAATATCCTCTCCATATCCACCCTGTCAAGACCCCTCAGAATTTTTTATGTTTCAATCAAGTCACCTCTTACCTTTCTAAACTCCAGTGGATACAAGACTAGCCTGTCCAATCTTTCCTCATTAGGCCATCTCGCCTGTTCCAGGTATTAGTCTGGTAAACCTTCTATGAACTGCTTCTAACGCATTTACATCTTTCCTTAAGTAAAAAAAAACAGTACTGTACACAATTCTCCAGGTGTGATCTCACCAGTGTCCTGTACAACTGAAGTGTAACCTTCCTACTTAGGTACTCAATTCCCCTCGCAATAAATGATAACATTCTATTAGCTTTCCTAATTACATGCTGTACCTGCATACTAGCCTTTTGTGATTCATGCACTAAGACATCCGGATCCCTCTGCATCTCAGAGCTCTGCAATCTCTCACCATTTAGATAATATGCTTCTCTTTTACTCTTCCTGCCAAAATGGGCAATTTCACATTTTCCCACATTATACTCCATTTGCCAGATCTTTGCCCACTCACTTAACCTATCTATATAATTTTGTAGCCTCCTTATGTCCTCTTCACAACTTACTTTCCTACCTATCTTTGTCATTTCAGCAAATTTGGCAGCCATCCAATCCATCCCTTCATCCAAGTCATTTCTATAAATTATAAACAGTTGAGGCCCCAGCACTGATCCCTGTGGCACACCACTCGTTACATCTTGCTAACAGAAAAAGACCTTTTTATGCCTACTCTCTGCTTCCTGTTAGCTGGCCAATCTTTTGTCCATGCCAATATGTTACCCCCCATACCATGACTTTTTATTTTCTGCAATAACCTTTGATGTTGCACTTTATCAAATGCCTTGTGGAAATCTAAGTACAGTACATCCACTGGTTCCTCTTTATACACAGCACATGTTACTTCCTCAAAGAACTCCAATAAGTTGGTTAAACATGATTTCCCTTTCACAAAACCATGTTGACTCTGCCTGATTTTCTTGAATTATCCAAGTGCCCTGCTATGGCTTCTTTAATAATAACAACTTCTAACATTTTCCCTGTGACAGATGGTAAGCTAATTAGCCCGTAGTTTTCCTCTTTCTGTCTCCCTCCTTTTTTGAATAATGGAGTTACATTTCAATCTAATGGGACCTTCCCTGAATCTAGGGAGTTTTGGAAAATTAAAACCAATGCATCAACTATCTCACTAGCTACTTCTTTTAAGATTGTAGGATGAAGTCCATCAGGATCCGTGCACTAGTCAGCCACGTGATATCAAGAAACGCTGAAGGCACTGGATACTGCAAAGGCTATAGACCCTGATAATATTCCGACAATAGTACTGAACACTTGTGCTCCAGAACTTGTCGTGTCCCTAGCCAAGCTGTTCCAGTGCAGCTACAACACTGGCATCTACCCAGCAATGTGGAAAATTGCCCAGGTATGTCCTGTCCACAAAAAGCAGGACAAATCCAACCCGGCCAGTTACTATCCCATCAGCCACTCTCAACCATCAGTAAAGTCATCAACAATGCTATCACACGGCACTTGCTTAGCAATAACCTGCTCACTGATGCTCAGTTTGGGTTCCGGCAGGGTCACTCAGCTCCTGACCTCATTACAGCCTTGGTTCAAACATGGACAAAAGAGCTGAACTCCAGAGATGAGTTGAGCTTGACTAGCCTTGACATCAAGACAGCATTTGACTGAGTGTGGCATCAAGCAGCTCTAGCAAAACTGGAGTCAATGGGAACCAGGGGGAAAACTCCCCACTGGTTGGAGTCATACCTAGCACAAAGGAAGATGGCTGTGGTTGTTGGAGATCAATTATCTCAGTTCCAGGGCATCCCTGCAGGAGTTCCTCAGGGTAGTGTCCTAGGCCCAACCATCTACAGCTGCTTCAACGACCTTCCTTCCATCATAAAGTCTGAAGTGGGGATGTTCACTGATGATTGCACAATGTTCAGCATCACTCGTGACTCCTCAGATACTGAAGCATTTGTCCAAATGCATCAAGACCTGGACAATATCCAGGCTTGGGCTGACAAGTGGTAAGTAACATTCATGCCACACAAGTGCCAGACAATGACCATCTCCAATAAGAGACAATCTAACCATCACCCCTTGACATTCAAAGGCATTAGCATCGCTGAATCCCCCAATATCAATATCCCAGGGGTTCTAATGACTAGACACTGAACTGGACTAGCCATATAAATATTGTGGCTACAACAATAAGTCAGGAGCTAGGAACCCTGCAGTGAGTGACTCACCTCCTGACTCCCCAAAGCTTGTCCACCATCTACAAGGTACAAGTCAGGAGTGTGATGGAATACTCTCCACTTGCCTGGATGAGCGTAGCTCCAACAACACTCAAGAAGCTTGACACAGTCCAGGACAAAGCAGCCCGCTTGATTGGCACCACATCCACAAACATTCACTCTCTCCACCACTGACGCACGCTGGCAGCCGTGTGTACCATCAACAAGATACACTGCAGGAACTCAACAAGGCCCCTTAGACAGCACCTTCCAAACCCACGACCACCACCGTCTAGAGGGACAAGGGCAGCAGACACAGGGGAACACCACTACCTGGAAGTTTTCCTCCAAGCCACGTGCTATCCTGGCTTGGAAATATATCGTCGTTCCTTTGCTGTCACTTAGTCAATATCCTAGAACTCCCTTCCTAACAGCACTGTGGGGGATCTACACCACATGGACTGCAGTGGTTCAAGAAGGCGGCTCACCACCACCTTCTCAAGGACAATTAGGAGTCGGCAATAAATGCTGGCTTAGCCAGCGGCGCCCACATCCCATGAGTGAACAAAAAGAAATTTAATATTTATTTAACCATAGCATTCATAATGGTCAAAGCTAAATACAAGCCTTTTACAAAATAAAATTAACCAAAAATTAACATACAACATAATTTATCAAATAAATATTTTGTTAAATTCATTTATCCTGCACTTCCAGCTCTGAAACATGATGGAAGAGAGTGTGAGTCAGCGAACTGACTCTAACTCTAACTCATTGGAGTGCTACTCCAACTAGGAGTGCCGGGTTGCTCGTTATAGCCTTTGTATTAAATAGGGTCAGTTTTCATGAGTAAATGCAGGAGTTAGATACAAGCTTAAATAAAAAGCACTTTGATTGCTGTTGAGACTCTTGAATTGATTAGGAGGCAATTGCACTGAGAACAACAATTTTATTTGATACACTTGCTGCTACCAGTGCCAAGGACCATTTTAGAAAATTGTTTTCCATGATTCACCTGGAGACAGGAGTCCTGCAGATGGTGAACATGAACACCCAACGTTGCACAGATTGCTAAAAGTATCTAAAAGTCCCAATCATTTCCTGGTTCGAGAAAATCCATACTGGTCAGGAGTACCGAGACAGACAGAATTTAATGCTCTCTCCGAGGTGAGTTTGGTGACCGAGGGGCATTTAATCAGGTGGGAGGGTGGCGGATGGGGATGCCCCTGTCTTCCCACCTCTGCCCGGGTTAAATCCAGGGCAGGAAGCCTCATGGACAGGCTTCCCGCCCCAAGGCAAATTGATGCCCTTAAGTGGTTATTCACCCAGCAGTGAGCCAGTGACTCACCACGTGGGAAGTCTGAGAAGCAAACCCTGTTGTGGTTGCTTGTGGGTTTCAGAGGGGGTGGGGGTTGTGGTGTCCTGATTGAGGGATCCAGAATTGGAAAGTGGGGGGTGAATGCTGACAGCCATCCCCCTGCCCTTGCTTCTAGCCCCCCACCACCCTCCATGACCCCCATCCCCTAAACCCCTTCCTGTGGCCTAGCCCCTTGGTGACCCTGGGCCTTAGGTGGGTACATTACTGCCAGCAGCTGCCACCATGCAGTGGCACTGCCATGCAATGCACAGCTACTGATTTCTGATTGGCCAGCAGCCTTCAGGGGGCAGGATTTCTACCCTGGGGTCCTTGATTCTGGGGAAAGCCGCTGCTGCCCAGTAGCACTTACTTTGGCCGACCTTCCCGAGAGTAAGTGACACGTGATTCTCCCCGACTTCCCCAGCTGGTGGGCAAGACGTCCTGACCTACATTAAATTCCACCTAACCAGCACCCCCTAGGTGCAAATGAAATCCTGCACAGGCCCTGTGGAATCCGGCCTGTAGAATAACAGAGATAAATTCTATCAAGAAGCACATCACAGAACCACTTCAAGCAGAAAAAATACTACCACACAAAACAGGTGCTAGTGTAACAGAATTCCTGATAAAAGCACAGCCACTGTTTCTCACAATGCTTAAAGACATAATTTTAAGTGTCTTATCCCATGGTGCCATATATAAATTGCAAAGCATGTATTTATTTCCACTGTGTGTGTGTCACAGTTCATTAAAATTGTGGAGAGAGCTGCAGACAAAATGGTGTTCCAGGAGTTACCACAGATCTTAAGACTAGGCAAGAAAAACATAATTCCATTTGTCACAATTCCATTTGAAGCAGCTTTTTCTACCTTATTATTCCAAATATTGAATAAAATTATTTTAAATTTATGTTACTCCACATGATGCTTTCTCTGATTCCTGCGTATTCAATTTTCTTCAACAAGAAGGAGGAGGGATTCCAGATATCAGGTTTCTCACAGTTGTCGAGGCAGAGGGGATGGAGATTGCTAGGGGGCTAGGGGGGTGTGCGATCAGTCACAGATGGAGAGATTGGAGTGGCTCACAGATGGCGAAGCTGGACCGCCCAGGAGTAAGGAGGGAGAGGCAACCATCCTGCTGGTGGCAAATGGGGACACAGATGGGTGCAATGAAATGTGAAGATTTCAAACTGTGAGGATTCTTACTGTGATTCTTCACTAAAGGTTATCACCATCCTAGGACCAGGCCACAGCCATGGGAGGAGTTCGAAGACAAAGCCGCTGGGGTTGAAGAAGCCTGTGCCTCAGAGGATGCACCATCATCTGTCTAATCATCCACCTCCGCCAACACAATAACACTCCTGGGTTGAAGCAGGCCAGTGACCCATTTTCTGCACTGGACACAGGTTCGGCACATGGCCCCATAGTTGTTCACCATTTTATTTATTATTCTTTCATGGGACATGGGCATCGCTGGCAAGGCCAGCATTTGTTGCCCATCCCTAATTGCCCTTGAACTGAGGGGCTTGCTAGACCATCTCAGAGGATTGTTAAGAGTCAACCACATTGCTGTGGGATCTCTGGAGTCACATGTAGGCCAGACCAAGCAGATGGCAGATTTCCCTCCCTAAAGGGCATTAGTGAACCAGGTGGGTTTTTAACGACAATGATTGATAGTTTCATGGTCATGGTGACTGAGACTAGTTTTCAATTCCAGATTTTTATGAATTGAATTTAAATTCCACCAGCTGCCATGGTGGGATTTGCACACATGTTCCCAGAGCATTAGCTTGGGCCTCTGGATTACTAATCCAGAGATGTTCCCACCACGTCACTGTCTCCTCCTCTTCCAGCTCCACCCAGGCTGCCTTTGTCTGGTAGGAGTGCCTTCTGATGCCATCTTTGGAAAAGAGCACCGCAGATGAAGGGGGATGTGGCAGCCGGGTCCCCAGGTGATCAGAGGACAGTTGGGCACCAGGGTCTTGCTGAGCCCCATGCTGATGACAGGCCTCTGGTCACAGCCACAAGAAGCCTGCTGGACATGCAGCAGAGACTAGGGGAAAATATGGTGGAGATGCTAGGGATTATGTGCTGCTTTGCTCGGGGTATGGAGGGGTCCATGCATGTCATGTCTCAGGCATGTGAGCACATTACATCATACATGGAAAGGATGGCGATCGTCATAGAGAGCCAAGTCAAACATTTAATCTATATGCGCTCTGATCTGCATTCTATTACCCTAGAATGGGGTTAGTGCAGCAGTGGCTAAGTGAGAGGGAGTCAAAGCACCTTAGGCCTCCCTCCAGGAGTCTTTTCCCCTCATAGAGGAAGAGCGCGTGCCAGCTGCCTCAGGGCCCTCATCTCAGGACACCCTCAGGGTTAGTGGCCTCTCTTCATCCCGTCCACCATTGGCCCCAACAGCTTCAGCAGGCGGGGTTGAGGGGGCGCTCCTGCACTGGTAAGGAGACCCCTAGAAGCCTGGAGCTCTCAAGGCCTCATGCCTCCAGAGGATGCCCACCATGGGAATGGGGCAACGGGGCATGAAACTGAGCAGACTGCCTCCACCTCAGCTGCTGATGTCGGGGTCGCACCTAAACACAGTGATAGAAAAAGAAAATTGAAAAATAGTAAAAGCACTAAGGTGGCACAGGGGATTTATCCATGTCTTTCTGACCTGTAAAAATATGCACAATATAATTTATTTCCTGTAATCATTTGTAACTTTTGAGAGATTTTGGGGCCTGTCATACTATGAGATCTAGCGGTTATGGCATGCTCCTTGTTTCTCACAATTTGACGGCTGGAGAGGAGAATTGGACACAGACATTATTCCTGAATGAGATGTGTTGTGAACCTCTTCATTCTTTATTGAGTGTTCATGCGAATTGTTACTCCTGTGATGATTATTCTGTGGAATGTGGCTTAAAATGCAGGAAAAACTGTGACCCCCTCCACCCCTATGCATTCTAGAGGATATTGGCCCACTTTACTCTCAGTGGGTATGAATGAGTCACATGCAGCTGCAATCAAAGCACACTAAAGATGGTGCTGGGTCGGAATAATTGGGCAAGGCTGTCGTGTGGATGTCCACATGCCGCTAAGATGTCCTCTGTACCAGCACTCACGAGCGAGTGGTGGCTTCCTGGGTGCAATGGGTGACATATGTGGCATTTCACAGGCTTCCACACAAAAGTACACAAAGGAGGTGACCAACGCCCTATTAAGTCGTGCCAATGATTTGATCCACTTCACCACCAGGTGGCAAGATCAGCTTTCAGTGCCATCGCTCAGTTTCCTCGAGCACAAGGTGTCATCAACTGCACTCATGTGGTCATAAAAGCTCCCTGAGAACAGCCAGCTGCATTTGTAAATCACAAAGGGATTTCCTTGTATGTACAAGTGATGTACGACCACAGAAGAATAATGCGGGTCTGTGCTGTTTCCCAGGGAGCCGGCACGATGCATACATTTTGCGCAACTCATGGTTCCCAGCGCCTTTTGCAGCCCCAGCCCAGGCTGATGGATGGAGCCTTGGTGAAAAGGCCTATCCCCTGTGTACATGGCTAATAGCACCAGAGAGGCATCCCCAGAGCGAGGCAGAGGAGCACTGCAGCCAAGCTCTTGTCTCCAAAAGAGCCATCATCGAACACAGCATTGGGCTTCTCAAAATGAGCCTTGAGGGGCTGCAGCGGCTTTGCAATACGCACCCCAGAAGGTGTCACGAATAGTAGGGGTCTGCTGTGCACTGCACAACCAGGTGGTGCGATATGGACAGATGTTGAAAGGGGAAGAGCAAGAGGAAGATCAGCCCTCCTCAGATGATGGAGATTGTCAAACATTGAGGAGGGGCCCATAAATCCAAATGAGCCTTTCTTTCATGGATGCCAGGGCCATGGAGAGACGTGAAAGGGATGCCAGGGACAACCTGATCTACTCAAGGTTTGCACAACCTCGGGCCTGACCCCAGACCGAATATAATGCCCCACTTTGACTCTGACTGTGTGCTCCGTCACCTTGCACCCTCAAATCAGACAACAGGATCCCTCCATTGACGGCACCAACCCTGCCCTTTAGGCCCATCATTCATCCCCGCTTGGAACTGACCCCCCAACCCTCCCCTCAAAGGATCACCACACCCAGTATGCTAGGCACTTCCTTCCAGGGCACCTCCCTTCACCTGAACACTCCCCTCTATCCGCCCTCCCTTCCCTGTGCCTGAACACACCCCTCTGTCCACCCTCCTTTCTGTCCACCACACCTCCCTCACCTACCTGTGTCCGCCATGGAGAACTGCTTACCTTCGTCACAACTGCGCAAAACTGACTGGTGCAAGCCATTTTTGAACAATCATGAACCGTGTACCGCAAGATTCTCATGTGCTGCTAACTTTCTCCAAAGGATAGGGCTTTATTTAAAACTGTTTCACGTTAATGAGTATTCTGGCATGCAAATATGTGACAAGCATGAACCCGCCACAGGCCAATGTAATGCTCGACACATCACAACACACCACTGACTTTATCTCTGCATTTCAACCCACCATCGGGAAATTGAAATTTCATATGCTGCCTAATTAAGCCATCCCACACACCACATTCCCTGCTCTTGTGGCTCCACAAAATCCAGCCCTCCTACTTCTTGAACACATAATCTAAGCTGACACTTAGTGCAGCATTGAATGCTGTATTATTGGAGGTGCTAGCTTTCAGATGATGTTAAACCAAGTCCCTGTCTTGCTATGCAAATAGATGTTAAAGATTCCATATCAGGAGGAGAAGATGAGATTCTTCTTGTGTTCTATCACTCAACCAACAGCACCTAAAACAGATCATTTGATCATTTATCCCTTTGCTGGTTGTGGGAACTTGCCATGCATTAATTGGCTTAGTGGGATGTTAAAGCCACTGGCTTTCAATACACAAATCTTAAGTAGTTTCTGGTAACCCTGAGTGAACTGGATTGATGCAGGCCAGCTGCAGAGAAGGCCTGGTTGAAAATAGACTTACAAACCCAGTACTCTCCAGAACATTTACAGTAACACTCCTGCCAACGCAAGATGGCCGTGCAAAATGGCCACCAATACCCATCTGCACATGCGCACTTCTCCATGCATGCGCAGAAAGCCAATGATGTCATTTGCAGCAGGCACAGTGCCCATTGGATCTTATTTGGATACTGAAGCTAGTTTCTGAGCCCTGTGGTGGGTGGTCAGTCCACGGTGCGGTATCCCGCAGTTTCTGGGGATCGGGGTGGGTAGGGAGGGGAGGCCAGTGCTTCGGCCGGGGTAGCAGGTGAAATGCGAAAAACAGTTTTCAGCCAATATTTCCACGTCCCGTGCCCGACTGGTTCCGTGCCAATATAACCTTGTTCCCTAACTTCAGAGACACAATTTCCACTTCAGCAAAACATTCAGAGACCAAGTCCAAAAAGACAAGTTATTAACCAGTAAGCAGGTATAAACAATGCTCCAAATGATGTCACACAGCAATACACTCAAGCTGCTCATGCATGTCGCATGCACAGCGTTGGCAGGAAATGCAGCCTTACATTAATGTGCAGGGTCCAGCACAACACCAGAAGGGTTACGATGTTTTTGTGCTTTACAATTGGAAAGCCAGTTGCAGGGTTTTTACACAGACACTGAGTTAAAATTTGGAACCTATTACAAAAATGAATGAGTTCTTAAAGCACTGAGCTTGCAATTATCAAACGGCACATATACTAAACAGGAACCAAGGTACCTGATTATAGTTTAATTCAGACCTGAGATCCTATAAGGTGATCTCTTGCCTGAGGACAAAACTAACATTATCTATCACACCTTGGCGTAGCCTTGGCTGAATAGCAAAGAGTCCAAAGACCCTGGGATTACCCTGTCAACTGAAGGTGGACGTCTTCAGGTGACCAAACTCTACTAAAATCGTTTAAATGATTGTGCCATACATTCTTTTTAAATCTTCATGCTTTAGGACATCTAGATACACCAACAATAGCCTCTCATCTCAGAGTTGGTAAGTTTAAATTTCCATCTTTAATTCTATTTAAATTCACCCACACTCCATGGATTTGTTTCCTCAGCATGCTGCACAAATTAATTACAGGCTATCTTTTAAACCTTTTCCACATGTTTCCCACCCAATAGCCAGCTAGATCATCTGCTAGGGAGGAAAGCTGCCAAGTGGGAGGACATTACATAAATCAGGACGGCAGTGTGGTTTGGACATGGGGTGGGGCAAATCAAACATGGCGAAAAGGGTTGAACATCGCGGGAGGTTGGGGGTTGGTCAATCGCGAGGGTTGGATTGCATGGAGGTAATGTTGTTGGGCCTGAGGGGAAACACACCTGCTTCTGGACCACAGCAGTGCAATAAAAGCCTATTTTATGAATCCAGCCCTTCTCACCTACTTTCACCTGCCGGGTTTTGCAAGAATCATGGGAACTCAGGCCTCCAAGTGTTAAATGGATGTACCCATCCTCTTTAAAAGATTTCAGTGACTTGGTTGCCGGTCCCCACCCTACCTCCATGAAAACAGGAAGGGGGTGGGTTTGAGAATATTTTAAATTTTTACCTTCCCACCCATCCCTAATGTAACCATCCTTAGGGGTTAAACATCCCCTCCTTAGAACCCAGTATTAGAGCAGCACAATTAAATCTAATTTACCAGCCACTCATATTAAAACCTAGAGATTGGTTTAACTCTGTAGCATTACATTTGACTTATGGCTGAATTGAAAATCTATCCCTGAAAACATCAATATTGTAGTGTATTGAAAATTACACTGTGCATTTTGTCCACTTGAGGCTACCGTGAACACATGTAGCAGCAGAAGGAGTCTGCTCGGAATTACAGATGACAGAAAAAAAAGGCCTTACTTCACTATGGAGGTGAAGAATTGGAAGATATTTTTGGGACGCTTATGCCTGAGAAAAATGACTATGACTCAGCAAAAATGCAGTAACAACCTACTTCACACCCAAGAAAATTCCAAATATGAAACTATCGTCTTCTGACACACTATGCAGGAAGCAAAGACAATTGACCAATATTACACACTTTTGAGGCAAATAGCAACCAAATGTGACTTTGGTGATGTTGAATATGTCAAATGGGAAATCAAAACACAAATAACTGAGGCTTGTGTTTCGAGTCAACTATGCCGAAATGCACTCAAAAAAGACAGGAGGTTGTCAGCATTGTTAGAGTTAGCAAGGTCACTGTTGTTTTCAGAGTCCAGAGCTACAGAAGTTGAGCCTACCAACAGTAACTACCACACTCTAACTTCATACAAACAAACGAACATACAAATTAGGAACAGGAGCAGGCCACTCAGCCCCTCCAGCCTGCTCCACCATTCAAAAAAATCGTGGCTGATCTGATTGTAACCTCAACTCCACAATCCCACCTACTCCCAATAACCTTTCATCCCCTTATTTATCAAGAATCTATCTATATACCAATAACCTCCTTGAACTGTACGCTGACTACTTCACTGGTATAGTCAAAATGAAAAGTATTACATGCAAGCTGCATGTAGGCTCTAATGTGCCCCCAGTCATGCATCAATGGCAACGAATACCACTTCAGGTCAGAAAGCAGACAGAAAAGGAACTTTAGCGTCTACTTGACTTTGACGTTATTGAGAAAATTGGGGATGAACCTATCTTTTGTGCCTTACCTATACATGCTTTCAAGAAACCCTAATGCAGATTAGAATCTTCATTGACAAGAGGTCACCAAACCAAGCCACACAACTAGAACGACATTTGACATCCACAATCAATGAGAAAGTGCTAAACACTTCTCCAAACTTGATCACAATGCAGGCTACCATCAAATCAAACTTACAGAAGAATCAAGGTATCTTAGAGTTTTCTGAACCCGCATCAAACTTTTTCAATACAAGAGGCTCGACTTTGAAGTCAATTCAGCAGCTGAGGCACATTAGCACACGATTCAGCCTGCATTTCAAGGTCATTAATGATGACATCCTCATACAGGGTTCCACTGAAAGTGAACATGAGACATGCTTACATGCATGCCTACAAAATCTTGAATAAAGACAAATGCTTGTCCAATGAAAGCAGAATCGAATTCTTCTGTCATGTGTTCAGCAGGAGTATTACCTGATCCGTGGAAAGTTGAAGCCATTGAACATACTCCGCATCCTACAAATGTGCAGGAAGCCAGGAGACTGCAAGGACTTATCACTTACTATAGTGGCTTCATTTCTGATCTCGCTACGCTATCTGGCCCCCTACATGATCTGAAAGAAACTACCAAGTGTGAGTGGACTACATCACACAAACAGGTTGTACACCAGATCAAACAATGGTTGTCAGCAAGTTGCACAAATGCTTATTTTGACCCCGAAAAATCCACCCAATTAGTCCTGGATGCAAGCCTGGTTGGCACGGGTGCAGTTCTTGTGCAAAAAGGCAAGGCAGGTAACCCATCAATGGTTGCAATGGCAAACAGATCACTGATGCCTGAACAGCAATGTTGTTCGCAAACAGAGAGAAAAGTACCCTCAATCACATGGGGTATCTTAAGCTTTTATCTCGACTCATATGGAAGCGAGTTTGAAGTCATAACTGATCATAGACCACTAGTAAGCTTGCTCAACAATCCACATAGCAAACCGTCTACTCAAATAGACTGTTGTATGTTCAAATTGCAAAGAGAACGAGATCTATATCAAGCATCAATCAGTCAGCCCACCAGACTATATTCACAACATGTATTGCCGACAGTCAGTCCTACTAGTCATGAGGAAAGGATTGCTGAACAATATTTAAACTATGTAAGTCTAAATGTGGTGCCAAAGTCACTAAACCTAGCTGACATCAAAGCGGCAATGAAACAAGATGAGGCGTTGCATCTATGAATAACAGCTGTAGAATCACAAAACTGGAAAGATGTGATTGAGAGATTTGTCTACAAACAAAATTGCTCCACAGTACAAGGTCTTCACAATATTTGAAATGAGCTCACCATTGAAATCACATCTGACCTTGTGTTACACAACAACTGTATTGTCATTCCACAATCATTGAGGGAATGTGTGGTGGATATAGCACATGAAGGTCACCAAGGAATTGTCAAAACTAAACAACTCCTTAGAGAAAAGATACGGTTCCCAGGAATTAACTGCACGGTAGGGCAAAAAATCAATCATTTTTTCCATGTCAAGCAACCGTAATGTCAAATCTTTGTGATCCTCTCAAGATGTCTGAACTATTTTCAGAACCATGGATTGAGGTTAGTGTTGATTTCAGACTTGCACACTGGTGAACACCTGCTTGTCACTGATGACTACAGCAGATTCCCAGTCATGAAAATAGTTATGTCTACTTCAATGAAAGCTTGTCCAGATTTTGCCTTGCTTGGAATCCCTCAAACGGTGAGAAGTGACAATGGGCTCCATTCAACAGCAATGGGTTCAGTAAATTTGTAAACTATCTAGGTTTCACTCATCGAAAAATCACACCCTGTTGGCCAAAAACTAATGGAGGTTTATGTGTACCTTGAAAAAAGTGATACCTTTCACTACAATCAAGTGCGAGTCATGGAAGCAAGAGTTGAATCGCTTTCTGCACAATTACAGAGTGACTCCTCACTCAACTATTGGAAAGTCACCAGCTACACTCATCTTTGCACATCTTATGCGCACACATCTTCCTGCAGAGCTAATGATCAACATGTATGCAAAGATGGTCAAGAACAGGAGGGTCCAATGAGAGTAAGTGCAGAGCGAAACTTGAAATTTAGAGTTACACTGCTAAAGTCAGGAGATAAAGTGCTTGTTAAAGATGATGATCATACTGGAAAGCAAACAACCTCCTATGACATTCAACCATTCATTGTGACCAACGCAAAAGGATCAATGATCACAGCTGAGTGCGGCTCACAAATCATAACTCGAAATGTGTCATTCTCCAAGCAATGAATATAGCATTTGTAAACATTGAATCCAATTCCAACATCGACATCTTAGATGAAGTACATGAGTTAAATGAGACCACTGAAAAAGAGACATACAGACTCGAAACTTTAACTCTGTTTCTCTCTCCACAGATGCTGCCAGACCTGCTGAGTTTTTCCAGCATTTTATGTTCTTATTTCAGATTTCCAGCGTCTGCAGTATTTTGCTTTCATTTAAACGAGACCACACCTGATGTTAGGCGATATCTTACTTGTGAGAGAAAACATCCACCATACTTAAGTGACTATGTTTTGAAGTAAACCATTTTCAGTTGGTGAACAAATCATTCATTCATTTTGTATGACTGAGTGCATTTTTAAATTAATACAAAATCTAGAATACGTAATAAGTTGTGTTCAAGTTATGCTTATGTCTATTGTTTGTACTTAGAGAAACAACTCATTGAAACATGCTATGTCTCTCACCTACTAAGAAGGGGAGGGTTATAGTGTATTAAAAATTGCATTGTGCATTTTGTTCACTTGAGACTATCAAAAAACACAGGTACCAGCAGAGGGAGTCTGCTAGGAAGAGATAATAAAGGATCCATGTTTAACAGCTCATGCAGTTCTAATTCTAAATGTCTCTGGCTGAATATATAACTGTTTCTGTCCCAAGAACTTCATAAGCATTTGTATAAAAATGAAGCAAAAAACCTATGAACACATATATGTATCACACAACATCATGATTGTTCTGACATTAATGGTGAAGTCTTTGTTTTTTTGATGTACCTAAGAAATTCTCTACACTTGGTTTATTGCTAATATAATAGATACTGCTGTCAATAACCGCTTATAAATAATCAAGTAAGCTGGAGGATAATTTTTGCATCAAGTGTGCTCAGACTAGTGTGTACATAGTTCTGGTTCCTGCAGAGCAATACATATTGTCCTATGAATAAAAATATGCAAACTTTTATAAAGCTGCACTTCTAATTTAATATTCTGCTATTTAGTACCATGAGCCCTGTGGGCAGCGGTGTGGGATATTTAAAGTACATTTACGTCATTGTTCCTGGTTCATTAGATAGCCCTTGGTTGTTCCTCATTCATCACTTCAAATGCTTACCAGGAAAGAACATTGCCCTCTACTGCTTTTGAACCTGGTTTATGTAACTGCGAATAATATTTGAATATTGTCCTGTGGCAATATCTTTGAAGCATTTATTCTGTTTTACCTCTGAAATAGCTCTGGTATTGTATAAATTATCTGCAATAAAACACGTGTATACATTAAAATGTACAAATAATTAAGGTCATCTCAGATTAAACAAATGAAAAATGGAAACCAGGTTTGCAATAATTGAAAGCAATAATAAGAGCCTTGGTACAAATATAATGTTACATTACACTGTCACTTTAATTTATCAGCCATTTATTAATGAAATAAAAGACTCCCAGCATAATTTATGTTATTACAAAGAAATTTCCAATCTGGCATATCAACAATAAATTGTATTAAGCAGCAAGCTTTTTCTGCTTTATTTCATAAAATTGATTTACATCTGTGACGTGATGAAGAAGGACAATGTTACATTCTGTTTAGAATAAACCAGCAGCTGTTATGTCACAGATCAATTAGAATAGTATTTAACAAGCACAAGACTTTCAGGAAAAAAGAAATTAATCAGTCTTGAGAGAAGTAGCAATTTGGTAAGCACTGTTTGCTAATAACTGGCTGGAAGCTGTTCAAGTGCTCAAATTGCTTTGTTCTGCATTTGTTATACAATTCAAGGCATTTTATGACCAATCTGTTGTTTGAAAACAGAGTTAAAAACAGCTCGGAGACAACAGGCAATCAATTAGGTTTTGCGGTAATTTAAAAAATGAATTCCAGTATGTTCAAGCTGGCATATCTATAAGCCTATCATTGTATTGTTTGTTTTTTAACCAATGTGCAGATTTTAATGCAACTGATGAAATTATTCTGTCAACATGAGCAAATAATTATAAGTATTTTCAAACCAGGCTTTATGACACTTGCCTCTGAGCATTAAAGGGATCATTTTAAACGGCCTGTTTCTGTGCTAAAAATTCTATGTATGTAACTCTATTTAAAGCAAATGCAAACAACAGATTAGCACCTATATGCACCCTTGATTCAACAATAAGGGAAATCAGAGCAGGTAAATAATTGACAGCTGATTTGTTATCAGCAGATTTCCACCCCCACTGAAAGTTAAAATCATCCCTTCTGTTTATATGAAGCTAGAGGAGAGTACATTAAAGAATAGAGTTTGGTGGGTAAGGAAACTGATGATAAACTGAAACTAAAAAGAGTATTATGATGAAATTACATTGAACAGTAAGAAATACACGAGGAACATAGAAAGTCTTTCAGAGAAGTGCAAAGAGAAATTAGAAAAACTAAAAGAGAATATAAAAAAAACTAGCAGACAGTATAAAAGGCAATAGTAAGGGTTTTTACACAATCTAAAAAAGTAGAAGAATAATTTTATATCATATATAAAAAATAATCTGGACTCAAGCATTTGGACTTAAGCTGAGGATGATAAAATGCTTTGAGAATATAGAGGGGTTCACAATTGCACAGACAGGTGGCAGATACAATATAATGTAGATAATTTAATAAGATAATATATTTTGGGTGGGAGAACCGGAACTTGCAGTATGTACTTAATGGAAAAATGCAAAAGTATTTGGATGAACAGGGAAACACTAGGGCACCATTCACATTTTTGAAAGTGTGAGTGCAAACTGATAGACCCACTAAAAGACAAACAGCATTTTTGGATTGAAAAATGGTGACATAAAAATGCAATGCTAAAGAAATAATTAATATATTGGTTAGGCCACAATTAGGCATACAGGCTGCTGTATGCAGTTTTGGGTGCCTCATAATAGAAAGGACATTAAAGCCATAGATCGTCCAAGATGGATCTAGTCCTGGGAAATGAGCTATGAGGAGAGACTGTAGATACTAGGATTATTTTCACAGGATCAGAAAAGACATAGGGCAGGATCTTCTGGTCGGCGAGCGGTGTGTGGCATAAAATAACCCCGACGTCACCCCCGCATCATTTCCATTTTCAGGTCGGCGGGGGCCCAGCCAAGTCAGCTGCGCACCTGCCGACCTGTCAACAGCCTATTGAGGCCATTGAAAAACTAATTAAAGTCATTAATGGACCTGCCCGTCCAACCTTAAGGTTGGCAGGCTTTGGAAAAAGCATGAAACCTCATACACGGGCAGGATGAGGTTTCATGAGGGTATTTAAATTTTTATTAAAGGTTTCAATAAAAGTTCTGGACATGTCCCAACTCGTGTGACAGTGCCACATGTCAGGGAAATTTTTCTATCATTTGTATTTCAAAGTTTACTTCCGAGCCGATCTCCCCGAGGCAGCACTTAGCCTCAGGGAGATCTGAGTGCTCTTTCGCGCTTATGCACGCAAGAGCGCACTCCTGGCTGAGGGAATCCCCTCCCCGCCCGCACAGGGAGCACATAGCCACATAAAATGGCAGCGCGCCCCCAATAATGGGTGCTGATTGGAGGCGCGCCTACCCGCACCCGCTCCCGCACTTCCCCCCCCCCAACGGGGGGAAAACTTTTCCCATGGGGAGTGATTTAAGGTTTTTTTTAATTACACAAGGTTTTAGTATAAGAAACATGGAAGGAGTATTTCTATGAAAGGAATAAAAGGGACATTGGCAGCATGGATACAAAGTTGGCTGAGTGACAGGAACCAGATGATAGTGGTGAATGGTTGTTTTTCAGTCTGGAGGGAGGTATACAGTGAGATTCCCCAGGAGTTGATACTGGGGCCACTGCTTTTCTTGGACATATAGTAATAACCTAGACTTGGGCGTACAGAGCGCAAGTTCAAAATTTGCAGATGAGACAAAACTTGGAAGTATTCTGAACTATATAGAGGATAGTGATAGACTTATGAGCACATGTATAAGCTAGTGGAAAGACCAGACACATGGTAGATGAAATTTAATGCAGAGAAGTGTGAAGTGGTACGTTTCGGTAGGAGCAATGAGGAGAGGCAATATAAAATAAAGGGCACAATTCTAAAGTGGGTGTAGGAACAGGCAGATCTGAAGCAAAATGTGTACAAGTCATTGAAGGTGGTAAGTCAGGCTGAGCAAATGATTAGTAAGGCATGGGGGATCCTGTGCTTTATTAATAGAGGCACAGAGTACAAAAGCAAGGAAGTCATGGTGAACCTTTATAAAACATTAGTTAAGCATCAGCTGGAGTATTGTGCTCAGTTGAGATTTAGGAAGGATGCGAAGGCTTTAGAAAGGGCGCAGAAAATATTTACAAGAGTGGTTCCAGAGATGAGGTTCTTCAGTTACAAGGATAGATAAGAAAAGCTAGGGTTGTTCTCCTGTGAGAAGAGGAGGTTGAGAGGAGATATGATAGAAATGTTCAAAATCATGAGGGGTCTGGACAGAGGGGGAAAAACTGTTTCCATTGGTGGAAGGGACAAGAATTGGGTGACAGATTAAGATGAAGATGAAAAAGCCAAAGGCAATGTGGGGAAAAGCTTTTTTATGCAGTGGTTAAAACTTGGAATGCACTTCCTGAGTGCGGTGGAGACAGATTCAATCGTGGCTTTTAAAATTGGATGAGCATCTGGAGAGAAAAGACCTGCAGGACTACAGGGAAAGAACGGGTGAGTGGAGCTAGCCGAACTGCTCTTGCAGAAAGAACACAACAGGCACAACGGGCACAACGGGCACAACAGGCACAACAGGCACAACGGGCTGAGCTGTATCCATTCTATGGTTCTATTGGCTGAAATTTCCTGGACCCATGGAGACAGGGTAGGAGGTGAGGGAGGCAGGAAAATAAGGATAAGCCACATAGGGACAACTCCCCAATGTATTCCCACCTCCGCAGGATTTTCCCAGGGGCATGATGGGACCTCTGCTCCACTGTGGCAGGCAGCCAATTAGTGCAATTAAGGCCCCACCTCGGGCCCCTTCTGCAATGGTGCCGGTGTTTTCCCACAGTCAGAGTGGCCCACCCGCAGGGTGCGGAGGCTACCATTAAAATAGCTACCTGGCAACAGGCTGGATGGCTATCGGAGACGGAGGCACCATGCTCTAGTGACACAGTCACCCGGATCAAAGTGCAAGGGTTTCCCCTGCACTTTTCTGGCCCTCCTAGCTTCGGGTCTTGTTATTTGCTCTCCACGGGCAACTGAGGCACCTCCATGTTGAGGCACCATCACACTCGTCTGCCTGCCTCAGAACCGCCCAGCTTTCCTAAAGGAGCTGCAGACCTGACACCAGTGTGGGCCCTCTGATTCAGACTCCAGCATCTGGAACCCACCTGCCATCCTGAATAGGACAGCAAGCCTGGGTGCGACCAATTAGGAGGCGGCCTACCAGGAAGTTATAGCACTGGCATGCCGGGCTTGGGACCCCTATTTGGGCTCAACGTCAGACTCTCAACACCTGGAAAATTCAGCCCTGTGATTCAATTAATATTGGGTCTATTAAGTGCTGAGCAGAGATCGGTTTGATGCAGTCTGACTTCTGTGAACCAAATGGGTTCATATTGAGGAGGAATTTCCTCCGAGTTTCTGTCACCGTAATTTCGGTGGAAATACAGGAGAGCGTCCCATCTATCTGTGTGAGGGGGGGTTTCTGACACAACTGCTGAATTTTTGGCAGCAGAGTCAGTGATGTTTCCAGAAAATCCAGCCCATTATCTTCTTAACCGTTTGATGTTTACATCACCTGTTAATCTTACACTTGTATTAAGGAAATGAAACGCAATTCTGTTTGACTAAAGCCACTGAATATTTGTGCCTTCATTGTAACCAAAGCATGAATAAACATTTCTGTTTGAGTTTAACATTCTGTCTTACACGGATAGGGTGCTGTGTAAACAGTACAATCAGCAAAAGGAGTTAAAACAAAGAGGAAAAGCTCTCCAAGGCATAATGATATATTTATTATAATGATATTTGGAAGACCCAGTTTACACAGATGCATTTAGGATTATTTCTTCTCCTTAAGGAATATCTTTATAACTCGGTATGATTTTATGTCTTGGATAATAGATTGGATATTAAGAAACAACGGTTGTAGACTAATGGCAATAAGTGTACGACGCAGAAGCAGCCCTTCAAGATTCATTGTACATAAGATGTAATTGAAAGCATCCAAAACTGCAGGACTTCTTTTAAACCTAGATATTTTGGGTTTGTTCCATATGCTGCCTCCAATTTACACTGAAATCATGCCATAAAATGTATGGGTTAATCAAAGGCAGCCAACATGAATTTGTTGACAGCAAACCATGTTTGATGAAGGTCAGGGAAATATAGTGGATGTTGTGGATTTTCAGAAGACATTTGGTAAGGTGTCACACTGGACTCTTGTTGCATAAATTCAGGTGTACAGTATAGAAGCAATTGTAATATGGATGTAAGGTTAATTGCTATGCAGGAAACAAATGGTTGACGCTAATTGGCATTGCTCAAATTCGAAACTGCTGTGACCATTTTTATTCCTGATATATATTGATGATTTGGACTTGACATATGGAGCATGAATTTCGAAGCCTGCCAATGGAGCGTAACCATTGAAGTAGCAAATTTGACAATGAGTGAGGAGCGTAAAAGACTTCAGAAGAACATAGGCAGGTTAACAAATAGGCAGGTCACATACAACTTAATGTGGAGAAATGTGCATTAACATGTATTGGAAGGACAAAGCAATAAGAGAGAATGGGAAAGTGCTGAAAGGTGTGGATTAAACCTATGAGGATTGATTCTGTGCACTGAAGTAGCATCTGAAAAGCAGATGTTATGCAGAAAGAATATGGGCACTAATCCTTTGTCTCTATTCTAAATATGAATAACACTGCACTGCATTTCCTGTACAGCTTTTTCGGGTTGGTTGCACTTTACTGATCCTGATGAGGGTGCAACAAATCAACTTGCATGTGAATTAATGTCATAGGTCTGAATTTTTAAGCATACATAAGGAGGCTTGGCTGAGAGCCCAGACATCCATTGATCATGTTGAAACAGCTGCGCCAAGAGAAAATATTGCTTGATTGGCAGCTCTGGCTCCCTGATCTCTGTGGTCAATTTTACAATGTTTATTTAGACAAGTTTTTTTCAAGGGTTTGTGGTTTCAGTTAGTGGTACCTTAAAGAGTCTAGACGATTGACCCTCTTATTGCCTTGTTGTGAAACGTCTTTTTGCTAACATGGTGGAAAGTAATGAATGATTGACATTTAAAGCTTTTTTTTAACACATCCGACTGTCACTATAGGGTTCATTGGTTCTATACAGTGTATAGTTGATTAATGGACATGGAAGTACCATAGCTTGGCATAGGGGGCAGGAGGGGCCATTGCAGGGTGGGTGGAGTGCCATAGTTTGGCATGATGGTATGAGTAGCCATGAGGAGTGGGTGGAGTACCATAGCTTGGCATAGTGAGCTTGAGGAAGAACTCACCATTTAAAAGATCCCCTCATGCAGACCAGAATTCATGGCTCCTCTGAGGGGTTATGAACTACGACTCTTTAAAAACTGGGCCCGACTCCATGAAGATTGTGGAGGAGTCGAACATCCTATCTCTGCAATGGAGCCAGTCAGATCGAGAGTACCAGGCGTGGACTTGCAACAGGAACCAGCCCTCATCCTTTAAAGGCACTCCTGAAAATCAGAAAGTCTGGGAATGTGGTTGGGAATCCCAGAATTGGGACCTGCCCACCATTTTTAAAGGGCTCCTGAGCCATCCTGACTTAGTGAAAATTCAGCCAAACATCTGCATTCACCTTTAAGTGACAGGCATTGTCAAGGAAGTTCTTTGTTTTGGGCTTTTTGAGAAAAAGTGATTGTTCTACTTCAATCCTCATTGCAAGACAGAATCAGACCTTTTCAATTATCAATGGAGGCCACTTTCTGTACTATGTAGTCCCCTTTCCCTCTTTATCATATTGCTTATTTGGAGGCAGGCAAGGGGAAACCTTCATAAGGCCCCTTGACAGCTGCTGAAGTCATTCACCAGAAAGCTCCGCACAACCCCCATCCCAGAGAACCTAACAACTGTTTATCTTCCACACAGTAGGAACCCCACACCGCTCGACTGTGCAACTACTACATCCCACCTGGGATGAAACAAGTTATACGTACCAGCGCCTTACAGCTATTCTCACATGATTATTCTTGACTCCCTTTGTTCCTTCACCTACTATTTAGGTGAGGATGGAGGACAGAGTTCATGGTCTGAAGTTGTTGAACTCCATGTTAAGTCTGGAAGGCTGTAAAGTGCCCAATTGGAAGATGAGATGCTGTTCCTCCAGTTTGCATTGAGCTTCACTGGAACATTTGCAGCAGGCCAAGGATGGACATGTGGGCATGAAAGCAGGGTGGTGTGTTGAAATGGCAAGTGACAGGGAGGTCTGGGTCATGCTTGCGGACAGACTGAAGATGTTCCTCAAAGCAGTCACCCAGTCTGCATTTGGTCTCTCCAATGTAGAGGAGACTGCATTGGGAGCAGCGAATGCAGTAGACGAAATTGAGGGAAGTGCAAGTGAAGCGCTGCTTCACTTGAAAGGAGTGTTTGGGCCCTTGGACAGTGAGGAGAGGGGAAGTAAAGGGGCAGGTGTTGCACCTTCTGCAATTGCATGAGAAGATGCCGTTAGAAGGGGTTGGGGTGTTGGGGGTGATGGAGGAGTGGACCAGGGTGTCCTGGAGGAAACGGTCCCTACAGAATGCCGACAGGGCGGGTGAAGGAAAGATGTGTTTGGTGGTGGCATCATGCTGGAGTTGGTGGAAATGACAGAGGATGATCCTTTGAATGCGGAGGCTGGTGGGTTAAAAAGTGAATTTAAAAAATTAGAAACTTACCACAATTCATCTGAGGATTTAAAGTTTAAGATATTGGTCCATCACCTGCGAAAGGAAAATAAACAGGCAAATAAATGCAAATTGTTAATACTTATATAATAATGCTTAGCCCTGTAAAGTAACCATTTAAATCGTACTTGCACTTCTGTTCTAAGAAATTGGCAGGGTATTCATCTGCTGTATTTTAATTGATGAAATGGGATAAAGTTGGTAGGTCGATGGTGACAATTACCCTCTCATGCATGAAATCTTTTGCAACTGTTTTGAGAGGAAGATGAGCTGAAGACCATGGAAACATGGCTTCATTTGTCCTTCGTGAGTTGGCACCGACAAGTGATCTAGGTTCAGAGAATTTAATATTTAAAGTTTCCATCCTGCTCAATGACATCTTACAGGCCCAAATATTTTTTTTTCTGTTTTTGTGAGGAAACTGTTAACCAGCTTTTAAAATCAAATTGGATTCCCTTCAATGGAAATTATTTATAGAGTAGCATTTTTATTAAGAACAAGCCAAATAGTGCAGAATTACTTGGGTTTTTGAAGTATATTTGACTTGAGTATGTGTTGCCTTTGCAACTGATATTCCTGAGCCAGTTCTATTTTACTAAAAATGGCCCTTCACCCTGGTCCATATGATCGATCCTTGTAGGAAAGCAATATTCATATGAAGATTAAGAATTCCTGTTCCTAGCCTATAAGAATCCTCAAATCAATTACTTTGGAAGCAAATTAATTGCTGCATTTGTTACAGACAGAAAGGAGGGTGTACTGGGTTTTTGACTCTTGTATGGATATTCAGGGAAAAAAATAAAACCATCATGTGTGTTGGTGTTAATTAACAAAGATTTGGACGTGGCAGGATTACTATTACTTCCTTTCCTTTAATATCTAAGTATTTTTAGAAAAACCACATATTGCGGATGCTGGAATAAAATTTTAATAGAATTTAATCTGAAATAAAAACAGATAATGCAACAGATCGGGCAGCATCTAGGGGAGGAGAGCAGAGTTAACATTTCAGATCGGTGATCTTTCATCAGAACTGGAAAATGTTAGAAATGTAACAGTTTTTAAACAAGTAAAAAGCAGGGCAAATGTGGTGAGGGAGAATGCAACAAAGAACAAAAGGAAAGGTTTGTGATAGAGTGTAAGGCAGCAGTGATTAAATGAAGAAATGGGTGATGATACCAGGCAAGAGGGGATAGTAATGAGACCAGTAAAGAAGCAAAAGATGGATCCAGGGGATCTGTAAAACAGTAGGACCATTACCAACAGCTGCTGCCTGAGATAATGGGAGAAATGCTAATGTCTGAAATTATTGAACTCAATGATGAAATATTCAGCAGGTCAGGCAGTATCTATGGAGAAAGAAACAGGTTAATGGTTGAAGGTAAATCTGTTCAGTCCACACAGATGAATTTGAGCTTCTGGTGGCTCGCCATTTTAATTTTGCACCCTGCTCTCACTCTGACCTTTAAATATATTTAATTGCCTTTTCCCATGAATCTCTCTGACTCCAGTGTTCACTTTGGAGGAGGGATTAGATTTTTAAAAATTAGTTTCTAGCCCCAGTCCAATAGGACAACTCAATACTGGCATTTTAGGGCTTAACCAGGAAATGAAATGTAAAGATGTAAATTTTAATGGTCTATTCAAATACAATAATGTAACATTAATTTTAAACTGCGTATTGTGAGACAACTCATCCAATGAATTATAAGAATCATAAGGAAAAAACAGCTGTACAGTATTATTTTTACGAGCTGGAATTTGGTGACAAGGTGTATGGTATATAACATCTTGTTACGAGCACAATCAGTGATGCAAAGGTGCCCAAATACATAGCAGGATAAGGGGTGAAAGGGAGCAATAATAATGCTGCAAGAACAACACGTGGTTCAGAACAGTTGGCAGATTTTGTTTGTGAGTAAATAAATGAAAGGCAAGGTACGGTTTCCTTAGCTTTTAAATGAATTATATACCACGGTACTTTCTCCAGAGGATGTTACACATAACTACAGAAACTGTGCCTCTAGCTTTCAGATTTGTGCCTTTTGGTAACATAGCAACCAACAGAAAGAGCCTAGTGACATTGAAAACATGACTGTTTAAAGAATATCATCAAGCACCTAACTAATACAAATAATTATCCAACATGCTGTAACCCAGTAAGAGCCGTAATGTGATCATACTTTGTATAATGGGCTTATATGTTTTAGTTACCATGCATTAGAAGCAAGAGCAGATAAACCAAAATTATATTTCTCATGGGCAGTCTCTTATTGCTTGTAACTGACTTCACTGATCCCATTTTTATATTTGTTCCCTTAGATTCTCAGTCTAAACTCGTGGGGTGATAGGGGTTAAATTTTAAGCTGTAAGAGTGCGTGGGGTTGGGTGTCTGATCTGCACTTTGGGGTTCTGATCTATCAGATCAGCATGGATGCTGCTGTGTTAAATGAGGACCAAGGCGACCAACAGCAGGAGAAGCACCAACAGTAGCAGCAGCAGCAACCTGCTACTCACAAGGTCTGCAGCTCCGCAGCAGAGAGGGGTTCAGCAGAAAGTTGCAGCTCACAGGAGGCCATACCCAGCACAAAGGATCTGCAGGCAGAGGGTGAGCCTCCTTGACATATCAGAACGCCAGTGTCTCAGGAGAATCAGGGTTTTGCACCAGGTAATGGCAGACATTTTCAGCCTTCTGGAACAAGACCCGCTGCCAATGAACCTGATGGGCATGCTTTACCGGTGACTGTCATCTTACCATCACTCTCAATTTTTTTGCTTCTGCGTCCTTCTAGGGATCTGCCAGAGGTGCTTTCAGGATCTTGCGGTCAGTGGTCCACAAATACACCAGACAGGTCACTGCTGTCTTGTTTGCCACAGCCGGCAATTACTTCAATATTGCCAGTGATGATGCCAGTCAGAATGAGCGGGCATTCAAGTTTGTAAAGTTTGTAGCTCTAGCTGGTTTCTCACAAGATCAGGGTGGCATCATCTGCACACGTGTGGTAATTAAGGCAGCCTCCAGATCAGCCAGAATATTCATCAACCACAAAGACTTCCACTCTGTCGATGTGTAATTGGTGTGTAATCACAAAATGATCTTTATGTTGGCGTGTATGGGATTTCTGGGCAGCTGCTGAGTGGACATAGTACCATTCTCCCATCTTCTCCCCATTATCCTTCTTTTTCAGAAAATGATCCAATTCCTTCTTGAATGCCTTGATTGAACCTGCCTCCACTATGCTATCAGGCAGCACATTCCAGGTCTCAACCACTCAGTGTGTGTGAAAGTTCCTCCTCATGTCTCCATTGCCTCTTTTCCAATTACCTTAACTCTGTACCTTCTTGTTCTTGATCATTCTACCATTGGACCAGTTTTTCTCTACCTACTCTGTTCAGACCCCTCATGATTTTGTTTGACCCTGGGGCAATCCACCCTCCCTGATCTCTTCAAACCTGGAAAGACAGTTCCTGGCTGCCTGCTTAGAGATTAGGGATTTTCACTTAAAACATGGTTAAATCACCTCAGAGAAACCCATATGACTATAAGATGTAGTATCGAAAAAGCTCTTGGCATGCTGAAGATGCACTTCAGGTGCCTGGACAGATTTGGAGGTGCTCTTCAGTACAGACCAGCCAGGGTCTTCAGGCTGGCCATGGTGTGTTGCTGCATGGCTGCAAGGTTTGGACCTGCAGGGGGACAAGGCTCAGAGCGCAGAGTCTCTTCAGGCAATTCCAAGTAGGAGGAGGAAAGTGAGGAGGCAGAAGGTGTTAGGACAATATATTATCACTTGCTTGCATTGCTGCCCAGGATGCTCAGAATGTCCTCATTTTTATGAGGTTCACTTGTGATCCACCTGTGCACCCATCTAAAACCACCATACAAAGCCCACTCTGCCCCCAGCCACGAAGGCAAAGCAGTCCTGCAAACAACCAAACCTCCCTTTCATAGCTCCCCATTGCTCAGCATGAATTCCTTTCTTCCCATTCACCATTACACAACTGAAGACCACCTCCCAGCTAGCAACCAAGGAAGGGCAAGACATGAAAGTTGTGCAAAAGAATAAAATTTATCTGCTCCAAATACACAAGGGAAACTTAACAATCTAGCAACGTGTAACACATGCATGTGCACACCCTTGCGCAACTGCAAATCATCATTCTTCCTATTCCTAGTTCTTCGACATGTGCAACCCCCGCTGCTTGAACAGACTTAAAGATAGGCTGCTCAGCCCTGCTCTGACTGCTGAGATGCTCTTGGCTGACATCCTCATGATAATCTCGCTAAAGACTGCCCCGTCTGCAGCTGTGCAGGGGGGTACTCAGCCATTGGGGCATGAGGCAGTATGTACTGACTGAGGTGAGGGGTGGGGTGAGAGGAGGAGGGGGAAAATGGTGAGAAATGGAAGCACTTTGAGTGGACTCCCTACTTCCATATCCTCTTCCAGCACTTCACGGCCAGAAAGGAGCTGGAGAGCGTTTTGCTGCAGGTCTGTGGGGTAATGAAAGGCCAAGGCTAGGGTTTTATCAATCCTATTTAAGGTGGCATTCAGAATGTGTAAGCCCTCATGCACTCATGCGATTGCCATGTTTGATGTTCTATGCATTTAGTCACTATTTCCATGGAAAAATACATCATCTCAAAGGCCTGCCTCATCATGCAACCCGTGCTTGAGACAGACTTCTCCAATCTCTCTGCAATGGTTTCCAGTGCTGGCTTATCACACATTCACTGCTGCTGTTCAAGAAGTATCCTCTTCATTGACGGCCCCGAGGTACAGCACCTGTGTCCAGCTTACGCCCTCCAACAGAGACTCTCCACTGCTGTCCCCAACTCCACCATCTGCTCGTCTAGTTGCAAAGTGCAAGTCAGCATTTAATCGCCCAATCATCCCTCCATGTTTTCCCACAGGATTATCTGAGTTGATACACGGTCTTCATAAGACCTGTGACAGTGTACCATCAGAGGGTTTGAGCTCCTCTGAGGAGCAGTTGTCATCATGGGTGAGCTGGGGATTGCCTCCTGCTGGGCACTTGAAGATCCTGCAGAAAATGAAAGACATGAGTACTATGGAGGTAAGAATGCTTGAAATAATCATTATGAATAGGACCATATGTCGTCGCTGTTGAGATCAAGTCAACATGACAAGTCAACATGATTGTATGCCTGACATTGAATTCTATCACCAGGTAACTGGAAAGCCCTTATCTCCCCATGTCCAATAACCAGGCATGTTGAGGTTTTGCCCATCTCCAGTGCATTCTCCTCTGCAGACGTTAAACTTGAGATGGCTGGAGGGACACTTCCAGTTCTCTGCCTCTCCCTCATGTTCTCTGCTCTCTTCTCCTGCAAGACACCTGTAAAAGACACCTATGAATGAGAGTGCATTCAATGGATGGAGAGCATTTGTTGAGGGTGACAATGAGAGATCGGCATGACATTAGACAATGATGAGTGTCTGTGGTGGATGGACAGGTGGCAATGTGAGGAAGCTCATAGAAAGAGAGGAATGGGTGTACCCCAAGATAAGTTGGTGTGAGGAGTGATGTGCTGGAGTGGGCTTGAAAAGACTGAGTGAGGGTGTTGGGGTGATACCCACATCATGATGAAAGCCAGTGTGACATTTTTCTCATTTTTCCTGCCCTGCTGAGGTCATTGAATCACTTGTCGCATTGAAGCCAGGAGCATAGCACCATGGTACGACTGCTGGCCTCCTCAGCAAACCTCAACTTCGCCATCTTTGTCTCAGCTCCAGGCTTCTGCCTCCCATCACTGGGGAAGAGTATCCCCCTCTGGATACTTACAGCTCCCAACGACCCATCCAGGGAGATGTCACTGAAGTGGGGAATCAAAATTCAAATTTGTGTCAGCTCTAAATCTATGGGCTGAATCTTCTGGTTGGCGTGCGGGGCGATCCGGACAGGTAAAATGACATGCGATGATGTCAGGCATGCATCCCAATGTCATCCGCGCCATCGCAATGTTTCATTCAGCGGGTGTGTGCCAGAGTCGGCTGCGCACCCGTCAAAATGTCAATGGCCTATTAAGGCCTTTAAGAAAGTAATTAAACTAGTTAAAAACGCTGCCCGTCCAACCTTAAGACAACCTTGGGCAGGCAAAGAGCCCAAGCGGCCTTTGTGTTTTCCAGGAAACCTCATCCACGGGCAGGATGAGGCTTCCTGAAGCTTTTATAAAATCAATAAATTAATTTTCCCACCTTCACAAACATGTCCCAGCTCATGTGACACTGTCACCTGAGGGGACATGTTTAAATCAATTTTTACTTAATTTATTTAAATGTTTTATTCTCTATTCAATCTCCCCAAGGCAGCTCCATGCCTCAGGGAGATTGCTGCAGTCTTTCACACGCACGCGCAAAAGAGCACAGACCCCGAGTCTCCCTTCCCCCACCCCCCGCCCGCACAGGTTGCGCTCAGCGCTACCGGCCGCACGTTACGCTGGGTGGGCCTTAGTTGGCCCGCCCACATAAAATGGCGGCACGACCAATCGTGGACGGTGATCGGCTCCGCCCCGGCCCACTCCCACCCAGCCTGCCCACCATAGGAAAAATCCAGGCCTGTATCTAAGGATTAACTACTAACTGCTAATTTCTAGGATATAATTTGTTTGCTTGTCATTTCACAGTTTCCTCGCTCCTGCCTCTTCTCTGTTTACTCAATGCTTTTTGAAACTTTCATCTGACCTGCCTCCCACTGACCTCTCTGTTCTATGCGCTCTATGCCTTTCACTTATGACATGCACCAGTGCTCCCTGGTGTTCTCACTCTCACAGTAAATGGCAGTGCTGTATTCTGAATGCCAGTGAAAGAAACAACTTTTTTTGTGCTGTTGGGATTGTCCTGTTTCATGCTTCACTCTTTGTTTTACTGCTGTAGGCAAGAGGGAATTACAACAGAAATGGAGGGCAAGTCAGAAACAGTCATGCAACCAGTGGAAGGCAAGGTTGAAGCTAAGGCCTGCAACAGCTTCTTCAAACACCCCACCGCTGACAGTTTAAATACCACATGACTATTCATTTTTGATTCCTGTATATCTGCCACTTCAAAAGATGGTCATAGGAGGCTTTCCCTTGTCAACATCCTTCCATCTACTTAAATGATGGACATGCAGCCAATCAAATCCATTGGGGATGGGATAGCTTCCTATGGTGCACTATTGCTGATGGCTGAGGAGACCAATCCATGAGATGCAGGTTCTGCCACAAGTGTCACTTATGAAGTGGTTATCAGGTGTCATTGAGGGTTGTTGTTTTTGGTGTTGGTGCCTGTTGCCAAACCACTGTGGTCACTTTTTGGCATAGTGGCACATGCCAGTGAAGCAAACAAAGGGTATAATATGAAATGTTTTAGTAGAAGTTATACATTTGTGCCCACACATTTGTGAAAAAAATGTGGCTTTTTCATAAAGCAGAATTACATAACATCACTAGCTGCTTTGTCATCCACTTGAAATAAAAATACAACCATACATGTTTCCAGCACAGAAAAAGGCCATTAGGCACCTCTTTGCTAGCAATCCAAAACTAATCCTACTACCTCAATGTCACTTCATATCCCGGTATCTGTCTCTGCTTCAAATATTTATCCAATTCTCCCTCATTAAAGTCACGGCCTCTGCCTCAGCACAGACCCTGTTGCAAAGCTACATTATTGGAGAATTCAGTTCAAAACCAGAATAGTCTTTCTCTATTCATTAAATTAAAACTTTTCATAATTGAAATAATCATTATTCAATCTATTTTTAACCTTCTTTCTTCCAATAATCCTAGAATTTCTGGTTTCTCTTTATAATTAGTTACAGTCCTTGATATTACCCCTGGTGAATCTGCCTGGTTTGCTCTGCAGGTGGGAGGGATTCCCTCAGTCAGGAGTGTGCTCGCTCGGGTATGTGCGCGAAAGAGTGCAGAAATCTCCCTGAGGCAGAGAGATGCCTCAGGGCGATTTGCTTAAGTTTAAAATTTCTAAGTAAAGTATTTGAAAACTTTTAAAACATGTGCCCTCATGTGACAGTGTCACACGAGCTGGGGCATAACAATTATATTTTTCAAAAATTTTTTATTGAATTTTTCAAGAATCCGCCCGTGGATGAGATTCCATGAAAAATGTGAAGGCCGCCTGGGCTCTTCACCTGCCCGCCAACCTTAAGGTTGGACAGGCAGCTCATTTAATTGTTTAAATTAGTTTTTAACAGGCCTTAAGTTCCCTCCGGGACACCCTAGTCCACTCCTCCATCATCCCCTACACCTCAACCCCCTCCCACGGCACCTTCCAATGCAACCACTGAAGGTGCAACACCTGCCCCTTTACTTCCCCTCCCCTCACCGTCCAAGGGCCCAAACACTCCTTTCAAGTGAAGCAGCATTTCATTTGCACTTCCCTCAATTTAGTCTACTGCATCCGCTGCTCCCAATGCGGTTTCCTCTACATTGGAGAGACCAAACGCAGACTGGGTGACCGCTTTGCGGAACACCTTCGGTCTGTCCACAAGCATGACCCAGACCTCCCTGTCGCTTGCCATTTCAACACTCCACCCTGCTCTCATGCCCACATGTCCATCCTTGGCCTGCTGCAGTGTTCCATTGAAGCTCAACGCAAACTGGAGGAACAGCACCCCATCTTCCGACTAGGCACGTTACAGCCTTCCGGACTGAATATTGAGTTCAACAATTTTAGATCATGAACTCCTCCATCCCCACCCCCTTTCCGATCCCCCTTTTTTCCAATAATTTATATAGATTTTTCTTTTCCCACCCATTTCCATTATTTTGAAATGTATTTTCATCCATTGTTTTATCTCTACCTTTTAGCTTATTTCGATCCCTTCCCCCCACCCCACCCCCACTAAGGCTATCTGTACCTTGCTCGTCCTGCTCTCCACTCTTAATTAGCACATTCCTTTAGATAATATCACCACCTTCAACACCTCTTTGTTCTTTTGTCTGTGGCATCTTTTGGTTATCTCCTCCTATCACTGGCTGCTTGTCCCAACAACACCCCCGCCCCCACCCCCCGCCCTTAAACCAATTTATATTTCACCCCTTTCCTAGTTTTACAAAGCAAAAACCCAATCAGATAAACAGCATTGAGAAACCTGAAGTGATTGATGCTGATATCTATTCACTACATAATTTAAAGGTAGGAAGAACAGTGCCAATCTATGTACCCATGAGAGTGAATGAGAAACCAATCAGAATGGAGGTGGATACTGGTGCAGCCACTACGCTGATTGGTGAACATACTTTTCAATATCTGAATCATGGAGAACATAAGCTGAATTTAGAAGAAACTGATGAAAAACTAAAACTTATACAGGAGAATCCATACAAGTCAAGGGCGTATGTAAAGTCACAGTAAACTATGAAGGTCAGACAGTGAGATTACACTTGATGGTGGTAGCAGGCGAGGGACCTCGTCTCCTCGGATGAAACTGGCTGAAAGAAATCAAATTGGAATGGACTGAAATCTTCCAACTGAGAACTAATGGACTTTCACAGCTACAACAAAAATATGCCTCAGTCTTTAAGGAAGAACTTGGAAATATTGAAGGGCTACAAGCAAAATTCATGTAGATCCTGAGGCAACATCAAGATTCATGAAGGCAAGACCAGTATCTTATGCAATGTGGGATAAGGTAGACACCGAAATGGACAGATTAGAAAAACTGGGAGTGATACAACCAGTGCAGTTTTCAGATTGAGCAGCTCCAATTGTAACTGTTCTCAAACCTGACCGAAGTATTAGAATATGTGGGGACTGTAAATCAAGTCAGTCAAGTGGCAAAATTGGATAGACACCCCATACCTAAAATTGAAGACTTATATGCTAAATTGGCAGGTGGAACGGCTTACACGAAGTTAGATTTGAGTCATGCCTACCAACAATTGGAATTAGAGCAGGCATCCCGAAAGTTTGTCACCATAAATACACATAAGGGATTGTACCAATAAACCCATTTACCATTTGGCATATCTTCTGCTTGCACCATATTCCAAAGAACTATGGAAAGTTTATTACAGGGATTGCACCATGTTGTAGTTTATTTGGATGACGTTCCCGTGACTGGACTCACTGAAAAGGAACATTTGATGAACTTGGAAGAAGTCCTGAAACATTTTTCGCAGGTTGGAGTGAGATTGAGAAAGGAAAAGTGCACATTCCAGGCAAAAAAGGTAACTATGATTATTATTGCTATGAGAGAGACCCTTCAATTGAAGAAAAAGTGAAAGCCATTAAAGAAGCCCCAGAACCAAAGAATACATCTGAATTGAAACCATTCTTGGGGATGGTCAATTACTATGGATGCTTCTTATCTAATTTATTGACAGAACTGGCACCACTGTATTACTTGCTCAAGAAAAAACAGAGATGATCGTGGCAAACAGCACAAGATAAAGCTTTCACAAAAGTGAAAAAGTTGTTACAGTCATTTGCACTGCTAGTATTTTGATCCAAAGAAAGAGTTGATATTAATGTGTGATGCATCACCTTATGCAGTGGAAGCAGTGCTTTCCCATCGAATGGATGATGGATCAGAACGACCTATAGGATATGTGTCGAGAACATTTAGTACTGCAGAGGAAAGTGCTCTCACATTGAAAAAGAAGACCTGGTGATCATTTTTGGTGTTAAAAAGTTTCATCAATATGTGCAGGGTCGTCATTTTACTGTCATAATGGACCACAAGCCATTATTAGGACTAGTCGGTGAAGACAAGGCTACACCCCCTATAGCCTCAGCAAGAGTACAAAGATGGGTGTTGACCTTGGCAGTGTATGAATATACTTTTATTCATAGACTCGAAAGTCAAATTGCAAATGCAGATGCACTCAGTTGTTTACCCTTGCAGGTAAAAGATGAGGATGTTCCAATTCCTCAAGAATACGCCTTGTTATTGAACTTCCTGGACTCATCACCGATATGTGCTAAACAAATTAACGATTGGATGAACTGAGACCCAGTCTTATCCAAAGTGAGAAATCAAATTCTTTATGGTTGATCACAAACACAAAAATCCAATGAAATGAAACCATATTTCCAGAGAGGATACAAGATAACCACCCAAGCAGGTATTTTATTGTGGGGAGCTCATGTGATTGTTCCTCCAAAAGGACAAAAGCCATTGTTATCTGAACTTCACAGTGCACATCCAAGAATTTCCAAAATGATGCCAATAGCATGCAGCTATATGTGGTGGCCGGGAATGGTTGAAGTAGAAAACCTAGTGAGAAGTTATATGCAGTATCGACAAGTACAAAAATTACCTGCAACAGCCTCGTCACACCCCTGAGAGTGGCCAAGAAGACCATGGGTACGAGTACACATCGATTATGTGGGACCTTTTATAGGAACAATGTTTCTCCCTATCATAGATGCTCATTCAAAATGGATGGATATATATAAAGTAAGGTCACCCACATCTTCAGCAACAATAGACAAGCTACGACAAAGCTTCACTATAAATGGATTACCTGAAGCGCTAGTATCAGATAATGGAACAGTGTTCACAAGTACTTAATTTAACCGATTTACAAGCCTCAAAGGTATTGTTCATGTGAAAACATCTCCATATCACCCTTCTTCAAATAGGCTGGCCGAGAGAGCAGTTCAGACATTCAAATCTAGTATGAATAAATTGTCTGGAGATTCGTTAGCGACTAAATTAGCACAATTTCTCTTCCATTAGCAAGCCACCCCTCATTCGACAACAGGTGTCACATCTGCTGAAATGTTGATGAAGCGCTGTCTCCGACGAAACTGAGCCTAATTATGCCAAACTTGGTTGGGGGGGGGGGGGGGGGGGGAGGGGGAAGGTAGAAATAAGGCAAGAAAGTCAGAAAATGGGACATGATTGTCACAGTCGGGACAGAATGTTTAACGTAGGAGAGAAGGTATTTGTGAAAAATTTTAGAGGAGGACTAGCATGGTTGTTTGGTGAAATAAGTGCTGTAATAGGACCTCTTTCCTACATGTGAAAGTTGAAAATCAATTAATAAAGAGACATGTGGATCACATATGAAGTGGAGAAACCAAATATCCAGAAGTGATTCCACCAGTGTTCAAGACTGAATCAACATTTCTTACTGAAGGAGCTCAAATGTATTTGGAGGGTCGACTGTGCCTGAAAGAGTCGAAGAAACAAATTTACAGGCATTTGCTGTAGAACCAGATGCTCTGACGACTTCAGTAAGGGAGACTCCAAAGCAAACATCAGAAGCTGTACAGCTGAGACGTTCTACATGCATAAGGAAACCCCCAGACTGTGTAAATAATTGAACTGTGTAAATAACTTGATATATTGAAAAATTGTAAAATGTATTTTTCAGTCAAGGGGGAGGGATGTTGTCATCTGATATGTTATATACCTTTAAGATAAGTATTGTAATGGAAGGTCACATGATCTTAATGTCCAATAGCAGACTAGCACAGGCTACCTCTATGTGAGAGAGTCTGGAGTGAGTCATTGATGAGTAAAGACAGAGTTTTATGTTGTGAGCACACAAATGTAGCTGCAGAGTTTAGTTTGTAAACAAACAGCAAGTTATTATCTTAACAACGATGTCCTGATGTTCTCTGCCTCTGTACCAACTCTGTCACCCTGAAACAAGCTGACAACCTGGATCCTTTAGCCCCAACAAACCAAGGGCACCTGATCCAACACCCACTCAAAAGCTATTCACTTGCACAGAGTTTAAATTACGGAATTTCTGCATTTCATGAACAGGATTCTGGTATTTTACTAATACCTTTTGGAAATAAAGCTACATTTTCTTTAGAATCTTAACAGTCATTTCTTCAAAAAAAGAACTCTATCAAATTTGACATTCATTTTTAATTTGTAACCCTTCCTTTTTATAGTTTTTCCTACACCCAAAGAATGTTAAGTTGAACTGCTGGGGTGGTACATTATTGAGGCGATGTTCTTGTCCGCTGGCTCTCCTGCCGGTGGGACCCCTGCGTCAGCGCCTTTGTGGGGGGGGGGGTTCCTCCGGAATTAAGTGCCAAACAGACACTTAAGTGGCCAGTGATGGGCCTTCCCCAGGATTAAGGGCCCCCGGAATGGAAATCCCGCCTTGTGAGAGCTGCCAGCTAACAGTGTCAGTGGGAGTGGTGGCAGCTGCCAGCAACACGCCCAGGGAGAGGCCTTGGATCACTGCGATACCCAGGCCACAGGTGAGTGAGGGCGGTATGGGGGTTGTGGGGTGGAGGCCCATGAGGATGGTAGGAGGGTCAGCAGAAAGGGCAGGGACGTGGCTCTCACCTGCCGAAGCCATGTCTCCCCATCAGGCAACGAGAGCCTTTGAATGAGGGAAGCCCCTCTCCGCCATTGGAAGCTCACAAGCAGGCCCGACAGGGTTTGTTTTTTGAGCTCCTGTGCGGTGATTGCCCTGTCCGCCACGAGATAAACGCCCGTGGTGGTGGGGTGAGGCCGTTATGTGGGCATTAATTGCCCATTTAAGGGCTTCATTTGGCTGCAGGGTGGGAAAGTCGTCCATGAGCCATCTCACTCCAGACTCAGTCGGGGTGGAGGTGGGAAGGTAGCCTGGTCCCCACCCGGTTTCCTCCCACCAGGTTAAATGCCCTTATTACCTTCACACTCGCCTCGGGGGAGGGCATTAAATTCTGCCCTCCGATCGCTCCACAGATGACACTTCTAACTGGCAACTAGAAGGGTGAAGTCCATGGTCCTTCAGTATAGTTTCCCTCCTCTCTAAGGAAATGTGTCTCTTCATTTTGATATCTTTTACAGACTACCTGACTGTCTGAGATCAGGAACGCAAATGAAGAGGGAGCCTGCAAAGAAAAATATTAAAGTTTTATAAGACTGCAGTCTTATGAATGAAAGGTTGCAGTCAAAGTTTCAGTAAATTGGCTCAACAAACCTTTTGCTTCTTCAGGAGTACAATCAAAAGCAGTATAATTTTATTTTTTATTGTTTGATGATGACTGTTATGGAAATAAAAAAAACAATGAAAATATTTTAGTCATGAATTTTGTTGGGTAAATTTTTGAAAACAGTATTAGGACCTTTTGCACATTTTTACTTAATCAGAATAAACATTGCTTGATGATAGAAATTGATTTCAGTGAGTTAATACAATTGATGAATTTTAAATGTTTATTTTGATACCTACAGCTATTAATATTTAAAATTTAAATGGCTGCCTTTTAACAGAGTTTGTAAGAATTGATTTTCAGCCAATTAATTTTCCAATGAAATGTTTGATTGAAGACAAGTATTTATAAATATGACTCCTTACACATACTGCTAAATAACCAAAGTAGCAACCGCGTTTTAAAAGTATAGTTGTTTACGGAAGATTGGAACTCAAAGCAAAATTTTCACCCAGAACATATTACTTAATATATCAGCTGTGGCTCAGATGGTAGCACACTCAACTCTAACTCACAAGGTTCTGGGTTCAAATCCTATGTCAGCATGTGAGTATGAAATTAAGGCTAACTCTCCAGTGCAGTATTGAGGGTGTGCTGCACAATTGGTGATGCTGTCCATCAGGTAAGACATTAAACCATCTACCTGATTGGGTGGATGTAAAATTATTTAGAGGAAGAGCAGGAGAGTTATCTCTGGTGTACTGGTAAATATAAATTCAACATTACAAAAACAGATTATCTGGTCATTGTCACGTTGCTGTTTGTGGGAATTTGCTGTGTGCAAAATTGGCTGCTGTGTTTCCTACATTCCAGCAGTGACTACCCCTCAAATGTGCTTCATTGGCTGTAAAGTACCTTGTGTCCAGTAGTCATGAAAAATGCTATATGAATACAGGTTTTTTTAATGATGGAAGTTAAATATAGTACAGCAAATGCCATCCTTAATTACCCAAACCAATTTATGCTGTACGCATTTGACAAATTGAAATGGGCACAATGAAATGTTGGAACTAATACAAAAGCAAATAAATGCTGGAAATTTGAAATAAAAACAAAAAATGCTGGACATTTTCAGCAGCCTTGGCAGCATCTGTGGAGATAGAAAAACAGGTCAATGACCTTTCATCAGAACTGATACAAGAAATGCGTGTGTATGCATCTCAGGAATTTCTCTTGAGAAAAGGAGGCTGAGGGGTGACTAAATGGGCGGAATTTTCCGTGCCCGCTGGCAGTGGACGTGATAGGTGGTGTGCATGGACAATGTGGCCTGATTGGTTTCACGACGGTGAGAAGGCAGGTCGCAATCTTCCACTCAGCCTGCTGACAGCGGGCTGCGTTTCCCGCCAATGGTCATTGGGGAGCTCACTGTACTACATCAGCACATCATTAAAAGGCCATCCCACCGGGCTCTCGGACCCCTGCCGGATCGTCCGTCCACGTTGGCGGGATAGCCCGCCGACATGTTTCACAACAGCACACAGGCAACGTGCACTTGGGAGCCCTTGCTTTGGGGGAACTGAGGTGAGTGAACAGCATCATTTTCCACAGCTCACCAGGGTCGCCTGTTGCTTTGCAGACTTCAGGGGCTCTGGGGGCCTGGGTGAAGTGCCGCCCTGTCTCAGAGGCTACTGTTGTCGGGTAGAGGGGGGGGGTGGGGGGGGCGGCAGCTGCTACCCTGGCGTTGGATCCCGCACAATGTATAAACTGACCATTCCTCTGCAACTGAGACAGATCAGGCGCAGCCACAGTGATATAATTGGGGTCGGGCTCCTAGCCTGCCCGCCCACACAAGCAATGCGGAGGCACCAAAGGGCCATCAATCGCTCCGGACCTTACCCTGCACCACCCCAGCACAGGCTGCGAGTCTGCGACCACTTCACTGGACAGGGCAGCAGTTGGGCTGCACAGGTTGTACAATCTCCTCGCCAACACTGGCCATGGAGCAGTCACTGCTGGAGGTGCTCACAGCCCCATGCAATCTCAGGTTCCTGGTTTGGACCAGTGTCCCCCATGTCGCAGGCTGACAGGGCAGCCATGCAGCGCACTCATCTGTGGCCATCCGAGTGGTGGCCAGCACTCTCCGGGAAGCGTTAAGGGGCGGTCACACAGGGCCAGGAAAGGGGATAAGTTCACCCATGCAAACCACGTCTCTCTCTCTCTCTCTCTCTCTCTCATGCTGCAGGAGGACCACATCAGGAGCATGGATCCTGGTAATCTAGCTGTATGCCTGATGGCTACAGAGACCGTAGAAGACGGAGGAGAGAGTGACTGAAGGTCCTGGCCGTGTAAAGACAGGAGCAGCAACCTCAGGAAGAAGGAGCTGCTGGGGCTCCCGCACATGCTGCCCAGGAGTGACAGGGAGCTGTGGCTGCTCAGCACCTGGTGACACCCAGGGTCTATAGACACCGCCTGTCATTCCTGCAGATGACTGAGAACCAGTATCGCCGATGACTGCACATGTCTAGGGACCTGATGGCTCACATCTGCCACTTACTGCAGGACTTGGTGCCAAGGGGACATGGAGGGCATCCACTGCCAGTGGCTGTGAAAGTGACTGTGGCACTCAGTTTTCACACCAGTGGCTCCTTTCAGGGCTCCACAGATGACCTCATTGGGATCTCCACCCACAAATGTATCCATGAGGTCATGGATGCCATCTTCTCCATGGCCACAACTTTGTGCATTTCACCTGGGACTGGGACAGCCAGGATGCAAGGGTCATTGGATTCGCCCTGATCTCAGGATTCCCACAGGTGCAGGGTGCGATTGACTGCACTCATGTGGTGCTCAGGTCTCCATCGCTACACTCAGTGGACTTCATCAACCGCAAGGGATTCCACTCACTGAATGTGCAGCTGGTGTGCGACCACCAGAAACGCATCCTGCAGGTGTGCGCACAGTTTCCAGGGAGTGTGCACGATGCCTACATTCTCAGTCAGTCACAGATCCCTGGAGTCTTCCAGGGTCCACAGAAGCTGCAGGGTTGGCTCCTCGGGGACAAGGACTACCCACAGAGACCATGGCTGATGACACCTGTGCGGCGGCCTCAGGTATAGTGAGGTTCATGATGCAGCTCGCAACTTGGTGGAGCAGACCATCGGGATGCTGAAGATGAGGTTCCAGTGCCCGGACCGGTCTGGTGGAGCCCTGCAATACAGTCCGCAGGGGGTGTCATTCATCGTGGTCGTCTGCTGCGCACTTTACAACCTGGCGCTCCGACAGAGTGAGGAGCTGGCTGAGGAGGAGCTGGAGGTCTCCTCGATTGAGGAGGATGCCGACAGGAATGATAACGAGGAGGTCCTTGGAGGCGGCGATGACGGGGTTGAGGCCCTCACACTGGCCAGAAGAGGCAGGTGCGCTCAGGAGGCTCTCATAGCTGCTAGATTCGTGGAGCATGATGACGACATACAGTGAGGTGACCCCATAGATCCTCACGTTGCATTTGTGAATGTTTGACTCCAATCTGACTCATGGCAGCGCGAGTACCCTCTGTGAGAATGCTCCTGTCATGGAGATGCAGTGGAGGCCCTAATAGTCACTCAACTGCAGGAGGGTGATGACGACATGCAGTGAAGACACTCCATAAATATTCACATAGTCTCTGAGAATCTCTGACTCCTGTCTGGCTGTGGGCAGCTCACTTGTGCTCTGTGATCAGGGTCATGTCATAGAGATGCAGACAAGAAACTTTAGAAGCATCTGATGCTTTGTCTGCCTTCAGGAGCTGGAGCACAGCATCAGTGGTCACAGATGCTGAAGAGATGGGGGCCAGCCACTCCATAAAGGTGCTGAGAGCACATCGAGAGAATGAGAGGACTCTGTGGTGCCTGCCCACTACATTCTGGCAGCAATGACCAGCACCACTGAGCTGCAGGCATCAGTAATGTTTCCAGGGAGTGTGAGGTTGGGCCATCACTTTGGTCTGAAGGCTGCACAAAGCACAGGGAAGAGGCCCTGGACTGAGACACCTGCCTTTATCTTGTGCAGAAAGGTTTCACATCTGAGTTACCAGTACACTGCTCATCAGAACAAGGAGCCATAGGCAGGGAGACATTCTTGAGAGTTTATTGACAATAGTGAACAGTATGTAGAAGTGATTAACACCCATGCTGAGGCTGTGCAACTACTTTTCCTTAACTTTCCCTACCCTGCCGCTATGCCTTGGTGCTCCCCAGACATCCACAGCAGAGGTGGAGGCAGTCTGCTGACTGCTACGCCCTGTTGTCTGTGATGACTTTGGTGGGCATCCTCTGGAGGGCCAAGATTGGAGGGCCCCGGCCTGCTTTTGGGGTCCTGCTGTGTGGCAGTGACACTCTCCTCAGACTGTGAAGCTGGAGCTGCTGAGGTCACAGGAAGAGGGGATTCGGATGGGCTGGACACTCCCGGAGTCACCTGGGTGGATGGCCCCGGAGTGTGCACCTGCTGATCTTCCTCCCTATGGGTTTCCGAGGGCCCCTGGCTGACTCCATGAGCAGAAGGGGTAGCTGGAGTGAGACCGAGCTGCCCTGCACTCCTCTCGCATACACACTATTGGAGGCCAACTATGGCATCAGTGATGGAGTTAAGCCCGCGCAGCAGTGCAGGAGTGACGTCCTGGACCAAGGTCTCCATGGCGGCCGCCACCCTACCAGTGTTGACCTCGGTGTGTTGGCATGCCAGCGCTATCACCTCAGTCTCAAGGCGGACAGGCTCCTCCATTGTGCCTTGCAATCTGAGGAGTGCAGTGGACATCCCTTCCTGATGTTCCTGAGCTTGCCTTTGCAGCTCCAGCAACTGAGGCATGACCGAGTCCAGAGGCTCCTCATCTGACTCGGACTCATCAAACTTCTGGCCTCCAGCAGTCCTCCAAGTGCCGGACACCTGGAAAGTCCCTGCCACTGCCTGCTGTGGATCAGACAGTGCGATTGTGCTCACCTGATTCTGATCCCATATCTATTCTAGAGCTAGGTCCCACCGAGGTGTGTGTCTCTGTACTGGTGGAGGGTGTGGGTGAGTGCTGTGATGGGATTTCAGGGAGGGTGCCTTTAGATTCCCCTTCAGAGGTTTCTTCTGGGCTTAATTGGAGGCCCTGGGTCACGGACTCTGCTGGCTGTTTGGCAGATGTGCCTGCGAAAGCAAGGGGAGATAATTAGTGCATGGCAGTGGCCTGTGAAACAGGATGCATCACTCACAGCATGGTTGCCTGATGGATGTTGCACTGCTGGATCCTCACTTGGTAGAGCAGCGCCGTCAGCACAGGACTGGTCCAGATCATGGCCGGCCAGCTGGATGGCTCTGTTTCCAAAGTCTGAGGACCTTGATTTCAGGCATTCCTTCACCAGTCTGGGACCTCTCTCTCTTGTGTGCCAGCTTGTCCTGCATGAATGGAGATGGAGAAAGTGTAAGCAGGACAATAAATGTGCCTGGCGTATGCAGGTGGTGAGTGGCCCCATGGACAGTCTGGGAACAATGAAGGTGTGTGTGAGGGAACAAATGGTGATGTCCCTTGAACTGGCAGTGAGTGAGGGCCCTGTGGACCTGTGCTGGGTTTATGAGAGTGTGAGTTGAGGGTGACGAAGATAGTGACTTACTGTGACAGAACTGAGGAGATCATTCATCCTCTAGTGGCACTGATTAGCTGTCCTCTTCTGAAGGGTGTTGGTACTGACCACCACTGCCACCACCTCCCAAGCCGGGTTGGTCACGTTGCTGCCCATCCTGCAGCTAGAGCGGGGGTATAGGACACCCCGGCGAGTCTCCACGGCAATCCAGCAGTTGCTCGAGGGACCCGTCATTAAACCAGGGGGCTGCGGTCTTTTTTCCTTTACTGACCATGTTTCCCGGGCAGCGGTGGTAAGTTGGTAGCGATGAGCGATGTGCTGGCGGCTGCCTTTTAAACATGGCGGCCGACGCGATGTAATGGCAGGGTGATGGTGGGAGGGCAAATGGGAACCTGCCCGCCATGGAAATGGCGTGTTTCCCAGCAATACATCAATGATGTGGCGGTTTTGGGATGATACAGTGTGAAAACCCACCATCACCCCGTCGGCGGGTAGGACGCCATTTTACCCGCCCACTACCGCACCCAGTGTAAATTTGGGAAAATTCCACCCAATGTCTTTAAAATTATGAAAGATTTTGATAGGGTGGCTACAGAGCTCTGGATTTTTGTGGAATTGTGGAGATCCTAGCCATATCCAAAATGGCCCATGGACCCTGGATTCAGAAGTCCCACCCATGTTTCTGGCAGAAACTAGGGTTGGGGGAGGGGGATAGGGCTGAGATGTGACACCCACATGTGGGAAACCTGAACTCAGCAGAGCCATTTGAACTCAATGCTGAATTTTCACTGCAGCAAAGGTTGTATCACGCAGTGTGGGAGTTGTAGATCATTAGAGTAGTCATAGATGCTCCTATAGGGTAAATAAGTTATGTAGAACTGTCAAGTTATCAAGGTATTTAAATGGCAAGTTCTTTAAAAATTGAAAAAAAAACTGCCTGTCTGTGGGTGTGAGTTGAAAATAATCTGTTCCAGCAGTTTCAATAGCTATTTGTTGACATAACCATAAGTGCTTGCATTATAGCATTATTAATGCTTGACAGCTTTCCACAACTTATCATTATCACAGTAGGGGGGGTTATAAGTTCATAGATTGATTGACTGTTCAATAGGTTAGTAAAGGTTTAGCTACCTTTGGTGTAGGGTTATGAATACAACTGTTTGATTTGATAAGGGATTAAGTACTTGATGAGATTTGAATGTATTGAATGAGTTTTCTTGAATGGGAGTGTGTTTTATAGATATACATATATATTATATATATAGTGGAGGCTGTAATAGATACTTAAAACCTTATTTTATTTCATCCCAAAATGTTTCCTGAGGTCTGCCCATGGTAGATACTGGGCAAGTTGGCATTGAAGTCATAAGGGAAAAGGGTGGTGGGTAGAGACCATGGGTTGGCATGAGTTGGCACTAAGTTGGCAGAAAGGCTACAAAGGGCCATGGAGATGGGTGGCGGGCATAGGTTGGCATGGAAGGGGATGGAAAATGGTTGGGGGGGGGGGGCAAGGGCATTTTAACAAGCCCGCCTTGACACTCGGCAGCCCCTGTGGCTGCCTCCAATCTATGTCTGGGGGTGGTAGGCCCAACTCCATCCCGCACACATCTACCACCCTCGCACTGGAGCGAAGACCCTGTCAAAGGGGTACTTTTTCCTTTCTCCTGAGGTGGCCATGGTGAGCCAGGAAATTTCTTAGCTCCCACTACCTGACTTGGGAACGCAAACCCAGGCCAAAGAGAATGTTAACATTTGTGGGGAAGAGCACAACTAAAGACCATCAATATAAGATAATCATCAAGAAATCCTATAAAGAATTCAGAAGAAATGTCTTCACCCAAAGAGTGGTGAGAATATGGAACTCACTACTGCAAGGGGTGGTTGAAGCTAATTGTATAGATGCTTTTAAGGGGAAGCTAGACAAGCATTTAAGGAAGAAAAGAATAGAGGGTTACCATGATAGATTAGATGAGGAAAGATGGGTGGGAGGAGGCTCAAGCAGTGTATAAACACTGGCATGGACTGGTTGGACCAAATGGCCTGGTTGGACCAAATGGCCTGTTTCTGTGCTGTATATCTTATGTAACTTTTTCTTTCTCCTGAAAGGTCATCAATCTGAAATGTTAACTCTGTTTCTCTCTCCACAGCTGCTGCCTGGCCTGAGTATTTCAAGCATTTTCAGTTTTTATTTGATGATGCCAGTTGAATGTGACTCTATTCTAATGATCTATGCTTGATTTGCAGATTAAAATGTATCAATGGTTTTGAGGCCTGACATGTTTTCTGCATAATAATATAATGATATTACTGTTGTATTTCTATTTTTGCTTAATACAAACTTACCAATCTCACACAGGACTGGTAAGCTAAACATAGGTTTGGTTTATTTGAAGATGTAGTGCAGGATTGCTCAGCAGACAGATTTACCATAAAGATTAAACAGCTATTGTTAACAGGAAAGTACAGCTGCAATTCTTACACTCCACGTGCTGCTGCAAATTGAACGTTCCTCTTAACACCGTTTGCTGGTTACGTGGTTTACATGCTGGCTACTTACGCATTAGCATGTTCTCTCTTAAAGCGATATCACAACAATTACGAGCCTCTTGTTGGAGGAGAGCAAAGATCAGCTGGGGTGGACAAACCAATTTGAGAAATTGTCCTTCTTTGTTTAGTACAGAGCAGTATTGATGACAGAGGTGAAGTTAGGAAGCCCCCTCAAACAGGTCATTTGTACTCAATGCATAAAGGTGGAAATTTTATTACTGCTTATTAATGTAAATCAGAAGCAATTTTACCTCAATTATTGTTAGCATGAATAGAACAATTTCAAAAGAGAATATAATTAAATATATATTTGTTGAAGCATTGCTAACATAGGCACAAATAAATAGTGAACAATAAAAGAAATTAATCATTCATTTAAAATTTCCTCAGGATCGCAATACTTAATTTTGACAAGTTTTACAAAGCGTATACCTTTTGATTCTGCTAACTATTTCACGACTTGGTTACTAATCCAGACCCTTTCTTTTGAAGATTAACAGAAATTCATGCAAAAATTTTTGTTTGCATTTTTAAAGCTGGTGGCAAAATAAATACAAGGGAAATGGATACTTATAAGAGATTTGTTTTAATCCACCCAGTGTAACACGAACACGCTAGAGAAATGTTATCAGTGCATTTCAGGCCAAGCTAAAGCCAAAGGCTTGGATGAAAAAGGAACAGTGAAGTAGCTCTTTCTATTTGATGGTTTTTATCTTTTAGAGACTGTTACTTCTGTTAAATTCATGTTTTCATGCCAGTAAGCTTGTGTATGCAATGAGACAAGCATATTTTTTGAAGAATGTCTCTCCCCAGTATTATTTTAATGAAAAATGACCAGAAGCACAGAGAACTCATTTAAAATAAAAATATAATTAAACAAATATTCGCCGGGGAGGTCATATCAGTTTGTGTGTCAATGCTGATATAGACATAAAAACAAATACTGGTGGCATTTTACTGAAAATAGACTTATTCAGGGTGAAATATAGATTTAGATCATGCCAGATAAATATTTAAAACAGGACTGTCCATCTGTTTTAACATCATAGATCACATGAGTGTATATAAAATTTATATTAATTAATTCTGATTTGGAATTTGTATGTCAATGATGCAACACTGTTAAGAACTTGGTCTTTTTTTCAAATCTCTAGTCCCATGAAATCAAAACAAGAAAAACCAGCAAATAAGAATTAAGGAGAAATGGATATTAGTTGTTTAACTGACATGGGCCATGGGCGCATGGGTTCACGGACATGAATCGTCCAGAGTTAAAAAAACCATTGACTCTCTTCCACTGTCAAAATTGCAGTGACATGGTTGCTGGTGACCTCTGCTTCTACCTGTTAGAGTATCTGGGGTCAGGGTAAAGTCAAGTCTTTAGAATGGGTGCATCTTGGGTGTTTGCTAGGGGAAGGGGGCAGCCAGCATCAGGGCCTAAGGACATTTTAAGCTTCTGCCCAACCATATGAGGGTACCAATGTGACTCATTGTGCTGACCTTCTCTTGGAGGTCCAGACCAGGACTCAGGTCAGGTTTCTGCTGTTTAAGGGGGGATGGTGGCCGAGTGGTAATGTTACTGGGTTAGGAATCCAGCAGTCTAGCCTTGCTCTGGGGATGTGGGTTCAAATTCCACCATGGTGCTGTGGTTATCCCAGTTGGTCTGCCTGGATTCTAGGATTGAGGAAAACTCCTAGCCTGGGAATTGTCTCCTTTCAGACTAGCTCTTTATGACATCAAAGAGGTAAATAGAAGCTTCATCTGTGCAAACTGGAGGCTGCAGTCTAAAAGAAAGACTTGCATTTTGCCTTTTCATGACACTGGATGTCTCAAAGCCTTTTACAGCAAATGAATTACTTTTGAACTGTTGTGCTGGAAGTGCAAAAGCCAATCTCTGCACAGCAGCTCCCACAACCAGCTATCTGATAATGACCAGATGATCTGCTTTTGTGATGGTGATTGACCAGGAGACTGGGAATAACACTTCTGCTCTTCTTCAAAATAGCGCCATGGGATCTTTTACGTCCAACTAAGATGACAGATGGGGCCTCAGTTTAACTTCTCATCAGAAAGTGCAGCATTCCCTCAGTATTGTACTGGAGTGTCACCCTTGATTTTTGTGCTCAGGTCTGCTGGGAAGAAACCTGGGGCTGAATCTTCGCCTCGGTGAGCGGGGACAGGGACTGCTCGCCTAGAGGTAAAATAACACAGGGTGACGTCGGGCGTGCGTCCTGACGTCACTGCGCGTCATTTAAATTTTCAGTTCGGCGGGCGCGCAGCCAAGTCGGCTGTCAAAGGCCCGTTTTGGCCATTGATGAACTAATTAAGCCTTTTGAGAAAGCTGCCCGTCCAACCTTAAGGTTGGCGGGCAGGCGAAGATCCCAGGCAGCCTTCGCACTTTTCATGGAACCTCATCCACGGATAGGATGAGGTTCCATGAAGGGTTTATAAATTAAATAAATTTTTTCATTAAAGTTCATTGACATGTCCGAGCTCATGTGACACTGTCACATGATGGGACATGTCTTAATTTTTATTTTTCTTTATTCAAATTTTTAAAACTTAAAACTAATCTCCCTGAGGCACAGATTTCTACACTCTTTCGTGCACATGCGCGAAAGAGCGCACTCCTGACTCAGGGAACCACCCCCTCCCTGCCTGCACAGGGAATGCACAGCGCTTCTGGGTGCACGTCACGCTGAGTGGGCCTTAATTGGCCCGCCCACGTAAAATGGCGGTGCGGACCCAATCAGAGGAGCCGATCGGGCCCGCGCCCGCCCCCGTACAACCCCCCCCCCCCACCCACAGGGGGAGAAATCTCTCCCTGATGCTTTGGATAATGACAGAATTTTGCCTCCATTGGCCCTTCTGCTACTGAGTGGCACTCCAGATTCTCCACTGGGCTTGAAGATTTTTGGCACTGTCCGATTAAAAGGGAAATGAAAGGGGAAGCAACATCTTTTTAAACACACAAGATTCCTCTGCTTAATTCAGGGTGCATTTACAGTGTAGTACGACTTTGCACTGGCCCTGCAAATATATTGTAAATACAGCCCAAATCTAATGTCAGGCCCCAGTGTGACACTAGAATGAAGCAGAGTGCTTTAGGAGGTGGTGTCCTTTCACTTTGCTTTGAGATCAGCTTGGGCCTCAGTACTCTGTTTACGCTCTAAGGTTAGCTTCGGGGCAAAGTATTTCTGGTTTCGCACCAGTACTGAACTTGTGCCGTGTGAATAACACTGTTAATCACACAGTAGGAGCTAGTTTCGCAGTGGATATGTTTTATTTGCTGCCATTGGTTGCTGTGGCAAAATCTTTTAGAGACAGCTGTAAACAGATGGTATCGTGTTACCTGCTGACTGAGGTTACACAGCAATCTAGGAGTTCTATGTGTTTAAACAGGCCCATCAAATTTCTCCTACTTCCAGTGACTTACTGCTTTTTTTGCTAAATATTATTTTTGTGCCCCTGTCCATTTCAAATGCTCCACAGTTCATCCCATTTCTTAACACCTGTTGAAAAAATTAAAGGGTGGTGTTCGGTTATATTCTGACTACAAACACTAAAATGCCTTTAGTACAATATTAAAATACCTTTCAATGATCCAATAGAAGTTGTTGAGATAGATGCTTAAAATGTTAACATGTTAATAATTTGCAAAGCCACATGGACCTGAATGGGGTTACTCAAGATCTTCCTAAAACAGCTCGGAATACCGGCATCTCAGGGACCTGTTTTCTGATACCTTAACGGTGATGGCCACAGGGGTGAATGTTAAATTGAAAGGAAAACAGGCGATAAACTGCAAAACTACTTTTCACCCATAAAATGGAGTGGAATTTGGAATTTTAAAAATTTTAATCTCTTGAAGCAGGCATGCACTGCTTATAAACGCACTGAGAAAGACCCAGAAGGGAGGAATTAAAACAAGCATGCAGGAATTAGCTCTCTTTCTAAGGTGGAATGGATTCAACAAAGGAGCAGCTATTTCGGCTGGCATTGGAGCTTCATGAGGTGGATTTTGCTGCGGGGTTACTACATTAACTTCTTCAGTGTCAGAAGAGGTCTTCCCGGGAGTGCAGACTCCAGTGAAGACAAAGCATCGATCTCACCAACTACCATTGGGCCTTTAGAACAGCTGACTGGCTGTACTTCCTAGTGCTTTAATTAGGTGCGCAGTGCTCTGCCCAAGACCACTTTAAAGGTACGTGCTTTTCAGCTGTATATTTCAATCTCCTTCATTGGAAATTGAAGATTACAAAGTTTGGCTGGTTTAACTAATGTCTTTGCAAGGAACAAGTAATTAATTTAAATATAATATTCGATACCAACTGCATTAGGAGACAATGCACTCATTTTTGTTTACATTTGACTGTAGTCTTAACCTGTTTTTGAATTCCAACATTCAAATTGTTATTATTCACACTGAAGTAATTTTGTTCTAATGCCTTTAAACCTGTAAATCAATTAAATTCTTGAATTGACCTAATCAGTGAGTGTGCCCTGCACAAATCCAATGCTCTATTCAACTTAACTCTATATTCCCACTGCCTGGAGACTTATCACGTTTTTCGGACAGGAATTTAAATCAAAGCTGTCTGTTCCTTCAGATTAATGTAACAGATAGTGTGGCACTGTTTCAAAGACGTGTCCTGGCCACTATTTATCCCTCAATCACCATCACTAAAACATAATATCTGGTCATGATCATATTGCTGTTTGTGGGATCTTGCTGTGTGTAAACTGATTGCCACGTTTCCTACGTTACAATAGTGACTACACTTCAAAAGAAATTCATTGGATGCCCTGAGGTCATGAAAGGCACTATATAAATGCAAGCTTTTCTTTCTTTTAAAACCCTTGGCCATCGCTTCACCTGATGAAGTTGCTGTTAGACTACTTAAGGTGCAAAATGAGCATTATTGCAGATGAGTCCCAGTTAGCCAGGCTTCTGTGTGTAAGACTAACAAAATTATACTGTATAAATTCACAGATCAGAAAACTGAAGTGATTAGCATTTCAATTGTCATTAAAATAAGTTCTTAAAGCTGCCAAAAAATCACCCTGGCTTCTAAAGGCTAAAATCATCCAGTAAACCAGCTTGCAGCATTCATTCCCAAATTCTGCATGTCCAAAACGATGGCTGTCGTATGGTAATCCTCCCAGAATATTTATCTGATTTATCTTGGCCACTGCAGTGGAACCAGTTGAAGGAATCTTAAGTTTAAAAGAAAATTCCCTCTGTTTATAATCGCATTCCATTTGTATGCACTATTTCATAAACTGTGATCGCTTAATTTATTTTCCCAGAATTTTGCACTTCTCTGCACAATGACTGAGGTAAATCGGGGTGGGGGGGGTGTTAGTGGAAAATGTTATTGTGCAGGAATTGGAACTGGCCACTAGAGGGAGGCAGCAGGCACATTTTTGCCAATCTGCCAGTTTTGTAAACCTCCCATTCTAAGTAAAAGCAAACGCCTGGTTTATTATTAAATTAGGTCAAAATACCTGCAGAATAGCTGTAACGATAACTGATTAATGTGATTTTTGTGGCTTCAGATCAGTCTGACATTTTCATTTAGCAGCAAAAAGGAAATCTATCCAAAGGCGAATTGATCTTCATCATGTTCATTTTCTGGGCAACAGATGTGGGATGGGAGACCGGTTTCAGGTTGTGACTTCTCACACCCCATCACCACTGAAGTGCGCTGGCTACCAAACTGGAATCCAGTGACTACCAAGCATCCACGGTGCCCGCCCGAAACAGGCGCCAGCCATCTCTGATTATGAAGACCAATGTCCAAAATCCCATTTCGGGGCCCCGCTCTAAGTTCTTCATTGACCAGGGCAGGATATGTGCCTTATAAGGTGAAGCAATCTTCTCCCTTAATTGGATGACGGGCATCAAAGCAAAATATGTAAGATGAACATTCAGTTAAGGTCATGTGTCTCGAAATTAAGGCCCTAAAATGGTAATATAGGACCATCATTGTGCTTGGATTCAGGCCAATGTTCCTGCTCAAACAGCTTAAAATATCATTATCCACATTTCCGCACCACATCAAGATATTCCATACAGAGCAGTGGAGGTGAAAATGCTGAAATAATTTAAGAAGCAAATGGGTGCCACAATGAAGGGACTGGAGGGTCTTTCTAGATGGATGAACTAAGGTGGGTCGAATGGCGTTCATCAATCGTAATTATCCTGTAATCGTTCCAACCCTTCTCAGCTAAGTGGTGGAAAAATCCTGCACGACACTAATGGAGTGGAATAAAACCCGCTTTTGCATGCTGTTAAATATCATTAGTGCCACACACTATTCAGAGGTGACAGAAGGGAAATAAAAATGATTAATGGCCTCAGATTTGAAAATATCAAAATAACACTCACAACTGGGAGAAATTTCCTAGCTGACCTTTGATGGTCTAATTGTGGCTTTAGCTTTCATGTCATAAACATTTACTTACAGTCAGAGCTAACACAGTTACTTTTATGTGAGACAGCAAGCAACAAGACAAATGGAAACATCAACATTAGTTGTTATGGTAATCATAAAAGGTTTTAATCTCCACTCCACCCCTCAATCCCAGGTGATGCCAAAGTATCCTTTGATCCCAACAACAAAAAAATTCAGTAGCGACTTCCCAACTTAATGAATATGGCTGAGTACAATTATTCAGGCCCAGAAATTTAATTAAAAAATACTTATGAATCACGGCTGTAATAAAACAGGTTACAGTTGAAGCAAATCACAACAAATTTCAGTGTGGATTTGCAGGGGCCTCTGATTTAATCCGAATTATTTGTGTATAAACAAGTATCTTGACATGGGCTAACATAATGAAAGCCTGCGTCATGGGCTGTCTGTTCTCTGATCCTTATCATGATAAGAGTGTTGATATACATGAGTTAAAGTTGCTTTCTCTTTTTAATTTTGCATGCCTTCTACTTGTCACAGAGTTGTTTGTGGACATGAGTTTGTGCATCAAGTACTTCATGCTCTGTTGGACAAATTAATACAATTGTTTCAAAACCTTTTAATTTTCATTCCCTGCAGGAGATGCCGAATCCAAGGTTCATTTTCTTGCATCTGATAACCAGAATATTAAAGCTGGTCATTAAACTTCTCCAGTGACACCTTTTGTAGTTCAGTAAGATTTACCAGGAAAACTTATATTTGTTTCAATAGAATAAATAATTAATGCTTGTAGCCAGTTGCTATGGAAGCCATAATACCAAAACAGAGAATAAGCAATTGCTATTAGGTCTATGACTCAAAGTGTTTATTAAACTTCTCCAGTGACACCTTTTGTGGTTCAGTAAGATTTACCAAGAGAACTTATATTTGTTTCAATAGAATAAATAATTAATGCTTGTAGCCAGTTGCTATGGAAGCCATAATACCAAAACAGAGAATAGGCAATTGCTATTAGGTCTATGACTCAAAGTGTTCCAGCTTGCACTCTGTTGGTATTGCTTTACTTACCTCCACTTTTTATGTATATTTTACGAAAACTACACTTACCTTGTTGAGTTTGGAAGTCGGGAACTTCAACTCCTGATGGGTCTAGCCAAGGATCATAGCAATATGTTGACTGCATTGTGGATTTTCAGAATATGAATTACCAATAAACTATAAAGCTCCTATTTATTTACATTACCTCTCCCCACCTCTGGCATAGCCATGTGTATGTAATATGCACAAATGTTGGCAACACTACATCAAGTGTATACACTTCTAAGTTTGCTATCCCAAGGGAGCTGGTTGGGAGATGGAAATCCATTGATAGAGCTACTCTTCCTGCTTTACCTGACTGCAGGTAGTACCTGACGTTGCTGCGGGAATTCTTGGCCTTGAGATGAATCCGGAAATCCCCCATGCAGCACAGCATCCTTAACTAAGAAGTATTAGGTTTTCATTTGTGCCAGCATAACCCTTTACATGAATCAATGCAGTGATTGTACAGAAACTTCAAAATTTACACTCATAAAATCACACTGAATCTTTATTAGGCAATGAGACATCTAAGCAGGGAAAGGGTTTTGTGGGGGTTTTGACAGCCTTTCTCTCAGGAAATTCGGATTTCCTACACAGCCTGTTTTATCTCTGTGGCAGGTCAGATTGCTAAACCTTTCATGGTCATCACATCTTCAGCTAGCCATAGAAACATTGAATATAAATAATACCATATTGGCCTACATTTAAGTGAGATAATCATTAGACTTAAAAGTATAGAAACACATTGCTGTTAGTATTATATTAACAGCAGAATAAACAAATAAACAAATCAGCAAATTCTCAGGTTGCCACATTAGTGACCTTAACATTTCTCATCAATTTTGCAAGCCCCGTTTCACAATGTGTTATGTTGCATTTGTACAATACATCTACTTTGCTTACATTTTGTTTGATCTTTTGTTCTATAGTAGAATCCTTCAATATCAGCATTTCTCTAGGGTAACTATTAATAAATTGTTCCGTCACTTTTTCTGTATTCTATTCCTATTTCAACTTACATTTATTTTCCTGAGTTTCCTTCTGTAAATTCCTCTATTTCTCCACTCCATTGAACTCCATTTTTCCCAGTATCCAAAGTTTTTTTTCCATAATTCTCAACATTAAATACATTTATCACATTGCCTCCTCCCTGTATGTATCCTCCTACAATTTTCGGCATTTTTCCTCACAGTTTGCTCTACATATGAACATAGGAACTAGGAGCAGGAGAAGGCCACTCGGTCCTTCAAGCCTGCTCCGGCATTCAATAAGATCATGGCTGATCTGATCGTAACGTCCCGCCTACCCCCAATAACCTTTTACCACCTTGTTAATCAAGAATCTATCTAGCTCTGCCTTAAAAATATTCTAAAACTCTGCTTCACTGCCTTTTGAGGAAGAGAGTTCCAAAGAGTCACGACCCTCTGAGAGAAAAAAAACTCCTCATCTCTGTCTTAAATGAGCAACCCCTTATTTTTAAACTGTGATCCCTAGTTCTAGATTCTCCTACAGGTGGAATCTCCACATCCACCCTGTCAAGATCCTAAAGGTTTCAATGAAGTTGCCTCTTATTCTTCTAAACTCCAGTGGACACAAGCCTAACTTGTCCAACCTTTCCTCAGAAGACAACCCACCCACTCCTGGTATTAGTCTAGTAAGCCTTCTCTGAATTGCTCCTAATGCATTTACATGTTTCCTTAAATAAGGAGACCATTACTGTACTCAGTCCTCCACATGTGGTCTCACCAGTGCCCTGTACAACTGAAGCATAACCTCCCTACTTATGTATTCAATTCCCCTCACAATAAACAATAACATTCTATCAGCTTTCCTAATTACTTGCTGTACCTGCTTAGTAGCCTTTTGTGATTCATTCACTAGGACACCCAGATCCCTCTGAATCTCAGAGCTCTGCAATCTCTCACCATTTAGATAATATGCTTCTTTTTTGTTCTTTCTTCCAAAATGGACAATTTCACATTTGCCCACATTATGCTCAATTTGGCAGGTCTTTTCCATCTCAGTTAACCTATCTCTATTATTTTGTAGCCTCCTTACATCCTCTTCGCAATTTATTTTCCTACCTATCTTTGTGTCATCAGCAAACTTAACAACCATACCATCTGTCCCTTCACCCAAGTCATTTGTATAAATTGTAAAAAATTGAGGCCCCAGCACTGATCTCTGTGGCACACCACTCATTACATCCTGCCAACCAGAAAAAGACCCATTTATGGTTACCCACTGTCTCCTAATTTGGTATTGCCATCAAATTTTGGCGCCACTTCTACTGTACCTATGTTCAAATCATTTATGTATATGGAGGGCAGGATTTTGCCATCGGCGAGCAGGGGGCGGGGCCCGCTCGCCGACATGTAAAATGACGCGAGATGACGTTGGGCAGAACCCCCGACGTCATCCCGCCCCATTTAAATTTTCAGGAAGACGGGGGGGACAGCGCGATCAGCTGCGGGCCCGCTGACCTGTCAGTGGCCAATTGAGACCATTACAGATCAATTAAAGTATTTAGTGTACCTGCCCGTCCAACCTTAAGGTTGGCAGGCAGGCCAGGAGCCCTGGCAGCAAACAGATAAAACATTAAACCTCATCCACGGGCGGGATGAGGTTTCATGCAGGGTTTTAAAATTTTTAATAAAGTTATTATGTAAATTATGAACATGTCCCATCTCATGTGACATTGTCACATGCGGGGGACATGTTAGGGAATTTATTTTTTTCTATTTTTAATATTTTTAAAAGTTTAAGCGATCTCCCTGAGGCAGCACTTAGCCTCAGGGAGATGAGTGTACTCTTTCGTGCGCATGCGTGAAAAAGCACACTCTCGGTTTTAGGGATTGCACCCCGCCCGCACAGGAAGTGCATAGTGCTTCCCGCCGGACGTCACACTGGGTGGGCCTTAATTGGCCCACCCACGTAAAATGATGGCGGGGCCCGCTTCTCCGGCGGGGATCGTCTCCCCGCCCGCCGGAGATTGGGTCGGATCCGACAGGCATAAAATTCTGCCCGGAGAACAAGTAAGGTGCCAACACAGATCCTTGGGACATATGGTGACAACATCTTGCCAATCTCAAAAGATCCATGGACCCTCTGCACCTTTTAACCATCCTTCTACTCCTGTCATTGCTCTACTGTTAACATCTATGAAACTTAATGCTCACAATCACCATTAATTTGGACAAGGTTTCTCCTGATTAAATATCACGTATTCAGGTTTTCAGTGGACTTTCTGCCAAAGTTATGACAGTCAATCTGGAGAATTCCCACGAAATTCAACCCCTAGGTTTCTTAGGGTGTGGTGCTTGTCTAACACGGATTATTTGAAGGTTGACACAGAGGAAATAGCATCAAAGTTTTCTGATGATACCAGCTGCCTCATCCAAAAAATGTAATGAATTTTAGTGAAAAGCTTTAAAGAAAACATTGAGGGCAGGATTTTCCTGCCTCAACCCTGGTGGGCAACATCCTCCAAATTTTCCCGGCCCACCTGCGATGATGCCCGCTGCTGGTGGGACTGGAAAATCCCAGCCTGAGTGTTTGTTAAGCACCTTGTTAAAAGGCATTTGAGGGAAGTGGTACATACCCCAGAGCCTGAGTGTCAGTCACTGGAGGGATTTCCTTAGGAGGAGAGGAGATGGGCAGCTAAGGGATAAGAGGGTCATGAGTTGCTGAACAAGTTACCTCAGGCAGTGACCTATCTCAAGAAACATAATACCTGAGTATTGTGAAGATGAAAATGGGAGATACATCCAGAAATACAATTGACAAAAATTTGAGGCATACAGAAAGAGAAAAGGAGGGAGACAGAAAGAATAGAGGACAAGAACCGAAAGGGAGGTGAAAAGAAAATAGATTGAGGATGAGACATTTTATTCTTTCAATATTTCGTGAGCAATGCTACAGCAGATCAATTAAGTTTGTACCTTTCATCATATAAAAACATACAAAGATGTTATAACTAATAACACATAATTTCGTAAGATCCAATATTGATGATGTTTTGAAAAAGTATCTCTGTGGATGCTGATAGGGACATCAGAAAGAGTAAAATTGCAAGCTTTCAGGCTGAGTTAATGATGGTGACATGCCAACCCATAGTTTTATAACAAAATCATATATTTTACGTCCCCTTTTGGAAACCACGCTGTGAGTAACAGCAGCCCTGAAAGCCATGACCTCCTAATTTCACATTTTTCATCAATGCTTCATCCTGACAAAATTGCTGATAGACTTTCCTTGCAATAGATGTCCTGCTCCTTTAGTTCATGTAGTGTAAGCTCCTTCGCCTTTACTAAAAGCTCTTAATTATAACCATTTCTCATCTCTCCCACATATAAACACTAACTGCCATACATTATAGGCTGCTTAGAATCCTGTGTTGTCCTACATATTATGCAGCGTGCACACTCCTTGCCAAACACTAGACAAAAGGAGACAGAAACATTAACTGAAGAACCCATTTGTTCAAAAAGGAATCTCATAATAGGTGGTTCTGTTCCACAAAAGTGGGTTAGTTAATGACAATGTTGAAACTACATTTAATTTTTGCTGCAATTATTCATTAATTACCTATTAATATGTTGCAAAATGCAATGCATCAATTACCTCAATTCAGATGTGGCCTACTTAATTGAGTGTGCTACCACTTAAACGAAAGAGACAATGAGGTCTTCTCCAGCTCCAAGTTAGTACGTTTGCATTCTTGGATAGGATTTTCTTATCAACTACACGGGTTGCACAGAACAGGCACAGACACAACTGTAAAAATGGACAAAACAGCATCAGCCATGCTTTGCAGCCAATCCCTTCTGTTTGGATTTAGTAACATAGGAACATAGGAAACCAGGAGCAGGAGTAAGCCATTCAGCCCATTGCGCCTGCTTCGCCATTCAGTATGATCATGGCTGATCATCTACTTCAATGCCTTTTTCCCCACACTATTCCCATTTCCCAGTATTAGAGTGCTTGGACACATTTTTTTCTATAACCTCATTAAATCATTGCAATAATATTGAAATACCAGACATAATTTCCTGGATTATGTTTTGGGGGTGGTACTTTTTGCCTATGAAGTCCACACTGAACGGGTTTAAGGGAATCTCATCATGTATGATGGAGCTCTTAAAGGTCAATAGGCTTTATGTGTGTTTGTTTTTAATGCAATGCTTACAGTACTTTTTCGTATACCTTTTATTATAGCATATTTTCCAATATCTCTGATATTTTTGGTATTCACAAGAATACCAATATAAGGGGAAAAACAACATTTTATACTGTATGTGGAGAGAGTGCTGATTGATTGGCAAGTGGTGTTGTATGGAGAATGCACCAATGATGGTGACTGACAGTTAACTGCCAAGCGTTGTTTGAAATTTAAACCAGGCAGCTTGACCGCATTCATCAAGGCAATGCCCTGAACAATGAGTCAGCAAATGGCTGTCACTTATTTTGTTTAGTTGAAACTTTAGCATTTATTTTATTCCACAGGCAAACACTTGCCTTAAATCACTGCACCCTTTAAATTTTCCCAGCACTATTCCTTTAAGGCTACATTATCGCTGCAGGCGTGGGCTAGCTGGAAGCACACCTAGCTCAAACTCTGCTCTGTGTGCCAGTGGTTTGCTCACAGCAGTTCAGTAATCTGGTCCCACTAATTTTGTGCTGAAACTGAAAAATCTGTTAGAATTGAACAGCAAATCACACTTAAACAGCCTCTTCCATGTTGCAAAAAGAATAAAAGAAAAAATTGTATTCACGAAGACAGGACAACCCACAGCATTTTACAGCCAGTGAAGTACTTTTTGGAAGTGTTACTGTTTGATATGGGAAATGTGGCAGCCAATTTGCATGCAGGAAGCTCCCACAAACAGCAATGTGTTAATGGTCAGATAAATGTTTCTGTGATGTTGATTGATGATACATATTATCCAGGAACAGGGAACAATTCCCCAACTCTTCTTCAAAACAATGCCATGGGATACTTTGCATCCACCAGAGAGGGCAAAGGAGTGCTATGTTTAATATCTCATCCGAAAGACTGCACCTCCCTCAGTATTGCACTGGGGCCCCAGCCTAGATTTTTGTGTTCAAATCATGGAATAGAACTTGAACCTTCTGACCCAGAGGTGAGGGTGTTAATCCACTAAGGCACAGCTGACAGGGCAAGATTCACAGCAGAACTGGACAACTAGTGGAAAGAGGGGAAAAACTGAGGATGATGCCTGAAAGCTGGATCAAAGAGGGAAGTTTTGAGAAGTGTTTTGAAGGCCGGGTGGCAGTGGGGGGGTTGTGGGGGGGGGAGGTAGAAGACGCGAGGAAATTCCAGAGTGCAGACATGAGGAGATACATGATACATGATTTAGAGTATTTGATGGTATTTTAGGATGCTGGAAAATATCGATGGAGAAACAGGGTTAACTTTTCAGGTTGATGACCTTTCATCAGTTCCATTGACTTGAAACATTAACTCTGTTTCTCTCTCCACAGATGCTGCCAGTTTGCATCATTTTCTGTTTTTATTTCAGACTTCCAGCAACTGCAGTATTTTGCCTTTGGAAAACATTGATGACTTAAGTTCCCACTGTAATATTTACCACCGGACCACTTTGGCCTGTTGGGAGATCGCTGATTTAGAGTATATACCTTTGTGGTTCCATGAAATCACCAGCTAAACCTATGAACTCCTGTGTGAAGTTGCATGCACAAACCAGCAAGGTGTCCAAACCCACAGTGTGGATGACAGGATCATGTTTGCTTAATACCTCCCAATTTGAATAACACCCCAACTCTCTAGATCCAATATATTCAACACAATACAATAACTGTTAGTTCTTTTCAATGTTCATCTAGTACAGTGGGAGGTTTGAGAAAGAGTGAATGAAGTGACCATGGGCTGCATTTTGTGGCCTCCCGCCAGGCGTGTTTCTGGTTCCCATAATACTGGGAGTGGGTAAAGTATCCAATAGCCCACACACCTTTAGGCCTATTTAGGCCCCTAACTGCCCAATTAAGTGGCAATTAAGGGCCTCAATCCACCTCCACTGCCACAAAACGCTGGGCAGTGGAAGGTGGGCGAGAGTGGGAAGGCCATTTTTCACCAAAGTTGGTGAAAAGGCAGGAAGAAAGGGGAGGTGCATCCTTTGGGGCATTCTCGGTGTGCATTGGGGGCAACCCCCCGCCCCACCTTGCCCCACCACCCCCCACCACTGCCAAGATTGTACTCCCTACCTTTCCGGCTATTCACCATCTGTGCCTCTGCACCCCCTCGACCCCTCCCTAAGGTACCCAATACCCCTCTGGCCAAAAAGCCCAGGACTTACCTGGTCACCATCAATCTTTTTCATGGGTCTCCTCACAGTCCCAGCAGCACCTATTACTGAGATTTGGCACTGCTGGGACTGCAATAACTGCCAGCCAATCTGATTGGTCAGCAGCTCTCAAAGATGGGACTTCTTTCCACTGAGGGACAGAACTCCCACTCTCAGCTTGTTAAGGCTGTCGGCAGCCTAATATTGCTACAGTTGTGGGGGGGCATTTTTAAAACGGATGGAAGAGGAAAACGCCCCCCTGTAAAATTCAGCCTCATGTAATGTAACTCATACAATATTGTCTCAAGCCTCTAAAGAGAATAATATTATTGTGTTGATTAGAAGATTATAGTGAGGTAAATGAGCAAGTTAAAGATTGGAAAGTGAGTCATGAACATATGGCAAGCTTAGGGCAGTTTTGCAGTTCATGGAAAGTCAAATTATCCAAAGCTGTGTGTTAGAATAGAGTTCTAAATGAACATTTGAATTAGAATCCAGTCCTTCAAAGACTGTGCAATAGCGTAATAGTTATGACTCATTTTGTGCATTAAGGGGCCAATAAATGTAAAACCTGGATAGCATAATGTTATTGTACATTGTGGGGAGGAGTTTCCAAGTTTATGCTCTCAGCAGATGAGGCTTCTTCACCAGCAGTGTCAACTTGGAAAATACCTCCCTGTCCCCACCAGATGCCAGCTTCCTGTATTATCTGGTGTAGAGGCAGGTTCAACACCTTGTGTACACTGCGTGTGATTCTCCAACCAGCAAGCACCTGTGATGCATCTAGACACATATCTGTTGTGCACTAATCTCGTAGCTAAAATGGCCTTGAAAAGAAATGTGAACAAAAGCTAGGGGGATGGATTTTCAATGCAGGATCAGGAACCCAGCACCTGGATGAATTTCAAGTCCTGACACTGCACCCGAGCTGAATTGCTCTCGCGACACAGTGCTCAAACATAAATGGCCTAATTGGCTAGGATGTGAGTTTGGCACAAAGTTAGAGGCTCCTTGTGCCTTCAGGAGGTGGGAATTGCTTGTTTCGCACCAATGGCAAAGGCCATTGAGGGCAGCCACTGCCTTGCCGAAGAAAGCAGGCTGCTCCCTAGTTGGTAGGCAGTGTCCACGTCAATGCAAGCATTGTGGGGGGTGGAAGGCATGCAGGTGAGATTACAGAGCAGCTCTGGAATCAGCGCAAGGAAATCCAGTTCGAAACCTGGTGGCTCCACAGCGATTCCTGCAGCTGTGCACTAAGGCTCCTCGGGTTCACTGAACTGAGCTTAAAATATTCCATAGGTGAACTGACATGCCCCTTAACGAGCTCAAGGGGCCTTTAATTCTTGACGAGTGGGTTTCCTGCTCTCTTCCCCACTGCGAGGTATTTGAAAATACAAAATAGTCCTGGAGATATCCGAGACAAATTCCAGGACCATGATTTTTGATTCCTACCCACACTGGGTCCAGACCTCGCAGCCGTTTGAAAAACTGGCCTTAGGGCCTGGATTTTCGTAATGCCAGACACACTGTCATTGAGAAAATGGCAGAGAGGCCAAAGATCTGAAGCCCCACACACGGACGCGGCATCTAACATTTTCACAGGGGCAGGAATGGACCGGGGTCGGGGTTTGCACATGTGGGTTTCGCGGAGGCAGTTGCCCATATGAAACGGCAGCTGTCTCCACCCATGTCTAATTTTGGTGACCCAGGTGTGCAGAACACGAAGTGCGTAGGTTAAACCCAATAGGAGCAGGTCTGAACTTTGTGAATTCCTCTGGAGAGTTGGGGTATCCTTTAGGAGAGGGAGGGTACCCCTTTTATATTGTCCCAGGACACCTTTGGGGGAGGTCATGTACCCTTTGGAGGAGGTCAGGTGCCCCTTGGGAGAGGCAAGGTATCCCTTGGGATTGTTAAAATTAGGTATTAATGTGTATTAGGAGTGCATAAGCTCATTAAATGTCAAGCTCATTGGAATTGTCAGAAGTGTCAAAACGAAAGACAACTGTCAAAAGTGTCAAGGTATTTAAAACTCCTGCCCATTACATCTTGGGAAAGAAATTGTCTAGAATGTTTTTAAAAAATCATTTCTTGCTATTTCACTGTGTTTGTTGACATAAGCTTGAGAGTTAACATTACTGGATTAGTGCTGCATGACTGCTTCACAAGCTTCCATTGTCACAGTAGGGTACTTCCCAGTTTAATTGACAGCTCATTGAAGTGGTACTATGAATTCTAATGTTTGTTTTTATAAGGAATTAAGCACTTGAATGAAATGTTTATTTTTATAAGGGATTAAGCACTTGAATTAAGAGTTTGTTTTTATAAGGGTGTAGTTGTAGGAATGTAAATGTTGTGAATGGGTTTTTATGAATGAGGGTGTTTTTAAAATAAAGTCTGCAATAGACACTTAAAATTTTATTTTACTTAATCTCAACATGGGTCCTGAGGTCTACCCATGTTGGATCTGGGTGAGTTGGTATGGAAGGTGTAAGAGCAAAGGGTAATGGGTGGGTGGGCATGGGTTGGCATGAGTTGATACTAATTTGACATGGGGATATAAAGGACCTTGGGTTGGGTATAAGAGCATAGGTTGGCATGGAGGGTATGAGGGACTATGGTGATGGGTAGAGGGCATGCAGTGGCATGGATTGGCATGAATGGGACCTGGGTAATATGTGGGGGTTGAAGGGTTGTGAGCAGTGATGGTTGGAGGGACTTCTTATGTTTTATTCTCTTGGACCCAGTGCCAGAGCACAGAGGCAGGCCTTCCACCCAGCAAACCTCCGCACCCGGCAGCCTCTACACTCATTCCAGGGTCAGCCAGCCCAACTCCCAGAGAACCCTGGATGAAAATCCTATCTTCCAGGGCACTTCCTCCTGGGTAGGGTTTGTGGGACCGGGAAATGTCTGGACTCTGCGCTCCTGACCTGGGAGTGAAAATCCAGGCCTGGGTCTCCTAATTTGTTCAGAGCACCTAAATAGGAATCATTTTAACATTTGCTGATGGTATAAAATAACAGGTATTGGATTGGCTGCCTGTTATACTTCGTTTCCATTGGCTTCAATAAAAAGGATAATTGGGATAGGATTAGACATCATCCATTTTACACTATCAGTAAAAGTCAAAGTGATCTCTTGGATGTTCAGCACCCATATACTGTCTGAAGGACATCATCTTTCCAGTGAATCTTTGATGCTAAATGTAATTTCTGTGTAGCTATTTGTTAGTCACTGCTTCTGTGCTCTATTACTGGTACTGTACCATCTCCTGTGCATCATACATGGGAGTCAAGAGTCAAGACCAAGTGCAGTTTTTAAATGAAGCAAACTTAGGAGAAGAGGGTAATTTCAAGACATAATTAGAGACATAATTCAGGCTCCATTTTAAAATCACCTATTTTTCATTAGGAATTCCTATGCCTATGTTTATAATGGAAACTGCCAATGTCAACATGTCACACTGAAATTACAACTTCCCACAATGACCTTTATTTTTTTGAAGGGACTTGTTGTGTTTGGTATTTCCTGTTTGGATGCCAGCTTTTTTGAATAAGCAACTATTTTATGGCTGTATGAGTAACTTACTATAATGTATCTTGCCCATGGAGTGTTTGCGGAAGCTGAACAGTGCACTTCGATTGGCAGCTCTGTGTGTAAATAATTATAGTCAGTCTCCAATCTATCCCTCTGTATTCTTCTACATGACCCTTTATGAGTTCTCAAATATCTTCCTTTTGTGTTATAAATAGAGTTGTTTTTTCACATTGATTTGCATTAAGTATGGAAAGGATAGTCTTACATTGCTCGGGTTTGACACATTCCAGATTAATAAATGGTAGAGAGTCTCAAAAATCCTCTGGATCATCTTTTTATTAACAGTTTTAAACTTAACCAAGGCAAGGAGTGTTAAGTATTGGAAATGAAACTCTCCCCATTTTGGGTACTTAATGTCATCATCAATCACACCCTATCAGTATAGGGACAACTCGATACAAGACTACTCTTCACAACAGCATGCCTCAGCTCTACCCTCAGGCGGTTACCTTTAATTGCATCCATGTGACACTTTTTTCTTATTTATGCACCTCTCTGAATGAATTGCCAATAATTGCTCAATGAAGGACAATTTTCTTCTGGGGGCCCATTACCACAGAACTGGACTCAATGTCAGGGGGGCCCTTGTAGTAAAGAGAAGGCTTCCCTCTTATTAGTCTGGAATGAATTTAAGCCTAGGTCCCAGAGGTGAGAGGTCAGTATCTAAAACCTGGATTTTACTGGGCACCAAGGTCTCAGACGCCAGGGCAAAAAAGTTTGGAGTGAACCTGCCCTTGCTCTGGAGGGTTGACTGCAGCCATTTGACAGGTGTCAGGGTGTTAATTGGCATGGACCAGGCCTTCTGCCCCCATCTGGGGAGGAAGTCCCACCTCCAAATGACTGGCAACTCTCTGGCCCCAACAGCGCCACCAGAAGAGATGGCCACTACTAGGACTGCACACAGTCCCCAATGATGAGGAGCTATGGATCTGGAGTGAAAAGCAAATGGGAGGGTGATTATCGCCGGGGCCAGGCTAGCAGGCCTGACGAGGGGTGGAGGGTGGTGGGGACAGGGGAGCCAGGGTGGCTGAGACAGAGGCAGAGGGGAAAGGTTGGGGTGTATGACCTTGGGGGGGATCTCTGATGGGCCAAGGGACCAGTAAAGGAGGCCCCCTCTTGCCATGACCAAACTGCACGGTGAAACCTGGAAGGCTTGACAATTGGTGTATGCTTTTCCTGCCACTGGTTAAATCACAGTGGCAGTAGGATGAGGCCCATTAAGGGGCCATTAACTGGCCAATTAAAGGCCTCAATTGGCTCACAGGCCCGAGGGCCACCCAACACTGCCCCCACTGCTGTATAATTACAGCAGGGTGGGGGGGGGGGGGGGGGGGTGCGGGTAGGTAAGAGGTAGCAAGGGCACCCGTGGCATTTTACGGGCTCCCTCTGCCTCTAAACCTACCTCCAGGCATCTGTATAATCCAGCCCCCTAGAGCTGATGTTAATGCTCAAAAATTACAGATAACCCTGCAGATTCTCTCTGAACATTTTGAGAGTAAATTCTGGAAACTTCATATGTTGATATGTCAGAGCTCTGTCATAGTCGGAGAAACTTAAGTCAGGACCAAATAGACAAATGAACAAAGTGCTACCTGACTTAATCTTAACTGGTCTCACACTGTTGCTGTGTTATAAATGAAATTCTCTCCCTAAATGTATCCACTTCTCTTTGTTCTTTTAAATTGCTCCTTAAAACCTACTTCTTTGATCAAGGTTTTGGTCAGCTGTCCTGATCTCCTTCTGTGGCTTGATGTTTTTATTCTTGTTATCACTCTTGTTAAGTGGCTTGGGATGTTTCACCATGTTAAATATGCTACACAAATGTTGCTGTTGGTCTTCAAGCATATTTGGTTTTATAGCTGTAACTTATTTTGATTGGTTATCATGGCATTCCCACATAGGCCCTTCTTTTAATGTTCATCCTCATTTTTCATCTTGGCATTCTTCCTGGTACATAAGCCCATGTTCTTGGCCAGGGCGTTGGCCTTTCATGTCTGTTTCGCACTCTGATTATTAGTGGGCTTCCCTTATCATTGCCTTCAAATTAGTGACTATCACCTCAGGATTACTGTTTGTCAATTGTGGTTTGCACTGTGTGTGGTGTCTTTTTATTCATTCATGAGATGTGGGCGTCACTGGCTAGGCCAGCAATTATTACCCATCCCCAATTGCCCTTAAAAAGGTGGTGGTGAGCCACCTTCTTGAATTGCGGCAGTCCCTGTGATGTGGCAAATAGGAAAACAACGTTTCATCTTGGGAGTGGTGGGGGGGTGAGGGGTTATTAACTTCTGGGAATTAGCTGCAATGCCTCTATCCATGGCCAGCATGTACATTTTGTTTCAACATTCCACATCAACATTAAAGCAGATGTTAAGGGCAATATGCAGCACTGTAATGCTAGAAATCCATTTTATTTGGGGATGCAAATTAGAACTATTTATAAATTAATTTGCATAAACCTCCATCACATTATCACAGTGCTGCATTTGGCAGGGTTAATGGCAACTATGATTCCCTTTGATGCGACTTTGAGTAGTACTAATTCACTCTTATCATGGGTTGGCACAGCAGTGTTACGCTACAGTAAGAGCTTTTCTGAGATCTGCTCTTCAGAACGAGCAGTTCATATCTTCAGGATGAGCAACTTTGCAGAAATGAGAACTGACAGTGTTAGGGGGAGAAAACTATCACTTTCAGCCCATCATTTAATAAATAATTCAGGGTGACAGTCTGTAGGAGATGGCATATCTGTCAGTCTAATTTGGGCTGTTCTATGTGGAAACAAGTCTGGACTGGCAAGTGATACAAACTATTTTGTTGTTTGTCCTTCATCTCTCAGCCTGAAAAATTTAAAGTGCATCAGAAGCTTTAAAGCTCCTGAATTTTTGATCTTAATGCCATTTTTATCTTTCTTTCAGTACAATGCATATTTAGCACTGTCTTAATTTGGCCATAGTTAATCTTCTTAGACAACCTCTCAAGAAGATCTTGAAGGCAAATACTTTTCTTTGCCTCCAAATGAATTTTTACCAATGAATATAATAATGTAATCATCAAATTATTCCAAAATGTAAAATAAGGCACGTGCGTTGTGTTTCGCAATATTCTAACTACAGTTTGTATCCAATACTGTAATCACTATATGGTTGTTATTTTGTCCTGTTAGCCCTGCTATTATCCTGCACTAAGTACAGATTGAGTTATTACTATTACTCCTTACTATTCTTAGTATTGGTGCTTAACGGGATGAAAAATAGAATTATAGAGTCATAGAATAGTTACAGCGAAGGAGAAAGCTATCCTGCTTGTCATGTCCATTATGGCTCTTTGCAAGAGCAACTCAGCTTGCACTCCACACCGCCCTTTACCCCGTAGCCCTCCAATACTTTTTCTCTTCAGGTGCTTACCCAATTTCCTTTTGAAAGCCACCTATGAATCTGGCTCCACCACACTCTCAGGCAGTGCATTCCAGATCTTAACCCCTCACTGTGTAAAAATGTTTTCCCCACATTGGCATTAGTTTTTTTTGCCATTCACCTTAAATCAGTGTCCTCTGGTTCTCGACCCTTCTGCCAATGGGAGCAATTACTTCCTATCTACTCTGTCCAGATCTCTTATGATTTTGAATACCTCTGTTAAATCGCCTCTCAATCTTTCCTTCTCTAAGAAGAACAACTCCAACTTCTCCAATCTATCCACATACCTGGAATCATTCCCAGTAGTTTTTATTCTGCACCCTCTCTAATGTCTTCACATCCTTCCCTGATTGTGGTGCCCACAATTGAACACAGTACTCCAATTGAGACAAAACCAGTGGTTTATAAAGGTTCATCATAACTTCCTTGCTTTTGTACTCTACATCTCAATTTATAAAGCGCAGGATCCCGTATGCCTTTGTTACAATTTTTTTGGTCTGTCCTGCCATCTTCAATGATTTGTGTAGATATACCCCCACATCTCTCCATTCCTGCACCCCCTTTAGAATTGCAACCTCAATGTTCAGTGCTGACTGGAGATTCTCCCTCACTGTCGCTCCTTTTCAAAATCACTGGGTTCCTCCACCTGTGCTTGGCACTCATTGGGGATTCTCCAGTAAAGGTTACCTTTCAAGAAGTCTGTTTTTGTGGGGGCACTATCTGTTGTGTTTTATGCAATGGTATAGATGACAATGAGGCTGGTTGCATTTTGTCACATTGCAGAATGTTGATAAATGGTCAATTGTGTTAATCATTAGTGACATTTTTGGAGTCTTTGCATCTTACTCTCTCCCTTTTCCATGTCCCAAGTTGTTGATCTCAGGCACAACACGAGCCACATGGCTTAAAATTTTAGAGGCACCACAATAGCAGAAAGAGTGTGGCAATGAACATTGGCACAGGTCATGGCATTTTGATGGCCAAGGAGAGCAATGTCTTTCCTTGACAATACCTGACTATTCTGGCCAAGAAGGATTGTACACACATATAAAGTGTTTAGGAAGGAATAATTCAGGGGAGAATGTTTACAAAAAGAATAATAAATGCATTTAGAAATGGAATAACATATTCAGGTTTGGATTTATAGGTTCAACTCCCAGATTTCAAATTGATGATGTTATATTCTTAAGAATGCACATTCGAAGCACAGTCCATAAAGATTCAGTAACATAATTCCTATCAATCAGGACACTTTGGGAACCACTTTAAGAGTTGTTCAAAGTAGGTATAAAAATCTAGTTACCATTCTAATTACAAACAGATCAACATTTGTAATAAAGTATTGTTCTGTTCTACTGCATCACAGCCAATGAATATGTTGGGTGTCTAGTTCTACTAAGGTGGGAGATGTGGGTTTGACTTCACCTCTTGAATCTTAATTTGAATCCAGCTAGATTTATGCAATGAAAGCACAGTTTCAACTTCATGTAAAATATGCATAGCTTTCGGAAATGAAACCAATATGCAAACACTGGGAGATATAACCCAGGGGGAATAAAAAGCTCTGACCTCAAAGCAGTTTAGTATTACTGATTGCTGCATTTCCTCTGTTGCTACACAAATAAACTGCAAATCACTTTAAGGAAACTGAGACATGGGCTTTACGAGGCTGTGTGGCTTAGTCTGTTCCTGAAAGTTACCAAAAGTGTCCAGATTGTTGCTGAGTCTTTAGGTACAATTTTCCAACGGCGTGCTATGAATCAATAGATAGGAAGCCAATGTCATCATCAAACTTTTTCAAGCATCATTTACATAACACAAGAGATTTTTACACCATGAGACACAATCAAGGATGAACAGGTATTTGTTTTCAGTGCTTAGGGGCATTTTGATTTTCAGATGACAAGTTAGAAGCATATTTTATGCTATTTATAAAAATGCATAGGGTGGAATTTTCCCTGAATTGCACTAAGTTCAGTAGCAGGTGAGAAAATCAGCACTTTTCCCACCAGCCACAATGGCAGGTTTTCACGCCGTATCATTCCCCCATCCCACCTCATTAATTATGTATCCATGTGAAACCTGCCGGATTGGCAGGTGGGCAGCCTCTGGTTCGCACGCCCTGATGTGACCTCACCGCTTCCTCACTCTGGGCTGCCATATTTAAACTGCCACAGCTGTAAATGCTTGCAGCCCAGGACAGCTCCATTCAAGAGATGGCCCCAAGACCTAAGAAGAGTGCTGCCCCCAGATTGAGTGATGTCTCACTTGAGCAGTTGTTGGATGCCGCGGAGGCCCACCGCGATGTCCTCTAACCCTGCTCTGGCTGCAGGAGGTGCAGCAATATCACCAATCCAGCTTGGGAGGCAGTGACAGCAGTGGTCAGTGCAAACGCTACCCAGAACAGGTCGGCCTTACAGTGCAGGAAGAGGCTGAATGATCTCATCCACTCCAGGGTAAGTCAAGCATTTAATCATTCTCAACTCGCACACTCACAAGGCCATCATGCGTCCACAGGGATCTCACTCACTGGCCAGCTCAATGGACATCACTACTCACTCTCTCACACACACCTTCACATCTCCATATGATGTCATTCCCTCTGCTGATCTCTGTCCATGGCTCCACAAATACCAGAACAAGATTGCGCACAATAAAAGGAGAGGTCTCAGACCGGGACCGGGATGTTAATGCTGGGGAATACTTATATTTCCCTTTTTGCACCAAGTATCACCATTAAGTGCTTCAATAGAGTAAAGATCCCTTTACATTATTGTAACAATGTGCTGAGACCCTTCTCAAAAGACAACTTGGTGCTACTTTTTGATTTGCCACACCAGCAATCGAGCTTACTGAGCAGAATTACTTCCTCGGTACTAATTAATGTCAGTTGGGGCAGTTTTATGCTGTGCGGTCCTACTCATTTGGAACTTAATTGAAACCACCTAAGTTTCCAAGTCTTGCAACTGACAGCAAGATAAAATGTTCATACCAGATGCCTGGATTTTTCAGTCAATGGTGAAGCAGGGGCACTCACTTCTGATCTCAAAGTGTCGCACAAAGGTGTTGCAATCTCTGCGGTGGGAATTCACCTTTAACCCTGGCAGTGGAAATCTGGTGCCAAGTGAAGTGGATGGCTTGGCATCTGGGGTAATTGAAGGTATGGCCTTTCCTATTGCCTATCAGGGGTCACGTGATTGTTCTTGGAGGCTCTGACCAATGAGCCCTAAGCGCGAGTAGTCCAGGGGGTGGGGCTTTCTTGTCAAGCAAGTAGCATCTGAAAAACTCTCAGTAATAAAGTTATCTGTTTCAAGTTGAAACCTGTCTGGTATGTCAAGTCAATACATTTGGCAACGAGGGTAAAATAGCTCCGACGCTGCACCTCACCTTGTTAACATGAATACCTCAGATCTTAAGAAAAAAGAAAAGAATGCTCACCAGTCATGCCACTCTTCAGGAGAATCAATCCTTACAACGCGACTATGGAAGACAGGAGCCTGCATGTAGAGTGCCTTGGTTTTTATTTCATAGCGGATGAAATGATCGCGGAGGAGAAGCAGAAAGCAATCCTATTGAGTGTGTGTGGTAGCAAGACAGACAATCTCATCCACAGCCTGATGGCCCCGAACGCGCCTGATTCTAAGTCATTTAATGAATTAGTGGACCTTGTGAAAAAACATTACCAGCCGAAGCCATCCATAATAATGCAGGGGTTTAAGTTTAATTCCAGAGTTAGGGCCCCGGGAGAGTCCATCACAGCCTATATAATGAAGTTGAAGCAGTTGACAGAGCACTGCCACTTCGGACACACACTCAGTGATATCCTGTGGGACCGATTAGCTTATGGAGCTCACAAAGACGCCATTCAGCACCGTTTACTCGCAGAGGTCAACATCGATTTGAAGCACGTCACGGAAATAGCACTAGCCATGGGAAGTGCAGTGAGAGACTTGCAGTCTTTACAACACATACAACATGGCGCTGTTCTTCATGTGGAGCGGGAACCTGCTGCCGGGTGTGGCGTGAAAACCAGAGACGCAGCAGTGAAGCGAGAGGCAGTGTCCACTGTTAGAGAAAAGAAAAGGCCTAATAGAAACATTTCAGCAGCGACCCCGAGGTTAATTTGTTACAGATGTGGAGGTGACCCCATACTGGACACTTGCAGATTCAAGGAGGCAGAGTGCCATTACTGCCATAAGAAAGGTCACATAATAAAACAATGCAGGGCAAAATCGAAACAGCCCATAAAGCAGCAAACCGGTATGATTGAATTAAATAATACAACAGAGGCTGAAGCTGCTGATACCGACATCTATTCCCATGCACCAAGTCACAGCGGTAAAACCTAACCTATCACTGTCACAATCCAAGTTAATGGGAAGCCACTAATAATGGAGGTAGATACAGGAGTCTCGAGCATAGTGGTAGGAAAGCACCTATTTAAATACCTAAATGAAGGTGCCCAACCACTGAACCTGGAGCGAACAACAGCTCAGCTGAAGACATACAATGGAGAGTCAATACAGGTAAAGGGCATCGCCACAGTACCTGTGTCCAATAGTGAACAGACAGCCCAGCTTCTGGTGATCATAGTGACAGGTGAAGGACCTAGTCTTCTGGGCTGTAGCTGGTTACAAAAAATCAAGCTCAACTGGTCTGAAATTTACTTGAGAACAGAAGGAGTTCCTGAGCTGCTAAGGAAATATGACAGTGTATTTTGTGACGAATTAGGGAAGTTAAAAGGCTTGCAAGCAAAAATATATGTGGATTCTCAGGTGACACTCTGTTTCTTTAAGGCCAGACCTGTGCCTTATGCCTTAAAGGAGAAGGTGGATGCAGAACTGTGCAGGTTAGAAAAGCTAGGCAGAATCCAACCAGTCCAACTTTCAGAATGGGCAGCGTCCATAGTCCCAGTGGTGAAACCTGACCAAATTATACACATTTGTGGGGACTATAAACTGGCAGCCAAACTGGATAAATGTCCTATCCCGAGGATAGATGATTTATATGCAAAGCTAGCCAGAGGCAAAAAAGAGAAAGTGAGGGCAATCAAAGAGGCACCCTCTCCATCTGAACTCAAGTCTTTTCTGGTCATGATCAGCTATTATAGCCTCTTCTTGACAAACTTGTCAACAGTGTTAGCACCGTTGCACTTGTTGTTAAAAAAGAATCATCATTGCTCGTGGAATTCACAACAGGAAGAAACCTTAATGAAAGTTAAGAAGCTATTACATTCATCATGTTTGTTGGTGCACTACAATGCATCAAAAGAATTGGTATTAACATGTGATGCACCTCCTTATGGTGTGGGAGCTGTTTTATCACATAGCATTGAAGATGGATCAGAAAGGCCAATTGGCTATGTCTCCAGAACCCTCTCCACAGCCGAGAAAGGTTATTCCCAGGTAGAAAATGAAGGTTTATCAGTGATATTCGGAGTGAAGAAATTCCAACAGTGCCTACATGGATGACATTTCACCATTGTGTCGGACCATAAACCATTAATGGGTTTATTCAGTTAGGATAAGGCCATTCCGCCAATAACATCAACAAGAATTCAACGTTGGGCTTTGATATTATCTGTGAATGAATATATCTTTATGCACCGTCCTGGCTTACATATCGCAAATGTGGACGCACTCAGTCATCTTCTGCTACCAGATAGCATTGTACATGCTCCAGTGCCACAAGAAGGTTGTGCTTGTACTGAATTTCTTGGATTCTTCGCATGTGTGTGCGAAGCAAATTAGGAATTGGACGAACAGAGATCCAATTTTGTCGAAAGTCAGAGACCTTGTATTGCAAGGGTGGTCAAATTCACCAGTGTCTGAAGAGATGAGACCATTCCTTGCCTGAGAAACAGAGTTAAGTTGTCAAGGTGGAATCTTGTAGTGGGGATCAAGAGTTGTTGTCACTTCACAAGGAAGAGAACCACTCTTGACAGAGCTGCACAGTGCACATCCCGGCATATCAAAGATAACAATGCTTGTGAGAAGCTATGTCTGGTGGCCAGGCATTGACAGTGACATTGAAAGCATGGTCAAGCACTGTCTCCATTGTCAGCAACAATTGAAGTTGCCTGTTTCAGCTCCACTGCATCCATGGGAATGTCCTAGTCGACCCTGGGTTAGACTACATATTGATTATGTAGGACCATTCTTAGGTACCATGTTTTTATTAATCATAGATGTGCATGCTAAATAGATGGATGTGTATAAAGTTAGATCACCGACATCAAGCGCAACTATTAAAAAACTGCGTCAATGTTTTGGTGTACATGGCCTACCAGAAGTCATCATTTTGGATAATGGTACAGTCTTTACCAGTACAGAGTTTCAGAGAATCATGAGTTTAAATGGAATCAGACATATTAAAACAGCACCATATCATCCCTCATCAAATGGTTTAGCTGAAAGAGCTGTGCAAACTTTCAAATCAGGAATGAAGAGGTTATCAGGAGGTACTCTAGAAACTAGACATTCCAGCTTTCTTCTCAATTATTGTACAACACTTCATTCAACTACAGGTTCAACCGTCTGAATTATTGATGAAATGCCGCCTACATACAAGTTTAAGTCTGGTGTTTCCAAACTTAAAGGGGAATGTAGAGAAGAATCAGGGTAATCGAAAATTGAATCATGATATTCATAGTAAAGCTCGAAGATTTACTGTAGTAGATACAGTTTTCATACGGAATTTTGGAAGTGGACATTGTTGGGTTCGTGGTACAATTGTCTCAGAAACTAGTCCCTCGTCCTTCCAGGTGGAAGTCGAAGACAGGATTGTTTGAAAACATGTGGATCATTTTACAAATAGAGAGACATTCCAACAACCAGCTATTCCGCCTGTGATTAAAGTTGAACCATTGATCCCTGAGGTGACAGATCGACCTAGAATAGACATGCCCGATGTCTCTGTAGAGTTGCCAAACCCTGAACTGCCACTTTCTATTGATGTATCTGATGCTGCAGTTTCTGATCATGTCGATCCAGTGGAAGAACCTCAAGTGGTAGAGCTAGGCTGCTCTAACAGAATAAGGAAACCATCTCAGAGTCTCAACCTTTAATCATCTGAGTTGCACGTATGTGTATGTTGTGGGATATTAAAATGTGCTCTGTAAATAGAAACTGTAAAAAAAACTAAAGGGGGAGGAAATGTAGTAATTGAAAGTATAGCCTTTCCTACTGCCTATCAGGGGTCACTTGATTGTTCTTAGCGGCTCCGAACAGTGTGCCCTAGTGTGGGTAATCCGGGAGTGGGGCTTTCTTGTCGAGGACCTGGTTCAAGCATGTAGCATCTGAAAACTCTTTGTAATAGTGTTATTTAATTCAAGTTGTAAACTGTCTGGTACATCAAACCATTACAGCGTCCAGCAGCAATTGAAATATTCACACACAGCAAACACACACAGCAAAGCAGGGTGTTAAAAGCATTTAAACGCATTTTAAATCCTTCACTTCTGTTTTTAAATTTTCAGATACTGAAATAAGTGTATGGCTGGATTAGGATAACAGCTAAAATAAAGCTAAACAGATGCTTCAAAAATATTTTTCATACCAATCACTAAAAGTTATGCTAAATTATGAAAAGTAAGAGGACAGCGTGCTAATCCACTGAGCTAAGACCTGCCGGGTTCTTGCCAAACCTGAACCCAATGTAGGTGAATTTGTGACCAAAGATCTCACGAGGAAGGTAATGGAGTTTAAAATAACAGCCATATTAAAAGCAGCAAGTTTATGTGGTAGTTCAATGGGAATATATAATGGAGGAAAAAGTACGCTCTTTATAAATGGGTTTATGTTGTAGTCACTTATCAAATACAAAGAAAATCTTGGCCATGGCTGTAAAGTAGTTTCTGGTCTCACGAACTGTTTTGAGAAGCAGGATATGTATCCTCATTTTGGGAATACATCTGTCTAATCCTTGTATACTAGTGTGAAGCGGAAGGAAATGGGTGGCCAAATGGAAAGCTGCTCATTGCCAGATGAGTTGGAAGGGAAGTGATAATGTGACGGTGGTAATATATTTGGCAGTGGTGAGTGTTGGGATTATTATTCATACTCCTTATATATGGAACTAATTTCACACCTATACTAAGGAGCATGAAAAGATGTTCTGCCATCTTGCGTTTTGTACTGTTGTAGGCTGGCCAAGTTGTACTGTTAGCAATAGAGTTGATCTGCAGAGACTTCTTGGGTGGAAACGTTAAGTTTATTTACAACATACTCAGCAGGAACTACACGTGTGCTTTCAACTCCAACTCTATCTGTATACTGTCTGCTGAGGTAGCCCGTGCTACTCTCCTATTGGTTACTACAGATCATGTGATCTTTCCTAACAAATATTATTCTTAAAGGTACATTACACACTAAATAAAACCATAATTCCTATATTCCTCCCCCTTAACTCAGGCTATTATATTATATTTACAAGTACATATTTTTCCAGACAATATAATATTTACACTGGGTAAGGAATTTACAAGTTCAGTCTTTCAGGTGGTTTCCTGGTAAGTGTGGAACGTTGCAGCTCCACAGCTTCAGATTCTTTATCAGGAACCTCCTTTTCCGGAGTTGCCTGAACATCAGGTGCTTCGGTGGGCACTTGCAGTTCTGTATCCTCAACTCTTACAGGAATATCAGACATGTTAGTCCTGGGCTGAGTATCCTCAACGGGAAATGCAGACCCGGTCATGATCACTGGTGGAAGCAAATCTTGGTGATTTGTCTCTCTCTTCCTTAAATGGTCCATATGTTTATGAATGATCCGGCCTCCCAGCTCCATGTAGTAAGATAGAGGTCCAGTCACTGCATTTATTTCACCAGGTAAGTACTTTGGTCCTTCCCTGAAGTTTTTCACGTATATGGGCTCTCCCATGGTAAATTTTCTCTCGCAACTATGCCAGTCATGTCTAGTTTTCTGGTTTCCCTGACTCCTTTCCACCTCTCACTCTAAATTTGGCATTATTAGACTCAATCCCGTCCTGAGACAGCGTTTCAACAATAACTCCGCAGGTGTGACACCCGTTGTTATGTGAGGGCTGGTCCTATAGTGAAACAGAAAGCGTGCTAGCTTGGTTGCCAAGGAATCTCCAGTTTGCTTTTTCATGCCTGTCTTGAATGTATGAACCGCCCTTTCGGCCAGTCCATTTGAGGAAGGGTGGTATGGTGCAGTTTTTACATGCGTGATACCGTTGAGGCTGATAAACCGTTGAAACTCAGCACTTGTAAATGCTGTGCCATTATTGGAAATGACTACTTCTGGTAGCTCATGAATGGCAAAACTCTGACGTAGTTTCTTAATTGTAGCGGCCGACGTTGGTGACTTCACCTCATATACGTCCAACCATTTTGAATGGGCATCGACAATGAGCAGAAACATCATTCCCAGGAAAGGCCCAATGTAGTCAATGTGTAACCACACCCAGGGTCTACCTGGCCATTCCCATGGGTGTAACGGTGCTGTCAATGGCAATTTCTGCAGTTACTGACATTGCACACAATTCTTTACCATACACTCAATTTCACCATCCATCCCAGGCCACCATAAATAGCTGCAATGGTCTTCATTTGGGAAATTCCTGGATGGGAACTATGTAGTTCAATTAAAAGTGGCTCCCTTCCCTTTGGAGGAACTATCACTCGTGCACCCCACAATAAGATGCCATTCTGACTGGTTATTTCATGTCTTCTGTTGAAGTACAGTTTCATTTCATGTAGCACTTGTTCTTGTACCTGATATAGGACTGGGTCCCGACTTGTCCAGTCTCTGATCTGTCGAGCACATACCAGCGAGGAATCTAAGAGATTTAACAGTAAAACAAGTTCTTGTGGAACTGGAATGTGCTCATCATTTTCTTGTAAAAGCAAACGACTAAGGGCATCAGTGTCTGCGATTTGATTGCCAGGTCTATGTACAAAAATGTATTTGTATGCTGCCAGAATTAAGGTCCTATTAGTATTTCTGTATCTTCTTCCTATCGCAATCTTTAATCTCGGCCTTCTTTTTGACTTCACTATTGTCCAGACTTCTCTCAGATGTAAGCTCAACTTGTCTGAGCTCAGTGGCTGAGTCTCCCCAAAATTCATTATCTGTCTGTTTCTTGGAAAATTGAATGTTGTTGTGTCTTCTCTGTCAACTCATTCTTCAGTTTGTTCAGAGAGGTGATGAATTCTCTCTGTTTCTCTTCATACTTTTCCAGAGGTACAAACTATGACTTGAGGGAATCTTGTAATATGTGAAGGTCTTTCAACAGATTTTCCTTTTCCCTGCAAAGGTTGCTCGCCTCATCTCGAACTCTGTCATGAAACAGGGTCTCTTTGAGTTTCTTCTGCTGTTCTTCGAGGTTTTGGTTTAAGACAGCCTACATTTCTTCAGGTTGTTGAGTCCTTTCATTCCTTTTTCAAAACAGGAACACTTCCAGCTTCCTTTTGGAATCTCAGTGGCCAATTAAGGTTAATTTCCCTTTTGTCCTAGAAGGCTCGGTCCTCTGCCTCTCAATACCAGCACTGGCAGCTTTGCCAACTGGCTTCTATAATGGACAGTTACTCTGCTTATGCCTTTTACTTGAATGTCTTCACCCATATATGTTTTGAGTTTGGCAGCTGTTTGTTCTAAGCTTAATTGATGTTCACTATTATTCAGATAGCTGAAGGTATGTTCTCCAATTACTATAGTGGAAGCTCCCATGTCCACTTCCATTTTAACAGGTTTGCCATTTATTTTCACTGGGAAAAATAGTGGTTCTGTCTTTCCAACTTTCAAATTAAATAATGAGTAAATGTCTGAATTTATTATTTCAGGCTCCTCTACATTGTAAATTTCATTGGGCTTCTTCTTTAGTTTACAAACCTGCTTGAAGCTTTCCTTGCATTGCCTCATCATATGTCCATTCCTATGACAATAGTAGCATTCGATTTTTTTAAACTGCCAAACACTAAAAGACTGATTGTTTCCACCTCTATAAAAAATTATTCTTCAATCACGCTGCTAAGTTATTTTTCTTTATTCTTCGGCTTGCTATCTAGCTGTTTCCTGCTCCTCGGCAGAGTTTCGCTTTCACACACCACTTTCGCTTGAGGGTTTCCGCCCGATATGGAGCAAGGCGCCGTTTTGTGCACCATGTATTGCTTTTGACTCTCTTACTGTGCTTTCCATGGCCAGCACTATCCCTAGTGACTTCTGCAAATCCAGATTCACTTCGGACAATAATCCTTTCTGAATTGTGTCCTCTTTCACACCACATGCTAAACGATCTCTGAGCATGTTGCTCAGAGTCGCACCAAACTCACAATGTTCCATTAGCTACTTCATATTTGACACATAGCATGCAATTGTCTCATCCGGGGCTCTATTTCGTGATGTAAACCTGAACCTCTGCTTCGTGACTGAGGGCTTTGGTTGAAAGTGACCCTTTATGAGGTCCACCAATTCATCAAAATTCTTCGAATCTGGGGCACTGGGTGCCATCAAACTTCAAATCAAACCATAGGTTTTGTTCCCACAAGTACACAAGAGGATCGCTTGCCTCTTCTGTTCCCCGTAATCTCTGTCGCTTGAAAAAAGAACGTGAGGCGTTCTATGTATTGAGACCAATCGCCTGTGGCTGGTTCAAAAGGATCAATTCTCCCGAATTGTGGCATTTTGAGAGAGGATAGCTTCTTCAATTCTAATGGAGCTTGCTATTTACAATCACTGGGCCACATACAGTGCCGATTTCTTTCTAACTTGATTTCTTTTGTTCAATCCTGTTTTATCCTCGTCGCCAGCTTATTGTAAGGGTGGCTGAGTTGTACTGTTAGTAATGGAGTTGATCTGCAGACACTTCTTGGGTGGAAATGTTATGCTTATTTACAACATACTCAGCAGCAATTACACGTGTGGTTTCAACTCCAGCCCTATCTCTACACTGACTCCTGAGGTAGCCCGCGCTACTCTCCTATTGGTTACTACAGATCATGTGATCTTTCCTAACAAGCATTATTCCTAAAGGTACATTACACACTAAATAAAACCATAATTACTACATGTATTTTTTTTTTTAAGTGGTAAGTTTGGAGCATTCTGCCCTCTACTTCCTTGTCTGTGAATCTAATGCTGCATTCAGGTGACAAGTTTAAAGTGAACCAATTTTGGCTTCACACAAATGGTACATTTGTCAACTGTAAATCGAGTGGCAAGGTCAGTACCAACTTAGAAGTGAAATGGAATAAGGAGTCTCAGTCCTCTTCATTTCAGTGTCAGTTAGGGCCCAGATTTAGAATTCAGTCTACTTTGCGAACACGCCATGAATTAATCTCAGTAAAAATATATTCCAAATAAGCAACCTCAGGTTTCAGATGAATTCAACATTTGACCACATTCCAATCTAAATCCTGAGAGAAATGTTGGGCCAGGCTGTCAAAATAATAGTGACACTAATGGTGCTTACCTTTAGTTATGTGTAAATGGTATAGCAACTTCAGGCTAAGAGTAGATGCATGTTTAAAGGTGTATATGCAAAAGTTGGTGTCCAAGTTGTGCCCCTGCACTGTTAGTTTCTCAAAAGTGGCATTTTGTTGTCTGCTTCACTGTTGCCCAGCATTGAATGTTGTGAAATTTCTGTATTTGCATGGTAGATACGAACTAAACCTACCCGAGATATTTAGGGCTAGTAATTAGTGATGTAAGTACCCTTTTAACAATATGGTGGGTGTTATTTACTGTCAATCAACCTCTCTGGCACTGAAAAAGATATTTAATTTTTTTTTTACTTCACTTGCTGTCCCTTTTCTCTTTTTCTCTTAATCCAGGCTTGCCCAACCCACAGCCCGCGAAGTGGCCTCCGGAGCGATTCACAGCCTGCTTATCCCCGATGTTTGCTGTTCTGTAGGCTCAACAGTGAGCTGTGATTGGGGGAGCAGTGAACACCGGCAACTGCAAATATGTGGAGAAAAAGAGAGAGACTCTGGAGTGCGCAGGGCTTCCGCTCACCACATTTTCCTGCAGCTCCAGCTGCGTTAGCCAAGCTCGGCCTGCATTCTGCCAGCTCCCAGCCACTCTGGCCTGGCTCCCCCTGCGTTCCTCCGGTTCTCCCCGCGTTCCCCTTGGCGGGCACCCCCATTCGGAGCTGCTAGGCCTCAGGCTTCACTCTAGGTCTCTCTTAAGTTCCCATCACACCTACCCCCACCCCCCCACCCCCACCCCTCAACCCACCACCGCCCCCAGCCGATTTAGTGAGGGGTGAGTGAGTATGAGGGTGTGAGTGAGTGTGAGAGCGAGTGAGTGAGGGTGAGAGTGTTTAAGTAAGTGAGTGAAGGTGGTTGAGTGAGTGAGGGTGAGGATAGGTGAGTGAGGGCAAGGGTGAGGGTGGGGAGTGAGGGTGAGTGAGAGGGTGGTGACGGTGGGTGAGAAGGTGAGAGTGAGAGTGGGTGGGAGAGAGGGAAGGAGGGAGGGTGAGTGAGAGGGTGAGAGTGAGGGTGGGTTGCAGAGAGTTGAGGGAGGGTGGGTGAGGGTGAGGGAGGGCAGGTGAGTGAGGGTGTGTGTGAAGGTGAGGGTGAGGGTGGTTTACACACAGACAATGTCCCTGAATCATGCAATCGGTGGATTTTCAACTAAGATTGTCTGTTACAGCATCATCCAATTTGTCTTGGCAAAACTTGAGTATTGAACACCCATCCCAATGGATTACTGACATAATGTTTACTGCAAATATCCAACCCAGCTACTGTCTGACTTAATGCTTACTGTCATTACCCATCCAAATACAGGACTGACCATTATTATAATGTGTGCATGTATATGTGCGTGTGTGAGTGACTGAGTGAGGAGGTGGGTGAGAGGGAGGGGAGAATATGTGTTTAGCTCACTCCAAGTTTCAGGATTCTCATTCACCCTCACCCCCACACACCAACAGGCACTCTCACTGTGGGTGAGGGTGAGTGAGTAAGCACCCTGAGACTGGGACATACGAACATACGAATTAGAAGGAGTAGGCCACTCAACTCCACATTCCTGCCTACTCCCAATAACCTTTCACCCCCTTACTTATCAAGAATCTATCTAGCTCTGCCTTAAAAATATGCAACGACTCTGCTTCCACCGCTTTGAGGAAGAGAGTTCCAAAGACTCATGACCCTCTGAGAGAAAAAAGTTTCTCCTCATCTCTGTCTTAAATAAGCAACCTCTTATTTTTAAACAGTGACCCCAAGGTCTAAATTCTCCCATGAGAGGAAACGTCCTCTCCACATCCACCCTGTCAGGCCCCTCAAGATCTTGAAGGTTTCAACCAAGTCACCTCCTGCTCTTCTAAACTCCAGTGGATACAAGCCTAGCCTTGCCAACCTTTCCTCATAAGAGGACGCACCCATTCCTGGTATTAGGCTAGTAAACCTTCTCTGAACTGCTTCTAATATATTTACATCCTTCCTCAAATAAGGAGACTAGGACTGTACACAATACTCTAGGTGTGGTCTCACCTGTGCCCTGTACAACTGAAGCATAACCTCACTACTGTTGTATTAAATTCCCCTCACAATAAATGATAACATTCAATTAGCTTTCCTAATTACTTGCTGTACCTGCATACTGTGATTCATGCATGAGGATACCCAGATCCCTCTGAATCTCAGAGCTCTGCAATCTCTCACCATGTAGATAACATGCTTCTTTTTTTCTTTTTTTATTCTTCCTGCCAACATGGATAATTTCACATTTTCCCACATTATACTCCATTTGCCATGTCTTTGCCCAATCACTTAACCTATCTCTGCCCCTTTGTAGCCTCCTCATGTCCTTGTTACAACTTACTTTCCTGCCTATCTTTGCATCATCAGCAAATTTAGCAACCATACCTTTGGTCCCTTCATCCAAGACATTGATATAAATTGTAAAAAGTTGGCCCCAGCACTGATCCCTGTGGCACACCACTCATTTCATCATGCCAACCAGAAAATACCCACTTATGCCCACTCTCTATTTCCTGATGGCTAGCCAATCTTCTATCCATGCCAATACGTTACCCCCTACAGCATGAACGTTTATTTTCCACAATAACCTTTGATGTAGCACCTTATCAAATGCCTTCTGGAAATCTAAGTACAGTACATCCTCCAGTTCCCCTTTATCCACAGCACATGTGACTCCTTCGCAGAACTCCAATAAATTGGTTAAACATGATTTCCCTTTCACAAAACCATGTTGATTCTACCTGATTGCCTCAAATTTTTCTAAGTGCCCTGCCACAACATCTTTAACAATAGCTTCTAACATTTTTCCAATGACAGATGTTAAGTTGACTGGCCTGTAGTTTCCTGTTTTCTGTCTCCCTCCCTGTTTGAATAAAGGAGTTACATTTTCCAATCTATTGGAATGTCCCCTGAATCTGGGGGATTTTGGAGAATTAAAATCAACGCATCAACTCTCTCACGAGCCACTCCATTTAAGACCCTAGGATGAAGTCCATCAGGGCCCAGGGTTTTGTAGGCCCACAGCTCCAACAATTTGCCCAATACCATTTCCCTGGTGATTGTAATTTTCCTGAGTTCTCCCCTCCCTTCCATTTCCTGATTTACAGCTATTTCTGGGATGTTACTTGTATCTTCTATAATGAAGACCGATGCAAAATACCTGTTCAATTCATCTGCCATCTTCTTATTTTCCATTATTAATCCCCCAGACTCACTTTCTATAGGAACAATGCTCACTTTGTTAACTCGTTTCTTATTTAAACATCTATAGAAACTCTTACTATCCATCTTTATATTTGTAACTAGCTTTCTCTTGTACTCTAATTTTCCCATCCTTATTACTCTTTTTGTCATTCACTGTTGTTCTTTATATTCTGTCCAATCTTCTGACCTACCACCCGTCTTTAAGTTTGATACTCTTTAACTTTTTTAGTTAACAATGAATGGTGAGTCTTCTCCCCTTGGAATTTTTCTTTCTCATTGGAATGTAACTATTCTGTGTATTCTGAAATATCTCTTTAAATACCTACCACTGTATCTCTATTGGCCTATTCCTTAACCTCATTTGCCAGTTCACTTTAGTTAGCTCTGCTTTCATACCCTCATAATTGCCCTTATTTAAGTTTAAAGTACAAGTCTTGGACCCACTCTTCTTTCCCTCAAACTGAATGTAAAGTTCAATCATATTATGATCACTACTACCTAGTGGTGCCTTCACTATGAGGTTATCAATTGATTCTATCTCGTTGCACAATACCAGGTCTAGTGTAGCCTGCTCTCTGGTTGGATCCAGAATGTGCTGTTCTATCCCAAAAACATTCTATGAACTCCTCATCTAGGCTACCTTCGCCCATCTGATTTTTCCAGTCTATATGTAGATTAAAATGCCTCATGATTATCACTGTACCTTTCTGTTAAGCTCCCATTATCATTTCCTTTATACACTGTCCTACGAAGTAGTCACAATTGGGGGACCTGTACACCTCTCCCAGAAGCGACTTCTTGCCTTCATCATTTCTCATCCCAATCTAAGCCGCTTCCATATCCTGGTTTCATGAACTTAGGTCATCCCTCTCTAATGTGTTGATACCATCATTAATTAACAGGGCCACCCTTCTGCCTTTCCCTAGCTTCCTGTCCTACCTCAATGCCATGTACCCTTCAATATTCAGGTCCCAATTTATGTCACCCTGTAGCCATGTCTCTGTGATAGCTATCAGATCGTGCTTATTTATTCCTATTTGGACCATCAGTTCATCTGTTTTGTTTCAAATGCTGCATGCATTCAGATACAGAGCCTGTAGTTTTGTCCTTTTATTATTTTTGTAATGTTTAGCCTTATCTGTTGATTTACTCTAGATTTGTACTCTCTGTCCCTTCCTGTCACAATCTACTTATTGTTTCCCATATTAATACCTTTCTATTTTGCCTTGTCTCTACCTTTGGTTTACCACATCTTCCCAAATTTGATCCCTTGCCCCAACTATTTAGTTTAAAACACTTTCTATTTCCCTATTTATGCAGCTCGCAAGGACACCAGGCCCAGCATGGTTCAGGTGTAGGCCATCCCAATGGACACACACAGTGAGCTGGACACACACACTCTCGCCCTTTCACACTCTAATGGTTGTTTTTATGTATTATTCATTTTTTAAAATTATCAATTTATTGTTGTGGCTTTTTCGCTCAGCAAGTTGTTCCTTTTCATACATCATATTTTGTTTCGAAATTCATGGTCAGAATTTTGCCCTTGTCGGGCCAGCTCTGGAGGAGGTGTAGGCAGGGCCGATCGGGAAGCCGATTGCCACCCGTGCTCGGGGCCATTCCACAATTTCATGCTGGTGGGCCAAGTAAGGACTGCCCAGTGTAAAACGCGAGCGGCAGTGCTCAGCACTGCCTGTGTGGGGGTGGGGAAGGAGGGTGAGCGGGGTGAGCGTGAACTTTGCGCGTGCGCACAAGTACGTGCTTAAAAATATCCCTGAGGCTCAGAACTGTCTCAGGGAGATGAAGAGGTTTCAAAAAAAGTTATAAAGATTTGGAAAATGTTATAAAACATGTCCCCTCATTTGACTCTGTCACTTGAGAAGGGACATGTTATAAATTAAATTTTAAAAATTTTATTTTATTTTCATTTGATGTTGGAAACCTTATCCCGCCCATGGATGAGGTTTTCAAAAAAGTGCAAAGGCCGCTTGGCCTTTTTGCCTGCCCGTCAGCCATAAGGTTGTCCTTAACAAACCTTTTAATTGTCAACGGGCAGGCTGCCGATTCCTGCCAACTGAAATACCGTGTGACTGCGCATTGACGTCGGGATACTCGCCCAATGTCATCACGCATCATTTTTTATGCTCGAGCACATCGGGCACACGCCCACCCGGCGAGGTAAAAATTCTGCCCCATGTTTAATGTTGTGCCAAACCTTATCTTTCTGAAATTTGCTCATCCCAACCCCAACCCCCACCCCCCAGCCCCGAGTGTGAGAAAAATTGAAATGTGCCCCCTCCCCCACCCCCACATGAAAAGGTTGTACAATCCTGTCTTAATCCAATATTTCTTGCTGTCTTTATTTCTCTTTCTGCAGCTGATCTGACATTGAATCCATCCTTTTTAATTCACCCACTTCCTTTGTCCTTCCCGCATTTATTTCCCAACCCTTAAATCTCATTGGTTAATAGGATAACCCGTTTCCTCCCCAGTTCACTCAGCTCCCAGATGCCATTTCCCTTGCCGAGCTGTCATCAGCTTGCACTTTCAGCACCTTAATGGGAAATTTTATTTTGAGCTGAAGGATGCAAGGGCTAGTCTAACGGCAGATGTCATTAGATGATCTGGCATAGAAAAATAAAGCCTGTAATTGTGGTATAAGAATGGCATGAAATTCATCATGATTTCAGTGTTAGCTTTACAATGGAATCTTCCACAATAAGCCTCCAGTGAATCTGGATTTAAATTACCTGCTTGGCTTCAGTACTGCCTGCAATTCACACCTTTATGCACTGATAGAGTGCAATTACAAAAATCTTTTTGTTTTCTGACTGTTCTACATTGACTATGATAGAAGTGGAACAGATTAGAGCCTTCTCTTGGTGGAAACTCAAGAGTAAACTATTGGAGATGTTACAAATAGCAGGGCAAATAGGGCTTTTACAGTTGCTTGCTTGGAAGATCACCTCTGATATCCACAACAGGAGTCTTGTTTTTAGCCAGGAACAATTAAATCAAGATAACATATCATTATGCTGTCTGGTTAACCACAATAGCCCATTATGTTGTTGAATAAACTAACAATCATCGACACACAAAGCCAGGCTTCTTCGTCATCATAGATGTGGCTTGTTTCTATCCAACTGCTCGATCTTTCCTCACCATCATTTTCATTTTTTATCCTGTCACCTAAGTTACAGCCATAACCACAAGTTAATTTTGAATTAATTACTTTTAACATTTGGGTAACAGTATATTGTCAGGACTAAATTTGGTTTCAAATGTATCTCTTTAAAGAAATCAAGTTCTAAATTGCATGACCATTGGCTGTCTTTAAGTGCTACACCATTTGTTACAAGCTGGAGAAATGTTCTATCCTGCAGCATTGTATTTTCAATCTGCTTCTCCAGCTCATACCCTTTCCCCTCCCACAAAAGTTGCCTTTTTAAGTGCTTTGGTGAGTCGTCATTCTGAAGCTTGTCAACTGCAAGGCTGGTATACTTTTGACATAATGTCCTCATCTTCAGTGCCCATTGTGGAAAGTCACTGGATCAATCAATGCACAATCAAAAACAAAAGTGTAAACAACCGTCATTTTGTTTTCATTGTAAATTGCCCTTAGTTGCTAAGTTGCTTTTCATTCATCTTAAGATTCATTCTGTCGTGGATATTAGGATTTGTACCTAGTCGTAATATTCAGAGATGTTTATTACAGCTAACAGTGGATTGAATGGGCACACAGAATACAGACACGAGCAAGCATGGACTCCTGCAGTGAAGGATGTGTCTCACACAATATCTCTCCCCCCCCTCCCAGAGTACAGAAGTTCTTATGACTAAAGTTCTTACAGTGGAGACTTCCTGAACCTTTTTGGTATTCTGCAGTTTTAAATGTTTATTTTTTTTCTAAATAGCATTTGTAAAAAAAAGGTAAGTAAATTTTTTTGAACACATTTGAAATGTTGTCAAGCAATATAATCTTAATCCTCCTTAACACCAGGAGCAATTTTCCATTTGTGTTTATTAAGACCACTGGGCCATCACATTAGTTACAAATCACCGTAAAAGTGACCACGAAACTTTTTGATTACATACATACAAGCATACGGACATATGAATTAGGGGCAGGAGTAGGCTATTCGACCTCTCCAGCCTGCTCCGCCATTCATTAAGATCACAGCTGATCTGATTGTGGCCTCAACTCCACATTCCTGCCTACCTCTGATAACCTTTGACTCGCTTGTTAGTCAAGAATCTATCTACATCTGCCTTAAAAATATTCATTGACCCTGCCTCCAACATGTTTTGTGGAAGAGTTCCAAAGAATCGCTGAGAGAAAAGGTTTCTTCTCATCTGAATCTTGTAAAAACCCAACTGTTTAACTAATCTCCTTTAAGGGAAGTGAATCTCCCATTCTTACATAGTCTATTTCATAAGTGACACCAGTAACACCAATGGGGTTCACTCTGGACTGCCCTCTGAAGTGACTGTACAAACTCGAATGTACAAAGGCAAATAGAGTTGGGCAATAAATGCCAGTTTTGCCAGCAATGCCCACATCCCAAGAATGAATTAAAAGAAAAGATAACAAAGTAGCAATTAACATTTTGTAAAATTATTTTTTCACCTGTCTCTTATCATGGAAGAAAATCTCAACTTACAATGATAAGCCAATATGTAGCAGTTTTGAAAAATTGCTAAAGGTTTTGTAACAAAACATTTCCCCTGTCCAAAAATATGATTCTGGGTTATTGGTTTGAGTTTTAGGCCATATGAACCTGCTGCTGTCCGAATGCACAGATGGAATGAAAGGCCATTTAGACTGTTTCATCCATAGATTATGTGCAATTCTTTTTATGTGGGCTCTGCTTAGCTTTTTTTAATCCCCTGAGGGAAGATACTGCAACATTTTTCTTCTATTTTGCAAACATAATTGATCAGAACTTCTCAGTATCTATTCAAGCTTAGGGCTTTCTATATCAATCTTGACCAGCTTATTTCCATTGAGTGATATTTCTATCATTAAAGCAACTCAAGGACTATCATGTATTTCCTAATTTCTAGCCATGTTTATCCTAATAACCTTCCCCACCCGTTTCTAACCAGTTATGATTGCAGCTCATTTTCGAAAGCTGTTAATCCTTACAGTATTAACTGATCTGAGCTATAATTTATGATGTGCTTTGGACAAAAAAATGTCAGAATAGTTCCCAACTATGAAAAAAATCCAGGGAAATCTTATGAAGTACTCTGATACACCTTCATCTGAAACGAAATGGCTGGGGCATTGTTTAGCATTGTATCTGCACTGTTGGGCATCAAATCAATATCTGTAACATTCCATTGCTTGCACCAATGTCAAAATTCAAGGTCATTGTCACTTAAACTTTCAAATATTTTTATATACGGCAAATCTCATTGCTCACTGTTTTCCATTTGGGAATGATAAATTCAAATTGATCGGTAGGAAGAGGGGCAGAAAACCAGAAAAGTTAATTAGAATAATTAGTCAACTTGGAGCCAGGCCCATCCCTAAATTGCATGGCAAAGGCATAGCAACACGGATTAAAATGTTTTGATGTGGACTTTTCTTACAGTGGCATGCAGATGGGAAGGAAATAAAATGATTACCTGAGACAGTTATTAATTTTGTTTACTTAAAGGAATGAATTGTAAAAAATCAAAAAAACACCAATGGAAAAAGATATTAGATGCCAACCTATAAGATGGATCCATACAGCAGTTATCTTACAAGCAACGCATTTGACTTAAAACCTCAAGCTGATTTTTTTTTTCAAATATCAAAAGAAAGTGGTTGTTGATTCATCCACGTTGATACGGTACTTTTAAATTGGAGTTTTATTCCGTATCTATCTCATGAAATGTGGCATGCCTTATATAGCTGGAGTCAAAAATCTCACAAGTAATTAGGATTGACTATTGATGTCAAAATGTTCTTAGTCAAGGCAGATATATTTATACAGGAATATGACTCATTTCTGCTGATAAATCACAATGTAAATGTTAAACCATAAGATTTCAAAGCTTTGTACTTTTGGTTATAATTACCATTAAAGGAAGCATATGTATGAAAATTCTGGAAAAAGTAACAATTCCTCACCTTAATCTAGGATCAGGAATTACAATTTGATGTTTTTGACTAACTGTGGAAAAATGTTGTTAAACGCTAATAATTTTTTCTTGTTCCAATTAAAGAATTAAAGAGAACAGAGCAAACTTCAAGTTGCAGAGAGGGTCACTCATTTCCTCCAAATAAAAGGTATAGCTATGGAAACCCATTTGGGTGTTGGCTCTGTCTGCCTTTTCATGAGATACATGGAAAACTATTTGTTCTAGTGCTACTCATGCCCCTCCCTCATCTCTTTTTCCAATACATTGATGAATGTATCTGTGCTGATTTCTGCTGCTGCCTCAAACTGGAAAATTTCATCAACTTTGCTTCCAGTTTCCACTCCTCCTCTGCTTTCACATATCCATTGCTGACTCTTCCCTTCCCTTCTTCAATTCTCCACCTCCATTTCTGCGGAGAGGCTGTCGACCAATATCTACTATAAACCCACTGACTCGCACAACTAACTTGATCACACTTCATCCCACCCTACTACCCGAAAAGACTCTATTCCATTCTCCATCTGACAATGCCACAGTCCATACCGGTGCTTCTGACGTGTCTCCCTTTTTCCTCTACCACCATGGTTGACAGTACCCTCAACTATGTCTTTCCCATTTCTTGCGCTTCTCATTCCTTTTCCCCTCTTCCAGAACCTCAATAGGCTTCCCTTTGTCCTTACAAACCACCCTACCAGCCTCCACATCCAACTGATTAGCCTCTGGTATTTCCACCACCTTCATTATGATGCTTTTGCAAACACATCTTCTCCTCCTGTCCCCTTTCAGCATTCAGCAAAGATACCATTCCCTCCATGATACCCTGGTTCACTCTCCAATCATCTCCAAAACCTCCTCCACTTCCTACAGCACCTTCCTGTGCAAGTGCAGGAGATGCAAAACCTGCCCTTTTACCTCCTCCCTGCACATTGTTCAGAGGCCCAAACAATTCTTTCTGGCCCAGGTTTACTTGCACTTCTTTAAATTTGGTATACTCTATGCATTGCTCATGATGCAGTCTTGTCTGTATTAAGAGAGCTGAGCAGATGCGATTTGGGTTATCACTTTGCAGGACAATGTACAATATGACCCTGAGCTTTTAGTTGCTTGTCATTTTAATTATCTGCCTCAGTTCCACTCTGACCTCTCTGCCCATGGCCTCCTCCTGCACTAGTGCTTCTCAAACTTTTTCCTACTGTGATCTATTTTAATGCTTTAAAACTGATGCAACCCCGAAAGGGAAAGAGGGAGATTTGCTGAGTAGGTGGGATGGGCAGTGAGTTGTTGCGGGAGGGTTGTTGAGTGGGCAGGGGGTGCCCAGTGAGTTGTTTTGGGAGAGTTGCTGAGTGGGGATCAATGGTTTTGATGACTCTGATGGGGTCTCAGTGCTAAGAATCATCTGTACTCTTATAACAGAGCCTCGGTGCTGATCCCAGAACCGCCCGCCAAAATCTCTGCTCAGCAGTCGCCATTGCTACCTTGGAGCTCACAACCCCAATTGGGGTCACAACCTGCAGCTTAAGAGCCCCTGTCCTACACTGTTCTAATGAAGATCAACAGAAACTCTGAGCACAGCGCCTCATCTTTCCATCAGTGACGATCCTGTTATTGCCATTTACGCCTGCTCTGAACCCATCTTTTATTTCTTTTCTTATGCCTTGTTTGATAAGGATGAAGGGGGGCATGGCAGTATTGATTAATGATAATATTGCACTTCTGAAGAGAAAGGTTCTTTTAGATAGTTCAGGACCAAATCTATTTGGCTTGAGTTGAAGAACATAGAGGAAGATGTTGCATTGTTGGGGTTTTTTTATATAGAGATCTAAGCAGTGAGAATGAGATAGAAGAGTAAATTAGTTGGCAAATTTTAAGGGCATATAACAAAAATATGCTTGTAGCATTAGATTTTAATTAGCCTTATGTTTTCTGTTAAAAGCATAGTGCTAAGGAAAGAGAAATGTCTGAAGTGTTCAGAGGAGAACTTTCTCAATCAGTCTGACTTCAATCCAAGAAGGAAGAAAGCAGTGTTGGATTTGGTTCTGGGAATTAATGTGGGACAAGTGAGTTATGTTACAGTAGGAGATCATCTAGCTAACAGTAAACACAACATAATTCAGTTTAAACTAATTATGGAAAGAGATCAGAAGATATCGAAGGTAAAACCACTCAACTGGAGAAGCATGAACTTCATTGATTTAAGGAGGGACCTAGTACAGTTGGACTGGAAAAGGCGATTGCAGGATAACACAGGAACAGAGCAATGGAGGGCATTCAGTGCAGGTGCAAACTAAGCATATACTTTCAAGGGAAAAGGCAGAGTATCTAAAATGAATGCATCCTAGATGACATAGGAAATAAAAGTTAAAATAGAACAGAAAACAGAAGCCTGTGAAAATGTCAGGAGCAATATTCAGATGATAACCAGGAATATTATGAAAAGTACAGGAAGGAATTGAAAAAGATAATATGGGAAGCAAAGGGAGGTTGTGAGAAAAGATTAGTCGGCAACATTAAATTTAACCCTAAAACATTTTAGAAATATATGAAGTGAAAGCAGTTAGCTAGGAAGAAGAAGTTGGACCTATAAGGACCCAAAGGGAAATCTTCATGTAGAAGCAGAGGACAAGATTAAAGTATTAAATGATTACTTCACATCTGCCTTCGCAAAGGAAGCAGATGATATAAAGGTTACTTTAAAGGAGGAGTGGGAAGTTATGAACAAAATAGTAATAGATAGATAAGGTATACAAAAAAGGATTAGAATGATCAAAAGTTGGTATCATCTGGTCTGGATGGAACACATCCTAAGTTGTAGAAGCAATGGTAGAAATAGCAGAGGGATTGGTCACAATCTTTCAATCCTGATATATACATAGGTGTGGATATGGACATCAAGAGTTGATAAAGTTAATAGCACGCATCAAGAAAGGGGAGAGGGATTAACAGGGAAACTACAGGCCAGTCAGCCTGACATCAGAGGTGGGAGATTTATTGAAAACCTTCATCAAGAACAAAATAAACTTTTATTTGGAAAGGCATGGGTTAATTAAGAAGAAGCAGCATGCATTTGTTAAAGACAAATCAAATCTGACTAACCTGATTGAATTCTTTCATGAGGTAACAAGGAAGGTTGATGAAGATGGTGCCGAAGATGTTGTATATATCCTACTCTGGAAGGCATTCAACAAAGTGCCACACTAGAGGGTTATTAAGAAGAACAAAAGCCCACGGAATTAAGAGGAAAGCAATGCTATTGATACAAAATTGGCACTGTCTCACGAAGCAAAAGGTGAATGGATTTTTTTTATTCTGGGAGGTTGTTTGTAGTTATGTGCCTTAAAGATTAGCTTTGGGTCCATTACTCATAAATTTTTATAAATAACCTAGGCTTGAGCAGAATAAAATTTGCAGATGCTACAAAACTTGGCAAAGTAGTGGATCAATGATAAGAATAACTGTAGGCTTCAGAATGACATAGGCAGGATGATAAAATGGTCAGAAGCATGGCAGATGGAGATCAATGTGGAGGAGTGTGAAATGATTCACTTCAGGAGAATTAATATAGAAAGACAGTATAACCATAAATGACACGATTTTGAAAAGCGTTGAGGAGCAGAGAAACCTTGGTGTTCGTGTACACAAATCTTTAAAGGCAGCAGGACAAGTTTATAAGGTGATTTTAAAAATATATATATTCCTTGGTTTCATAAATAGAGGAATAGAATATGAAATCAATGAGATTGTGCTAGTACTTTATCACTGGTTTGGCCTCAGCTTGGAGTATTGTAGATAATTCTGGGCATTACACTACAGAAATGACGTGAAGGCCTTAGAAAGAGGACAAAGAGATTTACCAGAATATTACCAGGGAGAGGGACTTTACTTATGAGAGGAAATTGGATAAGTTAGGACAGCTCTCCTTGGAACAGTGAAAGTCAAGAGGTGACCTAATCGAGGTTTTCAAGATGATGAGAGGTTTTGATATAGTAAGTGGAAAAAAATTATTTCCTTTGGCAAAGACTAGAGATCATAGATTCACAATCACAGGCAAAATACCTGGAGGGGAGATGAGATAACTTTTCAATTAGAGTTGTTGGGATCAGGAACTCTCTAACTGAAAAGCTGGTGAAAGCTGATTTCAGAAGTAATTTTAAAAGGGAAAATTGGACAGATATTTGAGGTTGAAGAACTTACAAGGTTAAAGACAAAAAGCAAGGATGTGAGTCCAAGCATGACTGCTGTTTCAAAGAGCTGGCACAGGCTTGATGGACCAAATGACCTCCTTCTGTGCTGCAAATTTTTATGACTGTATGATGACCCTTTTACCTTACACTATCATCCCTGTTGCCATGTTTAATCACTCCCTGCCTTATCCTACATCACAGACTTTCTCTTTTGTTCTTTCCTCCTGTTACAGAGGTGTGTTGATGTCAAATATTAAATTTCAATTTCATCTGCTGGACTCACATATAGAACTTTTAAAAAAGGCAGTTTCAACTGTTAGAACAAAGGCACTGACTTAAGTGACTTCATCACACCTGACATGTCTGCAACTGCAAGTTGGTCAAGTATGGAAGTTTCCGAAGTGGATTGCAATTAGGATATGTCCAGACAAACCACCTATGGAATTTCACACCTACTGATGTCAAGGATTACTTCAAAGGTGGACTGAAATTTAAAATGGCTGTCGCTATTTGCATTGTTATAATAGCCACATTCCAATCCATCAGGTAGCGATGGAAAGTCTACAGAAATAATGGCTATGTTGGGGGTATTGATACATTCTTTCTAGCTCATCACAGGGAAGAAAGGGCCATTCAGAAGTGATGGCTTAGACATTAAAAAATTAATCACCTAGGCCTTAACACAATAGCCAAGGTCTGTCCAGCCATGAGCTAATCAATTACCTTCTGTAGAATACTCAAATCACTGTGGAGAGAGAGGTCATGTGATTAGGATCACCATTTTGAAATGTCTTTTATTACAACTACCTGGTTGCTTTTGAATGAGTCCAGTGAAGAAACAGCTGAAGGCAGCAACAAGGCTGCATGCCTCTCTCTCTCTCTCTTTCAATTAAAGTGAACCCTGCCTCCTCATATCATACTGGGGACAACAGGCAGAGAAGTTCTGAAGAAGCCTTCAAATTCCAAAGCAACATTTCCAGGGAAAAAACAAGGACCACTGTTTAAAGAACTGCCTCAGCCACAAACAACAGCAAAGGACTTGTAATCAGTGGCTCTCAATTTATTTGCTTTTTATCATTGAATCTTAATTTTGCCAAAAGTTAACCTTATTTTGTAGCTTGTAATTTTGCATGCTTGTGTATGTATGTGTGTGTGTGTTGTGACAGTCGGGACGTTTTTACCTTTTTAAATATTTTTATATCTTTGCCTGAGTGAGTTTTTAACAATAAAAATAAATTTTGACTTGTGAACTCAAGAGATCTGGCTGACTTATTTCACTTATCTAGCTTTACATATGGCCAGGTGCATATTGGGTTGGAAAAAAAACACATCCTTTTAAAATTTCAAACAACCAACCTCAGAAGTGGAAAAGAGAGTAATGTGTTCACCCCTCCCTCCCTCATTTCCCTGCCTCTGTACGTGTTTAAAAATTGTTACATCTCTTACATTTCCCAGTTCTGATGAAAGATCATCAGCCTAAAAAAATTGGCCCAAATCTTCCAGTCTCCGGATCATCCGAGATGGGGCTTACGTCCTGAAATGCGTTTCAGAACCCTGCAGAAGTCCTGATGCACAGGCAGACATGGGAAATGCCCGAGAAGTTTAAACTTCCGATGGGATGATTCATTGCTGCCCGGGACCCTGCATGAATGTCTCTCACCCTGAGCTTAGGGCGGAGATTTGGGCCAAATATGCGGGACTGACCTGCATGCTCTCCCTGAAAATGTTAGACAGTGTAATACCTGGTCTAACAGCATCGGCCACCCAACCAACCCCCTATCATCCAACTACCATCCTGACCACCCGACTACCCCCTTGACTACTCTCCCAACCACTCGGCTGCCCCCCAGATCTGACCCAACTAGCCCACACCCCTCCCATCCTACCTACTCACCCGCTCATCTGTTCCCTCACCCACATTCATTCATTATAAACCTTGGACCTTTAAAAACTTAACTGGATGAAGCAGTAAAGGGGGGCATGTCCTCTCGTTCCCCCAACTCTACGGTCACTAGATTTACCCTGGAGATGCTAAGCTGCCTATTTCTACTTCAGCTTGGATTTTGTTTTTTATTTCTTCTCACCTCTGTAGTAAGCTACTCTTGGTACAAATTTATATAAAGCTTAGTTATTGGAACTCTGATTTCCACGTAAGAACTATTACATTTTATCTCCTGAGCACAACTAGCCTTTTCACAGCATGATAAGCAATTATTGTGCTTCTGCTGACATGTTAATTGATGGATTCATTTGTAAGTGCTTTAGATTTATTGCTACTGACATTTTTCTGATTTTCCTATTCTCCTGTGGCATTGTTCATGTGAAACATTGCTGTGTTGGTCCATGGCTAACCAGGGTTGTACCTTAACAGCCAGTCATGGTGTTATGAACAGATAAATCTAACCAATCGTGGCTTCTTGTACATTTCTCAGGTCAATTTCAGACTCTTGTTTAGGATTGCTTTGTGACACTTTGAACTGTGACATTGGGAATGGAAGCAGACAGGGCCTGAAATTAATGGTGCCAACTGGCACGTCAATTCCCCAATACTGTTCCCCATGTCAGCCATGTTCACCAGGGTGGAGGGAGAGTGGCATCGAGATCCCATCCGATTTCCAATTAAGGCTAATTAAGGTGCTGGTGGAGCTCATTTAAGAGCTTGTTAATGGGGATGTTGAAATTTTCACTGGACCGCACGGGCTGTCCCCTGTCTGGCAAAGACCAGGTGAAGGGAGATGCGTAGAGAGTGGGCGTCAGTCATTGCTGCCCTAGGGAATTACCCTGGGCCCATAAAAAATTCCCTGGGGGGACTCAGCCATAGACAAACCAGTGTCACTGGCACAACGCAGTGGCAGGAAGAGTGGGGTCGGTGCCCAAGCAGTGCAGGGGGTCATTGCCCACCAGGCATTGTGGAACATAAGAGCAGGGGGAAAAACTGGCTAGGACAATTGGGCAACAACAGCTGGCAATGGGGTCACGACTCATATTTTGGGTCCAGTGATGATGAGCAGCACCCACCAAAGGAAGGTCAGAGCTGCGGTTATTAGGGACGCAGGGGAGAGGAACAAGGGGCAGGAAGGCAATGGGAGGCTGTGTCCTCAGCATAGGATCTACCAGCAAAGAGGAGCTACCTGGAGATGACTGAAAGGTATAACCACAGGAGACTGTGACACTCCAGGCAGATGGTCACAGAGATCGATGCCCTCCTCACCAAAGACCTCACAACTCACAACACTGGTTGCCATGCCCTGCCAGTAGCTGTCAGAGTCACTGTGGCCATGAACTTTGTGATACTGACTCCTTCCAAGGATGAGCTGCAGATTTTGGTGGCACCTCACAAACGGCAACACATCACTTGCAAGTCACTTATGGCCTCTTTGCCAAAGTTGGACAATGCATTCATTTCACGGTGGATGAGGCCTTGCAGGCACAAAGGGAAGTGGGTTTCACCTTCATCGTTGGATTCCCCCAGGTGCAGAATATCATTGATTATACCCATATGGCCAACAAGGTAACCAGAGATGAGCCAGTCAGATTCATCAACAGGAAGTTCTATCAAGCGGCACTTACACAGCAATAACCTGCTCATTGATGCATAGTTTGTATTCTACCAGGGCCACTCAGCTCCTGACCTCATTTACAGCCTTGGTTCAAAAGAGCTGAACACAAGAGGTGTGGTGAGAATGACTGCCCTTGACATCAAGGCAGCATTTGACCAAGTGTGGCATCAAGACCCCTAGCAAAAATGAGGTCAATGGAAATTAGGGGGAAACATCTCCACTGGTTGAAGTCATACCTAGCACAAAGGAAGGTGATTGTGGTTGTTGGAGGTCAATCATCTGAGTCCCAGCACATCGCTGCAGGAGTTCGTCAGGGTGGTGAGCTAGTCTAGGAGAGTAGAAGCCTCTGCAATGCTGAAGCTTCCCAATATGACTCAGTGTTCAGAATGCTGTTGGACAGGTGCAGTGCACTGCACGCCCTTAATGAGCAAATCTCCAACAAGATTGCCCATTTGGCCAGGGCTAACTTCCTCCCCGTCCACGATCCAAGCTATTTCGATTGCTCAGTATTCCTTAGTGTGATGATTGGAAAGTACTGCACTCCTCCATCTGTTCGCATCTTTCCTCAGGCATTGTGTGCCCGTTTCTCCTACAAGAAGAGAGGAGGTGAGATAAGGCGCTGCTGTCTGCTGTGGCCAATGACATCTGCCTTCATTCATTAGAAGCTGTATGTTTCAATGGTGACAGATCCTCAATAGCACTATGGCTCTGAGCCATTCTGAAGGATCAGTAAGTGGCCTTAGCACACGCTCCTCCTATGTTCAAGAGGAGCAGGCATCCTGTGGCCTCTCAGCTGCTGTATCTGCTGGAGGATGAATACCCAGAGGTCTGTCCTGAGGGTTGTGGGTTGCATTCACCTTGCCAGAGCACAAGAGGTCATTAAACCTTTCCCTGCATGAATCCAGGATTTTTAAACAACACCTGCTGCTCGTGGGGACTGCTATCTCAATCCTGGCCTACTTTGTCTTGATGGTTGGCTTCCTCCTATCACCCTCCAGGAAGCGGACTTCCTTCCCCTCCCTCATGGCCCCCAGCATCGTTTCAAAGTTATTATTAGAGAACCGTGAGGCTGCCCTGCCCCAGGTTCCAGGACTGTGGCCCACTTGAGACGTCGTGAAAGACAGCAATCCAGGCCAAGACTCAATGGGAATTTTCACTGTGCTCCCTCACCACTCACAGAGCCGCCACACTGTCATGGTGCCACGATGAGTTTAAAACAGGCCCTTACATCAGTCGACCCACAATCATTACCAATCTTGTGGCTGCTAATTGGCCACCAAACCCACCCGTCTCCATATCAATTCAGGGGTCACACTGTGAAAATCGTGAATTAATTCTGTTTTCCCCCCACCCCCCACCCCAAGGGGCGGGTTCTGGACCTGGAAACAGTGCCAACTTCTGTTTTCCACCCCTGATGTGAAAATCCAGCCCCAGGAGTCTGACTCAGACATGCCAGAAACAAAACTTATTTAACTAGCAGAATTCCTGCCTGTAGCTGCCAAAGGTTTTATAATACCCTGTAACACATTACTCTGTTTCAATGTGAAGGTGTGTCCCTCAAATATCAGTCTAATTGTTCATTATTATTCAATTACTGTTTAATAGAGAATTGTAGAAATCAAAAAATGCTCATCATTGTCAGGCTTCAGGTCAGCTAAATATTAATAACAACTGCTTCTCTTTTAACAGTACTGTTGCACATTTGTACCAAACAATGATGTCCAGTTGGGCTGTAACACTTTGGAATGGAATGTGTTGGATAAACGTAATAGATATACATATTATTATCATATAATGTAATTTGGAGAGTATGATTGGTTCTAATTAATTGTCTATCAGTATAATGGCTCATTTCTATTCAGTGTTTGTACTCAATTAATGTGTCTAATGATATTATTTTCTCTTTGCAACTATTTATGTCATGCTTTCTCCAGCCTGTTCATTTTGCAGTTCACCATGTATTTTGGTAGAGTGCGTCAGAGTCAGTTATGAAACTCCAACTGTGTTGATTCCATCGAGTGAGTTTCAGGTTGCATGCTAATGCGGCGGTGCTATATTTCACCTGGATTGCTGCAAAGAGGCAGAATATTTCATATATTCACATCCTTTCCTTAAAATTGGGATTAACTAGGTTAAACTGAAAACATAGACAGTGCTTAGGCTGACCATAAACTAACTAAAAAAAGCTGGATGTCCTGTTTGACATTCCAGGGGACCCTTCCTACCATCACATCTGACAATTAGCCACAGCCAGGTTCAGCACTTTTTAAGTACCTGCAGAACCCCTGCACAAGTTCCAGAGAAGATCTCACACTATGAGAAACCAGCAAAGTCAGGCGACTAACAGTACAAAGTACATGACCCAAAACTGTGTTCTACAGAGTGTTGCCCACCAATTTGCTCTTCACCTTAACTGTTCACCCATTCCAAGTCCTTATGGATTTGAGATGTTTTTATAGCATCTCATACATAGCTGTATTTCAACTGTGCATCTGTTTAAAATGCATAGTAAGTTCTGGCAAAGTCACATTTTCCAAAGGCTGCACTTATCAGATCATTGTAACAAAGCCTAGCTACATGATACATGGCTGACAACTAAACTGGTCCACTGATTAGGAAAATGTCTGTCACTCTATATGTGATCCTACAACATATAACAGCTACTTCTGTTCATGCACAGCAAGGTGACACAAAGGAACAGATCAAAGCAGGAAAATGGCTCAGGAATCACAAGCCCTTGAATCCCCTGGGTATCTTTGCATATACAAGCATGGAAAGAATAATGGAAGATGATGCCACACGCCTTCCCCACAGCCTGAAGAAGTATCATCCTACCTTTATGTCTTGCCACATTTTACACACACTATCAGACAGATGCAGCCACACAAATATCATTTAAAAAAAACCATAAGACATAAGAAATAGGGGCAGGAGTAGACCATATGGCCCATCGTTCGCTCCACCATTCAATATGATCATGGCTGATCTTCAGCTTGAACTCCATGTTCCTGTCCGCTCCCCATATCCCTGATTCCCTGAGAGACCAAAAATCTGTCCATCCCAGCCTTAAATGTATTCAATGATGGAGCATCCACAACCCTCTGGGGTAGAGAATTCCAAAGCTTCACAAGCCTTTGACTGAAGAGATTTCTGCTCATCTCAGCCCTAAATGATCAGCCCCTTACCATGAGACTGTGCCCCCTAGCCCTAGATTCCCCAGCCAGGGGCAACAACCTCTCAGTATCTATCCAGTAAAGCCCCTTCATAATCTTGTATGTTTCAATGAGATCACTTCTCATTCTTCTAAACTCCAGAGAATATAGATCCAATTTACTCAGCCTCTCATCATAGGAAAACCCTCTCATCTCAGTGACAAATCTAGTAAACTTTTGCTGTACTGCCTCCAATGCAAATATATCCTTCCTTGAATATAGAGACCAAAATTGCACACAGTATTCCAGGTGTAGCCTCACCAAAACCTTGTACAAATGCAGCATTCTTGTACTCCAAAACCCTTGTAATGAAGGCCAACATGCCATTTGCTTTCCTAATTGCTTGCTGCATCTGCATGCTAAGCTTTTTTGTCCTTTGTATTAGTCTCTGAACACCTTCTAAAAAAGTATTTTGCAGTTCTATTCTTTTGACCAAAAGGAATACAATTCCCAAAATTTGCCCAACTACCACTTTGGTGCCCATTCACCTGACCTGTCTTTATCGCTTTCAGTGTTTGTGACCCCCTCACAGCTTGCATTCCCACATAGCTTGGTATCATGAGCAAACTTAGATACATTACTCTCTGGGCAGAATTTTCTGCCTGTTAGGTGGGCCAGTTGGGAGCGGATGCGGGTGTGCGCAGAGCCAATCGCCACCAACGATCGGCTGCGTGCCGCCATTTTACGTGGGCAGGCCAATTAAGGCCCGCCCAGCATCACGCAGGGCCAGTAGTGCTGAACGCTCCCTATGCCACCAGGGGGGGAAAGGAGGGAGAGTCAGGGACTGCACTCTTTTGCACATGCGCGTGCAAGAGCGCTTCAACCTCCCTGAGGCACAGAGCTGCCACAGGGAGATTAAGTTCATATTGAAATATTTAAATAAAGAAAGGTAAAAATTATTTAGCCATGTCCCCTCACGTGACAGTGTCACTTGAGCTGGGACATGTTTATGAATTGCAACAAAAATATTTATTCATTGAATAAAACCTTCAGGAAACCTCATCCCGCCCGTGGATATGGTTTCCTGAAAAACGCGAAGGCAGCCTCTTTGACTGGACGGGCAGATTTTTCAATAGGGCTAATTGGTTTTTAAATGGCCTTAACAAGCCTTTGACAGTTTGGCGGCTGCACAGCCGCCTCTGGAGCGTGCCCACCGAACAAAAGATCTGAATGACGCGCGGTGACTTCAGAATGCACGCCCGACATCACTGCACATCATTTTACACGTCGGTGTGTCGGGCCCACCCCCACATGTCGACATGAAAATTCTGGCCTCTGTCTCTTCGTCCAAGTCATTGATATAGATTGTAAAGAGCTGAGACCCCAGCACGAATGCTTGTGGCACTCCACTAGTCACAACCTGCCAACTTGAAAATGTCCCATTTATCACTACTCTTTTCTTCCTGTCCATTAACCAATCCTCTGTCCATGCTAATATATCACCCCCAACTCCATGTTGTCTTGTGTATTAACCTTTCGTGTGACACCTTATCAAATGCCTCTTGGAAATCCAGCTATACTACATCTACTACTTCCCCTTTATCTACCCTATTAGGTGCAACCTCAAAAAACTCTAATAAATTTCTCAAACAGGATGTCCCTTTCTTAAAACCACACAACATAAGCTCTGTTTGAATTTGTAGCCAAGGTTTGTTTTATTATTTATTATAGGTCAAGATGAGAAATTTGCCAGCATTAACAGAGATCCAGAACAACACAGCCTCAAAAGTCCCTTTTGCAAATGTTGGCAAGCATGAGTACAGCTGCACACATCCTGGAGGTTAGTGAGCCAAGAAGGTAGAAACCATGGCCAGAATTTTACGCGCTAGTAGCGGGCGCGCACCCGACCTGAAATAGCATTAAATCTCGCAAGAAGATATCAGGCATGCATCCCGGCATCATCACACACTCACACGATACTTTGGTTGGCGGGCGCGTTCGGGACTCAGAAGTGCGCCCAATGACAATTAATGAGCCACTTAAGGCAATTAAGTGCAATGGAAGACAATTTTACATTGCCTGTGCGATTTTGCGCTCCTCGCATGGGCAACATGGGCAGGTGGCCAACTCGTTTCTCACAGTGCAGTAAGTGAGGAAGTGCAAGCGGTGATGACAGAGTAGGAACAAAAATCTTCTGGCAGCATGGCCCCATGGCAAACTCCAGTGACTCTGTATTTTTCAATGCAGCTCTATAGTGAATTCGGACTGCCTCGACGTGCAGCTACTGCTCTTCAGTAGGAAAGGACATGAAAATGCTGCCAAGCTGACTAATTCACCATTGGCGTTTGCTACATATGGGGTTGACGCATTGACTAACACAGCAGTGATATCCTAGAATCAGCAAGGTAGCTATTCTTCAAGTGGGTGTAAAGCATCATTGCTAAGCTTGATCCTGTTCTCACACAATTTCCACACAAACCTATGATTTTTTTCCAGGGCTTATAATCAGAAGAGAGAATGGTTTCCCTCTGCCCTCTTCCCCTAGCTGGGAATGATGAGGCTAACCTTTACTATGGCTGCGATTCTCTCGCTCAGTACGGATATCAGACCAAAAAGAGGTCCACCCTGATCTATATAATTCAAAACCATGCTATATAATTCATTGGAAGCCAAAGTCTCATTTGAAATTAAGCATTCAGTTAACATGCTGAAGCCAAGAGTGTATTTTTTTCATCCCAAGTCCCTTTGTTTATATATTATATATATATATATGATTAGTTCTATTAGATAAAATGAACGCTGGATGAGTGCAGCTCCAACAACACTCAGGAAGCTCGACACCACCCAAGACAAAGGAGCCCACTTGATCAGCACCCTATCCACCACCTTCAACATTCATTCCCTCCACCACCAGTTGGCAGTGCCATATAAGATGCACTGCAGAAACTCACCAAGGCTCCTGAGGCAGCACCTTCCAAACCCGTGATCCCCACCACCTAGAAGGACAAGAGTGGCTGGTGCATGGGAACACCACTACCTGCAAGTTCCCCTCTAAGCCATACAACATCCTGATTTGGAAATACATTGCCGTTCCTTCACTGTCGCTGGGTCAAAATCCTGGATCTCCCTTCCTAACAGCACTGTGGGTGTACCTACACCACATGGACTGCAACAGTTCAAGAAGGCAGCTCACCACCACCTTCTCAAGGACAATTAAGGATAGGCAATAAATGCTGGCCCAGCCAGCAACGCCCACACCTCGTGAAAGATTAAATTAAAAATAAATAAATGAATAAAACTGAATGTGGCAAGCCTTAGGGTTGATTTTATGGAATTACCCTTCTTTCAGGAAGCTCCACCCATCAGGTAGACTTATTGCAAAATAACAGGTACTCCCCTTGATTTGTCTTCCATTAACATTAATGGACAGAAAATCATGGATTATATTTGCAAATTCCCAATATGCACCCCAAGCTGGTGAGGGCTCCCTGCTAGAAGTGTACATTCATAACATTAGCCCTTATCTGTATTTTTGATAACCTACCAACTGAGTACTAAAAATAATCAGAGTTCAAAAGCTTCATTTCAATTTACTGAAAGCAAAGGGTTTATTATTTCTTACACAACTAGAATTAGAAAGGTTCAAAGAGGAACTATATTGGTTCATTCTGCCACTTGTAGCCCCACTAAAGTTACTAAATTAACTACCCACAGCACTCTGGGGAGAAATAGCAGATTTAAGAGTTCAATTCACAGTAGTACATTCGTTTAGATCATATCACCACCTTCAACACCTCTTTGTTCTTTTGTCTGTGACATCTTTTGATTATCTGCTCCTATCACTGCTTGCTTGTCCCTACAACCACACCCCCCACTTCTTTCCCCCCACCACCCCCCTCCACCTTAAACCAGCTCATATTTCACCTCTCTCCTAATATTACTCAGTTCTGTTGAAGGGTCATGAGGACTCAAAACGTCAACTCTTTTCTTCTGCGCTGATGCTGCCAGACCTGCTGAGTTTTTCCAGGTAATTCTGTTTTTGTTTAAGAGTTCAATTGTTCACTCTATCGAAGCAATACTGAATTACGGAAAGTGATGCAATGAGTGCGTGCCTTGTTTTTGTGAAATTTGAATCCTTATCATCATCCGAAGGGTGAAACAGTACAATTGGGTAATGCTTATTGATGTGAAAATGTAAATATTGTAATGTGGTTCCATGTTTTGCTGTTACTTAAGCACTAAGTAAATTTCCACTTTAAGAATTGCAGAGGTCAATACTCCTCACAGATTTTAATCTTAATAAGTGTCCAATCATATGGTGTAGAAAAGAGCAACAGTAATGATACAAAATGTCAAGGCTGTACACTAGGAGGTAAGGATGGGGAAGAATAAGCTTTATAGTCTAGGGAGATGCATATGATGGACTCTTATCAAGGTATATAAAGTGTTAATTGATATGGATAAGATGATTCCAGAATCCTATCTTCACGAGTTGGAGCAGTAGCACCGATAATTTAAAAAAACTTAAACAGTGGTAATCATTTGGAATAATCCTACAAGTAAAACAACAAATCAATGCCAGTGGGAATATTCAAACCACAGTTCAATCCTGGGCTGAGTGAGTTTGACTGTTAGAGGCTTCATTTGGGCTTTATGGCCTTTTCTCACTATATTTCTTTCCTTACACTCAGTCTTGTGTAATATGAAAATGAAGGACAGAAAAAGATCAACCATGCTACCAAACACACACTGTACCGTCATAGTGTGACTTCCACACACCATGGGCAGAATATTACGCTTGTTGGGCGGGCATGCGCCCCGAACAAGAGAAAAATGATACACGATGACATCGGGCAACCGTCCTGATGTCATCACGCACTCGCGCGATACTTCAGTTGGTGGGCGCGCACGGGAGTCGGCAGTGCGCCCGCCAACAATTAAGCAGCCTATTAAAGCCCTTAATGAAGTAATTGATTCAAATTTTTCTCTGCCTATCCAATCGTTCAGTTGGTGGGCAGGTGAAATGCCAAGTGGCCTTTGCATTGTTGGCGAAACCTCGTCCACGGGCAGGATGAGGTTTTGACCAGTGATTAAAAGAAAACCTTTTAACACTCATATTTAACATGTCCCTGCTTATGTGACAGAGTCACATGAGCGGACATGTTTTCATTATTTTTAATATCTTAATTGTTTATTTTTAAAATCTTCAGCTCCCCGAGGCAGCTCTGTGCCTCAGGGAGCTTTTATTGCGCGCACCTATGCACATGCGCGAACTTCAGCGCACACTCTCCTCTCGCCCCCACCCTGGCAGCACTGAGCCCTGTAGTGCACATTTCACACTGGCTGGCCGTTAATTGGCCAGCCAGTGTGAAATCACACTAGGAGCCCAATCGCAGGCGGAGGTCGGCTTCCTGACTGCACCTGGGCCCACCTGCCAAGCCCGCCTGGCCACCAGAAAATCCTGGCCCGTGACTACAATCTTATACCCACCCCCCATCATCCCCCGGGAGCAGGCTGGCAGGCGGGGAAGAGAGTGTAAAGTTAGGTGAGTTGGTGGGGGTCACTGTGTCCATTGCCTACCTTGTATTTTACCATAGGCAGGGTAATTGTTGGGTGGCCCACCCTCTCTCTTGGGCCAATGAAGCCTTTAAATGGATGGTATACCCTGGTGACCTGACTGCAGGCTTGAGGGTGGAGTCCCCATGGAGGGGCCCACAGCAGAAAGGGCCATGGCCACTTAATCCCTCCCTGGCCTCTCACTTGCCACCCGTCCCCCCATATCAAGGTGGTCTGCCTGCCTGAGAGCGCCCCACTTACCTGCTTCCCCGGCCTCCATCACTATTCCAGGTTGGGGACTGGCTGCAGTCCCAGTAGTAGCCACTGATCCCTGTTGGCACTGCTGAGACTGAAGGGCTGTTGACCCTCTGATTCACCAGCATCTCTTGGAGGCAGAACATCCTGCTCATGGGGTAGAAGCCATGACCTCTATTGCAAAAATATCTAATTTCATGATTCATATGTTTTAGGAATAAAACTTTTATTTTGGGAATTGCAGTATTAAATGCAATACAAATGGTGAAAAAAACTGGGTTTGTGGCACTGACAAACACCCCTAAGATAATTACCATTCAAAGGACGGTCCATGTTTACTTAAAGGGGTTTGAATTAGAGCTGTGAGAACAATAAACAACAGATGGTTCCCCAGTACCTTTGGAATAGAGTCAGCTAGTCTGGTAAGACTGCAGTTGTCCCTATTAGAGCTTCAAATTATTCATTCATTTCCTCAGATCTAAGAAGGGTTTGGAAGCAATGGGTAAACAAGGGAAGGTCTTAAAGTAGCCATGTACATTTCAGGTCATAGGTCAAGTTTTGGGAATTGAAGGTAATTAGTTAAAATCTCTATCCGGGATATCCCTGGTTTGCGATGTTTCCATGGGGACAGCTTGCAGGGAGGCAGTCTTTTGTGTTTATCTATGTGGTTTCTCACAGAAACAGTTAGTCAGCTTGGGAGCAGCTTTGAAACAGGCAGTTTCCATTTGGAACTGAAACGGCTTGGAAACAAGCAGAGAGAGAAATTTCCCAGGAGCTGTTCTCCACTAAGCACGAAGACAGTGAAGCCCATGCTTGAGCTGGGGTGTCCACAATCCTGAGATGCTTAAGGTGAGTTAGAGGGTCACCTGGTCAAATGCCAGTGGAAAGACCCCAAGAAATCTTATACCTTGGGCAATAGCAGAAACACTGAGGAGAGTCAAAGTGAATTCCTGAGAGTTGTGGCACACTTTGGTTTGGTCCCAGGGGAAGTGAAGGAACCCTCAAGATCCTGTAAAGAGTAAAGTAAAGGCTCAGGCATTTAGTAAATATACACCACCTCTTGGGTGGAAATAAAAATAGAATGGGGAGTGCCTTGTTGAGCCTTTCAGTTTTAAAATCTAAGTGTTCATGAAATATATAGTGTTAATTTAATTTCTTTAATTCGCCTGCATAAAAGTTGTGGTTTAAAACATGAAACCTTGAGGAGTGTTTAATTCAGTTAATAACTGGCAGTTCGAATTTCTTCTTAAAAGTTAATGGCTGCCCTCAAGATCATAACACCTTAGACAACTAATTGTCTGAGCCAGGCAGAATTGTGTTGTGGCTTCCTGGGCTGGTGGAGGTGAGTTTGCCCCCAACTTTTCAGCTGGTGGATGGGACTACCCCACCGCTCCACCCTCTGCCACAACCATCCGTTTGGACAGTCAAAGAAACTGCAAAACCAGAGGCCAATATAGGGAAAAAATACTTGACTTTCATTCCTAAGGATGATCAAGCTGGTCCATCAAAGTTCATTCCAAGCTGAACTCAATCACAAGGAGGCATCTAGCTGTATTTCGATTCCTTTCATGTCTTGCCCTTACTGTCTGCCTGGCAGATTATTCCAATATTCCTGATTCCTTGTATAGAGGGGTTCTTCAAAATGTCTACTTCTAACGTTATGTGCTCTGATCCTCTGGACTGACTTAAGTCACTTGACTGGATTCACAATTACTATGTCACAAGGTGAATCTACAACATAATTGTATGCCATATGACATTCGAGCTCTTTTCAAACTCAAGATAGTAAGCTTGAAGTTTTGAGCAGCCTACAGGCTACCAAGGCCATTTTTATGCCTTTTATCAGTTAACTCTAATTCTCCCAGACAGGTATTAATCTGCTTATTTTAACTGTGCTAATGCCTGTACACATTTGTGGTGTTTATATCTGAGTTTCACTATGTTGGGATAATTCTGAGTATGTGCTGGCTTTAGGTCAGAAAATCACAGGGGCAGGTGTACACATATTCCAAGACGTGCTCCTCGTGGGTGAGGCTCCCCAATGAGGCAGACATTCAAACTTTACTTTTATACTCATGAATTGTCTCGTTACAATGCCAGTGCTAGGGAGCTCACAAATGCAACTCTAAGTTTTGTTGCCTTCTTTCTACCACCATTTAGGGCACTCTGTCTACACAAAGCTAAGTACAATATCAAGATAAGCTGGTTTTAATAATTTGAGCTCAGCCAGGATGTATCATCAGCTCTCAATTGCTGTATAACTGTTTCCTATCTTTTCATCACCTAACAACTAAACCTATGTGAATTTGTTTCCAATGTTTTAGCTTCCTTCTTGGTCTATTAAGCACTAGCTGTCTATTCTGAGTGTGCAGTCAGGGAGTCTGTATTTGTTTTCATTACTAGGAGGTTGGCCTCTCCACCACAATGAAACATCCCGACTAATGGCCAAAAAACTATTACCATATCATCCGTCCTTCTAACTGCATTTGTGCATATCACTAAGGAAGTGGAAGATTTTACATGGCATATGTGGCATGTTTACTTATCAGCTGCACTTTATATTAGTGTTTACTCAGCAGTAGATATGCACACTAAGGAAATTCTGTTTGAACTTTGCTGTGTGCTGGGGTAACCCTTTCAGGGCTGCAGTTAAAACAAAAAAACCCAACAATGCAAAGATGTAAAACAATTAACTCTCATTATTACACAGGTCAAAATCAATAAAACAAAAACGTCAATGTCACACATATTAAATATCAGCTGCCAATCTAACACCTACAGAACATATAGACTCACCTAGAAGCTGTTTAATTCTGCAACAAGAAACTAGGACTGCATCACAGTTGATCTGACATTTATACCACAAATGTGTCTCATTTAACGGAACTCCCTTTCTGCATATTTTAACAAAATATCGATAAATTCTTAATTTAAACTGGCGAATATTGAAGTTGAGTGAATCTGCTCACAGAAGCTGCAGAAAATCTATTCAATAGAAAGAGCTTTAAACAAGACCTACACAACAATTAAAACCAGGGGGTGCTTCATTTTCCATTCATATGGAAATTGCACTGTATTGGCGACAATCAGACAGATCAATCATTATCTCCTGTCTGGAGATTCTGGTTGTTGGATGATTTCACCTACGCATACAATATATTGATCTCATCTTTAAAGCACCAGTGACCTGTTTTCTCGCTTCTTTTCAGTTGTATCAAAGCCCATTAAAAAAAAGCATATTTTCATGCACATGAACCTCTGTAATATTTTTTAGATTGCCTCAATGCAATCACTGCAAAAGTAATTTAACAATATGGAAGTCAAATTTGGACAGTCTTACTAAGAAAACTCAGTGGCCAAACCTTTCTGCTTTGGGAGCCATTGGCAATTCGGGCACAAATTGCACTCATACTTGGACTAGTTTCCAGAAGGGCTTTTTTTGGTCAAGTTTCCACCCAAACTCATTTTCGTTTTGTTGAATGTAAAATCACCCACGAACCAGCACAATCATGCAATGTTTTAAAATGAAAAGGAGTTGCATCACAAAATATTCCTAAAATATTTAAGAATGGTAACATGGTGCAACTTTATTAAGACAAGTGAAAATGGGCGAATCACAAAAATTAATAGTTTTAATCAGAGTATCCAATCCATCACCTATGAGTAATCTGATTTTCAATAACTTTAAATAAATAACTTGAACTATGCTGAAGCATTCACTAGTTAAATGGTGTACAGTAGTCAGCCTTCTTTATACATATTAAAACAAAGCTCTTAAAAGGTGCCTAAAATAAACTTAATTTTGAGCCTCTTTTGAAGGCCTGCAAAAGGCCCAATTGGCAGACACTTGCCATGGTGAGTAATTCAATCTGGGGGTGTGACCAGTTTTGTGCATGGGCTGGCTAAAGATCGTGGAAACTCAATTTGCGCCAGATGCAATTGAAATTTGAAATTCTTTGATTTTTTTGGGCTGATTTGACTAACTTCAGGTGGAAAATGGTGCATTGGAAAACAACAGCGCCAAAGTTGTTTTTTTAACTTTATTATTTCATGGGGTGTAGGTATCACTGGCAAGGCCAGCATTTGTTGCCCATCCCTAATTGGCCTTGAGCTGAGTAACTTGCAAGGCCATTTCAGAGGGCAGTTAAGAGTCAACTGTGGGTCTGGAGTCACATGTAGGTCAGACCAGATAAGAACAGATTATTTCCTTCCCTAAAGGACATTATTGAACCAGATGGGTTTTTTACAACAATCAATGATAGTTTCATGGTCACCATCACTGAGACTTGCTTTCAATTTCAGCTTTATTAATTGAATGTAATTTGCACTAGCTATCATGGCGGGATTTGAGCCTTTTGCCCCCAGAGAATTATCCTGGGCATCTAGATTACTAATCCAGTGTCATTACTACATCACCGTCTCCCCACAGTGCAATGGTGTTGCATTTACATACAAATCACAGAGTATCATATGGAGTCCTAAAAACCTTGTAGACGTTTATTTGAACTCTCTGATTAAATATAATACAAAACTGTTGGGTATTCTAAGTAAGTGAAATGTGTTAAGTTTCACATAGAGCCATTAAGATGCAGTTTAAACCCTGGTACTGATTTCAGCCTGATTCCTGTTTACAGCAATGCAAAGCCAACAGCACTTAGTCATAATGCTGGCTTCATATCACCATCTATGCAGACAAGCAAGGCTCTTCGTGTGCATACGCGCAAAGGTTCTCTCACTGGCACTTATATGCTAGTGAGATTTATGGTGTTGGAAAGTACATGGAACAGCTGAACTTTTAATGCTAAAATGTTTACAACAAACCTTTGTGAAGTTTGCTTCATACCTGCTATAGTTGTACAAAGAAAATGCTGTCAACACTCAGCAGGTCAGACAGCATCTGTGGAGAAACAAGTTTAATATTTCAGGGCAATAGCCTTTCATCAGCCTGGTGCCAGTCCGAAGTTGGGTGGAACAGTCTCTTCAAGCGACACTGCAGCTGGTAGTTTGAAAATGCAGGCATACTCCATAAATGGACAATCATGTAAAAGAATTAATATTTAATAAATATAATTGACAATGCAATAAACTATCATTAAAATTGGCTGCACTTTTAACAATCAGCACATTTCCTGGGTATTTGATAATATTTCAGACCTTTGACCATTCTAATGAGAATATTGGTTTTTAATTCAATCATTCATATTTGTATTCTTGTAAGTGAAATGTTTTTATTCGTTCTTGGGATGTGAGCATTGCTGGTAACACCAGCATTTATTGTTCATTCCTTGAGGAAGTGGTGGTTTATATTATTTGACCACTAAACTTCCACTTTACATTTATTATTAGAATTTATACTGTGAAATAATAACTACAAATCTACCATTCACTTTTCATTGCTGTGTTACTGCGTACTTCAGCTTTCAATTCCATTATTGTTTTCAGATATGCAGGCAGTGTAACGTCATTCGATATAGAACCAGGCTTCAAGGAACAACTTGGAAGTTTTCAGTAATTTCAGATGATTAACTAAGATGGCAGGACTCCAGATAGGACATAGATAACATGGTTTGCTGAAGGAATGGCTTGAGCTGCCTCAGGCCTTTTCTCAATGTGTTTACCTGTACATTCTTCTGCCAGTTTGTCTCAAAAAAATCCACTAAGGGCATTTTCGCAGAGAATATTTATTCAGACTCATTAATTTTCCCAAAACTTGGAGTATTGACTAATGAGAATCAACAGGATAATGTGAACATTTTGTTCACTGCGAATGTTCCGCTAAAGAAAAGACAACTTTAGAACCTGCATTCTAGATATGAGACACCAGGGTTAAAAGAGGAACTTGATCTTTAAAGTGTGAAGGAACTGAGAAATTACAGTGTCTATCATTCAGCTTAATAAATGTGGCATTGATGGAACTAGGTTCACTAGAATCATATTGAACACTGGCAGCAACCAGATGGCTGAATATCAATCAGTTCTAAAGAATTGAAGCAAATGAAATGAGAAATGTGATTTTTAAGCAAATTGAACAGTTTTGCTTGACAATCTGCATATGTTGTAAAAATAAAAACCCTTACCCAAAGTGGGTTAGACAATAAACTTTTAGAAGTTTTAAAAAATTTGTTTCAGTGCCTAAAAATATTTTATTTCTGCCATTTTTTTGAAAACCGCAAACATCAACTGAGGCAGGCAATGATCTGAGTTGTGATGTCAGTTATACTCTCGGACCACCCTGCAGCAACTATGGCCCGCATTTTCCGTCGGCATCGGTGCCATGTCGGGCATGAGCGGACAATATGGCAGGAAGCCAGAAATCAGTTTCAGGACGTCGTAAAACCAGTTTGCGATCGTCCACTCACCCGTCAATGGTGAGTCATTTTCCCGCAAATCGGGAACATCATTTTAATACATACACATTTAATTATAAGCCCTGCTCACCAGAATCATCGCTCCATGCTGGATCATCCAGGCACGTTGGCGGGAAAACGTGGGGGCCCAGAACAGGTCTTGACAAGTGTTGCGTGCGGAAGTCGGGGCTTACCTTTAGGGCCTTGCTCAGATAGCAGACATCTGAGGAGCAGAAGATGCTGGAGCCCTACAGCTACCGGACCCTGGAGGAACACGTGCATCGCATGCTGGGTCTAATCTCAAGGAAATAGCTCTGCCACAAAACAGCTCTTGGAGGGTGCAAGGTCACCATTGATGTCTGGGGTCTGCTTAGGGACATCAGGGTCTTGGCAATGGGCAGCTACCGATGATTGTCAAGGTGGAAGGAGAGGAAGTCCCGGCTGTGAGTGGGAAAGGAAGGTGTACTGGGCGGGGTGGGGGGGAATATGGGGTGGGTTGGGTGGGAGAGGAAGGCCTAGGTTTGACTGAGAAAGGAATTGGATCACAGATAGAGCAGTGTGTACACTTATGGTCACCACTTTACGGGAAGGATGTGATCAGGCTAGAGGGGCTACAGAGGTGCCAGGATGTTGCTGGGACTGGAGAACCTTAGCTAAGACGAAAGATTGGATAGGCCCGGTTGAGAATTATTATATCTTCCTGACACTGGCAAATCTCCTCTGTAGCCTCTCTAGCACGATCACGTCCTCCATGTAAAGTGGCAACCAGAAATGTACACACTACTTTATGTTGGTCTAATTCATGTTTTATACAGTTCAAGCATAACCTCCTTGCTCTTATATTCTATGCCTCAGCTAATAATATCCCTGGGGTAGACATCCAAATAACTTATGATTTTATGTTAAACGTCCAAACTCCCTGTCTTACTGAAAATATTTGAGATGTGACTTTGCTTCGAGGATGGGGGGTGGGGAGGGCGGGGAAGACACCCATCCAAGATGGAGCTGATCTGGGTTAGAGGGGCTGGTTCTGGAGATGTATGATACCCGGGGGTTGATTTGCGGTGGTGGGGGAGATGACTGTGGGGAGAAAGTCTGCCTCTTTGGAGGCCCCTGGGGAGTGGGGGATTGTAAAACTTTGGGGTGATGGGGTCAGAGACCTCAGGGAAGAAGTTGGAGAGGTTATGGAAGGTGCAGCAGAGATTGGGGTGGGGCTCAGTCACAGGGGCTAGTCCAGGGAGGTGCCATTGGATTCAGTGGGTAAGATAGGAGGCACTCGCCTCTTAAATCCGGCTGTCCCCGCCTGAATTTAGCTATTGGGTTGCCTGAGGCTTTCCATAGTTAAATTTCAAATCTTAAATAACAGCGAGGTTTACGGCCTCATTATATTATCTGAAATGCCAGCCCACCTCCCTGGAGCAGGTTGGTTGCTCGCCCACCTTCACATCGTCAGCTGCCATCTCGGATCTTCTGGGCTTCTCTCAAGCCCACTTTGCTTCAAGTCTGCTTCCCACAGCTCTTTCTTCAACCTGGAGCTTTTGCTCTGCTCCTGTCATTTACCTTAACTCAAGGAGATCTGTCTTTGATCACTGTCTTTGACCCTGCCTGGGACTTTCTTCTGGGACCTCTTTCTGTCCCAATCTCTGGTTTGGGACCTTCCTCTTGGTTTGGGACCTTCTCCCTGTCCCCCACTCCGTGTCCTGCTCCCTGGGACACCTTCTCTGGAATGTGCTCCAGGTCAAGGACATCTGACCTGCAGTTTCGCACTCTTTGACTTCTTTGCTTCCTTATCTTCTGCGCAGGCACGCAGGGCTGGTTCCCCATTTAAAGACAGCGAAATCACTAACTGCGCATGTGCAGCCATTTCCCAGTTGGAGCATGTGGAGAAGTCCCGGGGCCCACTGGGACCTGTAGTTCCTGAACCGTGACTCACAAACTCAGCTTAAGGTAAGTCTCGGAGTTCATTACAATTGATAGAAATCCAGCTGTCTGTGATTAATCACACGAAGGGCAGGATTTTTCTGTCAACGTGCAGGGGGCGGGACCCGCACGCCGACACGTAAAATGACACGCGGTGACATCAGGCGCACGTCCCGACGTCACCGGGCGCCATCGCGACATTTCGCTGGGCAGGCGCATGACGATGTCCGTTGCGTGGCCGCCAGTCATTACCAGGCCAATTATGGTAGTTATGGTAAAAGCAAAAAACTGTGGATGCTGGAAATCCAAAACAAAAATAAAAATACCTGGAAAAACTCAGCAGGTCTGGCAGCATCTGCGGAGAGGAACACAGTTAACTCTTCTGTTGAAGAGTCATACGGACTCGAAACGTTAACTGTGTTCCTCTCCGCAGATGCTGCCAGACCTGCTGAGTTTTTCCAGGTATTTTTATTTTTGTTAAGGTAGTTATGGCTCCAATTGTCCTGGATTTTAAGGCGTCAGTGCGATATTCAGCTCGTCGCACGGGCGGAACGGGCTTGCGGGTTTTCAAAACTTTAATGATCCTCATCCACGGGCGGGAAAGAGGGATCATTCTTTCTGCAAATCCCGACATTTAACAGTTAGTGCTCAGAAGTTATTGAAAGTTGCACGTGTAAGGTGGAGAAGTGTCAAATGCATAGCAGCTGCTTGGACTGCACCCATTACCTTCAGGTCAGCATTTTTTAGTGAGGATTTGTTTTGGGGCCTGTAGGTTTCAGGAAGCCTCCCTGAGCCTGGGAATGGGAGGTGATCTCTCCATTGGAGGCACCTCACCTGAGGAGGAAGGGAGGGCTAGAAGGGGGAGGGGGCCAGGAGTGCACATTCCGCCCCCAGGGGAACCACCTTTGGGTGTCCAGGCGCCGCAGGTACAAGGGGCGCAGGGCCAAGAGGTAGTCCAAGATGCAAGGGGCTGCAGAAGACGCCACTATCCTGCTGCCAGGGTATACAGGCGGCGAACCACCGACCTCAATATGTCTGAGGTGCAGTGCCGAAGGAGGCTCCGTCTCTCAAGGGAGACAGTCAACACTATCTGTCAGATGATTGGTCCAGAGAATTCAGCTAACTATGTGGGTGGACACCCCATGCCAGTGGCTCTAAAGGTCACAACTGCCCTCAACTTCTATGTCTCTGGCTCTTTCCAGGGGTCAGTGGGTGATCTCTATGGTGTCTCCCAATCAGCTGTCCACACTTGTGTCAAGCAGGTTACAGATGCTCTGTTCAGACGGGCATTGACCTTCATCCACTTCCGCTGGAACGAGGCCAGCCAGACACAGCAAGCCAGAGGCTTCATGGCGACTGCTGGCTTCCCCCGTGTCCAGGGTGCAATAGACTGTACCCATGTGGCCATCAATGCACCAGCAGGTGAGTCTGGTGCCTTCGTGAACAGGAAGGGCTCCCACTCCATGAACGTGCAGATAGTGTGTGACCACAGGATGCAGATTCTACAAGTCTGTGTAAGGTACTCAGGCAGCTCCCACGATGCCTACATCCTCAGACACTCTTCAGTGCTCCAGCCGGCTTGATGGATGGCTGGTGGGTGACAAGGGCTAATCCCTCCAGTACCCCCCAGATCGAGTGTCGCTAATAGTGGTTGCATGCTGTGCTCTGCACAATCTAGCTCTGCAAAGGGGGGACGCTGTGGATGAAGAAGATGTAGGGGGAGTGGCTGGAGCTGAGCACGATGAGTCCAGCAGTGAGTCCAAGGATGAGCATGCACAGGAAAATAATGAGGGGGCACAGGCTGACCTGGGCATGCTCCAGGGAGACGGAAATACCCGGGATGCTCTAATCCAAGGAACCTTTAGCTAGCACAGCACATATGGATCTCCAACACAAGCCTGGCCTGTATCCTCCATCCTGGAGACCTCATCTGTCTGGATAGGAGGATTGGCGATGGGCGCCATCAATAAATCTGAAAGATACACAAATCATTCATCCAATCTCAGGAATCCATGCACCGTTCCTAATAAAGAGGAACCCCCACAGCCATTTGAGACATTAATTTAATTTTGTGATCAAAGTCTCGTCAAATTACAGAAATCAAAATGTGTTGGACTTCACACAAAGTTCTAATCAACTCTTAGGGGGAGGGGCAACAGGAAACCACCAGTGATGAACCCGGGGTGTGCCTACGGTGCCTTCATCTTTCATTTGTGGATGCTACGTCTTTGTGGTGCACTGTCGCTGGCAGTGGCATCTGAGACAGCCTCCTCTCTCTGATGTCCTGTTGACCTTGATGACCTTGGCGGACATCCTCTGGCCCGTGAAGCCTTTGATGGAACCGTATGGGAGGGAGCTGCCTGCTCCACAGCTGGCACCTCCCCAGTCGTCTCAGTCTCATTGGGTGCCTCGGACACTGGCAGAGGGGTGGACGAGCTGCTGCCCTCATCCGCAGCGCCCTGAGAAGCGCCAGCAGAGATGACAGGCAGCTGCTCCGCCAACGCGAGGTCCATTTGGCCCTCCCTGCTCACCGTAGATGGATGGGCACCGAGGTTGGATACCTGGTGGCCAAACCACCGCCCACACGGGAACTGACCAGACGAGGTCAATGCTCCTGTGTGGGCTTGCAGGTCCGAGCGCAACCCCAGGAACCCCTGATCCTGTCCCTGGAGCTGCCTCTCCATGAGAATCCCCACTCTCTCCATGGAGGAAGCTTGGCACTCAGCCATGAGGCTCAATGCATCGGCCATGGCCTGCGTAGACTCCTCCACCACTGACACCAAGCCAAGCACAGCCTCATGTATCTCCACCAGATGTTCCCGAGCACCCGGGCGCATGTCAGCACTTGGCTGCATCGCCCACAGTTCCAGAGGCTCATCATCTGCCACAGACTGAGCATGTGCTTGGGCCCCCTCAGTCCTCTGACTGCAGGCACCATCAGCATTTTCTGCCTCCGCCAGCTGCTCCAGCGACTGTGAAGTGCCCTCACCGCTGTGACCCGGGACACTAACCGAAGATATGATGCCCACTGCAGTGCCAGTTTCTGCGCTGGTGCCTGCTTGGTAGAGATGATGTGACGCTTCTGATGGTGCAACTTCATGCCCCTCAGGTGTCAGAGGGGGCCCCCTGCTGCTCCGGGTCCCGGCCGTGCGCCGATGATGCTGAAAGGAAGAGTAAGGATATTCAATCAGTTAGCCTGCGGGCAACGTCAATGTACATGCCTATCTCCCCGGCTCATCATGTGCTTATCATTCCACACGCAATGGGCAAGCCATGTTGGTAACGCCACTCATTGAACAATCAGCAATGGCATGGATGTTGGGAGACTACTGGTGACGTGAGTGCTGGCCACACATACCTGCCCGTGGAAACTCCGGCTCCAGTGGACCTGGGCGCATGGCGCCTCTCCAGGTCCAGTGCCTCCTGCTCAGAGCAGCTGAGCATCAATATCTGGGCTGGCCCACCACCAGTCCTCAGCTGCTTGGCGCTGTTATGAGAATCCTTCTTCTGCAAATGAAAACATTGCATTGATACTTGTACCGTCAATCTCCTGGCGGCCGGCCCACCCCAAGCCCAGTTGGCCACTGCAGGTCTGTAGCGCATCCTTCCCCCACTGGTGGCTGGCACTCACACAACTATGCCTGGTCCTTTTCCCCGTCCACATGCTGCCTTGATCACAGTTGGGAACACAGTTGTACCAGCCGTTGCAAGGAGGCACAATGATGTGGAGCGCAGAGGGCAGCACATCCATACGTGCCACAGGACCTTGAAGATCCCCTCACACCATGTCATCACCCTGACTTCCACATGTCTTGGAGTTCGGCCAGTGCGCCTGGGTGTAGCTCCTCCAGGTTGAACTCACCACAGTCATGTGGGTGTCATTGCACCACATGCTGCGGGTGTAGTACCCATCTCATCTCAATCCTCTCATGCTGAATGCATAGGTAATCTCTGGTGGGCTGCCCAGCTAAGGACACACGCCGTCATTAATCATTGCACTCAGGCCACTCAGACATGGGTTGACCGCCAGCGGGGGAGAAAGTTACATGATGGGTGAAGTGAACGATGCCAACATGCTACTCACCCTTCCCGTGCGCAGCAGGTCACTGAAGCGCTTGCGTCACTGGGTCCATGAGCACCGCACCACGTCGTGGGAGCTCACAATCTCCACAACCTCCTCCCACACACGCTTGGTCAAGTGGGGTGGCCTCCTCCTCCCGTCCTGGGGGACAAGCACCTCCCGCCGTGCTGCCACCTCCTCGAGGAGGGCAGCAAGGCGCTCATCAGACAACCTGGGTGCACAGTGACCACCCGCCCTACCCTCCTGCATGTCTCTTTCTGATTTGCCTTGCCCCCAACCTCTGGCCATGTACAGCAGCCTTGGTGTGGCTGCAGCTTGGCCTTTAAACAGGGTCGTCATTGGACCCAGCCATAACAAAATAAAATGTGCAAGTACATTGTACAATGAGACTTCAAATAGTGGGAAGGGTGTATAGGAATAAATTATCAAGGGATTTATAGGGCAGGTATAATGGTGGACTTTAATTATCCGAATATAGGCTGGGATAGTAGTGGCATAAAATAAAGTGGGGGTTGGTGGGGTGGGGGTGGAGCAATTGTTTCGAGACTGTTTCTAGTTTCTAGATTGCTGTTCCGCCTGCGCCCACCCACTTCCGCCATCCCCGGGAGTCACCAAACACACTGGGCGGGCCTTAATTGACCCACCCGCACCCGCACTCCCCAACCGATATGGGGTAAAATCTCCCCTAAGTGTAGATTAATCCTCACTGCTTTCTGTTTCATATGAAATCTGGTAGGTGCCAGAAGCTCCATTCAACCATAAATCCTTTAATCATTGATAGAGAGTCTTATAGGTAATAAACATGGGACTTAGAAGCAGGAATAGGCCATTTGGCCCTTCTTGAACCAGTTCTTCTTCGCTTACATTACCTAATGTTAAACAATATTCACCTGCAATATACGCTTTGGCTTTTCAGGACATGCTAAATACTGGAATTGACCTACAAGTGTTCTATTATGGCAAGGCTTTTAGAAAATATGAAAACTGAAAATTCACAGCACAGAAGGAGGCCAATTGCCCATATCACATCTGTGCTGGTCGACAAAGAGCTATCCGAACTAATCCGACTCCCAGCCAATGTCCTGTAGCCCTCTAGGTTACGGCACTTCAAGTCCATATCCAACTATTGTGTAAATGCTGTGAGAATTCTACTTCTTCGAACTTTTCAGGCAGTGAGTTCCAGAACCCAACCACCATCGGATTAAAAAAATTCTCTTCAACTCCCCCCTAATCCTTCTAACAATTACTTTAAATCTATGCTCTCTGGTTATTCACCTCTCTGCTGAGGAAAACATGTCGATCTAGGCTTCTCATAATTTTATACAGCTCAAATATATCTCTCCTCAGCCTCCACTGTTGCAAAGAAAATGACCCACTCTACCCAATCTTTCCTCATAGCTAAAGTTCTCCAGCCCTGGCAACATCCTGGTTTTATGGCACAGCCGATGGTGAATGCTGAATTGTTCAAATTCCAGACGGAAACCTGAGACAACTGCGACAGCTATTTTTGCAATTTCTATGTTTCGAGAAACTAGATTAAACATTTATTAATAAGAGAAATGATTTTAAACACATACATATGTTTAAAAATGACTACTATAATAACTTCTAAATCCCCTAATTATTCTAACTCCCAGTTACACCTTCCTTAAGGCAACAGAAAGACACATAGATTTTAAAGGACCCAGGCAAAGAAACATGATACCCTGAACAATCCAGTTCAAAGTTAGTTTGCTTAACTTCAGCTCATTGTAGACAGCAGCTTGAGGCATAAATGCCGAAGGCTTTTCACACTTGTTAGGACTTAAAATGCCTGCCTTTACACACAGCCTTCTCTCCTTTATGCACATTTTCCCCTTTGAATACAAATTCCCATTGTTTCACTATGGGGAGAATTTTCTCCCCGTCGGGCGGGCTGGGTGGGAGCGGACACGGGCGGGCACACAGCCGATCGTCGCCCGTGATCGGCTGTGTGCCGCCATTTTATGTCAGCGGGCCAATTAAGGACCGCCCAAGGTGACACGCACCTGGAAGCGCTCAGCGCTATCTGTGTAGGCAAGGGAAAGAGGGAGAGTCGGGGCCTGGAGATAGCAGATATCTTTCCCTGATACGTGGAGGAAGCACCATCTGCTTCTGGGCTAAGAAAGGATCCATAGAGATTCAGATACTGGGAGTACTTTCACCAGCAGAAAAGGCTGAGGGACTTATTTGCAGTTTTTGAAATCATGATATGCTTTGACAGGTGAATAAAGTAAATGTATTTTCTCCGGTTGGGGAATCAGTGACAAGAAGTGACTAATTTAAGATAGGTAATAAGAGAAGACCAGCTAAATGCTTAAAGCATTGAAAGGCTATGGGGAGAAAGCCATGTACTGGAGCTAGTTTTGGTTTGCCCGAATAAAGAGACACTCAGACATGATGGGCCAAATAGTTTCCTTCTGTGTCGTACACTTCTAAGGCACTATTTAACCCACAAATGATTACTATCCTGCATATTTTTGTTCCAGCAAGTGAAGCAAGAACGTTGTAAGAAACAAAGAACAGAATCAGAAATAAGTCTTCCAATGCAAAAATCAGAACTAAACAAAATTCAGAACTAATGTTCCAATAGAAAAGTAAACAAAATTCAAACAAAAATGATGAATCAGCTTTAAACAAGTTAACTCTAGAGGGCTGATAATTCACAAAATGCTGATAGTGAGAAAGAAACAAAAGAGTTGCAAGATCCAGTGAGAGCCAAATTTAGATGAAATGTGAACATTTTCTGAGGTTTGCTTATGTCATTAGTGCAGCTTTGAAGTTGCAGGGTTGACTCTTCATCGCTGAATGTGACCTGCTGTGAATGGGAGCCTCTTAATTTCATCCATGTGGCTGTCACACACCTCTGGAACATGGATGACCTTGTTTTGTATGTGCATTTTTATGTATTTATTCTCAGGGTTATTTGACACAAATGTTAAAGAATAAAATACAGTTTTCATTTTGCAATTTGTTACAGCACTAATCGTTATAAAAATCCTTAAAGAGGTTTGTGTGCTTGTTTTCTTTAACTTACCATAAATAGGTCTCCAATCGAAAGAGGAGTTCTCCACTGACATACACATGCTAAACCGACTCTTCAGATCCCATCTTTACCAATAAGTTGCCAGACTTTGGGTGGTTCCAGGCTACTGGTTCATGCCTACATTGAATTACACTAAACTGAGTAAAGCTTAATTGACCCGTACACTTGCGGAACACAAGTTAATGATATAGCTTCAACCATTTAAAGGACAACATATGACTCAGCACCAAGCAACTCCACTTCAAATCTGAAGAGGCACAAAAGCACCAACTATATTGAAATACCAGTGTCAATATAGACAAGACAGCTCTGCAGATGATAGCTCAAAATAGCTTAAGTTGTATCATGTGATCCCAGTACAGATGTGAATGTATGATCAACAACAGCATTAAGTCTCATTTGCACTAATCTGGTGTTGGACCACATCTATTACTTACATGCCCCAAGATATATCAATTGTCAGCATTTGCAGAGTTGTGTCCACTGCCATTGTCTGCTGACAAAAATAGATGCTCCGAATTGGCTTCTTAGGTTAACCCAGAATGTACTGTCTTTCTATTCTGCGCACGTGCAGAGCTTGTGCATATGTGATCATGTGGTGGTCACGCTGGCTTGCGATAAAATGAAACCTAGTGACATGTAAATGATTCAAATTTTCATAAGATATATCACAGAGGCTAATTATGAAAGTTATACTGGTGAGACTAGTTGATGTAAAAATTTTGCAGTGTTGGCTGTTTCAGCTTTTTGGGGCATTTCCGTTTCTTTGAAGCAAGTTTCCATCTTCTGGTGAGTTTCCTAGGTTCATGTGAGTATCCCCGAACCCTGCTGATACAACCACAGTGACAACAATTTCTAAAAGCAACTTAATTGTATATATATATATTTAATTCATGCTTGAGATGTAGGCACCACTCGCAAGGTTGGTATTTATTGTCCATTCCTAGTTGCTCTGATTTAGCACAGAAGCTTCCTAGGTCACGTAAGGTACATAATCATTCCCTTCCAATCTCTTACAGTTCGTGCATGTCTTGAAAAATAAGAGAAGTAATTGAGCTGAGTCATTAAACTCCATGGCTTGGAAACTCAGTTTCAGCCTCTTGGCCTCTGCCTCTGGTTTCTGCCTCTGGTCATTAGGTTTAGCTGGTGGGATAGTTACAGATTTTTTTTCCTCTACTTTGTGATTGAGCTCTTAATGACCTTGTCCATTTGTCAGGCTGGCAATTGCTGAAATGCTTCCATTGAGTGACAGTTAAGGTTGAATTTGAGCATTTGGCCGCAGGATAGAAATCTTTCAGGATCAGCAAAAGGTACAAGCAAGGTCACTGTTTAAAGTCCACTTTTCTAAGCGATGAGATTGCTACTTTCTAAGTAATGGAAAAACAGTTTTCAACTTGTATTTATTTAATTTACACAAAGAATGTTCCTTTTAAAGTTTATACTTTTGTTTTCACTGCATGCCATAGAGACCTAGGATTAATATGTTGTCCATGAAGAAACTTGTGTAATTTAAAGTTAGGTTTATTTATGCTCAGTGACTGAATTCTGTTTAATGTAAATCATGTGCTGTAAAATTTGGTCAAACAATAGGAATTGCTTAAACTTTGTTCATAAAAAAAGTCAAACTGTCTATGGAATGACTACAGGCATCAAGGAGCCCTAGCAAAACTGGAGTCAATAGGAATCAGGGGGTAAACTTTCCGCTGGTTGGAGTCATACCTAGCACAAAGGAAGATGGTTGTGGTTGTTGGAGATCAGTCGTCTCAGCTCCAGGACATTACTGCAGGAGTTCCTCAGGATAGTATCCTAGGCCCAACCATCTTCAGCTGCTTCATCAATGACCTTCCTTCCATCATAAGGTCAGAAGTGGGGATGTTTGCTGATGATTGCACAATGTTCAGCACCATTCACGACTCCTCAGATACTGAAGCAGTCCATGTCCAAATGCAGCAAGCCTGGACAATATCCAGGCTTGGGCTGACAAGTGGCAAGTAACATTCACGCCACACAAGTGTCAGGCAATGACCATCTCCAACAAGAGAGAATCCAACTATTGTCCCTTGACATTCAACGGCATTACCATCACTTAATCCCCCACTATCAACATCCTGAGGGTTACCATTGACCAGACACTGAACGGGACTAGCCACATAAATACTGTGGCTACAAGAGCAGGTCAGAGGCTAGGAATTGTGTGACGAGTAACTCATCCCTTGACTCCCCAAAGCCTGTCCACCATCTACAAGGCACAAATCAGGAGTGTGATGGTGGACAGGCTTTGACATCCACAAACATTCACTCCCTCCACCACCGACACACAGTAGCAGTAGTGTGTACAAGATGCACTAGAGGAATTCACCAAGGCTCCTTAGACAGCACCTTCCAAACCCACGACCACTGTCATCTAGAAGGACAAGGGCAGCAGACACATGGGAACACCGCCACCTGGAAGTTCTCCTCCAAGTCACTCATCATCCTGACTTGGAAATATATCACCGTTCCTTCATTGTCGCTAGGTCAAAATCCTGGAACTCCCTTCTTAACAGCACTATGGGTTTCCTTCACCACATGAACTGCAGAGGTTCAAGAATGCAGCTCACTACCACCTTCTCAAGGGCAATTAGGGATGGGCAATAAATGCTGCCCCCTAATTTTAAAACAATGCCCCCTGGTTCTGGACTCACTCACAAGAGGAAACACCCTTTCGACGTCCACCTTGTCAACGCCATTCAGGATCTTGTATAGTTCAATCAAATCACCCCTCTTTTCTAAACTCCAGTGAAACAAGCCCAGTCTGTCCAACTTTTCCTCATAAGACAACCCACTCATTCCAGGTATCAATCTAGTAAACCTCCTTTGAACCGCCTCCAATGAATTTGCATCCGTTATTAAATGAGACCAAAACTGCACACAGTATTCGAGGTGCGGTCTTACCAATGCCCTGTATAACTGAAGCATAACATCCTTACTTGTATGTTTACTTCCCCTCATAATAAAGGATAGCATTCCATTAGTCTTCTTAATTACTTGCTGTACCTGCATACTTTTTATGACTCATGTACAAGAACACCTAGATCCCTCTGCACCTACAAATGTGCACCTGTTATTTTTATTCATCACTAATAAAGCAGTAGAAACTACCCATTATGAAAGCTGGGCTCCTAATTTGATAGATTAATTGATTAATTGTTTTAAACCCGTCTGGGCGCTAAGGATACATCTTCACTGTTTTTATGTCTGATTACTACATGTTTTTTCATACAGTAAGTGCAAAATAATGGGGTTAGGATAACATTGAGTGATTATGTACTTCGCTGGATTGCAGCATGAATGAAATACGCACAAACTTGATCTGTTCTTCTCTATGTTGCCTGGAAATTTATGTGGCTGATAGTAGCAGATGAATATTTCGAGTGTTCATTCTTCTCCGTTATTTTAGTAGGGGTGTTGTCCACCTAAAATGAACATGCTTTAAAATAGTTGGGAGAGGAATATTATACAAATACATGGTAACGTTGCAAGCACCAATTTCTGGACCTATATTTTCAATTAGAGATTCTTCGAAAAAAAATCCCTAGCGTAGCTTTTAACATCAGCAGGGGCTGAGAAATAGCAGCATCAGATTAGCTGCCTGTTGGACACCCTTCCTGATTTTCCTCTCCATTTTATTCTAATAGCATTAGTTTTACACCTCTGGCACAGTTGAAGGTTATCACCGCCCACCCACCCACTGCCCCCCCACCACCTCACCTCAGCGTTTCCAAAATGCAGCACATCATATTATGCCCTACTTCTTAGGATCCTTTCCATACCCATCACCTTAAAGATTCTTGCACCCCAAATTGTTGTAGATGTGAACTGCTAACAGCATGGTGAAGGCAACAGGTCTTCCAGGACTTGGTAAGTGAAAGGACCAACAGGAGATTTAAGGATAGGGAAAGAAACAAAGGTGATGGAGAAGAAAATAGGGCAAATTAGAGTCAAATTAGATACAGGGAGGGAAATAGAGAGAGAAAGATCAGATTAAGAGACAGAATAAAAGAGAAAGAAAAATAGTTTTAAAAAATGCCAAAATTTAAATTTTATTATTCTCTAGGTATAAGTTGGAGGTCTTGTGATGCAGTGGGTATTGTCCCTACCTCAGGATGAGAAGCTCCAGGTTCAAGTCCCACTTCAGGACTTGACGGCCAAGGAAGGTGTGTTCATAATGTGGCCAAATAGGTTGGTTGGTAAATCCTTCCAATATGCCTGGCGGCAGGCAGTAAGAACGGGAGAGTCTCCTGGTTAGCCAAACTGCAGAAGGCAACAGCAAATCACTGCAATACTTGCCAAGCATAATTATGGACCAATCCAATGAAAGTCCATGGTTGCCGATGCCCTCTTAGGGGCATGGTGCCTGGAGGAGGAGGAGGTACAATTTACTACCTGCAGGAATGAGACACCGCCAATTGTTCCCTTTCTCCAACAGAGAGGTTAAGTTGCATTTCAGGCCCATGAAAAAGATTCTTGCATCATTAAGTAATAGCCTTAACTTTCCGTGTTGGTTTCATTCTTTTTAACAGCATAAATGTAGCAATTACTTGAAACTCATGGAGAAGCAGACAGCGAGCTAACAGTTCTTTGTGGGACTAACGGCAGAGGGCCACAAATCATCAGGTTATTCAAAGTAATCCGCAACTCACTCTTCCTTGCCACCATATGCATGGTTATTTACACGCTAATAATCCCATTGTTTTCCTAGTAAATTCTGATCAATGTTATCGTGAAAGAGATAGTCTTTTTTTTAAAAAAAACCATTAAATGTTTAAAATTTGAAAATATATTTGAAAAATGCTATAGACATAAATACAATTTTTTTATGGCACTTGGATTATAAAACAGGGAAAGATGCTGAATGGTCATGTAACCTAGGCAACTTATTACACGGAGTTAAAAAAGGATAATCAAAAAATTACCAGATTGTGGCCTGTACCAGGGATAATGCAAAAAAAAACCAGTCCCGGCCCCTTCTGCAAAATGATTTTGTAAGGTATTTAATCAAAATACTCATGATCATTTCAAAATCGATTTGATTATATATTTAAATTGAAATTTTAAGGTGGAGCTTCTCAGACATAAAATAATTAAGCTCCTGCACACTGCTGCACATCTTAGCGAGGTCCTTTTGCAATGCAATAAGAAGTCATGTCTTTTGTTAACCATTCAAATCTACCTTAATTGACAACAGCATTTCATCACCACAGTAAAAAATTACTTTGTTCTATTATTTAAAGAATGCAATTGATAAGGAAATAGTCTTTAAATTGTTAACATTGTTTTGCAATTCTCAAATTTATAATCATCAATACATGGCAATATTTTAATTCCCCTGTAATATTGCAAACTAGGTGAAGAGTATTCTTATATTAATCTGCAAAAGTGGTAACACAATATTCTACAATCTGTATATTTTGAGCTTTTGAAATAATCATTAGTTGTGATTTTATTTTATTGCATACTTCATCTTATACAATATTAGAAATTCTTAGAGAAGCTGGTCAATCTCATTGTTTAGATGTCAACTGAATTACTCCTAAAGTTTCAGTCTTCTTACACACTTAGAACCAACCTTTATTCCATATGGCCCTGATTTTCCTCTTCCTTGCATCCTATGAGCCCTCAGTATCTTGTTGCAAAACAGAAAAAAATGGGTCAGAGGTCACTGGGTCTCCTGTCTCTATGATGCATTAAGATTTGGGGTGACACCCCAAAGGGAGAATGGAGTGCTTGCAACTGAGGTGGGCACAAGTGTGGCAATCATGGGCAAATGAGGTGGAGAGAAACCCTCAGCAATGCTCTGCCTCATCTTGCCCTCTCTTTCATGGTGGCTCAATTTGCAGAGGACTAGATGAAGTGGGCATTAGGCCCTTCACCGAGCTGTGTTTGGGACAAAGAATCTGATAGGGGCAACCAGCAAGGCCACAGATGGTGAAAAAGTTTAATGCTGCCATTTTTATTGGGCCTGTGGGAATATTATTTGGATTGGAAGTCTGCTGCAATTTTTGGCAGGTAGCACAGCTGACAGTCACTACCCCCCTCAGACCTGCATCAATTGCTGAATTCCCTCTCCCAGTTCTTGGTCAAAGCCACTAGTGGAGGTGCATTGAAAGGGGCATGTCAGCACTAAGCTAATGAACTGAACCAAGAAGTACAGGTGGGTTCATTTCATCTTAGGAGGATTGGGCTTTGGAGGTGCCCAACCTATCCAACATCACAGCAGAGAAATATTGAGGTCAACACACAGTATTTTCTAAACTGTATAGGATGTTAGACTTTAAAATTCAAGAGGCCTAAATGTTAGTTATCTTTAGACATCGTGATTTCCCTCCTTTGAATTTTCCACATCCAATATTCAATTCAAATGGTTAAATAAAATAGCGTAATTTAACTCCTATTTTCCCTACATAACAAGAGCCTTTGCTCTTCAAAGTATACAGAATTACACATTATACAGAAATTGGTTCAAGATGTTTCTGAGAGAGATGGCTGAGGATATTATTGCTTCTGATGAAATTTGGTAGAATAGCTGGAAATTTGCATTACAGCTTTCTGACGTTTGTACTTATAAGCTGAAATTATTCCAATATTGATGAAAAGAGTTCAACTTTCCTGTCCAAACCAATGGAAGTCCAGTTACTGTATTGTTTGATAAGATACAGCTACAGTTGTTATACTCAAAGCTTTAGTAGTTTATTTATCTTCTTCTATGAAACTAGCACCAATTAAAACTCAGAGCAGAAGAGTTCAGGACAAGTGATATTCCTCCATGAAATCACCAATGATGCCCAGGGGATTTTATCTCTTGAGCCACATTTTAATGTGATTCATGGACACAAATGGGACACAATTATTGGCAAGCTGAGAGCTACTTAAAGTGGCTAAAGTACTAAAGTACTTAAAGTACCTCTTAAAGCAATGTTGCATTCTCTGATGCCAGATTTTCAGCAATATTGTAGAGACAATTGTCTAGGTAAGAGTAAAAGCACTGCCCCTAACTCTTCTAATGTGTCCCTGGAAGTCTTGGTGGAAGAGGTCAAGGTTAGAAGGGAAGCTCTGTTTCCCAGCACCTGCAGGAGAACCCCAAGGTAAAAATACAGCAGGCCTGTACAGAAAGCTAAGAGTGTCAGTGCTAACAGCATTCACTGTAGGAAGAGGTTCACAAAGCCCAAGATCAGTAAGGGGTAGTGCTGCTCTTCATTTCTCTCAACAAACATATGGAACAGCAAAGGTGCAAATGAATGCATTGCGTGTTTTTCAATTTAACGTGGATGTGTGTCATGAATGAACTGTGCTTGAGTCATGCATGATAAAGGGCTCATGTACAGATCAATCTGTTCCTGATGACCTGTACAAATTATCACTGGTGAAAGGAAGGTCAGTTTCTCTTCAACCAGTATCTGAACTTCTGACACATTGATGCAGAATGGCTCATTATTGTGACGTGATCGCTACACACAATACAATAGATTAGACAGAGAGCTACAGCCTGCTCTTTTGCTCATTTATACAACTTTCTGCTTACTTTGCTTTCCTTTTCTTCCTGTGCTTCCATGAAAGTTAGTTTGGCTATGTGGGTGCTGACAATCTTTAATATGTCGAGTGGCTACTCTTCGTGATGAGTAAACACCACAAGCTTCAGAAGATGATTAAATTGTGGGGAAAGACTTTGTTAATGAGCAGCACTGTTCCAAAGACCACAAACATGTTTGAACTGTTACGGGGTACATTAGATCTCAGATAATGAACTGTAGTGTGATGCTCAGTAAAGTAGACATAAGTTACATGGGCAGGGGCACCAAATTGCACAAATGTTGGTGACAGAGAAGCACTGTACGTGCATATTTGGATGCATGTAATTTTTCATGTTTAGAAAGCACGGGTAGGGGTTTTTGCTTTAGAATTTAGTTTATTATTATTGAAAAATAAATTTGTTAAGTTTCCAGCAAGGTCCAGTGGCACATTCAAACACATTTCAAATGTATCTTTGCATGCGGCTGCAGTTACACAGCACAAGTCTGACCTCTAGTAGGTACTCTTCCATATCTTGACTTTGGAGAGAGTACCAACATTGTTCCCTAGTTGTGCTTTCACTTTCATATCAATGGAACAGTTTCACACTGATGTGGAAGTGGCATTATAACTATACTGAAGCTCTCCAATCTTGATTGGAACAAATTCTACATTCATTATGTTCTTGCACTGTTCATGATTACTAGATTAAGTCATTTACATTACAATTAAGGACACTCTAAAACTCCTAATTAAGGCACACACTTTTACTCTAAACGAGGGGTTAACAATGTGAACTGGAATTATAAGGACAGATTGCATAAACTTGACTTGTATTCTCTTGAGTATCTCTTGAGGGATTTAAAATGATTAGATAAACTATTGCCTCTGCGGGGCGGGGGGTTCACAGAACGAGAGAGTATATCTTAAAATTAGAGCCGGGGTCAAACCAGATAGTTGGAATCTTGAATTTAGGTTGTGAATGCTGAGTAAATTAAAATTTACGAGACTAAAGTCGATTGTTATTTTTAAGTTAGGGAATCAAGGGAAATGGGAACACAGGCACGTAAACGGAATGGAGGTACACATCAAGAATAATCTAACTGTATGGAGGGGCTCAATAGCGATAACTAATAATGACCATACAACACGTAGCCGTGTTACGAAATTAAGTTCATTTAGTGCGCAAAAACACACTCCAGAACCAAGAGCCAGGCTGGAAATGACATCGCACAACTTCTTAACCCTTTCCTGTTTTATGAGACTATTTTCATAACCTTCCCAACTATTCCAATCATGTAACAAACTCACAGGCTTTACATCGTGCGTTGCACACTACATAGATCATGTGCCTGATTAAATCAATGTCCACGCACTATGCAGAGGGCATGTCACGATGACAAGCAGGAAACTCTTGCTGCTGAGCAACTCAAGGCCATGGATGTATTATTCTGCCACTAATTTGCCTGTGACTCTGTGATTGGAGGGCGGGAGGCAGCGGCCAGCGTCACCGTGGCCGCTTCCCTGATAAAGGCGAGTGTGAGGCAGACACTGGGAGCTGGAGGTGTGGCCAATGGCGAGTTGCTGTTTGAGACTACCTTCGCATGCAGCCGCTGCTCTTTCTCTTGAGAGATAGTTGAAGTACAGAAATCCCCTGAGCTGTTCCATCCTCAACATCCCCCCACCAACCCCACCAAAATAAAAGAGAAAACCTCAGCCATTCTCCTCAGAACCTCAAGTTTGAATTAGTTGAAGAGTTTGCAAAAGTCCGAAGCAGAAATCCGAGGCAGTCATGTCCCTCACTGTGAAGGAGAAAAACCAAGTCCGCTTGGTGTTCCTTGGGGCAGCTGGAGTGGGGAAAACTTCGCTCATCCGGAGGTTTTTACTCGACACCTTTGAGTCGAAGTACAAGAGGACAGTGGACGAGCTTCACAGCAAAGAGTATGATGTAGGGTCAGTGAAGGTCAAAATCGAGATCATGGACACCAGCGGCAGCTACTCCTTCCCAGCCATGAGGAAGCTCTCGATCCAGAGCAGTGATGCTTTCGCCCTGGTCTACGCCATAGACGATGCCGAATCCTTCGAGGCTGTGAAAAGCCTCCGAGATGAGATCCTCGACATCAAGGAAGACAAATACACCCCGATTGTCGTGATCGGCAACAAGACGGACAACCGAAGTGACAGGCAAGTGTCCAGTGAAGACATCATGTCGCTGGTGGAACTGGAATGGAACAGCCGCTACCTGGAATCCTCGGCCAAGGACAACGCCAACGTGCTGGAAGTTTTCCGGGAGCTCCTGCAGCAAGTCAACTTGCCCAGCCGCCTGAGTCCAGCCCTCAGGAGAAGGCGGGAAACTTTCCCAACAGAGAACAACTGCCGACCCCCCATGAACAAAACCAACAGCTGCAGCATCTCCTAAAGACCAACCTCCGGCTGAACGGACTCTCCCTGTTCCGATTGATCCGATCAAAAAAAAAAGCAACACTGTTCACCCTCTCCGGGGTTTAGAATTGGGTTTGGGGTTTTATTTTTTTTTGGGGGGGGGAGGGGGGAAACGAGTCTCCAAATTGTGTAACTGAACTTATTACGGTGCTAAGAAAAAAACAATGGGGAAAGAGGGTGGCATTCGGGCACTTGGAAAGCGATTGAATTAATCTTTGTTACCGTTAATTGCGCTGAAGTTTGATTTCAATGAAGATGCTGATGTTTATCCAGTGAGCTGAACAATTAATGTATGCGTTTAAGGTAAACCCCTTAGCAGGTTACTTTCCAGCCTAGCAGTCGTATCAGCGTTGATCTAAGTATTCGTTTCCAGTAGAGTTTGTCCTCAATCTGCACTGATCGTGCAGCCTGGAATCTTTGTTTACAAAGTTCAAATCATCACCGTTATTTGTTAATGGGGGGAGGAGGGGGGTTTAACATTTATTTGCACTCACATGTTATCAGATCTTTCCTTACGCTGTCACTGAGAATGCATATTCTTTTGTATGTTTATTTTATAAAAGTTATCAATAAAGACTTTATCCCGAACAATGTGCTGCCTCTGATTGTGTAGTCCGCCTGCTTTGGGCATATTTGCAATTTTCACCCCCCCCCCAGTCCTGGGTTCCCACAGCGCACGTTGACATCCCGTGGCCACACACGTTAAAACTGGACTAAAACATCATGTTATATTTGTGTGTTGAACTGAAATGCGCTTATGCACATCCATAAATCTCAGATCTCCAGCATCCGCAGTTTTTTTGCTTTTATCATAAATCTCAGAAAGTGGGTACAGTGTCCCGGGGGTGGTGGGTAGACGGAGATGGAGGGAAACAACTCGCGTGGTTAATAAGCGAATATACGGGGAGGTGACCAGACAGCGAATTACCAAAGTGCGGGGAATCTAATCTGAAAAGGACCGCAGACTCGGAGGTGCTTGGAGTTTAAATCCTTTATGTATTGTGGGGAGGCTAAAGCAGCACTGATTTTACCAGAAGTTTTTGAAACTAATCCACTTTATCAATAGTTTTAATAAACGGCATAGATTCACATAAAACTGAACAAAACTCGCCAAACGGGATTTGGACGGATGAAGATTCAACCCGCGGTCAAAATGTAAGGATTTCAGATTCACTGAGAGCTCAGATTATTCTGGAGATTCATGTTCTATATATATATATATATATATAAACCGCTTCATCTGTAATGGTTATGGAGTTTAGACATCTCACTGGATCGCCCTTTAATTATAATTTCACCAGAATAATTTGTCAGCGTTGTCACTGGACAAATACCCCAATGCCCCTCCTGCCCCAAGGCAAGTGTGGGCCGGAGTGAGCCAATTTGCAGGGATCAGTTCCCCTTCTCTCGCCCAATAATAAAGTGAGACTGGAACGTGCCGAATCTACTGGGAACTTTGCACATAGAATCGAGTAAAGTAACCGAACACACATTACCCCTGTTAAATTTATCTGAATGATCTTAAGTTCCGTAGGGCTAACTTACGGTGTGCACACACACACACACACAGCACAATATTCAGGCTTTGACAATTTAGGCTGTTTCTATGAGGGAAGTTGTGTATAACGTTAACTTCTGTCTGGAAAACGCACACTGTCTACAGCCTTTCCCCGAGCGTGGTCTGTCTGCTAGCCTCTGCTCAGTCCATTTGCTTAAAAGGTTATCTCTCTACCACCTAGCGGAACATCAATGATTTGCATTGATTTTTAATGGGTTTTTTTTGTAATGAATTGGAGTGTTTTCATAGCGCCCCCTTTTGGCATTTTATTTTTCAAAACATCAATTTGAAATATTTTAACCTTTGATATTTCTTTTACTTTCGTTTGATTTAATTTAAGGGAGCAGCAGGCGAATCGCTCGATTGCTACACTGCACAATTTTATAGCATGAATTTTCCTGATAGAGGAGTGATTGGCGACCCTGAAACTAGCGAAGAACACTGCTACCAACTAAGCACGCTGACCTGATCCTCTAGACTAGAGGACATTGATTTTCATTAGCGAGCTACAACTAGAGCACCAAAAGAGCAGATGTCTCTCATATCCAGGCTTTAAAACATATTATCTCTTCACATAAGTATATGCGACAACAGCAAGGAGTTCTCCATAATCCAACATTGCTCCCTCAACCAATAGCATCCCTTAGTTGGAGTGTGAGGGTGGTCTGATCCCTAACCCGCAATCCCAGGGGGTACCGATTCCTAAACCGGGGTGGGGTGCAGTATGATATGGGGGGTGCTCTTTTGGTGGTGGTTGGAGGGGGGGGGGGGGGGGCGTTGGTGGTGGTGATGGGGAGCCTCTAGCCCAAGCTATCATCACTTCCTTTCAGCTGCTGGATTTCCTTTGCCAAACTAAGCGGTTGGGGATTTATACAAATTCCCCAAATCATTCCATTAAACACCTGAAGTCAGCAGAGGAAAGGGAGATTCCCAAGCACCTGCCTAGACTCAATTCAGTTTGTACACGTAAAAGGTCAATGCTCAAATCAGTATTTCACAGTAAATAACCAAGCTTGAAAGCATGACTCCGGGCATTCATACCACTGACTGACTGACATGTAACTAGGAGGCTGATCATATTCTGCGCCATGAGAACTGTAAAGATTCTTATTGCATTAGTGAAAAACATTTAACTTTCTTTCCAATGGTTTGATGTGTAAGGGATTTGTAGATGTTTTGTGCAGAAAGTGCTATTGAACAATATTGTGCTTTATGCCTCGGAGATATGCAGAGATGACACTTACCAGATTCTGTATGTCTACACGAGCTTCACTGTACCACAAATGCTTTTGTAATGTCTGCAGCCACAAGTTTACAGCTGGGTTTCGGTTTCTCTAACCGCATCAACAGGCTTGACTCACAGTACAGTGAGCAGGCAACAGACACACACACAGTCAAGCACCAAACAATTGAACACAACAAAAATTAAGGGCAGAATTTTCCATGCCCGCTGGTGTCGGGCATGCTCAGCAGCGTGAGCGGACAATATGGCAAGAAGGCCAAAAATTCAGTTTCACTACATGGTGAAACCAGTTTGCGATCATCCACTCCACCCGTCGATGGCGGACTGCATTTCCCACCATCGGACATTGGGAACCTCATTGTAACACATCGTCCCCCAGCTGGATCGTCCGCCCACACAACAGCATCACAGAATCACAGAGCAGAAGAGGCCCTTCAGTCCATTGAGTCTGCGCCGACACGTGAGAAACACCTGACCTACCTACCTAATCCCATTTACCAGCACTTGGCCCATAGCCTTGAATGTTATGAAGTGCCAAGTGCTCATCCAGGTACTTTTTAAAGGATGTGAGGCAACCCGCCTCCACCACCCTCCCAGGCAGCGCCTTCCAGACCATCACCAACCTCTGGGTAAAAAAGTTTTTCTTCACATTCCCCCTAAACCTCCTGCCCCTCACCTTGAACTTATGCCCCCTTGTGACTGACCCTTCAACTAAGGGGAACAGCTGCTCCCTATCCACCCTGTCCATGCCCCTCATAATCTTGTACACCTCGAACAGGTCGCCCCTCAGTCTTCTCTGCTCCAACGAAAACAACCCAAGTCTATCCAACCTCTCTTCATAATTTAAATGTTTCATCCCAGGCAACATCCTGGTGAATCTCCTCTGCACCCCCTCCAGTGCAATCACATCCTTCCTATAATGTGGTGACCAGAACTGCACACAGTACTCCAGCTGTGGCCTCCCTACTTTTGTAATCTATGCCTCGATTGATAAAGGCAAGTGTCCCATATGCCTTTTTCACCACCCCACTAACGTGCCCCTCCGCCTTCAGAGATCTATGGACACACACGCCAAGGTCCCTTTGTTCCTCAGAACTTCCTAGTGCCATGCCGTTCATTGAATACTTCCTTGTCAAATTACTCCTTCTAAAGTGTATCACCTCACACTTTTCAGGGTTAAATTACATCTGCCACTTATCTGCCCATTTTACCATCCCGTCTATATCTTCCTGTAGCCCAAGACACTCAACCTCACTGTTAACCACCCATCCAATCTTTGTGTCATCTTCAAACTTACTAATCCTACCACCCACATAGTCATCTATGTCGTTTATATAAATGACAAATAATAGGGGACCGAGCACAGATCCCTGTGGTACGCCACTGGACACTGGCTTCCAGTCACTAAAGCAGCCTTCTGTCATCACCCTCTGCCTCCTACAACTAAGCCAATTTTGAATCCAACTTCTCAAATTACCCTGTATCCCATGTGCATTTGCCTTCTTTATAAGTCTCCCATGTGGGACCTTGTCAAAGGCTTTGCTGAAATCCATATGAACTACATCAACTGCATTACCCTCATCTACACACCTGGTCACCTCCTCAAAAAATTCAATCACATTTGTTAGGCATGACCTCCCTCTGATAAAGCTATGCTGACTATCCCTGATCAAACCTTGCCTCTCCAAGTGGAGATTTATTCTCTCCTTCAGAATTTTCTCCAGTAGTTTCCCTACCACTGACGTAAGACTCACTGGCCTGTAGTTCCCTGACTTATCTCTACAATCCTTCTGAAATACCGGAACCACATTAGCTGTTCTCCAGTCCTCTGGCACCTCCCCCATGGCCAGAGAGGAATTAAAAATTTGGGTCAGAGCCCCTGTGATCTCCTCCCTTGCCTCCCTCAGCAGTCTGGGACCCAAATCTTCTGGACCTGGAGATTTGTCCACTTTTAAGCCTGCCAACACCTCCAATACCTTGTCACTCCCTATATCAATTTGCTTAAGAACCTCACAGTCTCTCTCCCCGAGCATATATAAGCCTTGCACTTGGCAGGCTGCACATTGAGTGGAACTCAGAGGTGAGTGCACAGTAACATTGTGCAGCGCTCGCAAGGATTACCTGTTGGGCTTCAAGATTGAGACAAGTTGCGGGGGGGGTGGGGGTAAGGTCTGCCCTGTGGTTGGGGCACATGCGAAGGCCTTGGAGCAGTCACTGGTGGAGGCGCTCATAAACCCTTGCAATGTCATCATTCCATTTTGGAACAGTATCCCGCATGGTTCAAGCTAACAGCGCAGCCTTGCAGTGTGGGTTGGGAGAATGCCTGCGCCTGAGCTGAGAGCACAGCCTGCAGTCCAATGGGCAAAGCTGCTGCCAATGCGTCCGGTGGGTGTGGTCTCGGGCAGCCATGCAGTGCACTAAACTCTGGCTATCCAAGTGGTGGCCAGCACTGCCTGGGATGCGTTAAGGGGCCTTCAGACTTAACCAAGAGAGGTTCTTAGAACACCTAAGCTAACCCAGGAGCATGGAGCCTGGTGAACTAGCTGTATGCCTCGTGGCGTACAGAGATTGAAGACGATGGAGACGAGAGTGACGGAGGCTCCAGGCTGTGCAGAGGGAGGAGCAGCACCCTTAGGAAGAAAGGGCAGCTGGGCTCCACACACCACCGAAGAGCCACACGAGCCATCGCTGGCCGGCGCCTAGCGACACCCAGGGTCTATAGAGGCCGCCTTTCATTCCTGCAAATGACCAAGAACCAGTGTCGTCAAAGACTACACATGTCTAGAGAATTGGTCGGTCACACCTGCCAGCTACTGCAGGATTTGGCGCCACGGGGACATGGAGGGCATCCATTGACAGTGTCTGTGAAAGTGACCGTGGCGCTCAATTTTTATGCCAGTGGCTCCTTTCAGGGCTCGACAGGTGACCTCTGTGAGACATCACAAGCCTCCACCCACAAATGCATCCATGCTGCACATGGGTGCTATTTTCGTGAGGCCACACAATTTTGTGCATTTCTCCTTGGACCAGGACAGGCAGGATACAAGAGCGAATGAATTTGCCCAGATCTCGGGTTTCCCACAGGTGCAGGGTACGTGGCGTTCAGATCTCCATCGGAACAAGCGGTCAACTATGTCGACTGCAAGGGCTTCCATTCGCTGAATGTGCAGCTGGTGTGCGACCACCACAAGTGCATCCTGCAGGTCTGCACATGGTACCATGGGAGTGTCCACAAGTCCTACATTCTCAATTGGTCATAGATCCCTGACATCACAGAGGCTGAAGGGATGGTTCCTCAGGGACAAGGGCTACCTGCAGAGGGCGTGGCTGATGACACCCATGCAACGGCCTTAGACTGCAGCAGAGTGAAGGTATAATGAGGCTCATGCAACTTGCAACTTGGTGGAGCAAATCATCGGGATGCTGAAAATCAGGTTCCAGTGCCTGGGCCGGTCTGGTGGTGTCCTGTAATATAGTCCACAGAGAATGTTACACATCAATGTTGCCTTCTGCGCCCTTTACAACCTGGAGCTGCAATGGGGAAAGGAGTTGGAGGTCTCCTCCAATGAGGAGGACATTGACGATGATGAGGGTGAGGAGGTCCTCAAAGGTGACGATGACAGAGATGAGGCCCTTGCACTGGCCAGACAAAGCAGGTGGACTCGGGAGGCCCTCATAGCTGCTAGATTTGTGGAGGATGATGATGACATGCAGTGAGGAGACACCATAGGTCCTCACATTGCATTTATGAACGTTTGACTCCAGTCTGGCTTATGGCAGCGTGAATACCCTCTGTGAGAATGCACCTGTCATGGAGATGCAGTGGAGGCCCTAATAGTCGCTCGATTGCAGGATGATGATGACGACATGCAGTGAGGACACTCAATAGATCTTCACATAGTCTCTAAGATTGTCTGACTCCTGTCTGGCCGAGGGCAGCTCTGTGATCAGGGACATATCATGGAGACACAGCAATAAAACTTTAAAAGCACCTAATCCTTTGTCAGCCCTCAGTAATTGAGCCCTTCAGCAGCACAGCGTCACTGGTCACAGATGCTGAAGAGATGGAAGCCAGCCTCACCTTAAAGGTGCTGACAGCACACAGAGAGAATGACGGAACTCTGTGACACCTGCCCACAACATTCTGGCAGCAATGATGAGCACCATCGAGGTGCAGGCATCAGTAATGTGTCCAGGGAGTGTGAGGTTGGACCATTACTTTGGTCTGAAGGCTGCACAAAGCACAGGGAAGAGGCCCTGGACTGAGACACCTGCCTTTAGCTTGTGCAGAAAGGTTTTATATCTGAGTGACACAAACACTGCTCATCAGAACAAGGAGCCATAGGCAGGGAGACATACTTGAGAGTTTATTTCCAACAGTGAACATTATGTACAAGTGATTAACGCCTAAGCCCAGGCTGTGCAACTACATCTTCTTAATCTTCCTAACCCTGCCCTTATGTCTTGGTGCTCCCTGGACATCCACAGCGGAGGTGGAGGCAGCCTGCTGACTGCTACACCATCTGTGGTGACATTGGCAGGCATCCTTCAGAGGCCGGGACCTGGAGGGCTCCGGCCTGCTTTCAGGATGCTGCTGTGTGGCAGTGACACCGTCCTCAGCCTGGGGAGCTGGAGCTGCTGAGGTCCCAGGAAGAGGGGATTCAGATGGGCTTGGCGCTCCCAGAGTCACCTGGGTGGATGACCCTGGTGTGTGCACCTGCTGATTCTCCTACCTATGGGTGCCTGAGAGCCCCTGGCTGACTCCTTGAAGAAAAGGAGAAGCTGGAGTGAGATCGAGCTGCCCCATACCCCTCTCGTGTACAAACTGTTGGAGGCCAACTATGGGGTCAGCGATGGAGTTGAGCCCGCAGCAGTGCAGGAGTGACGTCCTGGACCAAGGTCTCCATGGCGGCCGCCATCTGACCGGTGTTGACCTGTGTGCATTCACATGCAGGCACAATCACCTCAGTCTGAAGGCAGATGGACTCCTCCATTGTGCTTTGCAATCTGAGGAGTGTAGCAAACATCCCTTCCTGTTGTTCCCAAGCTTGCCTTTGCAGCTCCAGCAACTGAGACATGACCAAAGGCTCGTCATCTGACTCGGACTCAGCAAATTTCTGGCCTCCAGTGGTCCTCCGAGTGCTGGGGACCTGGAAAGTCCCTGCTGCCATCTGCTGTGGATCAGACAGTGTGATGTGCTCACCAAATTGTGATTCCGAGGCTACTCCAAAGCTAGGTCCCACCGAGGTGCATCTCTGTGTGCTGGTGAAGGGTGTGGTGAGTGCTGTGATGGGACTTCAAAGAGGGTGCTTTCAGATTCCCCTTCAGAGGTTTCTTTGGAGCTTGATTGAAGGCCCTGAGTCGTGGACTCCATCGGCTGTTTGGCAGATGTGCCTGTGAAAGCAAGGAGAGATAATTAGTGCATGGCAGTGGCCTGTGAAAGAGGACACATTACTCACGGCACGGTAGTCTGATGGATGTTGCACTGCTGGCCTCAGCGTCAGCATAGGACCAGCCCAGATCCCCGCCAGCCAGCTGGATGGCTCTGTTTTCAAAGTCCATAAGGGCCTTGATTTCAGGCATTCCGCCACCAATCTGTGACCTCTCCCTCTCCTTGTGTGCCAACTTGTCCTGCATGAACAGAGATGGAGAGTGTAGGCAGGATGCCTGCCAGGCCAGATGATAAGTATGCCTGGCATGTGTGGGTAACAAGTGGTCCCATGGACGGGATGAGGACAATGAAGGCGTGTGTGAGAGAGTGAATGGTGATGTCCCTTGAATTGGCAGTGAGTGAGGGCCCTGCGGATGTGTGGTGTGTTTGTGAGTGAGAGAGTTGAGATTAATGAGAAGAGTGACTTACCCTGGTGGAATGGGGGAGATCATTCATCCTCTTGTGGCACTGGGTGGCCAACCACTTTTGCAGGTCATTGGCACTGACCACCGCTTTCCATAGGGCCAGAGCTGGGTAGAGGACATCATAGAGGGCCTCCACCTTGTTCAAAAGGCATCCGAGGGACACATCGTTGAACTTGGGGGCTGCAGTCTTTTTTTGGCCTCTCGGTGCCATGAATTCCATGCAGCACTCCTGGGCTGGAAGCACTGAGATGCGTGTGCGCGGCTGCACTTTAAACATGGCACCTGGCCTGATGAGGCGGCGAGGTGAGTGGGGGTTGGGGGGCGGGGGTGGTGATTGAAAGCCTGCCTGCCCTCGAAAAGGCCTGTTTCCTGGGAATGCATAATTAATGTGGCGGGATTGGGATTATATGGCATGAGAAGGCTCCATTGTGGTCAGCAGGTGAAATGTTTTCTCCACCCGCTACCACACTTACAGCAAATCTGGGACGATTCCGCCCCAAGTCATTTAGTTTTATTTTAAATGAGAAAAAAGGTATACAATAACGATAGAAGGCCATTGCTGTCAACTGAGAAAATGAACGACATTGTAAGAATGTTGTAGCTTAGCTGAGAGTTAACAAAGTCCACAATATGTTTATATGCTTCACTGGTGGTTCAGATATCAGCTTGAACTGTCTGTGCAATTCACCCATGGAGTAACTGGGAATTATCAAGAAAGGAATGGACAAACTAATTTAAAAATTTTGTTAAGTGTTACTCTTTTAAACTGCTACTGTTCCCAGAAGGGGTAGCAAGTGCCATTTTTTTAATCTGTCATTTATTTAAAAGGAGAGGGAAGGAGAATAGATGTCTGCTGGACATACTTAGCTTTACACTTGAAAACAATACTTCATTTGTTATTGTGCATTGGACAAATTGATAATGATATGCTTCTTTCAGGTCAACTCCTTTGAATTATTTTTTGTTTGCCTGCCAGATAATTTATTATGAATGTCCACTGCAGAGTAAGTACTCAATATTTAGATGCTATCAGGTAGCTGATATGCTGCTGTTTTCAGTTACATCCATTACTGAGTACAGAAGTCAGTTAACATTTATCATTGGATCTGTATTAAGGTTGGTTATGAAGCTGTAAGCAATAACTATTTTCATGAAGTTAAAAATTTGATAAAACCAAAAAGTTAAACCGTATTTATCAAGGGTTTGATCAAAGCGATTTTCTTTCTGCTATTAGATGTCAGCGCTATTTAGGTCAGTTTTTGTTCTGTACAGTAAGTAGTCACAACAGCATCTTGTTAAGTTCTGTTGGAATCATTTTGTTTCCACTGTCCTGTTGGTTACTTACTGCACATACTTCAGATCAGTGTCCTTAATGCTGCAATGCTGATAACCATAATGTTAAAGAAACTTCGCATGTAACATGAGGGGAAAATCAATGCAATCAAAAACCATCTAAAATATTTGCTGTACTGAATGCATTTGGTTTGTGGACACAGCCTGGGGAAAAAAATAATCTCTTTAGGCAGATTCCCACATTCATTAAGCGTTGCAACTGGGGTTAAAGCTGCTTCCACTACACCTTGAAGTGCTTCATAAAACTAAAATCCAACATGTTCATGATCTTGACACTTTAAAAGAAAAAATCTTGATTCATTTCCTTTACATTGGTTATTTTCTTGAAACAACAGAAAGCCATTTGGGGCCCAATTCACCAAGTCTCCTTCGACAACAAAGATCTAAACCCAGGTCATCCAGAAGGACAAGGGCAGCAGATAGGTGGGAACACCACCACCTGGAAGTTCCCCTCCAAGTCACTCACCACTCTGACTTGGAAATATATCGCTGTTCCTTTACCGTCGCTGGGTCAAAATCCTGGAACTCCCTTCCTGACAGCACTGTGGGTGTACCTACACCACATAGACTGCAGCGGTTCAAGAAGGCAGCTCACTATCACCTTCTCAAGGGCAACTAGGGATGTGTAATAAATGCTGGCTCAGCCAACGAAGCCCACATCCCACGAATGAATAAAAAAGGAAATAATAATTGATCCTTTTGGTTGAAAAGCTGCATATTATGTGTATAGTGCAAGAGTAGCATGGGTTATCTGGTGAAGTCAGCAGCTTTGCATCCATAGACAGCACAGATTTGAGGCCTGTTAAATAAGAAATTACTTGCATAATCTGGTGTCTTTAGTCACAAACGAACTGAACATCTTTGAGAATGGAACCCTTTCCTATTCATCTGAGGAATTAGAATAGCCCCATCAGTAAACCACATCTCCCCCCAGTGATCTTAGATCTTTTGGAAGCCTGCCACCATGTAAAATTACAAAGCATTCTTATGTTGCTGGTAGGTGTGCATGAGAAGGAGTTTAAATCGCTTTCTTGAATAAGCATGATATTGCTCACTTGTTTTACAGTTTTGCAGACAGCTGATTGGTTCTTTCTGCTGAATTCCCCAGTAAAAGCCAGGAATTGACCAGAAAATTAAGTTACAGGTAGTGTGCTTTTGACAGCTCCTGGCAGCAGCACCATGCATGTGCTGGTTTGTGGCTCATGGTCTGTTTGAAGCACATGATAAATAAATCTTTGTCATATTTATTTTTGCAGACATTATTTCTCCAGCAAATAGATGTGTGGGTATTTTGCCTATAGATTATTGTGTAGGATATTTGGCGGCTGAGTGGGATAGTACAATGTGTCTTCCGTGCTGCTGACCTACCTGCCACACTACTCTTGTGCTCTTCTTTCTTGAAAAGGGGGATTCTGAAGAGAGGCCCACAATGACACGACCACATCATTGGGGGAAAATGCAATTGTGATGGCCTGTGCACTTTTGGGGAAAAACCTTTAAGAACTAGGCTTGTGTGGATGAAGATTTCTTATAAAAAGCAACTTGCCTCATAACTGATCATGTGACTAAGCTGCCAGAGAAATAAACAATAGCTTATCAAAGTAAATAGGCAGAGATTTAAAGGGGGAATAGATTCCTGGGTGTGGTTCTGTTTTCTAGTAGCTTAGTACTTTGCAGCCAGCTACTGGGGACATCATTTTCAAGTAGAATTCAGTTGAAATTGTGTGTGCTGGCTAAAAGGGTTCAAAAACACTTGATAACTAAAGAACACAATGAATAGAGAGTTTGACATCTGGGATAGCCACGTTAGAGCAGCGGGTGGGGAGACAGAGAGGGAGCGAGGCAGAGAGAGGGAGGGAGCGAGGCAGAGAGAGGGAGGGAGCGAGAGAGGGAGTGAGGGAGGCAGAGGGAGCGAGAGAGGCAGAGGCAGTGAGAGGGGGACCGAGTGAGGCAGAGGGAAAGAGAAAGGGAGCAAGTGAGGCAGAGGGAAAGAGAGAGGGAGTGAGTGAGGTCGAGAGCGCGAGCAAGGCAGCGAGAACACAAGCCAGGCAGCGAGAGCGCGACAGGGAGCGAGACAGAGAAACAGAGAGAGAGAGACAGACAGACAGAGAAACAGAGAGAGAGAGAGAGAGAGAGACAGACAGACAGAGAGAGACAGAGAGAGAGAGACACACACAGAGAGAGAGAGCGAGCGGGACAGAGACATCCTACATGCAAGACTCTAGCTTTAATGAACATTTGAACCAGGCAAGTCCTGACCCGAGGTGACTATGCTTGAGACACTAGCCCTGCCTGTGTTGAACTGGAAGTCTACAACTGTGAGATGATTGGAGGAGGTTGCGAGGGACAACCTTACTTGAAGTAAGTGGAAGTCCCACGAAATCACAACCTTTACGTGAATCTTTGAAACAGTGCTCAGACCAAGTAATTAACCTTCCAATTACTGATAAGTATCTGACTTGAATTCTTCAGCGGGGTAATTTAAATGGTGCAGAAGGAAATTTGAATTCAGAAGTTTGGTTTAGAGTACAAGCAACTGCGTTCACTGTACTTTTAATATCTTCAGTGTAACTGATTATTTAAGATAGAGTGTAGTTGTTAATACTTGTAAAGTAAATTTCTTTTGCTTCAAACAGTGAACCTTGTGGCTTCATTCTGAGTTTTTGATTTCTACTGAGGTCATAACAATACATTGTCACAAAGGCTGCTGAAAGTCTAACTGATAACAGAAAACTGAACTCCAGAGGTGAGGTAAGAGTCACTGCTGTTGACACCAAGGCAGCATTTGATCGAGTGCAGCTCCATGGAGCCCTAGCAAAACTGGAGTCAATGGGAATCAGGAGGGAAACTCTCTGCTGGTTGGACTCATACCTAGCACAAAGGAAGATGGTTGTGGTTGTTGGAGGTCAACCATCTCAACTCAAGGACATCACTGGCAGGAGTTCCTCAATATCCTGGGTCCAGCCACCTTCAGCTGCTTCCTCAATGACCTTCCCTCCATTATAAGTTTAGAAGTGGGGATGTCCGTTGATGATTGCTCAACGTTCAGCACCACTCGCGACTCCTCAGATACTGTAGCAGTCCATATCCAAATGCACAATGTCCAAGCTTGGGCTTACAAGTGGCAAGTAACATTCATGCCACAGAAGTGCCAGGCAATGACCATCTCCAAAAAGAATCTAACTATTGCCCCTTGACATTCAATGGCATTACCATCGCTGAATCCCCTATCAACATCCTGGGGGCACCATTGACCAGAAACTGAACTAGACTAGCCATGTAAATACTGTGGCAACAAGGGCAGGTCAGAGACTAGAAATCCTGTGGCGAATAACTCACCACTCACTCCTCAAAGCCTGTCCACCATCTACAAGGCACAAGTTAGGAGTGTGATGGAATATTCTTCACTTGCCTGGATGAGTGCAGCTCCAACAACACTCAAGAAGCTTGACACCATCCAGGACAAAACAGCCCCTGAACAGCAGTGTAGGTGCACCTACACCACATGGACTGCAGCGGTTCAACAAGGCACCACACCATCGCCTTCTCAAGGGCAATTAGGATTGGGCAACAAATGTTGGCCCAACTAGCGACACCCACATCCCATGAATGAATAAAAATAAATTAAGGAAAAATTAACTTCAGGAAAAATCGTGCAGAAATAACCTGAAAATTATCCTCAGAATCTAATTGCTCAAATTAAATTTAAACGGCACATGCCAGTTTCTGGCAGCCTTGGGGACTCATTGTAATGGTTAGGTCAATCATTCGGTGATGAAGATGCTATTATTGGGGAATTGCATGCATGTCAAAATGACAATCACAATTTCATTTAAATATTATAATTCAACAGGGAACTTACTGCTTTTTAAATTTAGCACCAAAATTACACACAATGTGCAAACTGGCAGGAAATTTTTGAATCAGTAGTGCTTTTGGAATAATACCGGAGGATATTTTACATTCACCTAAGAGGACAGACAGACCTCGGTGTAAACATCTCATCTGAAGGATGAAAAAATATATCTTTGAGATCGGGAATAGAGCAACCACCGAAGCAACCAATGTAAATGTTTTAAAATGTTTTTTGATGCACCAAACTGCCCGAATCTTCCCTCAATCTTTGCAAATCCCAGTATTGAATCAAATGTTATCAGTGTTGCAAATCACATTGTCAGCAAATGTGCCTCTGAGCACTAAGCCTAAGACAAAGAATTACCTGAGGTTCTGTCAGGTCTGCTTGAACAGGACAGAAATATGGTTAAATACAATTAGCATGATAAGCTTTGACATGGGATTGGAATAATATATATTCCAATTTGTGCAAAACTCATTTTCATTTTTAAAAAAAATTATGCTACAATTCACCAGGACCATGAATGTGAAACCTAATGCCAGAACAGGTTTTTGTTATGGACAATCTGTTTGCTATTTTGTTGATTGCATTTCTATGTTGGATTCTGCCATCATAGAATGATGCTTATTTATGATTAGATTAAATATCTGGAGACCAATGGGTTAATGGTTGTGTTAATGAGACCAAGATATTAATGATGTCACTATTACATCAGGAGTCAGATGACCAAGAAGCTCCACTAGAGCTAGGCGCAGAATAGTCGGTGTCCTGAAACCCGAGCTTACCCTGAGGTCTTTGTAAATAGTTCTTAATAAATTGTTTCAAGTAAAACTATATTGACTATCTCACGTCTGTCATAGGAGAATAAAAGCCTCATCAAGGTATGATAAGACAAGACGACATTTTAATAGTAAAATCTCACCAAAGCCACAGATTGCTGACCCACAAGTGACAACCTGTGAACAAACTGACTTTGTAGCGACGAGGATCAAAACCAAAATGGACAGCAGTGAGGAGGGGACAGTGAGACGCGCAGGATGTTGATAGCTACTGAACAGCCACTACCCCTTCCAGAGCCTAACACGTCAAGAGTCTACAGCAAAGCAACGATGGGAACTCTGGAAGTTTTACAGACAGGAGGGTGTTTAATTTAAACAGCCCCGATTTCTCCTCTCACCTCCCATCCATAAACAGAAAGGTGTTTTGATTTGCTTCACCGTTTATAAGCGGTGGCGTATTTCCCAACCACTCGGTTTTGGTGTGATCCAATTTCTATTAATAACCCTGCAGCAAACTGATAGGGTGAATTCAGAGGGTTAGTTTATTTGCACACAGACGCTGGAGGAGGGCAGTAACATTGCCTCCTAATCACTCAAAATAAAAGAGGGACAGAGAAAGGAAGATTTACAGGGTAAAGACCACAGAGAAAAGAAATATTGTTCCATGAGTCCAGAATCAAAGACCAATGGTGTATTCATTCACTGAGGTCGACAGGCTGAACTGATGCTAGATAATTCACTTTTCCAGTAGGGTTGACTTCCATGATGAGATAGACACGCGGAGATGAATCAGTCTTGTAGGCAATGGTACACAAGTTCCAGTACAAACAGTGGGCGGAATTGTCCCAGAAATCAGCCAAGTCTGATATGGGTGGGGAAAACAGCGTTTGACCTGCTGACGGCAATGGCAGCTTTTTCTGTCATATTGTGCGGCCCTTTGTTGAAAGAATAGAGAGGCAGTGGTTTCACATCAGATTGTTGGCCTCTGATTCACACGCCCTGCCATGACCTCAGGCCTTCAGTAATCCAGGCGCCATATTTAAAGAGCACCCCTTAACAGAGCTCTCTCTCTCTAAGGGATCGGAAGCTGCTGGAAAGTCATGGCTGCCAAAGCAGGAAACATGCTGCCCAAATTTAGCGACACCTCCCTCGAGCCCAAACTGGACGCAGTGGAGGCCCACCCTGGTGTCCTTTACCCCTGCTCTGGGTGAAGACCAGCAAGCAAGGTCACCAATCCAGTGTGGGAGCTGGTGGCAGTGGTGGTCAGCGCCAATGCCCTGCAAAAGAGGACAGCCACCCAGTGCTGAAAGAGGATAAATGGTCTCCTCCGTTTTGCCAGGGTAAGTCACTCTTCTCATCACTCTCAACTCTCACACTCACAAACCCATCACACATCCACAGGGATCTCACTCACTGCCAGTTCAAGGGACATCACCGTTCACACTCTCACACATACCTTCATCTGCCCTGCAGATTGTGTCCTCATCCCATCCATGGCACCACTCAGCACCGTCAGGAAGATATAATAATTCTCAATGTTATTGGAATTTATTGTAAAATAGTGGTATCTATACCCACCTTGCTGGGAGTCGGAGCGCAGTGGACCTGCAGGAGACAGTTGGGAGCTGAGGAGCGCCTATAAATACAGGCCGGGGATTCGAGTGAGGCCTACCTTGCTGGGAGTGGGAGCAGAGCTGAGGAGCACATCGGTTCACTGTTTCACTGTTTCAGCTGCTGTGAGGCTGCAATCGGGGGAAAAAGAAAAAAAAGCAACTGTGATGTCACAGGAAGCTAGTAAGTTGATTGGCCAGTAAGTGCTCAGTCTAAGGGACAGTGTGAGAGAAACCAGTTTAGGACAGGTGAGTTCAGGTAGATCTATAAATAAAAAGAACTAAAACTTCTAAATAATAAACCAAAATTTGAAAACTTTAAAATTAAAATCAAACAATAAAGATCAAAAAGCAATAAAAACAAAGTAATTTAAACAAACATCTAAAACACATACCTTGTAGTTAAGAAGCTTATAACCTTTAGTTGTCAGTGGTACTAGCATTCAATAAACACAGTAAATTGTAACATACATAGGAAGAAAATAATTAATTAACTAAATAACGCAAGTTAGAATGGCGGGATGGGTGTTATGTTGCAGCTGTGGGATGTGGGAGCATTTGGACGCCAAGGCGATCCATGACAAACACGTCTGCAGGAAGTGTAAGCAGCTTGAGGAATTCCAGATCAGGATTATTGATCTGGAAGCCGAAATGCAGACACTGAGCAACATAAGGGAGGGGGAGGAATACCTGGATACTTTGTTCCAGAAGACAGTCACACCTCTTAGAATAGGAACATCTGTTTTGGTCAGCAGTGAGGGACAGGAGGATGTGACTGCCAGTGAGGCAGGTAATGGGACAAAGCAGATAGTAGTGGAGGAGCCTCAGACTTTACAGTTGTCAAACAGGTTTGAGGTGCTTACAACCTGTGTGGATGAAAATGAAGTCTGCAAGGTGGATGAGCTGACTGGCCATGGCACTGTGGTACAGGAAGCCGTTCAAGCAGGGGGAGCAAAAAGGAATGTAGTGGTAGTAGGGGATCATATAGATTGACACTATTTTCTGCAGCAAAGAACAAGAGTCCAGATGGCTATGTTCCCTGCCCGGTGCCAGGGTTTGGTACATCTGCTCGGGGCTGGAGAGGAACTTGCAGTGGGAGGGGGAGGATCCAGTTGTCATGCTCCATGTAGGTACCATTGACATAAGTAGAACTAGGAAAGAGGTACTGCAAAATCAGTGAGAGGAGCTAGGTATCAATTTAAGAAGCAAAACCTAAATCTGTGGATTATTACCTGAGCCACGTGCAAATTGGCAAAGGGCAAATAAGATTAGAGAGACGAACGTGTGGCTCAAAGACTGGAGTGGGAGAAGTAGGTTCCGATTTGTGGCATCAGTACTGGGGAAAGTGGGAGCTGAACATTGGGATTGTTTACACCTGAACTGTGCTGGGACAAGTGACCTTGCAAATCACATAACTAAGGTAGTGGAGGGGGCTTTAAACTAAACAAGAGGGGTGAGGGGTCAAGTTTGGGTAGAGGTAGCAATTCAAGGCATAGACAAGACAAGAGAGCAAAATAGTAATATGAGAAATGAGGGTCAGAGGGAAGGGACAGAGAGAAAAAAACTAAGAATACTTACAGTCAAGACTAAATGTTACAAAGGTAATAAAAAGACAAAACTGAAGGCTCTCTATCTGAATGCACATAGCATTCATAACAAAGTAAATGAATTGATGGCCCACATCGAAGTAAACAAATATGATCTGATAGCAATTACGGAGACGTGGCTGCAGGACGGTAAAGGTTGGTCCCTTAGTATTGAAGGGTACATGACATTCAAGAAGAATAGGAAGCTAGGTAAAGGTGGAGGGATAGCACTGTTAATAAAAGAGGGCATTGGTGCAATAGTTAGAGATGACTTTGGTTCAGGAGATCAGGAAGTAGAATCGGTTTGGGCAGAGATGAGGAATAGGAGGAGAAATAAGTCATTAGTGGGAGTGGTCCACAGGCCTAACAGTAGCCACAGTGTAGGACAAAGTATTCAAGAGAAAATAGTGTGTGCTTGTGATAAAGGGACAGCAATAATCATGGGTGATTTTAATCTACACATAAACTGGAAAAATCAGATTGGCAATAGTAGCCTGGATGTGGAGTTCATAGAATGCTTTTGAGATAGTTTCTTAAAGCAGCACATTCTGGGACCAACCAGAGAGCTGGTTATATTAGACTTGGTATTGTGTAAAGTGACGGGATTAATTAATGACCTCAGAGTAAAGGCACCCCCTAGGTAGCAACGACCACAATATGATTGAATTTTGCATCCAGTTTGAAAGGGAGAAGAGCGGGACTAAGACTTGTATCTTAAACCTAAATAAGGGCAGCAATGTGGGGATGAAAGCTGAGCTAGCTGAAGCGAACTGGGAAACTAGGCTAGAGGATAGAACAATAGAGAAGCAGTGGCAGGCATTTAAGGTGACATTTCAGAATATTCAGAATAAATACATTCCTACTAAGAAAAGTGCTAAGGAGAAGACCCACCATCTGTGGTTAACTAAATATGTTAAGGAAAGCATCAAACTTAAGGTAAAAGCATACAACTTCACAAAGATGAGTGGCAGGACAGATGATTGGACAGAATATAAAGGATGGTAGAGAATGACTAAAAGGTTAATCAGGAGAAAGAGATTAGAGTATGAGAGAAAGCTAGCTAGAAATGCAAAAACAGATAGCAAGAGTTTCTACAGGTATTCAAAAAGGAAAAGAGTAAGTAAAGTGAGTGTTGGTCCTGTAGAGAGTGATAACGTGATTTAATAGATAATATAGAAATGGTGGAAGAAATGAACAAATATTTTGCTTCTGTGTTCACTATAGAAGATACAAAAAGCATTTCAGTAATAGCTGCAAATCAGGAGGTGAACGGGAGAAAGGAACTTGGTGAAATTGAAATCACTAGAGAAACGGTACTGAGCAAATCGATGGAGCTGCAGGCCAGCAAGTCTTCGGGTCCTGATGGACTACATCCTAGGGTCTTAAAAGAGGTGGTTAATGAGGTGGTCGATGCGCTGGAGTTAATTTTCCAAAATTCGCTAGATTCTGGAAAGCTCCCATCAGATTGGAAAGTAGCAAATATAACCCCTCGATTCAAGAAGGGAGAGAGGTAGAAAACAGGAAACTATAGGCCAGTTAGCTTGACATCTGTCATGGGGAAGTTATTATAATTGATCATTAAGGAGGCTAGAAGAGCCCAAGGCAATAGGGAAGAGTCAGCATGGTCTTGTGAAAGGAAAATCATGTTTAACCAATTTATTGGAGTTTGTTGAAGGAGTAATACGCATGGTGGATAAAGGTGAGCCTATAGACATACTGTACTTGGATTTCCAGAAGGCATTTGATAAGGTGCCACATCAAAGATTATTACAGAAAATAAAAGCGCATTGTGTAGGGGGTAACATATTAGCATGGAGAGAAGATTGGCTGGCTGGCAGAGAGTATGCATAAATGGGTATTTTTCTGATTGGCAGGATGTGACGAGTGGAGTCCCACAGGGATCTGTTCTGGGGCCTAAACTTTTTACGATTTACATCAATGGCTCAGATGAGGGGAGTGAAGACACGATAGCTAAATTTGCAGATGACACAAAGATAGGTGGGAAAGTATGTTGTGAAGAGGACATGAGGAGGTTGCAGATGGATATAGATAGGTTGAGTGAATGGGCAAAGATCTGGCAAATGGAGTTTAGTGTGGGAAAATGTGAAGCTGTTCACTTTGGCAGGAAGAACAAAAAGGCAGAGTATTACTTAAATGGAGAACAACTGCATAATTCTGAGGTGCAGAGGGATCTAGGTGTTCTTGTGTATGAGTCACAAAAAGTTAGTATGCAGGTACAGCAAGTAATTAAGAAGGCTAATGGAATGCTTTCCTTTATTACGAGGGGGATTGAACATAAAAGTAAGGATGTTATGCTTCAGTTATACAGCGCATTGGTGAGACCACACCCCGAATACTGTGTGCAGTTTTGGTCTCCTTATTTAAGGAAGGATGTAAATGCATTGGAGGTGGTTCAAAGGAGGTTTACTAGATTGATAGCTGGAATAAATGAGATGTCTCATGAGGAAAGATTGGACAGACTGGGCTTGTTTCCACTGGAATTTAGAAGAGTGAGGGGTGACTTGATTGAAGTATACAAGATCCTGAATGGCCTTGACAAGGTGGACGTCGAAAGGATGTTTCCTCTTGTGGGTGAGTCCAGAACTAGGGGGCACTGTTTTAAAAATAGGGGACGCCCTTTTAGGACAGAGATGAGAAGAACTTTTTTTTCTGAGGGTTGTGCAAATTTGGAATTCTCTGCCTCAGAAGGTGGTGGAGGCAGGGTCATTGAATATTTTTTAAGGCAGAGGTAGATTGATTCCCTTGCCTAACAAGAATCAAAGGTTATCAGGATTAGATGGGAACGTGAAAATCAAAACATAGCCATGATCTTATTGAATGGCGGAGCAGGCTCAAGGGGCCAAATGGTCTACTCCTGTTCCTATTTCTTATGTTATATATCATGCATGAGTGAGAGACTTAATTGAATTAAAAGCAGCTGGTTTGAAGGTTTTGATGTAAATATGGTAAACGTGGGGGAAGTTTGGAATGTAAGGTGTAAAAGGGCATTTGCATTTTTAAATAAACCAGACTGGATTGTTTTCAAAAGAGGGAGTGAAATATTACACCTAGCCAGGTGAAGTTTAGAAACAGTGTGTTTATTTTCCCCCAAAGATTACTGGTAAAACTTAGTGCTTTGAGAGATTATCATCAGAAAGATAAAGTCCAAATACATAGTGAAACAATGGGAATTTGCATTCAAAGGGGAAAGTATGTATAAAGGAGCGAAAGCTGTGAGTAAGGATAGACATTTTTAAGATCTAACAAGTTTGAAAAGCCTTCAGCATCTATGCCTCAAGCTGCTGTTTTCAAAGTGCTAATGTTAAGAAAACTCACTTTGAATTCAACTTGTTCAGGGTATCATGTTTCTTTGCCTGGGTCTTTTAAAATCTGTGTCTCTTACTGTTGCCTTAACGAAAGTGTAACTGGGAGTCAGATTAATTAGGGGATTTAGAAGTTATTATAGTAGTAATTTGTAGACAAATGTATGTGCTTAAAAATCATTTTTATTGTTAATAAATGTTGAATCTAGTTTTGTAAAAACCCGTAAGACTTGGCAGTTGTATTACTACTGAATTCAAGGGGTGCATCTCAAAATTTAAACAAATTGCAAAACAAATTGTTGCAGTTGTTTCAAGTTTCCCTTTAGGATTTGAACAACTCAGCATTTATCATTGGCTGTGCCATAACAACCCACACATGCAAAAGGCACCCTTCTCATCTGGCCTGGCAGGCGTCCTGCTTACACATTCTCCATCTGTATTCATGGAGGACAACAAAAGGGGAGGCAGTGGCACAATGGTATTGTCACTGGACTAGTAATCCAGAGACCCAGGGTAATGCCCTGGGGACCCAGATTCGAATTCCACTACAACAACTGGTGAAATTTGAGTTCAATAAAAATCTGAAACCATTGTCGATTGCCGTAATAACCCATCTGGCTCCCCAGTATCCTTAGGGAAGGAAATCTGCAGGCCTTTCCTGGTCTGGCCTACATGTGACTCCAGACCCACAGCAATGTGGTTGACTCTTAAATGCCCTCTGAAATGGCCTAGCAAGTCGCTCAGTTGTATCAAAACCACTATGAAGTCCAAAAGAAATGAAACCAGACGGACCACCCAGAATCGACCTAGGCACCAAAAACGACAACGGTAAACTCAGCCCTGTCGACCCTGCAAAGTCCTCCTAACTGACATTTGGGGGCTAGTGCCAAAATTGGGAGAGCTGTCTTACAGACTAGTCAAGCAACAGCCTAACATAGTTATCCTCACGGAATCATTCCTTACAGATCATGTCCCAAACACTACCATCACCAAGTCTTGTCCCACCAACAGGACAGACCCAGCAGAGGTGGTGGCACAATGGTGTAGAGTCAGGAAGGAATTGTCCTGGAAGTCTTCAACATTGGCTCCAGACCCCATGAAGTCTCATAGCAAATATGGGCAAGGAAACCTGCTGCTGATTACCAAGTACCATGCCCCCCTCCCTCCCCCACCCTTCAGCTGATGAATCAGTGCTCCTCCATGTTTATCACCACTTGGACAAAGCACTGAGGGTGGCAAGAGTACAGAATGTACTCTGGGTGGGGAACTTCAATGTGCATCACCAAGAGTGGCTCAGTAGCAACATTATAGACCAAGCTGGCGGAGACCTAAAGGACATAGCTGCTAGACTGGGCCTGCAGCAGGTGGTGAGGGAATCAACAAGAGGGAAAAACATGCTTGACCTCATCCTCACCAATCTGCCTGCCGCAGATGCATCTGTCCATGACACCATCGGTATGAGTGATCACTGCACAGTCCTTGTGGAGACGAAGTCTTGTCTTCACATTGAGGATACCCTCCATCTTGTTGTGGGGCACTCCCACGATGCTAAATGGGATAGATTTCGAACAGATCTAGCAACTCAAGACTGGGCAACCCTGAGAGGCACTGTGAGCCACCAGTAGCAGCATTTTACTCAACCACAATCTGTAACCTCTGTCCGATATATCCCCCATTCTACCATTACCACCAAGCCAGGGGATCTACCCTGGTTCAATGAAAGAGTGCAGGAGGGAATGCCAGGAGCAGCACCAGGCATACCTAAAAGTGAGGTGTCAACCTGGTGAAGCTACAACACAGGACTTGCATGCCAAACAGCAAGTGACAGACAGAGCTAAGTGATTGTACAACCGACAGATCAGATCTAAACTCTGAAGTCCTGCCACATCCAGTCGTGAATGGTGGTGGACGATTAATCAATTCACCGGAGGAGGGTCCACAAATATCCCCATCCTCAATTATGGGGGAGCCCAGCACACCACTGCGAAAGAGAAGGCTGAAGCATTTGCAATAATCTTCAGCCAAAAGTGCCGAGTGGACAATCCATCTCGGCCTTCTCCAGAGGTCCCCAGCATCACAGATGCCAGTCTTTAGCCAATTTGATTCACTCCACATGAAATCAAGAAACGGCTGAAGGCAGTGGATACTGCAAAGGCTGTGGGACCTGACAATATTCCAGCAATAGTGCTGGAGACTTGTGTTCCAGAACTTGCCGTGCCCCTAGCCAATCTGCTCCAGTACAGCCACAACACTGGCATCTACCCAGCTATGTGCAAAATTGCCCAGGTACATTCTGAACACAAAAAGCAGGACAAATCCCTCCCGGCCAATTACCGTCCCATCAGTCTATGTTATGAGATAGCAGTTTGGTTAGCTGAGTTATTTAAAAATTCCAGAGGGAAACTTTAAACAACTGTCATAACCTATATTTTTAAGTGATATGTTTGAGATGCAACTCTAAATTCAGGAATCAGACCATCAGCTCTCGAGAGGTTTTATATTAAACTAAATTAAACATTTTATTAATTTACACAAGTTAAATATATACACACGGCTACAAATTACTATCATAACTTTTAACAAATTCCCAAACTAATCTCCATTAAGACAACAGCAACCCATAGATTAATAAGCAGACAACAGGCAAAGCATTTTCACCTTACAAATTCAAAATGAGGTTCCTTTCACTTTGTTTCCTGTGGAGTCAGTTGGAGGCTTACAGCTGCTTTGATCTTGCATTGCCTCTGCCCTGCGCACACAAAACTGCTATCCTTATACCTAGTATAGCTCATTGAATGTAAATTCTCATTGTATCACCAGCCTCTTCTAACAATAAAAATCCCTTCATCGTACCAATTTTATTAATAATATAAACATATTGCTTGGTCTTTGCTAGCTCGGTGCCAGCTTTCGTCCCACATCTTGAAGGCTCTATTCAAAAAATGCAAATGCATCCTACCTCTCTTACATCTCAAAACTAGTAACACAATGCACCCAGACTAGCTGGCTTTAATCCAATTAAGACACATGCATAGACTAAACCTCTATTTTAAAATTCCAATAATATTATATACATCAATAGCTTCATGAAAGTCTACTCTCAACCATCCGTAAAGTGATGGAAGGGGTCATCAACAGTGCTATCAAGCGGCACTTGCTTAGCAATAACTTGCTCACTGTTGCTCAGTTTGGGTTCCGCCATGGTCACTTAGCGTCTATTGAAGGTAAATCATCTTTGCTCCAGGACACTACTGCAGGAGTTCCTCAAGGTCATGTCCTATGCTCAAGCATCTTCAGCTACTTCATCAATGACCTTCCTTCTAGCATGAGGTCAGAAATGGGATGCTCACTGATGATTGTACAATGTTCAGCACCATTCATGATTCCTTAGACACTGAGGCAGTCCATGTCCAAATACAGCAAGACCCGACAATATCAAGGCTTGGGCTGACAAGTGGCAAGTAACAGCGACGGTCACATCCCATGAACGAATAATAAAAATGGGAGAGGTCGCAAACCAGTGGAGGAATGCTTGACATCAAGGTCCTCATGGATGTTGAAAATAGAGCCATCCAGCTGGCCGGCGATGATCGGGGTCGTTCCTTTGCTGACGGTGAGGTCAGCGGCACTCAGCCAAGTGAGGATTCAGCAGTGCAACATCCATCAGACAACCATGTTGCGAGTGAGGTCCCCTGTTCTGCAGTCCTCCTGCCATGCACTAATGAACTCTCCTTGCTTCCACAAGCACATCTGGGAAGCAGTCAAGGGGGTCCACGAGCCAGGTCCTCGACTCCTGCCCAGAGGACATCATGGAAGAAGAATCCGCAGACACAGACATCAAAGACCCATCACAGTGCTCACCCACACCCTCCACAAGTGCAGAGAGACACACCTGGGCGGGTCCTAGTTCTAGTGTAGCCCCAGGTCAATCTAGTAACCACATCGCACTGTCTGATCCACAGCAGGTGGAGGAAAGAACTTTCCAGGTTTCTGGCACTCGGAGGACTGCTAGAGGCCATAAATTTGCTGAGTCCGAGTCAGATGAGAAGACTCTGGAATCGGTCATACCTCAGTTGCTGGAGCTACAAAGGCAAACTTGGGAACATTTGGAAGTGATGTCCGCTGCACTCCTCAGATTGCAAGGCACGATGGAGGAGTCCATCTGCTTTTATTCCGAGGTGATAGCTCGGGCATGCCAATGCACCGAGGTCAACACTGGTAGGATGATAGCCGCCATGGAGTCCTTGGTCCAGGATATTAGTCCTGCACTGCTGCAGGAGCTGCACTCCATCTCTGAAGCACTTGCAGGCATCATTCAGTGTCAAGGTGAGAAGGGGCGGGGCATCTTGAGTTCACTTCAGCTGCCACTTCCTCTCAAAGAGTCAGCCAGGGGCCCTCGGCCACCCATAGGGAAAAGGATCAGCAGATGCACACCCCAGGGCCATCCACCCAGCTGGAATCCAGGAGTGTCCAGCCTATCTGAATCCCCTCTTCCTGTGACCCCAGCAGCTGCAGCTCCACAGGCCAAGGCCACTGCCACACCGCAGCATCTCGACAGCAGGCGGGTGCCCTCTAGGTCTTGGCCCTCCAAAGTCCTCACAGACAACAGGGTGTAGCAGGCCACCTCTGCTGTGGATGTCGGGGGAGCACCAAGACGTAGCGGCAGGGTTAGAAAGGTCAAGAAAATTTAGTTGTGCAACATGGGCACACGTGTTAAATCACTTGTACTTCATGTTGACCATTGTAAATACGCTACCAAGAGTGTCTCCTTGTCTATGGCTCGTTATTATGTTCAGCAGTGTTCGTGGCAATCAGATATGAAACCTTGCTTCCTGCACAAAACAAAGCTATTGTTGCAGTCCAGGGTCTCTCCCCTTATGAGCACAGTGATTGCCCGGCTTCAAAGTTACTGTCCAGATTAATGATGCAAGAACCTCATACCCAAGCATCACAGGGTTCCATCATGTTCTCTGTGTGCTCTTAGCATCTTTGAGGTGGATCTGCCCCCATATAGACACCGTTCCTGACAGGTGAAGGTGTGGTGTTGAAGGGAACAGGTGATGAAGCCTGCCAAAGGATCAAGTTGCCTTAAAGTCCATGTGGCCGTTGTTTTTCAGGAGCAGCTCAATGATATGAGCCGCTTCACAGAGCGTATATGTACTACCCTCAGCCAGAGAGGTGTCAGACGTTCCCAGATGCAATGTGAAAATCTCAGAATTATCTTCACTGCATATCATCTTCCTCCTGGAATCTTGTGACAATGAGGGCCTCATGACTATGCCTGCCTTGTCTGGCCAGTGCAATGGCCTCATCACCTGCACTCTCGCCATCCAGGATCTCATCATCCTCATCCCCTTCAACTTCCCCCTCATTGTAGGAGATGTGCAGCTCTTGCATCTCATCATCATCCAGGTCCTCCCACCTTTGCATCGCTCGGTTGTGTAGCACGCAGAAAGCCACTATGGTGCGCAACACCCTTTGGGGAGTGTACTGCAGTGCTCCGCCAGATCTGTCCAGGCACCGGAACCTCATTTTCCAGATGCCAATGGTGTGCTCAACCAAACTCAGGGTTGTGGCATGAACCTGGTTGTTCCTTTAATCACCAGGAGTCCGAGACCGCTGCATGGGCGTCATCAGCCATGTCCTGTGTGGGTAGCCCTTGTCCCCAAGTAGCCAACCATGCATCCTGTGTGGTCCCTGGAAGATGTCAGGGATCTGAGGCCTGATGAGGATGTATGGGTCGTGGACGCTTCTGCGGCATCTTGCACATGCCTGACCAGTTCCCTTGACATGCGCAGGCATCGGCAACACCAGTTCTCACTCATCTGCAGGTAACACATGTGCTGTCTATAGACCCTAGGTCTAGCAATGCGCCTACAAATGAAGCCGTGGGCTTCATCCTCTGCATGTGGAGGAGGCCGTACCATTCCTTGGTCTTCAGGGTTCTGCTCCTCCCTTTGGTGAGCCAGGAGCCTCCGTCACATTCTTCTCCTTCTTCCCTATAAGCAATGAAGCAGACGGTGAGATCACCAGGCTCCATGTTCCTGATGGTCTCCTCACTGCGGTATCAAAGGGAGACATGCAAGGGTCTAAGGATCATCCTTGGCCAAGTCATTGCCTGTGGCTGCCTCTCAAGGCTCCTTAACGCATGTCAGAGGGTCCAGGCCACCACATGGATGCCCAGTGTTTATTGCGCATGATGGCTTGCCATGCCCCCACCCAGCACCGCCCCACACCACATGACCAAGTGGTGGCAGCTTTGGCCACTAGACTGCTTCCTGAACTCTCGCCTCAAGCACAGGCATTTTCCTAACCTGGACTCCAAGGCTCCGCGGTTTGCTTGTACCATGAGGATGACTTTAGAATGTCAAATGAGCCAGAATTTTTAGCTCAGCGTGCGCCTACACGACAGAGAAATAAAGTGAGTTGATGTCGGCCGAGTGTGCAGACGTCAACGCGCACTCTCGTGATATTTTGGTAGGCGGGCGCGTGTTGAAGACAGAGGCGCGCCCGTCATTAATTAAGGGGCCAGTTAAGGCCCTTGAGACACCAATTGTCTCGGAGTTTGCGTAGCCTGTAAGATTTTCAGGCCGTCACACGGGCTAAACGGGCAGGCAGGCAGACCACAATTTCAAAAACCTCATCCACGGGAGGGATAAGAGGGGTCAGTGGGTTTGTAAATGTGAGTAGTTTGTAGTTTAGGATATAACTTGCTGCTGGTTGCTTGTGTGAACAGGATATCTTCATTTTGCTTCAGAGCTGCATTGATAGAAATGAGAGGCTTCAATTCAGGACTCTGTTGTTTCCATGGCCCTCAGAGGATCCCACTTGGAGCCTTCCAGGTATCAGACAGCCTTCCCTTACCCTGGAAATGGGGATTGTGGTCTCCGCTGGAGGCACCTCCTCTGAGGAGGAAGAGAGGGGCAGAAGGGGGAAGAGGAGGTCACGTGTCCATATTCAGCCTCTAGGGGAGCAACCTGTGGGAGGAGAGGCGCAGGCACAAGGGGCACAGGGCCAACAGGAAGTGCAAGGCGGAAAGGGCCACAGAGGAGGCCTCTATCCTGCTACCAGGGTTTACAGGCGGTGATGCAACTACCTCAATATGTCTGAGGTGCAGTGCCGAAGGAGGCTCCACTTCTCAAGGGAGACAGTGACCTCCATCTGTCAAATGATCAGCCCTGAGATCAGCTCCGACTGTGTGGGTGGACACCCCATTCCAGTGGCTCTGAAGGTCACGGTGGTCCTCAACTTCTATGCCTCTGGTTCTTTCCAGGGGTCAGTGGGGGATCTGTGTGGAGTCTCCCAATCAGCTGTCCACGGTTACGTCAAGCCGGTGACAGACGCTCTGTTCAGACGTGCATTGGCATGCATTCACTACTGTGTGGACGAGGCCAGCCAGGCAGTGCGAGCCAGAGGCTTTGCAATGATTGCTGGCTCCCCCGCGTCCAGGGTGCAATTGATTGCACATGTGGCCATCAAGGCACCAGCGGGTGAGCCGGGCGCCTTTGTCCATAGGAAGGGATTCCACTCCATGAACGTACAGATAGTGTGAGACCACAGGATGCAGATTCTGCAAGTCTGTGCAAGGTACCCTGGCAGCTTCCAAGACGCTTACATCCTGAGACACTCCCAGGTGCCGAGGCTCTTCAGTGCTCCAGCCCGGCTGGATGGATAGCTGCTGGGTGACAAGGGCTATCCCCTCAAAAGGCGGCTTATGACACCTCTCCGCCACTCAAGAACAGAGCCTGAACAGCGGTACAACAGGAGCCACACCTCCACAAGGGCAGTGGTAGAGATAGCCATAGGTCTTCTCAAGATGCGCTTCCGATGCCTGGACCGTTCAGGGGGTGCACTCCAGTACCCCCCAGATCGTGTGTCACTAATAGTGGTTGCATGCTGCACTCTCTACAATCTGGCGCTGGAAAGTGGGGACGCAGTGGAGGAAGATGAATTTGATGCAGCTGCACAGGCAACAGATGATGAGTTTAGTAGTGAGTCTGAGGATGAGCACGCTCAGGAGAACGCTGAGGGCATAGACACTGACCTGTGTAACCTCCAGGGAGGCAGGGACACCCGGGACACTTTGATCCAATGCTCCTTCAGCTAGCCTACCAAATAAGAGCCACCACCACATGCCAGGACTGCAGGCCCTGACAGGACCAGTTCCTTGGTCAACAACATAAGCTTCATTGAAATGGCACATAGTGTAAGGAGGAACATGTCCATCATAACATCATGCCTTACCCTGCACCTGCAGAACAAATGAAGCATCCAGGGTCCAGTTACACAAAAACACAATTAACTGGTGCCTGGCAAACATTCTACAAATTAACATTGACAGGTTTTTTCCATCACACCAATAATCATTGAACAGAAAAATGGGGGAAACAAATATCACCCATGATCAGGCCATGTTGTGATTAAGGTGCTTTAAGCTTTGCGGGTGCTATGTCTAGGTTCTCCCTCCTCACTGGCACTGGCATTGGAGACAGCCTGCTCACTCTGCTGTCCTGTTGGCCTTGATGACCTTGGCAGGCGTCCTCTGGCCTCTGGAGCCTGTGCTGGCCCCGCCTGGGAGGGAGCAGCCAATGCCAGGGCTGGCATCTCCCCAGTTGCTGCAGGCTCATCGGATGCCACGGTCACTGGCAGAGGGGCGGATGAGCTGCTGCCCTCATCCGGAGCGCCCTGAGAGGAGCTCGCAGAGACGACAGGCAGCTCATGCACCAACGTGAGGTTGCTCTGGACTTCCCTGCTCACCATTGATGGACGGACACCTAGCTAGGATACTGGGTGTCCAATCCATCTCCCACACTGACACTGACCACCTGAGGTCATTGCCAATGTGAGGGCTTGCAGGTCCGAGCGCATCCCCAGGAAGCCCTGATTCAGCTCTTGGAGGAGCCTCTCCATGAGTCACCAGTCTCTCCATGGAGGAGGCATTGCGCTCGGCCATGAGGGTCATTGCATTGCTCATGCCACGCAAGGACTCCTTCACTATGGAGACCATGGCACGCATTCCCTCATGTGTCTCCGCCAGATCCTCCCGCACACCCTGCTGGACTTGCAGCATCTGCTGCCTCAGGGACGACTCCAGAGGCTCATCATCAGCCACCGACTGAGCATGTTCCTGGTCCCCAGCTGTCCTCTGACTGCTGGCGCCCTGGGCACTCTCTGCCTCCACCTGCACCTCAAGTGAGTGCGAAGTGCCCTCACCAATGTGCACCGTGATAGTAGCCAGCGATCTAATTCCCACCGAGGTGCTGGTATCTGTGCTGGTGCTTGCTTGAGAGAGCAGGTGTGACACAGGTGTGTTCTGATCTGTGTGGTCCCCAGGGGTCAGGGGTCGGCCTTCAGGCTCCTCACTCCGAAGGGCTGGTGTTGAGCCTAAAAGGAAGAACAAGGACATGTCATTAATTGAAGTCGTCACACAGTTACGGAGCATGCCTGGCAGCCTCATGAGACAGAGATATGCATCAGGGTGCCCTTGTCTTTCCATTATCAATGGGAATGGTTTGAGGCTCACATCAATATAGAGACCGCAGTGAAATGGTTGCTATTACAGACATTCTGACCTCAGTGCGCTGCACTTACCTCCCTGTGGCACCCCAACCTCACCATGGCCGGTTGACCTAGGCACATGGCACCTCTCCAGCTCCAGTGCCTCCTGCTCAATGAGTGAACATTAGTAGGTGTGGCGGTCGCCCACCAGTACGCGACCTCTCTGCATTGTTATAGGATGTTTGCTCCTAAAAGGATAGAGGAGCATTGATTAGTCCACTCTCTACCTGCAGTGCCATTGCAGCCTGGCCCGAGGAAGACCTTGCAGGGCACATCCAATTCATAGCCCTCGACCTGCAAGGCACTCAGTCCAAGCAGCCAGGGCTCACCCCCTTGGCCAGTTCCAGCAACATTGACATTTGCCACTCAGATGCGTTAGAGTGTGAGGCCCATGGGGAAATGGGCAGCACGTAACTGCTCTGCAAAGTGACTAATGCCAACACATTACTCACCCGTCCCGATCGCAGGAGATCGTTGAAGCACTTCTGGCACTGCACCCGTGTGCCTCACCACATCGTGGCTGCTGACCCTGGATGCCACCTCCCATGCCTTTTTGGTGAAGAGTGGGGGGGGGGACCTCCTCCTCCCATCCCTGGGGACAAGGGCTTCTCTCCACACTGCCACCTCCTCCAGGAGGGCAGCGAGGCACTCATCAGAGAAATGTGGGGCTGAATGCCCTGCCAACCTGCCCTCCCGCCTGCTGTGTCCACCCGTAACACTCTCCGTCACGACTTCCGTGTCCTTCGGTGGCAGCCTTCCAAGGGCCGCCAAGGCTACATGTGAATCGGCTGCCGGGTCACCATTGGGCCCGGCGGACATTGAGCACCTGCCTCTGTGTGCTCATTCCACAGCCGCGTCTTACGCTGGCCTTAAATGGCCCGCCTGCATAAAATCACTGTGCGGCAGTCGACTTTCCAACTGACCCCACCTGCCCCACTGATCCCGCATGCCAAGGGCAAAATTCTGCCCTTGGTCTTATACAGAAGTTCAATGAGGTATCAGTAGAGGACAGTGAAGTAATACTCAAGTTACTTTGTCTGAATGCAGAAGGCACCCTTTGGATGGGAACTCGCAAGCCAAGGTGATGGTCCAGATTTTGCTGTCACTGGTGAATAAACACCAGCTGTTTTTTGCCACATGCGCTTGCCCACAGACTTTCATTAGCAGGTCCCAAAAGCCTATGATTCAAAAGTTATTTTGCACAGCGCTCGGTGCAAAGATTCTGGAGCTTCTGAGCGAGGCAAGCAGATTGAAGAATGGTTACTAACGGTACCAAGGCCGAATGAGAAAGGACCAGGAAATTAGGAATATTTCAATGCCAGATCATATTCGGAAAGCAAAATAAAAAGATGGGTTTGAGAGAAAGTAAGTTTTTTAAAAAAATCTTCAATAATAAACACCTGAATGAATGAGATTCCACACTCATAAAATGTGAGTTTTCAGTGCCAGAGGGGTTTTCTGGCAATAATTAAGGGTTACTATGCTGTTAAAATTCACTTAGACTGGAATGGAAAAGCCCTAACTTTTTCTGGAGTGTTCAGCGGATAAGAAGTGGCAACGAGAACAACTTGCTGTCCCAAGTATTTTAATGCTAAGTCTCTCAGCAGGATTCTGTTATATTACATATTCTGGAAGGGTGGGGAAACTTGGGCAACTTCTTGATTTCCACATTTAACTGTATGTGTGCAGTCACCAGCAATTGTTACCCGATTTACACTTTAGTAGCAGTGATTGGTGATAGCCTCACCTTAATTCGAAAGCAAAATCCAGGCCATTGTATGTTTTGCTGCTGTAGCAGCTAATTTCAAATAGCTGCACGAGTAGTCAGGGAAGGAATAATAAAGCAGGAGATGGTATCCTCAATGAGTCTGGGAAGATTTTGAATCTTTCCCTCCCCCAATGCCTTTACGGTAACAGAATTTAAATTATTTTCTCCTCAAAATGAATCAATAGCCAATAGTTGCAAGTTTCATCACTTGTCTACATTTGTTCCTGTCATCAGTGTGTCATCTTTTCCAGTAAGCAGATAAAAGATGTACACATGTTATAATTTGGAAGAGTGGAGAAAGTTGGGTATATTTTCCAACACAGAGCTTGGTTTCAGGGAATAAATAGGACAGACAGAATTAAGAGAGGGCGGAGCAAGCAATGGTGATACTGTGTAGTTCATGATCTGCTGCAGGAAATTGTCCTGACTCATCACTGAATGATCAGAGATTGAGCTAAATGATCAGGCCAAGGGAAGATGGCTCAGTAAACAGACAGGAATTTGAAGCTCTGATGGAGTAGAAGAATGCTAAATCCAAAGCTTTACATACAAAGCGGTCGGAAAAGTTATTGTTTGCACCTGGTAACAGAGGTTCTAATGAAACAGCTAGAAGGGAGAACAAAAGCTTCAGAAAATGAGTCAACCAAAAGAAACAAGTTAATAAGCAATATAGGCCAGGATACCAGGGATAACTCCCCTGCTCTGCTTCGAAGCAGTGCCATGGGATCTTTGGCATCCACCCGAGCAGGCAGATTAATGTTTAATGTTTCATCCGAAAGACCAGAGATCTGACAGTGCAGCACTCTCCCAGTACTGCACTGAACAGTCAGCCTTGATTGTTATGCCCAAGTTCTAGAATGGGACTTAAATCCAGATCCTTGTGACTCAGGCAAGAATGCTGCCTAGTCAGCCACAGCTAACCAGGAAAACATCTTTAAAGCACATCCATACCTCTAAGTGCCCTTGATTAGATACTTAAGTTTATTTTTGAATGTTGGATTGGCAACTGGCTACATTTTGGGTTATTTTGGTGAAACTGATGCCAATCTCTGCACATGGTTGTCCTAGCAGTTTAAAGGAAAGGATAATCAGATTAATGGGATTTGCAGGCGTAATGCTGCTTTTTTTTTTATATATTGTGGTAAAGTTGGCCTCTAGTCATAGTTAAGCATGGGAGCATGATTCTAACTATCTCAAAATTGTTAAGAAGTAAAGAGAAATTCTAAAGTTATTAATTTATTTTTACAATTAAGAATGAACCATGCAAAATGACAGATTCTGATATTAAGTAACCACCTGCTTAATCTGCAAAATTAACTGAATACTTTGGTAAAGGAGGATTAGAAACTTCAGCAGGACAGAGACAACACAAGCAGAAAAGCTTCTTTTCTACCAATGGGAGCATTTTAATTCATTAGAAAGAGGGCCTTGAAGTCTTGTTTAAGATAAGTACCTGGCTATGAAAGACCATAGCCTGGAAAGTTAGGGAGTATGTTTTCTGTAAACAAGTTAAGGGAGTTAGAAAGGGATAATTGAGCTATCTCCACTCATGTCAATTATTGTAGCATGCATCAGCGGCTGCAAGAACAGAAATTGTTAAATCAGTTGTTAAATCAAAGACAGCTTTTGATGTAACCATATAAGTAGAACGGTCAAGTTGAAATATATAAAAGTGATAGTTTGCAATCAAGATTAGGATTCAAGAAAGTTTGATCAACCTATATGCTAAGCTCAAAACTGTAACATGTTTAGGTGCTTGAACCATCAGATGTGCTTTTAAGTGTATATTGAGTATACGTTTAAGCTAAATGATCAGACTTAATAAATCTAAGATATTTGACCTCAACATTTCAAGAACCTTATTGAATTTGAGGAATAAAAAGTGTTATGCGTTGTCACTGAGCTTTCATGAGATTTTACTGTGACCAAGTTTTCTTATCTTACCATACTTTGATGAGACTTTGGTTCTCAGATGACAGATGAGATAGCCGGTATAGTTTTACTTGAAACAACTAAGAACTATTTACAAAGACCTTGGTAAGTACGTGGTTTTCAAGAGACAGATTGTTCTGCGCCTAGCTCTTGGGGAGCCTCTTGGTCATCAGAATCCTGATGTCACAGTTATACATTAATATCATCATGGTCTTATTAACATAACCATTAACCCATTCCTCTACATCTCTTCTTCCCCCTCCCAAAGTATAATCTCAAACTGTTGCATTCTTTTAAATTATTTACATTACATTTCCAACATCTGTAAATCTTCTATAATATTTACAGTTTCTATCCAACTCCTTCCCTTCCCCCTCTCTCCAAGTAAATGTTACGAAAGGCTTCAATCTCCAGTGTTCTTGGGTCCCTTGGAGGGCATTGTGCATGTATGTGTTCCCTTGTCTTCTCCTTGAAAAGCAAACACATTGGTAGAGTGGGATAGCAGCTCCTGATGACTGTTGATACCTGGGCTGTGACCTTATACGATGACTTGACTGCAAAGGTTGTGAAACCCTTTCAGTGAAAGACTGATTCAAGAGAGAACACTTCAGGACATGGACAATTGCACTCTCTTGAATAGGAAGAGAACAAACAGCTTCATTCTCATGATTTGGGTCAGGAAAAAGCCAACCAAGGTATGAAAGCTCTCTCTGCAATCTTCTGCTTCCACTTTGCACACAGGAGAAAGGCCTGAGAATATGAAACATTTTCAACTTCGACAGAGAATTTCACAGCTGTATCATTCACTGCTGCATGGATGACGAAAGAAGTATTCAATACCTGAGATTTGAATACATCTAGAAGAAGAATGATGAACATCCTGAAAACATTGTAGGATAAGAAAAAAAGATGACTTTCCTACTACTCTTATTGCAAATTCTACCCTTTCTGTAGGTAGTGGTATCATTTCCACACTTGTTAGTGTGAGCCTGTTCCACTTTAGGCAATGCAAAGACAGTGTCAGTATAAGGTAGGGCTACACCATCTTCAACAATGGAATAAACCTCCAGACCGGGGTCTAAATGAAATTCCTGTGTAGGATTTTTCAGCTGTAGAAGCTCTGTAGTTTAGGCCTCTGCCTCTCCACTGAAAGCAATTTTCACATAAGCATGACTTGCTGATAAGATTCAAGTGTGGGCTGCAACTCATATTCATTCAAACTAACAAGCTCTGAACTTTCTTTGGTTTGATCCAACTTGGAATCAAGCATCTTTCTCCCTGGATATCTTACTGTGGTCAGCCAGCAAGTGATGCACATTATTGGCAACTTCAGTGGGACAAGTAGATCTTGTTCAACAAATAGCTGAAACTCCTTAAAAAAGACAACACAGATTTCAGGTGAAGTCAGAGAGTGTAGCAAGATCTAGGATCTCTTTCCAACGGATCATCTGCTTCTACAACAGCTTCATTCTCATGATCTCTGTTAGGAAAAAGTCAACCAAGGTAAGGAAGCTCCTCTGGCGATGGTCACTGTCTTTCTCAGTACATTCTACTTCCACGCACATTTCCTCTTAACCTAATTTTCAGTGTTTTCATCATAAACAATATCTGCGACTAAAATACTGCAAGATTATCAAGAACTAAAAGCTTCATAAAATTAATTTACTCTCATTCACCAAGCTGTCCTACATGCCTCACCTCTGGTTAAGAAAACGAGCTGGACACTCAGGTCAACTAATGCCATTCTCGAACTGACGGCGAAGAAATGCAGAATGACACACTTAAATTGTTGGCCTCTATTAGGATGCAAGTAGTAATTTTATATATTCTCTGATGAAACTTATGTCAAATTCTACAGTTTATACATTAGGGAAGGAAAATTGCACTGCAAAACAAAAATTGTGAATTATCTATGACAAGAACACTGCTAATGTAAATTGGCAACTCCTATATTTTTGCTCCAGCTGCAGGATGCAATTAAAGCTAAATGTTGATACATTTTCACAGGAAACTGTTGTACTCAGCAAATATTAAATAGTATTTTCTTAAAAACAGTACTTATATGATGTTGCATTTTATGTTTGTGTTTTTAAAAGCACTGACCCTGGCTCTATCAGTTCTATAGTGGCTATATGCCCACAGGATAAGATTTGGAGCTGCGAGAGACAGGGTCGAATCTCACAGCAGGACACGTTCATTTGTATAGTGAAGCTGGACAGTTCAAATTCATTGCTGTTATCGTATTTATTTAATTCAAACTGTGATTGATTAGCAATAAAGAATTCTCCTGGTTACGGTACTGGATAAGTGTTTATATAATTTATTATTTGACCTAATGGTATTATTATTCAACACGACTACCAATACTAAATTTTTTGTATAGTACACCAGCAGCAATCCAGAATGCTTAATAGAACCTACCACAATGTTTATTTCATTGTTACCCAGAATAAATCTGCTGTTGAATGAACAGTGCTCATTTTTTTCATGGTTATGGTAACTGGTTTAATAACTGTGAACTCAGCCTGAAGCGTTGTACATTTGGCAGCTGTCCTGAATCATGAAGTGGCAAACAAAATAATTTAATTACTTGTAATGCAAGAGCTGAAATCCCCAATACAGATACAGAGAAGCTCATCAGGTAACAGATGGTCATGGAGATGATCTCTGGCAATAACAACAAACATTATTTGTGATCTATGCCAGACAATCCGGCAGAACTGAAAAATTGGCATCATACCATTTTGCAGACGGCATATTAACAGCCCATTTCTGAAACAAAGGTGATTAACATTACATAAAACCCAGACGGAAAATTACATTTGCCCAGGGTTCATGTTAACTACTGCTCACCAAAGAAAAATAATTCCCTTAATACCAACATCTATTGTTTTGTAATCTAATAACTTTCAATCACTGAGTTGTTGTTCATGATAACGTAAACCAAAAGTTATGAATATCTGGTCTCAAATTAAACTTCACAAAAAATTAAGAACTTTTCATTTACAGAATCATACAACACTCGAGCACCTTCTGAGAGCAGCATCTTAAAATTATACTTTTTCATGCCAAAGTTTCTAGTTAATTATTTATCTTCTATAGCAGCCTTTTTACATAATTGCATTTAAGTTTTAAAGGGAGAAATATTTGCCTGATTTTCTATCACTTTGCATGCGTGCAATCACCTGATCAAGCCTCAACAACAAAAAAAAATCAGCATGTGGAGTAACCTTCATAGAATAGTGCCAAAGTAATCTCAGTCTTTAAAACTAACCAGAATCAATTGCTCTTTGCTATAAATAAGTTACTCAATGTGACTGACTGTGGAAGCTTACATTGTGTGTAAATCAAGCCTTCAAATTGCTTTATTTAGATCATGGCTTTGCATCTTACATCACATTTTTATTCTTCTATAAAACTTGTTAAATTTCAATACTGAAATGGCTAGTATCAAATACTGTATTGTTAAAGTACTTTGTATATAAGGTAAAAGCAAAAAACTGCAGATGCTGGAAATCCAAAACAAAAACAAAAATAAAAATACCTGGAAAAACTCAGCAGGTCTGACAGCATCTGCAGAGAGGAACACAGTTAACGTTTCAAGTCCGTATGACTCTACAGCAGAACTAAGGAATAATAGAAGAGAGGTGAAATATAAACTGGTTTAGGGGGTGGGGTGGCACAAGTAGAGCTGGATAGAGGGCCAGTGATAGGTGAAGATAGCCAAAAGATGTCACAGACAAAAGGACAAAGAGGTGTTGACAGTGGTGATATTATCTAAGGAATGTGCTAATAGGTGACATTAAGGGTAGAAAGCAGGATGAGCAAGGTACAGATAGCCGTAGTGGGGGTGGAGTGGGGGGGAAGGGATCGAAATAGGCTAAAAGGTAGAGATAAAACAATGGATGGAAATACATTTAAAAATAATGGAAATCGGTGGGAAAAGAAAAATCTATATAAATTATTGGAAAGAAGGGGGATTGGAAAGGGAGTAGGGATGAAGGAGAGGGTTCATGATCTAAAATTACTGAACTCAATATTTAGTCCGGAAGGCTGTAAAGTGCCTAGTCGGAAGATGAGGTGCTGTTCCTCCAGTTTGCGTTGAGCTTCACTGGAACATTGCAGCATAAGGTACCTGTATTTGGCCACTACTGAATTTGTAGCTGAAGAGTAAATTTCAGTTTGAATACAACAAAAGGCTTTAAGTTATTATACAACATTTCGGCATATACGGGCAATTCTATATATGTGAATCATAATTTAAAAAATACTAATTTTAACAAATGACAGTGGTAATGGCTCATTCTGTATAAATTGATCAGCTTAAAGCAAAGTTTGAACAACATTTAAATTAGAGATCATTTCTAAAAGTTACAAGCTCAAGAGCTAGTATTTAAATATTGGTGTCCAAACTCACCCTTCCACAAAGGATTAAAGCTCATTTGAGTAGATTCAATATAAATCAGCATTGAATAAGTTTTGTAAAACCTGTATAAGGAAATTTGTTCAGACAGTTGTTTTATAATGAGATGGTTGTTTAATTAAATGACTAACATCTATTTACGTAATAAAATTCACTTCATAGATGGAGTTATTCCTCTAATGAACACTTCCCAGTTGGGAGATTATCTTCATTACTTGTATGTGTATCTGCACGTTTAAAGATACTTTCTTTCATTAAATTACTGTGTAATTTCATTTTCTTTTGACAGTGAAATGCTTTGTTTTAAAAAAAAATTCCCTTGCTAGTCACATCACTAAGACTCATTAAATTGCACCTCAAACGTTCTGCATCTTGAATATTTAACTTTTAAATTAGAGTGCACCAAACCTATTGCCAAATAATTCTGCTAATTTTAATCTCCAGATTCCCTTGACATTGAACTGAGTCCAAAGATACATTCCAAACTGAACAATGGGAAAGGGAATAGCTTGTGAATAAAAGGTGAAACAGAATTAGCAATAAACAGTGATATCTGACCTAAATGTGTCAGCATTGATCAGTAGACCAGTGGTTGCCATAATATACAATAGCCACTTACACATGAATCCTCAAAACCCATTTAATTGAACTATTTGCATGTTCATTTATGAAGCTGATAATACTTAATGAAAACAAATTGTGGAAAAAGCCCCAATAAGCAGAAGATTTGCAAGTAAATCTGTCTGAGATTTGAAGCCAATTCAGGAGCCTCTTACGAACTAAATATATGTACTAAAATGCACTGATGCGTACTATGAAGATTAATAATCAAAACAAAAAATTAATTATGCAAATGGTGCCAAACAGACACAAAATTCAAAACCAATAATACAATTTAAGGAATTACAAACACTGAATCAATATACATTGAAAATTATTCATAATGGTATCTTATTTTGTATTTTGAAAACTGACACTCATAAATATAATGGATTATATGGGAAACAGTTGCCTCATTTAAAATCATAACGTTAACTACGCCTCTTGAACTGGTGTCCAGCTCAAATCACTGAGATTAAGCATCTTATTTCAAAAACCTACAGGTGTGGTTAAAGTGAAATATACCACTGGAGGGAAAAAAATAATGGGCAGAAGTAGGAATACCATATTTTGTTTCTCCAGTTATGATAAAGTAACTCAGCTTGTTGTAGTCTTCTTTATCATGTCCCCAGCCAGAATTAACTGATCTCAGTGCTCTGAATTCATTGGAGAATTTCTTTATCAAGTGACACCTCTGCACAATGGCATCAAAATAATACAGTAGCACGGCAAAGTCACTGGGGCCACTGTGCATTGTGTTTTACAAGTTAAACGTGGGTAGCTTCAATTTATTCCTACACATCAACCGTTCTAAGAGATCTTTACTTTCAAAATCCAGTCTGCTTTTCAAAAAGGACTAGCCTGTGAATTTAATTGAGATATTTCCATGTAAACTTGCTGCGGTATCTGACAGATTGATTAGTGTTAATGATCCATTGTACTTTTTACTTGACTGGGAACATGGCTTGCTTTCTGAAACATTTGCCTGGACAGATTGGAACTGCTTTTATTTGTGTCTTCATGAGTTACACTCAATTGGTTATTGTTTACTATTTACATGGTCATGAGCTTTGTAAGATAACATTTGCAGTATAACAATTTTTATAGTTTCTCAAACATGGTCTGCAAATGTGCAACATTTTAATTTGTTTCATATTCTATTTGCTGACAACATCCAATTACATTTACACAATTCTAAACAACTAAATGAAATGAATGGGGCGGAATCATCCATGCCTGCTGGTGTTGGGTGTGTTCAGCAGCGTGATAAGACAATATGGCGAGAAGGGGGGTCAAAGACTGCCCTGCGGTCGACTTTGTGGTTGGGGGGGGGCGGTGGGTGGAGAGCAAAAGGCTGCTCTGAGGTTGAAGGTAGCACAAAGGCATGAGCAGGGTAGCAGGGTGGGAGGCGGGTGGGTGAGCGTCACACATTACGGCTACCTTGTATAAAATGACCATTCCTCTGCAGCGGAGCCAGTTCAGGCACAGCCACATTGATATGATTGGAGTTGAACTTATCTGCCCACTCAAGCAATGCAGTAGCACCAAAGCATCACCAAGTGGTCCAGAGCTTTTCACCCCTCGGGCACAGACTGCAAGCTAATGAACATTTTAGTGGACTGCAGAACAGTTGGACGACTTGGCACATTGTACAATCTCTTGCTAAAGCTGGCCATGGAGCAGTTACTGGTGGAGGTGCTCACTGACCCTTGCAATGTCAGTGCCCCGGTTTGGACCATGGTTCCAGCTAACAGTGCAACCTTAAGAGAATGCCTGCACCTGAGCTGAGAGCACAGCATGCAGTCCAAATGGGCAAAGCTGCCGCCAATCGGTCAGGTGGAGTGGGACGGAGGAAGGTGGTGTTTTGGGTAGCCATGCAGCACATTAAACTCTGGCCATCCAAGCCAGCACTCTCTGGGATGCATTAAGGGGCCTTCAGACTTAACCAAGACAGGTTCTTAGTACACCCAAGCTAACCCACGTGTGTCTCTCTTTTATCCTGCAGGAGTACAGCATCAGGATCATAGAGCCTGGTGAACTAGTTGTATGCCTCGTGGCACACAGAGAGCGAAGACAACAGAGAAGAGAGCGGCTGAGGCACCGGGCTGCACAGAGTGAGGAGCAGCACCCTCTGGAAGAAGGGCTGGCTGGGGCTGCCGCAAATGCCACCAAAGAGCCACAGTGAGCCATCGCTGGTCAGCGTCTAGCTAGACCTCGGGTTTATAGAGGCTGCCTTTCATTCCTGCAGATGACAGAGAACCAGTGTCGCTGAAGACTGTGCATGTCTAGGGAACTGGTCAGTCACTTCTGTCAGCTACTGCAGGATTTGGCACCAATGGGACAAGGAGGGCATCCACTGCCAGTGGCCGTGAAAGTGACAGTGGCACCCAATTTCCACACCAGTGGCTCTTTTCAGGGCTCCACAGGAGACATCTGTGGGATATCACAAGCCTCCAGCCACAAATACATCCATGAAGTCACGGGTTCCATCTTTGTGACGGCACACAACTTTGCGCACTTCGCCCAGGACCAAGAGAGCCAGGATGCAAGAGTGATTGGATTCGCCCAGATTTCCCACAGGTGCCATCGACTGTACTCATGTGATGCTCAGATTTCCATTGCAACACGCAGTCAACTACGTTAACAGCAAGGGGTTCCATTCGCTGAATGTGCAGCTGGTGTGCGACCACCACAAATGCATCCTAATAATAAAAACAAAGAGCTAAAAGCTACTGCGGATGCTGGAAATCCAAAACAAAACAAAAACAGAATTACCTGGAAAAACTCAGCAAGTCTGGCAGCATCGGTGGAGAAGAAATCAGTCAACGTTTCGAGCCTCCATGGCCCTTCGGCAGAACTGCAGCATAGTTTCAACAAGGGAGAAATATAAATTGGTTTAAGGTGGGTGGGGTGGGGGGGAAGAGACACATTGAGGGTGTGGTGTGAGCGGATAATCAAAAGATGTCAGAGACAAAAGGGTCAAAGAGGTGTTGAAGGTGGTGGTCTTTGTCTGAGAAAAGTGCTAATTAAGAATGGAATACAGGATATTCAAAGTACAGCTCTAGTGGGGGTGGGGTGGAAAGACTAAAGGTTTTAGTTTTAGATTTAAAAATAATGGAAATAGGTGGGGAAAGAAGAATCTATATAAATTATTGAAAAAAAAAAAGCGGGTGGGGGGGGAAACGAAACGGGGTGGGGATGGGGGGAGGGGGAGTTTAAGAACTAAAGTTGTTGAATTCAATATTCAGCCCAGAGGGCTGTAAAGTGCCTAGTCGGAAGATGAGGTGCTGTTCCTCCAGTTTGCGTTGGGCTTCACTGGAACAATGCAGCAAGCCAAGGACAGACATGTTGGCAAGAGAACAGGGTGGAGTGTTAAAATGGCAAGCGACAGGGAGGTTTGGGTCTTTCTTGCGGACAGACCGCAGGTGTTCCGCAAAACGGTCGCCCAGTTTGCGTTTGGTCTCTCCAATGTAGAGGAGACCGCATTGGGAGCAACGAATGCAGTAGACTAAGTTAGGGGAAATGCAAGTGAAATGCTGCTTCACTTGAAAGGAGTGTTTGGGCCCTTGGACGGTGAGGAGAGAGGAAGTGAAGGGGCAGGTGTTGCATCTTCTGCGTGGGCATGGGGAGGTGCCATAAGTGGGTGTTGAGGAGTAGGGGGTGATGGAGGAGTGGACCAGGGTGTCCCGGAGGGAACGATCCCTACGGAATGCCGTCAAGGGGGGTGAAGGGAAGATGTGTTTGGTGGTGGCATCATGCTGGAGTTGGCGGAAATGGCGGAGGATGATCCTTTGAATGCGGAGGCTGGTGGGGTGATAAGTGAGGACAAGGGGGACCCTATCATGTTTCTGGGAAGGAGGAGAAGGCGTGAGGGAGGATGCGCGGGATATGGGCCGGACACGGTTGAGGGCCCTGTCAACAACCGAGGTTTTCCATCCACGGTCAAGGAAGAAGGAGGACATGTCAGAGGAGCTGTTTTTGAAGGTAGCGTCATCAGAACAGATGCGACGGAGGCGAAGGAACTGAGAGAATGGGATGGAGTCTTTACAGGAAGCGGGGTGTGAGGAGCTGTAGTCGAGGTAGCTGTGGGAGTCGGTAGGCTTGTAATGGATATTGGTGGACAGTCTATCATCAGAAATTGAGACAGAGAGGTCAAGGAAGGGAAGAGAAGTGTCAGAGATGGACCATGTGAAGATGATGGAGGGGTGGAGATTGGAAGCAAAATTAATAAATTTTTCCAGGTCCTGATGAGAGCATGAAGCAGCACCGAAGTAATCATCGATGTACCGGAGAAAGAGTTGTGGGAGGGGGCCGGAGTAGGACTGGAACAAGGAATGTTCCACATACCCCATAAAGAGACAGGCATAACTGGGGCCCATGCGGGTACCCATAGCCACACCTTTTATTTGGAGGAAGTGAGAGGAGTTAAAGGAGAAATTGTTCAGTGTGAGAACAAGTTCAGCCAGACGGAGGAGAGTAGTGGTGGATGGGGATTGTTGGGGCCTCTGTTCAAAGAAGAAGCTAAGGGCCCTCAGACCATCCTGGTGGGGGATGGAGGTGTAGAGGGATTGGACATCCATGGTGAAGAGGAAGCGGTTGGGGCCAGGGAACTGGAATTTGTTGATGTGACGTAAGGTGTCAGAGGAATCACGGATGTAGGTGGGAAGGGACTGGACAAGGGGAGAGAGAAGGGAGTCAAGATAATGAGAAATGAGTTCCGTGGGGCAGGAACAGGCTGACACGATCGGTCTGCCAGGACAGTTCTGTTTGTGGATTTTGGGTAGGAGGTAGAAGCGGGCCGTCCGAGGTTGGGCGACTATCAAGTTGGAAGCTGTGGGAGGAAGATCTCCAGAGGAGATGAGGTCAGTGGCAGTCCTGGAAACAATGGCTTGATGTTCTGTGGTGGGGTCATGGTCCAGGGAGAGGTAGGAGGAAGTGTCTGCGAGTTGACGCTCAGCCTCCGCGAGGTGTGCACGACTCCTACATTCTCAGTCGGTTACAGGTCCCTGACGTCTTCCAGGGTCCATAGAGGATGCAGGGTTGGCTCCTCGGGGAGGAGGGCTACCTGCAGAGGACATGGCTGATGACACCCGTGCAGGGTCCTCAGACTGCAGCAGAGTGAAGGTATAATGAGGTTCATGCTGCAACTCGCAGCTTGGTGGAGCTGATGGAGCAGGATGCTAAAAATGAGGTACCGGTGTGGTGGGGCCCTGTAATATAATCCACAGAGAGCTCATGCATAGATGGCGTCTGCTGCGCCCTTTACAACCTGGTGTTGCAATGGGGGAGATGAGCTGGAGGTATCCTCCAATGAAGAGGACATTGATAAGGGTGAGGTCGCCCTCGAAGGCAACGATGATGGCGATGAGGCCCTCGCACTGGCCAGGCAAGGTAGATGAGCTCGGGAGGCCCAGATAGCTGCTGGATTTGTGGAGGATGACAATGACATGCAGTGAGGAGACGCCATAAGATCCTCGTGTTGCATCTGTGAATATTTGACTTAGGTCTGGCTTATGGAAGCGCACATACACTCTGATAATGCTCCTGTCATAATGACACAGTGGAGGCCGTAATAGTGGCTTGGTTGCAGTAGGATGATGTCGACATGCAGTGAGGACACTCCATAGATCCTCACATAGCCTCTGAGAATGTCTGATTCCTGTCTGGCCCAAGGACAGCTTGCTTGCGCACTGTGATCAGGGTCACATAGAAACACAGCCACAAAACTTTAAAAGCATCTGATCCTTTGTTCGCCTTCAGCACCTGAGCCCTTCAGGAGCACAGCGTCTCTGGTCACAGATGCTAAGGAGATGGGGGCCAGCCCCACCTTAAAGGTGCTGAGAGCACAGAGAATGAAGGAACTCCGTGGCACCTGTCCACGACCTTCTGGCAGTAATGACAAGAACCGTCGAGGTGCAGGCATCAGTAATGTGTCCAGGGAATGAGAGGCTGGACCATTACTTTGGTCTGAAGGTTGCACAAAGCACAGGGAAGAGGCCCTGGGCTGAGACACCTGCCTTTATCTTGTGCGGAAAGGTTTCACATCTGAATGAAATGAACAGTGCTCAGCAGAACAAGGAGCCATAGGCAGGGAGACATTCTTGGGAGTTTATTGACAATAGCAAACATTACGTACAAGTGATTAACACCCAAGCCCAGGCTGTGCAACTACATCTTCTTAGCGGAGGTGTCAGCTGTGGCTCAGTTCATAGCACCCTCGCCTTTGAATCAGAAGGTTGTGGGTTCATGTCCCACTCCCGGAAACCAAGAACTGTGAACGTACTCGAAAGAGTTACAATCTGTGACTGTTGATAACTCGAAAGAGTTACATCTTCTTAGCCCCTTATTTTGTTAATTTAGTTTAATTGTTTGATTCTGAAAGAGTTACATCTTCTTAGCCTTCCTAACCCTGCCGCTACATCTTGGTGCTCCCCGAACATCCACAGCGGAGGTGGGGGCAGCATGCTGACTGCTACGCCCTGCTTGTGATGACCTTGGCAGGTGTACTCTGGAGGGCTAAGACCTGGCAGACCCTGAACAGCTTTTGGAGTCCAGCCGTGTGGCAGTGGCACCCTCCTCAGCCTGTAGCTGCTGAGGTCACAGGAAGAGGGGATTCGAGTGGGCTGGACACTCTCGGAGTCACCTAGATGGATGGCCCTGGGAGGGGGATGCTGATCCTCTCCATTTGGGTGCTCAAGGCCACTGACTGACTCCTTGAGAAGGGGAAGCTGGAGTGAGATTGGTCTGCCCCGCACCCATCTCACGTGCATACTGTTGGAGGCCAACTATGGTCTCTGTGATGGAGTTCAGCTGCACAATAGTGCAGGAGTGACGTTCTGTGCCAATATCTCCATGGCGGCCGTCATCCTACCAATGTTGACCTCGGTACGTTGGTGTGCCAGCACTATCACCTCAGCCTGAAGGCAGATGCACTCCGCCATTATATCTTGCAATCTGAGGAGTGCAGTGGACATCCCTTCCTGATTTTCCTGAGCTTCCCTTTGCAGCTCCAGCAACTATGACATGACCAAGTCCATTATCAGACTTGCACTCAGCAAATTTCTGGTCCTCAGAGTTCTGGACACCTGGGAAGGACCGAAAGCTGCCTGCTGTGGATCAGAAAATGCGATGTGGACGCCAGATTGTGATCCCATGGCTACTCTAAAGTTAGGTCCCACCGAGGTGTGTGTCTCTGCACTGGTGGAGGGTGTGGGTGAACGCTGTGATGGGACTTCAAGGCGGGTGCCTTCAGATTCCTCTTCAGAGGTTTCTTGTGGGCTTGAATGGAGGCTCTGGGTCGTGGGCTCCATCGGCCGTTTTACCCGCCTGCTACCGCACTTAGTGCAAATCTGGGACGATTCCGCCCGTAGTATTTGAGTATACAACGTCCCATACACTCAGACCACAGTTTTACAAATATTACACATGGCAAATTAGGGAATATAGTATTGATGCCCATCCTTAGTGATAATTAGTCTATTATGTAGAATTAGCAGATCTCCTGAGGTATTATCAGTGTTAAATTAGAGGACACATTGTAAAATAAAATCCTGCTGTCTGATAAAAGAGAGGCTTTCTTTGCTTTCAAAAGTAATTTAAGAAAAAAATGATTAAGGAATTACGTTGATTTTGATCTGGCTGTCGTATGATCACCATATAAGTCATCAGCTGCTACTTGCTATATTGACAAAACACTGATGAGATACTAGTTAAATTAGTTCAACTGGAGGTGATAGTGAAAATGGAACTATTAGCATAAATGCAGACAGCCTATTTCCATTTTTCAAAGTTTGCCGATTACAAGTTTTACAGGTATTTTTATTTTGTACATTTTTGACTTTTAATCATGCACACACAAAACCTCTTAAAAAAAGTCATTTTATCTGGATAAAGCTGCTGAAATTTACCCTCCAGTATTTCTTCAAATAATTTTGGGAAATACTGAAGAACTGCTAGAAGCCAAAAAGGAACATATTCTCAGACTCATGCCGGTTGCCAGTTTTTGAAAAAAAAGATTGATATTTTGAAACAAAAAAAAATCAATATAATTGTTAGATCGTAATTGATAAACAGGCGCCCAGAAATAGTTTTGACAGAGTGGAAACACACAGTGCAGCATTGTTGGAGATTGAAGTACTTTGCAATCCTCCTTGCTGTTTCTTAAACCTACTTCTTCATTATGCCCAAATTGCACATCAACTCAAAAACAAAAGTTGACCAGCCCTGACCCACGATCCACTAATTCCAACTGTTCACTCTCTGAGCAACTCCCATTCTTTCCTGAAGCTTCATTTCCTTTTGTGCCGTATGTCTGATTCTTTATAAAAAGGCTCATGAGGCATCTTATCAAACACCTTCTCAAATAACCATAGTAACTGCACCTGCCGCATTTTCTTTAACTATATTTATTTATTCAAAAACTCCTAAACCGGTCAAACATGACCTGCCATTAATATGCTGACTTATTTTGCTTCTCTCATCCATCTCTAACTGCTCACTAATTTGATCTTGACTGAATGGATTTTAAGAATTTCCTTACAATTTACGCTGGAACAACTGGTTTCTAATTAACTGTTTCATCTTTTTTATTGTCTTGAACAGACAGTAGTACATTAGCTACCCTCCACCAACATAATTTGTATCCATAGGGAGCACTGAAAAAAGCATATCCGCTTGGGAGTGCTGTTAATTTTATTCAGAAGCAATTCCTTTTCTAGTTATCTTTGACTATTGTTAAACACCATGAACTGAATGGTCTCCTCCTGTGTTGTAACAATTCTATGATTCTATATTTGCTCTGATCTTCTCACTTACACCGTCATTTGTAAAAACTGACAACTTAAATGACTTCACCATTCACATTCCACAATTAGATTCTATCTTCATTTCCAAGCAATCCTACCCTAACTAATTTTAAAAACTCGAAAAAATTATTTTATTTATGCAGTGCCTTTCACCACCTTAGGACATCCCAAAGTGCTGTACAGCCAATGAAGTGTTTCTGAAGTTTAGCCACTGCTGCAATATAGGATATGCAGCAGCCCAATTTGCACACATGAAGCTCCTCCAAACAGCAATGTGATAATGACCAGTTAATTTAGTGATGTTGATCAAGGAATAAATCTTGGCCAGGACATCAGGGATAACTATCCTACTCTTCTAAATGGTGTCATGGAATCTTCTACCTCATCAGAGGCAAAACAGGGCTTTGAATTAACATTTCATCCAATCGATAGCACCTCCTAGCCAGTAGCACTCCCCCTCAGCACTACACTGGAGTGTCAGCCTAGATTTTTGCACTCAAGTCTCTGGAGTGGGTCTTGAACCCATAACCTTCTGACTCAGAGTGCGCTACAAACTTCCCTACTAACATCTGGGGGCTTGTGTCAAAATTGGGACAGCCATCGCAGACCAATCCAGCAACAGCCTGACATAGTCATACTCATGGAATCATACCTTATAGATCATGGCTCAGACACCACCATCACTGGGTATGTCCTGCCCCACCGGCAGGACAGACCCAGCAAAGATGCTGGCACAGTGGTATACAGTCGAGAGGGAGTTGCCTTGGGAGTCACCAACATCAACATAAAGTCTCATAGAATCAAGTCAATCATGGGCGTGGAAACTGCCTGCTGATTACCAGGTACTGCGCCCCCTCCCCCCTCAGCTGGCGAATCAATACTCCTTCATGTTGTCCACTACTTGGAAGAAGCACTAAGAGTGGCAAGGGTGCAGAATATACTCTGGGTGGGGGCTTCAATGTCCATCACCAAGAGCGGCTTGGTAGCACCACCACAGACGGAACTAGCAGAGTCCTAAATGACATAGCTGTTAGACTGGGTCTGCGACAGGTGGTGAAGGAGCCAAGAAGAGGGAAAAACATACTTGACCTCATTCTCATCAACCTGCTTGCCGCAGATACATCTGTTCATGACAGTATCGGTAGGAGTGACCACCGCACAGCTCTTGTGGAATCCAAGTCCTGTCTTCACATTGAGGATACCCTCCACCATGTTGTGTGGCACTGCCACTGTTCTAAATGGGATAGATTTTGAACAGATCTAGCTATTCAAGTCTGGGTATCCATGAGGCTCTGAGACATAAGCAGAATTGTACTCAACCACAATCTGTATCCTCATTGCCTGACATATCCCCCACTCTACCATTACCACCAAGCTGGGGCATCAACCCTGGTTCAATGAAGAATGCAGGTGGTTATGCCAGGAGCATCACCAGGCATACCTAAAAATCAGTGAAGTTGCAACACAGGACAACTTGCGTGCCAAACAGCATAAGCAGCAAGTGATGGACAGAGCTAAGCGATTCCACAACCAACAGATCAGATCTAAGCTCTGCAGCTTTGCCACACCCAGTCGTGAATGGTCGTGGACAATTAAACAACTCACTGCAGGAGGCTCCATATATATCTCCATCCTCAATGATGGAGCAGCCCAGCACATCAGTGCAAAAGATAAGGCTGAAGCCTTTGCAATCTTCAGCCAGAAGTACTGAGTGGATGATCCATCTCGGCCTCCTCCTCCGGAGGTCCCCAGCATCACAGATGCTGTCTTCAGCCAATTCAATTCATTCCAAGTGATATCAAGAAATGGATGACAGCACTGGATACTGCAAAGGCTATAGGCCCTGATAATATTCCAGCAAAAATACTTCAGACTTGTGCTCCAGAACTTGCCACACCCCTAGCCAAGCTGTTCCAGTACAGCTACAACACTGGCATCTACCTGGCTAAGTGGAAAATTGCCTGGTTATGTGCTGTACACAAAAAGCAGGACAAATCCAGCCCGGTCAATTACCGCCCGTCAGTCTACTCGATCATCCCTAAAGTGAAGGAAGGGACCATCAGCAGTGCTATCACGCGACATTGCTTAGCAATAACCTGCTCACTGATGTTCATTTTGGGTTCCGCCAGGGTCACTCAGCTTCTGACCTCAGTACAGCCTTGGTTCAAACATGGACAAAAGAGCTGAACTCCAGAGTGAGAGTGACTGTCCTTGACATCAAGGAAGCATGTGACTGAGTGTGGCATCAAGGAGTTGTAGCAAAACTGAAGTCAATGGGATTTGGAAGAAAACTCTCCACTGGTTGGAGTCATACCTAGCACAAACGAAGATGGTTGTGGTTGCTGGAAGTCAATCATCTCAGTTCCAGGTTATCATGACAAAACTCCTCAGGATAGTTTCCTAGGCCCAACCATCTTCAGCTGCTTCCTCAATGAACTTCCTTCTATCATAAGGTCAGAAGTGGGGATGTTCAACACCATTCGCAACTTCTCAGACTGAAGCAGTCCTTGTCGAAATGCAGCAAGACCTGGACAATATCCAGGCTTGGGTTGACAAGTGGCAAGTAACCTTCACACCACGCAAGTGCCAGGCAATGACCATCGCCAACAAGAGAGAATCTAACCATTACCCATTGACATTCAATGGCATTACCAACATTGAATTCCCCCACTATCAACATCCTGGGGTGTTACCATTGACCAGAAACTGGACTAGCCATATAAATACTGCAGCTACAAGAGCAGGTCAGGGGCAAGGAACTCACTTCCTGGCTTCCCAAAGCCTGCCCATCTACAAGTCACAAGTCAGGAGTGTGATGGAATACTCCCCACTTGCCTGAACGAGTGCAGTTCTAACAACACTCAAGAAGCTTGGCATGATCCAAGACAAAGCAGCCGCTAGATTGACACCCCTTCCACAAACATTCAATCCCTCCACCACCGAACAGTAGCAGCAGTGTGTACCATCTACAAGGTGCATTGTAGAAACTCACCAAGGCTCCTTTTCCATACCCACAACCACTATCATATGGAAGGACAAGGGCAGCAGACAGATGAGAACACCACCAACTGGAAGTTCCCCTCCAAGCCACTCACCATCCTGACTTGGAAATATATCACTGTTCCTTCACTGTCACTGGGTCAAAATTCTAGAACTCCCTCCCTAACAGCATTGTGGGCATACCTACATCACAGGGGCTGCAGCAATTGAAGGCGACAAACTCTTTACCACCTCAAGGACAATTAGGGGTGGGCAATAAATGCTGGCCAAATGCAGCGATGTCCACAGCCCGTAAATGAATAAAAAAAGAAACAGTTGAAATTTTCTTTCCTTTCATACTGTCTTTTAGCTTTTGATTCATGATTTTCTGCAGCATTTTTAAGCACATGCTTCTCATGGACTTTTCTGCCAAATTATTTTAAATCTGAATGAACTTTTCACTTTTCCAGTATAGCACACTTATGGTCTGGACATTGTGGTAATGATAGCAAAGCCACCAGTGTTCACCATCATCACAGCGACTATGCACATGCTCAGAAGAATGCAGAAATCCAGAAGTTGCTGTCAATGATTCTACACTTCTCTAGAGGGTGCAGTATTGAAGTATTCCCAGCCTGTAATCAACCATAATGAGAACTTCCATTATTCGTTATTCTTGCTGTAAAAACGCTTGAAAATGTTACACCTAGTTGAATGCTGTGTAACTGGTTTTTAAACAGCATGTTAATTTCATAATTACTGCTAAACACATTCAGTGATGCCCCCCCTCCAAAAGAAGCCAATTTTATAATAGTGGAATGACAAATTTAAAAATCTGTATTATATAAATCATCAATACGTACCTTGTCTGTTCTCATCTGATTGCATCAAGAACATTAAAATACATTTATTTCAAGTCCAAATAGTAGAATCTTATTTGACCAATAGGTCAAGATATTTGGGCTAAAAATATTTCTAACCTTAAAGTGCAACTCACAAAATACATGTTGAGTCGGTACTGTACTTATACTCAGCACTGCTAAGAGTCTATAGATAAGGATGAAGCTCCCATGCAAATCAGATAGTTGCCAGTTTTGTGTCTGAAAAAAACTCCTGCTGTGAAATCCAATGCTTAATTTATAGAAGTTAATAGCTAAAGTGCATCAAGTAAAAGCATATACCTTGGAGAAGAGACAAATGGAGGCATAATCTTTTATTCATTGTTGATTCAATAATACATACTGTACCAGCAAAAATGAAAATGTGTTTTAACATTACAATGTGAAAACTTGATTTGGATGAATATCTGCTGCACAAAGTATGCGCACACAATGTTTGCTACAATTTTTCAATGCTTGGGCTTGTCAGTTCTGTCCCTTACTCTGGTACAAAGAAACATTGGAAAGGGAGGAGAGTCCATTAAATTAAACAAATGGATCAAACTTGTTTACTTGTGGTGGTTAATCCAAATCAAGCTTTAACTTCAAATGCATTTAAACATCCAAATGTTTCACCTGAAAAATCCTTGTTTATTTAAATGTTTGTTTCTATTTTGCATTTAATGTGGCTAATTGTGCTTCGCTATCTCAACAAAGTAAAGCTTGGACAGTTTTTTAAAAACAAGTTCCACTTTTTAACAAAAACACAAATTCCTCTAAGTGCTGGAGGTGGCATTGACATTTGATATCTCACACCCACATTGAACACTTCCATTGGGCTCTGAAACTGTTTAAAAGTGAGCAACTTTGTTTGTCTTTCAGATTACACCAGTGCTTTGACATAACATTTCTGTGTCTGAGTTTGAATCCTAGTAGATTATATACAAAAGCCTGTCATTTATACAGTACAGCAATTTAATTCTTCAATACAATGTTAGAGGTGAGCAAACCTCCAAGATTCATTTGGCAGCCTAGGATAGTCAAATTTCACAACGTGTACTGAAACCTGAAACAAACTGCCACCATATGTTTATTTTCCAAAGAGGAGATGCAGACATAATTCTTCATTAAGACTTCCAATAGCAACTCAGGATTAGAAGTACAATTACTCTTCAAATCTGACTACACCAATTTGGAATGCTGGTGTCACTTTGTAATTACAAATTAAAATTATTTCATTTACTCACTGGGTTTTGTATAGGCAGCACTTGACGAGCAAGTGGGTGGATATAAATTGCCAACAAATATACACACACATTCACTGGTACCAGACCAGGTTGTCAAACTCATGGAATGGCTCACTGATTAATTTAATTAGGGAATCGCGTCAAAAGATATTAAACATACCATTATATATTTTGAAAAAAAACTTTTACAAACTTTCCTAGAATTGCTTTAAGAGGTTTGTTTCTGATGCAGTTTATTAAGTTTTCAACATTTAATGTTTCAGAGCCACTTTGACAAAGGAATATCTTTGTAGATCTGACTTCATCAGTCAGCTGAGTATATCCACTTAGTGCAATGCACCATGGCAATCTGCTTGTTTCATAGTAAACAATGAATATAGCAGGAAAGCAGCTTCACCACAATGTACTGAACCTTTTGGATCTGCTCAGTGCAAGTGGATAAAAATATCCTTCATTTCAAACAAATAATGCATTTATTGATCATGTTTAACCACTAGGGGTAAACTGTAATTGATAGTTCTCAAGAAGCCCAATAAGTTCGAGAAAGCAATCTTCTGTGCATATGTTTTACAATCACATTCTATGAGGAGAAAATGTTAAAAGCCACCAACTTTTTATAAAAAAAATTTTGGATTATCAACATTTGTAATTCAAAGGCAAAAATGAAATAAACAGACTTTCACTCCCTCTTTTCCCCACCCCCCCTAAATCTTTTAAAGTCAGGCTTTTTCTACGACTCAAGACTATTTTCGGCTTGGAATATACATAATGGCAATGAGATGTAAATACCTTCTGAGAAGAAACAAGTAAATACACTCTACTAAAACTCAGAAAAAAACAAAGTCTTGAACCCATTTGTGCATAGTTCATGATCCTCTTTAAACCAGCTTTTTTCTTGCCAACAACAGCTTGATAAAACCAATAAAAACCTATCCAAAGTTAATGCACAAGTTACCTGATCCAAGCAGGCTGGGACAAGGAGAGTTTATACAGTAACATACTTTATAGTATGTTAGTCAATTGTCTTTAACACAATCAAAAGCATTGATTTCTTTTTAAAACATAAAGCATTTCATAAAGCACTCTTCAAACATTGTTGTGTCCATTATTTGGTAAATAAGTAACTGCTACAGAATAAACAGGTATTTTCTTCTTTTCTTCAGTGCTAGAAGTTGGGTTAAAATACATGAAATGGCGTGGAGTAGCTCCCCAGAAAATTCAGGCCTTCCTGAGACATCATCCACTGTGTGCAAGAAAGTGAGCAAACATTTACGAAGGAAAAAATACACAACAATGGCCAAAAAAATACAACACTGTTCATTCCCAGAGTTCTGAAGTAGCACATCTTCATTCTGAAAATAGGTTTCGATGGAAGAGTAATTGTCCTTTTATCATCTTAATTTTCCTCTTTTTAAAGTTCTGAAAAGTTTGTAAACAGGAGGATACCAGACATAGGCACCTCCAAATCAGTCACAAAAATATCCAGTCCAAGTGCTTCCCATTGCCTGCTTGCAGGATGGGTCCACTCTATTGTGTAGCTATGGCCACAGTTCAACTAGAGCATTTTTTAAAATTTTTTTAAATTTTATACTCTGAAAGAAAACTGGTGCAATACTCCTGTAATAATTCTCTTGCATTAGTCCACAAAAAAGCCACTAAAGGTAGGTATACACATCATCTCCAGAGCACACACTGTTTAAGAGCGTCCTTGAGTAAACATTTACACATGAATTGCTGCTGGCCCCCTTTGTAAGATTAGCTGGAGGGGCTGCAGACACTCAGTGCAAAGTTAGAAGCTAATAATTCGACTGACAAGCAAATAAAAGCATATACTGTATAAAGAAACAAAAACACACTGATTTCATACACACTCACACACAGATGCACACATCTGCACCATCACACATACACACACAATAAACATTTTTTGTTTGAGCCTATTTGTGATGACAACATCTTGGAAGTGTAAATTAGACGGTTTTCACATTTCATTATTGGCCTGCTTGATTCAAGTATTTGTGTTGATATGTTTTTGGGATCAAATGAAATAATGAAAGCAAGGGTAATGTGCATACTAAACCCAGGCTCACAAAAGTAGATTTTCATGCCCCTCTCCCTCCCTCCCATTTCCCTGCCCACCCCTCCCTATCCAACCAAAAGAGGTTGTGGATCAAGGGTCAAAATGATGTCCAAAATTGAATTGTTTAGTGCTGATTGATAGCTCCACAAGATCATTGTTTTCCCTACATGGATTCTCCACTGAGAAGGTCACCAGGGAGCAAGGTGTTTATAGGCGTAGGGCTGCCAATTACTCTGGTGTCATCACTGTTAGGAGGCCCCCATAGGCTGCTGGAGTATTGAGGGACGCCACTCCATAGGAGATCATTGGCTCCTTTTCCACTCAGGCTTGTAGTATTCCAGTGAGCTAGGTCGTTGCGGACCAATCCGTGAGAGTTGGTACTTGACCCAAGTCGGCTTTGATTGGTTCCCGTGTTAGACTGCCAGCTAGAGGTCTGTGTCAGTGTTTGACCTTGTGCAAAGAAACGGTTAACTTCCTCGTCACTAGCAAACTCGGCGAGGATGGTAGTGTTTCCCAGAACGCACCTGGACAAAAGAAGGATTAAACATTAGAAATTAAGCTGAACTAAGTTTATTAACTGAAAAGCAGACTGTGACAAATGTGCACTTTGAATGGCATTATTAAAGATTTTTAATTTACTATAAGCAGGTTTTATATATATCCAATATGCTGTTAATTAATAAATATTTGGTATCCAAAGTAAAACCTTTAAAACAAACATACCAAGAACCATTGTACCCATTATGAAGCTTGAAGTGGAATTTGGAATGATAGCTTTGTATGTAAACATGTGCAAGTGTGTTTTGGTTTCTTTAAAATATACTTGTGCTGCTAACTTGTGACTTGCTTTCGAATGATAGTTTAAATATTGCTGTATCAAGTAAATTGATGCTTTTCTTGAGCATTGCAAATTTCAATTTAATGGTACTTGCAGATGTTAAATTCTTCTAAATTATATTATAGGCAAGAAAAAAGCTGGTTTAAAAAGGATGAACTATGCACAAATGGGTTCAAGACTATTTTTCCTGATTTATTGTAAAGTTTATCTACTTGCTTCTTCTCTGAAAGTATTTAGATCTCATTGCCATTATGTATATTTCAAGCCAAAATTAGTCTTGAATTGTAGAAAATGCCTGACTTTAAAAGATTTAGGTGGGATGGGGGAAAAGAGGGAGTGAAAGTCTGTGTTTATTTCATTTTTGCCTTTGAATTACAAATGCTGATTAATCCAAGATTTTTCTTTCAAAAAGGTTGGTGGCTTTAAACATTTTCTCCTCATAGAATATTTACATGTTTGTCCTCCAAGTATCTGTAATGACACCTCAGAAGCTTAAGGCACTTTTCAAATCTACTATTTTCTTAGTCTGCACATATATGTTTGCATAAGCCAGAGCCATTTAAAAAAAATCAATATGTTCCCTTAATTTGAAGATAAAATTCATAATTGAACTCAAAAACCGTTGTTTCTTGATTAGTTCCAGGTCTGGCATCTTCATTGGGATCAATGAATGGTGGTGGTGGAAATTCTAGATGTAGATTTCTCAGCTGTTTGGTTTGGGGGTATTTGAGATATAAGATCAGACGGTTTTCTGGCTCATCTAGACAGGGTAGGGGCAGTTTACAAATCGACGAACCAACGTCCAAGGTTCAGTGATAGTTTTGTGGAAAGATTTAATAAAGGGGCTGTTTGAGGGGTAGATTGTAAGTGGGCATTGCTGGAGAATGCTCAATGGAAACAGAGGGCTGAGGGGAAGTGGAGAGTTGACCACAAGCCAGGAGATGTAAATCCAAGGGCTGAGAGGTTGTGTATGGTGGCCACCAGTGGATCCAGTATACCAGAGGCAAGAAAAGGCAGAGGAGATTGACAAGTAAATTCACTAAATCAATGCTGATGGTGGGCTATAGAAATAGTCTGAGAATGTATATTCTTTCTTTATCTGTGAGGAAACCATAAAGGGGCTTGCGTCAATTCAATGAACTATAACAAGGGTTCCTGATCAACATCCAAGGAGGATTAAATTATGGTAAAATCTTAAGCTAAAATCACATAAGAAGCTTACATGTGCAGAGACTTCTGGGCCTTAGCTGCTTCTTCCTTGGAGCTGTAGCGAACCACAGCATTTCCTTGGGTCAGGTTCAGATGGAATGTGATCAATGGACCATGTTGCATGCATAAAGTCCGCAAAGTTGAACCATCGATCTATAGCAAGAGAGTGAACTGTCATTACTTGCAATATTTTCAATTCTTTATGCAGATTGTAAATGTCCGTAATTTTACAAGCATGTTTGGCACACATTACATTTACAGAAGATAATTTACTTACCTCATACGGTAATCATCCCTTAGCAAACCTGCAACATTGTGCCAATTAATTTTAATCTTTAGCTAAACTGAAACTGACTAACTAGTAAGACTCTTAATACCTAAAAACCTACACCCTGCAGAATCGGAGCGGATGGTTGGGTAACATTGTGGTGACTAATCACATCATTTGAATAAAAATGAGTCTACGCAATAAGCAATCTGTATTTCTGGTTCATGGGAAACAGAACACACTTGAAAATGGGAAACAAATGAATGTAGCTTAATTAAATGGAGCAACTGAAGACCTTGTCCAATGGCTACAGCAGTCTATGAAGCAGAAAAGCTCTTAATTGTGGAGGATGGGGAGATGGAGAGGGAAGAAAAAATGTGCATATTATGGGGGTTTATGGAAGCTGGGAGACCACGTGAAGCACTGTCAATACATTTCAATCTATTAGCCCATAATTTTATCAGAACTAAACTGAGCAAGCCTGAACTCCAATGCTGTATAAACAATTTTAAAGGATGAGTGATGCCATAGTGGATGCTGCATATTAATTTTTGAAGGAGCCATAAAAACCCACTGTACAACTAGATTATAACAGAAAGTGAACAAGGAGCTAGCTTTGTGTTTCTTTCTTCCTTTTAGTGGTGTTGGATGAGGCATAAATATTGGCCAGACACTGGTGAGAACTCGCCTGTTCTTCAAAATACTGCCTCCGGGTCATTTACATTCACCCGAAAGGACAGATGGGCTTTAGTTTAGCAGCATCTCCAACAGTGCAGCAGTCCCTCAGTAGGAGGATTAGCCTAGATTTTCTACTCTGGAGTGGGGATTGAACCCACAATTTTTTGACTCAGAGACAAGAGTGCTACACTGAGCCACTGCCATTAGGAGTAATGGAATAAAAAAAAACTCCATGACTGGAGCGGTGTCTCTTTTTAAATATTTTGTGTTCAAGTCGTATTTTGATTTTTCAATGTGTGTAATACATATTACCCAAAATGGATGAGCACCTATTTATTTCCTTCTAATATTGCAAAATTTCTAATTGCGAAAGCTATTAGACGTAACTGAAATCTCAGCCTAACCTTTAAAAACACAAGTTGAAATAGGTTTTCTCAGTAACTTGAAAATCCGATGACAGATTATAATGCTATATTGGATATCAATTAAATTCCACATATGTAAACCCACATTTTCAATTTGGGTGGATTTAATAGAAATTTTAGGTTTACTGATGGTCCAGCTCACTTGCAAACAATGGCATGGACAAGGTTGAGGTTGCTTCCACATTACAATTAAGGCAGGCTACTGTTTTCCTCAGTCCAATTGTTACCTGGGGTGTGAGGTTTCGGAGAACCAGCCAGCTATTGTTCCTTCCAGAGCTGTCAGTACTCCAAGCAGAATCTAAAATAAGCAAAATATCATGTTATATCCTACTCATTTATGTTCTGAAACTATAATAACTTGTTTGTATTTCACGTATCAGAATCATCCTTCTTGAAGACCAAATGCCCCTTGGATTTCCTTAGCATCCAATGATCTCATGGAGCAAGTTGGCACTTCATCTTAATATGAATGTGATTCTTTTTTCAGTTCCTTGTTCAATAGGCTAGCAAAGTAATCAAATATGGAACTGAAGTGCATGTACATCGCTACTGATGCTTACCAATTTAGCTGCATTGAAAATTCATTAAAGGTCTTGATCAATTCAATTTAATGTTAATACAGCATAATTAACCAATATAAAGAGAAAATGCTGGAAAAACTCAGCAGGTCTGACAGCATCTGTGGAGAGAGAAACAGAGTTAATGTTTCAAGTCCGTATGAAGAGGCTCTGAAGAGGTCAAACAGACTCGAGATGTTAACTGTTTCTCTCTCCACAGATGCTGTCAGGCCTGCTGAGTTTTTCCAGCATTTCCTCTTTTTATTTCAGGTTTCCAGTATCTGCAGTATTTTGCTTTTATCTTAGTAATAATTAATCAATATTTTTTATTCTATCATTGAGAGAAAACTAGAACTATTAAAAAAAACTGACACAGATAGGTTTGAATAAAAAAAGGCAGAATGCAAAAATAATTTAATTGTTAACATTTGGGAAATTCAGCTCCAAAGTTAACTTCCTTTGCTAACAGAGTTCTTAAGGATTTCCTTTTAACAACCTCGATTTAATTTGCTAAATCAGAAAGCTTAAGTTACCCACACTAAAGCAGAGAAATTAACAATTAAAGCAGGAAGAACTTTAAGAAAACTGGCAGGAGATGCATAACCCTAAATTTTCCTGAGTATATACTGGTAGCAGAACAGGTTCATTACTGTCAAGTGTGTACTAGGAAAGTTACCCAAATTACATTGTGGGATTTCCAATCCATCAAATATCTGACAATACAATTAGGGAATTCTCTGGCTGTGGATTTCCATTTCTTGTTTCAAAAGGTAATGCAATTAAACTTGACAGTCAATTCAGCCTAAACCATGATATCATTCATTATTATAAAAATTTTAGCATCCAAAAGTTTGTAAGTCACAATGCAGCAGCAATTTGAAAATTCAGATATTGGGCAAATTACAAATGTCTAAGCACAAAGCAATGCAATAAGTTACATCTTACTGGAGGAATAAGAGCTTGGCCAGCTTGAGATGAGTCCGAGTGAACTGACACCCCAGGAGGGTGATGGCTTGGTGTTTGTCAGGCCTGGTGGCGGCCTAGTGTTTTTGGATCCTAGCGGCACTTTCCACAATTCATGCGACAGTGATGGTTGAGTTTGAGCAATGGGTCCAGGTGACCAAGTGGATTTATCTGTCAGTTTAGCTGAAATACAGGAAAAATATATTCTGCTTTAGACTAAAAAGCATCAGTTTAAACAATTTCAATTTCAGGTACATCATCTCTTCAAAATATTGAGAGTTTTGCATTTGTAAACACTTTGCACTTATGTTAGAGCATCTTTACATTTACCCTTTGAGCACTGAAAGTCTTTTTCAATCTCAAAATATAAAGCTCCTCCAGAACTTGTACAAGCTTGGACTACATACATCTATTTGAGAATATGAAGTGCGTTTAACCACAGAACATATTCTAATACACATTGCAGAATGTTACTATAATCCAAAGTTTTAGAAAAGCTACTGCCCATTTATTGTGGCTTTTGTTGGTGATCAATTCACAGGCTAAACTCTCATTATTACTATTATTATTTACTGTACTCTTCTCCGCCGATGCTGCCAGACCTGCTGAGTTTTTCCAGGTATTTTTTATTTTTTGTTTTGGATTTCCAGCATCCGCAGTTTTTTGTTTTTATCTCATTATTACTAATAGAATGTATCACAGAAACAATGGAAAATTCAGAATAGTCCATCAACAATTTATCATCTTGAGTAATGTTCTGATGCGGGAGTGCTTAAATCATATGTTGTTGCATATATCAGGAAAATTTTGAGGAGTAAATTACAATTAGTGAGGCAGTTTTCAGATTTATTTGACTTTTCATTAAAAAATAGTCAATCAAAAACCTAGTAGAAGACAGGTTGGCACACAAGCAAAGACTCCATAGGCAAATCAGAAACATTCACCCAGCCTATGACAAGGGTCCATTCATCCAAGTTGTTCTCGTGTATGCGTTCTGTCTTAACAGAATTAACTCAGGTCACTCAAATCCAAATAGTCCAAAATGCAGATTTTCATACATAATTGACTAAAGAAGAATGGATTTTTTGCTGTACAATTTCTCCTAGCAAACCTTGGAGGAAAGCCAGTAAACTACAAGACATTTCATGTGCATATATAGACTTCTGCGACGAAGGACTCTTAAAAAACTATATTCACTGATTTCACCGAGCATTCTGAAAACCGCACAAGGCAATGACTGACAATGGAAAGTTGGTAACTGTATCCACTGAGCAGAGCTACTCAAAACTACATCTGAAAGCACAATGGAGCAGATTTAACACTGATTTTACACAATCAGGTACCCAGCAGGAAGCCTCATTGTTCACAAGTGCACATCAGGGACTCTCACGTACATTCTTGTGGGTGGAACATTGTAGACAGCATGGAGCCAAATCTCAAATAATTACTCCTGTGGTTGAAGCGACCAACCAAGTGCACAATTTCATAACTTTCCCTTTAAAATATAGCAACGATTTTAATGCCTTCCTTTCACAAACCAACAATTTGCTCTTCTGTGTTCCACACAACTTATTTCTCTGATGGAAAGTTCCACAAATTTTATCCATGAGCCCCAAAATCTAATTTAGTGCAACTCCAGAAGAATTTAGTCTCACGAGTTTTTCAATCTGAAAAAATGAAAATGCTTTAATTGTTTTTGCCTGGAGGCTGTTCCACATCCCTATAGTGAGAATATGCATGCATTTGAAAGAATGACAGCATATGCAAAATAAAGAGAGTGCATGTTTAAGAGAATGAGGGCACAAGAGAGCAACAGTTCACACGCAAGAGCATTCAAGAAGCACAAGATGGGAGGATTAGCGTTTGAGAGAAGAGAACGAGAGAGAGAGAGCCCAAGCCTGCAAGAAGACAACAGCAAGCATATAAGGGGGGAATGCATGATCTTAAACATCCATTGAGGAATATGAGGTTGGAAGGAAGTGGTATATGCAAGTGGAGAGCAAAGCACTAAGAAAGAGAAAAGGGAGAAGGGTTGCAGTGCATTCATTTTCCAAAGCAACTGCTTTTTTGTTTTGTGCAACAGTGGAAGGATTTGTTAATTGTTAAACTTCAGACAAAATAAAATTCAGCCAAAATGCCACCTGGAACCTCTGTAGCCATTTTCCATATGGGGCTCAGCTAGCATAAAATTCAGGCAGAAAAAATACCTATTAATTCCTTAAGCGCTTTTTCCCTATAAAGTATGTCTGTTTACCTCAGATACTTATGACACAGATCACAGAGTCAAAATGACGAGACTTGGTATTTGTGGTGTAGTGGTAATATCACTGGACTAGCAATCTAAAAGTCAAGGCTAATGCTCTGCGGCCATGGGCCCCAAATCCCACTGCGGCAGCTGGTGGAATTTAAATTCAATTAATAAATCTGGAATATAAAGCCAGTCTCAGCAATGGTGACCATGAAACTATCATTGATTGCTGGAAAAACCCATCTGGTTCACTAATATCCTTCTGCTTTCTTACCTGGTCTGGCCTACATGTGATTCCAGACCCATAGCAATGTGGTTCACTCTTAACTGCCCTCTGAAATGGCCTGGCAAGCCATTCAGTTTAAGGGCAATTGAGGATGGTTAACAAATGCTGGCCTTGCCAGTGACACTACATCCCATGAAGGAATAAAAAAAAATTCAGAGGAAAAACTAAAGTGATCCTCTGAGGCTGGAGTGGCTGAAGAGGTGAGCGGGAGCAGTATAGTCCTTCACTCATGGGTACAGTACCAAAAGAAGTTCAACAACTTCGTGAAGACAGGTAGGATGAATGACATGCATCTCCCCTGACAGGTTCCAAATCCCAGTGGACATCAGCCATGAACATTCAGCAGATGAGTAAGAGAAGGAACAGCCTGCCTCTGGCTCTGAATTTACAGGGGTGCATCAAGTAAAAGTAATAGGAAAAGGAAAAGAAAGATCTTACAGTTTCAGTGGGGAAAACACTTGGGTGTTTATTAGTGTGTTAATGTGTCAAAATTATTTTAGTTGCTTATGAGCCGTTAGTTAAATTTCAAGTCCCCATTGGCCAGCCTTATCCATTGTTGACACTTATTGCCAGACATCAGCCGTGAGGTATGATGTAAACGGTATGACAGGAGTAGAAAGTGAGCAGTGGGAGTCAGTGAAATGGAAGGATTATTGATTATTGGAAAGCTCTCTTGGGAGAGAAGAGAAAATCAGTGGGTTCAGCATTGACGATCCACATGGCTGAATAGCCTCAGGTTAACTGAACCTTGCATGGATTAGGCCACCGGGACATCTCAGACAGCTGATGTGCAGCTGCAGGAACCCTGGGTCACACCAGGTTCCACCTCCTGCAGAGTGATCATCACCTTCCTCCTCTTGCAACTTCAGTCCTCTCTGCTGAACCAATATTGTGCAGGGCACAGCACACCACTATCATTCGGAATATCCTTGTTGGAGTACACAGAAAGGACGCCCCAGATATGTCCAGGCACTTGAATCGCATCTTCAGCAGCCCAATGGCTTGCTCAATGACTGCTTATGTGTTAATGTGACTTCTGCTATACCTTTCCTCAGCATCAATGGTTGGGCTCCTCAGCCAATTCTTCGAGAGTATCCCTAATCTCCAAGTAACCAGCCACTGTATTTGCTTGGAGCTTGGAAGAACCGTGAGAGAATTGAATAAAGTAGAATGAAGGGATCCCAAATATCTTGCACAAACATGCATAATTACTTTCTGGAAGTTACATAGCAGCTGAACATTTATGGAGTGGAATTCCTTCTGTTCGATGGCTATTCCTGGTTGATCTGAGGGCATGCTGATTGCCACATGGCTTACTAGACTTATGGGAATCCAGCCTTTGTGGCAAATCTAAGGGTCTTCTCTTCTGACTGGCCCCATCAGTTTGCTAAGTAGGCATGGCAAAGATGGCATCGGTCACCTCAGAGTTGCACTTGTGTGCAGCAGATTGTGAAATCCTACATGTCACTGGCAGATCGCTGGATGAAACTAGAAACAAAGAAATTCGGGGCTGTGGTAACCTTGATAGCCACTGGTAGTGCATGCCTGCCTGGTTCATTGGGCAGGTCCTTTCCCATGAGGCTGCAGATGTCAGCAACAACCTGCTGAAAAAGAGCCTCCTCAGGTACTATTGCTTAGTCATGTCCAAAAAGCTGACCTTATGTGTATACCCTGTGTTGGGGATATCCTTGTGAGCTGGAGCTCTGTGTACATCCACTGTGCCCTGTGGAGCAGCAATTGCTGAGAGGAAGGCAGGTGCTGCTATTTTTGCTGCTTCCCTTGTTTTCATGGTATTGCTCCTGCTGCTCGTGCCTCATCAGAGGTCCAAGGTAGAGATGCGTAAGTTGGTCCCATGCCACTGTGAAGGCTGGCAGTTGGGAAGACAGATTAAAGTTTAAAAAAAAAAGCCCAAGGTAGCAGAAATTACCTCTAAAGTAGTGAAATCACATTCTCAGAACAAGTCCTGTGAGCAAAAGTCTTTCACTTAGGCAAGAAACATCTGTTCTGATTCAGCATTTAAAGGTTTTTCAGGCTGCCAATTTCATAAGTCCCATCAATTCTCCATTGTGCTCTCATTTTGTTAACCCTGGTGAGTTTCAGACAGTTTGGGAAACCTGTGCACTGGCAGTTAAAGCAAGAATGCAGGGTTATATCTTCAGGCAATTGTCTTTCTACGCATTTAAAATCGTTGACCTACCTGTCCATTGGGGATTTCCAGCATGCCTTGAAATGCGCACTGGTCAAATTGGGAAGTTGGCAGGTTCACATCAGGTTCCTGACATGCCAGTGCTCTTGCCTTCTTTAACCCCTACTGCAATTAAACCCATACCCCACCCTCCATACTTACAGAATTAAATTGTACCCCACAATCTCTGCATCAATAGCCATGCTTATTAAATCATGCCATCCTTCAATAGCCTTTACATTGAATCTACAGCACAAAAAGAGGGCCCAACTGGTATATACCAACGTTTACATTCCATATCAGCCTCTTCCCATCCTAATCCTTCATTTCCAACTTATTTCCATATCTCTCCATTTCTTTCACCCTTATGTCTGTATCAATGCTAAGTCCTTCAACCGCTCCCTGTTGCAGTGAGCTCCACATTCTCACCAATTTCTGTGTAAAGAAATTGCTCCCAAAATTTTTATTTGATTGGTTAGTATCTATCTCATATTTATGCCCTTGGCTCACGCACAAGAAGAAACAGCTTCTGTAAATCTACACGCAGTCAAAACTTCAAAATTTTTAAAGGACTCTATATCATATTTCTTCTTAATCTTCTCCAGCCTACTTAATCTTTGTTCTTCAGTTAAAATCCTGAATCTAAGTCCCTTTTGTTGATGATATGTCAACATGTGAAAGCAATCTTTCAATATTTAACATCTCATTTATAATTTTATAAATTTTCTTTTATAATTTTCAAAGCCTCTATGAGATTCTACCCAACTCCAACCTTAAGTAGCTAATAAAAATTGTTCAGATGTTTGGAGCCTTTCTTCATATCTATAAACTCTCAATAAGAAATGCTCGTGACTCTTCACTGTAGTCTTTCCATGGCTCAAATACTCTGCCACTAATGGGGTGACCAGACTTGGACACAAGATGCCAATTGTGGTTTAACAGATAACTTGCACAAATTTAATATAATTTCTGCACTTTTATATTCATGCCATTTTGCTGTTTCTTCCGGACTTCCACCTTTAACAATTTATCTATCTGAATGTCAAAATCTCTTTCTCTGGTGTTAAGAGTCTTAACATTTAGGGTATACTTGCTTTCATTGTTCTTTTTCTCTGGATTGAATTGCTTCTGCTGTTGCAGCATGTTTGCATTTACATTTTTCTATTCTCCATCTTAAAGGATAATACCTCTTTAGATTTCTCTTGATTATCCACGATTTGTCTTTCCGTTGTTCTTCTTTATTGGTCCAAAAATAATTTTACAAATACTGTCAATGCAGTTAACAACTAGCCTATGCCTGCTAGGAACTAGGCTGAGATTCAGAAAGAAGTGAGACTTTCAATACAGCATCACTGGCTGGATTTAAACCAAGAGGTGTAAACATAACATTAATTCCCTATACCATTTAATTCTCCCTCTGTTCTGTTCTATTCCTTGAATGAAAAAGACAGAACAGTGTGTAACAACAAAAGGTATTAACCAATCTTGTATCAGTAAAAAATTAGCCAATGGGCAGTTATTTTTCAACATTCAGATCAAGATATATGGCAGTCACATGTGAAACAAAAAGCTTTGCAGGTCAAAATAAAAGTACATTAATTTGTCTTATCCTCAGCAAGGCTGAAGAAAGCATGGAGCAGAGACGCTGTCCTCCAGGGACAGAAAGGAAATTGGAAGAGACAAATCTGCGCCGCTCTTATGAATTGATCAATGGACGAGTAGAATGGACAAAGGCCTAAAAGCAAGTCACCAGCTCTACGATTTGGAAAAATTAGTTTCAAACGTTACTAAGTACCACAAACCAATGAAAAAAATGAGAACATTGTGTTTCAACATATAACTTCAGTAGCATTTATACAGCTTACAAATAGAAAGCAAATCTTTGAACATTAGAACTTAAGACAGTTTATAGATTTTGCCACTGGATTCAAGTGTTTCAAGATGGTCAGATCTAAACTGAGTAGGTTTCTAACCCTGGAATGAAAATAAATTTCCTTTTATGAATGTGAAAAATGGTAAAATGACATTTTTATGTAATTAATGAATTGAATAAAAAGGCTGTTTGCAAATTTGGTAGCTATGATTAGTCTCTGCAAATATTTACCTACAATTCTGTAAGTGAGCATATAGAACCAAATAGGTTTACAAGTACAAACTGGAGTACTTAATTGCAATCAGATGAGTTTGTTCTTACTATTTAGCTTTACATATGAAAAAAGGTCACTTTCACTAAGATGCCAGAGGGTCTGTTGAACCATACTCAGGCATCAATCATTCTGGAGTGGAAAGGGAAAAATGTTCACACATTCAATGGGAGGAAGGAAGTTCTCAAATATGTTTGACAAGTGCCAAGGCATTCGTGCCGAATTAAATCATAGCAGTAACATACAAGTATTTAGATAAATTGGAATTTTTTGATGCTCTACACTGGCCCTGTTCACATGAAGTACGAGGAATATTTTTAAAGAATTCGCAAAAAGGAAAATGTGTGCTTGCTGTCGTTTTAAATTCTGCCAGGCATTTTAAAGGCCCACTTTCTACACAAAGCAGCACACCAATCTGTGCTTTTTAAAGCCATTTTAAGACTGTTACAATCCTGCACATTCTTATGAAGAGGTTCAGTATGGTCAGCAATGGAAGCAAAAGGACCCCTACCTGCAGTATTAGGTGCAGATGTAGAGCTGCTGAAAGAGCTAGTATAGCCAGAGGCACTGAAGGACCAGGCACTAGATGAAGGCAGCGTGGCGTTCTGAGATGATGTTGGGGATGACCCTGTATAAACAGCAAAAAAGCAACTAAGGAAATGGAAAATGACTTAAATTAAATCCTAAAATGATTACCATTTGTTGTATTTTGTAGTGAAAAGCTTGAGAAAAACAAAGGAATGGAAAAGGATGACTTTCAATGATCACATATTATTGTTTAAATTCAATTCTCTCAAATACCAGGAATGGAGTGTTTTCAGGATGTATGGATTCAGCCACATCTTTCTCATGTTTGTGAAAATGCAAAATAGTTTCATAAAATACTCAATCCATTCTATTTGTCTAAACTGCAACTAAAAATTTGCCATGGGCCCTGCCTGCCTGACACAAGCTTACGTAAAAACAAAGTATTCCAGTTTGTAGAAAATGCTCTCTACTCTTCTTCACTCAACTAGGGAGTTACTGACATTTACTCTTTAAAATGCTGTATAGATCAAAATAAAAAAGTGCACAAAAAAGGCAAGAGTAGGAAGGCCAACACAAGACATGATTACCACATGAAAATAATACAAAACTGAGCAAAGAAGGAGGTAGAACAGCACAAGAAATAGTCAAGATAGGAAGACTAATACTGTGCGCAAGGGACCAGAACCATATTGTATTATCTTTGGAGACCATGTGTTTATGTATTCCAGCAACATAAATGATTTTATGTGCTTTTTGAGATGACCCATGTGATTTTGCAGAAGAAAAAACTATGTTTTATACTGGGGAGGTGGCCTCTTTAAGAACCAAGTTCTTTGGGAGATGATTTCCGTTAAATCATCTTGCTTCAGGTCATTGATCGTGACTGAGTGGCCTGGGAAACAGACAATTGAAAAAGGGCCAACAAGAGGTTAATTATGGACTGAGGGGAGTATGTGTGTGTATAAGGGGGACATGGGGGGGGAGGGGGTGGGGGATTGTGCGGAGGGAGGGGGTGTCGGAGAGAGAGAGAGGGAGAGAGAGAGAGAGAGGGGGATTCGGAGAGAGAAAGAGGGAGGGTCGGAGAGGGAGGGGGGACGGAGACGGAGGGAGGAGCATTTAGTTGCAAAACTCCAGATTTTAAGACCATTGAACCCAGGAACGATTTGACTGCGGTAATGCAAGTGCATTTACAAACGAGGACTGGATTAATTTTAGTTTCCAAACCTGGTCTAATAAAATTGTCGAATAAAAGACTCAAGTTTCAAATGTAAGCTTAAATTTAAGAAAAAGTGACTTTTTGATATAGAGGACGTTGTGCACTTTATAGACATCTTTCCCTATAAATAGAACGTGTTACAAATTTTCCTTAAGGAATCCAAAAAATACTTTCCTTGTGCAAATTTTAATTTGCATATTCTACTTTGCATACCATACTTCAGTCCTATTCTGTCTTACCTCCACTCCTGTCCCTGAGCAGGTAGCGATCCACATCCCGGATAGTAGTATTAATTGAAGGTCCACTGGGGACACTTCCAGGTGTAACATTAGGATCAGTCTCAGGGTCAATGTTCTGTAGTCCTTTCCATGGCTCCCCAGGACGAAACTCTTTAGTAGTTAGGAAGTAGGCAGTAGAACAGTAAATCACTATTAGTAGTTTAGTAGCCACACATGTTAAAACTACTATTTAATTAGAGAGAAGTTTTGTCTAAAGTTTAAAAAATGAAATGCTACACTAATAAAATTGATTTTGCAATCTAATATTTTGGTTTTTTTTATTCCCACACTTCTTAAAGGCATTGGCTCCTTGCTGGGATATGGTCAGCTGCCAGTTGTCCTTCAGCACCTCAACCCAAGCGACTAATGTTTACATGAGCATTAACAGACCATTCAAACCTAAAGGGCATCATAGCCAAGTCTGATTCTGTCCTCCCCTAATGTCCATGAAACAAATTACAACCAGCAGGAATTGCTGGATAATGAGGAGAAAAAATTCACCTGTTGATTCGCCACTCCTTGAGCACTGAAGCCAAATGCCAGCCCAGCCGAGATCAACTAACTCAATAAAGACCGGAATGGAACCTGCAACCGTTCTAGTTTGTATTACTCAGCTGTTCACAAGATTACTAAGCAATCTATTAATTAAGCTGAGTGTGTAGCCCAATAATCACATTTTAAAATACCAAGTAATGTAGTTCCAACTAGAAATGCTTGGAAAATAAGGTTTATATAGTGATTTATTTTAATAAGGCTATAAAATTATTCTTTCCCAATTTTAAACATGACAAGGAAGTTAAAATGAAAACTGTTACTGAACAATTGTCTAGCATATATTTGATATCATAGTCCATTTTTCTGATATTATGGATTCAAAATTTCTGACAGCTACTGTCCTATTAGTACTGTCTTTTGTGTGGGATATTGGTATAATCTTATTGGACAAGAAGATTTTGAACTTTTAAACTTAGTTACTGGAATGCATTATCAATCTTTGTTGTTTTAATATTTAGCAATGAAATGTCTCATCCAGGAATAAGTTGTGAAGCATTACTGCAAAATAAAAGGCCAGTCACACATTCCTAATTTTGTTATTTGACACCACAATGTCTTTTCCCAAACAGTTCTGCATGTAATTAAAATACTGCATGGTCGCAGTGGAGTTTTCATTTTTACACATGTAAAAGAAACGATAACTTGAGAACACCTTTCAAGTTAGAAGGAAGTATGCCATTGCTGGCACCCTTTAATGGCCCTCTATATGATAGAAGCAATGTTTAACTACTGCAGTCATTAATAATGCTAACTATTGCAGGTACACACAGCGTACTGTTTTTGAAAATAAATCAGTCTTTTTAACTATCATATTGGAGATTAAATTATACAAATGGTTGCATTTCAAAATTACGCTCAATCACAGTGGCCTTTTGAAGTAGTAATACCATCCTTAGGAGCGCAGCATTTGTTAGGTGGTAAAGTACCACACTTCATGTATCAAATTTACTTGTAGATTTCTGTTAATGCATCAGTAAACTTTGGTATTCAAAATGATAGTAAATTCCATACTGCAAGACTGGAAAAGCTATATATTAGTATTCCTTTTGAAAAGTTGATTAGAAGAAAATTTTCTAGGCCAAAACTGCATAGGAAATAATAAAATGGGGCTTTCAGACAAAATGTATTTCATAAGGTCACTTCATTCAAAAAAGTCAATCCAAAGTTGGTATTAAATTTACCAGGCTAGTGCATAAAATAACATTGCTTCACACATGCTTACCACACACTTTGGTTCAGTTTCCTCAAACTTATAATGTCACAATACATGTGCTTCAACAGGTGCAATGGAATGTTAACTTACTGAGAAAAATGAAGCATCAATTAGGTGTGTGGAAAACATAACCTGGTTGTGCACATTATACCTAGCTTGCTCTTTGTGGAAATACGCCCCAACATATGCCTGGATTCATATCAGTAGGTAGGTTCAGGATTTTTTTTTTAAAAAACACATGAGATTGTTATGATGTGATGGCATGCACTGGAATCTAGGAGAGAACATCAGCTGTTAAGACCAGAGCTAGAATGTTAGACTATCACTGAACCAACTTTCTCTAATATAGTGCAGCTGTCTTCAGAATTCCATTCAAAAATTCTTGTTATGCATTTAAGCTCCTACGGCACTGATTAATCCCAAAGATATTAAAGGGGTCCAATTGACTGATATTTTTCACTTATATTATTAGGTACTATGTGCACTAAATTAGCAAATCTTCTTTTACACAGTTGGCAGCTGTTATCAATTTACTAATCTCTCTCCAATGTGTAATAAATATACAGGTCTCAGTTAAACACAACATTCTTAACACCTATTTTCTTTTTGCCAGTCTTTGGGGTTTACCTGGTGGCCAGTTAATGTTGGAGCCATTTGAGATCTTATCGGCAGGGGATTTGGCACGTGTCCAGCTATCACTGACTGGTACCGGTGGACTGGCTGGTGACTCACTGCTGGTTATCAGATCATATGGACTGTAGGAGTCCTCAAGGGAGGGCTTGCTTGTTGGACCAATATTGAGACCTCCAGGGATAGCACCTGAATATGCGTCAAGTGGGACAGAAAGGCAAGGTCATGGATATAAAAACATTTTGCTATGGACCTGACTCTGAATCTCAACAGTAGCTAAATTAGACCCAGTTAGTTTATTAAAAGCTGATGTAATTCAGAATGAGACTTTGATGATCTATTGCTTCCTTTATTACAGTATTAAAACTCATCAGAACTAAACAAATTTCATATGTAAAACAAAGTAAAACAATTTATCACAGTTAACTTTGAAAATATCACAACTGTTCTGTGGTCTATTGTCCCAACTGAAATTTGCAAAGAAAATTCAGTACTCAAAGGGCTAAAAGACATCATTGCATGCTTTCAAGTTTGTCCTCTGTTTTAGCTGAATGTGCAAGACAAGAAAATGAACTGCTATGTTGATTCTGACATTGAAGTCAGTTTGATGTTTAATTCATTTTTTAAAAATCCATCATGTAGCTTGTTCTCAGCATTTTAAATGTGTACATATAGGGCCTTTTAAGAGATGGCCAAGCAAAGTGCAACTGAGCCTATTTTCTTTCAGTTTGTGAAGTCAGTAATGGGCATTAAGTTACATTCTTGCATTTTCCAAATCTATTGAGATCCTGCAAGAATTTAAAACCAACTAACCAATGAAGGATTTTGGCCTCCAAGTACTCTGCCCTTTTGGGCTCTTACCATGCTTGCTCTGGTTCTGGTCCAGCGATAAAGAATTGCTGCTTAAATTTTCCATAGAGTTTGGGTGGGTCCACTGCCTCAATCGAGATTGGGCTTGAGCTGAATCCTTCATGGATAAACCACCACTTAGCTCCATGTTGTTTACATTCATATTCGGGATCAATCCAGCTGTAATTGAAAGACATATTAAAACAAAGTGTATAAGTATAGAACGATTCCCTTCACGGATCATGTATACTTTGCCTCATCATAAACTTCTGATCCAATCAACTGAGTGTATCAGGGGTGAGGCTCCAAGAAATTGTGCAATTCTGAGCAAAATACAGCCCCAGAACATTAACTGAACTTTCGAACTCATTTAGTACCTGAACCAAAAACTTCCCCAAGTTTCATTTCTACATAAAAACCAACTCTTTCACTCTTCCTGACCCTAAAGTGTTATCGTAATCGTAGGGTGATCTCCTGTACCTTGACCACAGTTGTTGATGGTTGTGCACTATGTTTCTAAAACACTTTAGTTGCAAACATGAGCAAAGGGGTATATCTGCGTTATACAGCCATTAACATCTCTGTTCTCACAACATTATAAAGTAGAGTTAATGTTATTAAATGTCTCAATTCCTTTGTAAACACTTATCTAGGTTTGAGTAAGACCAACAATGATGGCTGGTGGCAGAAACTGAGGTACAGCTCGAATTTCCAAAACAAATTCATTTAGAAGCATCAGAAAGAATGGAGCTTACAACTGCTGAAAGATGGCACGAGGTTAAAACCAGAGATGGAACTGGATATATGGAAGTGCTTGCATTTGTAAAGCACCTTGCACATACTTATAACACTCAATCTGCTTCACAGCTAAAATATATTTTGCTCTAATTATAGGAAAATATGACAGCCAATATATCCACTGCCAGATCCCATAAAGAGTAATTGGTTCATGGCCAGGCAATGTCCTTTAAAATATAATGCGGGTCGAAGTAAGGATAGCAAAGACATTGCACAGCTGTGTATTTTTCAAAGAAAATTGAATTCTGCTAATATTAATGTACTAATTATTGATGGAGCAGTGTACTTACCCAAGGAATATGCAGGGAAAGAATTGGGTGATGTTTGCTGCTCTTTGGTCTGCAGGTCTGAAAGGCTGGGAGGCGGATGATGACTCAGATTATCAATGGTTACTTTGCCTGCAGATGGGTGCAATGGTGGATGCGGTGGTTGCTGTTTCATAAGCAAGGCCTGGGTCAGCTGCCGCTGGTGTTGTTGGATCTGCTGCTGCATGTTGTTGATTGTACGTGCAACCTGTAAATAAAGAAAACAAAGCATTCAGAAGTAGTGAGAATACCAGGCTTAAGCAGAAGTCACATTTCACTTCCGAAGACCAACTCCCTCCTAACATTATTCATACAAACATATGATTTAGGAGGAGTAGGCCACTCAACCCCTCAACCCTGCTCCACCATTCAACAAGATCAAGGCTGATCTGATTGTGACCTCCACTCCACTTTCCCACCTACCCCCATAGCCTTTCACCCCCTTGTTTATAAAGAATCTATCTAGCTCTGCCTTAAAAATATCCAAAGACTTCCATTGTTTTTTGAGGAAGAGTGTTCCAAAGACTCACGAACCTCAAGAAAAATAAAATCACATTATCTATAGTTTAAATGAGCGACCCCTTATTTTTAAACCGTGACCCCAAGTTCTAGATTCTCCCACAAGTGGAAACATCCTCTCCACATCCACTCTGTCAAGGCCCTTCAGGATCTTAAAAGTTACAATTAAGTTGCTTCTTACTCTTCTAAACTCCAGTGGATACAAGCCTAACCTGTCCAACCTATCTTCATAAGACAACCTGCTCATTCCTGGTATTAGTCTAGTAAACCTTCTCTGAACTGAGACCAATACTGTACACAGTATTCCAGATGTTGCAATGCCCTGTACAACTGAAGCGTAATCTTCCCTACTCTTGTAATCAATTTCCCTCACAATAAGTGATAATGTTCTATTAGCTTTCTTAATTACTGGTTGTACCTGCATACTAGCCTTCTATGATTCATGCACTAGGATACCCAGATCCTTCTGAATCTCAGAGCTCTGCAATCTCTCACCATTTAGATAATATGCTTCCTTTTTTAAAAAAAATTATTTTTGCCAAAATGGACAATTTCACATTTTCCCACATTATTTTCCATTTGCCACATCCTTGCCCACTCACTTAACCTATGTCACTTTGTAGCTTCCTTACGTCTTCATCACAACTTACTTTCTTGCCTATCTTTGTGTCATCAGCAAATTTAGCAACCATATCTTTAGTACCTTCATCCAAGTCATTTATATAAATTGTAAACAAGTTTGAGGCACCAGCACTGATTCCTATAGCACACCATTCATTCCATCCTGCCAATACTGATTCACGCAATGGTGACAGGTCTAGATCACCATGATATGGTGCTGCAGCGCAAATATCTATGTTTCCTTAAATGAAACATTGGTGAATAGTATTCATGAACTTATGAACTTGGCAACTCGTGCAGTTGAGTTCAGTTTTAATGACACTTTGTATGCCCAAATAGATAGTGTTGCCATGTGATCCCCTCTCAGTCCAGCTTTCGCAAACATCTTTGTTGGGTTCCATGAGAAACGAGTCTTCGATGGATTGACGCCTAACCTCCTACCCCTAGCGTATTTCCGAAATGTGGCTGATACGTTCGCTATATTTAAATCTGCAGCTGCATGGAATAATTTCCTTACTTGTCCTAATAGGCGCCATCCTGCACTCAAATTCACCTTTGAAATGGAGCAGTCAAATGATCTCCCTTTCCTTGACGTACTAGTAGAGAAATCTGCCAGGGTGTTCTGGACCACAGTCTACTGTAAGCCTACCTTCACTGGTCAATATACACATTGGGATTCTTACAGTTCCGCACGCTATAAGATTGGTCTTATTGGCAACCTCGTAAATAGGGCCCAAGCCATTTGCTCACCATGCAAGCTTGATGCTGAAATAGAGTGAATCTAAGGCATCCTGCGGGATAATGGTTATCCCGATCAGGTTATTTTGCACTCTATATCACACTAAATCATGAACGGGCGAAAAAGTGCCCAGTCCAACTCAGGTTACCGTGGAAGGGCAAGGTACCTTAAAAATTTGATCAACAGGTGAAGCTAGCCGTTTCACGCTGCCGCTATGCAGCAGCATCATGAGTGGCACTCGCCACTAACAGGAAGCTGCCGTCAAGCCAAAAAGATGTTCTGCCTATCACCTGAGTAATGTGGCATATGGATTTCAGTGCCAGTGAGATGCTTGGTATGTAGGCCGTAAGTCCCAAACTCTGGCAGGTCACATCAAACAGCATGTCCCAGCTACTGTTCACAACAGGCAAGGTACAGACCATACCCAACCAGCCAATGCTTGCGAAACTCAAGAGAGTGTCTAACATTAGGTATGATCCCACAATTGGATAACATTTTCCAAATAATCTTTAGTGTGCTAAGAATTATGCTGACACCCAATTTAAGATTGTCAGGCGGGTGCACAGTGTGGCATATTTGCATGTACTGGAGGCTACATATATTAATACACAGGGCCTTGTTCTTTGCAGACAGCCAGAACATGTACATACATCGCGCCGTTTCAGCTAAGTAGAATAAGTGACAGCCATTCGCTGTCACTGACTGGGCAATGCCTTGATCAATCAGGGTCAAGTTGCCTGGTTTAAATTTCAAACAATGCCTGACAGTTTACTATCAGTCACCATCACTGTTGCATTCTCCGTGGCAACCCATCTACCAATCAACACTGTCTTCTTACAGCATAAATTGTTGTTTCCCCTTATATTGATATTCTTACGAAGTGTCCTGATGAGTGCAAGACAAAAGATCTCTTTTTTAGCAATACCCATGCCAATATGTTACCCCCTATACCATGAATTTTACCAGCCACTTGGAGGTGGACCCATACATTAAGGCGCCTTGCCACAAGTGGCAGACCCGCCTGCCCGATTTTGCAGGCGGTGGAGGCGGCGTCAGGTGGGCAGTCTGCCCCTGGTCCAACTGAGGCCCTTAAGTGAGCAATCAATGCCCAATTCAAAGCCTCAACCCACTGCTGCTCTGATTTAACTGGTGATGGGAGAGGCATGCATCCAACATGTAGCCCGGCAAGTTTAGCCCTGTGGGCTGCTGGTCCATGAGAGGACCCCTGTTGCTAATTGGAGGTTCCACACCCGCTTTGCCTCCCCGTGTCCAACTTGGCTCGGTGAAGTCCTGGGTCTGGGGAAATCCATGGTTGCTCCTCCTCTCGGGCTTCCTACAATACCAGCAGTGGCCACTAATCCAGGTGTGGTGCAAAGCTGCTGGCTGCCAACTGATCAGCAGCAGAGTCAGGGTTTTCCTCCTGCAGATGGACACAAGTGCCACCTCATACTAATTAATTTTTCGAGCGACGGCCCTTTAAAGTGGGGAGAGTCAGCCAAGTGGAGGCAGGTTCACTCCTGAAATTTACAGAGGGGTGTGGGGAGGCCGCCCTCAGTGTATAACTCAGCCGCACCATTTTATGAAATGGGAACTATTGCAGTTGCATACTTTTACTACTAGAACTTCAAAAGCTGTCTGTTGCTATACCTAAACTTATGGCATTGTAAATGCATTTGGTCACTGCATCCTAACCTCCCATGGGCAAAGCCATTATATTACATAAAACTATTATAAACAGATATTGATGCTTCATAATCACCTCTTACTGTTGCTTTAAAACAGCTGATTAGAGGAAGCTTGGGACAGACATTTTGTCTTCCCAATACAACACCATAAAGTTTTTGTTTCAGTAACATTGTACATAAGTCAATGGAGCCAATGAGCTTTTTAATAACGGATGAACAATTTATATGATCTGAAGAGAAAACTGATCAAAATCTTTCAGATAAAAATCATCTATGAAAATCAACATAAATAACAGATGATGTATTATTTGAAATCTTTGGAATTAAACTTAAAAAGGTAAAGAAAATTTATAAGGAATTGAATGCAATTATAACAACATTTCTAATCAGACTTGTTTGGATTTTTAAAATGTCTGGTTTTGAAATGAGCCAAAAAATGTGTAAAGGTCATGCTGCAAGCAAAGCTTTCTACTACTTTCAAGACACAAGTATTGGAAGAGTTCAGTCATTGCAGCCCCATAATTTCCAAATGTTTAAGTGAAATATTGCCAATTGAATCTGGTGCATATTATATGCTGAGGGAAGGATCTGATCAAGGGAATATAACGCTTTTAAGCAGGAATTGAGCCTAGTCATTGAAATATGAAGCTGATGCAATTGTAGGGATACTTGTTTTTTTACCGTTTGAAAGTTTATTCAAAAAAACAAACTGAACAAGATATTCAGCCAGTTACCTAGTATCAATAGCAATTCCAAATAAAAACACCATAAACATGTAAGAAATGCAATTAACAAAGAACCCTTACTGAACTCAAGATTTGATCAAACCATTTGTGCATGTGAAACAATGGGTTGGCAGATCTATTAAGCAAATCAACATCTACCAGGCAGTGGTCTGATCTTAATTTTTAATAATTAGTTTTATATAGTTTTTGGAAGGTTCATAATAATTCATTTTTAAAAAGCAAAAACTTTAAAAACTTATACTGGGTCAGATTTTCTTCTCAGTGGCAAAGGAACAATTTTTGCCATTCACATCATGTGCAGATACCCCGAGGCTTTTCACAGGCGTATCAGTGGAGATTTCAGCTAAAAGCGCATCTGCTCCAGTGCAGCGCCCTCTATAAGGGGCTTGTAACATCTGTGAGCAGGTCAGGCTGCAGGATGTCTCTTCAACCAATCAGATTGAAGAATCCTCACTGCAAACTAAGTAGTGAAAAACAGGAAATAAAAATAGCTTACAAATCATTGTGCAAGAACACCAAATAAATATTGGGCAATACAAGGGAGAGATGAGAGAAAAATAGAAAAACTAAAATTTTACTTTAGTTTTTATAAAAATCAGCACCAGTAATTTTCTTGTCACACTTATAAAGTTAAATTTTTCAGAGCTAGAGCTTGTTCATTGATAATTATCACTTATTACGCTGTTAGAAACTCATTTACTTCTTCAACTAACTTATCCAACCATTTTTCAACCAGTGAATAATTACCCCAAGCTCACGTCATTACTTTGCCTACTGTGCCTAGACTTTCATTGAGGACTGAAATTGCACACTCTGTAGAGGAGCAGTGTATCACTGATAACACTTCCGGATTTCCACATTTAAATGAACACATACAGGTGCCAAAAGGGGCTGTTGGATTTGCCCTATACGAATGGTGAGCACTGTTAGCCCAACTATTATTTTCACAGCAAAATCTGGGCCAGTATGTGTATATATAAGGAAATACATGGCTGTTGGTGCACAAAATAGCTTTTATATTAATTAAAAAGCAGTACAATATTGCAAAATATTTTCTAGAATGAACAAAAAAGGACTCAACTGCTTCCCCAAGGATTTGCATACTACATCTTTACACTTGTAGCATGCATGAAAGGCTAAGACTTTTACTTTGTAATTTAACACATTTAATGGATTGTAGAATCAAGTGCTCAATTTTGTAGTTTTATATTGTATTTCCCAGAGGGTAAGTGTGTTGTTTTCTTGATTAAAGCCACATTTCCAGATAAGTCGTCTTCAGGGTGCAGAGAAGGAAGAAATACAATTTGGGTGAGGATTTATTTTCAACAGTGTCTCTTCTATGTAACTCCACAGATCTATGTAAAAGATCCACTGACTTGTTCAGAACTAAGGGGTTCAAAAAGGGAAGTTTGTTCTCTCATCCCTTGTCAAGAGTGCATCATTTCAACTGTGCTCTACCATCAGCTAGCTACCAAGAATAATCTCTGTTTAAACACTGATGACACAGTGAAGAATTTCAGGCTCATTATCATATTCTCACATACATAAATAAATTTGAAGTTAACAAAGATAATTTAGAAACTTCAAAAACCATGATGTGCAGAGAATACATATTTGTTTTGCGATCACTAATTGCACATCTTTACCTGTAGTTTGGCTTATACCTAAAAACCAGTTTCCTTTCATTATTAGCATCCGAATATGAAATGTCTTGAAGTTGGACTAATGACTGCCAGTTTGCTATACTTACTTGCTGCTCTTGTTGTCTAATGGTTCCAGAAACATTACGTTGAGCCTGTAACATCTGCTGCTGGAAGAGTAAACGCTGGTAGGCCTGCAACACAAATGGAAGATAAAAATGAGTAATATCTTAAAAATGAGGTGCTAGTGAATTTCTGGAAGCATTTCAACAACTTGATGCAAATGTTTCTGGCTTGATTTAGGCCAGTAAGTTTCTACGGATACTGCTTCTTTGCGTTTACTTTCCTGAACTCTTGCTGAAAGTCTGATTCATTATTTTGGAATAAACTGATTTAATTAACATTACATGATTTCCCTTATGACTGCAGTACTTACAAAGTCAATTTCTTCACACTAATTTTTCCAAAGATTCCAGTATAATTTCTGCTAAGTTATTTATTCTGACAAAATGATTTGTTTTTAAAAAGGAACACTTAATAATGGTATATTCAGTTCCAACAAATAGTGGTGATTCAGCTAATACTAATAGAACATTTGATTCCCTTGCTCACAATATTCCAACTCCCTTAAATGGGTAAGCGCAGCTTTGCAACTAGACAGACGTGCTGCATTTCAGTAAAAAAGGGAAGAAAATTAGGAAAAAGATCAAAGAACTTATGAGGACAATTAAAATATACATCCTGTCTGCCAATTGCAGTGACATTGGCATTAACTATGGGGAATTCTGGAGTTCAGATGGTTTTTCGTTTTTGACTAAAGGAAAGCAGTATGATGGGGAGGGGAACTATGGAAGAGGATCCAAACTAGTGCACACAATCCCTTTGTAGAACAGCATCATAGAAAACATATACCTATTTGAAAGCTGAATTGATCATGCAGAACCTATAAGTTAGAATACAATTGGTGTTTAGATGAATTTCTGATTACCATAAATTATCACTGTGGTTAAAGATTCCAAACCAGAAAAATGACTGCAGCAACATTACTTACCAGCTGCAGCTGATAGAGTTGGTTTAACATAGTCATATGCTGAGGATTAATTGGCGAGGCTAATAGTGCAGGGTTGAGACCCATGTTTTTTGCTGCAAACTGCAAGAGCTGTGCTTGAACCTTTAATGAATACAGAAAAATATTCAAGTATTTAGAAATCTCCAAGTCCAGAATTTTACATTTTGAAACAGTCTTTCCTGAAATCTCAATTGCTTAATTAAAAGTTTTAATTTCAGGACCATCTTTAAAACTTTTTGCATAGCTTTTATATTCTTGTTTCAAATGTCAATGGTACAGTGCAACAGAATATGCTATTTCAGATCCTTGGCACACTCCACATATTTCAGTTTCATTAGCTTGGCAAAAAGATAAAATGTAACAAAAAAATTTAATGACTTCTATTGTGAAGCAATTGATATATTGATATACTTTAAAGCCAGATTTATTAATTAATTACTTCAAAAATAAGTAAAATAAGCAATTAAAATGAATATGTTGGTATGAGGTATAAAAATCTTATATTGTAATATACCATTCTTTTCCCATGGCCTTCAAAAGCAGTGTTATATAGAGGTCCTAATGAATTTAGCAGTGGTAGGAATGAATTGAGTATTTCAGTTGGCTACTCATGATGAATAACTTTACATACCTGAGGGGATAGAAACTGAGGCACTTGAGCACGAAGACTAGGCTGGGATGAGTTAAGAGGTTGCACTGGCGGCTGCTGTTGCTGCTGCATGGTCCTGGCTTGTGCTGCTCCACTATTGCCAAACATACCTAGATTGCCACTCTGCAAATTCATAAGAGAAGAATGCCAGTTTACCAGACAATCACAAACAGGAAAACAATTGTACATCTTGGGTTCAATATGCATATGTCTGAAGGTTTACAGTAAAATTTCAGTGGAACATTACCCAGGCAAAAATAAGGACTGAAAAAAGTAAATGTCATTCATTTTAAAACTTGAAAATTATAGTCAATTTAGAACCATAGAACACTACAGCACAGAACACAGGCCATTCGGCTCTTCTAGTCTGTGCCGAAATATTATTCCGCTAATCCCATTGACCTGCACCCAGTCCATAACCCTCCAGACCTCTCCCAACCATGTATCTATCCAATTTATTCTTAAAACTTGTGAGCCCGCATTTACCACGTCAGATGGCAACTCGTTCCACACTCTCACCACTCTGAGTGAAGAAGTTCCCCCTAACGTTCCCCCTAAACCTTTCGCCTTTCACCCTAAAGCCATGTCCTCTCGTGTTTATCTCTCCTAATCTAAGTGGAAAGAGCCTACTCGCATTTACTCTGTCTATACCCTTCATAATTTTGTAAACTTCTATCAAATCTCCCCATATTCTTCTACGCTCCAAGGAATAAAGTCCTAACCTGTTTAATCTTTCCCTGTAACTCAACTCCTTAAGACCCGGCAACATCCTAGTAAATCTTCTCTGCACTCTTTCATTCTTACTGATATCATTCCTGTAGTCAGGCGACCAGAACTACACACAATACTCCAAAGTTGGCCTCACCAATGTCTTATACAACCTCACCATAACATCCCAGCTCCTATACTCAATACTTTGATTTATGAAGGCCAGTATGCCAAAAGCTTTCTTTACAACCCTGTCTACCTGTGACGCCACTTTCAGGGAATTATGTATCTGAACTCCCAGATCCCTTTGTTCCTCCGCACTCCTCAGTGCCCTACCATTTACTGTGTATGTCCTACCTTGGTTTGTCCTTCCAAAATGCAACACCTCACACTTTTCTGCATTAAATTCCATCTGCCATTTTCTGGCCCATTTTTCCAGTTGGTCCAGATCCCTCTGCAAGCTTTGAAAGCCTTCCTCGCTGTCCACAACGCCTCCAATCTTAGTGTCATCAGCAAACTTGCTGATCCAATTCACCACATTATCATCCAAATCATTGATATAGACAACAAACAACAATGGTCCTAGCACAGATCCCTGAGGCACACCACTAGTCACAGACCTCCAGTCTGAGAAGCAATCATCCACTACCACTCTCTGTCTTCTCCCATACAGCCAATTTTGAATCCAGTTTACAACCTCTCCATGGATACCAAGTGTCTGAAACTTCTGAACTAACCTCCCATGTGGGACCTTGTCAAAGGCCTTACTAAAGTCCATGTAGATAACATACACAGCCTTTCCTTCATCTACTTTCTTGGTAACCTCCTCGAAAAACTCTACAAGTTCGTTAAACACGACCTACCACGCACAAAGCCATGCTGACTATCCTTAATCAGCCCTTGGCTGTCCAAATAATTGTATATGCGATCTCTCAGAACAGCTTCCAATAATTTACCTACTACTGACGTCAGGCTCACTGGCCTGTAATTATCTGGTTTATTTTTGGAGCCTTTTTTAAACAACGGAACAACATGAGCTACCCTCCAATCCTCCGGCACCTCACCCGTGGCTAAGGACATTTTAAATATTTCTGCCAGGGCCCCTGCAATTTCTACACTAGTCTCCCTCAAGGTCCGAGGGAATATCATATCATTCCTTGATATGTAACCAACTTCAATTCTTTAAATTTAAATATTTAACTCAATGTTACGAGCAGCACATATTTATACATGAAGCTTAACAAAAATACTAATATCCTGTTTATTTGTATATTTCCAATGGTTTAAAGACAGATGGCTGGTCTTGAGGGAAACTTGTTCAACATTGTTGAGTATGCTAAATTAAGGCTGCAATTAAATGTGCCCAGTGGTGAAGCATCAGGACATTTTTGACAGCTATCTGAGCATACAGCTATCGTTCTACTACTGGATTGAGTCAAAGTCAAACTCCATTCTTGCTTAAAAGCACACACACACATACAAACAAACACACTTTTCTCACTTTTAACATTTTCAGTGATGGAAAAGAGCTAAAAGGGTATTCAGCTCTTAACAGAAATTTAAAAGTAGTACAGTAAACCGAAATGAAATGAAAACAAAGATCGAAAAGTTTACTATGCAGTGGGTGTAATCTTAATATAGCTGATGCACAGCAAAAGGACACAAGTTTAGTGGTCTCCAACAATCTGTACAAGACTAGCATTTGTGCCGTCTTGCAAACGGTTACCAAACACACTATATAAATCGAGCATCATAGTAATTCAAGATAGTTTATCATCTATTGTTGGGGGGAAGGTGAGAATGTCAAATTTGTGGGCACTTTGGGATGTTATACTGTATACTGTTATATAGCTTTTAACATATTGCTAAGCAAAAGGGCTACTAACCCTAACAAAATTTTTTTTACCAGCATGGGCCAGAATTATTCAAATATACAGCTCTACACAAGGTAAAAGAATCCTAACCATTGTAAACGTAAGAACATAAGAAGTAGGAGCTGGAGTAGACCATTCAGCCCTTGGAGCATGTTCCACCATTCAAAAAGATCGTGGCCGATAGCCTTCCTCAGCTCCACCTTCCTGCACTATTCCATATCCCTCGGATGTCTCAGCACCCAAAACTCTAATCGATTTTGGCCTTAAATACAATGATAAAATAAATGCTGCTGTTACAGACTACAGGGCCAGAAAGTTGATTCAAGGAAGTGACTGAATCTGAGCTTCTTATTTTGGTGTGCAAAATTCAAAGATGCAGAGTAAATCCTATGATATTTACAAATCTAATCTCTGAAAGGGCTTTACACAACTCCATGACCTCAGCATTATTTTGGAAATATTGGAAGGGCAACTTTAAGCTACAAAGCTATGCAGCATATCCTTCAAAGATTAGTACAAAGTTTGGAAGATTGTCACTTAAGGTGGCTTTTATATTGCAAGACCAATCTAGTCGTATTCTCTACAAGCTCAAGTTATTAGATTTAACTTTAAAACAGCTGGCTGTTTTAAAAAATAGTGCACGGAATTTACATTCAGGAATGAAGATGCTTTTAAAATTTATGAACAAATTAACTAAAACATTTTGATAAGAACAGAAAGGGAATTTGAAAAGGAAATTCTCCCCATGACTAATGTGTTTGTATCCTGGTATCAAAAAAATACAATGATATTGACTCAACCTGCAGGTAGTGTGTAAGAACTGATTGCTTCTTTAAATGGAACAAATGTTGAGGCCCTCCATAAAAAACACAGATCAGATCTTCAAATGAGATGCACACCATGTTTTTATACATATATTTTCTCCAGTTTGCATTGGAACAGTTTTCCAAGCGAAAGGCTGAAAGCATAATTTTGTTAATCCAAAAACAAAATAATTGAGTGAGACAGGTAGGGAAATGGAAGGAAATGGATTGTACATTTCCCCCTGGGCTGGTCAAAGGGCGTCATATCTGGAGATGAAAATGGTGGCGGGTGGGGGGGGTGGGGGGGAGAGCATCTGAAAAATTTACAAATTACAAGGTTAAACCAATCATGTTGAGTCAGAAAAAACATTCCATGTAACCATCACAAAATGGTCGGCAAGTCTCTTAATATTTGTGCACAACAAAACCATTTCTCCTCCCTCTAAGTTCAAGAAGCTCGTTATTTTAATACTGAGTGGGTTAAAGCAATAATTTATGAATGGCCAGCCTTACCTGTCTAGAAGAATTCAAGTTTTGCATGCCCAGCCCCGAGGCAATGGCACCAAGGGCCTGATTAGGGTGTGCACTGTTTGAAAGGGCAAGCTTCAGGCTTGGTGAAGGCAAAAATGGTGAAGTAGGAGACTCTTCCACTAGGCCGCCATCCTGATTGGAAAAAGATAGGGTGAGCTATGCAGTGCCAACCATGGCCCAGCACCGTTATCAGGGAAATGTGATGGAGGTCACAGCAAGCACGTAAGAGGTATTCCATAGTTTTCAAAAGAATTTGGTTCAAAGGATGATGGAAATGCGTGTTTCAGAGACAAAATGATGGTGGGGAGGGTGGGGAAGAGAGACAGAGAAGGAAACAAAAAAAAAGAAAAACAGCGTTAAGGTGCATTATTAAAAATCTTTTGCATGCTAAAGATGAATGTGCAAAGGTTAAAAACAGCAGTTACTGCAATATTAAACAAACAACTTGCAGGCAAGACAGAATAACAGTGACAGTATATTCATGACCTCCATTTCACAACATGGGCATTATGCTCAAACCAAAAGGTACAGATGTCAACCTTCATGGGTCACAGCATGTTATTCAACCCCGATTTCAATAAGTTTGGTTATATACATTAGCCTCATATTAAAATAGAAAACCAAATATTATATCTTTGGAAAATTTTTTTTGGTGTTGCCTTGCAAAATTCACTGGTTGTATGTTAAACGTTGGCACAATTACTTAAAATATTACAATTCATGAAATTCCTCCTGCTCCACAAATATCCCCATCCTCAAAGATGGGGGAAGCCCAGCACATCAGTGCAAAAGATAAGGCTGAAGCATTTGCAACAATCTTCAGCCAGAAGTGCCTCCCCAGCCAATTTGATTCATTCCACGTGATATCAAGAAACAGCTAAGAGCACTGGATTTTGCAAAGGCTATAGGCCCTGACAATGTTCCGGCATTAGAACTGAAGACTTGTGCTCCAGAATTTGCCACGTCCCTAACCACGCTGTTCCAGCACAGTGACAACACTGGCGTCTACCTGGCAATGTCGAAAATTGCCCAGGTATGTCCTGTACACAAAATGCAGGGCAAATCCAACCCAGCCAATTACTGCACCATCAGCCTCCTCTCCATCATCAGTAAAGTGATGGAAGGGGTCAACAACAATGCTATCAATTGGCATTTGCTTAGCAATAACCAGCTCACTGGCACTCAGTTTATGTTCCACCAGGGTCACTCAGCTCCTGAACTCATTACAGCCTTAGTTCAAACATGGACAAAAAAGAACTGAACTCCAGAGGTGAAGTGAGAGTGACTGTCCTTGACATCAAGGCAGTATTAGACCAAGTGTGGCATCAAGGATCCCTAGCAAAACTGGAGTCAATGGGAATCAGGGGGAAAATTCTCCACTGGTTGGAGTCATAACTAGCACAAAGGAAGATGGCAGTGGTTGTTGGAGGTCAATCATCTCAGCTCCAGGACATCATTACAGGAGTTCCTCAGGGTAGTGTCCTAGGCCCAACCATCTTCAGCTGCTTCTATCAATGACCTTCCTTCCATCATAAGGTCCGTAGTGGAGATGTTTGCTGATAATTGCACAATGTTCAGCACCTTTCACAACTCCCCAGATATTGAAGCAGTCCACTTCCAAATGAAGCGAGATGGACAAGATCCAGGTTTGGGGTGACAAGTGGCAAGTAACATTCACACCACACTGGTGCTGGGCAAAGATCATCTCCGACAAGAGAGAATCTAATCATCGCCCTTGACATTCAATGGCATTACCATCACTGAATCCCCTACTATAGGCATCCTGGATGTTATCACTGACCAGAAACTGAACTGGACTAGCCACATAAATACTATGACTGCAACAGCAGGTCAGAGGCTTGGAATCCTGCAGCAAGTAACTCACCTCCTGACTCCCCAAAGCCTGTCCACTATCTACAAGGCACAAGTCAGGAGTGTGATGGAATACTCCCCCACTTGCCTGGATGAGTGCAGCTCCCACAACACTCAAAAACATTGACACCATCCACGACAAAGCTGCCCACTTGATCGTTGCCACTGTGGAGGAAGTGAATGTTTGTGAATGGGGTGCCAGTGTGTACCATCTACAAGGTGCACTGCAGGAACTCACCATGCCTCCTTCAACAGAACCTTCCAAATCCACAACCACCTAGAAGGACAAGGGCAGCAGGCACATGGAAACACCACCACCTGTAAGTTCCCCTCCAAGCCACTCACCATCCTGACTTGGAAATATATTGCTGTTCCTTCACTGTTGCTGGGTCAAAATCCTGGAACTCCCTCCCTAACAGCACTGTGAGTGTACCTACACCACATGGACTGTAACTGTTCAAGAAGGCAGCTCTCCACCACCCTTCTCAAGGGCAATTCAGGATAGGCAATAAATGTTGGCCTAGCCGGCGACACCTATAGCCCACAAATGAATAATAAAGAGACATCCAACCTGTCCTATTAAAAAAGTCAAAATATTCTTGTCATTAGACATTTGCACAGCAGGAAATGTTCTTCGTTGTTTAACTTGACATAAAGCTTACCTGAAATGGTATTGACATGGTTCGCTAAATAAACATTTCTGTAGTTACATAAAATCTAATTAGCGAACCAACCAACAAATTTGTTAAAGATCATGTTTTGCAGCTGACAACTTGCATTTATAGAGAACTTTCAACATAGAAAGCATCCCTATGGCACTTTAAAGAAAAGGTGAAAAAATAAAAAGTAATAGGCAAGGGAACAGGTGCTAATTAATAAAGGAAGCAGTTGGGGGAAAAAGCATGTATGCTGCATATCCAAATGTTACTGCAATGAAGCCAAGGCTGATATATTAAATGCCAAAAAAATCACAGGAACTAAAGCTCATTCTTGCAGTCAAGCAATAATTAATTAAAATCAATAAGTGAGGCAATGTAACACAAAACATGCATTCTCGGAACCAAATAACACCATAGTATATAGTGAAAATTGTGCAGTTTTATTCACAAATGACAGATGATGATTTAAGAAACAAACTCCAAAACACAGTAAGCATAAAACATCAGACAGATTCTGCTGATATCCTTAAGGCTTTTGACTTCTGCACGTTCAAATTCTTGGAGAATCACTTTCTAGAAAGCTCAGTTTACATGGCAGAAACAGGTTCATAATGTGCCTAACACAAAGAATATCAATCTCACTACAATCTGGTCACCATAAAATCATTAGCCTCCCATTTTACTATATTCAAGACCTTAATCCACTATACACCACACTCCTCAGTATAAGACTGCAGTCACTCTTATAACTGCAGCTATAATAAACCCAGAGCTCTCTCTTTAGCCATGAAAACACAAGCCATGAACAATCTCAATTACTAAATATACAAATTTACTGGGGTCATGTGCAAATAACTATTATAACTGTAGCAAGTAGAGTTTCAAACAGGTTAGTAAATCATCTGACTTTCAGCAGTGATAATCCAAAACATTGGTAAAAGGGGATATTGATAAATTCACAGACCAATGAATTGAGACTTCCAGATTTTTAAAACCAGAGTAGAAAAATATTGACACTCTGCTAGCAGAAAAAAATTGCAAGGTTAAATTCATTTTAGTTCCCATGTGCTTTTTTTTTAAAAAAAGGGTTCAAATTTCACACCAAACTTGATGTCAATACAAATTAACTTAGCTATGGAGAAAAGAGCCTTTGGATTCACCCCACTTCGATTGATTACATTTCTTCAAAAAAAAACACTCCAATTTAAAACTTTACATTTTACTTCTAGAAGTAAACTTAAATTTTTCCTACAGATTACAAGTGGGATCTGCAAGTTTCTTGAATTGTCATGAGGTGCAAGCATTTTCCAGTAAATTTTGTTCTGCTCTGAGTATACTACTCCATTAGAACCCCTAGAGTTGGCCATTTTATTTTTTAAATATAAAGCAGTTTTATTCACTAATCTAGGGAACTTGTCATCAGGCATAACTATTTTTTGTTCTTTTACTGTTACATATTCATAACAAACCTTGTCAAAAAACGTGGGCCGATCCATGGAAGACTCTTTGGGGATAGAAGGTGGTCGGCAGCCAAGTGGTTTAGAAACTATTCCATTGTAATCTGACATTCCCATTCCACGTTTGTCCATCTCCACTTTTTTTTCCAACAGAGCACCTGGAAAAGGGGAAAATCCATCTTAACATAAAACAAAAAGGAAAAGGAAAAAAAAACAGAGAAGACAAACATTAACTTCAACTAAAGACATTGCTTGGTGGCTGTAAATAAAGAGTATATACAAAAAGAAACTAACACAGGTGGTAGGAAGCACTGAGAAGGGAGAAGATGAGATTATGTTAACAATTCACCATACGCCGACATCCCAATTTATGCCAAGTCATCTGGTGAAAGTGGAGCAAAACTCAGAAATCTGACAGGGCCAAAAGAGAGTAGAGGAAGGTGAAAATGGAACTGTAGGAATGCCTATGGAAGATGTTGAATAACTATTACTAAGGTTAAACATTCAAAAGGAAACTATAGTTAAAATTTGTGAAACCGCAAAGCATAAAAGCCACCATGTCTAGTACATATGTATTCCAGAATACTGCCCAAATGTGAAGAGACACAAACCATATTTTTCCAAAAATCTTTTCAAATGGGATTTTTTCCCCTCAAGGATGTGAGGGTGGTAAATGTTTAAGCTTTGTTCAAGGAAGTGAAAGTGGCAAACTGTAAAATTATAGACCAGTTAAGTTTTACTTAGATTACAGATAAAACTTATAGAAATTGTACTATAGGTGGAAATTAGCAATCACCTAAAAAGGCACAGACTAATCAAAAGCATTAGTATGGTTTTGTAAAGGAAAGGTCACGCTGGATTAACTAAATTGAATGCTTTGTGGAATTATAAAAGTGTATAGATAAAAGAAATGCAGCAGGGGGATGGGAACCTGAGCAGGGAGACAGAGGAGGGGGAAACAAGAATAGAAACAAAAGACAGAAAAGAAAGAAGCAAAAGTAGAAGGCAGAAAAAACAAGGGCGAAAAACAAATGGAGTCATAGTACAAAATAAAGCTAAGATGACTAACAAGGTTAAAAAGACAAGTTTAAAGGCAATGTATCTTAATGTGCGGAGCATTCGCAATAAGGTAGATGAGTTAACAGCACAAATAAATATAAACGGTTATGATATAGTTGCAATTAGAGAGACATGGCTGCAGGGTGACCAAGAATGGGAACTGAACATCTAGGAATATTTAGGAAGGACAGACAAATAGGGAAAGGAGTTGTGGTAGCACTGTCAGTAAAGGAGGAAATCAATGCAATAGCGAGGAAGGATATTGGCTCGGAAAATCAAGATGTGGAATCTGTTTGGGTGGAGATAAGAAACACCAAGGGGCAGAAACCGTTGGCAGGGGTTGTCTATAGGGCCCCAAACAGTAACAGAGATATAAGGGAAAGCATTAAGCAGAAAATCAGAGACGCATGCAATAGGGTACAACTGTAGTCACGGGTGACTTTAATCTGTAATTTGGACAACCAAACTAACAATAATACCATGGGAGGAGGATTTCCTGGAGTGTGTATGTGATGGTTTTTTAGACCAATACGTGGAGGAACCAACTAGAGAGCAGGCTATCGTAGACTGGGTATTGTGCAATGAGAAAGGATTAATTAACAATCTTCCCTTGGGGAAGAGCGACCATAAAATGATAGAATTGTCCATTAAGATGGCGTGAAGAAGTTGAATCCGAAACTAGGGTCCTGAATCTAAATAAAGGGAACTAAGACGGTATGCGGCGCTAGTTGGCAATGATGGTTTGGGGAACCTTACTAAAAGGGTTGACAGTGGATAGGCAATGGTTAATATTTCAGGACGTATGCATGAATTACAATTATTCATTCCTGTCTGGTCCAAAAATAAAAAACAGGAAAGGTGGCTCAACTATGGATTACAAAAGAAATTAGGGATAGTATTAGATCCAAAGAGGAGGCATATAAAGTTGCCAGAAAAAACAGCAAGCCTTAGAATTGGAAGCACTTAAGAATTCAGCAAAAGTGGCCAAAAAGATTGAACAACAAGGGAAAAATGGAATATGAGAGTAAACTTGCAGGGAACATAAAATTGACTGTAAAAGCTTCTAGAAATATGTGAAGAAAAAAAGATTAGCAAAGACAAATGTAGGTCACTTGTCAGAAACGGGGGAAAATTATAATGGGGAACAAAGAAATAGCAGAAGAATTGAACACACATTTTGGTTCAGTCTTTACAAAAGAGGACACAAATAATTTCCAGAAATGCTAGGGAACCAAGGGTCTGATGAGAGGGAAGAATTGAAGAAAATCAGCATTAGTTTAAAAAAAAAGTGGTGCTAGAAAAATTAATGGGGTTAAAGGCTGATCAAAAAATGGGAAAGATCCCCAGGGCCTGATAACCTACATCCCAGAGTACTAATGGAAGTGGCCCTGTAAATATTGGATGCATTGGTGGTCATCTTCCAAAATTCTATAGACTCTGGAGCAGTTCCTACAGATTGGAGGGTGCCAAATGTAACCCCACTATTTAAAAAAGGAGGGAGAGAAAAAACAGAGAATTACAGAGCAGTTAGCCTATCAGTAGTGGGGAAAATGCTGGAGTCTATCATAAAAGACATGGTAACAGAACATTTGGAAAGCATGAATGGGGCTAAAGTTTATGGGTTTATGAAAGGGAAATCATGCTTAACTAATCTACTGGAATTTTTTGAGGACGTAACTAGTAGAATAGATAAGGGAGAACCAGTGCATGTGGTGTATTTGGGTTTCAAGAAGGCTTTTGATAAGGACCCACATAAGAGGCTAGTGGGCAAAATTAAAGCACATGGGATCAGGGGTAATATGTGGTCATGGATTGAGAATTGGTTGACAAACAGAGTGGGAATAAATGGGTCTTCTTCTGGATGGCAGGCAGTGGCTAGGGTGTACCGCCAGCTCTATATAAAAATAAATGACTTGGATGAGGAAACCAAATACAATATTTCCAAGTTTGCTGATGACACAAAACTGGGCAGGGTTGTGAGGAGGATGCAAGGAGGCTTCAGGGTGATTTAGACAAGTTGTGTGTGGGCAAACACATGGCAGATGCAGTATAACGTGGATAAATGTGAAGTTATACCCTCCAGAGTGAAAAACAGAAAGGCGGAGTATTATTTAAATGGTGATATACTGGGAAATGTGGATGTACAAAGGGATCCTTGTACACCAGTCAATGAAAGTAAACAGGCAGGTGCAGCAAGCAATTAGGAAGGCAATTGGTAGTTGGCCTTCATTACATAGGGGATTTGAGTTCAGGAATAGGGTTGTCTTACTGCAGTTATAAAAGGCCTTGGTGAGACCACACCTGGAGTATTGCGTGCAGTTTTGGTCTCCCTGCCTAAGAAAAGATATACTTGCCATAGAGGGAGTGCAGCAAAGGTTCACTAGGCTGGTACCGGGATTGGCAGGACTGTCGTATGAGGAGAGATTGTTTTGACTGGGCCTGTATTCACTAGAGTTTAGAAGAATGAGAGGGGATCTGATCGAAACATATAAAATTCTAACAGGGCTAGACAGACTAGATGCAGGGAAGATGTTTCCCCTGGCTGGGGAGTCTAGAACCAGGGGCCACAGTCTCAGGGTACGGGGCAGACCATTTAGGACTGAGAAGAGGAAAAATTTCTTCGTGCAGAGGGTGGTCAACCTGTGGAATTCTTTACCATAGAAGGCTGTGGAAGTCAGGTCATTGAGTATATTCAAGAAAGAAATTGATAATGTTTTTGGATATTAGGAGCATCAAGGGGTATGGAGAGAAAGCAGGAATATGGCAAGATAGAGAATCAGCCATGATCATACTGAATGGCAAAGCAGGCTTGAAGGGCCGAATGGCCTACTCCTGCTCCTAGTTTCTATGTTTCTAGGTGTCGTATTATAGATTTTCAGAAAACATTTGTTACACTGCATCATATGAGACTAATGTTGGAAACATTAAGGCATATGCCACATGGTTACAAGATGGTTAAGTTATAAAGAAGACTTTCTGTTCCACAACGAAAAGTACTTCATCGATTATAAAACAAGGGGATGTCCTGAGGTAATGAAAGGTACTATTGTGATGGAATCTGTGGTTTCAAAGCTTGTATTTTTTGAGGCAGACTCTAACTGAAAAGAGAAACTAAGAAAGGAAAGTGAATTTCTTGTTTCTAGAGGAACTAAGGCTGAAACTGCGATTGGAAACCAAAACTTCTGGAAAGCAAACTGGTTGGAACCAGATAAAAGGACATAGTACCATCTGAACTCAGATGATGATCCCAGTGGTGCAGTACACCCAGACTCCTGAATCTCAGAGCTCTGCAACCTCTCACCATTTAGATAATATGCTTTCTGCCAAAATGAACAATTTCACATTTGCCTACATTATTGTTCCATTTGCCATATCTCTGCCCACTCACTTAACCTGTCATTTTGTAGCCTCCTCATGTCCTCTTCACAACATACTTTCCTACCTATCTTTGTATCAGCAAATTTAGCAACCATACTTTCAGTCCCTTCATCCAAGTCATTTATATAAATTGTGAAAAGTTGAGGCCCCAGCTCTGATCCCTGTGGCATACCACTCATTACATCCTGCCAACCAGAAAAAGACCCATTTATGGCTACCCTCTGTTTGCTGTTAGTTAGCCAATCTTCTATCCATTCCAATATGTTACCCCCTACACCATAAGCTTTTATTTTCCGCAATAACCTTTGATGTGGCACCTTATCAAATGCCTTCTGGAAATCTAAGTACAGTACTGGTTCCCCCTTATCCACAGCACATGTGACTCCTTCAAAGAACTCCAATAAATTGGTTAAACATGATTTCCCTTTCACAAAGTCATGTTGACTCTGCTCAATTACCTTGAATTTTTCTAAGTGCCCTGCCATAACATCTTTAACAATAGCTTCTAACATTTTCCCTATGACAGATGTTAAGCTAACTGGCCTGTAGTTACCTGCTTTCCGTCTCCTTCACTTTTTGAATAAAGGGAGTTACATTTGCTATTTTCCAATCAAATGGAACCTTTGCTGAATCCATGGAGTTTTGGAAAATTAAAACCAATGCATCAACGATCTCATGAGCTACTTCTTTCGAGGCCCCAGGGGTTTGTCTGTCTGTAGCGCCAACAATTTGCTCCATACCACTTGATCGCCAAATAAGTTGCCCTGGTTCTTTTTTCCAAGTGACCGGCTGGTTGGGGTACCTTATGACTAAGCAGTAATTAAGGGAGCAAAGCCATTAAAGGTCAAGGTGAGGGCGACCATTGATATCCCTACCTTGTCACCCAGCCAGAGACAGGACCCACAGACTGGGCAGTATGGAGCAAGACCCAAGGCTACCATAGTTCTTTTAATTTTCTTTCACCAAGGAAAGTTAGGTCGGCTACCAAGGTGCAAGATTGCTTTTATGGCCATTGTTTACTCTATAAAAATAAGTTTTCATTATATATATTTTTGCTTAAAAAGTAGCAGGTAATGTCCTCCAGGGAATAGAGGGGCAAGCCTGGCAACAAGGTCTAAATCCAGCATAACAAATGTTACTCTTAAGTAGAAATTAGGATGCCCAGTGAATTATGTTAGAAGTTTCCAAAAGAACAGGATTTAGTCCACTTCAGCGGTTATCTCTCAGACTTACCCATTGCTTGATCAAGATTCAGGTTATTACTTTTCAGAGCCTCTTCTGCTGGTTCCCTCTGTAAATTAAATATATGCAATATTTAATTCTTTGATAATTGGAGTTAGAAATAAAACTTGAGCACAGCAAAAAAGTTAAGATTATTTGAGGCAACATACTTAAAAGGAGCTACATGAAATAACAAGAATATTGCTGTAAGTACCTGCAAACTGTTAGTCACAAGAAAGTTTGGTTTGTTTACTAAAAAGATTACTTTCAATGAAAAGCATTTGTCCTGTATGTGCCCCCAGCATATCTGAAACTGACCCCTGCAATGGTTGTTAAGACTCAGTCTGTTTGGGTACTGTCTGACCAAGACATAGGGTTTCATTTTTGATGTACTCTAAGTTTTGCTGTGTTCACAACTTCTAGTCTGCAATTGTACATAATATTTCAAACAGATTAGATTACTGAAGAATCTGCATGACTATCCATCTGACTAACATTTGTGGTATATCCCCAGTTCCACAAAATTAAGTACTGCAGGCAATATGAAGTTACTCTTTAAAAGATAGGAATGGATCTAATACAATGCTGTGCACAGGTGGAGACTATTAAAAAAAATTCTCGCTCCTTGTTTCCATCTGCAAGGATTTTCTTCCTCAGAACCGATGAAATCAGGAATTCCTAGTTTTAATTGAAAAAAGGCCAGAGAATTTAAAGCAACTGTTTATGACCATTTATAAACACACCTGATCTTATACAAAACTTCACCATCAGATCTCATTTCTGCCTGTTGTTTCTCCAGAAACTCAGCAAATTGCCTCCACTCCATTTGCTTTCTTGGTTTTGCTGTTCTTTCCTGATAACTGAACCCACAAATTTATCATTTCTGCAAAGTGAGTCAATTTTGACTCCTCTCAAATTATAACTTCCCAATTTTTACTTCTGCCCCATGGTATTTAATCTTTCACCACAGTAAACAACTGCCTCCCACCAATCCTTTTATAATTTTGAAAATATTGTTACTAGGTCATCTCAAAGTACCCTGGTTTCCTTATTTACATTTTTCAGCAAAGGAGTAGATTAACTGTTTACTACATTTATCTACAATAATCATTAGCTCTCTATCCTACTCCGCATTTTGCATTAGTGTCTCATTTAACACGTAGCTGTAGATAAGGATTTCTTACTAGCAAGATCAGAGTTATTGAATTTGCAACTGCAGAATGAGCCTCAAGAAATAGTTATGCATGCATTCTTACACTTGGGAGCAGAGTTCCATTCTGTCTTCACAAAATATTTTTTTAAAAAGGCTGCTTTAAATTTATCAAGTGTCTTTTGGCCCACATTAGTGCTGTGTCAGGTTGAGTTTAGAGTCAAAGACCAGGGAATGTTACATGTTGCATTCCAGAGTTTGACTCCATATGCCAATTTTATATTGTTGTAAAGCTGATTCGGCTTCTCAATAATGATAAAATACAACCATGTCAGTAAAAGATGCAAATTTCCTGAATCTAGTTGTAATCTGCCTCTATTACACTAATGTGGTATCTTTCACAAGCTTCAAGATTTTGCTCACAATATCCTTAACTAAGTCATTTACAAGGATGTGGTGCTCCATCATAGGAATACAGGGCTTAAGTCCAGGAGTAGGCCATTCAGCCCCTCACTCCTGCCCCACCAGTCAATAAGGCCATGGCTAATCTGGCTGTAGTCTCAACTCCACTTTGCCATCTGCAATGCGCCCCTCCCTCCCCACCCACCCCCACCAAACAACCCTTGACTCTCTTGTCTATCAAAAATCTGTCTAAACTCTGCCTTGAATAAATTCAATGATCTAACCTCCACTGCTTTCTGGGGAAGAGAATTCCACATACTAACAACCCTTTTGAGAGAAAAAAAATTCTCCTCATCTCGGTCCTAAATTGTAGACTACTTATTCTTAAACTGTGTCCCCTGGTTCTAGTCTCTCTCACAAGTGGAAACATCCTCCTGGTATTTACTCTATCAAACCCCCTCAGGATCTTGTGTGTTTCAATAAGATCACCTCTCATTCTTCTAAACTCCAATGGGTATTTGTTCAACTTGCTCAACCTTTCCGAGGTAAGCCTTTCATCCCAGGAATGAGTCAAGTGATCCTTCTCTGTACTGCTTCGAATCCAATTCGATATTTTTTCAAATAAGGAGACCAAACCTGTACACAGTATTCCAGATGTTGTCCCACCAAGGCCTATATAGTTGCAGTAAAACTTCCCTACTTTTATATTCCATTCCCCTTGCCCTAAATGCCAACATTCCATTTGCCTTCCTAATCACTCACTATGCCTGCATGCTAACCTTCTGTGATTCATGTACCAAGACACCCAGGTCCCTTTGTACCACTGAATTCTGCAATCTCTCTCCATTTAAATAGTATACTGCTTTTCTATTCTTCTTGCCAAAGTGTACAAGTTCACATTTTCCCAAATTATACTCCATCTGCCATATTTTTGCCCACTCACTTAACCTATCTATATTGTTTTGCAGACTCACTACATCTTCTTGACAACCTACTTTCCTCCCTATCTTGGTGTCAGTGGCAAATTTAGCTACCATATATTCAGTCCCTTCATTCAAGTCATTGATGTAAATTGTAAATAGTTGAGGCCCCAGCACCAATCCCTGTGACACCCCACTTGTTGCAGCTTATATCATATCCTCTTAAGTCTGAAAAGTTCCCACTTACGTTTTTTTAAAGCTAATTATAGGTACAGTGCCATAATTATTCCACTAGCTAGTCACTCCTCATCTCAGCCATTGTGTAATAGTTGGGAAAATAATTAGTCTTGCCGATGAAGATTTAGAATAAAGAACTGGCAAAGCCAAACTTCAATATTTTACTTTGGGCTGTTTGTTGCCAATGCCATGCATGCGCAGTTCTGTTTCTCTGCCACATTTGCTGTTTTACAGACTCATGCAGCTGTGAGCTCATTGTATCCGACTGGCAGTAGGACAGGATTTCACAGACCCGACGCTGCGAGATTGAAATTTGTTTAGTATCAAAGAAAAGGGACTTTTACACCATTTTAATGCAGAAGTAAAGTAGATAATTTAAAGCAGCAAACTAATGAATACAAAATCTTGGAGACACACGGAGCAACTTACAATGAATGCTTCCGGAGTGTTCGTTTCAGAGTTGCAGCATCAGCAAAGTTTTTCTTGCCTATTTTGTTAATTGTTAATGATGGCTCTTTGACAATTATTTTATATAATTGGGAGCCGATCCAGTCGTGGTGAGAGTGCAGCTATTGAGACCTGCATACATGTTCTGCATACAAAATGCATGTTTTGGGCGCAGCAAAGTGACGTCTGCGCAGAGCAGTGTGCATGTGCAGATGGCCATATTGCATCGGCAGGAGGCAGTTATTATTTTGACTTTTGGCTTGAACAAGAAACATTCTGCAATCACAACCTTAAAGCTAAAGGTGCTTGCTAAGTGCAAAAGCAAGCTCATTTATATGCAAGTGGCAAGATTTTCTTGTACAAACTTACACGGGAATCTAACAGATTTAACAAGATACTTACAGGGAAGCCCATATCAGTCAATTGTTTTATCAGGCGGTTCATAAGCCAAGTCTCCTCTTGCTTACTGGATGCTTTCATGCCCTGAAAAAGGAAAGTATCTTGTTTGGATTTTTCCCAACATTATCAATAGCGGTCAAACTCTTGGTTCCCACCACTACCACAAAATGTGCATTTCTGCAAATCACCTGAATCAAAAAGAGAGAAATACCTTTTGATGCGCTTTCTTGTTGGCGTTGCCCCAACCTGAGGAATTGCAGGAAGAGTTGCTCTCCTGAGAAGCTGCATTATTCCACATTCCCATCTCCCCCTCATCCTCTTCCCAGTTAGGATGATGGCTACTATTCAGGCCAATTTCATCTCCACCACTGACCCAACCTTCTTGCATAGATTTGGAGGCTAAAAGATATGATAAAAGATGAAGATGTAGTGGGTAAGGAAACCAATATTTTTTGACAAAAGCATACAATTTATTTGCACTTATGCATCCATGTTATGCTATGTTCAAACAGAAGTTTAATTATGCATAATTTTATTTTGCAATTTTAATGACCTCTACCAGTTTGATGGCTATGTCACAACCAAGATGCACAATAATGAAATACTATTTCACAAATAAAATTATAGACAGAACTTTACAAGTGGTGAGGCTTTCCCCCATGCCACCCGAAGAGTCAGCAGTGATGCTCCAAGACCGTTAACTGGCTGGAGGCGAGATTTCTGTCCTTCATAGGGGGAGGCACAGTTTAAAAATAAGGGGTCTCTCATTTAAGAGAGAGATGAGAATGGATTTCTTCTCTCAAAGGGTCTTTAGAATTCTCCTCCCCAGCAAGCAATGGCTGAGTCATTGAATATATTCAAGGCTGAGTTAGACAGATTTTTGATCAACAAGGGAGTCAAGGGCTGTGGGGGGCAAGCAGGTAAGTGGAGCCAAGGGGACAAATCAGGTCAGCCATTATCTTATTGAATGGTGGAGCAGATTCGAGGGATCAAATGGCCTACCACTGCGCCTATTTCTTATGTTCTTAATTCAATAGCCTGTGGGTTAGTTATGGGCAAAAATGATAAAAGTTGGTAATTCATCGTAAAAACCCAATTGGTACACTAATATCCTTAAGGAAGGGAACTTGGTACCACGTTGATACCAACGACGTTGATAGGACAAGAAAGATTTTGAACAGTTAGGAGCTAAATTAAAAGGCAGAACCTTCAAGGTAATAATCTCAGGATTACTACCTGAGCGACGGGCAAACTGGCACACAATAAATAAAGTCAAGAAGTTAAATGTGTGGCTGAAAGGATATGGCAGCATTGCAGGGCAGCTATTTAGACAATGATATCCACAGTGTGACAGGAAGGGACAGAGTGCACAAACAAAAAAAAAAGCAACAAACAGGGTCAAGGGGGGAAGAAGGCAGCAAAATTAATGGCCCTTTAATTAAATCCGTGTAATATTAGGAACAAAATAAATTAGTTAACGGCACGTGGAGGTTAATGGGTATGATCTTATAGCCATTACAGAGACATGGTTACAAGGAGATCAAAGCTGAGAACTAAATAACTAAATATTCAGGGGTATGTAATTTTTAAAAAGGACAGGCAGGAAGGGTGGTGGGGTAGCCTCGTTAGTACAAGATGGAAAAAGTACAATCAGATGATGTAGAATCCATATGGGTGGAGGTATAAATAACAAGGGGAAGAAGACACTGGTAGGAGTAGTGTATAGGCCTCCTAATAGCAGCTATGCTGTAGGACAGAGAATAAATCAGGAAATAATGAGGGCATGTAAAAAAGGCAGTATATTAATCATGGGTGACTTTAATCTTCATGTAGATTGAGAAAATCAAATTGGCAGAGGTATCCACGAGCAAGAATTCAGAGTGCATTCGGGACAGTTTCCTAGAACTATATGTTGTGGATCCAACCAGGGATCAGGCTATTTTGGATCTAGTAATATGTAATGAGGCAGGTTTAATAAATGATCTGAGTAAAAGATCCCCTAGAAAACAGTGAGAATAAAACGGTAGAATTTAACATTCAGTTTGTGAGAGAGAAACTTGGGTTGGAAACAACTGTGCTAAACTTAAATAAGGGTAATTACAAAGGAATGATGGCATAGATGGCTGGAGTGGACTGGGAAAGGAGTTTAGCAGAAAAGATGGTTGATGAACAATGGCAGGCATTTAAGAAAATAGTTTATGACTCACAACAAAGATATATCCCATTGAGGAAGAAGGATTCTGAGAAGGGGATAAACCAACCATGGTTAACCAAGGAAGTTAAGGAGTATATCAAGTTGAAGAAAAAACAAAATGTGGCAAAGATTAGTGGTAAGCCAGAGGATTGAGAAAGTTTTAAATGCCAATAGAAGGTGACCAAAAAATAATGAAGGACAGTAAACTAGCAATATAAAAATGGACAGTAAGAGCTCCCTTAGGGAATGAGGCTGGGGAAATAATGGGGAACCAGGAAATGGCAGAGGAGTTGAATAAATACTTTGCTTCAGTCTTCACGGTAGAAGACACTAATATCAAACCAAAAATACTAAATAATCAAGGGGCAAAGTGGGGAGGATATAAATACAACAACTCTCACTAGAGAAAAAGTACTAGGGAAAATAATGGGGCTAAAAGCCGATAAGTCCCCTGGGCCTGATGGGTTGCATCCTAGGCTATTAAAGGAAGTAGCTGCAGAGATAGTGGATACACTGGTAGTAATCTTCCAAGAATCCTTAGATTCTGGAAAAGTCCCAGAGGATTGGAAAAAGGCCAATGTAACACCCTTATTCAAAAAGGGAGGCAAAAACAGGTAACTGTAGGCCAGTTGGCTTAACATCAGTCACTGGGAAAATGTCAGAGTCTATTATAAAGAATGTAATAGCAGAGCATTTAGAAATGCATAATATAATCAAACATGGTCAGCATGGCTTCATGAAGGGGAAATCTTGCCTGACAAATTTATTAGAATTCTTTGAGGAGGTAACAAGCAGGATTAACAAAGGGGAACCAGTAGATGTAATATATTTGGATTTCCAAAAGGCATTTGATAAGGTACAGCGCATAAGCATACTTAATAAGATAAGAGCCCATGGTGTTGGGGGTAGTATGTTAGCATGGATAGAGGATTGGCTAACTGATAGATGACAGAGTTGGGGTAAGGGGGGCATTTTCAGGATGGCAACCTGTAACTAGTGGAGCGCCACTGGGATCAGTGCTCGGGCCACAATTATTTACAATATATTAATGACTTGGATGAGGGAAAGAATGTAGCATCACCAAGTTTGCTAATGGCAAAAGAATAGGTGGGACACAGAGTCTACTGAGGGATATAGACAGGATAAGTGAATGGGCAAAAACTTGGCAGATGGAATATAATGTGGGGAAATGTGAGGTTATGCACTTTGGCAGGAAGAATAGAGGAGCTGAATATTACTTAAATGGAGAAAGACTGCAGAAAGTTGCAGCACCGAGGGATTTGGAGGTCCTCGTGCATTAATCACAGAAATTCAGCAGGTAATAGGGAAGGAGAATGGAATGTTGGCCTTTATTTCAAAAGGAATGGAGTATAAAAATAGGGAAGTCTTGCTAAAACTATACAAGGCATTAATTAGACCACACCTAGAATACTATGGACAGTTTTGGTCCCCTTATCTAAGGGAAGATGTACTGGCATTGGAATCAGCCCAGAGAAGCTTCACGAGGTTGACCCCAGGTATGGAGGGATTTTCTCATGGGGAGAGGTTGAGTAGGTTGGGTCTGTTCTCATTGGAGTTTAGAAGAATGAAAGACAACTTTATTGAAACATAAGATTCTTAGGGGGCTTGACAGGGTAGATGCTGAGAGGTTGTTTCCCTTTGTGGGAGAGTCTAGGGTTAGAGGGCATAATTTCAGAGTAAGGGGTGGCCCATTTAAGACAGAGATAAGGAGGAATTTCTTCTCTCAGAAGGTAATTAATCTGTGGAATTCTTTACTGCAGAGGGCTGTAGAGGCTGGGATGTTAAGTATATTCAAGGCTGAGATAGACAGATTTTTAATCAGTAAGGGAGTCAAGGGTTATGGGGAAAAAGGCGGGAAAAGTGGAGTTGAGGATCATTAGATCAGCCATGATCTCGTTGAGTGGTAGAGCAGACTCAACTGAGCCGAATGGCCTACTTCCGCTCCTACGTCTAATGGTCTCTGTCTGACCTACACATACCGCCAGTCGCACATGTTAAGAACATAAGAAATAGGTGGTGTAGACCACATGGCCCATTGAGCCTGCTCTGCCATTCAATAAGATCATGGGCTTCAATCCATTTTCTCACCTGCTCCCCATGTCCCCTAATTCCCTGAGAACCCAAAAATTTTATAACCCAGCCTTAAATGTATTCAATGGTGGAGCATCTACAACCCTTGGAGTACAGAATTCCAAAGGTTCACAATTCTTCAAGTGAAGAAATTTCTCATCTCAGTCCTTATCCTGAGACTACGCCCCCATGTTTTAGATCCCCCGACCAACAGAAACAATCTCTCAGCATCCGCCCTATCAACCTCCTTCAGAATCTTGTAGGTTGCAATGAGATCACCTCTCATTCTTCTAAACTGCAAAGAATATAGGCACAATTTACACAGCCTCTCATCAAAAGAAAACCCCCTCATCCCAGGGACCAATTTAGTAAACCTTCACTGTAATGCAAAGATATCCTTTATGCGGTGGCCAAAACTGCACACTGTACTCCAAACGCAGTCTCACCAAAACCCTGTACAACTGTAGCAAGATTTCTTTATTCATGTGCTCCAATTCCCTTGCAATAAAGGCCAACAAGCCATTTGCCTTCCTAATTGCTTGCTGCACCAGCATGCTAACTTTCTGCATTCCTTGTACCAGCACATTCAAGTCTCTTTGAATATCAACACTTACAAGTTTGATGCCTTTTAAAAAAAAATTCTGCTTTTTTATTCTTATGGCCAAAGTGAATAACTTCACATTTCCATATGTTATGCTCCATTTGCCATCATGTCATTCACTCACCTAACCTGTCTATATCTCTTTGCAGCCTGTGTCCTCTACAAAGCTTACCTTTCCACCAAGTTTGGTATCATCAGCAAACTTAGGTATACTACTCTCTGTATCTTCATCTAAATTAAAATAGATTGTAAATAACTGAGGCCCAGCACTGATCCTTTTAGCACTCCACTATTCACTGCCTGTCAACTTAGAAAACAAAGTGGGCATAAACAGAGCTTTATCATCAGTTAATCAATCCCCTTTCCAGGCTAATATATAACCCCTAACTCCATGAACCCTCATTTTGTATGTTAACCTTTTGTGTGGCACCTTATCATCAAATGCCTTTTGGAAATCCAGCTATACTATTTCTGCTGGTTCCCCTTTATCGAACCTACTCATTACATCATCAAAAAACTAGTAAATTTGAAACACAGGATTTCCCTTTAGTAAAACCATGTTGACTTACTCTAATCATGCTATGCTTTAAGTGCATTGTTAAGACAATGCACTTGTCTGATTCTTAACACCCTCTGAAACGGAAAGAAAGCCGATCAAGATTGAAGTGGCCCAAAGGATAAATGGGATAGAGAAAAATAAATACAGCTTCACCAGCGTCATGCTACCCACACCCGGAGAGGAAGTTGAAAAAAATCCATCCCTTTTCAACTATATCCAGTGATATAGTTGCAACCCTTTCAACCTTACATTTTATATGGTTAATTCTTGATTGGTTGCATTGGTTATAGTACTTGATCACCACTTATCCTTGCAACCTTCAATTCTAGTTCTAAGAAGACTATATTTAGTTGAAGTGTTAATTGACATAGCTTTACTGGGAGTCCATTCTATACATATCCACAAATCTAAGAGATTGCTTTCTAAATTCACTTGCAGTTTGTTAAGGTTGCTCTTGTGCCCCCTACTCCTTTGTGTTCAAAGTCCAAGTTGAACAACCTGCTTGGATCTATACCCTGTATTTTAAAAACTTAGCTGAAGTATTTTGTTAGGCTATTCTTAAATACACAAATTCAGTTGTCTCTTGTTTTCCCAGTATCATATTCCCTTCTCCATGAGAACCAACAAGTGTATACAGGCATAATAACACTCAAATGAGTGAAAATAAAATGCATAAAATAATAGGTTGAGTGTTGAAATTTTCTTTGTGCTGTTCACCAGTTAAATGGTTGTACTTAATACTAAATGAAACTTATAATAATGTTTTGTTTCTATTTCTACTGGAATGTTTCAAATCAAGCATTCAAAAATTCAAGTCCCAATGAAATATTCTGCACACTGCACATCAAAACCATTCTGCTTCCAATTATATTTTTCTTGTTGATCTAATTTACTCCCAAGTATATTTTTGTGAAATTTGCTACAATGGGGAAAATTTTCCCCCCGTTTGGGGGAGGGGGGAGAGAGAGAGAGAGAGAGAGAGAGACGGGCAAGCGGCCCTCCGATCGGGAGCGCTCGATCTCCCTGAGACTAAGTTCTGCCTCAGGGAGATCAGTTCCCAAAGTAAAAAAAGTTACTGCAGTGAAAATTCATTCACCATCCATGTCCCCTCATGTGACAAAGTCACATGGAGTTGGGGCTTGGACATAACGTTAATTAAAAGTGTCTATTAATTTTTTGATTCCACAATGAAACCTCATCCCGCCTCTGGATGAGGTTTCATGCTTTTTCAGGTGGCCGCCAGCGCTCCTGACCTGCCCACCAGCCTTAAGGTTGGACGGGCAGGTCCACTAATGAGCTTAATTGATTTTTGAATGGCCTCAATAGGCCGTTGACAGGTCGGCGGGTGCACAGCTGACTCGGCTGCGCCCCCGCCTACCTGAAAATGCAAATGACACGGGGTGACAAGTGGGCCCCGCCCCCGCTTGCCGACAGGAAATTTCTTACCAATGTTTCAATAATCATGTTAATAATGATCAGATTTTGTCTCTCTCATATTGGGATGCATTATCAAATCATGGGAATCTTTATCTCTAGCAACATTACTTTTTATAAAACTTCTATATTTAACATCTTTCTCACCTAGAATAAAAAAATGAAGTCCTCAGAACCATGCTAACTGATTAAAAGAATCATCACGTCAACTAGGACTGAAAGGTACTTAAATTAAAAATGGCCATTTTATAAACTCAGCTGATTCATAAAAGAGGCTGAAGAATATTTTCCGCAGAGAACAGTGGACACCTGAATTCATCTCACCAAGTTCAAGTCAGTATCTGGATTTTGGCGTTTTTAATTAAATTGGCAATTTTTACATTTTAGTTTACTCCTATTAATAAAAGCCTTGTAGGATATAGCACAGAACAACCTATTGTAATACACAAAAGTTGACTACTTTTTGTGATATTCATTTCGCAAGCCACAATTATGGATTATTTCAATATCGTCAGAACCTATTGCCCTCATCGAGAAACACCACCAAAATGCTTCTCAGCAACTTTATTTTAATGAAGCGTTAAAAGTTAGTGCATAGTCATTTAAGTACCTGACCATGGCAATCAATATGTTCAAAGAAAAAAAATATGCTTCCCATATTTTGTTACCTGGTTTGCACATTGCCGGGACAGCAGCTGGAGCATTCCCTCTTCCAAAATTCCCCGTCGACTCCGCAGTATTATCTCCCCAACCTGAACTGCCGTTGGGAGGTTTGCCCCATGCTGAAGTCCCATTATCGACCGTGGTAGATGGAAGTGGTGGCTCACCCCAAGAGTTCTCAGTCTTTGTAGGAACACTCAGTGTTTCTCCCCAGCCTGGGAAAATATTAAAGCCCTCATCTTATAAATCCAAATAGACCCCACATAGTCAAAATATTTTCCCATTTGATTTCTGATTATGGAATTAAAGTTATACGGCTATGATGAACACAATGCATCCCTGACAACATACATATCCAATTAATTGAATATTTAGTTTAAACAGGTCTGATGATTCAGCATCTTTAGCTAAGGTAGCTGAAGGTGACGAAGTTGAAGGTCTGGTTTGGAACCACTTAAATCCATGGGGTCAGGGCAGTTTTGCATCTTTTTTGTGTATTGTGCCTCAGTTTGCCCCCTATTTATATATTCTCAAATGTCAGAACAAGTGTATATTCAAAGGTACAGTTGTGGTTGACTTTTAATTTTTCTTGTTGCCTTGGTAATTCTCATCTAGTTGGCAGCGTGCATTGATTAAGTTAACTTGCTTTCTGGAGGGGGAAATGCAGTTTAACAATATAACAAGGGGAAAAGATCATTCAGCCCCTCGAGTTACTCCGTCATTCAATTAGATCATGATTGATCTGTACCTCAACTCTACTTATGCTACTTAACTCCATATCTCTTGATCCCCTTACCTAATTAAAATCAATCATTCTCACTCTTGGAAGCTCCAATTGTCCCAGGATCCAGTCCTGGTGGGGCTGCACTCTTGCGTGAAATAGTGCTTCCTAATTTCGCTCCTAAATGGTTTAGCTCTAATATTAACGTGGTGCCCCTCATTCTAGATTCCCCCAGCAGAGGAAGTAGTTTCTCAAATACTTCCAACAATTTAAACACACTGATCAGATCATTAGTCAATCTTCTATACGCAAGGGAATGCAAGCCAATTTTATGCAACCTGTCCATACAAATAAACCTTCTAAACCACAGCAATAATATTCTAGTCAAATTTGAAGTTTGAAGGCCAAGTATGAACTGCACCCTTGCCAAAGATCCAAAATCATGGCTGCACTATAATGCATATTTTAAATTAAGACTTTTATCAATTATCCATCACATCTCTAACAGGAATAATTGACATTAACGGACCAAACATATGAAGAGTTTCAAGTTGAAAACACCATAGCAAATAAAAATATTACTTCATTTAATAGAGCTCTATGTGTTTGTGCCTAATATATATGTAAATGTATCATATATGAAAGTTTTTTACCCAAAGAGTGGTAAAGATGTGGAACTCGCTACCACTGAAGTGATTGGGGTGAATAAGATAGATGTGTTTAAGAGGAAGCTAGACAATCATTCAAGGGAGAAGGGAATAGATGGTTATGATGCTAGATTTAGAAAAGAAGATAGGAGGAAGCTTGACTGTGTACTTATGTATAATTTGAAAGGATATTTGACTTCTTACCATGGTACAAATCCATATCATAATTGGTCTAAATGATTTTTCAGTTGAAGCGTAGGATTTTAACAATGCATTAGTACTGTAACCAATTTTCAAACTAATACTGTCTAGAATAGTGTTAGCCAAATAGTTTTCTCCCAAATGCACTACATTAAATTGTGCCCAAATGGGACTGAACCTAAGTTAGAGTTAACTCTAGAGTATCTGAAGAAAATGGATGTCCATTAATTTTAACATTCCAAAAACTTAATGTTCTGTGCAGTTGTACTGCATTTTAAATGTTAGTACACAATAGAATTGCAGTATACTGAATGCAAGAAATTATGTTTTCAGATTTGAAGACTAGGGAATCAAATTAATTTTTTAAAATATTGTTTCCATTTAACTTTGAATTTAAATCATGTATTTCTGATTTCTTAAATTCACAATGTAGATATTCATGTTAAACAAAATGAGCACATTTCACTATAGCACATTCAAACAAACACCGAGTAACCACCAGGGGGCAAAGGATTTATTTAAACATGAATACCTCCATTTTGCGATTTTTTTTGCACTCCTTGGCACTTAGTCTACCTCATTTTAAATCATCAGACATGCTCAACTGATCCAAATTTGCTCAGTGTTTATTTTACTGTAGATTAGTCATTCCTTTCTTACTGCACTGACCTTACCATTTTCTTTTCATTTTTGATGTTTGCTCAAACTAGTTTGCTGTTTTTAAAATTAAACCACAATTATACTTTACAGTAACCCAAGTCTTTCAAAAGTTTAACTATCTAGTACTTGATCAAGTTTCCATGGAAGTCACTTTGAAAGGGTCAGTCCTTTCAGTCAATGTCTTAAAGTCCTGCCCCACAGCTGACATCCAGACTAAAACACTTTATGTTAAATGAATCACGAATATCCCTGAAAATCAGCCAGATAAAGGAGGTTGCTCACATTTAGTCTATATTTTAGAGTCAACCAAAAAAATCTGTGAAAAGGGTGCAACACAATATTGTTAAATGATTCAGTTATAAGTAAACAATTGTGAATAAAGCTAGAATTTAAAGGAAACGTATCACTTGAACTCAGCAGCCAACTCGAGTGTTATATATTTTATATCTCGGAGCTTTGCAAAGATGACACACACAGGTTCCCCTATCGCCCCCCACAGTGCTTTAACATGACTGCTCCATGTTTCTAGCTCGAGCTTCAAGCAACTTCTATAGCTCTTTATTTTCAGCAACTTCTACACTTTGTTTACTTTTCTGAGTCCACACCCAGACTCAGCTAAATCAAGCACAGTGTGCATCAGTAGTAAACAGACTCAATCAAACACAGAACAACTGAACACTGCAAAGGGGGTACCTAATCTTTATTCAAAAATACCACTTTACTCAAGTCAGAATGAGAAGTCCTATTTCTTTAGGTTACTTTCCATAAATTCTGCCCTTGAAACAGGGATGCCCAGATCATTTACACTAGATTTTCAGTAAGACCTTTCTTTTTGAAAGATAAAAGCACAATGTCATTATGAAATATCACACTGCAAATGAACAAAATTTCATTCTACTGCAAGAGAAAATGCATACCTCGGTACAATAAAATGTTTACTATTGGTACTTGAACCAATAGTAAAAGTAAAAACAAAAAATACTGGAGAAACTCATCAGGTCTGACAACATCTGTGGAGAGAGAAACAGGGTTAACGTTTGGAGTCCATACAACCTTTCTTCTCTCTCCACATATGCTGTCAGGCCTGAGTTTTTCCAGCATTTTCTGTTTTTATTTCAGGTTTCCAGCATCTGCAGTATTTTGCTTTTACAATAGTAAAAGTAGTTCATCTCTGCAGTGAATGTTCAGTATTAGCTTTTAGCTAATCCATGAACTTTTATAGTTTATGATTTACCATTTAAAATAAGGAAACAACGACAACACCTTATTTATCTTGGTTGCAGTTTTGTATGGTAGTCACCATTCCACAATGCAGAAATCGTCCTTATATTTTAAACCTTAATGATGTCATATTCAGCAAAAATGATTTTATTTTTGAGATATTGTAGAACAGGTTGTTATAACAAAATCATATCCTTAATATTGTCATTTTTAGAGGCCCATTAGCTTAACAAGTTTACCCCAACTTTAACATTTAAAATGATTTTAATACATTTAATTAAAATAGCTTCATTGAAAATGGACTTAAAGTTAATTTTCAAAATGCGTAGTTGTTTTACATAAATTGATAAAAGTAAACACTTTTTAAAAATGTACAATTATTTACAGGAAAAATGGTAACCTGAACTCTAATTCGGGAAACATGTTCTGCCTTCATTGACATTGCTTTCTTTAGAATTGGCAATAAGTGCAGGAATCTAAATTGGTGTGTGCAGTAACGAGTAAATAATATGCAAATAGCTAACATTAACACGCTACTTGTTAATCATAGACAGAAGGCATCAGAAATTCGTTAGGAGGACTGTAGCATACGTTACTGCATTGTCATTGGAATTACATTTTGATAATAAAATTATTTTATCTTTCATTCTATAAAATAAAGTGACCAACCAACTAAATCATTAATTGTTTTCAAGAAGGCTAGCCTAAGGCTAACAATCTTCTCACTTGAAATAATTTTATAGGGAACTACATTTTGAAATCCATTGCTTCATTAGTATAACCTTTACTATTAATATAACCTTAATATAACTCAAGTAGCACAATGCACACAAAGGGTTTTAATAAGTATTAATTTATGGATATTAATAGAAAAAGCCAATTCTTCTCAAACTTTAGTGATACAATACACACTACACATTACAACATTTTCTCCAATCATATGATCATATACAACTGAGCCATCGTTTAAAAAAAATGTGCACAAGTGCTACACTTCTTCAAAAGGGTATTTATTGGGTGAGGTTTTCTTTTTTTTTTAAAAAAAAGATTCTACATAAAATAGATTTACATAAACCTGCATCCAAGCTAGAAAGTATATAGACATCCCATCATCGCTTAATGTAGGCTAAACTCTATGCCCCATGCAAATCATGTAGAAGCATAATTTAGAAAATATGCTGTACGTACTGAAGGGACTTGGAGACTTGTGCACTTAAATTTTGCTTACATTAGCTCATTTGATGGCCTCAATTGTATTCAATATTTTAAAAATTCACTATTTGGATAAATGAAACACAATTAGGCAAGAATAATGCAGAATAAACGTAGCAGCCAAGCACACAAAAATGTGGTGGCATAAATGAGAATACCATTGCATATTTTCAGTTGCATTACAGGCTGATTTTACAGGGATTAATCCTTTCCTACGCAATTTTGATTTCCACTTATAAAAATGATTCAATGTTTGAATTTATAGTTTTGCTGAGGACCTTTTGTCAGATTATAAAAGTAGGTGGGGAAAAAGAAAGCATGACGACAGACATGATAGGGCACTTATAGTGAGGTTATTGTGACCAAGAGTCACCTTTGGTGCAAAACTGAATTTGGTTGAGGCTTGCTGACAAATCCATATTGCCCATCAAGCTTCAGAAGCAAATGCTCAAAAATACAACAGAATGAATAAAAAAGGATAAAATAAGCAGAAATGTATAAACAAATCCTAACTCCAGATTTACAATCACCTAAAGTGCTAAACATACTAGCTTGATAAAGGAAATTAATAGTACTTGCAAACTGTCCTTTATAACATCTAAAATGTTTTCATCTATTACTTGGATTAGTATTCTTGTAAGCCAGAAAAATCTCAATGGCCTACGTTTCTCATTTTATCAAAATATAAACTAATAGTAATCTGGTGGTACAGAACTTGAGTATTGCTGAAAAACAAGACAAGTCTAAGCTTCCCATCTTGCACTCATCAGGACACTTCACAAGAATACCAATATATGCGGAAAACAACAATCTATACTGTATCTGAAGAGAGTACTGATTGGTTGGCAAGTGGACTCTGATTGGTAGAGGCGTTGCCATGGCATACCACAGTATAAACTGTTGCTTTCCATTTATATTCGTATTCTTGCGAAGGGTCCTGATGAGTGCAAGGCAAAAAGCTTAGAGATGTCTTTTTTCAACAATACCTAAAATATGAAATATACTAGGACATTTGTCTAAAAGTGCAATCTATAACCTATAACTGGAAGTTCATTTTTGACATCAGAACTCATATCTCCAAATCATCTAATCACCAATTTTATTTTGTAATACGTACGTATGTATTTCTAGGACACAGTAACGACTCAAATATTTTGAAATCGTTAATAGAGTTGCAGGGGGTAAGAGGGGTAATTGTTCCAGTTTTCTTGCACACATTTAAACACGTTTCCTTACAGAAATTAACCTTCAACATTAAAATCAAATAACTGCTCTTTGAAGAAAAAAGCCAAGAAAATGAAAAATATACAGTTCATCAATATTGATGACAAATTGAGCAGCAAAGCTCATGCATCAAGTTCCCACAATATACTCATATCACATTCCCATTGCACGTGGAAACAATAAGCTCTGGGAAAACATGGCACAGCTTGGCAGAGGGGGCATGAGGAGTTAACAGGCTGCACCTCCCAAACACCACCGTTCCCTCCCTCCTTAGGGATAGAAGCCTGGATTTTTATTCTCGAGGCAGATAGGAGTTGGGAAAATTCCAGGCTCGGTCCACCCTCCTCAGGAGAAAGTGCCCGCAAAGGTGGGATCTTCGTTGCCAGGTTTGGGTGTCGGTTGGAGTCAGGCCAGCTGACTGGGAAAAAGTGCGGAGGCAGCTACAGGGGCTGCTGAATGCCAAGGCAGGCTATTTACAGGGTCCACCTCGGTGCTGTGGGGCTTTGTCCCAGTTAAAATAAAAACGCAGAAGCCCTCCAGTCCTCAAGCTCAACGCTCACTCTTGCCCCTTGCTCACCCCTCATGCCCCCTATGCCAAGCCATCATATTTCCATGCCCACTGACCCACTATACACTGTCTAGAACCAATGAATCCTATAATGACAATAGGATGTGTAAAAAAACTTTTTAAAAAGGTAAATCTTCATAACTTTCTCTTATGTTAAAAAAGTCATTTCACTACCAGCCAAAAAATGTTAATCATCCAGACCATTTAAATTATAAAACATACAAATTAGGAGCAGGAGTAGGCCATTCAGGCCCTCGAGCTTGCTCTGCCATTCAATAAAATCATGGCTGATCTGATTGTAACCCCAAATCCATAATTCCACCTACACTTGGTAACTTTTCGCCTCCTTGCTCATCAAGAACCTATGTAGTTTTGCCTTAAAAATATTCAAAGACTCTGCTTCCACCATTTTTGAGGAAGAGATTTCCAAAGGCTCACAACACAAAAAACGTTTTAATCTCTGGCTTAAATGGATGACCCAGGCAACGACCATCTCCAAAAGAGAGTGTCTAGCCATCGCGCCTTGACATTCAATGCCATTACCATCACTGAATTCCCCACTATTAACATCCTGGGGGTAACTATTAAAACTGAACTGGACTAGCCATATAAATAATGTGGCTACAACAGCAGGTCAGAGGCTAGGAATCCTGCAGCGAGTAACTCACCTCCTGACTCTCCAAAGCCTGTCCACTATGTACAAGGCACATCAGGAGTGTGATGGAATACTCTCCACTTGCCTGGATGAGTGCAGCTCTAACAACACTCAAGAAGCTTGACACCATCCAGGACAAAGAAGCCACTTGATTGGCACCCCTTCCGCAAACATTCATTCCCTCCACTACCAATGCAGTGGCAGCAGTGTCTACACGATGCACTGTAGGAACTAACAAGCCTCCTCAGACACCAACTTCCAAACCCACGGCCACTACCATCTATAAGGAGAGGGGCAGCAGACACATGGGAACACCACCAACTGGAAGCTCCCCTGCAAGCCAATCATTATCCTGACTTAGAAATATATCGCCGTTCCCTCACTGTCACTAGATAAAAATCCTGGAACTCTCTCCCTAACAGCAGGGTGGGTATAGCTATACCACAGACACTGCAGTGGTTCAAGAAGGCAGCTCACCACCACCTTCGAGAGCAATTAGGGATGGGCAGTAAATGTTGGCCTAGCCAGCGACACCCACAACCTATGATTAAATTTTTAAAAACCCTTCATTTTAAACAGTGACCTCAAGTTCTAGATTCTCCCACAAGAGGAAACATCCTTTCCATATCCACCCTAAGACCCCTCAGGATCTTGTATGTTTCAGTCAAGTCACCTCTTATTCTTCTAAACTCCAACAGATACAAGCCTAGCCTGTCCAACATTTCCTCTTAACATAGCCCTCCCATTCCAGGTATTAATCTATTAAACCTTCCCTGTACTGCTTCCAATGCATTTACATCCTTCCTTAAATAAGGAGACCAATGGTGTATACAGTACTACAGATGTGGCCTCATCAATGCCATGTAGAGCTGAAGCATAGCCTCTCTATTTTTGTATTCAATTTCCCTCGCAATAAACAATAACATTCTACTAGCTTTCCTAATTACTTGCTGTACCTGCATGCTAACCTTTTGCAATTTATGCACTAGGACACCCAGATCCTCCTTCATCTCAGAGCTCTGCCATCTCTCAGCATTTAGATAATATGTTTCTTTTTTATTCTTCCTGCCAAAATGGACAATTTCATTCTCCCACATTATTCTCCATTTGCCACTTACTTAACCTATCTATATCCCTTTGTAGCCTCCTTATGTCTTCTTCACAACTTACTTTCCTTTCTTTGTAGCATCAGCAAATTTAGCAACCATACCTTTGGTCCCTACACCCAAGTCATTGATATAAATTGTAAAAATTTGAGGCACCAGCAGTGAGCCCTGTGGCACACCACACGTTACATCTTGCCAACCAGAAAATAATCCATTTATGTCTATTCTGTTTCCTGTTAGAGCCAAATTTTCTATCAACGCCAATATGTTACCAACTACACCATGAGCTTTATTTTCCACAATAACCTTTGATGTGGTGCCTTACCAAATGCCTTCTGGAAATCTAAGTACAGTACATCCACTGGCTCCCCTTTATCCACAACACATGCGACTCCTTCAAAGAACTCCAATAAATTGGTTAAACATGATTTCCCCCTCGCAAAACCACGTTGTCTCTGTCTGATTACCTTGAATTTATCTAACTGCCCTGCTATAACGTCTTAGCTTCTAACATTTTCCCGATGACAGAAATTAAACTAACTAACCTGTCATTTCCTGCTTTCATTCTCCCTCCCTTTTTGAATGAGGGAGTTACATTTGCTATTTTGCAATCTGGGGAATTTTGGAAAATTGAAACCAATGCATCAACTATCTCACTGGCCACTTCTTTTAAGACCCTAGGATAAAGCCCATCAGAACCCGGAGGCGTTTCAGCCCACAGCTCCAATAATTTGCTCAGTACCACTTTCCTAGTAACTGCATCCTTACAATAAACTGCATTCTTACAATAAACGAGGGACAGACAAAGAAAGATTTACAGGGCAAGGACCACAGAGTAAAGAATTATCTTTTCACATGAACCCAGAATCAAAGTCCAATGGAGTATTCCTTCACAGAGGTTGGCAGGCTGAAAAATGCTGGATAATTCACCTTTCCAGTTGAAATGACTTCCATGATGAGATAGGCACACAGAGACAAATTAGTCTTGTAGACCATAGTCTAGATGTTCAGAAATTCATTAGAAACAGTGTAAATGGGGGACAGGCATTCAAACTTGGACAGAGCCCCTTTTCTGTGCTGCTGCTTGGCAGATGGAAGACGGCAGACTGCTTTGCAATACAGCAAGACTGTATATGTGTTCTCCCAGTTAGGGGGCCATGTCACACGACATCCACCTCTCCACTTTGGCTTTGGCGAAGGGTGTATACCCCTTAGATTGTTAATGTTCCTTTCAAACTTTTAATGGTTAGAAGGTTGCAGGGCTTTGTCCTAGCAGGCTAGTAGACTCTGGTTGGCTAGCCTGGGTTCTGAAATGCAGATAGCCTTTGTACATTCCCCCTCGAATTTGGTCTCTGCAGCCCACAGGGCTCTTCAGAGATAATGAGCTGCAAGTTTGTGATACTGCCAAATAGCCACAGCCAGACATGGCTTCAGCCATTTCTAAAAGTTGTCAAGTTTTAAAATTTTAGAAATTAGCTATGATGATATACATACACATACATACTATACATATACTTCATAAAAATATAGTGCGAGGTCTTAGCCTTATTACAGTATTCTGAAATATCTCTAAATGTCTGCCACTGTATCTCTATTGATCTATCCCTTAACTAATTTGCCAGTTCACTTTAGCTAGCTCTGCTTTCAGGCCCTCATAATTGCCCTTAAGTGTAAAGTACTAGTCTTGGACCACTCTTCTCTCCCTCAAACTGAATGTAAAATTCAATCAAATTATGAACGCTGCTACCGAGGGATCTCCTTCCTTATGAAGTCATTCATTAATCCTATCTCGTTTCACAATACCAGGTCCAGTTTGCTCTCTAGTTGGCTCCAGAACGTGTTGTTGTAAGAAATTATCCCAAAAATATTCTATGAACTCCTCATCTAGGGCTACCTTTGCCCATCTGATTTTTCCAGTCTATGTAGATTAAAATCCCCCGTGAATATTACCTTTCCGACACGCTCCCATTATTTCTTCCTTAATACTCTGCCCTACCAAGTGATCGCTGTTAGGAGGCCAGTACACCATTCCCACAAGTGACTTTGTGCCTTTATCATTTCTCATCTCTGCCTGAACTGCTTCTACATCCTGGTTTCCTGGGCTTAGGCCATCCCGCTCTGTTGCATTAATACCATCATTACTCAAGAGACACACCCCTCAACCTTTTCCTAGCTTCCTGTCCTTCCTTAATGTCATGTACCCTTCAATATTCAGGTCCCAATCTATGTCGCCCTGAAGCCATGTCTCTGTAATGGCTATCAGATCGTATTTATTTATTTCTATTTGCGCTTTCAGTTCATCTGTTTTGTTTCGAATGTTACATGCATTCAGATAGAGGGCCTTTAGTTCTGTCCTTTCATTATCTTTGTAACCTCTAGCATTATCTGCTCATTTACTCCTAGATTTGTACTCTCTATCCCTTCCTGTCACAGTCTGTTTATCATTTACCATTTTAGTATCTCTCTCTCTTGCCCCATCTCTTTGATTTACCACATCTTGCCAAATTGCATCCCTTGTCCCCATTATTTAGCTTAAAACACTCTACTTTCCTAGTTATGCGGCGTGAGAACACTGGTCTTGACACGGTTCAGGTGTAGACCGTCCCAACGGTAGAGCCCCAACTTTCTCCAGTACTGGTGTCAGTGCCCCATGAACCAGAACCCACTTCTCCCACACCAGTCTTTGAACCATGCATAATTTCTCTAATCTCATTTGCCCTGTGTCAATTTGGACATGGCTCAGGTAATAATCCAGGTTGCGCTTATTAATTTGGTGCCTAGCTCCTCATACTGGCTATTAAGAACCTCTTATCTCGTCCTGCCTGTGTCATTGGTACCTACATGGACCACGACGACTGAATCCTCCCCCTCCCACTTCAAGTTCCTCTTCAGCCATGAGCAGATGTCCCAAACCCTATAACGGGCAGGCAGCAGCCTTCTGGACTTTTGCTCTTTGCCGCAGAGAACCGTGTCAATCCCCCTCATTATATCGTCCCCTACCACCACTACATTCCTTTTTGGTCTCACCACTTGAGTGGTTTCATGTACCACAGTGGCATGGGCAGCCCATCCTGCAGCCCCAACTCTCATCCCAACAAGCTGAAAGAACGTCAAACCTGTCAGACAATTGCAAAGGCTGAGGTTCCTGCATTCTTGCCCTCTAGGTCCCCTTACCTGCCTCACTAACAGTCACACCCTCCTGCCCCTGACCAAATCAGAAGACCCTACCCTAAGGGGTGTGACCGCCTCCTGGTACAAGTGTCCAGGTAACTTTCCCCCTCCCTGATGTATCGCAGTGTCTGCAGCTTGGCCATCAGATCAGTGACTGAGCCGAAGCTTCTCGAGCCGCAAACACTTACCGCAGATGTGTTTGCCCTGGATTACACAATGTTCCAGCTGTATTTATTTATACTGTTTAAATGGGAGAACCAATGCCCATCACCCATTTTAACTAACTTTAACAAGGTAATTGCCATGCTACATTGACAGATTCCCCTCTTTTCTTTATAAATAAAGCTTTGAAAAATTAAAAAGCATTATTTTCAAAACAAACAGAAGGAAATAAAGTCATGCATTTTCACATTTATGGATCCCACATTTCCTTTACCAAATATAAAGAAAAAAGATTTTTTTTATTTCATCATTATAACATAAGGCTCCTCTTCCAATACATCTAGTAATTTCTTAGAGCAGGCACTTCTTTTCGTAAAGCAATCCGGTAGCTGGTGACTTGTGTCAACCCGTTGTATCTTAGAGGTCGCTCTTCTCTCTAACACTTGTTTTATGCTGGTTAGGTCTATTCTTAGCCTTTCTTCAGCGACGCTTTTCATCGAATGAACATTATCCCAAAGAGACTGGTTGTCAACATAACATTCTACGGGCAAACTTTTCTCACATTGCCCTTTAGCTACTAACAGAAATATTATATAAGTAAACTCCCATATCTATTGCCAGCAATTCAGCTGCTGAGGTGCTTTTCACTACCCTTTTTATTTTATTTTCCTCCCAAGCCAGTGGGCAATATTTATCATTCTTTCCTATTAAGAATATGATAAACTCTGCTGTGCTAGAATACCCATCTGGAAGATTAGCACATGAAGCATTGCTAGAAATGACTAGCCTCATATCTTCTGGTCTACCCAAACTGGAAATTTGAGTGTGCATCTTTCTGAATTTAATTTCTTTAATATGTTTTGTTTGCTCTCAGAACTTCCTCAACTGTAGCATGTTTCATCATAGTACTCAGCTCCAACACATCATACTAGTACCAGGTCCAGTCTGAGTGCATAACCAGTTCAACTGCCCAATTAAACTTCTCAACTGTTCCGTTTCTTCCTTGGAAGCAGGATCCTCTTTTTGTGAGGTTCTAACCCAAGTTATTGGGGATATGATTAATATTTTCTAGATAAGATTGTTGATTCAATGTCACCCCTGACTTGCTCTGTTTAATGTCTAAACCTATGTATTTAAAGGCCCCTGAAGCCTGACTTTTGACCTTGAATCCTTTCTTTACCTTCTTGATTATCCATTGCTCAAATTCTACAGAGCCTTCCCACAGGAAATCATCAACATACATGATCAAGATTCCAGCTAGTTTTCTCCTTATAGTCCCAGTAGAACATCACACAGAGTCTGCCTTAAACTGAATGCAACCTGTTTTCAACAGGACAGACCTCATGAAAAAATACCATACTCTTGACACATCATTCAATCCATAAACACAATTGTTCAATTTCTACAGCTTTCCTTCTACATCACCGGCCTCTTTGGGAGGTTTCAAACAAAATTTCCCGTTGAAACTTCTCCCCTTATAAAACGCATCCTTTATGTCAATCCATTTGCACTCCCAGGAATATGATACCTACATAGTTAACAAAAAAATCTTCAAACTCACCTGCCCCGCAGTAGGCAAGTCCACCCTGACCCCTGAGTTTTTCTTCAAAGCCTCAGGCTACTAATCTCGCTTTAGCCTCATATTTTATGCCGTCTGGGAGTACCTTTACTGTACAGATCCATCTGTGAGAAAAGGCTGGCTGTCCCCTGTTTGGCAATTCAGTATATACCTCAAATTCCTTCTAACTCTCCCTGTTTGGCTTCCTTTATCAGAAGCCATTAAAACCTCTGACGTAAGGGCTTCTACTTCTATTGACATTCCTAGCTTGCTCTCTACTCCTCTTGTTAAACTATGGCCTCTACTCACACTCCTCTTTTTTCTGGACTACTATTGTAGTCTTTCTCCAATGTGAGCAGAGCCCTGTTCGCATGTCCGTGATTTTTTTCTGGGGTCATGACCACTTTCTGGTCCACTGTCAGAACTCATACAGCGCTTTCTGGCTTTCCACATCTTTACCTCGGTTTGCCAATCCATAGGTCTTGTCTCCTGTCTTTCATCCTGCACATTTAACCAATGTTTGTATTTACCAGTGGCCTTTTCTGCTCGCCGAGACTTTGATGGTGGCATCCCTCCACATACTTCTAGCATGTACATTACCTTTGCTCCTACTTTGGGTAGTTGCCCTTTTGGATAAATAGTATTATCCTGTACCTCAGTGTTACTTTGTTCATCATTAGTTGGCCCTGTATCCGGCTTAGTCTGCTCCTCATAAATGCCCAGTGTGTGTTTATGTGAAATGCATGGTGCCTCCTCACTTTCTATGTCCCATTCAGAACCTGTGAAGGTAAGTACCAATCAACCTCAAAGAATGTACCCTAACAGTTTGATTGCTGTGTTGCACAATTACTACTTTTCCATCACTCCCTATTACCTTACCAGGTCCTTTCCACTCTTTCTGGCTTTCCCTTTTGTAATATGCCATGCCTTCTTGTCTAAACTATATTCTCGACGGTCTTATGAGGTGCCATAGGACTCACCAGATTTTCTCCAAAACCTCAACTTTAATGAAAGCTTTTCTGCCTGCATGCAAAGCGTTCAGATGAGCAGAAAAAGTGAAGCTAATGCTAGTCCCTTCTAGAATAGGGGGAGCATCTGATAACACTGAAGGCAACTCTGGATTTCTTCTGTACATCAACTGGTACAGACTATACCCCCCAACCATTTGCAAAGAGTTCTTTGCATGCACTGCCCATGCTGGCTGTTTGTAATTTGGTTGATCAGCCAATATTTTATGTAACATGTATCTATTACTGCATGGTTTCTTTTGCAAAGACTATTTCTAAACGGGCTCTTAGCTGCAGTGTGCATAACTATGATGCTCAAATTTTTGCACATATCTCAAAATTCCTCATTGGTAAATTCCTCACCATTACGTGTCAGGAACTTCGTTGGTGTTCCTAATCCAGTTCCTACCCATTTCTCCAAGGCCTTATCGACAATGGTCCCTTTGTCTTTACTATGTATTACAGTGGATAGGCTAAATCTGGTTGCCATATATAGAAGTGTAGTAAAAAGTAGTCTTTTCCTTTTCCCAAACTTTTAAGTCCATTGCCACCGCATCGTTAAACTCCCTGGCTAGTGGCAAGCTCGCAACAGGACATGGTGTCTTGTGATATTCAAGGCAAATTTCACATCAAGCAGTAATTTGCTCAATAAGGTCATCGTATCCTTAACAACCACTCCTGCATCTCAAAGTAGAGCCTTCAGTTTCTGTCTATGTAACTTCCAAATAATTTTTTGTCCACCAAATTCTTATTCCCAGCAATTAACAAAACTTCATGAACTTCTTGGTGAGAAAGCTCGAGCTTCCTTAGTGGCAGGCAGTAAAGGGCTGACCGAGTAAAATGTAGATCCGCATTTTTTTCTGAACACGGCCGCTCTATCATTCTTCATATCTAGCATCCTCTGAGCCTTTCACATCGCAGATTGACTTAACAGCAGTATCTCACTAAAAACCACATCAGTACTGATAAAGAGACTTATCCCTGTTATCTTACAAGGGAGGGCCACCCTTTTGTAGGATGTTAACATGCTATCATCTCTGAACATGAAGCAGGTAGAGCTTTTATAATCTTTGACCTTCCACTGGTCTGCCTCATTGAGACACCCCAGATAGCAGTTAAGCCAGTCCATGCCACACACTGTAGAAGTGCAACCACTGTCCAGAACTGCACAGTTGAAGGAATCGACCTTCAAGATACTCATCATTGGATTTAAACTTTCAATGACCAATACAATTCCATTATGGCAGTCACCATCATCATTTTCAACCTCAGAAGAATCCATCTCGAGGGTCATTTCAAAAACACGATTCTTTTGCTATGGGCAATTCATCATGTAATGATGCTGGGAATCACACCGAAAACACCAATTAATCATTCCGCATGCATTTCTTGGGTTTAAGCGCCTACATTCACCATTCCCGATGCACTTTTTGCACCGACTCTCAAATTGGCTAGGGTCACAACTGTTTTCAGACCTCCTGTCATTAACCCCGTCTTTGTATTGGAATTTTGGTCCAATATTTGGTCGACCTCAAAATTCAGCCACCATAGAATCCTTCATCCTTTGTTTCACGGCATAGTTGTTCATACTTGCTAAAAGAGTGGCTGGGAATGACCATTTCCCCAGAATTTCTTTTTTTAGGGCAGCAGGAATTTGATCTAGGAGAGGTTCTTTACCCCAGAATTGAACCCCTGTTAGTACTAAAAGACTATCAACATGGGAAATGCGAGCACAGTCCAGTAACTTAAATGCCAATACAGACTCCGGAATTTCAAATTCAAATCTCTGTAGCCTCCTGTACCATTTATCAAAATCCATGATGTATTCTTCCATGGACTGATCATTGGATTTCCTAATTGTATCAAAGAATGTCCAAGCTTCATATGCTTCCAGTAACTCATACACAGCAATCAACCCTCAAAGCTTAAGGTTCATCCTCTGCTACCATGTTACTCACAATAAGTGCTTGTGGTGGAAGAATGAATCCAAAGCTGGGTTTTTTTACTTCAAGCTGGTTTATTCTGAAGACAGCTTCTCTATGCTACAGACTTCATAGCATCTTCCACACAGAGTGGATCAGCTGTATCTATTTATACTGTTTACATGGGAGAACCAATGCCCATCACCTGTCTTAACCAGCAATTATCTTTATCAAGGTAATTGCTATGCAATATGATTACTGATGCACTGACACCAACTGCATGCAAATTGAAGAGGAGTAGGACATGCCTATTTCCACAATGGTGCCGACCAAGTCGGGAGTGATGGACGCAGGCTTTTGACAGGAACTTGCCCGCGCCCTTCAAAGGCACTCCTGAAAATCAGACAGCCTGGAAATGGCATCAGGAATTCCACAATCTGGACGTGCCTGTCATTTTTAAAGGGCTCCCAAGTCATCCTGGCTCGGTGAGAATCCAGGCCATACTGTCACTTTTGCATTGCTGCAAAGCAGAAACCCTTGTTTCTACACAGGTAGCTTGGTGGTTGGAGCAGCCCCAGTGCTGAACTTAATTTCTTTTGGAAAAATTGGTTCAAGAATGGTCAGCATGCAAGAAATGCTGGTCCTGGTTTGAATGTCACCAATCTAGATACAGTGTGCCAAGTATGAAGATTTTTTGGCACAACTACTGTTAAACTTCTTTCTTTTCCCATCTCAATCAGTTTGCATATTCAGTGGTCTGCTAGCCAGAAGCCATCTAATATTTGTGCCTTTTCTATCCTAAAGCCAAAAACTCAACAAATGGTGCTAATTAAATTGTCCTCTGTAATGCGCTGCCCCAAGGCAATTGACTTTGAAGTATAGAAAGATACAGCATAGAAGGGGGCTACTTGGTCCATCATGCCCTTGCAGCTATCCAATTAGTTCCACTTGCCTGCTTTCTTCTCCCCAGAACTCTATAAATTTTCTCCTTACAAATATGTATTTATCCTATTCCCTTCATAAGTTATTATTGAAACTGCACCCTTTCAGGCAGAGCATTCCAGATCAAAATTCAGATGGTTCTTTTGGTAATTACCTTAATTTTGTATCCTCTGTTATTAATCCTTTTGTCACTGCAAACAGTTATTATTTATTTGCTCCATCAAAACTCATGACTTCAAATGCCTCTACCAAATTCTCCCTTAATAATCTTTGCTCAACAGAAATGGCAGTATTTTTTCTGGTCTATCTACGTCATCAAAATACTCCATCCCTGGTGCCATTCACCTTTGCATCCACTTTGAGGCCTTGACATCCTACGTGAAGTATGATGCCCAGAATTTGCCACAACACACCAGTGGTACCTAACCAGTGATTGCTAAAGGCTGAGCATAACTTCCTTGCTTTTGTACTCTTTGCCTCTATTTATGAAGACAAAAGATCCCACATGCATTAACAGCAGTCTCAAATTATTCTGCTACTTTCAAAGACTTGTGTACATACACCCAAGTCTTTCTGTTCCTCCACCTCTTTTAAAATTGTATATTGTAAGTATATTGCTTCTCTTCATTCTTCCTACCCAAATGAACCATTTCACACTTGGCATTAAATTTCATCTGCCATTTGCCTACCTATTACACCAGTCTACCTATGTTCTCCTGAGACTGCTACAATCCTCCTCACTATCCACTACATTTTAGCTTTGTGTCATGTACATACTTTGAAATTATACCCTTTATACCAAAGTTCAGGTCATTATTCCAGATGCTTTCTGCTCTGTAATCAACCAAGCAGCCCAAATTGACTGCAATCAGATAGTTTCTTTCAGAGTGGGTAGTCTTGGGGTAAAGGAAGCACATAGCTGTGTTTGATGTATAGAAGGATACTGTACACATACATCATATTAGCACTCAATTATCTATGTATTGCAGCAATAACACAGCCATAGTGAAATTAGGATTAGGTGTACTTTTACATTTGTATACTCTGGTGTAGTGCTTTACCAGTTGGAATTTAATTCAGAATTCCAGTGCCTGTTCCCCACAATTTAAGGGGGATTAATTAATTAATGGAAATAATTCACAGGAGGGTGCAGGTCCAATGTCTAAAACTCCATGCTGAGAGAACAATTCATAAAATTGTCCCCAATATATTGTACATAGACTCCCCAAAGCCTGCTCACCATCTACAAGGCACAAGTCACGAGTCTGATGAAATACTCCCCACTTGTCTGGATGAGCGCAGCTCGCACAACACTATCCAGGACACCATCCAGGACAAAACAGCCCACTTGATTGGCACCACGTCCACATACATTCACTCCCTCCACCACCAACGTACAGTGGCAGTGTGTACCATCTACAAGGTGCACTGCAGGAATTCACCAAGGCTCCTTCAACAGCACCTTCCAAACCCACGACCACTACCATCTAGAAGGACAAGGGCAGCAGATAGATGGGAACACCACCACCTGCAAGTTCCCCTCCAAGTCACTCACCATCCTGACTTGGAACTTTATTGCCGTTCCTTCACCATCACTGGGTCAAAATCCTGGAACTCCCTAACAGCACTGTGGATGTACCTAACCACATAGACTGCAGCAGTTCAAGAAGGCAGCTCATCACCACCTTCTCAAGGGCAACTAGTGATGGGCAATAAATTCTGGCCCACATCCCGAGAATGAATATTTTTTAAAAATGCTGACTGCATGCCAATCAGACAGAGAAGTCAATTTGGGCTGCCCCAGTACATCTGCAACTGGTTGATTACCGAACAGAAAGCAATTGGAACAAGTCACTAGCCTTCCCTCTTTGCCAAACAGAAAAAAAATATGGAGTAGGGCTTGAAAGGCATTAAGGTGGGGGCAAAATTACTTTAGTATTCCATATATAAGCATATATAAGTGTATAATGGACACACTGTGCATCCTGCATTTCTTCTTTCAGTGTCAGGAATTAAGGCAAATTTCAGTTATGTTTCCAGAACTTCATAAAAACATGAAACTTCTATCATATAAATCAACTTAAGTATCATGTTTCTAAAAGAAAATTGAAAGGTTAATGATTCCTACCTGGACCGAGTAGTGGAGACCGGTTTTGCGTGGCACTTGACTGATGAGGCTGAGGTGGTTGCTGTTCAGCCACGGTGTTGTTACTGCTTTGATTCACAGGATTGTTTCTATCCCACATGTTTACAGTCTTCTTATAATTGGTTGGGTCTCCCCAAGCTGAGGTACCATCATCAATCTCTATTTTGCGGCGAATAGATGGTGGGGAAGGTTCCTCCCAGCCAGTGGGTTCACTGTCCTTCTGTTTTGTAGGCAAAGGTCCACCAACCCAACCCGAATTAGACTGTTTAACAGAAGCAGCTCCTCCCCAGCTGCTGTGATTATTATCCTGAACTTTATTTCCCCAGGTCTGTGGTGTACTTGACTTTGAAGGCTCTCCCCAACCTGTATTTGGACTTGGCTTACTGTTGGTACCATTACCCCATCCACTAGTCTGTGATCTGGTCATCTCATTCCAATTAGGTCCAGTGCGGTTGTTTTCATTATCCCAACTAGATCCACTTTTTTTCCCCTCACCTAAAGGTCCTGCAGCAGTATCAGTCCAATCTCCTCCTCCTCCACCACTGCCTGCTACTCCAGCTCCACCTGATGTCCAGCCTTGGTTGCTTTTCTGTCCTTCACCCCAATTTTGAGACTTGGATTTCTGAGAGTCTGCCCAAGTTGGTGGCTTCTCCTCCTGATTAGAAACACCACCCCAAGCATGGCCACTTTTGGCAGCAGCAGCAGAATTAGTAGAATCCCCCCATCCCCCTTGGCTACTAGACACTTTGTCTCCCCATCCTGTGTTATTAGACATGACTGTTGGTGGAGGATTTCCCCACCCAGATACTAAAGAGGTATTAGTACTGCTCATGCTGGACCCATCACTTCTCCCCCCTGAGTTTGAAGACTGGGCAGCAGCTGAACCCCAGGCCTCCGTGCCATTGTCATTTTTTCGCTCAGACCTAGGGGATTCTTGAATTTCCCAGGAAATGTTCTGCTTCACTGGTGTCTGTCCCCATCCAGAATTACTCAAGACTCTAGGATCATGATCTGGCTTTGACATAACACTCTGGACCAGCCCTTGCTGCTCAATTATCCCTTTATCAGTCTTTCGTCGGCTACTACCATGCCTTCCTCCACTTCTTCCGCTGTTTCCTTCATGATGGCTACCGCCACTTTCATTACTCCCCTCACTACCAGTGGTACCTGATTCAGAAGGTTTGGCCAAAGAGTTTATTTGTTCATTACCTTGCTGCAAAACAGGAGTTTGGCTATTAACACAAAGACCCTCCCATCCACATGATCCTTTCCCATTGCCATTTGCTTCATTACTGGAATGCTGGTTAGGGAGTTTGCCCCATTCTCCATTTACACCATTAGTAGTGTTCCTGTTGGATGGTGTGTTACCCCAAGCTCCAATGCTACTGGGACCAGAGTGCAAGCCCCCAATGGTACCAGCCCTTGTCCACGGCAGTACCCTGGGGCTGGTAGGGGGACCAGAGTCCCAAGCATTGCTTCCAACATCCTTTTGTACAGCACTATTGGAATTGTTTGCTAATGTTTGTTTAGCACTTAAACTTAATGCAGAATTCACAGTGTCTCCATTCCCCTGACTAAATGCAGAGTTACTGTTGGTGGTTGTAGGATTAGCATGTGGCACTCCCCACACTGAGTTGCACGAAGGATTGTTCATTCCTTCGCCATTACGTCCACTGAGCTGAGAAACTGCAGATGACCCACTGCCACCAGGAAGGTTTTGAAGATGGGATGGGTTTACTGCACCCATGCCTACTGTCATTGCCCAGCCTCCTGGTACAGCAGCGTTAGGCAGTCCATTTGCTTGCATTGCATTGATAGGGTTTGGTGAAGAGTTTATGGGGTTAGTGTTATTTGGTCCATCAGTGTTAAGGTTCTGAGGTTGTATGCTGAAAGACACATTCTGTGAAGTGGACGTCTGTGTATCTGTACTCTCCTGCTGCAGCAAATTTCCCCAGGTATTCAATGTACCTGTCGGACCATTATTAGGGTTGCTATAATTCTGATCAATGGGATTACTTGGACTACAAATATTTGAAGTGTTTCCTCCTCCTACAATTCCTTGAATTTCCTGCCCAACTACAGGCCAAGCAGCTGGATTGGCATTGGGATTAAGATTCAGGTTAATGCCAGCAGTAGATGTAGAAGTGCCCCAACAGTTTGGATTTACACTTACAATACTATCCATCTTTCCACTTCCACTGGTAGCAGAGCAGTGACCTACACCAGGGGCAGACCCTGGGGCAACAGCCCACACCCTGGATGAATTTCCATTTCCACCATTTGCTCCACCTCCAATGGCACTCTGGTTTGAACTGCTTTGGACAAGTGCTCCATTACCACCATTATTGCAATTTTTGTTTTGTCCATTGAAGTTGCCTGGTGCACTCCCTGTAGCCATGCTACTATTATCTGAGCCACAGTTTGAGGCAGAGTCAGTGTCTGTGCATTCTGAGGCAGTTTCAGTCTCGTTTCCAGAAATGGAAGGCCAAGCCTCTTTGTCACTTCCGTCTATTATCACTTTATCCCAGATGCTGTTTGGTTCACTTCTAAAGGGGGGCTGTCCCCAGTGGGAATTTTCATAATGAGTTCCCAGACCACTGTGGCTGAGATCTGGAAAAGACCAAAGGAAAAGGGTAAGACATATCTTGCATCAATTGATTAAAACAAAGAATCACATGATGCAACTTCAGACAAAGTCACATTAAAAGCTTATAAACAATTTACAAACTGAGATTGCAACCATGTGTTCAGATAGAAGTTCAGTTCACAAGCTGAAACCTTACAAACCTAGCCAAAAGAAAAAAGTAGACCCAGGAGATCAGAGCTGCAATCTATTATCAGCTACCTGTTAGCTGATTGTAATTCCACTGTTATATTAACTTTGTATTTTAAAAGTGATAGACAAAAACAGTTTTTTTTGGTACACTGAGCATTTAATGTGAATTCTCCAAAATTCTGAAACAAATTATCACTTTATCCAGGTCAAAACTTTCTACTCAAAAAAGAGGCTAATAGGTGTACTAGAATAACTTGAATGAACAGTCTCAGTCCCTTTGCCCTTCTGGGGAAACATGTGGTCTTCCCATGGTTAAGATCAGCAACTCACAATGTGAAGGATTACATGCTTTTGCTTCCCACTAGTGCTGGCCAGTCCAGTTTCCTTACTTCCGTCATCAAAACCTACTAAAGTTGGACTCAGTTACTTCAGGCCCCCAAAAGTCCATCTTTGTAAGGTTCCTCTTCCTCATCCACATACTGCCTCTTGATATCATCAAAACACACAAAGTCAGCTTCCACATATATACTGACGACTTCCAGCTCCACCCTGCCAACACCTCTTCGCTGTCAGGCTGCGTGTGAAACATCATGTCCTCTATGAGCTGCAATTTACTCCAATTAAATACTTGAAAGACCAAAAACACTGCCTTTGCACCTACTACAATCCTCATCATAGTTACATCTGCCTTCCTAGCTAGACTGTTCACAGTCTGGTGTCCTTTCTGACCAAAATTAAGCTTCTGAAACCTATCAGATGTTGATATATAAATGCAAATCTGTCTATCTTGTTATATCTTTTCCATCACAAAGACCCAGCTCTGTAATGTCACCAATCTCTACCCCTGCCTCAACTCATTTTCTGCTGAAACCCTCTTCATGCTTTTGTCACATTAAAACACAATTATTCTAATGCTCTCCAGGTCAATCATCCTCGCTCTCTGTAAACTTCAGCGCCTCCAAATTCTCTTCCCTCTAACCAATACCATACTAAGATCATCTTCCCCATGACCAGGTGTACATGTACATTATCTCCCAGTCTCCCAATGCCTTAAATTTAAAGTTCTCACTCTATTTACCCTGCATCTTTGAATTTTGCACACTAAAATATGCAGTTCAGATTCAGTCACTTCCTTGAATCATTTCTTTGTCCCTTTCATAGCCTATTACACCAGTATTTATTTTATCATCAAGTGTTTCAAGGCCAAGGCCGATTAGAGTTTTGGGTACTGAGGCTGTCAAGGGATATGAAATAGTGCAGGAGGGTGGAGTTGAGGAAGAATAATCAGCCACGGTCTTTTTGAATGGTGGAATTGACGCCAAGGGCTTTACTCCAGCTCTTATTTCTTATGTAACCTCCTATAACTCTCCTAAAGCTCAGCACGCCTTTAACTCTGACTTCTCTGCACTCTCCAATTCCTTCAGTCTGTTATTGGCAACTGTGGCTTCAACGTCTAGACCCCAAGCTCTGGAATTCCTTTGCTCAATCTCTTCCCTTATTCTGCTCTTTTATGGCTCTCCCTAAAACATATCTTTCTGACTTGGCTTTGGTTACTATATTTAATATCTCCATCTTGGTTCAATGTCAATTTTTGTTTGTTCATGATTCTGAGAAGTGCCTTTGGATGTTTTTCTATGTTAATGGAATGCACGTTGTTGAATGTAAGCCTAACCCTAAACTCCACTGGTGTATGGTCACTATTGTCAAGGTGCATCAGTCTCTACCATCTTTTTAGTATCTGGTCCAGGTCATCCAATATTATGTCCATTATCAGGTTTTTGCTTCTATTTCAACCTTTAGCTAAATTCTAATTTTGGCCTGCAAAATTGCAGTCACCTATAATAACTGCATTTGACCTCGACTACAATTCTCTTATCTGACTCAAACGCTTGGTACAACTCATTCTCCTGCCCTGAAAATCTAAAGCAGGCATCTACCATCATTTCTGCTCATGAGGTTTTTATAGTTTATTAATATTCCCATTCACACTCTGATCAGAATTCTCCATTTCCATTTAGAAACTCTGATCAAGACTCTTAAACATATGGTAATGTTTAAATCTTGCAAGCTGTACATTACGTAAAGCAGCAGCCTAAATAAAGGCAGGTAACCTCTAATCTTATGGGCAATGCATTATGTAGAGCATCAGCCTAATATCATGTAAGCTACATACTGTCTGTCTCAGTCTTATACACCTCCCACAGTCTAGTTGGAAAGCAGCACTGAGAACACCCTAGAAGTTATACACAAGCCTTTTTGGAAAGCTAAGTAAAACCACCCTTCACCTCGATTTAGAAAGGTGTGAAAGATTAATAAAATGACAGGTTTTACGTTTAAAGACAGTACATGACAGTGCCGCGTCAACATATTCTTACCAATGATATTGGGGAGGAGTGAATTTTTTTGAAATTGAGAACCTCAACAGAATGTTAGGCCTACCCTCTTCTACCAGATCAGCTTTCCTTCTGAAACCTACTGCAATAAATAACAAGTGAAACCGCAGCAATTTATAGGGGAAAAATTGAGAAAAACTGTCTGCTCACTGACAAACCATACATCACTAGAAGCACTCAGATGGTAAGTGCCAAGACAAAGCACTACACTGCTCTCTAAGCACTGACTGCACCTTAAAATAGTATTGATCATTTAGATATTCAGACACTTAAATTAAATTACATGTTTACATAGATAAAGTGCTAAAACCAATTACTGAGGCATTGTCATAAGGCAGCAGCACCTTAATAGCAACACTGCTGATTTACATGACTTTGAAGTTGTTTTAAATCTATTCTTCCATGTGGAAATGTAATACAGGATTTTGATGTTTAGAACATGTAAGCCTTGAATAGATATCAAAAGAAAACAGGATTAAACTAAACAGATGTGACTGTTCAAGTATTCCAGGCTATCAAAAACAATTCTCGCTGAAGCAGCCCTAGCAGGGTCATTTCTTCAGTGCTATAAACTATTCCCAAAGGTTAAGTGCAAGCTTTCTCCAAAACAAAACAGAACATTCCAAGAGTGGAAAAAACACAGCCGCTCAAGAGAAAGAGATACTGCACCAATTCAGCAAACTATATCATGACAGCAAAGGGGAGAAACCAAAATTAACTCCTTTCATTGCTCCATCCCAATGTCTCTTAATGTGTACAGAAACAAAAGAGGCTAGTTTAAACAACATCCACCCAATGAGAACAGTGTGGACAGTGAGTAAATATAGCAGGAGGATGGGGAGGGTTTACATTTCCTTCTATCCCCACCATCTTATCTTAATGAAATCTGATGCAGGAAGGCTGCCTGGTCCAGAGAGTGGGTAGCCCCAAGTCATGATCCAATTACATCATTGGGATATGCACGCCATTTTAACTCCTGGGATCAGAAGCCCATATGGCTTTGAAGCCATCAGCAAAATTTGATGGCAGTCAGCAATCAGCAAGAAGAAACTCAGCTAAGTGTGCTTTAAAATAATTTTAAGGCTTCTAGTAGTCCAGGAGGAACAGGAGTATTATCCTCCAGGTCCAACAAGGAAATCTTGGGCCTTTTTCCAATCCCTGGGCTTTCCACTCCCCTGATTATGATTGACCCAGGCTCTTGCTCATTCTCACCTACCATTCCAGGTTTAAAATTAGGGCTCAAAGGCTTGCTTTCATTCGCCTTCCCACCATTTTAATTTTCTCTACTGTCTCATTTCCTTTCCCACAGACAGAATGGTAGAATACTGATCTAAGCTTTCTGGCACTACACACAAATGGCTATATCAAGTGCACACAAAAATAGTGAGCATTAATAGGCTATTCAACTATTGGGGAGATTATTTTCAAGTTTCACTCTGTTACCTTCACACATGCAACTGTTTTCCAGCATCGGTCATTGCAATAATGATCAATGAGAACCGTAATTTATTTTATCGTCCATTGCCCAGGGACACCAACACTTATTGCAGTGCTTCAGCAACAATCAGTTAACTAAGCACAAACCAGGGACAGTACCTGTGACCTTGTGCTTTATATGGATCAGTATCAAAGGACTTTTTGCTTCAAGCCACATTTTTCTTACAAAATATTTGGTTTCATAAACATTTACAGAGAAAGTTGAGAAATCAATTAAAAACATATTCTTAATTGCATGTTGCAAGAAAACCATAGCTTTTTCTATCAACTATATTATTCATAATTTTATGCAGATCATAAAAAAATTCCACAGCTTTACTAGCATGGCCACTAATCAGAATTATTTAAAACTTGATGTTATTAAAATGTAATGCTAAAACTTGCACTATTTTATATAGAAACACAAGTGACTTAACACCATTCATACCATAATTAAATATCAACAACACCATGTACAAAGGTTTATATATAATTTTTCATTAGTCTAAGGCATTATTATTCTATTAAGATTGTAAAGTATCAAACCTGTATATATCCCTTAGCTGCTTTAGTTAGTTTAAAAAGATGCATTTTTGTCTGAGACTATAGGGACAGAGGCTGACTGACAAGTCTTACCTCTGTACATTATTGACAGCTGAAGCTTTTCGAGAGACAAAAAGCAATTTTCAAAAATGAGAAGCACTAAAGCAAAAACATTTGTGAACTGACATTTTATTACTGTGTTTATGCAAGATACAGTATCCCTTTAACAAACAACCCAGTGTTAGGACGCCATTTTCTCAGTTTTAACAGCCAGCTACTTCAGATTGTATGCAGCAGCTTTCTAATGTAATGCAATAGATTCAGAGAACAAAGCAGCGATTATTTGGCATTTTTCTGCTCTACAGGGGACTGCTGTGAAAAATACCTGACTGAAGGTGACGCCCAACCATCCTAGGAAACGCTACATTTTGTGCAAAGTTGCCTTCATGCCTGCACCTACGCTCGCCTGTGCTCTCTGTTTCAATATGTCGTCTGTGTACTGTTTAAGCCTCATCCTGTCTACATGCCAGAAAAACTACTCTTGTGTAGTGTATGCTGCTGACAACCTGCACTTGCTCAGCCCTCCCCTGCTTGGAAATGCCCTTCTGAGATGGGATTCAATATTAAGATATCAGCGACAAAGAATCTAGCTTGATTATCTAATTACTGATGACATTAAACCTCTTCCTTTCTTTAAATTCTTTAACTGTCACAAAACATTTTCTTCTGGCAACGCAATTAGCACTAGCTGGTTTTTTGAAAGTCAGCCAAAAAACAACCGCATTCATTGGTTGGCTGCATGCAAATAAGCCTCTGTTTTATGCCGTTTAAAAACATCAGGCATCGTTTGGCATACCACTACAGCACTAACGTTCAATATAGAACTAATACTTGGGCTTTATGCCAGTTTCAAGCTTTACTGTCTAATCTAGTCCACATTGGAACTAAGCATTAAAAAAGAAATCATTAATCATGAAGTCTATTGTTTGAAAATGCTGTTTAAAAAAAAAGCACTTTCACCGTAAAACATATTTTGTCTGCTACACTTGGTGCTTGCTAGAACACACCCACATGAACATTCTGAAGTCCCTGGGTGGAAAGGCACGCTTCGCGGTTTAGCTACAGCTTGTCAACATATGCCAACGTCCATGCAGGCTAGTATGAACAACAGCTCAGCAAACAAAATGCCTTCATTGCTTGTCTGACTGTAAATTATAACTGCGTCTGCAAGACAGACCCAGGCAGGAAAATTCATTTTGCTGTAGACTTGCCAAGGTGAGCTGAAAGTCATGGAAAGCTGCCTATCTTTAACAGCATTGAGCACACACTTGCAACTTGGTTGCTAGGCCACAGCTCTTGTTATCCAGATTGCATTTTAAACTAAGCCTGAAGCTTTAGGCGCCATCAGGTTCTGCAGAATTATGAGCAGCTCCCAGCTGCTACATCAATCAGCAGTGCAGAAGAAACTGAAAACAATTTATGCATTCAAGACACAACCAGCACATTTGAACACAAATAGAAAACATTGAGAAGCCTTTCTTCAATTTGTGGACTAATTTCTTGTGTTTTGGAATTTGCATAGTCAAATCATATTACTAATGCAACAGCTGCATGGGATTATGTCATTCATTTCTACAGTAATACAAACAAAAATGTTCCACACAATGGCAACTTGCATTCATATAACATCTTTAACATAGTGAAAGGTGCAAGGCATTTCAAAGGAGCATAATCAGACAAGGACTGACAGTCAAACAAGGAGATATTGTGACTAAAGGTTTGGTCAGAGATTGGTTTTAAGGAGTGTCTTAAAGGGTGAGAGAGAAAGACTGAGGTTTAGGGACAGAATTCCAAGGTTTAGAGCCAAATGGGGTGAAAGAATTGGGGGATACTTAACAGGCCAGAGTTGAAGAAATGCAGAATTCTTGCAGGGCTGGGAAAGGTTTCAGACATGCCAACTCTTGCAAATTAATCAGGAGAGGAGCAATTTCTCGGTCAAATTCAGCCTCACTCGCAATCTCACGAGAGTGCTGTGAAATCTGGGGATCTTTCTGCTGTTAACATTTGTTCAGGGGAGCAGGTTATGACAGGGCTGTTGACTTTGTCTGTGATTGCCAACTTGGTTACAGAAAGCAGCGCTGCAAGAGCCTGAAGTGGCTGCCAGGGCTCCTGAGAGGGAAAAGCCAGAGATGGAAAGCCTTGATGACCATCTTTCTGTTTCACTCTCTCTCTTGACTAGAACAGAATCCCAAGGGAGTTGACTTAAATTTTTGGCCTATTTTTGAAATGACTGCATGTAGCCTCCAACACCAAGCTTTTTGCTGTTTTCCACTTCTTCACAATAGATGGCCCCACATTTGGAAAACTCTCTATTTAGTTCTTCCCATCCTCTCGGTTTTAAAAAAAAATCTCTAAAACACTTTTCTTCTATTGTGCCCTTTATTCCGCAACCTACTCCTCATTGTTAAACTTTCCACCCACTGTTCTGCATTCTACAGTGCAAAGAATTTTCACTCTCCACCCTTTCCCCATGGCCCTGCAGTTTCCTCTCTTCAGGTGCTTATCCAATTCCCTTTTGAAAGCCATGATTGAATCTACCTCCACCCCTGCTCAAGAAGCATTGTAGAATTGTAAATTGTTGTCTATTGGTACTAAAAGAGCAGTCCAAATATACTGTTCAACAAGGATCTATTATTCTACATTGCCATGTCCATTTGTAATATTAAATTGTTTCAAGACATTGCAAATGAAAATAAGAATTAAAACTGGTAGCTGAGTGATCATTGAAACCTTTACATTTTATGAGTGAGGAGCGTTTGGTGTAATTATGTGGGACAGGCTGGATGGGCCAGAGGGTCTTTTATCTGTCAGTTATTATTAGTGTTTCTACTAACTTACCTGCCACAACCATATTGTGAATCACTCAAATTTGGAGATCAGGCTTTACATAATACATTAATATATTAGAACACATTCATGTTGAGACATGCAAGTTTCATCCAAGTATCAGAGAATTGTTACAAGGCAGAAGGCGGCCGTTTGGCCTATCAAGCTCATGTCGGCTCTCTGCAAGGGCAATTTATTTCACTCCCCCCTCTCTGCCCTTTCCCTCTGGCCTTGCAATTTTCTCTTCCTTCAGATGCTTATCCAATTCACTCCTGAAAACCACAATTGAATCTGCCTCCATTACCCCTCAGATGTTGGCATCTGGAATGCACTCACTCAGTGCTAAAAAAATTCTTCATGTCACCTTTAGATCTTTTGTCAATCACCTTAAATCTGTGTCCTTTAGTTCTCTACCCTTCAGCTAATGGGAATAATTTCTCTCTGTCTAGACCCCTCATGACTTGAAGCACCCCTATCAAATCTTCTCTCAACCTTATCTTCTCCAAAGAGAACAGCTCCAGCTTCTATAATTCTCCAAAATTCTCTAGATTCTGGAACAGTCCCAGCAGACTGGAAGTTAACAAATGTAACACTGCTATTCAAGAAAGGAGGGAGACAGAAAACAGAGAACGAGGGGCAGTGAGTCTGACATCAGAATTCCAGAAAGTGCTCAGATCTATTATTAGGGAAGTCTTAACAATGCGCTTAGAAAAGCATAGTATGGTTAGAAGTAGTCAACAAGGCTTTAAGGAAGGGAATCCTATTTGACAAATTTATTAGAGTTTTTTGAGGAGGTGACTCTTAGAGTAGATAAAGGGGAACAAGTAGATGTCTTATATTTGGATTTCCAAAAAGCATTCAATAAGGTGCCACATAAAAAGGTTAACGCACAAAATAATGGCTCATGGAGCTGGGTGTGATATATTAGCATGGAGAGGGGATTGGTTAATGGACAGGAAGCAGAGAGTAGGGGTAAATAAGGCATTTTTAAGTTGGCAGACTGTGGCTTGAGTGCTATAAGGATCAGTGCTGGGGCCTCAGCTATTTACAATCTATATTTATTGACTTAGGCAAAGAGACAGAGTAATGTATTTATGTTTGCTGACGACACAAAGCTAAGTGGGAATGCAAACTGTGAAGATAGCACAAAGAGGCTATAAAGAGATGTAGACAGGTTAAGTGAGCGGATAACAGGTGGCAGATGGAGTATAATATGTTGAAGTGTGAGGTTATTCACTTTGACCGTAAGAATAGAATTTTTTTTTTACAAGGTATGAAATTTGTAAATGTTGACATCCAGAGAGACTTGGATGAACTCGTACAAATAACACAAAAAGTTAGCATGTGGATACAAGAAGCAATTATTAAAGCAAATGGTATGTTGGCCTTTATTGCAAGGGAATTGGAATTCAAGAATAAAGAAGTCTTACTACAATTGTATGGGGCTTTGGTGAGACCATACCTGGAAAGTTGTGCAATTTTGGTCTCCATGTTTAAGGATATACTTGCATTGGAGGCAATACAGTGAAGGTTCACAGCAGATTGGTTCCTGAGATGGGAGGGTTGTCCTATGAGAGGCTGAGTAAACTGGGTCTACATTCTCAGGGTTTAGAAGAATGAGAGGTGATCTCATTGAAACATTCAAGATTATAAAAGGGGTTTGAATGGGTAGATACTGAGGGATTGGGCGGAATTTTCCGCACCCACCCACCGCCAGGATCTTCCAGTCCCGCCGCAAGTCAATGGACTTCTGGCTGTGCCTGCGGTGGGTCCTGCCCACAACAGGGCCGGAAAATCTCGGCCATTGTTTTCCCTGCCTGGGGAATCTAGGAACAAGAGGGTTACATTTTCATGATAAGGTGCCAATCATTCAGGATAAGGTGCCAATCATTTAGGACAGAGGAGGAGAAGTTTCTTCACTCAAAAGGTTGTGAATCTTTGGAATACTCTATCCCAGAGGCTTGTGGATGCTCCACTGAACACATTTAAGGCTGGGACAGACCAATTTTTGGTGTCCCAGGGAATCAAGGGATATGGGGAGCATGCGGGAAAATGGAGTTGAAGCCCAAGATCAGCCATGATCATATTGAACGATGGAGCAGGCTCAACAGGCCGTACATTCTCCACCTGCTCTTATTTCTTGTGTTGGAGCAAAGTAGATACACTCATGTTAGTCAATTTTTCCCAACGATTTCATTACCATGGTAGACTGTCCCAAGCCCTTGACTGACTGCCATTTTTTGAAGCTTCTCACCTTTTACAAAGCATCTCTGTTCAGCAGAACTGAAAACTGTTTTAACCCATCATGTGTTGATCCCACAAACAGCAAGGCACATTGAAATATATGATAGTGTGAATGCACATTCAAACAAATAATACCTCCTCTATTATTTATTAGCCCATCCAGGGTCTTAACTACTTCCTCTTTTTACCAGGGCTCCAGCAGTTTCTTCTTCCTTGGTAATGATGCAAAGTATTCATTCAGTACCTCAGACATACCCTTTGCCGCCATGCCGAGATCCTCTTTTTGGTCTCTAATCCACCCGCCCCTTCTCTTACTATCCTCTTCTGCTATTTATTTACCTATCAAAGACTTTTGGATTCCCCTTTATGCTAGCAATCATTCTTTTTGGCGGCTTTCTGCAGAGATATTTTCCTCCGGGACACCCTGGTTCACTCCTCCAACACCCCCTACACCTCAACCCCCTCCCACGGCACCTTCCCATGCAACCGCAGAAGGTGCAACACCTGCCCCTTTACTTCCCCCCTCCTCACTGTCCAAGGGCCCAAACACTCCTTTCAAGTGAAGCAGCATTTCACTTGCACTTCCCTCAATTTAGTCTACTGCATTCGCTGCTCCCAATGCAGTCTCCTCTACATTGGAGAGAAACGCCTTTGGTCTGTCGGCAAGCATCACCCAGACCTCCCTGTCGCTTGCCATTTCAACACACCACCCTGTCATGCCCACATGTCCGTCCTTGGCCTGCTGCAATGTTCCAGTGAAGCTCAACGCAAACTGGAGGAACAGTACCTCATCTTCCGACTAGGCACTTTACAGTTTTCTGGACTTAATACTGAGTTCAACAATTTCAGATCATGAACTCTCTCCTCCATCCCCACCCCCTTTCCAATCCCCCTTTTTTCAATAATTTATAATTTTTTTTTACAAATATGTTTTTCTTTTCCCTATTTTAAAATTTATTTCGATCTATTGTTTTATCTCCACCTTTTAGCCCATTTCGATCCCTTCCCCCCACCCCTCGCCCACTAGGGCCATCTGCCACTAGCTTGTCCTGCTTGCTACCCTTAATGTCTCCATTAGCACATCCTTTAGATAATATCACCACCGTCAACACCCCTTTGTCTATGACATCTTTGGCAGTCTCTTCTTGGCCTCCACCTATCACTGGCCCCCTATCGAGCTCTACCTATCCCAACCCCCTCTACCAGCTTATATTTCATTTCATTCTATATGTCTTAGTTCTGATGAAGGGTCATACAGTCTTGAAACATCAACTGTATCCCTCTCTGCAGATGCTGTCAGACCTGCTGAGTTTTTCCAGGTATTTGTGTTTTTATTCTTTTTTCATTCCCTCTCTTTGCCTTTACTTTCCTTTTTCACTTCCCCTCTGAAATTTCTATACTCAAGTCTGGTTGTCGCTTTTATTTCCAATCTGACATCTGTCATGCGCACCCTTTTTCTGCTGCATCTTACTCTCTCTTTTGTCATCCACTGAGCTCTGGCTTTGTTTATCCTACATTTCCCTTTTGTGAGAACGTACCGTACCTCGACTGTACCCAAGCCATCCCCTCTTTAAAGACAGCCCATTGTTCCGTTACTGTCTTATTTGCCAATCTTTGATCCCAATTTATCTGGGACTGGTCCGTTCTCAACTCACTGAAATTGGCCTTTCTCCAATTATGCATTTTTACTTTAGATTTCTTTTTCATAGCTAATCTAAGCCTGATGTTATAATCATTGCCCCCTAATTGCTCCTCTATTGACACTTGATCCACCTCATTCAATAGAACCAGATTTAGCAATGCCTCCTTCGTCAATGGGCCAGAAACATGGTCAAGAAAATTCTCCTGAAAACACTTCAGGAACTCTCTTCCACTCTACCTTTACACCAATACTATCCCAGCCTTGATTAGGATAATTAAGCCCCCATTATCACAATGCTATGGCTTTTATACTTCCCTGTAATTTCCCTGCAAATTTGCTCCTCTGTCTTTCCCACTAGTTGGTGACCTATAGAATACACCGAGCAGCCCCTATTGTTTCTCAACTCTAAGCAAATAGATTTTGTTCTTGACCCCTCTAGGACATCCTCTCTTTCCAGGATTTTAATGTACTCCTTAATCAATACCGCCATTCCACTTCCTTTCTTTCCCATAAGGAGGCAGCAGTTTCAACTGAAGTGACTGCGGTGGGAGGGCAAATCCTTCTCTGACATTTACAGGAATTACAGGTAGGGCTTTTTAAAAGATGTTTTTAATGAAGAATTTTCAGATTCAATGATCTAGTTTTTACAGAAAGCCGGTCCGAGATACTAGAAATTAAATAAGCCATTAATGAGGTTTATAAATAAACTGAAAATCCATATTGGTTTATATTTGGGGAAAAAAAACTCATTTTTATATCAAATCTCTTGATTTACATGTTGTTGGAGTTGAAATGCCTGGGTTACTGAGGTGGGGGTGGGCAAACCCATGGAGGAATTTGAACAATAACGTGAATTTTAAAATCAAGACACTGGTAGATTATGAGCCGATGTAAATCGGCAAACACAATGGGTCACAGAACTAGGTGCAATTTAGGATATGAGCAGCAGAGTTTTGGATGAGCTCAAGCTCATGGAAGTTAGAAGATAGGAGGCTGGTCAGAAGTACATTGAAATAGCTGAACCAGGAGGTAACAAAAGCGCAGATAGAGATTCAGCAAAAGATGGACTAAGGCCAGAGGGAAAGGTGGGTGATGGGACGTAGAAGTAGGCTGCTTTTGGGCCATCCTCATGCATAACTAGACATCACATCCTTGGATGATTTCATCGAGGGTCAGCAAGCAAATAAGTTGGAGAGAGTCAAAGATCGATCCTTTGGAAAGCTCCAGAGGCAACAATGCAGGGCAAGAGAAGCCATTGCAGGAGATTCTCTGGTTAAAACTGGATACTGAAGAGCGAAACCAGGCAAGGGTAATCTCACTCAGTTGACATAGGAGGATGGCATGATCAATTGTCTCAAAGGCTACAGACAGGTTGACGGTAATAAAAAGGGACAGAGTAATGAGGCCGCAGAAAATGTTATTCGTGACTGATTAGAGGCGTTCCAGTGCTGTGACAAAAAGATGGACACCTGATTGAGGAGGTTCAAACATGGAACTGCAGGAAATGGATTTGGGAGGTGAGAACACGTTCAAGGACTTGAGAAGGAAGGCTGGTGATAAAGTGATAGTTTTCAAGGTCAGAGGGATCAAACATGGGTTTATTTTTTGAAGAGGGCAGTGATGACAGTGCATTTAAAAGGAAGAATGACAGTAGCAGGAGTAGGAATTGTAATATACAGAGCAGTACATATGGGATGAAGGTAATAATGCTGTGACAGTTTTAATGCAAAGTATCAGACATTTGTTTCTGTGGACACTAGTTTGCATAAGAACTGTCGCCAAAAATAACAAATTTCAGTAGAAAAAAGGTTAATGCTCCAGATGAATTACCAGGATTTCCAAATTGAAAGGGAGATTGAAATTATGATCTAAGCTGAAATTTGGCAAAATACAATATTAAAAAGTATTGCTTCATGCTTGGCATGAATAAATCATGTATCGATCTCTACTGAAGAAACCTTGGTTACTTGGGCCAAAATACTCGGCTTTCTTACAATAAATTAGTTTCGCAGTAATGTGCTTGAAGTTATTCAAATAATAGACTTTTATTAATGCTCACCATTCGGAGGGGAAAAGACACGGGACACAGTTCCCTGAAGAACATAGCAACTTTTCCACTTCTATACAGATCTCTCTCTTCCACTTCTATACAAAAACTGTAAGGATGAAGCCCTTAATTTTTTTGACAGCAGCATGGAATCTGGATATCCAGGTAACCACAAATTTTAAAGTGAAAAAAACACTAATCCAGGTCAGGAAGAAAAAGAGGTAGGGTTAGAGTGTGTGTTTTGTATGTGGGAGTTAAACTGCTTTTAACCATCACGGTTAAAGTACGTAATTGAACATTTTTCAGTTGCTCAATCAACATGTAATGAGTACGAATATTAATAACACCATGTTTCCATGAGCTTCCACTCACAGTCAACCAAGAACAAGTATATTTATAGTTCCAGATTGTTGCAGTGTGCAAAAAACCTCTATAATGGTTCATTATAAATGTCCACTGCACGAGCTCCAAATTCTGTTTTTTGTAAATCACGTACTGCACTATGCTAACTCATTGGTTTCATTTGGTTATCTTTAGTTTAACAAAATGTTTGACATACACTTGCTCAGATCTAAATTTTTGTTCCATGTCTGAACTTGAAGGTGGCAGTGCTTTCCAGGTGATGCGTAAATCTTAAGTGGCATTCTTACCCATTCTGTGCAGCAATAGCAATGTGGACTCAGAATTCTCTTTAATTTAGGGTAAAACAGAGGAACAAAGGGTGTAGCGGGTGAATCAGAGGCCGCCAGCAAGCGAAACTGCGTGTTTCCCAGGTTTGCATGATTAGTGAAGTGGGATTGGGATGATACTGTGCGAAAATCCGCCACTGTGGCCAGCGGGTAAAACATCCTTTCCCCACCTGCTACCGCACTTAGTGTAAATCTGGGACAATTCCGCCCATTATTAAATCACATTGCCATTTGAGATCTGCAATCTGCCATGCAAAACACAATTAAGGATAATTAGGTACACAAATCTTTGATAGTTTAGGACTATGAGCCACATAGACCAACAATGTGCCTGGACATTTTTTGTTTTATTCATTAATGGGATGTGGGCTTACCATGATGGTAATGTCATTGAACATCAGGGGGCAATGGTTAAATTCTCACTCATTGGAGATGGTCATTGCCTGATACTTGTGTGGTGTGCATGTTACTTGCCACTTGTCTACCCAAGCCTGGATATTGTCCAGGTCTTGCTGCATTTGGACATGGACTGCTCCGTTATCTGAGCAGTCGTGAATGGTGCTGTGCATCATAAGCGAACATCCCCACTTCTGACCTTATGATGGAAGAAAGGTCATTGATGAAGCAGATGAAGATAGTTGGGCTGAGGACACTATCCTGAGGAACTCTTGCAGTGACATCCTGGAGGTGAGATGACTGACCTCCAACAACCACAACCATCTTGCTTTGTGTTAGGTGTGACTCCAACCAGCAGAGTGTTTTCCCCTTGATTCCCATTGACTATAGTTTTGGTAGGGCTCCTTGATGCCACACTTGGTCAAATGCGGCCTTGATGTTAAGGGCAGTCACTCTCTCCTCACCTCGGGAGTTCAGCTATTGTCCATGTTTGAACCAAGGCTGTAATGAGGTCAGGAGTTGAGAGGCCCTGGTGGAACCCAAACTGGGCGTCAGTGAGCAGGTTGTTGCTAAGCAAGTGCCGCTTGATAGCACTGTTGATGACACCTTCCATTACTGATGATCGAGAGTAGATTGATGGGACAATATTTGGCCAGGTTGGATTTGTCCTGCTTTTTGTGGACAGGACATACCTGGGCAATTTTCCACCTAGCTGGGTAGATGCCAGTGTTGTAGCTGCACTGGAACAGCTTGGCTGGGGGCACGGCAAGTTCTGGAGCCCAAGTCTTGGGTACTATTGCCAGAATATTGTCAGGGCCCATAGCCCCTGGTCTATTGTGGGGTAACTGATCTCTGCAAGAACAGCAGTAGCAGTGAGTCAGCAATATGCTGGCATGAGGCAGAAAACAGATTACTACCCAATAACTTCTGCTGAAAGTGCGCTCAGGCTGCCTGATTATAGGTATTCTTTAGTGATGGTCGTGTGACCTGCCAGCATCCACTGTCAAAGCTCTATGGTTGAATGTCCAGACTAATAGACTAACTGCAACACAAGCCAAGCAATGAACTAGTATATTTCTGGGGACGAGGTGAAGGATGGAAAAAAAGTGCAGAAAATTTAAGTGAAAAAAAGTGCAAGTATAAAAGAAAATGCTTCAAAGGTCTCTGGAAAAGGTAAACTTAAACCCATTAATAACTTGGTTCAACAAATAAACAACAAAAAAAGAAAAATCACATATTACAGAGCTGTAGACTCCTGTTTGCTGCCCCCTTAAAAGAACAGATGGTTAATTAACCAAGCCAATAATCTGCTTTAGTCTCATGATGCAATTCATGTAACACAGTTCACTCATCATAACTGGATACATGAAGCTAGATTCTTGAGTTACTTATTTCAATTTCCCTTGCATCAGCTTCTACTCCAAGCACCAGCTGTTCGTCAAAGCATCAGCGAAAATTATCCTCAACATTGTTACACAAAGCACCGAAAGGATAGGCACCTACTAATGGATCATCAAGAGCTATTAAAGCAGTCATTTCACAAGTTTTCAAAGGTTTTAATAAAAATACATTGATGAATGCTAGAATCAGCATATAAAAAATGAAAACGGCTAATTTATTTAATTGATCTGTAATAGTTTAAATCCACCTTTGCAACAGATGGGTTTTTTTGTGCTGTAAACATTTGTGTATCCGTAGAGAGCTATAGCGGGGGGGACTAGGTTAGTGAGGTTAATTCTGGATTGCTCCAATTCAAAGCTGGCACAGACACATGGGCTGAATGGCTTCATTTAATTTTAACCACAATTCTAACATATGGCAGGGGTGCAAATATAAAAAAGCCATAGCACACTTTCAAAAAGGTTAATCGATGTGATGGTTGCATCCCAAAGTAACAGCTAACCATTTGGTGATTTTTCTTAAACTAAACATTGCAGTAGTATGAAGTATTCAAAATTTTAAATACACATGTTCTTGATGAAAGCGAATATTTTTTAGCATGTTCCAAAATTTTTAAAAATCCTCAAAGAGTTAACTTGTATTTATATAGTCCTTCATGATCATAGTACCTCCCTTGACTGGGAAGTGCTTTAGAAATACTTTTGAAACATAATGACTTTGGTAATGTAGGGAAAGGCAACAACTAATGTGTGCAGAGCAAGGTCCCACAAACAGCAATGAGATAATGACTAGATATAACCAGAGAGCTATTTTGCCCAATCATTTTAAGAGCAGCAGATTTTCTTTTAAATTTCAAGTACATTTGAGTCTTTCCCCATTCTTTAAGCAATGTTATTTATATGTTTTTGACTTTGCACTGGTTGCCTTCGCCTCTCACATTAATTACCTTTCTGGATTGAAATAAAGGATACTCTGCAATAGCAAAAAAATTTTTAAACAGCAACCAAGAACAATAAATCCCATGGCACATTCTGTAGATCTAAATTTACCTTCCACTGAAATTGTGCCTTTACATCAATGTGGTGTGGAATAGAAACCGAATAATTCACATCAGTAACATGTGCTTTGAATATTCATATTTGTATATTGCTGAAGAGAGATATGTTGCCAAAGCTTTTCATCTTGGGAACTGTAGGCTCCCAAGCTCTCCGGTAATTCAAAAAAAAACCACATGGCTTGAACGTATTCCTTTTGCTTGCAGAGAATGAATGTATGTCGCTTCTTGCAGAGATAAACGGCCCACATTACAAACTCATTGATTATCTTAAATTGGTCGTTAGTGTAGCTATTAGCACACTCTGTATTGTTCAGCAAGTGCTGCCCATCATAGAAGCACATTAACAGTAGACCTTTTCTTTTGGATTTTGCGAGTGCGGACTAATTGAGTACAGTCTGTGCTCGGCTTAAATACGAACAACTGAAGGAACATGCTGTTCGATTCGATCAGCCAATTGTTGAGGTGTACTGTCTGCATACTTGGCATCGCACTGGCACTGAAATTCATACACGCCATTGCTCAATTATGTGGTAGACAGAACTTCCTTTTGGACTGACAGCAGCATTCTGTTAGTGGAAAATACCACTCGAGTAGCCACTGCATTGTAGTAGTGTGAAATGGCTAGCTTAACCTGTTGTTTTAATTTTTGAGATACATTGTCTTTCCAAGGTAATTGGAGGTAGACCGGGCACCTTCAGGACAAAAGTGGCAACCTTTGGCCCACTTACGAGTTCACGTGATACACAGTGAACAATGATCTGATCAGGATAGCCACTGTCCTGCAGGATAGCTTTGATGGGCTCTATTTCTGTGCCAAGCTTGCAAGGTGAGAAAATGCCTAGGGCCCTACTACAAGTGCTGATAAGGCCACTCTTGTGTAGTACATGGAGCTATATGAATCCCAATGTATATACTGACCATGAAGGTAGACTTGCAGTAGACAGTAACAGAAAACCCACTTATTTATCAACTAGCATGTCAGGGAAAGGCAGTGCGTTATACTACTCCATCTCAAAGGTGAATCAGGGCATGGAGTTTATTAAGGACGTGTAAGAAAATCCTTACATGTGGCTGCAGATTCAAAACAACAGGTTAAGCAAGCTGTTTCATGCCACTAGCATGCAGCAGCAATGTGAGTGGTATTTTCCACTAACAGGATACTGCCACCATCCAAAAAGATGTTCTACCTACCACACAAATGAGCAACGCTGTGTATCAATCTTAGTGCTAGTGCGATGCCAGGCACGCAGGCCGTATGTCACATCAATTAGCTTATCGAATCAAACGGCATGTTCATTTGGTTGTCGGTAATAGGCAGAGTACAGGCTGTACTCAACCAGCCCATACTTGCAAAACCCAAAACATCTACAGATGGATGTGACTCCATGATTGGGTTGCACTTGCTGAACAATCTGGAATGTGCTAATAGCTACACTAATAACCAATTTAAGATAATCAATTGAGCTTAAAACACGGCTCATTTACTCTTGCTAGAAGAGATCCCATCTTCATACGTGTTCAAGCCTCGTACCTTTTTTGAATTAGCCGAGAGCTTGGGGTGCCCATAGTTCCCTGCCTCAGCCAATTAACTGACTTGCTAACCAATCAACGCCCTTTTCTCCTGCAGTATAAATTGTTGAGATTGTTTCAAATTTGACATTCTAGCATTTGCCCTGATGAGTGTAAGACAAAAAGCTTTGGCCACATGTCTCCCTATTCAGCAATATTCAAGTTCTGTACTACCAAGCAACGATTCATATTTGTCCATGAATTTAGTCTATAGCCTAATATGCGAATATTATGCTAATATATATACAGCTGTTTTATGTGCCATTCACAACCATAAAAATTACTTAATCACCAAATAACCCCATGATATGTATTCAGAAATTGGGAGCGCTACCTTGATGAACAAAGAAATCCTTAAAAATGTAAATATTCAATGCCCACCTCTAGCTGCCCAAAAGCAAAAAACAGTTCGGACCAGTATTCTCATTTCCCAGTTTTTACTGTTCTTTCGTTCTTGGTAGCAACAAAAAATTAAACAAAAATTAGTTTCAAAAGATATTCAAATCCCTGTGATTGCCTTTTAGAATTGGAAAATCACTATTTGCATCCATATTTAAATACTTTCCTTCATGCACATCCACAAACATTCTGCCTGAATCTGGTATAACCAAGGATATTACAGATCTCAAACCAGTGTGAGATGAATTTGCATAATTAGAAGTCTGTTACTTCATTATTACCAGGAAATAAAAAGCACTTTACCTTTTATTTAGATTAACTAAGTCTCATTTTAATGTTATTGGCAACAGCATTTCTTTTTGAAGAAAAGAGTCTGTCACCATCATTTTATTATTTGGATGGGCTGAATGATAGCTGCATGGTCTTCCCATGAATAGTCTTTGCTGTTTTATCTCACAGAAGAGTAGTAGAGATAGACATCAATGTCTCAGAATAATTAAGTCCAGACAGATTTTTACCCACTGGCAGTTTCATGTGGAAAATGCCAGGAAGGAAGTATAGAACATAAAAACAGTATTGAATAATTCGGTGCTGTTAGGTGGATTGAAGTGGGGCACTGATTTAAGTTGACCCTACAAACTATTTTAGAACCAAGTTTGTTAAAACGTCCCTGATATACAAGCCTTCTGATTTTGGGGATATGCCACAAACTTCAAATTATTCCCCCCAAAGATTAAGAACTAAATTTAATTATAAAAAAGCACTGCTGTTGATATAATACCATTGCTTTTGTGCTGATACAGGGAGCAATTGAATTTATCAGCAAGCAGTATTAATATAGAGCACGTCTTCAGCTACATATGTAATGAAAACACAGCTCAATGAAAGTCCAAGAGGAAACAAAGCACTGAGGAAGTGCCTCACGATGCGCATCAAATCCCTTTAGAATTATACTTTTAAAGTTGTTTTTTTTTTTAAAAATTGCCGTCATGTTTTTATTTTCTCCTTCCAAAATTATTTTGCTGATTAAATACAAGGTTTTCCTATTACAAATGTGATTTTATTTTAACTCAATATAGATTTGCTCTCAACAAATTTTAGTTAATTTTTTAACCTTTATTCAGGAAACAAAAGAAAAACAAAAATGAGTGTACTAATAAATGAGAGTCCAGTCAGCATCAATTCAGATTTGTTTCAGGGCCCTACCTCACTAAACCCAAAGCAGCAGGGCAACGCCTATGAAGATGAAACATAAACCAGATCCAACAAGACGACCTGAAGTCACACCAGAGTGCACATAATATACATGACCCAATGTTGCAGCTTAGGAGCTAAAACGTGACTCATGCCGAAGCTTTACTATTGCTGATCTGGTTCAGCTATACTGGGAGATGAATAGTTGGATAAGTAGTGGTCTATTATTCCTGCATTTTTAAAACAAACTTATTTAACTGTTATTGATCTCTCAAATTGCACTGGACAACAGTAGCAGTATTTCTGGTGCAAATGGAAAGGTGTTAGGAAAATTAAACATTAAAACTTTGAAACTAGATGTAGTGTAATGCTGTGCTTCAAAAAAAAATTATTGGGCAGGCTTGGTTAGATTTTTCCTAAATAGAAAATCTCTACTCGAAATTCTATACTGCCTGAAAAACAAATTGCAAATGGTACAAGAAACAGCAAAACTGCAAAAATATTCTCATTGAAAGTGTTCCCATCTTAACAAATAAAAAAGAATGCATCAATTTCTATGAAAATAGAGAGGGAATTTTGAATATTAGATTGCCAATTGTAGATGTGATTGTCTTCATTTGTTAAGGGAAGCTGAATCTACTCATAAAATTGCTATTATTTCATATGAAAAGCAATTTCTGTTCAGACAAGTGATACGTTAAAACCCTACAGGTGTGGCCTTGAATGGGGGATTATTCCCCAACAGGGACTGACATGGAGTCTTCAAGCAATATCTAGGTTATACTGCTGACTCAATCGTCAAGTTCACAAGGCTTGAGACCTGAATCCATTGATGTTTGGGTATGAACAAATCATAGCATCGTAAGCATATAGCACAGGAGGCCATTCAGCCTGTCATACCTGTGTCAAAAGAGCTATCCAATTAGTCCAAGTCCCCTGCTTATCCCAAAAGACGTGCAAATATTTCCCCTTCAAATGTTACCCAATTCCCTTAGGAAGGTATTACTGAATCTTATTACAGTCACATCATATGCCTGTCAAACCAGTTGGGAGGATGGGGGTGCACAGAGGGATTCAGTGGCTGTTCATGGCCAGAATGTGTGGACAATGGAAAACAGACAGCATGGTCACATGACAGGGAGACAGATTATGAAGAAAGGCACTTTTTATTATCACACTCGAAAACTGACATTTCTGAAACATTCTATAATTGACTTATTTTTGAAGTACCAGGCAATGACCATCTCCAACAAGACAAACAAACAATCACCCCATAACATTCAATGGCATTACCATTATCATCCTGGGGGCTTACCACTGACCAGAAATTGAACTGGGCTAGCCATTTAAATATTGTGGCCACAACAGCTGATCAGAGGCTAGGAATCCTGCAGCAAGTAACTCCCTTCCTGACTCCCCAAAGCCTGTCCACCATCTACAAGGCACGTCAGAAGTGTGATGGAATAGTCCCCACTTGCCTGGACGAATGCAGCTCTAACAACACATGAAGCTTGACACCATCCAAGACAAAACAGCCCACTTGATAAGCACCCAATCCTCAAACAATCACTCCCTCCACCACCGATGCACAGTGACAGCATTTACAAGATGCACTGCAGGAGCTCACCAAGGCTCCTTAGACAGCATCTCTCAACCCCACGACCATTACCATCAAGAAGCACAAGGACAGCAGACACATGTGAACTCCGCCACCTGAAAGTTCCCCTCCGAGCCACACACCATACTGGCTTGGAAATATATCACTGTTCCTGGGTCAAAATCCTGGGACTCTCTCCCTAACAGCACTGTGGGTATACCTATACCAGATGGACTGCAGTGGTTCAAGGCAGCAGCTCACCACCACCTTCTTAAGGGCGATTAGGAATGGGCAATAAATACTGGCCTAGGCATCGACGCCCACATTCAATGAATGAATTTTTTAAAAGTCAGTTAATCAAGGAAAAGACAACGACGCTGAGCGAAGAGATCCTGGTCCAGCAAAAGAGAAGAATCCTGTTTAGAAGTCACCTCAAGCATTTAAAGGGGCTAATACGTTTTACCTGCTATTACATTTCTCAGCGGCTCAACCACAATTTAGGCTTAAAACCAGAAATGTCCAACCTCGATTTTTCTTCAAGAAGTCAGGAGAGAATCCTTCAGGCTTGCAACGTTTTCAACCATTTTCAGAAATGTAGGAAGTGATTTGTTTCTGTTTTACCCTTCTAATAACCCAAGTGCATGTTACATCTCTAAAAAAGTGTGTGTGCGTGCGTGCGTGCGCGCGCATGTGCGCGCGTGCGCGCGCATGTGCGCGGAATGAGTGCTTGTTGCATTTTAGGTTTTGTGATAAATAAATGGTTCTCTTGATATTAAATTTACAAGAAAACCTGTTTTGTGTCTGTTCTTAAAAATCACTGCATTTGGTGGGGGCTAGAACACTCCTCAGAAATACATTTTGCTGCGGTCAGGAGAGAAGTGGGGAAAAGGAGAAAATTATTCCACATCCCTCCGCCCACCACTCTTTCAGGCAGTTGGGATCCAAATTATAACTTCTGCGTAAAACAAATTCTCTCATCTGGTTTTTACGCCAACTAACTTAAATCTATGTTGCCTGGTTACTAACCCTTCTGCCACTAGAAGCAGTTGTTCCTTATTTACTCAAAATTCATTATTATTTTGATTACATCTATTAAATCTTCCCCTCACCTTCTGTTAAGGAGAACAACCCCAGCTTCTGTATTTTCTCTATGTAACTGAAGTCTCACATGCTTGGTACCATTTTAATAAATCTCCTTTGTGCCCTCTCTAAACGGCACTGCCCAGAATTGGGCACAGCATCTAAATGGGGCTTGACCAGTATTTTATAAGCTTTAACCATAGCTTCCTTGCTTTTGTGCTCTATGAGTGTTTATAAAGCTAAGGGTCCAATATGTTTTTTCTTTTAAAAACAGCCTTTTCAACTTGTCCTGCCACCTTCCAAACGTTACGTACACCCACCGATCTTTGTTCCTGCATCCCCTTTAAAATTATAGAGGTGCTGCTTCTCATACTCCACACTGTGAAATATGCACCTGCTAAAGACATTGGTGGCAAAGTGCGGCTGAATAATAGCATTTAGTGCTGAGTGCAACAACTCTTCCTTGAACCCAAAAAAACTTCAAGGCTTTTCCTGATTCTATTATAGCCGCAGCAAGCTAAATGTGCTGTATGATCTGCAGAAAGATAACCATTTTCATAAGATCATAAGAAATAGGAGCAGGAATAGGCCATTTGATGGAGCCTTTTCCACCGTTCAATAAGATCGTGGCTGATCTGATTGTGTTCTCAACTCCACTTTCCTGCCTGTCCTCCATCACCCTCAACTCCCTTGTCAATCAAATGCCTGTATAACTCAGCCTTGAATATATTCAATGATCCAGCCTCCATGGCTGTCTGTGGAAGAGAATTTCAACCACAAACGACCAGCTGAGAGAATAAATTCCACCACATCTTTGGCTTAAATGGGAGACCCTTTATTTTGAAACAGTGCCTCCTACTTCCTCTCAGCATGTACCATGTAAAGTCCCATCGGAGTCTTATATGTTTCAATAAGGTCATCTCTCATTCTTCTAAACTCCAATGAGTATAGGCCCCAACTTTCCTCATAAGACAACCCCCTTCATCCCAGGAATCAGCCTAGTGAACCTTCTCTGAACTGCTTCCAATGCAAGTATATCCCTCCTTAAGGAGACCAGAACTGTACACAGTACTCCAGGCACAGTGTCATCAACTCTCTATTCAGCTGTAGCAAGACTTCCTTACTTTTCCAACCCCCTTGAAATAAAGATCAACATTCCATTTGCCTTCCTAATTACTTGTCATATATACATGCTAACTTTTTGTGGTGTGTACACCAGGACACCCAGGTCCCTCTGTACTGCAACATGCTGCAGTCTCTCTTTCTATTTAAATAATATTCTGCTTTTCTATTCTTCCTGTAAAAGTGCACAACCTCTCATTTTCCCACATTATACTGCATCTGCCAATTTCTTGCCCATTCACTTAACCTATCCCTTTATAGGCTCCTTGTATCCTCCTCGTAACTTGCTTTCCTACCTATCTTTGTATCATTTACAAATCTACAATACAGTTGGTCCCTTCATCCAAGTTATTAATATAGATCGTAAATATTTGAGGCCCCAGTACTGATCCCTGTGGCACTCCACTACTAATAGTTTACCAACCTGAAAAAGACCAATTTATCCTGATCCAGTATTACAAAAACTGCTACACTATTAGCAACTACGGAAATTTAAAATTTTGCATTTGTCAACATTGCAGACCTTTCCTATGCTGTACCTAGCTATTCAGAAGGCCTTTCTCTCACGCCTCTTTCAAAGGAAAGAAGAAAATCACTCATGGATGTCCAACCTTCCTCAAGGGTTAAGGAAAGGAAGATACAGGAGAAGAATGTTCAATTTAGAAGTCATTCAAAGGTCATCTAACCAAGTTTGTATATGAAGGCTGATCTTATTGCATTGAAACAGATAACATCTCTAGGTGTTCAGATTGTTGATCCATCATAAATGTCAAATATTTCAATACATTAGTGGTAAACTTAATATAGCATTCAACTAATGTCACTGAAGAACTTTGTGCAACCTGACAAGATTGTTTTAAAAGTTTCAACCTAATTTTAACTCGAGGAAAAAAAATAGAAACACAAGGAATTACTAATGCTTTTTAATCTCACACATTAATGCATTTTAACCACTATTCAAAATCTAATGTTCGACATACAACACACTCAGAATTCAATAGTAAATTTTGAAATGTATATTTAAAAAGTCTAAACAAATATCCATCAGATCAACACCTAAAAGGTTGCCGCTTGGTGGACAGAACTTGTTACTGCTGAAAAAGAGAGAGACAGCTTGTCGAAGCTTTTCATCTTGCAGTCATCAGTACAGATGCAAGAATGCCAAATTTCAAAGGGAACGACAATTTGTACTGCATGAGAAAAGAGGTGCTGATTGGTTGGCAAGTTGGCTCTGATTGATGCATTTGTCATGGCAACATCTCAGCCGAGGACGTATTGAGCCCCTCCGTGCTTTTGTTTATTCAAAAAAGGTACAATGTCTGGACATATTCCTTTTGCCTGCAGAGGACAGGTCCCTGTATATGAATATATGTAGTTTCTAGCTTTCTCGTGCAGTATAAACTGTTGTTCCCAAAAGAAATTTCAAATTCTTCCATCAGTCCTCATGAGTGCAAGGTGAAAAGTTTTGACAGCATGTCACTCTTTTCAACAATACCTAAAAGGTTCAACTTTAATTTAACTCAATTCTATTATTTAATTGTTCTCTCTTTTGTACAGTTTGACAAGCACTCTTACCAGTCTGTCCTTTGCTGGGATGTTGGAGTTGCTGTTGTCCACCTGATGTCTGTTGAATGCTGTGCTGAGAAGAGTTTGCTGCCACTTGCCCTGTACCTTGTGCTAAACTATTGCTGATGGCAGTCCCAGGTGGCAGTGGCTGACCCCTTTTCAATAGCTGCTTCTGTTCTTGATGCCGGAAGCGTGGTGGCACTTCGCGAGGTGGGTAACGGGACAAGGCCTGTTGCTGACAATTGGTAGAAGCTCGTTTGCCATTGCTCCCACTGCTGTTAGTTATAGTGGTAGTGGAAGTGCTGTTGCAGGAATTGGCAGGCTGTGGCTGGCTTTGATTGGTCTTGGTAGGTTCTGGCACTGTCAAAGATAAAATTAAAACCACATATTTGATAGGAATTTAAAAAATAACTTGAAAGAAAATTCACATTTTTGTTCTTTTTCCCCCCCCAGAATTTCAAATTAATTACTTGCACATGCTAGAAGCTTCTTAGGGCATATTATATATTTAAATAAACTATAATTAAAAACCGCCACAAATCCATTAGATTTTAGTCAATTAAAAAAAATAGGTGAAGCAGAATTATGGATTTTCCCAAGATTAATAAAAGAGAGACTGCAGAACTTGGGGGACAGTAGAATCTGGGTGTCCTCGTTCATGAATCACAAAACGTTAGTATGCAGGTACAGCAGGTGATTAGGAAGGCAAATGGAAATTGTTTATTGCAAGAAGAATGGAATATAAAAGTAGGAAAGTTTTCCTGCAGCTGTGCAGGGCCTTGGTGAGACCACATCTGGAGTACGGTGTACAATTTTGGTCTCCTTTATTTGAAAAAGGCGTTATTTGAAAATGTTAGAAGCAGTTCAGGGAAGGTTCACTTAAGTCATTCATGGCACGAAGAGCTTATCTTATGAAGAAAGGTTGGGCCTATACTCATTTACGTTTAGAAGAATAAGTGATCTTATTGAAACTAAGATCCTGATTTGGTAGGGTGGATGCTAGGAGGGCGTTTCCACTTGTGGAGGAGAAGATGGGGGTGAGGTGAATTTTTTTCTCTCAGAGGGTAGTTAGCATGTGGAATTCTCTTCTGAAGAAAACAGTGCAGCCAGGATCATTCAATTTATTCAAGGCTGAGTTAGATAGATTTTTGATAGACAAGGCAGTCAAGAACTATGGGGGCAGTCAGGAAAATGGGGTTGTGACCACAGCCAGATCAGCCATGATCTTACTGGATGGCGGAGCAGGCTTGGGAGACCAAATGGTCTACTCCTGGTCCTAAGTCCTATGATCCTAAAATATGAATATTAAGCGTTATTTTCCACCGGCCAATTTAATGTTACACTGTATCACAACAGAAAGCATACAGCAAGAGGCCATACAGCCAGTCCATCAGCCCTGTTCCTTCCAATCAGGAGGCCTTTGATATACGAGGCAGGTGATTTAAATGACAAATGGGATGATAGTGCAACGCAAAAGGAGGGTGGTAATGGGATAAGTAAAGTTTCTTTATTTGTCCCCTATTTTGCTATGTTCTATCATTCCTACCACTTAAATCACTCCTGCCTTCCACAGCAGACCTTTTCCTTAGTTCTTCCCAACTCCTTTTCCTTACCTCTATATTTGCTTAAAATCCTTTCCATCTCTAACATTTTACAGTTCTAATGAAAGGTCATAGACATGAAACATTGTTATCTCTCTCTCCACAGATGTTGCCGGATCTACTCAGTATTTCCTGCTTTTATTATTAACATGGTTGCTAAGCCCTCTGCTGTTCTTGGGTAGATTTGAATAAAGATACGTGGCAGGCATGCCACAGTATTTGTTTGAAGACAGTGTGTAGTGTCTCAAGGGAGACTGGTTACAAAAATTCAGTTTGACAAAAGGGAAAAATGCAGCAGCTTGGTAGAAAGTTGGTTAATGGGCAGGAAACATGAATTATGAGTGAATGAGTGTTACTCAGGTGGAAGGAGGGACGCAGCCAACGCGCTCCTGATGCAGATGATGGACTCATTTCTGTGCTAAGTATATAGAGATAATGTGAACTGGAGTCTAAGGAATATAAAGATCTGCTTTTGCCATAAAAGTGGGGTTTGGTTTGCAGTGAGGGGGGACTACTATAAAGACTTAAGGAGAAGAGAACAACGGCTTGTGGCAAAGAATTACATATTCCAGCCACCTCCAGCCAGTGGTGGTAAAATCTTTTCCAAATTTCCCTTCAATTCTTTTTGAGATGATCAAAAATCCATGCCCTTATTACCATCTTGCTCACTGAACGCAAACAACTGGTTATTATTTCTCATCAGAACCCTTCATAATCTTCAAAACCACCACTAAGTCCCCCAATTAACACACTCGTAGAGTGAAACATGCACTAATTTCTCAAGTCTCTTCAAAACTGTAACCCTGCATCCATGAAAAATCCATGGCCAGGATTTCACGCTCCTGGGGGAAGAAAACTGAAGGAACAGGGTTCCCCCCGGGTTCCCTCTCACCCCCAACCACGGAGAGATTTTAAAAGCAAAATACTGCGGATGCTGGAAATCTGAAACAAAAACAAAAATTGCTGGAAAAACTCAGCAGGTCTGACAGCATCTGCGGAGAGAAAGAGTGAACGTTTTGAGTCCAGATGACTCTTCTTCAGAAGTCATCTGGACTCGAAACGTTCACGCTTTCTCTCCATAGATGCTGTCAGACCTGTGGAGTTTTTCCAGCAATTTTTGTTTTTGTCACAGAGAGATTTTACACTGGCTTGGGCAAAGCCTCAGACAGGAAGCCTGCCCTTGCCTCAATTGAGGCCCTTAAGTGAAGACCAGGCTAGATCTCAGAAAAGTGGATTGTGTGGGGGGCGGGGGGGTGCATTATACTTATCTTGTCCTCCAGTTCTGGAACTTAGCCACAGGCATGTTGGTATACTTCCTCTTCAGTCCACTGCAGCTCTCGTCACTGCAGGGACTGGAGAGCATCGTAAGGTAGGACTTCCTCCCGCCTGAGGGGTGGAAATCCCACCAGCAGCCACTTAACGCTCATTAAAGCATGAAATGGTTGCAGGGCACTCGGACATCGCCACTGTCCCTTCAGATAGCAGGCAGACCCCACCATCCGAAAAATTGAGGCCAATATTGCTGCACCTGTTCTATTCCTTTCGTAGTATAATGATATCTGGCAGATATTGGGACAATGTGGGACTAGGAAACAGTACCACCCCCAGTGTGATGTAAAGAAACACATAACCTGAGACTAGATTCAGTTGTGGACTGGACAGAGACTTGTGTGGAAGCAAGCATGAAGTTAGCTCATAGCTTGGGCTATACCCTGTATATATGTAATAGTTATGCGTTAGCAATAAACATTTAATGTTCAACCATTCAAAACTCAGAACCTCTTCATGAAACCTACTGAACTGACATACAACATGGTGGTAGCCCTTGGAAAAACCCAGAACCTCAGAGCAGCTGGAGCAGAAATTCAAGAGCTGGAAAACTAAAGGAGCAGCATTCTGACCTGACTGAAAGCACCTGAAGTGAAGACACGGAGGGAGGTCACCATTGCAGAACTGGAAGCAGAAAGGCAGAAGGAAAAGCTCCACAGTGCAGCTGGGGACTCCACAAGATCTCATGGAGGTTCATTGTGAATACCCACAGAATGAAGAGTCAAAGGACCTAGCAGAGTGGGCAAAAAACTCAGTTCTAAGCCAGGACTAGTTTAAAAAGATTCAATGCTATTAAAAAAAGTCAGAGCAGTCTATTTCTGAAAGCACTGCGGCCAGCCTGGGTTTGGAATTGGCACCATACCACACACACAGTGTCCTCACAAATCCTCAGATAAATTTGATCAAGTTCTAAAATCATTCGATACATATTTTAATCTAAGAAGCAACAAAATTTGAGGGGGACCAAAATTTAATCAATGCGTTGCTCAACTGTCTGGAGAGCAGGTGAATTCTTTTATAAACAAATTATACAGATTGGTTGAAGGCTGCGACTACACTGACCTTAAGTCAAGAATCATACGGGACAGAACTGTTGCAAGAGTGGCTGACGATGCCCTTCCAAACATACTATAGGCCAAGGAAGATCTGACTCTAGAAAAGGTCATCCAAACAGTCAGGCAATCTGAAATCTGCCAACAGTACCGATTTACTTTACTGGGCAAAAGTAAGCCATAGCACAGAGCAACCCCAACTATCCAGCTAGTAAAGCAAAGGGGCAGAGAGACTCCAGGACAAGGAAGGCAATACCCAACCAAATCACAAGAGGGTGGGTGACCATGTCAGTGCTGTGGTGCCAGGCAACCTCACAGGCGAGAACCATGTCCAGCAATCTCACAGCAGTGTTTCAACTGCAACCGCCTGGGGCACTTGGGAAAGCTATGCAAAGTTAAGCCACCCAGATGGGTGGAGAATCCCAAGACAATCCATGAAATTGAGGTACCACATCAGGAAGAGACCCAACCATGCTTCTTGGGGGAGGTCAAGGATCCTGGATTCTCTTTTCCGAACGCAGACATTTCAGTAAACGGTCACCTTGCCAACTTCAAATTGGACATGGGAGCCAGTGTTACTATCCTCTCAGATAAGAACCGTGGCTGAGACCCCTCTGGCTAAGAACGACAGATACACCACTCTACTCACCTGGAAAAATCAAACTTCTGGTCACAGGCATGATCCTGGAACCACCAAGGTATGGCAACCAGCAGATATTCAAAGTCATGTACATCATCTTTTTCTCTCAAGCAAAGATGCCTGTGTTGTCCTAATCTTCTTAAAACGGTAACCTCTGTCATCAACTACACAGAACTGCAAAGTTCCTGAGAACCCAGGAAGAAAACAGACTCTTGACTGCAACTTCAACTCTGAATTGTCTTCACTCTTCACAGAGCCAGTCTGCCTAATTTCTTTGCAGGCTGCAGAAGTTCCTCCTGGGTCAGACCAGCCAAACCTTCAGATAATTACCAACGTACTTCGAGTGGAAGACACACAGGAAAATGGCTAACAACAGAAGAACGAGCCCCAAACCCAGGCTCCAATGGTTGCTACATATTAAAACCACGGCACAGGCATTGCAATCTCCAGCCAATGTTCAAAGAACAAGTGACCATCAACTTGCCAGAGTGCATGTCAGAGGCATGGAGACACACGGAAGAACACAGTGTCGTGATAAAAGCCAAGCTGCAAGGTGAGCCCACTGATCAGGTATATCCAAATGGCAGGGAGAGACACCTTCAAATCCCATTAAATCACACCAGACCACACGGAAAAAGAAAACCAGGTACATAAACCCAATGAACATTGTCTTCTGAAAGAGACCCCAACTGAAAGAGGCCCCAGCAAGCCAGTTGTCCCCAAGCAGAGCTGATGGGGAACTGACAAATAGAAGTTCGACTCCAAGGAGTGGAAAAAAGTGAATTAGAAGACAACAACCAAGTACCAGAAACAGAGACTACAACTCAAACTCCAAATCAACAAAGGTTTCCCAAATCAGCACTCCTCCAAATGTGACCAGAATGAGATCTGGAAGAATTGTCAAGCCTCCAGACCATCTGAATTTATAAAGTCAGAGACTTGAGCAGAGGAGAAGGGGTAGCAGGACTGTAATGTAAATACATTGGGCAAAGACTTGGGGGATGAGAAGGGTGGGGGGGGGGTTGAAATATAAGGGTATCTGCCATTGAAAGGGTTAATGAGACAACAGGGAACAATACTGCGCACAATGTGATGTAAAGAGACACATGACCTGAGACTAGAGTCAGTTGTGGACTGGACAGGGATCTGTGTAGAAGCAACCACGGAGGTAGCTCATAGCTTGGGCTATACCCTGTACATAGGTACACGGTCATGTTATCAATAAAGAATGTTCAACCAAACAAGATCAGAGCCTCTTCCATGTGAGCTACTGAACAGACATCTAACATAGATTAGCTTTTACCTTCTCATAGTGGTTTGCCCAAAATAGGATGCAACACTGCAACTGTGGCATAGGATCCTGTACAATAACAATAGCCAATACTGAAAATGTGTCTTTTTTCTTCCTGCTACTGAAGAGGAAGATGCCCAAAGTAATGCGAGAACTCAGTCAGGCAAAAGAAGCAAGAAATCTTTTTACAAAGACATAGCAAGGGCAGTGAGAACAAGCAAGATATTATATCAATCAACCAAACATCAACTAGAAAAGAAACAAGTGTCTCAGAATCGGAATTAACACACAATACACAAATACTTGATGACAACCAAGAGTCTGTGCTCATCTTGAACTGCTATTTGCATAAGGTTTAACATTAACTGGGAATCATAAAACCCCAAGAACATACAAATTAGGAGCAGGAGCAGGCCACTTGACCCCTCGAGCCTGCTCCGCCATTCAATAAGATCATGGCTGATCTGAACGTAACCTTAAACCCCCATTGTTGCCAACTCGCGATTACCTTTTACCCTCTTGTTAATCAAGAATCTATCTAGCCCTGCCTTAAAAATATTTAAAGGCTCTGCTTCCACCGCCTTTTGAGGGAGAGAGTTCCAAAGGCACTCTACCCTCTGGGAGAAAAAAAATTTAATCTCTCTTAAATAAGCGACCCCTTATTTTTAAACTAGTTCTAGATTTCGCACAAGAGGAAACATCCTCTCCACATCCACCTTGTCAAGACCCCTCAGGATCTTAAAGGTTTCAATTAAGTCACCTCTTACTCTAAATTCCAGTGGATATAAGCCTAGCCTGTCCAGCCTTTCCTCATAAGAGTGCCCATTCCTGGTATTAGTCTAGTAAACCTGCTCTGAGCTGCTTCTAAAGCATTTACATCTTTCTTTAACTAAGGAACCAGTATTGTACACAATACTCCAGGTGTGGTCTCACCAATGCCCTGTACAACTGAAGCGTAACCTCCCTACTTTTGTAATCAATTCTCTTCACAATAAATGATAACATTCTATTAGCTTTCTTAATTACCTTCTATACCTGCATAATACCTTTGTGATTCATGAACGAGGACACCCAGATCCCTCTAAATCTCAGAGCTCTGCAATTATTCGCCATTTGGATAATAAGCTTTTTTATTCTTCCTGCCAAAATGAACAATTTCACATTTGTCCACATTATAATCCATTTGCCAAGTTTTTGCCCACTTACTTAACCTATGTCACTTTGTAGCCTCCTTACATCCTCTTCACAATTTACTTTCCTACCTATCTTTGTGTCGTCAGCAAATTTAGCCACCATTCCTTCGGTCCCTTGATACAAGTCATTTATATAAATTGTAAAAAGTTGACACCTCAGCACTGATCCCTTTAGCACACCACTCGTCACATCCTGCCAACCAGAAAAAGAACCATTTATGCAAACTCTCTGCTTCCTGTTAGCTAGCCAATCTTCTACCCCTGCAAATATGTTTTCCCCTAGATCATGAGCTTTTATTTTCTGCAATTTTTGATGTGGCACTTCATCAAATGCCTTCTGGAAAGCTAAGTACAGTACATCCACTGGTTCCCCTTTATCCACAGCACATGTGCTTCCTTCAAAGAACTCCAATAAATCAGTTAAATATGATGTCCTTTTTACAAACCATGTTGACTCTGCCTGATCGCCTTGAATTTTTCTAAGTGCCCTGCTGTTCCCTATGAAAGATGTTAGGCTAGCTGGCCTATAGTTTCCACTTTGTCTCCCTCCCTTTTTGAATAATGGAGGTTTATTTGCTACCTTCCAATCTAATGGGACCTTCCCCGAAATTAGGGAATTTTGGAAAATTAAGAACAAGGCATCAACTATCTCACTAGCCACTTCTTTCAAGACCTTATGGTGATGTCCATTTTGACCTGGGGGTTTGTCAGCCCGCAGCCCCAACAATTTATTCAGCACCACTTCCCTGGTGATTGTAATTTTCCCCGAGTTCCTCCCTCCCTTCCATTTCCTGATTTATAGCTATTTCCAGGATGTTACTTGTGTCCTCTATAGTGAAGACTGAAGCAAAATACCTGTTTAATTCATCTGCCATCTCCCTACTTTCCATCATCAATTCCTCAGGTTGCACTCTCTATAGGACCAACGCTCACTTGGTTAATTCTTCTTTTATTTAAATATCTATAGGAACTCTTACTATCCATCTTCATATTACTAGCTAGCTTTCACTCATATTCTAAGACCAGGAATGTAACTTTAAACTGGTTAAATTTAGTGAAATGGGGAATAGAGGCTTGCTGTGTTTGTTCAACAATTCAGTCTGGATTCCTTTTAAAGGAATACTACTGAAAATAAAGGTTAAGTACAGGCTTACAAACAAGTAAACTCAGACTACTAAATCTGAACAATAATGGATTTATAATCAAAATTAAAAGAATATTAAAAGTGGGAAAAATAAAATAAACAAATCCTGGGATCTATACAAAAATTCTGATCAATGGGGCAAAGACAGACCAAAGGAAAAAAAAACAGCAGAGGCTAAGCAGAAAAATCTCCATATTGTAACAGCAAAAACAAAATGAAATTATAAAAGGTGAAATGGAATCAAAACTGAGGATGAGCACAAGATAGTTGATCTTTCAAACAAAAGTTCCTTCCAGTATTCACTAGTAAACAGGAGTGACATAACAAAAACAGAATTACCTGGAAAAACTCAGCAGGTCTGGCAGCATCGGCGGAGAAGAAATCAGTTAACGTTTCGAGCCTTCATGGCCCTTCGGCAGAACTGAAGCATAGTTAGAAGAAGGGAGAAATATAAACTGGTTTAAGGTGGGTGGGGCGGGGGGGGGGGTGTTGGAGAGACATTGAGGGTGTGGTGATTGTGGAGATGAGCAGATAATCAAAAGATGTCACAGACAAAAGGGTCTGACACCTCTGTCTCAATTTCTGATGATAGACTGTCCACCAATATCCATTACAAGCCTACCGACTCCCACAGCTACCTCGACTACAGCTCCTCACACCCCGCTTCTTGTAAAGACTCCATCCCATTCTCTCAGTTCCTTCGCCTCCGTCGCATCTGTTCTGATGACGCTACCTTCAAAAACAGCTCCTCTGACATGTCCTCCTTCTTCCTTAACCGAGGTTTTCCATCCACGGTCGTTGACAGGGCCCTCAACCGTGTCCGGCCCATATCCCGCGCATCCTCCCTCACGCCTTCTCCTCCTTCCCAGAAACATGATAGGGTCCCCCTTGTCCTCACTTATCACCCCACCAGCCTCCGCATTCAAAGGATCATCCTCCGCCATTTCCGCCAACTCCAGCATGATGCCACCACCAAACACATCTTCCCTTCACCCCCCTTGACGGCATTCCGTAGGGATCGTTCCCTCCGGGACACCCTGGTCCACTCCTCCATCACCCCCTACTCCTCAACACCCACTTATGGCACCTCCCCATGCCCACGCAGAAGATGCAACACCTGCCCCTTCACTTCCTCTCTCCTCACCGTCCAAGGGCCCAAACACTCCTTTCAAGTGAAGCAGCATTTCACTTGCATTTCCCCTAACTTAGTCTACTGCATTCGTTGCTCCCAATGCGGTCTCCTCTACACTGGAGAGACCAAACGCAAACTGGGCGACCGTTTTGCGGAACACCTGCGGTCTGTCCGCAAGAAAGACCCAAACCTCCCCGTCGCTTGCCATTTTAACACTCCACCCTGTTCTCTTGCCCACATGTCTGTCCTTGGCTTGCTGCATTGTTCCAGTGAAGCCCAACGCAAACTGGAGGAACAGCACCTCATCTTCCGACTAGGCACTTTACAGCCTTCCGGGCTGAATATTGAATTCAACAACTTTAGATCTTAAACTCCCCCCACCCCCCCACCACCACCCGCTTTTTTTTCAATAATTTAAATAGATTCTTCTTTCCCCACCTATTTCCATTATTTTTAAATCTAAAACTAAAACCTTGTTAGTCTTTCCACCCCACCCCCACTAGAGCTGTACTTTGAATATCCTGTCTTCCATTCTTAATTAGCACTTTTCTTAGACAAATATCACCACCTTCAACACCTCTTTGACCCTTTTGTCTGTGACATCTTTTGATTATCTGCTCATCTCCACAATCACCACACCCTCAATGTCTCTCTCCACCCCCGCGCCCCCTGCCCCACCCACCTTAAACCAGTTTATATTTCTCCCTTCTTCTAACTATGCTTCAGTTCTGCCGAAGGGCCATGAAGGCTCGAAACGTTAACTGATTTCTTCTCCGCCGATGCTGCCAGACCTGCTGAGTTTTTCCAGGTAATTCTGCTTTTGTTTTGGATTTCCAGCATCCGCAGTAGCTTTTAGCTTTTTGTTTTTAACTGGAGTGACATGCTGTCCCCAAAAAGAGATGGCCAAGAAAAGGCAATGCCTTATAAATATAACAAGAACAAAGTCTTAGGATGAAACAAATTCTCAAGGATAAATAATATTCACCCCAATGTTCTGAGAGAGATTTCAGATACACCATTAAATGGGAGTCACTAGCCAGCAGCTAGTTCCAAATATATTGGATTTGAGTTAATACGGTACCTGTATTCAAAAAAGACAGCAGTTCTTATGGCACAGTGGGTAGCATTGCTGCCTCTGAGCCAGAAGCTCCAGGTTCCAGCCACACTCCAGGTCTTGGATAGCCAAGGAAGATGTTTTCATAACATGGCCAAACAAGTCGAGTATCAAACTGCAAATCCTTCCAACATATGCCAAAGACAGACGGGAAGAGCTGTTGAGATTCCTGGTTAGCCATGTGATAGAAAGAAAATTGGAGCCTCCACCATCACTATTCATTGCTCCAGACTACAACATGCATGTAAAAGTGCATGTCGCCACAGCAACTCGGACTACTGGCGGTGCCAGTTGGCTGGCTGGTCAGGGATCCACATTGGGGCCGACAGCACAGGGTTCAATCTCTATTCCAGCTGAATAGGTGGATTCAGGACCTGCCTCCTGTGGCGGAAATCGCAGCGCTGTGGGTGGACCTGCCTTCGGGTAGCGAACTGAAGGAGATGATGATTCAAATGCCTTTTGGAAATATTGCTAAAGTCCTTCATGAAAAGCTATTAGTCAAAGTCAAATCTGGCTGGGGGGGGATAGTGAAGAATTAAGAATAAACCCTCAAATGATATTGATTTTACTTTAGATGAAGCAGAAAGAGATCTAGGAGTCATAGTAGACACAACATGATCAATTAATATAACGTACAAGTAGTAACCAACGAAGTCAAGAGAAAATTGCAATTGACAGTCAAAATATAGGTCATGGAAAGGCATTATAAAGCTGTACAGTGACTTAGGTAGTAAAAATATTAAGCAGTGCATATATTTCTCATCAGCAAGACTCACTGAAAACTATCAAGTGATGAGGAAGCCTTGAAAAGGAGCACGCTCACCCCCGCGCGGCGAGAGCCCCCCACCCCGCGCGGCGAGAGCCCCCCACCCCGCGCGGCGAGAGCCCCCCACCCCGCGCGGCGAGAGCCCCCCACCCCGCGCGGCGAGAGCCCCCCACCCCGCGCGGCGAGAGCCCCCCACCCCGCGCGGCGAGAGCCCCCCACCCCGCGCGGCGAGAGCCCCCCACCCCGCGCGGCGAGAGCCCCCCACCCCGCGCGGCGAGAGCCCCCCACCCCGCGCGGCGAGAGCCCCCCACCCCGCGCGGCGAGAGCCCCCCACCCCGCGCGGCGAGAGCCCCCCACCCCGCGCGGCGAGAGCAGCGCACACGCGCGGCGAGAGCAGCGCACACACACACAGCGAGAGCACCACACACACACACACAGCGAGAGCACCACACACACACACACAGCGAGAGCACCACACACACACACACAGCGAGAGCACCACACACACACACACAGCGAGAGCACCACACACACACACACAGCGAGAGCACCACACACACACACACAGCGAGAGCACCACACACACACACAGCGAGAGCACCACACACACACACAGCGAGAGCAGCACACACACACACAGCGAGAGCAGCACACACACACACAGCGAGAGCAGCACACACACACACACAGCGAGAGCACCACACACACACACACACACACACACACAGCGAGAGCACCACACACACACACACACACACAGCGAGAGCACCACACACACACACACACACACACACAGCGAGAGCACCACACACACACACACACACACACACACACACACACACACACACACACACACACACAGCGAGAGCACCACACACACACACACACACACAGCGAGAGCACCACACACACACACACACAGCGAGAGCACCACACACACACACACACACAGCGAGAGCACCACACACACACACACACACACACACACACACACACACACACACACACACACACACAGCGAGAGCACCACACACACACACACACACACAGCGAGAGCACCACACACACACACACACACACACACACACACAGCGAGAGCACCACACACACACACACACACAGCGAGCACCACACACACACACAGCGAGAGCACCACACACACACACACACAGCGAGAGCACCACACACACACACACACAGCGAGAGCACCACACACACACACACACACACACACAGAGAGCACCACACACACACACAGCGAGAGCACCACACACACACACACACACACACACACAGCGAGAGCACCACACACACACACACAGCGAGAGCACAACACACACACACACACACACACACACACACACACAGCGAGAGCACCACACACACACACACACACAGCGAGAGCACCACACACACACACACACACACACACACACACACACACACACACACACACACACACAGCGAGAGCACCACACACACACACACACACACACACACAGCGAGAGCACCACACACACACACACACACACAGCGAGAGCACCACACACACACACACACACACACACACAGCGAGAGCACCACACACACACACAGCGAGAGCACCACACACACACACACACAGCGAGAGCACCCCACACACACACACACACACACACACAGCGAGAGCACCACACACACACACACACAGCGAGAGCACCACACACACACACACACACACAGCGAGAGCACCACACACACACACACACACACACAGCGAGAGCACCACACACACACACAGCGAGAGCAACACACACACACACACACACACACACACACAGCGAGAGCACCACACACACACACACAGCGAGAGCACCACACACACACACACAGCGAGAGCACCACACACACACACACACACACACACACAGCGAGAGCACCACACACACACACACACACACAGCGAGAGCACCACACCACACACACACACACACACACACACACACAGCGAGAGCACCACACACACACACACACACACAGCGAGAGCACCACACACACACACACACACACACACACAGCGAGAGCACCACACACCCACACACACACAGCGAGAGCACCACACACACACAGCGAGAGCACCACACACACACACACACAGCGAGAGCACCCCACACACACACACACACACACACACACACAGCGAGAGCACCACACACACACACACACAGCGAGAGCACCACACACACACACACACACACACACACACAGCGAGAGCACCACACACACACACACACAGCGAGAGCACCACACACACACACACACAGCGAGAGCACCACACACACACACAGCGAGAGCAACACACACACACACACACACACACACACACACACACAGCGAGAGCACCACACACACACACACACACAGCGAGAGCAACACACACACACACAGCGAGAGCACCACACACACACACAGCGAGAGCACCACACACACACACAGCGAGAGCACCACACACACACACAGCGAGAGCACCACACACACACACAGCGAGAGCACCACACACACACACAGCGAGAGCACCACACACACACACAGCGAGAGCACCACACACACACACAGCGAGAGCACCACACACACACACAGCGAGAGCACCACACACACACACAGCGAGAGCACCACACACACACACAGCGAGAGCACCACACACACACACAGCGAGAGCACCACACACACACACAGCGAGAGCACCACACACACACACAGCGAGAGCACCACACACACACACAGCGAGAGCACCACACACACACACAGCGAGAGCACCACACACACACACAGCGAGAGCACCACACACACACACAGCGAGAGCACCACACACACACACAGCGAGAGCACCACACACACACACAGCGAGAGCACCACACACACACACAGCGAGAGCACCACACACACACACAGCGAGAGCACCACACACACACACAGCGAGAGCACCACACACACACACAGCGAGAGCACCACACACACACACAGCGAGAGCACCACACACACACACAGCGAGAGCACCACACACACACACAGCGAGAGCACCACACACACACACAGCGAGAGCACCACACACACACACAGCGAGAGCACCACACACACACACAGCGAGAGCACCACACACACACACAGCGAGAGCACCACACACACACACAGCGAGAGCACCACACACACACACAGCGAGAGCACCACACACACACACAGCGAGAGCACCACACACACACACAGCGAGAGCACCACACACACACACAGCGAGAGCACCACACACACACACAGCGAGAGCACCACACACACACACAGCGAGAGCACCACACACACACACAGCGAGAGCACCACACACACACACAGCGAGAGCACCACACACACACACAGCGAGAGCACCACACACACACACAGCGAGAGCACACACACACACACAGCGAGAGCACCACACACACACAGCGAGAGCAGCACACACACACAGCGAGAGCAGCACACACACACACAGCGAGAGCACCACACACACACACAGCGAGAGCAGCACACACACACACACACACACACACAGCGAGAGCACCACACACACACACACACACACACACACACAGCGAGAGCACCACACACACACACACACACAGCGAGAGCACCACACACACACACACACACACAGCGAGAGCACCACACACACACACACACACAGCGAGAGCACCACACACACACACACACACACACACACACACAGCGAGAGCACCACACACACACACACACACACAGCGAGAGCACCACACACACACACACACACACACACACAGCGAGAGCACCACACACACACACACACACACAGCGAGAGCACCACACACACACACAGCGAGAGCACCACACACACACACACACACACACACACACAGCGAGAGCACCACACACACACACACACACACACACAGCGAGAGCACCACACACACACACACACACAGCGAGAGCACCACACACACACACACACACACAGCGAGAGCACCACACACACACACACACACACACACAGCGAGAGCACACACACACACACACACACAGCGAGAGCACCACACACACACACACACACAGCGAGAGCACCACACACACACACACACAGCGAGAGCACCACACACACACACACACAGCGAGAGCACCACACACACACACACACAGCGAGAGCACACACACACACACACACACACACACACACACACACACACAGCGAGAGCACCACACACACACACAGCGAGAGCACCACACACACACACACACAGCGAGAGCACCACACACACACACACACAGCGAGAGCACCCCACACACACACACACACACACAGCGAGAGCACCCCACACACACACAGCGAGAGCACCACACACACACACACAGCGAGAGCACCACACACACACACACAGCGAGAGCACCACACACACACACACACACAGCGAGAGCACCACACACACACACACACACACACACACACACACACACACAGCGAGAGCACCACACACACACACACACACACACACACAGCGAGAGCACCACACACACACACACACACACACACACACACACACACACACAGAGCGAGAGCACCACACACACACACACACACACACACACACACACACACACAGCGAGAGCACCACACACACAGCGAGAGCACCACACACACACACACAGCGAGAGCACCACACACACACACACACACACACACACACACACACAGCGAGAGCACCACACACACACACAGCGAGAGCACCACACACACACACACACACACACACACACACACACAGCGAGAGCACCACACACACACACACACACACAGCGAGAGCACCACACACACACACACACACACACACAGCGAGAGCACCACACACACACACACACACACACACACACACACACACACAGCGAGAGCACCACACACACACACACACACACACACACACACACACACACAGCGAGAGCACACACACACACACACACACACACACACACACAGCGAGAGCACCACACACACACACACACACAGCGAGAGCACCACACACACACACACACACACACAGCGAGAGCACCACACACACACACACACACACACACAGCGAGAGCACCACACACACACACACACACAGCGAGAGCACCACACACACACACACACACACACAGCGAGAGCACCACACACACACACACACACACACAGCGAGAGCACCACACACACACACAGCGAGAGCACCACACACACACACACACAGCGAGAGCACCACACACACACACAGCGAGAGCACCACACACACACACACACACACACAGCGAGAGCACCACACACACACACAGCGAGAGCACCACACACACACACACACACAGCGAGAGCACCACACACACACACACGCACACACAGCGAGAGCACCACACACACACACACGCACACACAGCGAGAGCACCACACACACACACGCACACACAGCGAGAGCACCACACACACACACACGCACACACAGCGAGAGCACCACACACACACACACGCACACACAGCGAGAGCACCACACACACACACACGCAGCGAGAGCACCACACACACACACACACGCAGCGAGAGCACCACACACACACACACACGCAGCGAGAGCACCACACACACACACACACGCAGCGAGAGCACCACACACACACACACACGCAGCGAGAGCACCACACACACACACACACACGCAGCGAGAGCACCACACACACACACACACGCAGCGAGAGCACCACACACACACACACACGCAGCGAGAGCACCACACACACACACAGCGAGAGCACCACACACACACACACACACGCAGCGAGAGCACCACACACACACACACACGCAGCGAGAGCACCACACACACACACACACGCAGCGAGAGCACCACACACACACACACACACGCAGCGAGAGCAGCACACACACACACAGCGAGAGCAGCACACACACACACAGCGAGAGCAGCACACACACACACAGCGAGAGCAGCACACACACACACAGCGAGAGCAGCACACACACACACAGCGAGAGCAGCACACACACACACAGCGAGAGCAGCACACACACACACAGCGAGAGCAGCACACACACACACAGCGAGAGCAGCACACACACACACAGCGAGAGCAGCACACACACACACAGCGAGAGCAGCACACACACACACAGCGAGAGCAGCACACACACACACAGCGAGAGCAGCACACACACACACAGCGAGAGCAGCACACACACACACAGCGAGAGCAGCACACACACACACAGCGAGAGCAGCACACACACACACAGCGAGAGCAGCACACACACACACAGCGAGAGCAGCACACACACACACAGCGAGAGCAGCACACACACACACAGCGAGAGCAGCACACACACACACAGCGAGAGCAGCACACACACACACAGCGAGAGCACCACACACACACACAGCGAGAGCACCACACACACACACAGCGAGAGCACCACACACACACACAGCGAGAGCACCACACACACACACAGCGAGAGCACCACACACACACACAGCGAGAGCACCACACACACACACAGCGAGAGCACCACACACACACACAGCGAGAGCACCACACACACACACACACACACACACAGCGAGAGCACCACACACACACACACACACACACACACACACACACAGCGAGAGCACCACACACACACACACACACACACACACACACACACAGCGAGAGCACCACACACACACACACACACACACACACACAGCGAGAGCACCACACACACACACACAGCGAGAGCACCACACACACACACACAGCGAGAGCACCACACACACACACACAGCGAGAGCACCACACACACACACACAGCGAGAGCACCACACACACACACACAGCGAGAGCACCACACACACACACACAGCGAGAGCACCACACACACACACACAGCGAGAGCACCACACACACACACACAGCGAGAGCACCACACACACACACACAGCGAGAGCACCACACACACACACACAGCGAGAGCACCACACACACACACACAGCGAGAGCACCACACACACACACACAGCGAGAGCACCACACACACACACACAGCGAGAGCACCACACACACACACACAGCGAGAGCACCACACACACACACACAGCGAGAGCACCACACACACACACACAGCGAGAGCACCACACACACACACACAGCGAGAGCACCACACACACACACACAGCGAGAGCACCACACACACACACACACAGCGAGAGCACCACACACACACACACACAGCGAGAGCACCACACACACACACACACACACACAGCGAGAGCACACACACACACACACACACACACAGCGAGAGCACCACACACACACACACAGCGAGAGCACCACACACACACACACAGCGAGAGCACCACACACACACACACAGCGAGAGCACCACACACACACACACAGCGAGAGCACCACACACACACACACAGCGAGAGCACCACACACAGCGAGAGCACCACACACACACACACAGCGAGAGCACCACACACACACACACAGCGAGAGCACCACACACACACACACAGCGAGAGCACCACACACACACACACAGCGAGAGCACCACACACACACACACACAGCGAGAGCACCACACACACACACACACACACACAGCGAGAGCACCACACACACACACACACACACAGCGAGAGCACCACACACACACACACAGCGAGAGCACCACACACACACACACAGCGAGAGCACCACACACACACACACAGCGAGAGCACCACACACACACACACAGCGAGAGCACCACACACACACACACACAGCGAGAGCACCACACACAGCGAGAGCACCACACACACACACACAGCGAGAGCACCACACACACACACACAGCGAGAGCACCACACACACACACACAGCGAGAGCACCACACACACACACACACACACACAGCGAGAGCAACACACACACACACACACACACACACACACACACACACACACAGCGAGAGCACCACACACACACACACAGCGAGAGCACCACACACACACACACAGCGAGAGCACCACACACACACACACAGCGAGAGCACCACACACACAGCGAGAGCACCACACACACACACACACAGCGAGAGCACCACACACACACACACACACACACACAGCGAGAGCACCACACACACACACACACACACACACAGCGAGAGCACCACACACACACACACACACACACACAGCGAGAGCACCACACACACACACACAGCGAGAGCACCACACACACACACACAGCGAGAGCACCACACACACACACACAGCGAGAGCACCACACACACACACAGCGAGAGCACCACACACACACACACACACACACAGCGAGAGCACCACACACACACACACAGCGAGAGCACCACACACACACACACAGCGAGAGCACCACACACACACACACAGCGAGAGCACCACACACACACACACAGCGAGAGCACCACACACACACACACACAGCGAGAGCAACACACACACACACACACACACACACACACACACACACACACACACACACACACACAGCGAGAGCACCACACACACACACACAGCGAGAGCAGCACACACACACACAGCGAGAGCAGCACACACACACACAGCGAGAGCAGCACACACACACACACGAGAGCACCACACACACACACACGAGAGCACCACACACACACACACACACACGAGAGCACCACACACACACACACACACACAGCGAGAGCACCACACACACACACACACACAGCGAGAGCACCACACACACACACACAGCGAGAGCACCACACACACACACACAGCGAGAGCACCACACACACACACACAGCGAGAGCACTACACACACACACACAGCGAGAGCACCACACACACACACACACACACACAGCGAGAGCCCCACACACACACACACACACACACACACACACAGCGAGAGCCACACACACACACACACACACACACACACAGCGAGAGCCCCACACACACACACACACACACACACACAGCGAGAGCCACACACACACACACACACACAGCGAGAGCCACACACACACACACACACACAGCGAGAGCCACACACACACACACACACACACACACACACACACACACACACACACACACACACACACACACACACACACACACAGTGAGAGCACGAGAGAGAGACACAGAGCGAAAGCCAGAACGCTTACATGTAATAGCTTCTGCGTCCTCAGGACATTCCGAAGTGCCTTGTACTTAATTAATTTTAAAAGTGTAAGTTGGGTATCATTCTTGGCTCAGTAGTAGCAATTTTACCTCCAAGTTAGTAGGTTGTGGGTTCAATTTCTCTCTTCAGAGATATGAGCCCAAATCTAGGCTGATGTTTGAATGAGTACTAAGCCATGTTAACCAGCAGTTAATGACAGTTCAAACAAATGAGAACGACATCAGTCCTTTAGATTGAAGAATCGTGCATGCCACTCGAGGTGAGGGGAAACGAGGGAATATTAGAGCATTACCTCACATCTGCAGGAAACTACCTGAGTATGTATTTAAGGATTTGGTGACTGAACACCTTTAAAATCAGAGACAGTCAGCTTGGAGTTGTAAGGTAGGGCATGCCTGATGAACCTGACTGAATTTTTTGAAGAGGTAACTAATGTATTGGACAGGGGAATAACTATGGATGCTATTTAAATGGGCTTCCAAAAGGTATTTGATGAAAGCAGATAGGTTTGCAAACTTCACAGAGTAAGGGGACACAGAGTGGAGATGAACCCCGAGTATAAAAACAAAAAACTACTGCGGATGCTGGAAATCCAAAACAAAAACAAAATTACCTGGAAAAACTCAGCAGGTCTGGCAGCATCGGCGGAGAAGAAAAGAGTTGACGTTTCGAGTCCTCATGACCCTTCAGCAGAACTGAATGAAGTTAGGAGAGGGGTGAAATATAAGCTGGTTTAAGGTTGGGGGGTGCGGGGGGGGAGAGAAGTTGGGTGGGGGGGGTTGTAGGGACAAGCAAGCAGTGATACAGATAATCAAAAGATGTTACAGACAAAGGAACAGGGAGGTGTTAAAGGTGGTGATATTATCTAAGAGAATGTGCTAATTAAGGATGGATGGCAGGACACTCAAAGTACAGCTCTAGTGGGGGTGGGGTGGAAAGACTGACAGGGTATTATAGTTATAGATTTAAAAATAATGGAAATAGGTGGGAAAAGAAAAATCTATATAAATTATTGGAAAAAACAAAAGGGAGGGGGAAGAAATGGAAATGGGGGTGGGGATGGGGGAGGGAGTTTAAGATCTAAAGTTTTGAATTCAATATTCAGCCCGGAAGGCTGTAAAGTGCCTAGTCGGAAGATGAGGTGCTGTTGCTCCAGTTTGCGTTGGGGAACCCCGAGTAATTTGGTACACACCACTAGTTAAGCCACGTATTGTGCTGAAAGGAGGGGTTATGATTCATGGCACACCATCAGTACTCAGGGAAGTGGGAGGTATTCTATTGGTGATTAAATGAAGGATCTTATAATGTAGCAAAGGACAGTTGCAAGTCTGAGAATGGGTGTGTTTTGGAAACCAAATGGCCACCAAAAAGTTGATAAAGGGAAAAAATAGAATGAGCGTAAACTAGCCAGGATTATAAAAAGATTGTAAGAGCTTTTTAAAGTATAATAAAAGGAAGGGAGTAGTTGAAGGAAATGTTGGTCCCCTAGAAGTAGCGATCGGAGAAATTATCATGAGGAATGAGAAAATGGTAGAGACACTGAACAAACATTTTGTGTGTCTTCATAGTGAAAGACAAGTTGCATTCCAGAAATAGAAAGTAACCTTGGGGTAAAAAAGTGAGAGGAAATTAAGTTAATTAATTATCAGCAGAGAATAAGTATTGGAGCAACTTAAGGATGTAACATTCCACAAATCCTGGGACCTGATGGCCTACGTCATAGGATTCTAAAATAGGTAGCTGCAGAGATAGTGGATGCACTGGTTATGATTTTTAGAAACACCTTAGATTTGGGAACGGTCCCAGCAGATTGAAAATTAGCAAATGTAAGACTGCTATTCAAGAGAGGAGGGAGAGAGAAAATGGAACTACAATCAAATTTGCCCAACATCAGTCACTGGGAAAATTCTGGATTCTATTGTTAAGGGAGTCTTAATGCACTAGGAAAAAGCATAGTTCAATTAGAGCAAGTCAACATGGCTTTATGAAAGGGAAATCCTATTTGACAAATGTAGAGTTGTGTGTGGAATAACTAGTAGGATGAATAAAGGGGAACCAGTAAATATAGTATATTTGAATTTCCAAAACACATTCAATAAGGTGCCACACAAAAGGTTAATAGGCAAGACAAGAACTCATGATGCAGGTGGTAAGATATTAGCATGGCCAGAGGACTGGTTAACTGATAGGAAGCAAAGAGTAGGCATAAATGGGGCATTTGCAAGTTGGCAGGCTGTCTCTACTGGAGTGCCGCAAGGGTCAGTTCTGGGGCCTCAGCTATTACAATCTACATTAATGACTTAGATACATTACAGTCTCTTTGTCTAAGTTTGTTGACAATATAAAGTTAGATGGAAACGTACCTTGCAAGGACAACACAGAAGGGCGGCAAAGAGATATAAACAGGTTAAGCTAGTGAGGAACAAGATGCCAGATACGTGACTAGGGATAATCAGCAAGTACTCAATTGGCAGGATGTGGCTAGTGATGTCCTGCAAAGTTCTGTGTTGGGACATCAACCATTCACCATATTAACAAATGATTTATGATGGATTAGAAAGCCACATTAATAAATTTGCCAATGACACAAAGATAAGCAGCATTGTGAGCAGTGTAGATGGAAGCATAAAATTACAAAGTGATATTGATAAAGTCAGTGAAGGAACAAAAAACTGGCATGTCAGAATAGGTACAGAAAATAATCAGGAAAGGTTAATGAATTGCATATCTACAAAGCTAGA